>NC_091706.1:65267500-66490000 GCF_041296265.1 Equus caballus | reverse complement strand
CCCAGGGGCACCGTGAGCTGGAGTGAGAGCCCCAAGTCCGTCGACGAGGCTCCTGAAGATGCTGCTCCGTTTCCCTGGTGTCCAGGTTCTCCGTATATTTCAGTAAAGCCCTCGATTAGCATCCCTGCATTCTGCTCGACCAGTAGCTGGGAGCAATTCGATTCTAAAGCACGTGGGTGACTTCTCGTCACTATCAGGTGAAGAACATGTGGAAAGGTGGTGGCCTCTGGAAGAGCTCGTCCCTAACGTGGTGCACTGGAGTCCAACGACACAGGCGTCTAGCCCACTGCAGGCTCTTCCAGGCTGTGCCCCTAAGGACAGTGACCCTGCCCCAGGCTTGGTTTCCCTCTGTGTACATTCAGAAGGCAGATGCTGTGGCAGGAACCAGACGTGGTGCAACGTGTGGTGCCCATGCCATGTCACCAAGCAGATGTCACCACATCTATTTGCAGATGACTTGGGGAGCTCATTGCCAAATACCTTCATTCGTCCTGTGGTGGTCTTGGTAGGAACTCAATCCTGGGCCCTTCCTGAGAACACTCCAAGAGGAGAAAATGCGAGAAGCCTGGCTGAAAACAAAGAGGGTCAAGAGCTCTCATAAGAAAAGCCATTGCCTCCGATGGACAGTCCTGGTGCCGGGAAAGCATGCATGAGGAAGCCTGGGCCTGGTCCCAGCCCAACTGCGTGCCTGGAGCTCCCTGGACGGCACTCAGATCTGTTGAGTTAGCTTCTGAGCCTGGTGTCTCTGAGAGAACGAGCTGTGGAAAATCCACCGGGAAGAAGGAAGCCTGACTGGGGATGAATTCGCTTCCATGCTCCAAAGGAGAAAGAGGAGCTGCGGAGTCCTCACCAGGGGATGAGTTATCCCCAGGGATGGTGTTATCTCACTGGAAGCTCCGTGAATGGGCCCAGAGCCAAGCGCAGGCACCCGAGACTGTGTGTGAAGCCCCGTGCGGTGAACTGCCTCTGACAGCACAGTGAGGTCACCTAGGAAGTCCGGAGCCAGGGAAAATATTCATTAGCAGTGGAATTTGCTGGGGCCGTGAAACGGCCAAGTCATTATTTCCTTCCTAAATTCTTTTAAACGGAAAAAAAAAAAAAAAAATCTGGCTTTCAAAGAAATTTTGCCTGTGGGCAAGTACTTGGTCTTTTAATTCAGTTTGGAGAATAAGCTGGTTAATTTCCCTGGGAGAACATACCTTTTAAAAGTGCAGCATCCTGCCTCCAACCAGAAGTTTCTCACTACAGTAACTCATTGCACTCTTGTTTTTTTTTGCCATCACAGAGAGAGAGGAAGAGAGAGAGAGACCCCAGCCTTTGTGGAAATATTTTCCCTTATTTTTTTCTTCTTCCTTCTTTTTATAGTTTGTTTATTTTTCAAATTGACATGTAGAGAAAGTGACTCGCCGTCGTAGAAACCACATCTGGAACCCATTGGCCCATCCTGTTCTCGCCCCTCCCCGCAGGCGCTCCTTCTGGAATGGAGGCAAGGAAGCTTCCGTGGTGTTGCTGGGCCTAACGTGAGTGACGTGCTTGGAACCACCGTCTAGAAGGCATCTTATTTCTTCTCTGGAAAGAGAAGACGCCCCGGTGTTGAAATGCCTTGAGTGGACTTGAAGATCCCAGCTGAATGAAGGGGAAGGGAAATCTCTTAGATAACTGGTCTCCACTGGGTGGATGTAAGGGGGCCTCGGGTGTGGACAGTGCACCCTTCACCTGAGAGGCAGTCGCATCTCAGAGCCAGTGAGAGGGAGGGTCTGGGGGCTCTAGACTCAGTGAGTGCAGCTCGTGGGAGCGACAGCAAGGCCACTCAAGGGCGCAGCTCCGTCGGGGCCTGGATTTGTTGAAGGACCACTGCCAATCTGCAGGAGCGTCTCTGTCCTGAGCTTTTCTGTACCTGTGTGTCTTCTGTGATAGGCCCCACTCTCTGAAGATGCACAAGACTAACCAGCACGTGGCCATATTTCTCAGCATGGGGCTTTATTTTTAAGAGCTTGGGTGGAAATTAAGCAGTAATTGGACTTGTACAGTGCAAAGGCAGACAGTGGTCACTGCCAGCCCTAGACACTTATCTTTTGAAATAAAACAAAATGTGAGCATGTGTAATAAGTAAATCTGGCTCTCTGTGGGGACTTCTCCCACTCTCCGCAAATGCCATTTGCAGGACGGCTGGCCAAGCCCCATAAGCCTCTGCAAGGACCTTCTGCATCACAGCCCAACCCGGACCCCAACACAACACGACTTGAGAAATCCATGTGCCCCTTGGAACGGGGCATGTGCTCACCACACGGACCTCCTCAACCAGTCCTAGCAGCCCTGCTTAGGACCAGGAGCACGTGGAAACCACCCCGTGTCTACGAACAAGAATGAGTGGAGGGTGCTGCCTCCATCCACATGGTGGGAGCAGTGGGAAGAAATTACCCGCATCTCCACTCATGTCTACACGACTCGCAGGAGCATCACCTTGGGAGGAAGATGCCAGCAGGACTGTGTGCCGTAGGGCTGCATTTACATGAAGGTCAGGAACAGGCTAAACTGCTCCAGGGTGAGAAGCCCAGACAGAGGCCCCTCTGGGGAGAGGGCAGCCTTAGTGTTGGAGTCAGGACCCTTCTCTGTGGGTGGGACAGGCTGGCCTCCCAGGAGCGCCATCCCCGCAGTGCCAGCACTTGTGCAGTGACAGGAGTGGCAGGGTGGTGTGCAAGAAGGGCTGAGTCCCCCTCGCCCTCCGAGCAGGGGAGGGGCGGGCTCTCCTCCAGCAAACTCGAGATCTGTGCTGCTGCCCCAGGGGTGGGGGGCCAGTACTACTGCCCCAGGGGTGGAGGGGGTCAGTGCTTCTGCTCCAGGAGTGGGGGTGGTCAGTGCTGCTGCCCCTGGGGTGGGGGCCGGAACTCGGCCTTCTGATGACTGACCCCGCACAGATGCATCTAGAATCAATCTGGCCTTTAGCCCAGCACTTAACTCCCGGGATGGGTCTGCTTTCTAATGTGGATAATCCAAAGAAAACAAGCTTTTAGATTCCAGAGAGAGCCGGATAGCTCCCACTTACGCAAAATTCAGAGAATTGCACTTAACAAAAGAAGTTCTGAAAAAACACACTCTTTGAGCGATGAATATTTAATTAAGGGAGATGATACATCCAGCATTAATGGGAAAATATGTTTGCCCTCAGGGTTCCTGGTTTGATGGGCCTCAGGCACATCTTGCCTTACTGTTATTGTGGTTATTTTATTTTTTGTTATTAGTTTTTATTGTTTTCTTTTTTTTTTGCTCTGCTTGATTTTATCAAAGCTGCATATACAGGGAGGAAAGAAGACGTGAGCCTGTAGGGCCTGTGGTCTGCCCGCTGCGGCTCTTTCCCTCCAGAGAAGCCCAGGTCCAGCAGGTTCACAGCGGGTCACTTCCCTCCTCTCTGGTTAGAGGGATTGCAAGGGCCCAGAGGGAGCCGTGAGGTTTATAATATATGTAAAAAGGTGCAGAGTTATCATGGGGAAACTGAGGCACAGAAGACCAGCTTCGGACATACAGTGGTTTCAAAAACGTTTCCGATGCGGATGCCCGAAGCCGCTTCTCCCCAGCGCGGTGACTTCACACACAATTCACATCCCTCAAATATTTTTATAAGTCAGACCATTCAGGTGCTAAGTTGGTGATGCTCATAACTCGTCACGTTACCACATACGTGCCCTGGTCGGGTCTGGGGACAGAATCCCTTGACTGGGGAGCAGATGCCCCAGGGACACTCGGAGGTAAACCGGGCATGGAAGTGTAGTGGACTGAGGGGCAGCCACCGGGACGTGGCAGCAGGCGGCCTGCGCGGGGCAGGAGGAGGGGCTCTCGGGCTGGTGTGTGGACCCGCTGCCTTTGGAGAAGTTGCCGCTCTAGGGACAAGGCTCCCTCATGACTCTCAGTGGAGCAGCACGTGTGTTTCTGTTCCCCACCCTGTCCTGTGCCTTGTCGGGGACAAAGACACATGTGGCGCCGTGTTGGCACCATCCTGGGGAGGCCGGGTGCTCGTGCAGTGGCTGTGCTGTGGCGTGGGAATTGGTGGGAGGATAACTGGGGGCTAAGTTGTCCTGTCCCTGGTGTCCTCTGGCGGCAAGGGCCGGGCCGGCAACGTGAGGGCCTGGGGTCACCATCCCTGGCTCACAGATGAGAGGAAACAGCCAGGCGGTAACAGAGGGCACACGTGTTTATGCGCCCCATTACTGTGCAAGGTGCTACGAGAGACCCCGTGAGCATCAGGGCGTCGGTGGGAGATCCAGAAGGCGCTCCAGGCAGAGGGCTTGGGGCTCAGCTGCTGTTATTTCTGCCCTTAAAATGACAGCTTGCAATTTGATTTAAAACATGGTGTGCAGCCTCTGAGAAAAGTCATCAGGGGCTGAACTGATTCCAGAAAATGTTACAGAGCAGGTAGAATTTGACTTCGGACTTGGAGGACAGACAAGATTTAAATAAAAATGTGGAGCAAGACTAGGAGGGGGCTGGTGGGAAACCTGCCCACTGAGCCGACCAGGGAGAATCGGCAGACAAGGCCCGTTATCCTTGCTGGGCCCCAGTCCAGGCGAGCAGGCAGGCAGGGCTGGGCGTGGTGGTCTGGCCTTCTGCACAAGGCAGCAAGGTGCCCTAGGCCTGGGTGTGCTGTGGTCGGGGGAGGAGCCCCAGGGCCCTGTGCTGCCTGCAAGGTCTCATCAGAGATGGGGGGACCTTGGAAGGTACCCCCGGGTCCTTTATCATGAGCCCAGCCTCAGGGACTGCTTGCTTTTTCATTTTGAAGTTAGAAACGGTTTCTGCCACTCTTGTCGTTCAAGCTGACCCCCAAGTCCCCGTGGCATCAGACAGCCGTGATGGAGGGGCCGAGAAGGGTCAGGGGCAGGCGTCAGCTCGGGCACTGGGGTCCACGGAGCTTCCGGAACAAGTGGCACGTCACAGCTCCTGCACACTGGAAGGAATCTCTGCCAAGAAGCAGTGGGGCCATCTCTGCCCCGTCTCAGAGAACCTGAGCCCCCCAAATGAAGGGAGGGTTTGCCAGCATCTGCAGGGCACCGGACCAGTGCCCGAGTGGCAGCACGTCAGTTACCTGGAGGGTCCCATGGGCAGGAAACCCTGTGGTAGTCAACCTGCTTCTCACCTGCAGAGCAGCCACCTACGCTGACCCCGGTCCTCCAGGGACTGAGGCCGTCTCTGGGGATGAGCCCAGGGATGGACCAGGCCTTCAGATTCCACCACTCCCCAAAATGCAGAGCCCCATATGAGGGGAGCGTGGCCCCTTTGCCTGGGAGCCAAACTTAGGGCTGTGACTTAAACGTTATAGAAGTAAAAGAAAAAGATCTCCACTGGATACACATGGTGGGCTGTTGTAAATTAACCTCATTTGATCTTAATTAGATATTTAAATATTCAAGTAATTTAAATTTAAGATGAGTGAGTCCACTGTAAGCCATTTCTCCCTGGGTAGTCTGCCTCGGCATCAGCATCACAGGCTGCCGACTGACATGGCCCAGGTCGGGAGGGAGAAGCATTAAAACTCAGGGCGGTGGAGGGCCGGGCTCCTGGGGTCCCCGCCTTCACTCTCTCTCAGCTCCCGGCCCAGATGTGGTTTTTGACAGTTAATCTAATATGCAGTTTGCTGAATTTTAAGCCACACTCAAAGTCCGTGTGCTTGTCCCTGCTTTCTGGTCCCGTCATCTCTGGAGAAGGTGATTCCACTTTTCACGGGTTTGTATTCCCTCCCAGCTCAGCTGTTCACCGGGGAGGCGGCCATGTGGTCCTGTCCCAGGGCTCTCCTGCCCGGCAGACCTCTGGACCCAATTTCTGGCCTGGTCCCGGGGAGGCCGTCTGGGCAGTGTGGGTGCTTCCACGATGTCGCTCCCAAGCTCCCCAGGGAGGCCTCAGACGTGGGGCGGGCATCTCCCAGGTTCCATCCTATTTTTCTGACCTGAGACAGTCCTGTTTCTTGGTCACTGGGAATAATGGTTTGGCAGCTCCTGTGCGCGAGAGGAGGATGAGCTGGTGGCGCGCTGCAGTGCCTTGAGATTTCCAGAGGGAAGTCTCACTGGGTCTGTGTCGTTGTTACAGTCGCACGGTTGATGACCATGGCCCCTGCACCAAATTTCCCTCCTGGCAGCTGCAGAGCCGAATCTCTCCGTGGTCACCCGGGCCCAGTGCAGCAGCGTATCTGCTGCCTTCTTCCAGCTTCGCTGCTGCCGTTGCTCTCCGGCCGTGTTACCTAACCACGAGGCGCCCCTCTTTCTGTCTTTTGCAGGAGCCTGTCCTCAGCACCCTCGCTGGGGTCTGCCCAGTCCTCACTGAAGCCTGGGCCGCAGTCTTTGTTTCCTGGGACATGGGCGTGCCTAGGGCGCCCTCTGCTGGGTTCTGGAGCTAACCCACCGTGAGTTCCAAGTGATGGCGACGGTCCCGCCTCCACACCCCGGACCCACCCCCTGGAACGAGGTCCTGCGCACACACTACAACTACGTGGGCAAGCTGGAGGGCAGGCTGAGGGACACGCCCGAGGGCGGCACCCTCACCACCGTGCTGTTCTTAATCGTCTGCAGCTTCATCGTCCTGGAGAACCTGATGGTCTTCATTGCCATCTGGAAAAACAATAAATTTCACAACCGCATGTACTTTTTCATCGGCAACCTGGCCCTCTGCGACCTGCTGGCCGGCGTCGCTTACACAGTCAACATTCTGATGTCAGGCAAGAAGACGCTGAGCCTGTCTCTGACGGTCTGGTTCCTACGGGAGGGCAGCATGTTTGTGGCCCTCGGGGCGTCCACCTGCAGCTTGCTGGCCATCGCTATCGAGCGGCACCTGACCATGATCAAAATGAGGCCGTACGACGCCAACAAGAAGTACCGAGTCTTCCTCCTGATCGGGATGTGCTGGCTCATCGCGTTCTCGCTGGGCGCCTTACCCATCCTGGGCTGGAACTGCCTTCGCAACCTCCCCGAATGCTCCACCATCCTGCCCCTCTATTCCAAGAGGTACATCGCTTTCTGCATCAGCGTCTTCATGGCCATCCTGGTGACCATCGTGATCCTGTATGCGCGCATCTACTTCCTGGTGAAGTCCAGCAGCCGCAGGGTGGCCAGCCCCCACAACTCGGAGCGGTCCATGGCCCTGCTGCGGACCGTGGTGATCGTGGTGAGCGTATTCATCGCCTGCTGGTCCCCGCTGTTCATCCTCTTCCTCATCGATGTAGCCTGCAAGGTGAAGGAGTGCGCTGTGCTGTTCAAGGCCCAGTGGTTCATTGCGCTGGCGGTGCTCAACTCGGCCATGAACCCTGTCATCTACACGCTGGCTAGCAAGGAGATGCGCCGAGCCTTCTTCCGGCTGGTCTGCACCTGCCTGGTCCGGGGCCGGGGCACCAGCTCCTCGCCCGTCCAGCCCGCTCTCGATCCCAGCAGGAGCAAATCCAGCGGCAGCAACAACAGCAGCCCGTCCTCCAAGAGCAAGGAAGACCCTCCCCCACTGGCTGCCCCGCCCTGCATAACCGACAAAAATAAAACCCTGCCGAATGGGATCCTCTGCAAGTGAGGGCGCTGGCCTCGAGGAACGGGGACCCTGCCACGGCCACGGGAGGAGTGGCCCCCTGCCCTGTGGCTGCCATCTTATTTATTGCACACCTCACCCGTGGCGGCTCAGGAAATCTCTTTTGCCAACAGCCTGCCTGGTGTGGACGTCTCTTAAGGAGGGGACCCAAGGAACTGCCGAGTCATTTCAGTGTAGACAGCATGCATGTTTCGACTTGTTCCAGAGTCTTCCGAATGTAGCGAGCTGCTGTCATCGTGGCTGCCTTCCCCGGAATCCCACCGGCCGCCCTCTGTTGCTCCCAGAGAGGGGAGGTCGTGGGCACACAGTGTACAATGTTTCCCAGAACAGCAGGGTGATGTTTAGTGACTTTACACGACACGGACTGTGCAAGAAGGGCTGCTGTGCATTATCATGCCTGTGTTTGCAGCACTTGTGTTTCAAAGGTCTGCCGTCGGTGCACCTATAAGCTGTGCAGGCGGCACAGTCATGTAACAGATGGTGCAGCTGTGTTCCGCCTGGACCACCAGGCGCACAGAGACGGCTGGGAGCTGAGTGGACACGCCGTCCCAGTCTCCTCAGATGGACATGAAGTCCCAGGTTAGGCATGCTTTGAGCACCCAAATTCCCAAAAAGGCCTTGTCCGGGGCTGGCCCCGGATGTGTGGGAATCACCGAAAACAGTCCTGAGACGTGCCTGCCCCTGAGCAAGTCAGTGTCTGAAGGACCCTGGGGAGAACCAGTGAGGTCTGTGGGTGCGGGTCTCCTGAGGGGCCCCCGCTCCTCTACCACCTTGTGTCCCTGTGCAGTTTTAAGCACATCTAAAAGCCAAATTAGCCAAATTATGTGATTGTTTAGGGGTTTCTCCAAATCACAGAAAAGCCTCCCAAGGTCTTCCGGGAGCTGTGCCCGAGACCAACGGAGAACCTGCCCAGGAGAGCAGAGGACGGCCCGGCCGGTGCGTCTTTCCGTGTCACGGAAGCAGTGGTCCGTGTAATGGAAGGTCTCTGTTGAATTAGGAGAATTTCCCGGCCAGCACTTTGATCCTGCGTTGAGTTTGATTCCGTATCAGAAAAGCAACACGTCTATAAGCCCCGTGTTGTCACAGCCGACGAGCTGGGCCGTCAGCAGCCACACGGCTCCTGGACAGTGGACTGGCACGCTGACCGGTAAAGCAGTGGAGTGGTCAGAAGAGGAGCTAACCTGTGTTGGGCTGTGCCTTCTTCAAAGAAATGTCACGATCTGTCCACGGTACTGTCCTCTCCCTTCTCCCGTGGGTTGCCCCTGGATGGCCCTGTCTGCCTTACGGGGGACGCCTGAGACGACCCCGAGGATTCTAACGCAATGCAAACTCCTGAAACACACACGTCTGCAGAGCTCTCGTAAGCCCGTAGTTGATGTGTTGAGTTCTGTGTAAAAACAAAAACAAAGCGACCTTCAAAAGGATTCTTACTTGAGTAAACCTCACATCAGACCCCTGGAAGTTTTTGAGGTTCACTGAGA
Source organism: Equus caballus (assembly GCF_041296265.1). Classification (NCBI taxonomy): domain Eukaryota; kingdom Metazoa; phylum Chordata; class Mammalia; order Perissodactyla; family Equidae; genus Equus; species Equus caballus. The sequence continues at coordinate 66,480,965 of NC_091706.1, read as the reverse complement.
ATTTTGCCTGAGTAAAGACTAAAAGAGTAGTTTTAATACATTAACTTTTTGGAGAGAAAGCGAGTCCTGTTTGTCATTGGATGTGAGTGCCTCTTGTCAAGGAGCATTTCTGTGGGTCCTGAGTCACCTCGGTGCGTTGACCAAAGACTTCCCTCAGTTTTGGTACCAACGAGATCAATCCTATTTGTAAGGATGCTCATCCGTGGCGTTTTTCTTGCCTTCTCTACTCACAAAAGGAGCTGCTTCTCCTATCAAATAGCACCAGAAACCCAGGGTGTTTCTAGAAAAGTTAAGCATTAAGGTACTTGATTAAGAAAACAAAAAAATGCATCTGAGAGCCCAAATGTTGGCACTACATTCTCACACAGGTAATGAAATGCCTTTAGAACTTTCCATCGTGGTTCTGAGCTGCTTTCAGGGCCCTGCGTCTCTGGCGGTAATATTCATAACACTCAGAGTGATAACCCCAACTTCCCTCTGAGATAACGCAAAACTGTCAGGCAATCTGAATGAAGACTACTCCAAAAAAAAGGAATTGTGTTCGTTCGACATATGTAGAAATAATTGACTTTAATCCCAGTGTGTACAGCCTAACTAGCTAGCTGGGGACCATTTAGAAGTTGAGTGTTTCAGAGCCACAGAGAACCTGTGCATTAGACCTCATTCCGTTAGGAACCTGTACTGTGTCCCATGTATGTCTGTTAAGAAAATAAAACCAAAAGTCTTTGTACAAACCCATTGTTGGCAGTCTGTGCTGGGGGCTGTCTGCACGAGGACCAGCCCTGGGGCGTGCGAGGGGGCAGCCTGGCTTCCCACCTGGTGCCGTGTTTCTCCAGGAAGGAAACCCCAATAATCCTCCCACCCTTCACTTCTCTACCGGCCTAGCTGCTGTCTGGTGAAGCTATGTGCATTGGGCGCTATTCCACCAATATGGTAGATGAGACTGGAGGAAGGTCAATGGACTGCCCTTTGGATGGGGAGACGATTATCAGAGTCATGATGGTCAAAGTAGAGCCAAAAGAGGCAGGATGTTTGGTCCTGTTCCATCAGCAGCAGGAGAGAAGAGGTCAGAACCGACCCTTGCCCAGCCTCCCCCCTCACCAGTGGGAAGTTTCAGCCTGTGCGTGGGGCGCGTGCGCGTGTGTGTGTGTGTGTCTGCCTGGTGTTCTACAGAGAGGCCTGGTTGGGCACAGTTAGTCTGGTGGTGACATTCACGAAGAAATCTCTCCAGCACGATCGGAGACCACAGGCCTCCTACCTTTGATTCTGTGCGCAGCTGCCGAGGCAGAAGTCAACTCCAGTCCGCGTCAAGGCCGCCATTCCGTCTGCACCCTTGGCGGATGGGGGCGGCTCTGCTGTGACTGGGTTTTAAGAAGTCTCCGGGGGAATAACAGGACATCTGCTTTCTGTGCAAAGGTTTCAGACGCCCCCTCCCCCCCCCACTTGGTGAGGCAATACGAGATCCACCATCCAAATGAGAGACTTTTCACACAATCCTTTATTGCCCACAGACTTACAATGACAGTCACTGTAACAACGAACTCCATAGGAAACAGCTGTTTCTCTCTGCCCCGACCCACGACCCACGACCCACGGTTAGTCTGTGCTGGTAAAGAGCCTTTCACAGAAATGTAACAAGATATATTTTATAGAAAACTTCTAATTAAATTACCAAGTCCATGCTTTTAAATTGTATCTACGAGAGCAAAACCTCAACGCTCTGATGTTTTTAGTATCTAAGTCAAATATCAAAGGGTTTGCTACATAATCAGAGATGCACACACCACTGTTCCCAAAATGAAGGCACATTTTCCGTTCACCAGCGGTGAGAACAAGCACAGCGTCGTCTGCGTGGGTGTGCCAGCCTCCGCTCCTGGGCCACGTGGGGCCGCCATGCGGCACCTCCACCTGCTACCCCGGAGGCCTGGGGATGTGCCAGGTGTGCCGTGGAGGGCTCGCAAGGAAGCTGCCTCATCCCCGAAGGAGTGAAGTGGCTTCACCAAAGGTGAGGAGGGAATTTTAGCATATTTTCACCCACTGTATTGTCCAGTCTCCCAAATGTTGGCCAAATAACTTAGGTTTTATTGTTTTTCTTAGAACAGAGATTAGAAAACTTGAAATCGGTTTGTCTTTCCTCTCCTCGGGAATGTCCACAGACCAGTCCTGTTCTGATATTAAAGTAGAAGGTGGTGAGCTGGCAGTAAAGCCGGACAGAGAGCTTTACAGCGATTGATTTTTGTTTCACAAAAGTTAGTGGAAAACAAAACACAAAATTTTCAAATAGTATTTATCAATATGTATAATTTGCCATCTAAATGCTTTTTAAAAAGTAGTAAATATCCTACTGTTACCCATTAAATTCACATGGAGTTCTCTCCTAACCCTTAGATTGAAACATCAGCTGTTTAATTCTGAATACACAAAACATTCACATACTTAATGTTACAAGATTTTTTTCTGGAACAAGTTATATTCAAAAGTCAGATGAACAGAGAACATTCCATTTGCGACCGACACACAGTTGTTACAGAAGAAGGTAATTCAGTGTTCAAAGATGGACTCCACCGTGAATTCCTGCTGTGTTGGTTGTCACTTGATTTTGTGGTCAGGAACTTTGGTTGTGGTAAGTGTCCCAGACGAGTGTGCATTAATTACCTCAGACATTCAGGACCCCAGCCTGTCCCCGAAGGGCCTAGTTTTCTACCTACAGCATTTTAAGGTGAAACAACAAAACAGAAACTTAAACTTGTGTGCGATTTCGTTTCTGACTCTTTCGTTCCATGAGAATGACTCTCCCAGCCCTCAAGAGACAGCCTTGCGTTTGGGCCCCAGGGAATCACTTATTCAGGGTGTCTGTGAACGCAGCAAGGGGGAGAGAAGTGACGTGGGGCAGTCTCACCACCCGCCCAGCATCCCTCCTGACACAGGCCATCACGCGGCACGAGTGTGTCCCACGCCTTGTCTGCCTGCTCCACCACCCCCGTCCCATCTGCCGCCCAGCCGGCAAAACCTTCAGACTCCCCAGACCCAGCGGGGTTGCCGGCTCCCACGGGCCTATGGAACTTGACCACACCAGTCATCAACCTTGTCTTGCTGCAGCTCCCTGTGTGTGTTCACTTCCTCCTGGGTTACATTTATGTATATCTATATATATAACCTCTCCCGTTCACCTCTGCGTCCCAGGAGCCCAGCACGGCGCCTGTGCACATGAGCCAGCGCACAGACGGGGCCGAGGGAAGGCTGGCTGGGTAGGAAGGCTGATGAGCGGTGCCCACACACAGCTGCGCTGGGGAAGACAAGGCTCGCCTGGGCCTGCCTGATGGGGACAGCCTCCACCATGCTGCCCTCCTCATCCTCCTTTGCTGGCCTCCCAGACACTATGCACTCCTGGATGAACGCAGGACATAGGTCTGGACTTGCCTGTCCCCCAAGCCCTGCTTCTCACCTCCATCCTCCTCTGCCCTCCTGTCGTCTCCTGTCCTCGCTTTCCCCCGCTGGTTTCTCCTCCCCCCTGTCCCTCCGTCATTTCCCACAGTGGCCCTCATGGCCCTCCTGTTCTGTTCCTGCTCTGTCTGCACTCAGGCCCCACGTCCTGCGGCATCCTGGACCCTCCTCCACGCGTCTGCAGATGCCAGGATCTGTCAGTCCCCAAATTTTTCATTGTCCTTGTTAGTTAAAATACCGAAGGAGGAGTCCCGAGGTGCAGGTCGCACAGCCAGCCTGCACGTGCACACGTCCAGACAGCCGCATGTCCATCGTCCTCAGTGTAGGTATGTGTACGTGTGTGTATGTACATACGTATGTGACTGATATTCACCAGTCCTGGTATAAAGTTGCAATTTATCTGGCTCCTATAAAATGTGCCAGTTTTAAAACTGTGCATTTGTTGCCTGCAGACTTATAAATATGTATAAACCCCATTATAAATAAATTGTGGCTGGCAGATGGCATTTTATCTGCCAGCAGTGATTGCATGGAGTTATAAATGCTTATTAATCCTCCACTTTTAAACTCACAGCATGGACCCTGGGACCCATGACGTGAAGTGGCCTGAAAACACAATCATAAATTAGGAGGGGAAAGCCATCAGTAAGGGGCAGGAAGAGCTGGCAGCTACCACTTGATGGTGCCCACCAGCATCATTGGCAATTTATTAGAAATGCAAATTCTCAGGCCACATCCGGACCTGCCGAGTCAGGGACCCTGGGGAGGCCCCGATGGCTCTGAGGCTGCCCGCCACCCCAAGCCTGCTTAGCAGGAAGGCCCGTCTCTGCCCGAGGATGCCCTGGCTCAGGGGGTGTGCACAGGTGTGCACGGGGCTGGCCAGGACATTGTGGCCAGAAGCAGCACTCCACCCATGCTGGGCAGGTGGGGAAGAGCCCGGCTTTCTCCCTGCCTGGAGGCGCGTCCAGTCCTCCCCCTCGGGCCCCAGCTCCAGGCGTTATCCACATGCTGGCCACGTGCTGATCATGCCCTTCTCATCAGTTTCTCCCCCTTCCCCAGCCCTGGCTCATCACCCGGAGAAACTACACACACTCAGATCCTCTCTCGGGGTCTGTTTCCTAAGGCCCCCGCACTACACAGAGGACTGGAAACACTTCCCCGTCGGTGGGACTGACTCACACCTTTGTGCATTTTGGAAAGAAGATGGATAAAATGTAAGCCCAAGGACGGAAGAGCTACTTGCCATTTTCCATCAGGCGCTGAGATTTATGTATCAGCCCTCAAGGGTCCTAATGAGTCCTGCGATCTATCCTAGATTCAGCCACTGGCCGCTGCTACCCTCTGAGAAGTCACCTGGCTCCAGTTTCCTCGCTGGAAAGTGGGTCCTTGCAGCTGCAGGTCCCATGATGCTCCCTTGTGTATCCTTCTCTGGGACCAGTGACAGTTCATGTCCCAGTAAAGGGGTTTTTCTGCTGCTTCTTTCTCAGGATCGATTTTAAAGGTTTCCCTACAGAACCAGGGTATTATTCTGAAACCCAAGGCCAAGATTGGTCTGCGTCCTGTGGTTACTGTTTCTAATCTTTCCACACTTCCCCCCATTTCCAAGCCAGCTGTCCCTACTCAGAGCAGGGCATGTGTAGATGGCAGCGGCACCCACAAGGCCAGCGAGAGGGAGCCAACGCACTTCTGTGGGTGAAGCACCCCAGGAAACACCCGTGCTGCATGTTGACACATATTCACCAACCCCACTCCTCACAATGGGGGCTGCACAGCCCTGCAGTGCAGGTGACCAGCCACTGCTCAGAGAAACCCAGCACCTAACGCAAGGCCAACTGGCTCTGTGCGTGCCGGAGCCGAGGATGGACCAAGGCGTCCACCCACTGTCCGGGAGCCTGTAATCCAAGGAAACACGTGACTGGCCTTCATGTGGCGACTGGTCAGGGGCATCGTCAGGACCCCAGGAGGGCACAGAGCCAGGAGACAGGTGTTGACTCCTGAGCACCGAGGGGGCTCTTTTGGGGGCCACACCAAGTGCTGCTCCATCCACTCCTCCCCCGGCCTGTCCCTCCTTCTAAGCCAGGCCTTTTCTCCACACAAGGCTTGCCAGTTTCTCTCCTCACTGGAAATTATCCGTGCTGCCCTCCTCCACCAGGAGACCCTCAGGCCACCATATGTGCCCCAAGTGGGCTTCTGTCCATCCACTCCAACACCCAAGACGGCCCTAAACAGAATTGTTGCCCAAATGAAACAATAGCCAAGGCTGAGTGGGCACCTGGTCCTTTGGCCTCTCAAATATAAAATGCCCAAGAGTGGAAGCTTCGGCACGGGATTTGGATTAGGAGCTGTGTGAATGCCTATTGTTTGTCAGGCTGCCCACGGCCATTCAGGCTCCTTGGTCGTCGAGCGTCAAAGCCGACTGAGACCAGCGGTGAGCAGCCCGAGAGCCCCACAGGCTCTCAGTGGGACGAGAACGTCACAGGAAGCACAGCTAATTCACGTTGGATGGTGAGGGTGGGAGCAGAGGTGGATGGGGTCCCCAGGGCCACTCTACAAGGACCTGCCGGTGCTCCCAGCACACTCAGAGGAGGCCTGGGTTGAGTGGGGGGCTCAGGAGAGGGGCAGCAGGCCCCAGTGTTCCGTGGGCCCAGGGTGACCCGGCACAGGGCGCAGCCACCATGCCATGGGAGTCAGAGATCCTGGCGTGCACAGCCCTGCCCAGGCTGGGATGCGGTCCAAGAAAGCACAGGGTGGGGACCCAGGCTGGGCAGGGAGCAGCCCGTCATGTCAGCCTGGGAATCCTGAGCTCCAAGAAAGCACAGGGTGGGGACCCAGGCTGGACAAGGAGCAGCCCGTCATGTCAGCCTGGGAATCCTGAGCTCCAAGGAAGCACAGGGTGGGGACCCAGGCTGGGCAGAGAGCAGCCTGTCATGTCAGCCTGGGAATCCTGAGCTCCAAGGGCAGCAGAGTCGGGGACGCTGCGTGAGCGGAACAGCTCTGCTGCCTGCCAGCTGCATGGCCTGGAGCAAAGAGGCCTCCGATCTGAGCCTCAGTTTCCCTGTCTGTGAGTGAGGCTCACAGTAATGCCCATCACACGGTGCCTGAAGGAAGAGGTGAGATATTCATGCCAGCTCTAGCACGCTTTACAAATGACAGGAACAGAGACACGACAGTCACTGCCCTCTGCCCTGTCTTTGATCTGCTCCCGTGGCCACAGAAGAGTGCCGATTTTCCCACCGGCACCGTTCCATTGTCAGCAGTCTTGCCATATGAGCTTAAAAATACATATTTTGAGTTAATATTGAAACAAAGTTTGATCCCCCAATACTTTTAATTTTCTAAATTGATTCTCATGCAAGAAAACATGATATATATTGCTTATCACCACTGAGCTAAACGCCGACTTCAGAGCAGAGAGCTACTAAAACCACGGATTACCATTTCTCACATCCCCAAGAGGAAAAAGAAAGCAGATCAAACGTTCAGGTGCTCACTGTTCCTAAGTCTCGTTTCCTAATTTATTCTTGCCTTTAGCATCAGCATCTCGGCCTTACACAGCAGGGCATGCAAGATGTTGGAAGAAAAGTCGTTTCATCCATTTTTATATGTGTGTACACTCACACACGGAGAAGGACCACGTGTTCCCACAGAGGTCAGACCTTTACGCACGTCTGCAGGGCTGTGGGCCTCTAGGAGATAGAGTGCTGGGCCGTTCTCGCAGCCACCCCAAAGTCTATGATGTCACAGGGCCAGAGCCTGAGCCAGCTGCTGCCCCAAATTCCTGTTTGCCACCCACTGCTTCTGGATAACTTGGAGCAGTGTATCCACACTGCTTCTGAAATCAGAACCATTCCAGGAAGAGGCAGTGTGGTCCAGATCCGCCCCAATCTACTGCAGAACATTCTAGAAGATTGAAGCCCCTGTCACTTGGATTCGCTGGATGCTCAAAGGACAAAAACCCCACAGAGGGCTATATGTGAAGGCTTCAACCTGCCCCGACCCATCCTCACCCATCAGCTCTACCCCATCCTTTCATCCTGGCCACACACACCCCAAAAGTAGAAATGGGGTTCGTGCAGTTAGCATTCGAACTTTGCAGAATGAGTACTCAGCAGAATTTTTTAAATCTACCCTTAACTCCTCACTCTTGAAGCATCCAATTTATGACTGTCCGACTCAGCGTGCACAGAGTGTCTTTCTGTGGCACTGATCAAGGGGTGTCGCACGCCGGGGCATTTCACCGGGAGGCGGGCTAGTGTCACACCCGTTGGAAGGTGCCAGTGAATGAATGCTTCTATCTTTTAAAAGACAATCTCTGTTAAATCACATGGTCATCTCAACTAGATATTTGTTAAACATCTTAAACAGTGCAACTCCCCAACATCCCATGCCCAGCAGGAAACCACAGTATTTTGTCTCGAAGGAAGGAAGGAGCCAAGATAAAGCCCATGTGTGGGGCACAGCCCCTTCCCATGGAGCGACAGGAAACGTGCTGTCGAGACAACCAGTCACTTTACCCACTGATCGCTCTAGAAGGAGAACCTCCAGCTGATTCCCCCTAATCCTGAGCCTGGTCCCCAGCTTCCGGCAAATGTAGAGCCAGGGGGAGCGGCCGGTGCAAACGTCTCCAGGACTGAACTCTGAGCACACGTGTTTGTGTCTGTCTTCAGCACAGCTTGTACACAAGCTTTTTTCTCTATTGGCTGTAAGGGGCAACAATTTGACTAGCAGCTCCTGCGGCAGCCTGTTGGCTAGAAGGACATACAACCAAGACTCTGCCCCAGCCACGCAGTGCACATACTCGTTTTGCCATTATACAGATAAAAACAAGGGAATTATTTGCCGGTCAAGATCCTGACCAGGGAGGCTTATTTTGTGCCATATTTGGCAGTAGGGTGAATCCCCAAGAACCCCTGGTCAACTAGGGCCAAGGGGGACAGCACACCTGTGGTCAGCACAGCTGGAAACAGCTGGCATGATGCCTGCTCCTTAATGCCAGAGAGCCATCCGCTGGGGGGCACCCGTGCAGACAGGTGAGCGGCAGAGCCCCAGGGGCGAGGAGGAGGCGCCGCGGCCCGGAGGAGCAGGAGCGGCGGCCGTCAGCACAGCGCACTCAGTGCTCCACCTGCAGAGCGGGCCTCTCTGGGCAGGGTCTTGCCTCATGCTGTCACAATCCCGTGATGATTACCGACCGTCCTGCTCGCTTCTATTCCTCATATTGTGCTTATTGGGTAAAACTGCAGGTAACACCTTCGCAGTGGAATTTCCCAGTGGAATGGGTCAGTCGAATTAAATTTTCTCCTGGACAGCTACAGTCAAACGCTTTTTTTCATTAAAAAACATACAGCACAGAACATTAATCTTACATCTTTCTTAGTCTTAGAAAATATAAATATAGAGGGCTAATTTGTACAGGATGTATAGGTATGTACACCGTCAATATGCACATGAGAAATCGGAACAAGTTTATGAAACTTGTACTTTTCAGAAGCCTTCCTCCTGGAGCTGCTGAACAAGGCTCTGAGCCTGTGGGCAGCTGCCCCAGCACGGGAGCCCGATACCGTCTACCCGGAAGAGCCGAGTCCCCTGACGGCAGCTCAGCGTTGGGATCGGGCGGCTGGCGGGTCACTGGTTCCTCTCTACCGGCTGCTGGAGGCAGAGCTCGCTCCCGGTGGAGACGATGGGCAAGCTATTCTCCAGGTGGTGGTGGATGAGGTGGCTGATGCTGTCGAAGACTCTGTCCTTTGTCCGGACCTGTGAGGGACGCGAGGGAGGGTTAGCGCGACCCACAGGCAGGAGGAAGAGTACACGCTCCACTCGGAGTCAGATAGCCCACTCGAGCCATCTGAGCTGGAGGGGCAGCCTCCCTGGGGCACCCCATGCTTTCAGAGATGGTGCCTGCAAAGTCCCCAGTTACCTTCGATGGCCCGCCAGTTCAGTCCCTTCCTCTGTTCACCCCTCCAGAAGTGAGCCACAGCCTCCCCCACCTTCAGCAACCAGGGCCCATGGTGAGCTCCCCCACTCACACTGGCCTTCTCTCTCCTGCTCCTCCCCTGCCCCTTAGGATCCAGCTGTCCTGCACTGCCCCACTGGGGTCTGTAGGCTCCCATGCCCCTCCCACCTTCAGGCCTTTGCATGGTGGTCCTCAGTCCAGAATGTGCTTCTCTCCCCTGGAAACCCGGCTCGGCCTCCATGTCAGCACCTCAGGCCACTTCCCTTCCTCACCACCCCTCCCCAAGACAGCCCCCAGAATCCTGCACTCCCACCAGGAGGGAGCCCAGAGTTCTGTAGAGGAGCTCCAAGTGCCCACTGGAGGGTGGGCCTGGCTGGGATGGAGGGACCATGCTGCACATTCCTGGTCACTCAGTTCTAGAGCCTAGTATGGTGCTGCCCACGAATTTCTCCTGAATAAATGAACGCCTGAGGTGGGGGTGGGGTGCCAGGAGGCAGTTCACAGCTTCCCTCCGCCCTGCTGGCCTCTGCCCTGCTCGCTGAGGTTCAGCAGCACCCCCCAACCCTGGGCCAGGACACTCACGGGGCAGACCACACTTGAAGAAGACAGTGGGAGGTCTGGCCAGGAGCAGTCTCCCAGTATAAATGAATTCAGCAAAGCAGCAGCATACAAAATCAACACACAAGGTCAGCTGCATTTCTACACACAAACCATGAACAATCCAAAGAGGACAGTAGGAATGCAGCTCCATTCACAACAGCATCAAAAAGAATAAAATACTTAGGAATTAACTTAACCAAGGAGGTGAAAGACTTTTACGCCAAAAACTACAAAACATTGCTGAAAGAAATTAAAGAAAACATAATAAATGGAAAGACGTCCTGTGCTCGTGGATTGGAAGACTCCATATTAAGATGGCAATACCACCCAAAGCAACCTACGATTCAACGTAATCCCTGTCGCAATCCCAACATTTTTGGTAGAAACAGAAAAATCCATCCTAACATTCATAAGGAATCTCAAAGGACCAGAATAACGAAAACAATCTTGAAAAAGAAGAACAAAGTTGGAGGACTCACGCTTTCTGAGTTTAAAACTTACTACAAAGTTATAGTCATCAAAACAGCATGGTACTAGCATAAAGACAGACATAGAGACCAATGGACTGGAATAGACAGTCCACAGATAAACCCTCGCAGATGAGGCCAAATGACTTTTGGCCAGGGTGCCAAAACCACTCAGTGGGGAAAGGCTAGTCTCTTCAACAAATGGTCCTGGGAAAACTGGATCTCCACATGCAAAACAATGAAGCTGCGATCCCTGCTAACACAATATACAAAAACTAACTCAAAATGGATCAAAGACCCAAATGTAAGACCTAAAACTATAAGACTCTTAGAGGAAAACACAGGGCAGAAGCTCCAAGACATTGGATTTGGCAATGATTTCATGGATGTGACATAAAGGCACAGACAACAAAAATAAATAAACAAATTGGACTTCATGAAAATTTTAGAATTTTGTATATCAAAGGACACTATCAACAGAATTAAAAAGCAACCCATAGAATGGGAGAAAATATTTGCAAATCATGTATCTGATAAAGGATTAATATTCAGAATATATAGAGAACTCCTAAAACTCAACAACAAAAACAATCAAACAACCCAATTCAAAAATGGGCAAAGAACTGGAACTTGCAGTTCTCTAAAGAAGATGTGAGAATGGCCAATGAGCCTGAACATCACTGATCATTAGGGAAGTGAAATCAAAACTACGATGAGATACCACCTCGCACATATTCGGATGGCTAGTATTTTTAAAAAAGAAAAAACAGAGAACAACAAATATTGGCAAGGATGTAGAGAAATTGGAACCTTTATGTACTATTGGTGGGAATGTAAAATGGTACAGCCACTGTGGAAAACAGTATGACGATTTCTCAAAAAGTTAAAGATAGAATTACCATATGATCCAGCAATTCCACTTCTGGACCCCAAAAGCAGGGTCTGAAAGAGACAGTTGTACACCCATGTTCATAGCAGCGGTATTCACAATAGTCGAGTGATGGAAGCAACCTAAGTATCCATTGCAGATGGATGGATAAATAAATGTGGTCTATACATACAATGGAATATTACTCAGCTGTAAAAAGGAAGGAAATTCTGATACATACTGCAACATGGTTGAACCCTGAGGACATTAGGCTAAGTGAAATAAGCCAGTCACAAAAGTACGAATACTGTGTGATTGCCCTTATATGAGACACCTACAGTAGTCAAAACCATAGAGACAGAAGTAGACTGGTGGGTGCCAGGGGCTGGGAGGAGAGGTGAATGGGGAGTTAGTGTTTAATTGGTACAGAATTTCAATTTTGCAAGATGAAAATAGTTCTGGAGGTGGATGGTGATGTTGGTTGTACAACAATGTGAATGTATTTAATGCCGCTGAACTGTACACTTACCAATGGTTAAGATGGTAAATTTTATGTTATGTGTATTTTGCCACAGTAAAAAAAAAGTGAAAAGAAAAAAAAAAAGAAAAGAAAGAAAAAAGAATGGGTAAATGATCTGAATTGACATTTCTTCTAAGAAGATATATCAATGGCCACTAAGCCCATGAAAAGATGCTCGACATCATTAGTCATCAGGGAAAATGCAAATCAAAACCACAGTGATACACCACTTCACACCCACTAGGACGGCTGGAATCAAAGTCGACAGTAACAATTGTTGGTAAAGACGTAGAGAGATCAGAACCCTCCTCCACTGCTGGTCGGAACGTGAAATGGCGCAGCTGCTTTGGAAAACCGTCTGGCAGTTTTACAAGTGATTAATTATAGGGTTATCATATGACCCAGCGATTCCACTCCTAGGTATATATCCAAGGGAAATGCAAACATATGTCCATACAGAAACTTGGACGTGATGTCTACAGCAGCATCATTCATGATGGCCAAATGTCACTAACAGACTAACCATAAATAAAGTGGGGTATATCCATCAATGGATTATTATTCAGTCATAAAAGGGAGTGGCAGCCTGACACACACTACTACATGGATAAACTTTGAAAACATTATGCTAAGGGAAAGAAATTTGTCACAAAAGTCTACATATTATATGATTTTATTCCTGAAAGTCTAGAATGGAAAAATCTATATAGAGAGAAAATAGGAGTGTTGTTTCTAAGGACTAGGGGTGGGGGTGGGGGGTGGGAGGAGAGGGGGGTGGTAGCTAAATGTTACGGCATTTCTTTTTTAGGTGAAGAAAATGTTCCAGAATTGGCTGTGGTGATGGATGCACATATCCGTGAATATACTAAAACCAGTGAATTGTACACTTTAAATGGGTGTATATGTAAATTACATCCCAATAAAGCCGTTTTAAAAATCTCTGTCCACCAGTTCAAAGAAAATCCAGAGGACAGGGAGCAAGGTTAACAGTGCCACAAGGAAGCAAGGACCCAAATCCTGGTGTGAGATAGTCTACAGACTGGATCTAGGTGCTCAGACAAGTCGGTGGTGTAGGGGCCGATGGGGAGCTGCAGTGGAACAGGCAGGATGCACCACACGGGCCGTGATGGAGGCTAATTCCAGCAAATGTACCGTAAGAAAAACATCTTTGAGATAATCAGGAAAATTTGAGTATGTTAAGTGGTTATTTTAAATTTTATTGGATATAACAATGATGTCATGTTGATGTTTTTAATGTCCTCATTGGTAGAGATGCATGCTAAAGTACTTACAGGAGAAACGCAGCAGGCCTGGGAAATGCTATAAAATACTTTGGAAAGCTCCTCCCTCCCCTTCCTTTCCTTCCCAAACGAACAACCAGTCCAAAAGCCAGGCAGCCTAGATGTCTGTGCTGTGGGGGGCAGGGGTAGTAGCCACAGTGGCCCCTGATGGGAGCCTGCAGGGCAGGCAGAGCGAGGCGAGGGCCCACAGGCTGGACAGCTGGCCCAGGCATCAGAGGGGTCCATGCCAGGGAGAAGGTGGGCAGCCCAGCATGGAAGTCAGAGCCGAGCAGGGGAGGGCATGTATGTGGGAGGGCAGAGGGGCGTGGGGTCAGAGCAGGAATGGGGCGAGGAGTAGACAGTGGCAGGAGTGGCTGGACAGAGAAGTCGGAGCCCTGGCCGGGTGAGGACAGGGGGCGCAGCGGCCGCAGTGGTGGATGCCTTACATACAGGGGAGGAGTTCCTCAAACAGGTAGAAATACGAAGGATGGCGGGAGTCAGGTTTCTATTGTTGGAGAAGAGGGTTATGAATGTGGAAAAGGACAAAAGCAAATGAACCCCGTGGTATCAGAGAGGCAGCAGAAGAACTGTCGTGAGCTCATGTTTCTAATCTATACCGATAGATATAGAAATAGAGAAATAAATGTACATGCACGTGTGTCCACGTAGAGGGCCTGGGAGTGCAACTCCCCACGAGCAATGGGCACAAGTAGTGCCCAGATCCTGATCTTGCCATGAAAATGAGCCAGCCAGGGCTCCCTCGGGAAGGGGCAGATGGCAGCACCGTGGCGGGGGGAGTGGGGAGGGGAGGGGGGAGATAACCCTGTTATAGTGTTTTGTATCAGAAGGAGGAAGATGCTGAAAGGATAGTGACAATGTGTCACAAGGACACAGAAGTAGCTTGAAGGAGTGCAGAATAAATACAGTAACCAGTTAGAAGCCACTGAGTGAAATAGGAATGGTAACTCCACACTGACAAAAACAGATAAATGAATAGACTGAAAGTTTGATTGGCGACAGGGTATTCATGGAATTTCAAAGCCCCTGGATCCCGGAGTCACCCGACCACGGACCAGGAGGCCTGGGGGGCACATGGGTGCACATGGGCTCGTGTGAGTAGCCACTGAAGATCTGTGGGTCAAACCACATTTCACCAGAATTCACATTTTCTTTGTTGTGGCAGCATAGCCCTAGACTGACTAATATGAAGGGAATCTTAAAATAACAACAAGGCTTATTTAGCAGAGGGATTGGGGACTTGCTGTTTTCTTAATTACTCTCGGAATAAAATAAAAACCTAGTAAGAGCGGGGTGCTGGACGGTTGTCACTGTTTTGTGACTGTTATGAATGCAAAGCCCCTGCTGTGCTCCCCAATGTGCCACAACCCAAGACCACCTGAGTGAAGCCACTGGGACCCCCGCCACGGGGTGGCAGCAGCTTCTTCACATGCACAGGGCCCACCTCCCTCTGCTGGCCCTTCAAGGCTGAAAGAATGAATCAACGATCCATGACTCAGGGGATAATTTTAAATGCAGAGGGCTGACTAAATGGTTCTGAAGATGTTGAAAAGACAAAAAAAAGTGTTCCAGACGCCATCTCCAAGGCTGCTCCACCACCCCGCCCCAGCCCTTTCCAGCTGCCACTTCAGGGCCGGCGTCTCCAACGCTCCCCCGGTGCCCAGAGCCCTGCCACGTCTCCCTGTCCCCCAGGTCTCGGCCACCCAGGCTGCTGGTCCTGATTGATGGGTGCACCGTGGGAAGGCACATAGGTGGGTCTACTCGGAAGTAAATTTAGACACAGAACTGTTTTGCATCCTTGTTTCCCTGAGTGATCTGTTCTGCCAAGTTTCCTCTGTTATACTCAGGGACCAACCAATTACCATGAAAATCAGATGAATAAATATTGAAGAGAATGTGTTCATTGTCTATTTTGGTGTCCTCACAGCAAGGAGGCAACATTACATTTTTAATTAAGTGTTTCATTTCCATTTTCTTTTTCAGCTAAAGCTATCCTCCACAGGATCAATTAAACTAGATAATCAGATCCAGCAGAAAGCCCCCAAAAAGAACAGTCAGTAGAGGGGTGACTTAGAAGTTTTCTCAACCATCCTACAAGTTTCTCCTCCAGAATGAGAGCTGCCTGGACAGCACAGCAGGCGTCTGGCCTGCTCGGACCCCTGGCCCCCCGACGTGAGCACGGCTTCATTCCGTCCTTGTCTTCCCCAGTCTCTTCATCCAGGCTCATGTATGTGTGATATATTATTAGTGCTCCAAATCTTTTCTTAATCACCCCGCTTTTGTCTAAAAGGACTGAATGAACAAAAAATTCATCATTTTTTGTCTGTAGGATGGTATAATTTAGGTAAATTTTAACTTTTCATTTTTTAAAAATACCTAAAATTTTCAACCAGAATATTTACATTTTCATAGAATTGTGTGGCTCTTTTCTCTCCTATTTTCTTCTGGATCACAACAACCGAATTAATAGACAGTCTCTGCAAGTACAAGAACTCTGCACGGTTCTGTTTAAAAATCCTCCTTTGTGATTCTATATCTGCCAGCAGCGCGGAACCCGTGTCGCCTCAGCTGCCTTCCCGGGCTCTCAGCTCCCAACCGGAGAAAGCCCAGGTTGCTCTATGCGCTCACGCGTCGATGCTCCTTGAATACCGACTGTGTGTCGCGCCCTGTCCAGGTGCTGGGGGTCCTGCACTGAAAAAGACTGCTCCCCCCATGAAGTTATAGTCTGGGGGAAGCAATTAGGAAACAAATTAGCAAATAAACAGGTGCTAGTTTGTGATAAGTGCTTTGGGGTAAAAATAAATCAGAGTAAAAAAATAGAAGGTCTCTGGGGGGTTGTGTTTGAGGGGAGGCGCCTGTGATTTGGAGAAAGCCCAGCTCGTTGTAAGAGGTGAGTACGACCCCATAATCCTGATGCCCAGACCAGATGAGCGCCCACAAGCGATGGCAGCAACGACAGTAAGGACGAATTCCACTTACGAACGGTGACTGAAAAAACCCTAAAGAAAATGTTAGGCACCCAAACCCAACAACGTGTTTCAGGATTTCTGTGTCAAGACCAAGCAGGGTTTATGCCAGGACACAACAGTGAAATTCTGCCTGTGTAATTCCCCACATTAACGGACTTAAGAAAAAGAAGTCACAGTATTATCTCAAAAGATGCTGAAGAAGCACTCGATAAAGTTCAGTATGCATACAGGATGAAAGTAATTTGGTAATTAAAATGTACGAATTCCACTAGAGCAGAGATTGCCCTTTTGACTGGTTCACAGACATCACAGGTGCCAGGATTTAGGAGTCATGTGGTACACATTTGTTGAGTAAACAAATGAATGAATGAATGAATGAATGAATGAAGTCCTTTAGGCTGATAAGGACAGTCTGCTAAAAGGGTACATCGTCCTTAATGGAACAACTTCAGTCCCTTTCAGGTTGGGAACAGACAAGTGCGCCCTCTCCTGGCCAGTGCTCCACGGCGCCCTGGTCGGGGCAGTACAGCGAGGACTGCCAGGTCGGGATGGGAAGGCAGGACGCAAGACTGCCCGTGTCTGACCCGGCCGACCCTCCATGAAAACCACCACAATCAGGAAAATTTCTAGGCACTCGATCACCCCACATTCCTCTCCCTGCAGCAATAACTGTTGAGAAAAAGTAACCAGAAATAATAGGCCACTTACAAGAGAACTAAAACCAGACACTCTAGGAAGTAACCCAGCAGAGGAAACACAGGAACCTTCTGGAGAGAATTTTCAAATTCTAACAAAGGACAGCTCAAAACTAAATGAGTGGTGACTTATGCCATGTTCATGGATGTGACGATTTAGTATTGAAATGTCAGCTCTCCCCCCCCGTTAACCGTAAATCCAATGCAAGTTCTATTAAACCCACCATGTGCTTTTGGTGACTTGATGAACTGAATCTAAAGTCAGAACAAAGAATAAAGGTCTGAAAACAGCTAAGAGAACTTATAACGAGGAGAATCAGAGGAAGGAGTCACACACCAGGTATTAGGACGTTTCAAAGCTGTAAGGAGTCAACGGTGTGGGACTCGTACCAGGAATAAACCGTCAGATCAACAGAACAGAACTGAGAGTCCCAAACAGACCCACGGTCCAGGGGACCTGGTATGTAAAACCAATGGCATCAGCGCCGCAGAGAAAAGACAAAGTATTTCGTAAACGGTGACAGAAAATGTGGCTGACTATATGGAGATTTAAAAAATGTTGGGTCCCTGCCTTATATCATCATCTTTCAGTTGGAACTGAAACCTACATGTGAAAGACAAAGCTATAATGCTAACAGGAGAAAATATAGAAGAGTTCAGTATGTCTGTGATTTGTAGGTGAGGGAATCTTTGAAAACTCAAAGGCATAAACCATAAAGGGGAAAACTGATGGATTCAGGTACATCCCAAAGAGACTTGATTCAATGAAGAACGTCACAGACAAAATTATCCAATAGATGAAAAGGTGGGAGAGCACGTATGGAAATTTGAAGGCCGAAAAACTCAGCAAGAAAGCCCCATAAGAAGATCAACGGGGAAAGACCACAAGATAAAATTCACGGGAGAACCCGCTGATGACGTGCAATCAAAGGGCCGCACAGCAAACAGAACTCAGCGTACAGAAAGCCCCACTGACAGCGCTCAACACAGGTACCACGGGGAAAAAAGAGATGAAATGGGATTTGTGGGACAATAGTATGTCCGTAAATTTCTCAAATGCACAAACACAAAATACATGTTTTCCCCAATGTACATATATGCAAAAAATCCACACAACTAAAGAAGGTGGACCGGAAGGATATACACTGCGTAAGTTCACGGGAGTGGGTGCCCAGTGGAGAGGGGACAAGGGTGCGCAGAGATGGGTGTCAGGAGAGCCTAGACAGCTGAGGCAGCAAATTACCTCAGGCAACACTGGTCCCACCCCAGACACACACAGTCAGATGGAGTTCAAGTCCAACTGAAGATCTGGGCTTCATCCGACCCATCAATCAAAAGACGCAGTGTTCTTAACCACCACTGAGATAACTCCACATGCCTCTTTGTTTCACCGGGTGAAGAGGTTAAACAACAATCCCGGAATTTATTCAAGGTTTACGTAAATGTAATTATACTTATTAAACTTAGCAGCTCTTGGACGGTGCCGAGTCTATTTATTGATGGGAAGAGGGTGTGTTCAGTCAAACCCACAGAACTACTCAGACATAGTCATACTGCCACGAACGGTGAACTCACCATCACGCAGCATCAGTTCTCTGGGTGGGAAAGCCAGAGACTAATTAAGAGGCTTTACTGAGCGCTTCACATTTTATCACCTAAGAAAGAAAACCTCAGTGACCCAACTTCAGAGAGATTTGAGATAAATACTAAAAGCCCAGGAACCCCGTACTTCCTCGTCCACTATGAATGTATTTGGAAGAGAAATCCTCAGTTTCTGTATTTATTTATTTTAAAGGACATGAGAATTAAGGCCTTCGGCCTGGGCCCTGGTGACCTTCCCACCTGTATAAGTCACTCAGGGCCCTGACCGTGGGCTCTGTAGCCCGGCTCTGGGCTGGAAGCGTGAGTCCTCCATGCCGGGGCTCTGGGGTCCTTGAGGAGTGACCGTCAGGACCCCAGCAGGCACGTGTGGGTAGAGGAAGGACAGTGGGGACCGTGTGGTGACCCAGGGGAGGCTGCTAGGGGGCTGGAGTGCAGGAGCCCCCCACCCCGTGCTCACCG
Source organism: Equus caballus (assembly GCF_041296265.1). Taxonomy (NCBI): domain Eukaryota; kingdom Metazoa; phylum Chordata; class Mammalia; order Perissodactyla; family Equidae; genus Equus; species Equus caballus. The sequence continues at coordinate 66,462,093 of NC_091706.1, read as the reverse complement.
TGCCTTCTGGGTCCACAAGCAGCAGGTGCTTGGCGTGGCCATCATGCATGCCAGTGAGGACGAAGGAGCCGGGGTTGGTGGTGCTCTTCCTGACCAGGAAGTCTCCATCTCTCTTCAGCAGCCCTTCGGCCTCCTTTCTGCTCATCTCTCCTTGGTACCAAGGCTCCGCTTTCAGCTCTTCCAGCATCTTGGCATCCGGGGCCCTGGGGGAGACGGGGCTGATGCACTCCACCGAGGCTGCCTTGCTCAGCACGGGCCCCAAGGGCTGGTTCTTGAGAGCATCTTCAAAGGGTTCTGCCAAGAAAATTTGCCAGCAACAAGTGAGTCCCAAGGAGAGCAAATGATAAACAGCATAAATTGAGAGATGGAAACACAAAAGCAACTTCTATCAGAAAGAAGAGCTGGAGAAAATGACTGGCTGCTCATACAACGACTCATCCCTACACTGCCCAGATCCTGGCATGACTCTCCTGATGAGTCTGCTCTCCCAGGACAGCTGGGCGTGGTGCCCTGTGCCACGGATCCAAGCACACCCTTCGTCTAGCAGCTCAGAATGCCTTCACTTTTGCACGCCGCAAGAGGCCATGCACATGACACGCCACCCACTTCCTCTGGAACATCAGCCAGCCTCTAACAAATCTGTTCTCTTCTGAATGAAAACCTGCCAAGACCAGAGGAAGTACACAGAGAAAAGACAAGTTGCAAGGCTTTGATTTCATGCAAAACCTAAACCCAACTCATCAAATGTTTATTTCAAAATCTTTGTATCAGGCAAATTTTTAAAAATTTATTTGTGGTGAGGAAGATTGTCGCTGAGCTAACATCTGTGCTAATCTTGCTCCCTTTTGTATGTGGGACGCCATCACAGTGCAGCTTGGTGAGCAGTGTGTAGGTCCATGCCTGGGATCTGAACACGCAAACCCTGGGCTGGCAAAGCGGAGCATGCAAACCCAACCACTATGCCACTGGGCCAGCCCCTCAGGAGAATTTCTTTTTTCTTTTTTTTTGGTGAGGAAGACTTGCCCTGAGCTAACATCCATTGCCAATCTTCCTCTTTTCTCTTCTTTTTTCACTTGAGGAAGATTAGTCCTCAGCTAACATTCATGCCAGTCTTGTCTACTTTGTATGCATGATGCCTCCATAGCGTGGTTGATGAGTGGAGTAGGTCCACGCCTGGGATCGGAACCTCCAAACCCGGGCTGCCAAAGCAGAGTGTGCAGAACTTTACCCAATTGGCCCCAGGACTGGCCCCTCAGGTGAATTTTTAGAAGAGAAGAAAACTGACATTTATTGGGTGCCTTCTGTGTGACCCACCCCAGACAAGGACCTGTGCTCGTTTCCCTGTGGAGCGTGAGTATCTGAGGTCGAGTGTGACTCCATGCCCTTCAGAGCACGCCTCTCACTGCAGGGCATCAGGGAACGCCAAGGCTGCAGCTCGAACGGCAACAAACATCAGTGGCAGAAGGAGTCGCATGGCATGACTAACTAAATCGCAGTGTTTGACTTGCAGACGAGGTGACGTGTGCAGAAGCACTCTGAGAAATGCACACGGTGCTAGGCAAGTGTAAGGTATTGTGGTGATAGTTTGGGACCACACTGCCAACCTAGGACAATGCAAGCACCAAGGAACAGAGACAGTTCTCTCCTGGGCACAACTGCATCCCCAGAGCCCAGCATTACTCCTGGGACATAGGTCACACTCTATGAATATTCAGTGAATGCTGTAAAACAAGGCCAGCTTGTTAAATGCCAGGAGAAGATGGGCGGAAGTGAGGTGAATAAATGAAACCAAAATTAAGTCACTTTGACACTTGTTAAATCATTTGCAGATCTGGAGAGAAAAGGAGGTTAAAACCATTGGCTAAAATTATGTTTGTGGATTTTCTCTTTTTAGCCTAATTTTTTCCTGATTACCTGGAGCAGTTGAAAATTTGTATTATACTGTTTCTGCACCATCAACATCACCACCATCAACATCAGTGTCACCATCACCATCATCACCACCATTACCACCATCATCACCACCAACCACATCACTGTCACCATCACCATCATCACCACCATTATCACCATCATCACTGTCATCACCATCATAATCGTCATCACCACCATTACTATCACCATCATCTCCAACACCACAATCACCACCATCACCATCACTGCCATCATCCTCACCACATTGTCACCACTATCACCATCACCACCATCATCACTGTCATCACCATCACCATCACTATCATCACCACCATAATAATCCACATTATTATCATCACCATCATCACCACCACTATCATCATCATCACCATAAGCGCCACCATCACCATCAGCACCATCATCATCACCATTGCCATCAGCATCACTATCAGCACCATTACCATTACCGTCAGCATCGCTACCACCATCATTATTAGCTACAGTGGTCTAAGATAAACAATACAGAGTGCTGGCTTTATTTTTTTTCCCACATTCTTCAATAGATACTTGCCTCTCCAGGGCCTTTTGACTTTCTGTCTCCCTTTCTCTGGTTTTGGGAGCAGGAGGTGAAATTTAATGGAATAGAAAAGGGGGCTCTGGTTTTCAGTTTTCCCATCTCAAAGCCCAGCCCAATCTAATTCTCCTCAGGCTCTGGGGCCAGGAGTCACTGGTACGTTGACGAAATTAAACAGTGGATATTGACCACAAGCACAGCGACTGAACTGCAGTTGGGAGCCATCGTTACAACTGCAGCAGAGGCTCCGAGAGCCAGCACTTTGCGCTGCATCTTGGGAAAGTCACTTCCTACCTCGTAGGCTACTTCCACTTATTTTAACAAGAAGAGATTGGATTGGATGATCTTTAAGATGCTGCGGGGCACTGAGATTTTGCAGTTTTTCTGCTCCGGTGATTTCTGTAGGTCAGAATGGGAGTCAGCGGCTGGGAAGCCACAGTGGCTGAGGAGAACTGGCCTTTGGTTGTCGTGGTGCCGCCTAACCATCGAAGCGCTCAGCGCTGTCCTCACTGCACTCAACAACACGAACAGCGAGTGCTGGACCAGCGGGATACTCCCTGAGCTCTAGGAGTCTCTGCTTCCTCCTCTGGAGAATAGTAACAGTAATAACAATAATAATAGTGTCCACCTGCAGGACCATTGCTAAAATCCCGTGAAACGAGAAGTGCCCAGCACATGCTAGAAACTCATCAGACACTAGTCTCCTCCCCCTCCCTCTTCAGCCTGTAAAATTCTCAAGGAATTTGAAAAAGAAATTTGGGAATGTAAAGGTCTTTCTGAGCTCGGGAATCTCCTTCTAAATTCCTGAAGAACAATTCCCACTTTCATTAACCAGTTCATGGTTGATTTGATTTTCTCAGTCTATACAACAAGCAGAAGGTTCATAATACACATCACTCTCTGTTGCTATCCACAGGAGCTCCGAGTCACTCTTCCTACCATGATTTACTTTCCATCAGAGCACTTGTCCCACCTGGTAACCCCCAGTGGTTATTTAAGCTCCATGGGAAGGGGGACTTTGTCTATTTAGTTTTCCTGTGTATCCCCAGTAAGTAGAATACACACAATGTCTGTACTCAGTGGAGAAGAATAGGGTGAGAAAGAGAGAGAAAGTGAGAGGGAGAACGAGCATGTGCATGCACACCGGGGGGGGGGGTGCAGTTTCTGGCTTATGTGTTGGTCTTGCTCAACAGACTGGGGGCTCTGTGAAGATGGGGGCCTGGCCACTTCATCTTGGCATCCTTAGCGCCTGATACAGTATTTGGCACACGATAGCCAATTAATATTTAAATAAATAAATAAATAAATGCATTTATTTATGTGTATCATTTGTCTCAACACATGTGCAGATCTGCAAGAGTAAAGTCAGTTCCCAAAAGGGGGAATTGCTTTGCCCCGGACTGCAGAGAGGGTTGTAATCCCAAAGCAGAGGTCGGCCAAGTTCAGAGCCTTGAAAAGCCCAATCGTAACCCAGGAAAGTGCAGCTAGTCATCACGTGAATCAAAACCCCACTAGCAGAAAAGTCAATAATTGCACAAATTTCAAATCAAAGACAGTGTGAAAAGCAACCTCAGCATAGGAGAAAACCAGAGGTGAACGGAAACCCACTCATGTCGAAGAGATCCTTCCTGGGGCTGCTCTCGGCGCTGCTGTCCGGGGTGGGGCCGGGCGGGGCATTCATGTAGGCGGGGGCCTCTCCCATGAGGGCTGCGGGACCTTTGCCTTCCGGCGTGCTGTAGACATCCAAGGACCCTGCAACAAGAAAAGGAGCCCTCTGGTCTCTTCTGACGGTAACGCTGTTGGTGCATCCACAGCTGAGCTGCCCAGTGTTTCATAGAGAAGCTCTTTCAGCCCATGGATGAGAAAATCCTTCTTGCAGATACCCATTGTTAAATCTCCTCTTCGATCCTATCACACGTACTGTTCTGTTCTGGCTAGGACACTTTCCAGTCCTTCCTGTCACACTGGGACCTGCCAGCCCATGACAGAGGGCCCTCGTGATGGTTAGGGGCCTCCCCAAGACTCCGGGCCACCTGAGCAGGCCGGGAGCGAGCTGGCCGCACCTGTGGCAGAAGCTGCCTCGGTCTCCTCATGCCCTTTACAGAGGCCCCGGGAGCCAATACCCCAGCAGGAGAGCGGCAAGCCTTGTTTTAGTTGCTCTCTCTCTTTTTCTCTCAAGAGAAGGTGAACACTTCATAAATTACCTCCATTCCAGCAATGCAACGCAAGTGCCCTGTTTTAGGAAGTTCGGTCTTAATGACCTGAGCCTCCCGTGGAGCCGGCCTTGCTGCCGGCTCAACACAGGAGGTCCAGGGAGGGCTGTGATTGAGGACCCGCCTACACCGCCCAGGGCAGTGCCTGCCTGGGGCTTCCCAACTGGCCCAAGTGTGCAGAGGCTGGGCTGGGGAGTCCCTGCGGTGTTGCCCGAGGTGAGTGAGGGGTGTGGCCCAAGGTCCCCTGCAGATCACTATCGGATTCTCTCTGCGGGAGCCCTGTCTCTAACTCACTTAGACATGTTCTCAAGATCGCCTCTTGGCCGTCACACCTCTGGGGCGAGGTTATGTTTCACACCCTATGGGCGGTGGGGTGTTGGAGCTGGCTCACTCCAGCTCAATCCAGTAGTTAGCTCAGGGTTTTTGAAGCAGCTTTCCCCAGGGCCTGTGGCAGGACTTTCGGCAGCACACCACCGTCCCCGGCCTGTGAGTGTGAGAAGGCAAGTGTCCTGCTACATTCCCTCCCAGGAGCGCCTCCCACTAAGCCCTGACTGTGTCTGCTGCTGCTGAACAAGGTCTCCTTGTTCCCCAGGCCGCTCCTGGGTCCCGCGTCCTGGCCTGGTGACGGCCATCTGTGCTCACGCGTGTGCCTGTATTGCAGACAAATCCTTCTGTGAAAAAAACTTTACAAACTAAGTTGTAAGAGGAGACGACCAAAAGCACAAAGAATGGCTTCCTGACGACGGCCCCTCCCCAGACAGACGACGCAGGTACCAAGTCGGGGCGGTGGACACATGCCCCAGGGCCGCACCCAGAGCTAGGTTTCATTTTGGGGGAACAGCCGCTAGCAAATTAACAAGGGGCATGCTAATTTGTTCTATGGAAAAGATATGTCTTGCTTTCAAATAAGAACTTGAAATTTATTGAGAGTTATGAGTCTCGAGTTCTAGGCCAAGAACGTGTGTGAGGCTCATTGGGGCCCTGGTGCATCTCTTACAGTGGCTGTCCTTGATCAGGCCGGAATAACTTGAAAATACAAAAAAGGACCTCCTATTTCAATAAATCTGACATATTTTTCAATAAAGTGAACATTTAAAGTAAATAACGTGTCTCCTTCGGTCACCAGCAGTTACGATATGTCTGTGAACACGAGAGTGATCCAAATACATCTTCAGTGTACAGAGAACATAGTGAAAAAGCACCTCGGGAAGCGTTCTGACTTTGGTTCGCTGTTTCCATCCTGGTGGGGGGTAGAGCCATGCATTTTGTTGACTGGGCAGCACGGGTGGGTCATCTGCCAGCTGGGGCAGGCAAGACACGGAATTCTCTCACAAGGGGGCAATTCAAATAAATCGTCATCATTTACTCCCTGACGCAAAGGACGATAATCCAGGGAGATGCCTTAACAGTAAACCAATAAATGGTTACACTGATATACAGGGAAGCACAAACTGGATCTTCATCCACTTGCCACTCTGTCTCCTTCAGACCCTCAGAGTTAGTAATAACCAAGGGCTCAGAGCTATTGAAACAGTTTTGAAAATGTTGGAGGAGGGAAAAGTTTAAAATTAAAAGAAATCCTTAAAATATATATACACACATATATGTACATGTACAGAAATAACTGTCTAGAGAATAGAGACTTATTAGCAGCTAGCGGTAGGTCCTTAGACAGTCATGTCTGAGTGATATTTAACATGGGATGCAGGTGCATGCTTGACGCTTTGACAAGATGTGGAGTGTCCCCCATAGGTACCCAGGGCCCGTGAGGGACTTGTGCTGCCCCTGCTGCCACCTCTGACGGGGTAGGTGTCTCTCCCTTCTTCCTGAAGCTGACCCTGGACTGGGGAGGGGGGTGAGGCAAGGAAGGGGAGCTACTGGTTCCTCCTTGGAGCCCCAGGGGCCCAGCCCTGCTGGGGAGCTTAGGGAGGGCAGAGAACACACACAGAGTCCCAACCAACTCCTGCTTGAAATGGGCGCAGGTGCCCCTGGGGAGGTGGAGTCCTCAGGCCCTCCTGCCGGGGAAAAGCCTGCGGTGGAAAGTGTCCGGGGTGCACGAAGGGGTGTGAGCTGGTGCTGGTGCCAGGGAGGCACCAGTTGACGTGGGCCAGTGCCTCCCCCAGCGCCGTCGTTTCTGGCCCTGTGATCGGCTAGAACCTGCAGCTCCTTCCCCACAGCAGGTGTGTCCTGCGGGTCACTCTGCAGCTCCACGGAGGTGGATGGCCACGGGGGAGCACACAGCCTCCGTGTGTCCTGGTGTCGCGTCCCCTCCCCCGGCCTCTCACCTTGCCTGACAGCTGTTTGCCGCCAGTCTTCAGCAGTCGGGCCTCCTAAGTGTCTCCCCTGGTAGTAAGTTTGCTCTTTTCCTGAAAACTACAGACACGTGTGAATTCACAAAGAGAAAAAATTATCTTCTTGTTTCCCCACCTTTGAAAGCCATGGTGCGATAGAAGTGACCTCACTGGGGGTCGACTGCCTCCCCGATTACACCCAATTTTCCCTTGGTGCCTCATGGTTGGCATTAGGATTTAGGAAGTAAGTTTGTGTGGGCGTGAGGAAGAGGCAGCATCTCATCAAAGCTACACAACCTCCCCCTTGTCTTCACGCCCCCGTTCCCTGAGCGTGACAGTAACCTGTGCTCTCCACATGCAGCCAGGTCCCTCATCAAGCCCCCGACTAAACCCCATTCGAGGGTTTCTGAGAGTCAGAATATACTTCCCACCCATAATCATCATGCCTGGGCGAGTCCACCCAGTCGATCCTCTCTCAGTGTCAGAGGTATTGACACAATTTCAATGTTATTCTACCACTTTTACTGGTGTCAAATGTCATTCACATAAAGTAGATGACATCAAAAAATTCCCTATAAAGATTAGAGATCCCATAACTCTAGAACTAGTCATTGCCTTACTAGAATTTTGAGTTAGAGGGAAAATCAGAGACATGACTAAAGTAGAAAAACTCATAAAATTCTCACCATTTTAAAGGCCTATATCCACTGTCTTTTCAGAGAACCTAAAGCACCCTAGGCCTTTTTAAAGTATTGGACTCTCTTCCCCTCGTTAAGATTGCCATATAACAAGGCTTGTTCTAGGCTGGAGCAGGGATGCCCAGGTTTGTAGCTCAAGAATCACATATGATTCCTAGGCATCTGACTAACGCCTGGTGATGTTCAAACAAAAGCCTTTCCTACTGGTCTGTTTTGTGAAATCCGAGGGGACAAAGCTTGTGAGTTACTCCGTCAAAGCTTGGACAGAACACCGGCCTGAAAATAAAGTTGAAGAAAATAAAAGGAAATCAAGCTCAGTTTGCCATCATCCAAGGAAAAAGGTATAAGACCTACCTGCGCTGTGTCAGGGGCGTGGGGTCTGGCTTTCAGTCGAGCATCCCCAAAGCCCCCTGGAGGGGCCGTCTTGCTTGGGATGCTGTTGTAGTATGGGTGGTCTGAGCCATCGCCCTCCTCTTCAGTCCAGGGCTCATCCAGACTCTGCATTCTGTTAAAAGAGGATTTTTAAGGGCTTTAGCCAAAAGGAGAGCTTGCAGTCAAAAACAACAAATCTAATATTTGATAGTATTTGTCACTCCAGAAAACAGAGTTTAGTCACTGCCCCCTCAGCCTCTAGGTCTCAGACACATACGAAAAGCAACTGAGTTGTTTGACCAAATATCTCTGCCTTATTTACATTTCTACCCTTTGGAAAATTCCAGGCATATTTGAAATAGGAAAGAACTCTTTTTTAAAAAGTACATTTTAATTAGGAAAGAAAAATTTATATCTAAGGGTAACCAGATCCTCAAGGCACAGACACATTTCAATAAGTCATGAAATTTGCCCAAAACAAAATCAATGAAAAAAAAGGAGATTTAGTGACATCAGGGAAAATGGCAGAGTAGGGACCTCTCAAAATTTTCTCTTCCAGAAAAGTTAACAAGAAGACTAGCAAAAAACACTTTTCAGGATCAACTTTTCAGAACCCTGGAAATTAACCAGAATCTTGCAGCAACCTGAGGAGTGTTTATTAAACTCCTTGTTGTTTACCAAAACAATAGCTATAAGAACAGCAGCTCTGTGGCATTTTAATTTGCCCTATTTTCATATCCTTGGCAGCCTTGGAAACCAACAGCCCATAATCACAGTGAAAACCAGCAGCCCGACAGCCACACGAGGGGACAAAACAGCCTTGAGTTTCCTTCAAAGTGCCATTCCCATTCTCAGAGGACAATCACTATACGACCTGTCTGATCACTCCCCAGGAGACCCCACTCCCAAGGCTGTCTTTCTCTGACCTGATTCAGAGCTTGCCCAGGTAAAAATTCTTCCCCAGGGACATCTGTCAAAAACAATTAGAGGCAATTGTTTAATGTCATGGCTCCCTGAGGCAGTGGATAACATTTGGGGCAGAGTAGGCTCATCAAAAGTTTAAAAGGAAAAGCTAGAAAATGGGATGTCCATACGAGCTTTGATAAGTTTCCATCTATTTCCAGAAATCTAGAAGGCCACATGTATGTGTAGGGATGTGTTCATGTCCAAGGAGGTGTCTGCTCACAAAAGATGTGAAAAGGCCCTAGTTCTCACCTTTGGCTCACCTTGTAGCTTTGTACAAGCAGGCAATGAAAGCTAAGGCAGAGTTGTCAACTGCCCGGCTGAGTGTTGAAGGACCACCCCAACACAAAAACAGAGATGCTCAGCAAAGACTGGGAGACTCACTGTTTCCAGGCATTTAAGGAAATCTCTCTCTAATCATTAGCTGTCTAATAAGTGAACTGAGCAGAATTGTCAGTGGTCATATATGACAAAGAATGCAGACTTTATGGATTTAGTTTAGAAAAGACATTAAAACAAACAATCACAACAAACAACAACAACAAATCCTGAGGGGAGAAATCTGATTTCCAGACTTGCCACATTATATTACTTAAAATTTTCAATTTCAACAAAAAATTATGAGACATGCAGAGAAACATGTGTATGGCTCACACACTCAAAAAGCAATCAATAGAGACTGTCCCTGTGGAAACTCAGATTTTGGACTAACTAGACAAAGACTTTCAATTAGCTAATTTAAATATGTTCAAAGAACTTAAGGAGACCATGTACAGAAAACTAAACATAAGAACATTGTCTCACCAAATAGGGAATATCAATATAGAAACAGACATTTTAAAATAACCAAATAGAAATTCTAGCTCTGAGAAGTCTAATAATTGAAATAAAAAATCCATTACTGGGGTTCAACAGCAGGTTTGAGCAGGCAGAGAAAGAATGACAGAGCTTAAAGATAGGTCAATTAAGATTATCCAATCAGAATAGAAAGAAAAAAAAGAATTAAGAAAAATAAACAGAGCCTCACAGACCTATGGGACACCATTAAGCAAACCAACATACACATAATGGCGTCCCAGAAGGAAAAGAGAGACAGAAAGGAGCAGAAAGAACATTTGAAAAAATAATGGCCAAAAACTCCCCAAATTTGATGAAAATTATTGAATTACACATTCAAGAAGCTCATAAAAACAAAAAAGAACCCAAGTAGGATAAACTCAAAGAGATTCACACCTAGACACATCATAATCAAATTTTTTAAAGCCAAAGAGAAAGAGAGAACCCTGAAAGCAGCAAGAGAGAAGCAACTCATCATATACAAGAGATCCTCAATATTCACAGATGATTTCTTGTCAGAAACAACAGACGCCAGAAGGTAGTAGGATGGCATATTCCAAGTACTGAAAGAAAAAGACTATCAAGAACTCTATATCCAGTATAACTATCCTTTTAAAATGAAGCAGAAATAAGACATTCCCACATAAATAAAAACTGAGAAAATTTATGACTAGCAAATCTGCCCTACAAGAAATATTAAAGGAAGTTCTTCCAGGCTGAAATGAAAGAACACTAAACTAATACATATCAACATAAAGAAATAGAGAAGAACAATAAAGTTAACTACATAGGTACATATAAAAGACGGTGGAAATATCGTCTTTGCCTGTTACTTTTTCCTCCTGTTTGATTTAAAAGACAACTTAATACAGCAGTGAACGTAAATCTATGTTGATGGACACGTGTATAAAGATGTCGTTTTCATGACAATAATGGCACAATGGAGGGCGGAGGAAGGGACCTACATAGGAGAGGTTTTCGTGTACTATTGAAATTAAACTAGTGTTAATAGAAACTAAATTGCTATAAATTAAGATGCTACCTATAATCTCTAGAGCAACCACTAAAAAAATTACTTTACAAAGTAGTAAAAGAAACAATAAGGAAATTAAAATAGTATACTCAAAAATTATTTATTTAGCACCAAAGAAAGCAGTAATGGAGGAATAAAGGGACAAAAATGACATAAGTCATACAGGAAAAAAAATAGCAAAACGGCAGGCAAAAATCCTAACTTACCAACAATTACATTAAATGTAAATACAGTAAGCACTCCAATTAAAAGGCAGAGATTGGTAGAATGGATTAAAAAAAAAAATGATCTGACTATATGCTTTCTACAACAGATACACTTTTGATTTAAAGATGTGAGTAGGTTGAAAGTAAAAGGATGTAAAAAGATATTCCATGTAAACAGTAACCAAAAGAGAGCTTTACAGCTCTACTAATATCAGATAAAATAGACGTTTAGACAAAAATTGTTACTGGAGACAAATAAAGACATTTTATAATGATAAAAACGCAATCTATCAAGAAGATGTAACAATTATAAACCTATATGTTCCTCACAACAGATCCTAAAATATATCAAGTGAAATCTGACAGAATCAACAGGAGAAATAGACAGTTCAATGCTAATAATTGGAGACATCAATACCCCACTTTCAATAAAGGATAGAACAACTGGACAGAAGATTGGGAAAGAGAACACAGAACAACACTGTAAACTAATTAGACCTAACAGATATCTATAAAACATGCCACCCAATAACAGCAAGATGCAAATTCTTCTCAAGTGAACATGGAACATTCTCCAAGATAGACCACATATATTAAGTCATAGAACAAGTTTTAAAATTTTTAAAGGATTGAAATAATACAAAGCATGTTTTGAGACCATAATGGAATCAAAGTAGAAATCAATACCAGAAAGAAATATGGGAAATTCACAATATGTATAAATTAAACAACTTGCTTCTAAATAACCAATGGGTTAAAAAAGAAATCACAAGGGAAAATACTTTGAGACGAATGAAAATAAAAAGAACATAACTAACGTACTTGGGATGAAGCTAAAGCAGTGCTCAGAGGAAAATTTGTAGCTGTAAATGCCTATAACATAAAAGAAGATCTGAAATCAATGACCTGACCTTCTACCTTACGATAATAAGAGCAAACTTAACCCAAAGCAAGCATAAGGAAGAAAATAATAAATATTAAAGTGGAAATAAGTGAAATAGCAGAAAAACAGTAGAGAAAATAAATGAAACCAAGAGTTGGTTCTTGGAAAAATCAACAAAACAGATAAATCTCTAGCTAGACTGAGCAAGAAAAAAGGGAATTACCAAAATTAACAAGGAAAAAGGGACATTACTTCCAACCATCAGAAATAAAAAAGGATTATAAGAGAAGCTATTACTAATTGCATGCCAACAAATTAGATAAACTAAATAAAATGGAAAAATTCCTACAAGGACTCAAACTACCAAATTGAATCAAGAAGAAATAGAAAATCTGAATAGATCTGTCACAGGTAAAAGATATTGAATTAGTAATCAAAAAACTTACATTCTAAGAAAAGCCCAGGATCATATGGCTTCCTGGTGAATTCTATCAAACATCTACAGGGAAATTAACAACAATTCTTCACAAACTCTTCTAAAAAATAGAAGAGAAGGGAATACTTCCAAACTCAGTCTATAAGGCCAATATTACCCTATCAAAACCAAAGATACTGCAAGAAAAGAAAACTGTAGACCAATATCCCTTATGAATGTGCATGGAAAAATTCTCAACAAGATCCTATTAAACCAAATCCAGCAACATATAGAAAGAATTATACACCATGACTAAGTAGGATTTATCCCAGTAACGCAAGGTTGGTTCAACCTCCAAAAATCAACTAACATAGTATATCACATCAATAGAATAAAACAAATACCAAATACTCATCTCAATAGACACAGAAAAAGCATTTGACAAAATCCAACCCCTTTGCATGATAAAAACACTAAACAAACTAGGAACAGAAGGGCGTTTTCTCAATCTGTTAATTGGCATCTACAAAAAGTTCACAGCTAACAAGACAATTAATTGCAAAAGACTAGACACTTTCCCCTTAAGATCAGGAAAATGACAAGGATGTCCCCTCTTTCCACTTCTATTCACCATTGTACTGGAGGTTCTAGCCAGGGGAATTAGTTAATACAAAGAAATAAAAGGCATCTAGACTAGAAAGGAAGAAGAAAAACAGTCCCTATCTGCATACGACACAATCTTATATATAGAAAATCCTAAGGAATTCACACACACACACACAAATGATTAGAGCTAATAAATGACATCAGCAAGTTTGCAGGATACAAGATCAATATACAAAATCAACTGTATTTTTATATATTAACAATGAAAAAAACAAAAATAAAATTAAGAAACAATTTTATTTATCATAGTAAGAAAAAGAACAAAATATTTATTATTTTGGCAATACTAATTACCAAAACAAGTGCAAGACTTGTACACTATAAGTTACAAAACATTGTTAAAAGAAATTAAAATCTCAATAAATGGAAAGACATCCTGTGTTCCTGGATTGGAAGACTTATTGTTGTTAAGATGGCAACACTCCTCAAATTGGTCTACAGATTCAACACAATTCCTATCAAAATCCAACGTCTTTTTTCGCTAAAATTTATTTAGAAATGCAAGGGGCCCCAAAGAATCAAAGTAAATCTTGAAGAATAACAAAGGTGGAGGACTCACACTTCCTGATTTCAAACTTACTACAAACCTACGGTATTCAAGGCTACGAGGTACCGACATAAGGATGGCTATGTAGATCAACGGAACAGACACGACAGTGCGAAAACAACCGACATTTGATTTGTTTTTCACTGTCTTCTCTAGTTTTGTGTTGAAACTGACATTGGATTTCTGCAAGAAAAATCAGAGGAAAAGTCTTTCAAGGAAAATCAGGCTATAACCAAAAAACCCATTCATTTAAAAGCACTATTTTTGATCTCCAGTTGGAGACAGGTCATGAATCCAGATCACAGAGTCTCTCCCCCAATAATTAATACAATGAAGAAACACTAATTCACAAACAATAAAGCCATCCACTCCCTAGCAAGACAGGAAGGAAGGGGGAGGGTACGCCCAGAAACATGGCACTCAGATATCCTGGGGCGGCTTGGTAGGCCCTAACACTGCCACACTCGCTCCACCCTCACCTGTTCCCATCTCCACTCCGACCGCTGTGGCCAAAGAAGCTGACTGCCCCAAATTCTCATACTTCCAGCTCACATGTCCCAGTTGGAGAGAAATGGCCTGAGAGAGTGAGCAGAAAACCCAAGGAGATCTCCTCACAGTAGAAGCTCCTGTCTTCCTGGGCCCTAGCATCTTGGAAGGAACTGGCCAGCGCCCTCCACAGTCCAGGGTCCCTGGAACAGAGTTGGGAGGCAAGGAGGGGCACAGTGGAGGAGGCAAGGGGGTGCTCTTGTGGCCCAGGCTGTCCCAGCTGGACGGGAGGCACGTCCCCCCTGCACCCTCTCTCTCAGACCTGCTCAGTGGACACAAGAAGTCAGACGAGGGGAGATGGATGTCAGGGACCCCCCACAAATGAAGCCAGAGGCAGTCCCCCGTGACTGCTCTGCTTTAGAAATTTCATGCCAATAGCTGCATTTGGAGCTGAAGCTTTTCTCAGTAGATAAGATCTGTCTACTTCATTGTCTTCCTCCAAAACTTCTTCAAACTTTGTTATATAGAAACATACACGAACGTCACACCTTGAATACATTCCCAGAGGACCTCAGTTCAGTTAACTCCCTCCACCCATTTTGTATGTACTGTTTTAGTACATTTACTTGACTTCTACGCAAAATTTCAAAAGAGCAGAAGAACATAATAATTGATAGAAGAGATACCTACACATCTACCACTGAGATTTAAAATTTGTTATTTTGCTATATTTGCTTTTTTGTTTTTAAAGAAATAAAATTTGTCAAACTTACTTTGGATGGATAGATATGTGATATTAACAGCAAAACGTTAATGGTCGAATCTAAATGGTGGGTTTGCAGGTGTTCACTGTAAAATCTTTCTGTATATCAGAACATTCGTATTATAAAATGCTAGGGAGGAAATACACCTGACAAACACAGTTAGAGCCCCAGCCCCAGATATCCTAGAGTTGGTGTGTAATATTCTTGCATGTTTTTTTTTTTATAGTTCACAATTTTTTTTTTTATTAATGTTATGATAGATTACAACCTTGTGAGATTTCAGTTGTACATTATTGTTAGTCATGTTGTGGGTACAACACTTCCCCCTCCGTACCCTCCCCCCACCCCCCCTTTTCCCTGGTAACCACTGATCCAATCTCCTTCTCAATATACTAATTTCCACCTATGAGTGGAGTCATATAGAGTTCGTCTTTCTCTGACTGGCTTATTTCGCTTAACATAATACCCTCGAGGTCCATCCACGTTGCTGTGAATGGGCCAATTTTGTCTTTTTTTATGGCTGAGTAGTATTCCATTGTGTATATATACCACATCTTCTTTATCCAATCATCAGTTTCTGGGCATGTAGGTTGGTTCCACGTCTTGGCTATTGTAAATAATGCTGCGATGAACATAGGGGTGCAAAGGACTCTTGGGATTTCTGATTTCAGGTTCTTAGGATAGATACCCAGTAATGGGATGGCTGGGTCATAGGGTATTTCTATTTTTAACTTTTTGAGAAATCTCCATACTGTTTTCCATAGTGGCTGTACCAGTTTTCTTGCATGTTTTTATACTCTTTATACACACACATTTATATGTATATACCTTGTTTGTATGTTTTTAAAATTTCCATAAATCAATCATATCCTTTTTCATTCCATTTAAAGTTTTTTGAGATTTGTTCTGGTAATACACACGTATGATGTATTCTTTCTAACGACGATGTCCCATTACATATAAAATTGACACATCTGTTCTCCCTCTGGGGGGTAGCCAGTCCCTGCCACCTTCTAACTCTAACGCTTCATGCACATGCTTGTCTGAGGCTGCAGAAGCTTCTATAACCAGCAAAAAGTGGGCTCTTCACAAGCACCTCCGAACGAATCTCTTAAAAGAAATTTCCCAGTGGATGAGGAAAAAAAATTAACAGTCTCTCTCAAAAAAGGTGATGACAAGAGAGATGAAAGAGTCTCCATAACAATGAAGGGGAAAGTAGGCACTGCCTTCACGACTAAGTCACAGAGCGTGGCTGTAGGCGTGGGAAAAAACGTAAAAAGTAAATTTAGGAGAAATAAAGTTTCATTTACAGTGAACACACCATTGTAATAGGTTTTCATTAAGCAAATTCAATCAAGGACAGACATTGTATGACCACTATGCCCCATATTACTTTTTTTAATGCTTTATGTTGCATAGAACATTCTTAAGACCTAAGGAAACTCAGTGGTAGACCCTGAACATTTCTTACAATAAACGAAATATCGCACAATTCCTATTCACATTTACTATTTCATTTAACACTTAACAACAACAACTGTCAAGCCACTATTATTCCTATTTTACGGAGAAAGCCCCTGAGAGTCAGACTGGTTCAAGAGCTTGCCGAGGGCCACACAGGCCATCGAGTCTCAAAGTGACAAAGGCCAACAGTGGTCCTCCCGAGCACAGAGCCTCCGGAGGGAGCTCTGAATCAGGACTTTGGGTAACCATGACGACAAGGACAACGGGACATGTAGAATCCGTGGTGATGCAGACATGGGCGGCGACATATGGAAACATCACATGGTTTCAGAGGAAACAGAATGGAAACACGTTACAGCGCTTTTTTGTAACCTTGGCTACTGTCACTATAGTTTCAAGGAAATGTTTTCCCAAACATGGGGAGGGTCGCCCATATGTCGGCTTCCATCTGCTGGCTTCCTGAGCCCCAGCCCAGCCCCAGCCAGGTGTCTGTGAGCCCAGGAAGCCCCATGACGAATTGTGTCTGTCCAGAGCACACCTCAGGGAGGAGGTTTTGCGGCTTTCCCTTTTTGCAGCATTTTTAAGAGGAAAGGTCGTAAAATGCAGGAAGCTGCAAATGGGGTCACATTGCCACTCACCGGTCGTGGAGAGCGGGCATCTTGGAAGGACACTGCAAATATTGCTTAAACCGGAGCTCAAAGGCTTGTCCAATGGAGCCGATGACGTCCTGGGCCAGCCCATCACAGCATTCCAGAATGTGACAAGCTGTGAGAGCAAAGGACACAGGCCGTTAGAGACGGATGCTGACGCTCCCCAGCTCCTCTCCATAAGCCCTTCCTGAGGGTGACGTCCACCAGGCACGAAAGGAAGAGAGTGACAAGGAGGTGCACGTATCCTTCGTAATACGTCCTGGCAGGTCTACCTGCAGCTTCATCCCTGGGGACCCCCAGCCGAACAGTGTCACTGTAGGGACACATTTCTTAATAGCCCATGATCTCCAAAATTCAAGGTTCCATTTGTAAGTACTTTTTTTTCCCCCAAAGATTGGCACCTGGGCTAACAACTGTTGCCAATCTTTTTTTTGCTTTTCCTGCTTTATCCCCCCAAATCCCCCCTGTACACAGTTGTATATCTTAGTTGCACATCCTTCTAGTTGTGGGATGTGGGACGCTGCCTCAACGTGGCCTGAGGAGCAGTGCCCTGTCCGCGCCCAGGATCCGAACCCTGGGCTGCTGCAGTGGAGCGCGCGAACTTAACCACTCAGCCACGGAGCCAGCCCCTGTAAGTACCTTTTACATTTTAAAATTTCAAATGGATCGCTCTTCAATTTCTTTAGAATTCAGAACGCAATAGGGAAACAGGGTTTGGAAGGAAACTTCGACATGACAAAGAACCTGATCGTAACAAGAACTGAGTCCCTTTAAGGCCCCATGAGGCTTCAAAAATGGATTTAACCCAGCTCTTGTTGAGTGAATCCCGAGCTATTCCATGGACTCAGAGCATGTTGTTCACTTACTTCCCAGAGGAGGAAAGTGTCATCACGAAACGCAGCAGCTCGAAGCAGGAAGAAGAGCAGCCTTTTAGGAAGACTTTGAAGGGAGGTTAATGAAGTAGTATGACCACCCCTCCACACGACACCTGTAGCTACTCTAATCTGAGACTCGATATTCACGTAGGTTCTCAGAAAAGCGGCTTGTGCTAAAGAGGAGATCAAAGTTAGGGGTGTTGGCGGCCAGACCAGAGGCCCTGGGGGCCTGGAGCAGCCCTTCACTGCTTTGGGACGGGCACCCACTGTCCCACGAGGACACACGGTCCTGTGGCCAGGATGCAGCATAATCCATGTGAAACTTTCTCAGAAAAGAGGGTCGAGTCGGGGGACCATGGGAGAAGGTCTCCCTCTGCTCTACAAGAAAGTAGAACGTCTCCCCCAGGTCATGTCCACGGCATCCCTCGGAAGAGCCACAGCCCCTCCACGTGTCACCGTGACCAGCATGACACGGTCTTGTTACTAACGGGATAAAGGCATTCTCCCTGCAGAAGATGACAGATGTGTGTGTATACGTTCTACCTTTCTCTTCCTACAGTTAGGACGCAACAGTGTTTCCAGGAGGTTCCTCCCGCAGCGCAGTGGGTGCCTGGGGGTGAGGAGGAGCCATTTCTACAGGGGTAGCTGTTCTCCAGCACCGGAGACACTGACTGTCCCCTCTCTGCAGGAGAACCCAGGACACAGAGGAAAGAGGATGCACTGAGATGGGAAACTACACAGGAAGGGACAGAGACATCGCCGCCTCCACAGTTTGGCGACTGTCTCATCACCAGGCTGCCTTCTCTACGCACAAAGCCAGCCAAGCACAGGGAGCTCACCCCGGTGCAGCTGCCAGGCCCAGAGTGCCCGGCTCCTCCCCGTAGGCTCGAGGAGGGTGTGCGGGTGTGAGATCATCTCCTGGGAAGAGCAGTGACTCTCCTGTTGCTTCGGATTGTGATGCAATCCCTCAGATACATTGTCCTATCTTAGGTGTGGCCAAGGGCTTTGTCCAAAGGAGACAGATGGCCCACCTGTATTTTTATTATTGATTATTCATACAATTTTATTTTATTGTTGATATTAGTATTTATTAGGTGTCAACCCGGGCTGGCACAAAGCAAGCCCATATTACAGCCATTACAGTTGCACAGTTGTTCGTTCACTGATAGGCGGGCCTGTCTTTCCAGCCAGTAGGGAAGCAGGGTCTGGGCTGGAGCGAGGGGAGACCCTGGCTCTGCCACCTGCCTGAGTCTCCAGCTGCACGCGCCCTCCACCTTGCTGCCCACCAGCATTGGCACCAGCCAAGGGAACTGGTTGGCAAAGACTTTGGAGAACCAGAATAAAGATGGCAGACGGGTCAAGAAAGTGCAGCTTATTTTTCTTCTAAGGAGAAGAGCAGCGCCCAAACCTTTAACAGAGTGAATGGAGAGTAAGGTTGCCGGAGGGGGCCGGACGATCCACCCGCGCGGCCCACTCATCCCCTGCACAGCGGAGGACACAAGGCCTGAAGAGGGCCCTCTCTAATCAGTTCCCAGGCCTCAGGAAGTTGCAGGGCCCCGGGCAAAGCACCTCGCTTGGTGAGGGTCGAGCCTGTCGGTCTAAGATCCCAGAGGGCGGCAGAAGCAGAATTAAAGCAGGGTCCCAGGCCCCAGGACCTGGCTCGGCCCTCACTGGACTGAGGCGCGTCCCCTGGTGGCTGGGTCTGAGGAGCCTCCTGTAGGATGGCCTCTCCAGGTTCCAGAAACTCACCCCAAAACCAAAACTAAGCCTGGGCTGATGGTCTCTCTGGGCCGGGTACTGCTCTGAGATACTGCCACGGTCTTTAGCCAAAAGCTACCATCTTCTAACCTGACCTGTATGACCTGGTGGTGCGAGGAATGAGAGGTCCATGCCGAGGTGACCATCAGGTCTGCTTGCTTCACCCCTCCATGAAGAAAGGATGGAGTCAGAGGCGTCATTCACGGGCAAAGACAGACAAGACTCGATGAGAGGCACGTGCAGAACGGTGGTGCCAAGTCAAGACTCAAAATGATGTCATGAAACCTAAAACATGTCCCCAAACCAACACAGAGGCAGCAAAATGGGGCCATCCCTCATCCCATCCCTTCTGGGGAAACTGGCCCTTTAGCAGTAGTGCAGGAGTGTGGGGGGCTCAGTGTGGGGCTCGGTTGCTTGTGTTGCTCTCTCTCCCTGACTAGTAAGCGAGGCTGTGGTCACTCTCCAAGAGAGCTGGCTCAGACCCCAGAGCAGCCAGCTCAGCCCTGGCCCAGTGAGGGGACTTCATCAGGCCACTCCACAAAGGATGAGCCTGGGATCCCTCTGTGGGATGAGCCCCTTAAGAGCAGAGTATGCTACAGCCCTAGTAATCACAGCGTCTTTCTTCACTGGCAGCCTTCCAAAGGTCAACCCACATCTCCCACTCATGGAGACACTGTGGGTCCACAGCCCCAACGTCAGGGTGCCAGGTCACGTTTTCCTCATTGCTCCAAATAAGTCCAGAGGCAGTGGCTGCACCTATCCACCGGAGCTCAAGGCTGCCTGGCCGCCTGCCCACTAAAGAGACCGCGGGCCAGCTGGGGCCTCCAGTCACCTGAGCCGGCTCTCTGACACCCCGCCCGGGGCAGCTGCTCGGTTCGTCAGCACAGGCAAGTGACACCGCAATGACAAACAGCCCGACATCTCAGTGGCTGGACATAATTTCATTCTTGCTCACTCATTTCTGGGCAACTCTCCCAGGCAGTGACTCAGTGGGCCAGGCTGCATTGATCTTTCCATCCTGAATCTCAACCCAAAAAGGCTCCTCACAACCCAGGGGAGAAAGAGAGAGCGGGGAGTTGCACCCGCACCAACCGCCTCATCCCTCCTGCTCTCGCCCACCACACACAACTGTGCCCCAGCTCCTCCCACCCAGGAGGGCTGGCAGGGGCAGCCTTCTGTGAGCAGGGGAGGAGTGGATGACGGGACATGGGTGAGCACTAGCAACGCCCATCACACCCACCAAACCCCCAAATGTCTCACATCTCCAAATCAGAGGCCATGGAGGTTTGTCTAACTCATGCCCACCGGTAAAGAATTCTTTACCATACTGAGCATCTGTCCACCCCCTTACAAATTATTAACATGTGTTCCTGCATTAATATAATAGCATACATGTTACAAAAATATCTTTTAAAAGATGTTAAAAAAGATAAGATAAAGATAAAAGGGACACAAGTTTAAGGTGCCCTTTAGCCCTGAGGGCAGCACCCTGTCAGTGTCGGGTGAGCGGCATCGTTAATGACGATGGATGGAACTTCATCTTTCCAGCTTTGAAATACTTTTCTTAATCATTTTGAATTTGGAGGGGCTGATTCCTTATCTCATCTGATTGATTACCGTTGTTTTTTTAACTTTGAAAACGCAAACCCCTGCTTCCCCCACGCCCTCTGTGGTCGGGAGCAGCTGACACACAGAAAGGGTGTCACTGAGTCACGTGCCCTTGACATGTGACTATGGGGCAGTGCCCCCCTCAACCTCAGGTCGGCAGTGACTGTAAACAGGCTCCAGCCTGTTTCCCACCACAGTGAACTGCTTCCACACCCTGTGGGGGGGCCATGCCACCTCGGTGGGCACTGTTTTCATGGAGGGACTCTGCAGAAAAGCTCCCAGGATCTGTGCTCCCCTTTTAAGAAGTCATGCCCCCACCCACCCGCTCACCCCCGACTCACACTTCTCTGCCATCCAGCCTCCCAGGGCAGTCCAGCCCCCGAGGGGGGTCCCACCTCGGGGTCTCCCACTGTCCTCTTAGCTAGATGCACAGATGCTCCAAGAGCTCAAGTTCACAGCCACAGCCCCCACCCACTGGTGACTGGAGAGGCACCTTGGAGACACCTGGAGTCAACACCCAATTAGAGAAGATCCTACGAAACAGGGGCGCTGCCTTCTCGTCCTAGGGGGCTGACAACGCTCACTCCTTCAATGAACACTGAACACAGTGGATTCCTAGCAGAGAAATGGACTCTCCAAGCTCAGGGCTAGTCGTCAGCCCACCCCAGTCTGCTCACTCCGCGTATCCACCTGCTCCTCAGTGACCAGCTTCTTTCATCAGACAGGCAAGCGCTCCACGATTCAGCTCCCATGCTGTTAGCTAAGAGTCGTTTAATGTGCGTCCTAGCCCCAGAGGGGTCAACTAAAACTGTAAGGAGATAATTTCACACCCATCAGATTGTAGGAATTTAAAAGTCTGTAAATGCCAAGTGTTGAAGAAGGTAGGAAGCAAAAGGAGCCCTCCCACGCCGCTGGCGGAATTGTAAAGTGAAATAACCATTCTAGAAAATCTGAAGATGCCAAAGACACGGTGATTCGTCCTTGAGGTACACGCCCCGGGGAAATTCTTGCACGTGAGCACAGGACAAAATGTACAAAACATCCACTGAAGACTTCACTGAGCAGACACTTATTGAGCACCCACTGTGTTCCAGGCCCTGCCCTGGGGTCTAGGGAGAGAGCGAGAACCACAGCAGAGTCCCGCTGTCACCAAGCCTGCCGTCTAGAAGGTGGACACGGAAAACAGAGAGAAAAATAGACCACAATCGTGGGTTGAACAGTGGCCCTCAAAAGACATGTTCACATCCTGACCTCTGACCCTGTGGAAAAGGTTCTTTGCAGATGTAGTTAAGGATCTTGAGATGAAGTCATCCTGGATTAGGGTGGCCCTAAATCCAATGACAAGTGTCCTTATAAGAAACAGAAGAGGAGAAGACACAGACACAGAGGACGCGGAGGTGACATGAAGACAGAACAGACTAGACTGATGTTGCCAAGAGCCAAGAGACTCCTGGGACCACCAGAAACTGGAAGAGGCAGGAAGGGTCCTCCCCCAGAGCCTTTGCAGGGAGCACGGCCCTGCGACACTGTGATTTCAGAGCCCCGGCATCCAGAGCTGGGAGAGAAGAGACTTCCGTTGTTTCGCACTGCCTGGTTATGGTAATCTGCTCCAGGGGCCCCGGGAAACTAACACAACCAAGAATACAATACCAAAATACCTAGGAATACCAAAATAAAGGGGATGGAGGAGGACGGTGGCGTGGGCGACATACAGCACGACCAGGGAAGGCCATCCTGGAAAGTGACGTTGGAGAAGAAGCCTCAAGGATGTCAGGGGCGAGCACGCAAAAGTCTGGTGTGAGAATGTTGCAGGCGTGGGGCCCAGCAGGTGCAAAAGCCCTGAGGCAGGCGCTTACTTGGCAGATTGAAGGCAGAGCCAGGGGGTCAGTGAAGCTGGAGGGCAGGGGGAGATGGTAGGAAAGGAGATGGGGACGGAGCGGGACTGAGCTCCCCTGGGTCCCGTGGGTGGTGAAGGAGAGAAGCGGATGCTTTGTGCTCTCTTCTCATCTACCCTTGGAACTTCGTGGGCACTCACCTCGGCTTCAGGAGCGACACTGTGACAGTTACAAAGGGGGTGTTATCTGTATCAGAACACCTCACCTGGGGAATCCCCGACCACCCCAGCGCACCTGGGATCACAGTGACATTCTCTGTAGGATTGTGTGACCTTCAGCTGAAAGGAGGGACAGACAGCCCCCCAGCTCACTAGCTAGGGCGGCAAAAGCCTGGTGGAAAATCCCCCTCACACCCTCACAGGGGGACACAAGGTTTTACCGCCAGACTGGACAGCAATGCAAAGTCTGTTGACATGTTAACCACAGAACCCCACATCCCCACATCTTTTTTTTTTTTTTTTTTTTTTTTTTAAAGATTTTATTTTTTCCTTTTTCTCCCCAAAGCCCCCCAGTACATAGTTGTATATTCTTCGTTGTGGATCCTTCTAGTTGTGGCATGTGGGACGCTGCCTCAGCGTGGTCTGATGAGCAGTGCCATGTCCGCGCCCAGGATTCGAACCAACGAAACACTGGGCCGCCTGCAGCGGAGCGCGCGAACTTAACCACTCGGCCACGGGGCCAGCCCCCATCCCCACATCTTTAGGACAGCCCCGTGACATGCTGGGAAAGAAGCAGGGGTCTGTACGCAGGGCCCCTGGGGCCGGTGGACCTGGGACCCATCTCATCACACCAAGCCATGTCACGGATCAGTGAAGCTGTACCACACAGGCTGTCTTGAAGACACATCCAAGACACAGTGTTGGGGGGTGGGGAGCACACAGAATGCTAAGATCTCACCTGTATGGAAATTTTAAAAGGGGAAGAGAAGACATGTATGTATGTGGATGAAAAAGTTCTGCAAAGCACACTAGAAAATCTTAACAGCTGGTACCTGGGGCGGAGGGTAGGGGGGCTGGTGCAGAGAAGCCGATGGTAGTGGAGGAAAGTGCTGTCTTGTGTTGTTATGAACCCCACGGGTCACTTCTGTCAAGACTAACCTGCAGTTGCACAGTGCATGGTGGCTGGCTGGTGTTCAAGGGCACTGCACCCTGGTCGGCCCACCCACCAGGCTTGTCAGCACCCAGTGGGTGGGGCTTTGGCTTATCAGCGACAAAAGAAACCAGGTAGTGGGTGTGGAGGGAGGGTCTCAGAGTAAGGGCCCAGGAGGATGGAAAGTGCCTGAATGCCTCGGATCCCCCGCCCGGCCCCGTCTGAGGCCCTCGCACCTTTGCGGGCTGTCAGGGGACAGCCCCTGAGCTTGGACACTGGCCTTCAGGGCTGGGCAGGGCAGTGGTGGCATCTCGGGGTGGCTTAGTGGGCAGTGGATGCACACAGAGCTGGGGCCAGGCAGGAAGGCAGGCGGGCTGTGGAGTCTTCTGTGTGTCGCCGAGGCCACCTTTGGGGGGAGTGAGAGCGGCAGTGTGCAGCCACGTGCACCTGCTGTAGCTGTCTGGACACAGGTGTGTGCTTGAAGCTCACAGACATCCAGCGTCTCCTGACCCGGCCCAGTGTGCTGCCGACTCAATGCCCACAAGCCTCGATTATCCTCGACTGTCAGAAGGGACCTGCTCATTTTGATGCAGGAGGCAGAGAGCATGAGGGACATTTAACAGCCAGTGCTCTGTCCACTGGATACAAGTGACACATTGCAAGGATCAGGCGTTGCTCACCTCTGCGATTGACAGGGTCCTTAGCCACGTACGCGACATAGTCTGTTGTGTCCTGTCAAAGGAAAACGAGACATCCACATTACTCGTCACAAGCCAGAGATGGCACAGCCAGACACACAGCGCACACAGCAGCTCAGTAACCAGACGCCGCCCAGACCACAGCCAGGAAGACGGCACTTCTCAGCCTGTGCCGTGGGCAGCAAGCACAGGCATCTTGTGAAACGCAGATTCTGACTCGGCAGGTCCGCGCAGGGCCCGCAGCTCTGCCTTGGCAGCCAGCTTACATGTGGTGCTGATGCTGCCCCTCCTCGCCCACACTCTGAGCAGCCAGGATGCAATGGGCACCTGCTCCCCGCATGCTGGGTCACCCCAGGAGCTCTAACAATGCTGACGCCTGAGTCCCGGCTCCCAGATGCTCTGATTCAACTGGATTGAGTGTGAGGCCCAGGCATCAGGGATTTTCAAAAGCACCTCCGATGATCCTAACATGAACCCAGGTTGAGAACCAGTGCCGTCGGCCGTCTACAACAGCGGTCTTCAAACCTGAGCTGGTGTCAGGACCCCCACAGGGCTTGCTAAAACACGGACGGCTGAGCCCCAGCCCAGGGTCATGGATTGGATGGGTCTGAGTAGGGCCCCACATGTGCGTTTCTGACAAGTTCCCAGGAGGTGCTGCTGGAGGGCTGGCGGCCACACTGTGAGAAAGTCAGAAGTGGATGTCCAAAGGATGGCTGCACACTAAAAGGTCAAAGGCACTCAGTTCTTGAGAGCGGAAAGGATTTCCCTGCTAACTTGACATTTTCGACACTCAAAGTAGTCTCGGGGGGCAGCTGGGACAGGCCTGCCCTGTTGTCACAGGTTTCCCCAAATGCTGCTGCGTCGGAGGCTCCAGGCTACGGCTTCGCGCCCGCTGCTTCAGCATCCGTGAGGCTCTGTCGTCGCTCCTTCACTGTTGCTCTCCAAGGGCGGCGGAGACGGCCCCGCTCTCTCTGAAGTGCTCCAGAAAACCCTCCGGCGAGAGAGGGGAGGAGTTGAAGGTGAGTGTGGGTGGGCGTGCACCCGCTACGAGCGCCCACTGCAGGCCGCACTGGCCCGGAAGTCACCTGGACCCGCTAAGAGCAGGCCAGGCAGGGAGAGCCTTCCAGCCGCTCCTGAAACAACACGCTGCCACCCTGGGGTCACTGTCCAGCCTGCAGCCCGTCCTAGCCGCTTCCTCCTCCTGCTCAGGCCACTACCCATCAGTATAGTCACAGGCTGACCCAGGAAAGGGAGTGGGAGACAGTGAAACCAGTCACCTGGATTCCTGTCATTTCCGCCAAGGAAGCTCTGGTCAGACTACGAAGCTATTGGCCAAAGTAAAGATTGCAGCTTGTAATCATAGCCACTCTTCCAGGATTCAGGAGAAGTCAGTGTCAGGAGGGTCCTTAGGGAGCACTGGTGTTTCCCAAACCGAGATCCCTGGAACCCTGCTTGGGCAGGTATATTCTCCAGTGTTTGAGATGACATAAGAATTTCTTTTTAACTTTGTGTTCTTATTTCCATGATCATCTTAAAAATTAATACAAGAATATCAGGATCATCTGAATGATCACTGTGTCATCAAGTTCTGCCTGTCATCTCAGTGCCAAGATCTGCATTGGGCTTCCAACATTACAGCCGCCTGGTTTTTAAAGCCTTAGAAAAGGACAGTCAGAGTAGATGCCTTTGCCCTGCCTGAAGCAAATTAATGTCGCATTTGTACACTGTGCCGTATGACTGAAGTTTTGCTTGAATAGAAGAAATTAGTGGAAGGACTGAGTCCTCTGGCGCCCGCGGTGGTGGAGAGAGGCTGACCGCGAGATTCGGAACGCGCCGTGGCGGCCCGTTCTGGAACCACACTGGGAGCGGATAGAGAGTTTCAGAACTTTATCCATCACGGTAAATTAACATTACTTTGAATGCTGTTGGCTTTATTGTGTTTATCATTATCTGACTTCCAAATGTGGTAGGGGTTTACCGTTGAATAAAAAGTATAAACATAAAGAATCTATATTTATTTTTGTACACATTTGGATAAACAAATTAATTTGAGTGGACACTAGTGACATATACAAGGAAATCCTTCTTTTTAAATTCTTACTCCAGCCTGAGAAACACTGCTCTGGCTCAAAGCCGAGGGAGGAAGGTCGGGAAGGAGATGTGATGTGTCCCTGTCGCTCAGACGGTCGATGGTCAAGCCAGGACGGAGCTCTTCTGAGCCCGATATTGATCCTTTTCCAGCACGTGGGGAGTGGACTGCTGTTCGGAACAGTGTGCTCGATATCTCTCAGGGAGCTCACTGACTTCCAAAGCTGGGCTGCCAAGCACCTGCTCTGTGTTGAGCCCATCTCTGTTCTCACTTCCCAAGAGTTCCCGAGTCTGACCGTTATCCTGGCATTCTTTTGGTAGCCTTTTAACGCTGCTAACAATAGTAGATTATAATTATAGTGTGCCTTGTTTTTTTTGAGAAATTAACAGTGTTTTCCAGTCTATTTTATTTGACATTTCAAAATACCATTTTCTTACTAGGTAAACGGAGGCACAAAGCGATAAGTAGATACACACTTGGCAGCATAAGAAGGAACAGAGCCTAAAATTGTTGGTTTTATTTAAAACATCTACCAATTGTAACGGTTACAAACACATTTGGAATGGGAACTCACACACAATGCCATAGGCCGTGGATTGGTTAAAATGGAAAGTGTCCCCTGGTATCAGGACATTGTCTGTATCAGAAAAAATCAGAAAAACATAAAAAGTTATGAATTACTTTAAGGGTCTCTGAATGACCAAATGCTTTCTCTGTTTTTTTTTCAATGATGGGGAAATTTGAAGACAGTTCACAGAGCTGTGTGCATCCTGGAGAATAAAATAATCTTAACACAAGCCAAGTATCTGGCTTCCTGTTTTCTAGATCTTTTTATCTCCACTCCTAATGTCCTCATGACGGTGAGGTCTGAGACGAGTTTCTGAAAGGAGCTCCTGGTGCAGGGGTGCAGTCTCTCTCCCTCTTCTCTTTCAGGCTGGGTTACCTTCCGAATTTAGGAAGCTATGGTTCCAAGCGTCACGCTGGGCAGGCAAGTAGACAGTCACTGCAAATTAAGTGGAGCCCGACACAGATACAGGCAAAGGGAGAGTAGAGACGTGCGTGCAGGAACAGCACAGATCAGGGCCAGGGTGCACGGCTGTCCAGACATGACCTCCAGAAACGTCCCGTGGAAGGCTTGATTACGGAAGACCACAACAAGAACAGAAACCCACCCATAAACCATCATCCTTTTATTATAAAAAGGCTACTTAACAGCAAAAGGACACCTTCTCAGGACATAGAATAATTTTTTTAATTGAGTATATTTAACTCCAAGAAAAACTCACTCTCTTGCCCTGATTTTTAAATGTTTCCCTAGACTGGTGAAAATTTTACCCAGACCAGTGAAAAATAATGTGATGACAGTCCTGGAGGAGCCTTTTGTCCCCATCAATGCAGGACAGGGCTGATGGCACATTGTCCCCGCCGCCCTCTGCACCCCCTGCCCTGCAAAGGGCCGGGCTGTCAGCAGGGGACAGCAGTGAGTGTGTGGGTGTGGCCCCGTGCCCCACCTCTCGTGACCCTGAAACCAGCCCTGACATGGTATCAGAGCATTCCTGACCAGACTTGGGGAGCGAGTTCCCACGCGGGTCCGCCCTCGTCACAAAAGGAGCCATGCAAGAAGAGAATGCTCTCATTCTATTCTCTACTCTCTCTCCCTGCAACTCCTTTCCTGTGGGCAAAACAAACCATTACAAGCCTACAGTGTTAGATTTGGAGAGAAAAATGCCAGTTTCAAATATTTATGAATTAACCAGACTAAGTAAATTCATAGCCTTGCAGCAGACTTAAAATACAGAAATGGAGGACCTCGGCAGGGGTCCACTAGGAAAACAGGAACAGAGGAGAGCGTGCAGAGTCACGAGAAGAGCGCCCCTCCACTCTGGAAGACTCGGGAGCTATTTCACAACGCCTTGAGAAGGCCAATGCTTCCAGCATTCCTGACAGCTTTCGGCTAATGAAATGAAAATTAACAGTAGGTCCTTGTCCTGGGTTACCCCTAAAAAAAGGGCAGTCAAAAAGCGCTTATGAAACCAGGAGGAAACGGTTGGCATCACAGTGAACTTTATGGTGTCCTGGGAGGCATGCCGGTGGAGCATCCCTGAGCAGAGCAGGAGAAAGCAACGCCAAGGGCACTTACCGGGTCTCCCCCCGAGGCAAAGGAGATGGACTGCATGTGGTGGTTCGCTATGATCTGCGGGCCCGAAACAAGAAACAAGACGTGCTGTTACTACCCTTCCCAGGTCTCGGAAAACCAACTGTTTGTTGGCAGGCAACACGAATCAACAAATTCTCCTGAAAATTGGTAAAATTGGTACCCAGTGAAAATAACAATTATAAAAGTAATAACACCTTTTGCCACATGCCAGCCGCTCATCCAGCTGCTTTGCCAGAATGAGGTCGCTGAGGCCTCACAGCAGCCCAGGGATGTGGGCACTACTGTAACCCCGTCCTACAGATGGGAAGCCTGAGGCCACGAGGAGCCGAGTGGCTTGTTCAAAGCACTACAGCTAGTAACACGCAGAGCTGGGACCGAACACAAGGGGCCTTCACAACCATGCCTCTTGGAGAAGGAAAACGTCTCCCCCACACCCCAAAACATTTCATCTGTGCAGCTTCGGTTGCCAAAGCCACGAGAAGTCTTTAATCCAGACCCCGCAGCCAGAGTGGAGGCAAGAGGGGCCGTCCCCACGTCACTCCATTCCTGTCAGGGTCACATAGACTAGAAAACCTCCATTCAACATTCAAAATCGCTGCCACCTCAGGCACTCTTGTAATTTATCAATTTAAAAACCAGCGAGGACGTTCCAAGCTAATTTTAAAATGGGAAATTTCCATTAGCGTTCTAAACTGCCGCGTACAGTGGAGCTCAGTAGACGCTGAGTAAATTAGAAGCTGCCCTAAATTTAAAGAGCTACATAAGTCTTCTGTGCTATTTTTATCTTTTTAAAGAGAATGTGAGGACATTGGAGCAAATTTCCGGGGGTGGGGAGAGTGCTCTCGTCTCCAACCCAACACAACTGGGTTTCTGTCTGCATAGCCCTCTCGGGCCCTCGCCGGCCGGCTGTCAGCATCTGCAGAGCCATAATCCTACCAGTCGAGGGATTTTTCCATCCCTGCTCCTCTAGAAGTCGAAGCAAAGCTATAACTGAATTATAAGATAAAATAAGGTATTTTTAAATGCCTACTTCAGTTGTTGGCACTTGCGAAAATCCTCGGGATCCAGAAAAACCCGAGCATACAAATGAACGACAACAGTGGGCCTGGCTCCGCGGCCTCGAGCAGCTGCTCTCCAGCCACCGCCCTCTGGAGTCCTGCTTCTCTGCGGGGTAGCAGGCTCCCAGAGACCGATGAGGACGTGGCACCCCCAAATGACAGTGAACAGTGGCTTCGAAAGCTGTTCATTTTCACTCATTGGATTTTGTGCTTATTTAATTTTTGCTTAAAAGCAGTTTTAAAACTGGCATTTGGAAATGAAAGTGGACACTGAGATTTGCGGAAAAACAGGAATCCGATTTGGTCAACAGGATACGTGACCACTACTGTGTGACCGTATTTCAGGCTTTCTGGTAAGACAGACATTGCAAAGGGGAGTAAGAAATCAGAGCTGATTAAGTGAGAGCATGTGCCCTTGCTCTGAGGGTGCTGTATCTCGTTCCTTCTCCTTGAGAGCTCTGCAGAGGGACGTGGGCACTGTCGTTCTGCTCTCTCTTCTTTGGGAAGGGAGTATCCAGGAGGGCTTGGTCCTCATTTGCAACAGCCAGGCCCCAAGCTCAGCCAGACTCCCGCCAAATCCTCCTCAGACTGTGCTCGTGTCGTCCGAGCTGGCCTCCCCAGTGCCCCTGAGCTCAGCCTTCACTCCCATCCCCTCAAACCAAGGGCAGGACGATGAGACCTGGACACACCCAGCCAGCCCCAAAGCCCGGGATGGAGACAGCCAATCTGGTGTCTCACCCTTTCCACTCTTTCTGAATCGGCTTCTCCTTTTTTTTTTAAGGTGTGGAATTAGGAGATATATTCCATAGAATTGGGGGCTACAGTGTGAGGACTCCTAGAAATGAAAGGTGCAAAGTCACACTGGACAAGAACGGATGTGCACATGTGAGCACAGAGTTGAGGGGCCCAGCTCTGTTAGCTCCCTTGAGGGGGCATGGGCCTGTACAACCCAAGCCGTCAGGGGGCTCAGGCTCCAGACGGCTCCAGCAGAGGCTAAGCCTGTCGAACATCCTTCATCCACCACCTAAATGACTGCTTAACCCATCCCTTAGAAGGGCCAACAAGAAATACAGGGATCATCCTTCAGTTGAGTGAGGACGAAGGAATGTGGTGGGAAGTGGCATCCGGTATGTCACAACAAAGGCGGGACATTGCCTCTTGTGTCTACACTGGATCCAGAATTGATTCAACAGCTCCGGTGGGGACGGAGGAAGAAATGAAGCTGAGGATGCTGCTTGCTTACCTGGGAATATGGAAATCAATAACTATGAACATCTACAGCAACAAGAAGGTAACCCCTGGGCAAACCCGGGAACACACTGCCAGAGTCAGAAAGGGTGTCGTTCAGAGGTCTGTGGATTGCCATCTTTCTCTGAGTAGACGCTTCGGAATCCCAGCTCAGGTGCAGGAAGTCTCAGCCCCAGGCTGAGCAGGGCAGGCGAAGGAAGTTTACACTCCACAGTCCCTTTGTGGTTTATGAGCATTTTCACCTCCCTCAGCTCTCAGAACGGCCCTGCTGGTACACAGGACAGCTACTCTTATACCCATTTTTCCAGCTGAAGGGACTAACGATCAGAGAAACCTAAAAGACAGACACTGCAGAGGAACCAAACCATCCTAAACAGAATTAGCCTCAGTAAATGTTGTCATTGACCACCTCGGTCAGCAAGGAACTCTTCCCACACTGGACATGCCACAGATCCATCACGTTGCATCGACCCTACGACACTACCAGCTATGGGAGGCTCCAAAATAATGACCCGCTAAGAAAGA
This sequence comes from Equus caballus, assembly GCF_041296265.1. Lineage (NCBI taxonomy): Eukaryota > Metazoa > Chordata > Mammalia > Perissodactyla > Equidae > Equus > Equus caballus. The sequence continues at coordinate 66,430,116 of NC_091706.1, read as the reverse complement.
AAAAACACTGTCCGTTAAACCATGACGTGCCGTCCATTTCAAAGACGACAGGACGTGAAAATAAGATGTGGGCTGTGGAACTAATGAAATATGGCATAAAAGAAAACAAAATAAAGGCCAGAACATTACGAGGAGACTTCTGCATGTGCGTACGCCTCTTTTTACATTGCAAGTAAACCAATGAGTTCATGCATTATCCTCAAAAAAAAGGTAATTTATAGCAGAATTAAGGAGCACCAATTCCATCTATCATTCGGTTGGCGACCCTTGGAAGTGGCCAAAGTTTATAGCCAAGTGAGGATTTTACACAAATGCACTCCACGGGGACAAGCTGGAAGCGGGCAGCCTGGAACAGCCGTCGTGTGGGGGGCTCTGGGCAGGGCAGGGGCCAAGCGCCTACAGACCTGCTTCGAGTCGGGAGTCCGCAGGTTGAGGCTGGCGGTGGAGATGGTCAGAGAGATGCTCATTCCTGCAAACTGGAGGTTGCTCTTGCCCAGGATGCTGGAGAGCACTTTGCTCGGAGGCTGTGAAATCAAGCCGCGTTAAGTTAGCTTTCCATTCGCTGGGGCCACACTGTTGGGGCCTCTCTGCAGGCCACAACCCAAACCTCTGCATTCTCCCCGCATTAAACATGTGAAGACAATTGTGCCAGGAATGAGCTTGGCGGTGGGACCCGACACCAACACACAAATTCTAGAATACACAATATGCAAACTGTAAAACAGCTAATATGCGCACACCGAGATGAGCCCCCTCGAGGGAAAGTCAGAGGTGTCCGTGTTCCAGGCAGCTCATGGTGGGCTGTGTCTCATGGGGTCGCTCGTAAACCTGGGGAAGGTGCCGCAGGTCAGGGTCCACAGCTCTGCAGACTCAGAAACGGGTTTCAACCCACCAAGAATCAAACTGCTCAGGGCCACACGAAAATGGACCAGCTCACAGGGCTGGGGAGCAACCCCATAGAGCCATGAGAATGCTCATTGATGAAGGGATGGAACACAAACCCTTTGGCGGAACATCCTCCCAGGTCAGTGTTCATGTGGATGGTCCAATTAGAATCCGACGGGCCTGGAGCCAGCACAAGGATGGACAGACTCGGTTCGGCTCTAACTGGTGCATCCATCAGCCCCAGAAATGTCCTTCGTCCAGATACCAATGGGCTGCCTTTTCCAGCCAGGCACCTTCTCCCCGAGGACCTGGATGGGCACTGCCAACACCTGTCTCCCTCTGTCCATTGCTGTCCCTCCGCCTCAGATGAGAACATGCACCTTGTGATACGTCAATCAACACCATCTCTTAACAGACATGTGCTGTTTTTGAATGTCCTGCCTGAGCTATTTAAAAATAGAGATGCCTACTCCCCAGGAAATTCTGATGACGTGCACCTGGGGTGGAGCCCAGAAATCGGCATTGTTTCCACCACCTTCACCAGGAGGACTAACCGTGAGGGTACCCCAAAACTTGCTGGTCGGGTACCACTTGGCTCTGAAAGAGGAGGTTCGCTGTCTCTGTTCTCAGAGACCTGCCCCCACCCTGTATTCAAGAATCTGGAGCCTTATTGGTTCCCTGTGTCCCTTGAGGGCCGACCAGACCATGGGCCTCACACCTGTGCCTTCACCCAGAGTTCTCTGCCTGAAACCCAGTTGCCCTGCGGGTTCGTGAATGTCCCCAAGCTACGAAGACAGAACCGACGGGCAACCCTGGGAGCCGCAGAGACAAGCCCAACCCTGCCCCTAACCTCAGCCTCAGGACAGACTGGGAGACCCAGAGGGATGCTCCCCCACCGGTGGTCCAGGCTTAGAAGAGCCTGAGCGTGGGGGTTCCGTGATGTGTTTACTAGACACTCGAATGAAGAGTTTTCTGAGCTTTCTCTTAACCTGCTTTTTTCTCCTTCTGGTCCAACGACCTCCAGGACAGAAAGGTCGAGTACGTGGGCTGAATGGCAGGCCCTGGAGCCAGGCGTCTGGGCTGGAGCTCAGCCCCCTCACCTCCTCACATTGGGGGTTCTCATCTCTGTGCCTCAGTTTTTATCATCTGTAAAATGGGGGGATACCCAACAGTGTTCTGGAGCTGGCTGGCACCAGCTCATAAGGGACAACTATTAAGCTTTTAGGAATTTTATGAGCTGGCCATTAAAAACAGCTACTATTAAAAATTATGTAAACTTACAATTAAATAAATTATATTTAAAAACCAATAGTAAATACTCAAAACTCACCCCTTCCTAATTTTTGCTACGTTAGCTATCGTCTGCGTTGTTCAGGCTCGTTGCATCTGTGGTACCTGGACGTGCTACACAGCCACGTGCTGCCGCACATCCTTCCCCACCTCATTTTAGGGGCATCACGTTAGAGCCTGGAGTCGGCCCTGGCGGAAGTATTTGTGCCACAGAAACTGGCAAATACCACAAATCTGGTGTCTCCCAGTCCCCTGCCCCCACCCCCAAGAGCCGGTTGTTCGACTGTGACCAGCACCCCATGGGGGTGTCTACCAGGGAGAGATGCTCTGATGGAGCGAGTTAGCGTCCACAAGGCTTAGGAGAACGCCCAGCCCTGTTGACGTGTTTGTCACTATCGTCGTCTTTGGGTTCAGGCCCACGGTGACTAACCAGGGGTCTCTTTGGGTGGACAGCAAGAGCTAACTGTTCTGTCAACCACGTGGCAGAGGGAGGGAATCTAAGCTCTTTCTGTTTTTGAAAGTGACAGGAGCCAATGCGAGTTGTCCTCTTTTGGTTCCCCCAGCAAAAGAAAAAGAAAGGGATGAGAGCCAGGCCCCGGAGCAAGGAAACTGAACAGTCATGGGATGGAAGATGCTGGGAGGTGACAGAGGAGTGGAGAAGTGGAGGAGACGCAGCGAGCCGAGAGCCGAGAGGACCTACCTTTCTCTTCCTGAAGGCTCCCTTGGTGCCAGGGACGGCTTCGCAAACGCGGCTGATGGCTTCCCTGAAGAGGACAGGAAGAGGCACCATTTGGTCACGTCAGTCAGGACAACTTAACTCGGGGACTCCCCATGTGCATGTCCCAGGGAAAAGAACCACCGTCATTTCAGCACAGAATGCAGACCTGCCGGTTCAGGCCGCATCCGATTTCTTCTCTAGAAAACGAAACTAAGAAAGTATGAACCCTCCTAACCCTTGGACGGGACTGGCAGAGCCTAGTTCTTTCTGCGGCTGGGGTTGTATCCTGACGGTGTGATATGTATCAAGGCAACACTCGTTGTTTTCACGTTCAGTTAGGATTCCATTTCAGAAAATCCACACCCTGAAATATGGTGTTCTGGAGGTTGTCTTCATGGCCATGGTCATGGCACAAGGCCAAGCTTAACCAAGCCTGCTATCGACGAGGATCCTTCTGAAGGGAGTCAAGATGTAATTAAGAGAAATTTGGTCATCTGAGTGTTAGTCCCAGCTCCTGCAGTTAGTAAATATCATAAAATCAAGAGGGTAAAGGAGGAGAGGAGCCCCAGGGGCGTACAAATGAGCCCGAAATGAGGCTCTGCACAGGATAATCCCACAGAGAGGAGTTTGTTGAGTGGCTACGACGTACTGGGCACCGAAAGGAGGCAAGGGTGTCCCAGGTATGGAGGGGGAGGAATGGAGGACCAGCTGCGGAGGGGCTGACCCATGGGTCTGCAGGGGGCAGGAGAGCCCCAGGGCAGGGGTGGCCGGCCTGGTCCAGATGCTGGAGGCTCTGGCTGGGGCACAGAGGACACAGTGGGGCGGGCTCTTTGAAGGGAAATGGCTCACCTTCGGGACTTGGCCTCAGTGGGAAATGACGGGAGATAGCTGAAGGTGGCTCCAGAGTCAGGAGCCCAGAAAGGAGCTGGGTGGCTCCCCTGCTCCCGCATGGGGAAGGACAAAATAATAAGAGAACATGGAAAAAATAATCAAACAGTGATCTGGAGACACGCGGAATAACAAGGAAGATAAGGGGTCTCCAGAAACAGTCCACAAGCTGTCTCAGCCGCATACATCTTGAAATTATTTTCCATCATCTAGAAAAATAATTACCAACACAATGCAATGCTTTTAAGAGAAATATGGCCTCATCAAATTAGGTAAGAGGCAATGAGGATAAGCTTCACATTTGCCACTCAATTCGCTGTAGAGAGCAGAGGAAGAGAGGCTCTTCCAAAAGTTCGGATGCCAGAAAACTGCAGACTGTGAATCCCCATGACTCAGGAGAAGTTTATGCAAAAGAAATAAATGTTTTTGATGTTTATGCCTAGTCATTTACTTTACGATAATAGTCCAACCGTGGTTCTATCAAAATGATCATCAAAGTACTTCCTAAAAGTAAATTCCTTATTGAAGAAGGTCAAGCTGTCTCTTTAGAGAACTATATAAACCTCAGTATCTATCTTTGACCCGTTTAATTAAAAAAAAGTTCAACACATCTCTGCACCGTGCTTGTTATGTAAAGTGGTCTATTTAGCTGAGCAAAGCAGCTGAATCTCTGGGGGCCCAGCAGGCTGGAAAGACATGACATGGTGGACAGTCTCCCGTAAGCCATTCCTTAAACACCCTAATAAGCATCTGATTTCTTTCCCATCCACTGTCATGGAAGATAAAAAAAATCAGTCTTGTGTGGCAGTTTTCCAAAAGGATATGTCAAATGTCTAAGCTACGTAATCATTGGTTACGCCATCATGTCTGATCTTGTCCAGTCACAAACCTACTCATGTGCCACTTCTGCGAGAGGGATTGGGAACGGCAAATGAGTATTGAGAATGAGATTGTGCTTAAACTATTTTTTCACTTCCCTAAGAGGGCTCGCCCAACCATGCTGGCACACCAATCTCAGACTTCCGGCCTCCAAAACTGTAAGCAATAACTTCTGCTGCTTATAAGCCAAAAAAGAGAGAGAGAGATTGTGACAAAAACATTGCAAATAATAAACCCATTTTATCAAATAAGTCCTCCCCCAGCAAGGCATGCAGGCATCTCAGGGCACATTCAGAGACTCAACCTTCTGTCCTCAAAATTTGCAAATTTAGGGGGCCGGCCCTGTGGCCCAGAGGTTACAGGTCCATGCGCTCCACTTCAGCGGCCCAGGTTCCCGAGCTCAGATCCCAGGCAGGGACCAGCTCCACTCATCAAGCCACGCTGTGGCAGCATCCCACATACAAAATAGAGGAAGACTGGCACAGATGTTAGCTCAGGGCTAATCTTCCTTAAGCGAAGGAAAAAGAAAAAGAGGAAGATTGGTAACGGATGTTAGCTCAGGGTGAATATTCCTCACAAAAAAAGATTTGAAAATTCAAGAAATTCCAGAAATTTCTCAGAGCTCATGGACTCAAGAAAAGTCCTAGGGACCCCCTGTGAGCCAGCCTTAGTATCCCCAAAGAGTTTCCAAATCAAGCTACTTTTCAGAAAAATGCTTTTTCTTCATCACTGACATAAATCTGTTTGTAATGTTCATATGATAACGCGGGTGTGAATTCTCATTCCAACCAGGCTGTCGGTATCCATTTCTGTTTGAAATAGAAATGTGACATAATAATAATAATTGCAATATTTAGATGACTGAAATTTCCTTTAACTCCAAAGTCTAATTTCAAATGTAACAATTCTCATTGTTCCCCCTTACTATTTAGCACAGTGCATTTTCATGAGCAGTGTGGCTTCAATTTGTTCATTTAGCAATCATTATTTAGCTTTGTGTAATTCCATTTAATCCTAGACTGAGTCTCAGGTAGCAATTTTGCCCTGTTTTTAATAATAGAGATTGCGTCTTAACATTCTGTTCAGTACGATTCCATTTCAATATGCCAAACGATGACCTCAGAGCACGGCTAATATGAAAATGGAATATTTGGCACCTCTGCGGTCATCTGAAAGTAAGCCAGCCCTGAGTGCTGGCCCTCACTTCCTCACGACTTCACCATCTTGCCCTATTCAGGATAAATTTCTCATCGTTACAGCCAGCACCTTCACATTTCATAGCTTTTTCGTTGGAATGTACAATTTTAGAACTGGATCCTTTGAAATCACGTAGCACCATCTTTCTCCCGACTCATCCATCACATTGCTGCCCGCCTGACCTCCCCACACACGTGCACACATTTTACAGACTAAAACCGTAGAAACAAGGACATCTGGGTGATTTCTGCACTCATGGGAGAGGGCAACAGACAACCTCTTGTAACGGCAAATTGCGATTGACCTCATGAAGAAACAGACAGGAGACACGCGGTGAAGGGGATCAGAGCATGACAAATAGGCCACTTTGACATGAGGATTATTTTGAGCTGAAGGCAAGTGAGAAACAGTAGAGAAGATACCAGAAAAGCTCTCTGCCCTTCCCCTATTTGCCTAAAAGCAGGACATAAATTTGTAAAGGCGTCTGCCTCCGCTTTCCACCAGGAAGGACAGAAGTTTATCACCGGAGACAATCCAAGACCCTGACCAGCCCTGAGACGCTCCAGAGGAATCTGCACAACAAGCCTTGTTACTAGCCCTTACCTTCCGCCAGTTCCCCTGTGCACTTACCTGCCCACGACGTGCTGCCCCGAGAAGCTCAAAGTCCTTTTCCTGTGTCCTGCCTCTTCTGTACAGATTATTGTTTATCGTTTATTGTTTATCGCCCAATCAGCAAACTGCCAGGAGCCCAGCTCACGTAGGGCACTCTGGGTAGAGGACGACGGGCTGGCTAGCAGGCGGGTGGCGCAGGCCTTTGCTCTGTGGAAGTCAGCTGCACACAGCCTTTCGCAGGTTCAAACCCATGGAAGGGAGGTCTGGACCCATCTCCCAAAGACACGCATTGACTTTCCCAAATAGGGATGCAGGCTCCATCCATCCTCAAGACTTTGGTTACAGATCTGCCTCCCGCGTGCCTACACCTGCAGCCCTGGGGAGGACAGACACACGCCTTCCTTCCTTCCTGGGGATCCCCAGCCCTAACAGGGCAGGTGTTAGGGCCACCTGGGTAAATTCTGCGCCCACCTGAGCTCAGTCTGTGTGAGGGAGGAGCAATCAGACCTACTCCTCAGCATTCACCAAGGATCAAAGAAGACCACCTGTACATCCACAAAGCCTCTCAGCATCGACAGTGCCTGGCACGGGGCAAGCACAATGACCATCAATGTGATTGTCATCAGTGTTGAAGTCAAAGCTGCAAGTATGCATCTTGGTTCTGGACTGGAAGAAGAGCTTTAACTGGTGGAGGCACATGAACTCATCCTAAAGATGATTACATACACATAATTACATACATATGCATATACACACATGTATACATAGACGGAGAGACAGAGACAGACAGACAGACAGAACTATGAAGTCCTGGTAGCTTGTTCTGGCTCCAGGCACGACTACATTCACATTGACCATAATCTGATTCATTTACAGACATATGGTCCCAAGAAACATATGGTCTCTAGAAAATTATAGGAAAATAAGTAGATTCATGTGTAAGCATAAGCTACAGAACGGTCCATTTTTGGATATGTATTAACAGTTTTATTTTTATCCTTATGTGCAGAGACTGTGTTAAGGGCTGTGGGGATGATATCTCGTGCTCCTCTCCTCCACGTGCTCCGTGTGCACACGCATACCCGTGCACACACACCGACACATGTGCGTGCATCCAGTGGCTCCAGACATTCTTGGCTGTGTCGCACAAACCCTCAAATCCTCAGGAGGTCAATGGTAGAACCAGAATTAAAACTAACTATCCTGTTTTCCAATCTAGGAGACTTCGACAAAGCCAAACAAGTAACAGGAAAATGGTTGTCAATCGCACAGCAAACGCCAGAGGCTCTCTCCCCAAGGAGGCAAAACCATATTCCCGATTCCTGAGGCAGGAGAGCAGCTGCCCTCAGCACAAGCATCTCCAGCACTGGCCTCCGTGTTAGGAGGAGCTAAGTGGAGATACTCTGAGACGCATCCTGGCAAACACCGCCGACATCACGCGGCACGTGGGGGAGGGACCGGAGTGGAACTCACGCGGCCTCACAGCAACTTGGGGGCCAACAGCCGGCCCGCCTTCCTTTTCCTGGGGGCCGACTCAGCCAGCTCCCCTTCCCACCCTCCAGGCAGCTGCTGGGGCAGAGGGGAGGATCCCCAGGGAGCCTCGCCGTCAGAGGAGGGAGGGAGAGCGGCAGCTCCGCAGGCTATCCCCTCTCTCGGCAGTCCACATCACTGGTCCAAAAATGTCCTTCCTGCTGTCATCGTTTTATTAACAATTAGACAACCACAGAGTAATATAGAAACTAACTCCAGAAGATGAGCCATACGGAACCATGACAAGGCCAAAGTACAAACCCCCAGACAGAAATACTCCATGGACACAATGTGTCTGTTTTCTTCAAAAATATGTTCAATATCAGAGAGGGCTACAACGTCATCAGTCCGAAGGAGGATCGCCAGGCCCTGTGGGAAAAGGTCGGGAGGACACTGAGATGCGGGCTGTGTGGGAGGGAAGAGCAGGCTGACAGCCAGCGGAGGGGAGTCTGGAGGAGCGCAGGTCAGCACCAGGCACGCCCACGAAGGGCCAGGGGTCCCGGTCTCCAGGCAGCCCCCAGGAGTCCTGTGGACAGTGCCTTTCCGTGAGAACACGCCTGCAAGGCAAGAGAGAAAACGCCGGCCTGCCTCCTCCGCAGACGTGAACGGGGTCCCCGCGTCCCTGCGGGGAAGGAGCGGGGAGGCACACAGTCCAGCGGTGGTTATTAGACAAGACAGCGCTCCCTTTCCCGTCACCGGACAAGGTCTGGTCGTGAGAGGCTGCCTGGGCGGAGAGCGTCCTTCTCCGTCCTCAGGCCTGACTTTCTCTCCGTATTGGTCAGCTTCCATGGACTGTGAAGAAAAGTCCCTCTGACTGCAGTTGCAGAGGAGGACGGGCAAGAGGGCCGAGTGGGGGCTGAGGGGAACATCAGACGACAGAGGGTAAACTTGCGGAGTGACCTGTGGGTGGCTGCTGTGTGTGAAGGTCATCCTCATCCACAGGGCAGGGCTGCACAGCTCAGGGGTTCCGGGGCCCAGAGGGGCGTCTGCAGGCTCCCTGAGAACAAGGACTCTGAGCTCAGGAGGGGAGCTCACACACTCACACATTCACACTCATGTGCACACACTCACACACGCCGTGGTCAGCCAGCACCCCGAGGGGAGGGACAGCTGGCCTCTGCTGAGTGTCCTCTCACCCCGCATCTCCCTGAGCCAGAACCCTGAGATGTGGGCACCAGCCTTCCTGTCTGGGAAAAAATGAACTAAGACAAGAGGAATTAAGCTCAGAGGAGGTACTTAACTTTTCCCAGAATGACATCACGCCAGAAGAGTCCAAACCTGAATTAGATCCTTCGGGCTCAAAGCCAGGCCTTTCCCAGCCCGAGTCTCCTTAGGGCCATGGCAGGAGGCCAGACCTCTCACCCATCCAATGCACATGGTGCCCCAGGGGCCCCACTGCTATCAGCACCCCAGGAGCGAGGAAGCAGGCACCCCCACCATCACATGGGAATGAGGGCACTTGTCTGGCCTGGGCACCCAGCCTCGGGTGTGGGATCTCGCCCCGTCACCACAGCCCACAAGGACCAGGGCAGCACTGCTCTGGGGGCCGGGCCGCCCAGTGCTGCTGGTGACGCCAGGCACAGCCCTGGAGCTCCTCTCACGGGAACGTTCAACACTCTTGCCGTGTGATCAAAGCCACACAAGCACATTGTTGGGTCCTCACACAATCCTACAAACACACGTGACGGGCTGCAGCCAGCGCTGACAGGCCGGATCAGGGCAGGGCCTGCGGACGCAGAATCTCACTTAGCTGACAAGACCCAGGTGAGGAGGCATCATGTTCCTGTCTACTTCACTGTCCTCCAGAGGCACTGGGAGGCCAAGCAGGTCGGCCAGGAATGTGAAGCCAGCTCTGCGCTGCGGTGGGCCCAGGCCAGCCATCCATCTTGGGGGGTGGAATGTGCACAGAGCAGCCCAGACCCTGTGGGCAGGGTGACCGACAAGCAGAAGAGCCAGCCCCTGCTGAGTGGGCTTGTCACTAGATAGGGACCCTAACCCGCCTCCTTGTCTGCCTAAACTCTAACCTCTGTGTTTGACCTAATTCTCTTGTCTTCCGGCAAGGAGCAAGCATTTCTTTATCTGACACCTTGGGGCCTTGAGCTTACGTGGTTTCCAGCTGTGTTGCAGGAAGAAGCTCCAGGCGACAACCGCTCTGGACCCAGCTGCTCTGAAAGGGCCCAGACCAGCCCAGCCCGCAACCACAAGACTGACAGCTGCACAGATGGGCAGAGGGTTGTACTAAAGTAACCTGCACTCACTAACAGTATGGATCCCCCTCCTTGCGGAGGGGCAAAGCAGACAAGTTTAGGTCATGCAGTGTATGTAGAAGCATGATTTCCAACCATGCACGTGCCAGTCTGTGCCCATCTCTACACACGATGCTGAAAGTTCCCCTTTGAACATTCATTCCCTACCCCGAATAAAGACGCTCACCTCCCTGTGCTGGGGAGGCCACAGCTTTGTGAAATTATTCCCTATGGTCTCCATTTTTCCTCTGCTGCATGCTGCAAATAAAAATTCTACTTTGTGAAACAACCACTTCTGGTGCAGTTTGATTTAGCTCCCAAGGAGGGACCCACGTTTGGTCTGGTAATAGGCTCAGGGCTGACAGAGAAGTTGTGTGGAGTGCTGAGGAGGCAGGACCACACCCACGTTATGTGACATGCGAAGGCCTTGTATCTCAGGCCTGCAAGCACAGGATGGGGGTGGGGGGCAGTAGTCGCACCTGAGTGCACACTGACGCCCCAGCAGTTTTGGCTGGCTCTCTGTTGAGGGGCTCCAAGCCTGGGGTTGGCAAGGCCACACCTGCCCCGTTTCTGCATCCCTGACGGAGAAGGCTTCCCCAGCAGGCAAGGTGCATGGAGCCTTGAAGGCTGGGGAGGTTTGGGCAAGGGGAGGGAAGGAGAGATGCAGAAATGGTGAGAAGGGAGGGCAGGACCAAGTGGATCAGGAAGTGCCTGGGGGCAGCTACAGGGGACAGAGGGATGCCCTTGAACAGGACCCATGACTGGGAATCGAGAAAACAGGCAAGAAACCCACACGAGTAGTGTCATGAACGCTGGCAGAGATTACGTTGTGGAAGAGACATGAGGGGGAAAAACTATTAGGAACTAAGATGAGGGTTTTGTAATGAGGTGAGAAACAAGCATCTCTTCCCCCTAATAGCGGTGAACACATGGAAATGGAAACGTCAGGGTGAAGGGTGGGGAGCCCCACGCATATCAAGGCCAAAACTGTGCAAGACATGGGGCAGGGGTAGCAAAGGGGACACAGCCCACGTGGGGACAAGCACAGAATGTCACTGAAAGACAAAGCAAGATCCAGATAAATGGAAACTCATGCCGCATCCCAGACACAAAGACATAATAATATGATCAAATGTGAATCTCCCCAAAACACTAAATTAATTCAGTTATAAGTATAATCTTAGTGAAATCTTTTTGCACTGAACAATATGATGTTAGAATGCACGAGACAGTTCAAAAATTGTGAAGGAATTTTTCAGAACCACAAGAAAGACCAACAAGAGGTGACATCTCCCACCATATCAGAAACATGACCACATCCGCCAAGGTCAGAGCCATGGGTCCTGGCACGAGGAAAACAGATGCAGTGGGGCCTAAGGTAGCGCCCGGGAACAGCCTCGCACACAAGGGAACCTAACGGACGGCAAGGTGGCATTTCAACTCAGTGGGGGACTCCTGTTTGGGGACAGTTGGCTATTTTATTACAGGTGAAATAAAAATCCAAATGTAAAAAGTAAAGGAAACAAAATAACAGAAAACTGCTAGTATAATTTCACAGTGAGGGAGACAGTTGAGACAGGAGAAGTGCATCGTAAAGGAACCTCTGATAGATGCCCTCTAATAAAAACCATTTCATTGTATTGCAGAATATTGCCAACACAAGTAAAATGTGCAAAAAGCTCTGAAGAACTGGTAAGAAATAAAGACCCCAATAGAAAAATGGGCAAATGATGTTACAGGTAATCCATTAAGGGGGTGAAACCAGCGGCAGATGGGGGAGAAAGGCCCTTTCTGGTACAAAAAAGCTCAAAGGAAAGCAACAGTGATGTGGTCCTGACCATAACACTGGTCAAATCAACGACATTAAGACCCAGTGCTGCACAGTTGTGAAGAAAGGGCCGCTTCCACAGATTCCTCGTAATGCTGTGAACTTCAGAAGTGGCCCTGCAGCCCCTCCAAGCGGGGCCACGGAGACCAGCGCTCCAGCGCGGAAGATGGCGGCCGCGTGTGTCTGCGCCCTCGCCCAGCAAAACAAGACGACAATGGGATCAGTCGACTGCTATCAGAGAGCCATATGATTTGCAGCTATATAAACATAAGGAGTTAGACCCAAATCAACGGATCTGTTAATGGAGAAAGCAAGTTATGGAGTGATGGATGTGCTACAATTCCCATTTTTAACAAAAAGAGGGGGAGCTCCTCTGTGTGTGTGTGTGTGTGTGTGCATGAATGCAAAAAATATGTGATAACCTGCTACCTCACCTCAAGTAGGTGTGAATGGAACAGGAATAAACTTTATCTTTTTTTTTCTCTGCTTCTGTATTGTTTGATTCATTACAATAAGCATCCATTGTTGTTTTTTGTTTTTTGTTTTTTGTTTTTTAAGATTTTATTTTTTCCTTTTTCTCCCCAAAGCCCCTCGGTACATAGTTGTGTATTCTTCGTTGTGGGTTCCTCTAGTTGTGGCATGTGGGACGCTGCCTCAGCGTGGTCTGACGAGCAGTGCCATGTCCGCGCCCAGGATTCGAACCGACGAAACAGTGGGCCGCCTGCAGCGGAGCGCGTGAACTTAACCACTCGGCCACGGGGCCAGCCCCTAAGCATCCATTGTTTTAATTAAATTTTAAAAAAGAAATAACATTTTAAAAACAGAACAAGAAATTAGTCCGTGTTGGCACATGCATCCGTAATTCATTCTTTATTGCCAAGTGGTACTTCCAGCCTGGACACACAGCATCTGTCCATCTGTTCACTGGCTGGTTGACGCCTGGGCTGTTTCTAGCTCGGGTCTCTTAGGAATAATGCTGCTACGGACACTGACATATGGTGGGCATATGTTTTTATCCCTGGGTGGTATGGTAAATTTATATTTAACTTTATTAAAAACTGTCCAGCTGTTTTCCAAAGTGCTGTGCCATTTTGCGTCCTTATCAGCAATGACACACGACCCTACGGGTGACCCACAAAGCATTGTGCTGAATGAAAGAAGGCAGACACAGAAGACCTCATTGAGTACGATTCCATTTATGTGAAATTCTAGAGAAGGCAACATGATAGTGCCAGAAAGTACGACGGTTGCCTGGGGCGGATTTGGGGATGGCTATCAACTGCAAAAGGCACAGGGAATTTAGAGGGAGGACTAGGAACGTTCCAGATCTTCTTTGTGGTGGTAATCAAATGGCTATGTAATTGCCAATGTTCATCAAACTGTACGCTTAAAATGGGTGGATTTTATTTATGTAAATCAGACCTCAGTGAAGCTAAGGGAAAATTTATAGTCACAAAAAATATTTTTAAATGAAACAAGAAGCTTGGCCTACCCTTTGACCCACCAACGCACTCCACAGTATATATCCAAGAGAATGTGCACACGCTCCCCGGAAGACACGACAGAGCGTGCACAGCGGCTTTGTGGTATCATAGTCACCGGGCACAACTCACAGTGAAAAAGAACAGACTGGTGGGGCAGGCAACAGCACGAACAGAGTCAGCAGACACAAGGACGAGGGAAAGGAAGAAGGCAGGCGTGGGGTCCCTGTATCCCCCCACTTACGAGACCTTCAAGAACCGGTGGGGTCCACTGGCTGGGGAGGGCCTCCTGGGGCCTGGAAATGTTCTAAGTCTTGATCTGGGTGACCGGACTTGGCACAGGCTTATGGAAAATTCTAGTGAGCTAGACACGAAAGACTTGTGCACTCTACCAGCCCTATGTTATACTCAACAAATTCATTCTTAAAAACAAAAACAAGAACAAAAATAAAAACAAGAAAACTAGCTGGAAAGATTGGGAAGTGATCTGCCAGGTCATTAGGAGCCATCGTAGCTTTCGAAGCTAGAGATAAGCATGATGAAAGTGATTCTGGAACAGGAATATGGCATTTTTTAAGGAACAACTGGGCAACTCCCTAGCGGACTGACGTGAAAATGAATCCCCGTGGTGAAGATCCCGGGAGGAAGGCTGAGGGGGATGGGAGGAAGGAGGGGACCCGAGAGGCCATTTCCGAGAAGTGCACACACAATCTGAAAATTATGATTCTGTGCCTGGCGACTCGGCTACAGCATTGACAAGGTAGGAAGATCATAAAAGTAATAGTAATAGCCACAACTAGCGTTTACAGAGCGTTTACTGTGTGTCTGGCCCTGTTCTACGACTTTGAGGGCTCAATCTTTGAATACGGTGGGAATTGTTATGATTCCCATTTTATGGGTGAGAACCTAACACCAGAGAGGTCCAGCGGCCTGTCTGAGCTCACACAGCTGGAGGTGGGGGTGGGGAGGGGATCCGGTTTGCAGCATCAGCCCAGTGCGCTAGAAGAAAGATGGTGAGTTCAGTCAGGGTCACCTGGCATTAGAGTCAAGAGCAAACTCTCCATTCCCTGTGAGGAGATCGCTGTGAACTCACATGTGAAGGGACTCAGGGATAAACACACGAAGCACTGGACAAGGGCAAAGGATCATTCCTGACAAAGCCGCAGTGAGATACCACGTCAGCCCACTGGGATGACAAAAACCAAGAAAACAGAAAACAGTAAGTGCTGGCAAGGATGTGGAGAAATAGGACCCCTTGTGCACTGTTGGTGGGAATGTAAAACGATGCAGCTGCTGTGGGAAATGGTGTGGCCGATCCCCCTAAAATTAAACATGGGAAGACCATACGATCCAGCAATTCCATTTCCGGGTATAGACTCAAAAGAATTGAAAGCAGGGACTCAAACAGGTATTTGTGCACCCACATTCATAGCAGAATTATTCACAACAGCCAAAAGGTGGAGGCAACCCAAGTGCCCGTTGAGCAGAGGAATGGATAAAGAAAATGTGGTACATACATACAATGGAATACTATTCAGCCTTAAAAAGGAAGGAAATTGCGACACCTGCTACAACATGGATGAACTTTGAGGACATTATTATCAGCGAAATAAGGCAGTCAAAAGGACAAATACCGTACGATTTCACGTATATGAGATCCCTAGAGTAGTCAGATTTATAGAGACAGACAGTAGGATGGTGGGCACCAGCAGCTGGGGGAGGGGAATGAGGAGTGAGTGTTTAATGGGGGCAGAGTCTCAGTTTGGGAAGATGAAAAAGTTCTGGAGATGGTGATGGTTATACAACAGCGTGAATGTACTTAATTCCACTGAACTGGACACTTAAAAATGATTCAAATGGTAAGTTTTACGTTACGTATATTTTACCACAATAAAAAAAAGTAGCAATTAAGTTGAAGCCAAAAACCAGCCACTGAAGTCAGAGCCAGACCCCACGGACTGTGTGCTCCATCACCAGGGCCTGGGGGCGGCCGGTCCCCCTCCTTCAGCCTACACCACGGGCCCTGGACCGACCGCCTGAGACTCAAGTCAACTTTAATCTCTTCCTTTATTCTGGGCGTAATTAAACCTTCAGTGTTTCCTGTCAAATGCATCATCATTTTTCGATGTGTTTTTATGCCCATGAGGATAGAACTCCTGCCTGAGGCTATAAATAATCGAGCTAAGGCCCTTTCAAACCTAAATGTTAATATTCTTCCCGTGGGACGCCCGTCAGCACATCCTGTGCTCCGCGGCCAGGAAAAGCTTTGTGGGCGTCTGGCCGCGTGTCAGATGCGCTGCCTCAGATGTAAACCAACCGAGGCGGAGAAGCCACAGACCACGCAGACTTAGGCACACACCTTGGAGGACCAGGGTCTACTCTCTTACACACAATAATGTTGGGTTCAGACGAGAGAGCCATGTTCAGATGAAAACGAGAATTTAGCCAAGCACACAAAATGTTCCGCTACTACGTGGGCACGAGATGACTCTCGATTCCCGAGAACCCGGTTGTGGTCACTTGCTTCTCACTCAGCCCGTCAGATGTGAAGGGCGGGTGAACTCCCATTGAGAAGGAGCGGCGAGATTGGGGGATTAACCTGGAGATAACATTCGCACACAGCATAAAATTAACATAAGGACCTGGTTACTTAGTATCACGTTTAAAAAAGAAAACTTTGCATGAAGTGTGATTGCAAATACATGAAAGACCAAGGGAAAACTTCCTCTTTGCGTTCTCACGCTTCGCCTTCTAAGATGTCTCCAGCGAGCGCGCACGCATGACTTTATGATGAAGCAGAATTTAGCATCAAGGAGTGCAGACCAGGGCAGAGCAGTGGATTTAACCCAGGGATGTTGGGCAAAGTACGAAGACAGCTCGGGTTCTCACAATGTTGCAGGGACGTCTACTGAGTAGAATCAGGGGTGTGCTAAACACCCTAAAATATACAAACAGCCCCCACAACAAAGCATGACCCAGTCCCAAATGCCAACGATACCGAGGTTGAGGGACCCTTGTGTGGAGCCTGCTCTCCATGTCCCATATGGACCCTTCCTTGCCCACAGTGCCAGGCTCTGCTCCCCAGGCCACCACAGGAACAGCTGTGTGCACTCTCCCAGGAGCAGCCTGGGGATGCACTATTCACACAAGACAAAGGTCCCACGAGGGCAGGCTCGGTGTCCAAGTCTCCGAGGTGCCCGTCCCCCTCCCGGTGCACGCTCAGGAGGCGCCTAGCATGCAGACTGCAGGGATGGCCTGGCCCCACTTGGCTCACCTGCAGGTCCCAAGGAGATGGCAGAGGAATGTGGGTGAGGGCAGCCTGGGCCTCTGGGTCACAGGGAGGACTTGCTGGTACTGCAGACACGTCCTCACAGGGTCTGAAAAGCAGGTCCCCAGAAGACCCCGCCCACTGCCCTTCCCTGGGGTTCTGGAGAGAGTGGAGGTGGGACGAGGGTCCAGAAGTGACCTACAGGAGGCTGGTCCTGCTGGACTTGGGGCCTGAAGAAGTGAAGAGTGCTTTGCTGAGACAAGAAAGCATGACCAGGGCCTCACAGTGGGGTCGAGGGAATCGCATGAGGCAGTGGCGAGCCAGGGACCCCAGCTCTGCAGCGCAGCCTTCTGGCACAGGTGCTCCCTGCCAGATGGGACGGTGGAGTAAGAATCTCCACCCTGGGTCCTGAGGGGACGCCCCAGAGCAAGGACACCAGCCCACCCCAGGGAGGGGAGAAGGGTTCATTCTCTTAGAAGACCAGTCACAAGCCATGTCCCCTGGAGGAGGATGCAGGACCGGACTCGCAGTTCAACGTCTCTCTCCTGAAATGCACTGGACCAGCTTCCAGGCGATCACAGGCTGGCTTCTCGAACTCTCCAGCGCTGAAAGGCTTTACTCCAAAAGGAGTTATAAGCTGCTAATCTTGAAATTAGCCCACAAGTCTTCATTTTTCCAGATTATAAGAAGTAAATAAGAATGTGAAGAAGAGAGAGGCCCCTACCCACAACACTAGCCTCAAACCAAGGAAGCCATGTCTTCTAAAAGAAGGGACTTCGTGCTGCTCCTCAGAAGCCGCTGCACTGATTTTCGGAGAAAAGGCCCCAGGGCAGGAAGGAGGGAGAATTATTTCATGTCGCTTTTCCACATGGAGTTTGTCTCATTAAGCGCATCTTCTGGGCAGCCTCTATTAGCAATTTGCTTTTTCTGATGCTTCATTTTTAGTCATTTCTCTGAACTCCTGAAAATGTAAGATTTCAGCAAACATGGATTGCCCCCTTACCTTGTGCTGGGCCACGAGTTTCCAGAGGGCTCTTCTAGGGACCTCCTGTCACCTGTGGGCCACGGGAACATCCCACTGAGAGTTCCTCAAGGAAACTAAAGCCCCAGGTTTCCAAGATGACTTGGGTCGATCCCCGTGTTTAGACACTCTAGGCTCAGGTCTTTCTCAATAATAATAAACATTAAGAGCTTTCAATAATGAGAAAGTGCTTACGATTCTAAGGGAGGAAAGATGAACAAACCTTTTCTATATAGTCTGAACACTATTATGTCAACAATGCATATGGAAAACACACCAGCTTCACTAACTCGCCAAAGCTGATGTCAATACTGAAACACAGTGACATCACGTACCTCCCGATGTGATGCCCCGAGAAGGATGTAACATTTCTATGGTTTACTGCCAGAAATACATAACCTGAAATGAGTCATGAGAAAGCAACAGACAAATGAAAATTGAGGGAAAGTCTACAAAATAACTGGTGTGTATTCTTATTAAATGTCAATGTCAAGAAAGACAAAGAAAGGCTGAGGAACTGTTCCAGATTACAGCAGACCAAAGAGATGTGATGACTGAATCGCTGGCTGGTGCTGGAGGCAATCCCGGCCCGGGCAAAACAGCCATGGAGGACACAACTGGGGCAACTGGTGAAACGCGGACGCGGACCGTAGACTCGTTAACAGTGTTCTACCTGTGTAGCTCATCGTGCTGTGGATGTGGAAGAAAATGTCATTGTCCTCAAGAAAACACTCATGTAGTTAGGGTTAAAGAGGCACAATATCTCCAAGTTATTCTCAAACGGTTCAGAAAAAGTTAGAGATTTGCAGGAATCCTTTGTCCTATTCTTACACCTTTTCTATTAGTTTAAAATCATATAAAATGCTTTAAAATGCATAGAAAAGTAAAGGAAATGCCATATTTAGTCGAATTGGAGGTGCAACTCTTTGTAAAATAGATCATATTTTATGTTCCACAACTAAAGAAAAAAATATACCCAATTAAACTATGACATGACACTTTCTTATCTCTTAGAATTTTTCTTTTATACTTTGAGAGAGCTCTTATATTCTCCTTAATGCATAGGTTTTTATTACATATCATTCTTCTGCATACATAAAAAGAAATAGGTAAGTGAAATAAGCAAGTTGAAATATTCCTCCAAATTCTTTGCATTCTGGTTTCAACATTTCTGAATCCCTTTTTGACCCAGTTGCTGGTGTCGGTGCATTTCTATGCAATATCACACTCTGAGTCATCAAAAATGTAGGTGACACAGCAATTTTTCAAAAGAATGCTCCATGATCATTTCAATACTTTCTCCCAAGTCACTGAAGCCCATTCTGCAAGTTTTAATTCTTAGCCTTCCAAGAAGAGGTCAGGGGAAGGATTTTGGCCAACAGTGAGGACTTGTGCTCCCTTAAATGGGTGGTGGCTGATCATCAAGGATCAAAGTCACCTAATTGAGCCAACAGGAACAATCAGCTGTTTGTGTACTCAGCAATACCATTAAACACACAGCTGCTGCCCGCCTGGTGGGAAGACGTTAAGACACAACTAAACATAAGATGCGCCCAAATTTCAGAGATCTTAAATGTGAAAAGAGTGCATCTGAGAGTTGAAATGTGGTATTTTAAAACATTTAATGGTGTTGGGTTTGTGGTGGGAGGTTACACTGCTTCTGTACAATAAGCAGACATTAATTTGTTGGTGTTATTTTTATAATTAGAACAAAAGAATACATTTTGATCCAAAGAATATAGTTATTTTATTGAAATTTTATGCCTGATTTTTATCTGTGCACTCCCTTTTTCCTGGGCACAAAATTTTCTGCCTATTAGTTCAGGTCTAAGAAGCATCTCTGATATAAAATACATCAACTGACCCAACAAACATTAAGCAAAATCTCTGAGGTGTAAGGAAAAGCCTGTCTCAGATGGTGCCATCAAGTGTCTCAGAGACTTAAAGGTTCCTTAAGGAAGAGAAGGGACCACATTGAATTGATTCTAAGATTTACATTGTCTCAGATTTTAACATTTTTGAAACCGCTATGGGTCAAGCAACAGTCATGATGTGGTCACCACTTCCCGCATATATGCACCACAACTTGCAGAATGGGTATCATTAGTTCAAAAGAAAATTCCAGAGACAACAGTGGAGCACCTTTTTAAAGACATTATTGAGATATAATTTACATAGGGTAAAATTCACTGTTTCTAGATACTCAGTTCTACAAGTTTTGAAAAGCATGCATAGTCATATAACCACCACTAAAACAAGATGTAGAATATTTCCATTATTCTCCAAATGGTTTCCCCATTCCCTCTTTGTGGTCAATCCCCTCCCCTCACCTCTAGACCCTGACAACCAGTGATCTGATCTCTGTCTCTAGTTTTGCCTTTTCCAGAATGTCATATGAGTGGAATCGTATAGCATGTAGCCTTTTGTGTGTCTGGCTTCTTTCACCCAACACAGTGCTTTTGAAATTCATTAATATTGTTGCACGTATCAAGATTTTGTTGAACAGGCCAACTACTAATAAGGAGATTGAATCAGTAATCAAAAACCTCCCAACACAGAAAACCCAAGGACCAGATGGCTTCACTGGTGAATTCTACCAAACATTTAAAGAAGAATTAATACCAATCTTTCTCAAAGTCTTCCAAAAAACAAAAGAGGAGGAAACACTTCCAAACTTATACTATGGGTCCAGCATTATCCTGATACCAAAACCAGACAAGGATACCATACAAGAAAAGAAAATCACAGGCCAGTATCCCTGATGAACATAGATGCAAAAATCCTCAACAAAATATTAGCAAACCAAATTCAATAATACACTGAAAGGATCATACACCATGATCAAGTGGGATTTATTTCCGGGATTCAGGGATGGTTCAACATCTGAAAATCAATCAACGTGATATACCACATTAACAAAATGAGGGATAAAAATCATATGATCATCTCAATAGATGCAGGAAAAGCATTTAACAAAATTCAATACCCATTCATGACAGCAACTCTCAACAAAGTGGGTATAGAGGGAACGTAACTCAACTTAACAAAAGCCATATATGACAAGCCCACAGCTAACATCATACTCTCTGGTGAAAAGCTGAAAGCTTTTCCTCTAAGAGCAGGAAGAAGACAAGGATGCCCGCTCTTGCCACTTTTATTCAACATAGTACTAGGAGTACTAGCCAGAGCAATTAGGTAAGAAGAAAAAATAAAAGGCATCCAAATCTGAAAGGAAAAAGTAAAACAATCTTTATTGGTGGATGACATATTGTATATAGAAAACCCTAAAGACTCCACCAAAAAGCTGTTAAAGCTAATAAACAAATTCAGTACAGTTGCAGGATACAAAATCAATATACAAAAATCAGCTGGGTTTCTATATACTAAGAATGAGCTATCAGAAGGAGAAATTTTTTTAATCCTATTTACAATTTTGTTAAAAAGAATGAAATACCTAGGAATAAATTTAATCAAGGAGGTAAAAGACCTGTACACTGAAAACTAAAAGACATTGATGAAAGAAATCAAAGAAGATACAAATAAGTGGAAATTTTCATGAATTGGAAGAATTAACGTAGTTAAAATGTTTGTATTGCCCAAAGCCATCTACAGAGTCAATACAATCTCTCTCAAAACTCTAATGGCATTTTTCACAGAAACAGAAGAAACAATCCTAAAATTGGTATGGAACCACAAAAGACCCTGAATAGCCAAAGCAGTCTTGAGGAAGAACAAAGTAGGAGGCATCACACTTCCTGATTTCAAACTATATTCCAAAGCTATAGTAATCAAAACAGTATGGTATAGGCATAAAAACAGGCACCTCAATCACTGGAACAGACTAGAGAGCCCAGAATTAAACCCACCTGTATATGTTCAATTAATTTACAACAAAAGAGCCAAGAATATACAATGGGGAAAGTGTAGTCTCTTCAATAAATAGTGTTGTGAAAACTGGACAGCCACATCCAAAGAAGGAAACTGGACCCCTATCTTACACCATACGCAAAAATCAACTCAAATTGGATTAAAGACTTGAACATAAGACCCGAAACCAGAAAACTCCTAGAAGAAAAAACAGGAGATAAGCTCCTTGACATTGGGCTCGGAGATCATTTGGGGGTTTAACACCAAACACAAAGGGAACAAAAGCAAAAATCAACAAGTGGGGCTACATCAAACTAAAAAGCTTCTGCACAGCAAAGGAAACCAACAACAAAATGAAAACACAATCTACATAATGGGAAAAAAATTGAAAATCATATATATCTTTAAGAGATTAATATCCAGAATATTTAAAGAACTCAAACAACTCAATAGCAAAAACTCAAACAATCCAATTTAAAAAATGGGCAGAGAATCTGAATAGCTATTTTTCCAGAGAAGACATACAAATGGCCAACGGGTACATGAAAAAGTGCTCAATATCATTAATCATCAGAGAAATGCAAATCAAAACCATAACAACATATCACCTCGCACCTATTAGAATGTTTGTCATTAAAAAGACAAGAGATAAGTACTGGCAAGGATGCGGAGAAAAGGGAACCCTTGTGCACTGTTGGTGGGAATTTAAATTGGTGCAGCCACTCCAGAAAACAGTATGGAGGGTCCTCAAAAAATTAAAAATAGAATTATGATATGATCCAGCAATCCCACTTCTGGGTATGTATCCAAAGAAAATGAAATCAGTATCTCAAAGAGATAGCTGCCCCCCCATGTTCATTGCAGCATTACTCACAACAGCCAAGACTTAGAAACAACCTAAGTGTCCACAGATGGGTGACTGGATAAAGAAAATGTGGTATATACATAACAGAATACTCTTCAGCCAT
This sequence comes from Equus caballus, assembly GCF_041296265.1. Lineage (NCBI taxonomy): Eukaryota > Metazoa > Chordata > Mammalia > Perissodactyla > Equidae > Equus > Equus caballus. Next base: position 66,407,438 of record NC_091706.1, on the reverse strand, counting down.
AAAAAAGAAGGAAATCTTGCAATTTGTGACAACATGGATGGACTTTGAGGACATTGTGCTGAGTGAAATGTCAGACAGAGAATGACAAATACTGTATGATATCATTTCTATGTAGAATCTAAAAAAATTCAACTCATAGAAACAGAACAGATTGGTGGCTGCCAAAGGCGGGGCTGGGGCGTGGGGAAAATAGGTGAGGGGGTCAAAAGGCACAAACTTCCAGTTATAAGATAAATAAGTCTGGAGGCTATAATGCACAGCATCATGACCATAAACAATATTTTTTAAAGATTTTGTTCCTCTTTATTGCTTAGTAGCATTCCATTGTATTGACATACAACAATCGGTCTGTCTATTCTCCAGGAGATGGATATTGGGTCGTTTCCAATTTGAGGTAATCATGAAGAAAGTTGCTATAAACATTCATATACAGGGTTTTGTATGTTGCATATATGTTTCCATTTCTCTTGAAGAAAGAAGTGGGATTGCCGGGTCAAATGGTAAGTGACTATTCAATTTTATAAGAAATTGGCAAACCTTTTCAGAGTGACTGTGCTATTTTGCATGCCTGAAAGCCGTGTCTGAGAGTTTCGGCTGCTCCCCCACACCACGGCCAGCCCTTGGTGTCGTCAGGTGTCTTGTCTGCCACTTCAGTAGGTGTGTAGTGGTATCTCCACATGGTTTTAATTTGCATTTCCCTAATGACTGATGATATTGAACATCTTTTCACATGCTTATTTGCCATCCATGCCTCTTCTGCAGTGAAATGCTGTTCACGTCACTTGCCTGGTTTTTAAATTTGTTTGTTGCAAGACTTCTACGTTCCAGATACAAATCCTTTATCAGATATGTAAATTTTGTAAATATTTTTGCCCAGTCAGTGATTTGTCTTTCATTCTTTTAGCAATGTCTTTTACAGAGAAAATTTTTAATTTTGATGAAGCCAATCTGTCCTTGTTTTTCTTTTACGATTTGTGTTTTTTGTGTCCTAAGAAATCTTTGCCCAGCCCAAGATTACAGAGACTATCTCATACGTTTATTTGAGCCATTCCAGGTTAACCTTTGTGTATGCTGTGAAGACGTTTGTTGGATATGGTGACAGGAGTCTGGTGGTAGTGGTTCCGCATGTAGATATCCAATTGTCTAAGCAGCTTTTGTTGCAAAGACTATCCTTTCTCTGTTGAGTTATCTTGGCACTTTCATCAAAAATAAATTGACCGTTATGTGTGGGTATGTTTCTGGACTCTGCACGTCTGTGCGTATGTCCTCATGCTCACATAACACTATATTGATTACTGTAAATTTATAGTGGGAGTTCTCCATGTACCGCTCTTTCAAAATTGTTTGGCTATTCTGGGTCTTGAATTATTCTGTATACATTGAAGAATCGGCTTGTTCATTTCTACAAAAAGCCTCCTGGGACTTTAGTTGGAAGTGTATGAAATCTATACATCAGTTTGGAACATTTTTACATACTGAGTCTTCTAGCCCATGAGCACAGCATAATTCTCCATTTATTTAGATCTTCTTTAATTTCTCTCATCAACGTTTAGTAGTTTTTTGCATATAAATCTTACACATATTTTGTTAAATTCAACCCTAAGCATTTCATGATTTTTACGCTATTGTAAATGGTCCTTTTCAAATTTCATTTTCCAATTGATCTTTGTTAGTACACAAAAAGAGAATTGCTATGTGTATCAATTGTATCCTGCACTTTGCTAAACTCACTTATCAGTTCTAGTAGCTTTTATGTAGATTCTTCAGGAGTTTCTGTGTAGAATTTTGTATCATCTGCAAATAAAGACAGTTTGATTTCTTCCTGTCCAATGGTCTGGCTTTTTGCTTTTTTTCCTTGCCTTACTGCACTGATAGGATCTCTAGTACAACGTTAGAGTTGAGAAAGTGGACTTCCTTGCCTTGTTCCTAATACTAGAGGGAAAGTATTTAGTTTTTCAAGATTAAATATGATGTTGGCTGTAGGTTTTTTGTGGCTGTCCCATTATCAGGTTAAAGAAGTTTCCTTCTATTCCTCACGTGCTGAAAGTTTTTATCATGAATGCATGTTGAATTTTGTTAAAGGCTTTTCTGTGTCTATTGAGATTTTCATATAATTTTTCTTTTTTAGTCTGCTGATATGAAGAATTACTTTGATTTTTTTTAATGTTGAATCAAGCTTAAAATCCTTGTACAACCCTCTAGTGTATGATGTATTATTATCTTTTTGATACAGTGTTGGATCCAATTTATTACTATATTGTTAGTTCTGTGTCTGAGTTCATGGGGTTTTTGGTTGGTTTTTTTTTTTTGTAATGTCTTTGTCTGGTTTTGCTTTCAGGATAATGCTGGCCTCACACAACGAACTGAGAAGTGTTCCCTCCTATCTCCTGGAAGAGATTGTGGAGAGCTGGGTTATTTCTTCCTTAAATGTTTGGTAGAATTCACCAGGGAACCAGGTGGCCCTAGAGTTTCCTCAATGGGAAAGTTTGTTTGCTTCCTTTTACTATGAATTTAGTTTCCTTAATACATATAGGCCCATTCAGATTATCTATTATTTCTTTAAGCCACTTTTGTAGTTGTATCTTTCAAGGAATTTGTCCATTTCATCTAAGTCACTCAATTTATTGGCATGAAGTTGCTCATAATATTCCCTTATCCTTTCAGTGTCTGCAGTATCCCACGGAATGTCTCCTCCTTCACCCCCGTTACTGGTAGTTTGAATTTTCTTTCTTTCCTTGATCAGTCTAACTAGCAGTTTTATCAACTTTAGTGCTTTTTAAAAACCACCTTTTGGTTTCAAATATTTTCCCTGCTCTTTTTATGATTCCAATTTCATTGATTTCCAATACTCTTGAAATGGACTAAAGAGCAATAAAACTTAGAAAAAATATAGATAAGCAATGATTCTGAGTCAAGAAATGATTCACTATATTTAGACTCTGATTTAGAAGAAATTTTTAGGAATACCTTCCTCATATTGTTCATATTTTCCTTTTAACAGATGTACAAGTGTTATAATTATATCAATCTGTGTCTGCAAAAATCCCAAATAGCTTTTTCAATATCTATAAATTGATTCTAAGTGATATGAAAGCATTGTGTCATATTTTAATAGGCAGTGCTTTTTTCCTAGTGGTTATAAAATAATGAAGCGTCTTCATGGGAGATGGTATTTTAGAGTAGATGAAACATGCTCTGTGTCTTAATGCCCAATACAATGAGGTGGAGGCCTCTACAGCAACTCAGATACAGTGGTCTCAAAGCTCAGGGCAAAAGCACGTGCTCGTGGGGCTGAATATTTGGCCGTGAGGCAAGGACAGTGGGCCAGGAGAATGGGGCAGTAATAGGTCAGTGCAGTTGTGTAAAGAAAGCATAAAGGGGAATCAGGAGAAATCTATTTGGAAAGGTGCGCTGAGGCAGGTCAAGTGGAACATTGAGCGATCAGTTAAGAATTTTTCATTGTATTCTGCCTTAATGGATAAACAATGAAGCTTGACAGAGAGTAGTATGTTTCAGGCACATTGACCTGTTAGCAGATATAAAGGGAACTGAAGGAGAGAGAGACTGGAAGAAAGGAAAGAAATTACGAGGGAAGCTTCCAGGGAGAATCGAGAAGCGCTGGTAATTGAACAAGAGAGACGGAGGAGATAAGACCGACTCCGCAGTTTCTACCCCGGAGAACGCATGGGTTGTGGTCATGACCAACATTCAGGGAGGTGTGCGCTGGACCTGACTGTGGCAACAGAGGCGAGGATGAGGGAAGGAAACACAACAGAGAGGCAGAGATGGGGTGCTTACGATTCTGCCACAAACTGAGCATCTCCAAGAAGACGCAGACCCAGTGGGCCGCTGTAAATACAGGATGGCACTGAAAAGAAAATTCAGAGACACAGATACAGACTTGTGGCTTATAACCTGGAAGTATTACTGAACGCAATGAAATTACCAACATGGAGAAGATATAATAAAAGTGAAAATATCAATATTCACTAACAAGTCTAGAGCCCTTCCATGTGCTAGACAGCCTGTTAAGTACTTTTCAGAGATTAACTCACTTCTCAACCCTGTGAAGGAGGTACCATTATGATTTCCATTTTAAAGGTGGGGAAACTGAGACACAGAGAACATAAGGTACTTGCACAAGGTCACACAGCTGGAAAGTTGCTCAGCCTGGACAGAAGCCTAGACAATCTGGCTCCAGAACCTGCAACGCCAGGCTGCCCTCTGTCAAGGGCAAAGAGGTGCTTATGAAATGATATATTTGGGGAGTAAGTGAACTCAGAGAAAGAGACAGAAAAGGAGCAATCACAGAGGTACATTCTGACATAAATGTGCTTCTGGCATGAGGATTAAAAATATACACCATGCCAGATGGTCCTTAAGGAGAGTATGGAATGAATGCCACATATTCATCTTATGGATTCTATTTAAACCATGCTAAGCCACCAAGTCATCTTTGCTCTTCATTTTTAAAATTTTTGGATGAGTGGGAACACTTGAAAAAATAAATGGACTCGTTTCAAAGCTGTGGTTTCGTAGATGGTAGTTGCAAATGGTTCAGAGGTTAAAAATAGAACTCCAGAACACTGCTCCTCAAAGTGCATTACCTGGACCGACAGCATCAGCGTCTGGTTAGAAATGCAAATTCTCAGCCCCCATGCCAGACCTATGGAAACTCGGAGTGGGGCTCTGCTCTCTGTTGTAGCAAGTTCTCCAGGTGGTTCTGTTGTGTGCCCAAGTTTGAGAATCACGCTCAAGAAAGTGAAATGATCTACGTGTGTGCGTTAAATTTTTGGGCATCCCATGCCAGGTCAGAGAGCTGATAGGACACAAACCATCCCAGTGGTCCCTTAACGCCCACCCTGCTGGATCCTTAAAGGAATTCATACTACAGTGGAGGCCAGGTTGGGAGGGAAGTCCTTCCCTTCTGGCGTGACATGGTAGAGAAAAGACAAAAGTCTTCTGTTCCTGGTGCCATCCTCCAGAGACAGGAGCAGGGTCACCTTGGGGAGGGCCCAGGCCTTGCCCCCGTCCGCTGCAGCAGAATCTCCACGGGCTAAACAGACTGCCAAAGAAGTAGATAAATAACCAAACAAACAAATCTGGATGCTTTGCATGTGAGGCTCTGAAAGTCCTCAACTTGCTCTGCTAATGCTCTTAGACCCTGGGTCCGACCCCTCTCTGGGCCTTTCAATGACATTGGAAGTTATCCCTGCCACTTGCCTTCCTTGCCACGCATGCCGCTAGATCCCGGCTCACCCGCACAGTGAAGTGGCTGGCCAAGCCCTGGGCCTGCTGTCCGTCACACATGCCAGTGGACCCTGGCACTCCCACCAGGAGACAGTCACTAGGAAAACCTCCCACCTGGTTCTCAGGGGCAGGCCCCGCAGTTGGGAGTTTTCATGCTCTTGGGTAACAAATGCTGTCACTGGTATAGACGGCTACGCTATCACACAGAGACAGTGACTACAGGCTGCACCTGAACTCCATAACCAGCTTGTCAGAGATTATGACGACAGGGCATCCTGACGTAGTGTTCCCCAGTGCTTGAAAGGAAAGGGGAACAAGCAACTAGAATGATGTCTGCATTTTCCAGTTGGGAGAAATCACAACCAGATTGATTTATTCAGATGGTCAAGGGGAGAGAAGGAAGACAGGCCCCTGGAGAGAAAGATGGTATCTCGTCCTCTCCACTTGGCCCCTTCCCGTCACCACAGCACACCCCCCTCAGCCAGCCTCATCTCATCTCTGCTCTCACTGCTCCTCTAGTGAACAGAGCAAGCAGAGTGGGAGGAGCACCGTCTGCAGAGCCCATGACCGTCTCTTTCCTTCACGTGCATTTGCCCCATTCTTCCCAGCTGGACTGTGAGCGCCTCACACTGCCCGTCGTCTGCTCACTGTGCTGTGCCCTGCTCAAGGTCATCATCCCACTGTGGTACTCTTCTCATGCCTGCGCGGAACACCTGACCCACTGCCTTGTGGCTGTTGGCCGTGACCCCCTGGGCATCTGCGATCCACGTACCCCTGTGTCTAGCACATTCTCGTACACAAATGAAGGAGACACGGGGCACAAAAGAATTCTGATTGGTTTCAAAACCCAAGCAACGACAGAGAAGTGAAGTGGAAGGACTCAGCCCGCTTCATCCCAAAGCCCAGATACGTTGGCACGTAGGCAAGCTGGTGTTTTCAAGAAGAATTCTAAGCTGAGAAAACACTAACTCCCTCCCTGCTGGGCTTCACCCTCCGGGAGTGCGGGGCTGCCAGAGGCTCAGCCCGTGGAGCGCGTTTAGAAGAAGTACATTTAGAATGAACCACAAGTTAGCCATCCAGCACCAGCGAACACAGGGATGGGCAGGCTGACTGTTCATACCCACCACTGCTCTCTGCTCTAACTCGGAGTCAGCTAGCCCCGGGGAAGATTTTTACAGATCTGCTCCTTTTCCTGGCACGTTGAACTTAAGTTGACATCAGAGGTGTTTATTTTGTACTGCAGAAGGAATTCTGGAACAGCATAATCGAGTAGTGTAATTGGAAAGATCAGATCCGCGCAGCACCAAGTTCACCTGAGCGAAGCAGCCTCGCTCTCAACGTCACGTGCCAGGTGTGAAAGCACCCATCTTAACACCACTGGCACAATGGATTTTCAAACAGAGGACCTTCCAGATTGCTTCCTGTGGGCTTGCAAAGGGAGAAAGCGACAGAACCAAAGTCCCAGCCATTCAGTGCAGCATGTGGAAGTCATGTCACTGTTTCCAAAAGGAAGCAGCTACCCTAAACCTGAACAGAAGCTGTTCAGATCCCCACCTCCTGGGTGTTTCCGCCATTCTGCTGAGCAAGGTGGCGTCATCAGACCTCATGTCATTGCCAGGACCTACCTCGGTTCTGCCAGAGGCCGAGGAGCCAGCGCCTCACCTACGCTTCTTCCTCAGTGTCCGTCTCTGCCACCGCAGCTCCTCACAGCCTGAGCAGGCCCTGAGGATAGGGAAGGCTCCATAAACAACACAGATATCTTGTTAGCCCCACCGTGTGCACTGCTCCAATCCCTCGTGGGCTTGTCATGAAATGGCCACGTGACACAGAACTGTATGAGGCAAGACAGTAAAGCATCCCAATGGATGTGGTGTGGACGGAGGAGGTCCGGGTGCCAGGCAGGGAGCCTGGTCGGCCCTTCTCTTGCAGTAAGTCCGACGAGGGCGTGTGGTCTTGGAGAGGCCTTCACGCACGCGAGAGGAAACGCACTGGAGCCGGGGTGGGTGCACACAGACAGGGATGCTCGGGCACTCACGGAGCTGAAGGACTATGTGGTGAAAGTTTTTACCTTGAACTTCTTTTTGAGAGCATTTACAGAACGTGGGAAGCCAGAAGCGATTGGAGAAGCCAGCATTTCCAAGCCTTCAAGGTCGTTTCAGAGCAGAGAGAGTGGACGGAGTCTAGCAGCCAAGCTGAGGTCATCTAGCTTGCCCTCCTTCAGGGTGGAGACGGACGACCGCAGCAAGCCTGGCTGCCATTCTCACCGTATCACGACTCAGAATGCCACGTCTCCAGGCCTCGGCTCCCCTCCTCTTCACATTTCCAGGTCATGCTTGCTACTTTGTTCAAACTCAAGGCCCTATAACTACCAACGGCCCAGCACTGTCAGACCAATACCACATGGTCACACATCTACCTTCTAGCCAAAGTCCCCCCATGAACCATCAGACAGAAAAGATGCCAGTGTCACAGCTTTCGGCCCACTCCCTAGTGGACGGCTGATGCTGTGTTCATTTACTCCTCTGCCTCGTGCTGCAGTAATTGAAGAGGTCGTGCAGGGGACCCTGAGCTTCAACACATATGTTATACCACTGATACCAGTGTCCCAAGACCCCATCAATATGCTGGACAAGCACAAAAGGGAGACACTCTCCCAAAAGAAAAATGTTTTCCTTTCAAAGATTTTGATTTCGGTTTCAAACCAAAGGAATTTTATGCATGTTCCTGGAGAATTTTCAAAACATCCCAATTCTGAGCAGAACTCTAGGGCCAGGGTATGCAAAGTGGAATGCTGGGCAGCGGATCACATCCAAGGGGCAGTGCTGGTGAAGGTCTGGGCCACACCAGGCCCTTCAGGGCCCATTGAAACAACGATGACTTTTAAAATAAGAGAAACAAAAACCCTAACCTGGATTCGATTGTTCACTCTCTACAACTTGGAAAAAGCAAGTTTATGTTGCCTTCCAGACAATGTTTTTATACAGCCATGCACCACATAGCGAGGCTTCAGTCAATGACGGATCGCGTACATGACGGTGGTCCCATGAGATCAGCACCATACAGCCTGGCTGTGTAGAAGGCTGTCCCATTAGGTCTGTGTACGTGCACTCTGTGATGTTTGCTCCAACAACAACATCGCCTGGCGAAGCTCGTCTCAGAACTTATCCCCGTCGTTAAGTGATGCGTGACTGTACCTCTACCCGAACTCACCCTGGAACTGTAGCAAAGCCACACGTGGCTGAGTCCATATGTCTACACAGCCCTGGGTGGGAAGCAAACTTGGCCATAATCTGACAAATCCAAGCAGTGCAGGAAGTCAGCTGGGGTCGTTTGAACCAAATATACATGTGAGATGTTCGCACTTCTGGTTGGGGAAGGACCACCTTGCTGAGTGCGCTGGGCTTCGCTGTGTATATACGTACAGCCTTCCATGTCCTAAAAATAGCTTAAGATGATGTCCACTAATAGATAAAATTTAGCACAATAAATGAAACAAAAATGAGATGAGAAAATCAAATGAAAGGAAGAAAGGAGGTCAGGCCATGCTGGTCCGGTGACCAAGGGCAAGTCAGGAGCTTCTGTCACTGTGCAGAGCCAGCCAGACAGGTGTTCCTTAGGTGTCAGACCAGAGAGCATGGTCTCCCCAGAATCCTCCTATCTGATGTGGCGTATCCCACTCTTACAGGAAACACAGTAACAGTTCCTCCAGTTCCCCAGCGAGAGATGAGAGCAGTCGAAGGAGAGGAATCCTCAGGGAGGCGCATGGTGTGGCCCACACAGGCGCTCCTCTGACGGTCAGGCTCAGGCCAGGACGGGCAGTCACTGGAGCAATGGTTGATCAGCACTGTTGGCCACAGCACTTTGTGTGGAAACCCAGTGGCCTAAGTCAGAGGAAAGCAGAGGTCTCTGACTGACCTCCAGCTGGGGAGCTGGGTTATCCCTACTTGGGGCCCCCAACTGCCCAGGGTGAGACCAACCTGAGACCCTCCCTCACGCCCCTCATGGGCTGCACGATGCAGGGACGATGGTGGTTTCTCAGTGGGTTCTGCAGACTATGAAGCGGTGCTGGCGGTGGGGCAGCAAAGAGGCAGGCAGTTTCCTGCAAGCCAGTTAAGTACAGCAGGGAAACACTAGACTAGCCAAGTTCCATGGTTCTCGGCAGCGGGGTTCTTGATAGCCTTTAATAGTGCAATGTCATCACGAACCTCCAAGGGCGTGGGGAGGTCTCATATGCCACATTCCAAAACTGTACTGGACAAGGGGGCACATTAGGGGGAAGGCCATGCTGGGTTTAGCATCCAAGGGCATGTTGGGAAGCTATTTCCTTCTGCAGAAGCTATTTCTTCTGGCATGCATCTCTGTCCCCTGGGCAGGCTTTCACAAGTACTGGACCTCTCAGCTCCTCTCTGTACCCCACCAATAGGCTGACCCAGGGAAGCAGCGGCTGCCGAGGGCCGTCATCTCTGTGGCCTCAATTGCTCTCATGCTCACGGACACTCACTTCTTTGAACACTGGAGTCTTGTGGCTACTGTGCTGAATACCAGCTTGGGCAATAGGATGAAGCAAACAACCACACTGCTTCTTTGCCACGACCTGTGCTGTGATGTCAGATGTGGAAACGTTCTATTTCCCACAACAACCACTGAGGTGGAAATCGGCAGAGCTGGGCTCCACATATAGGCTGTCTCCTCCACCTGGGGGCAGCGATTATTATGAAAGAGTCACCAAGCTCCTCTGCCCGAAGTGTTGGCCGTACAAGGTGTTTAACAGCCAGCACTGCAACTAAGTCTAGACTCAATGGCAGCTTTCCTGGGGAGTTTTAAAAGTTATCTATTAGTAAGAGAGCCATGATTCATGGGTAGCGCTATTGAAAGTACACAGTCAACCTGAACTCAGACACAGGAACAGCATAAAACTAAACTGACCTCAACAGAAGGACACTTAGTTCAACTGTCAGAGCCTCCAAAAGACACTTATATCCAAAACTTGGAATAGCAGAACAGGTGGGTAGAAATTGATTATTTGCTTATAAAAAATATATATATTTTTAGGAAAGGTGTGGCTGGGAAGTCTTTGGAATCAGGTTTTCTCAGTGCCTGTATAATATAATTTAATTACAACATTAGATTTCCCTACAACCTTTCAAGGCATATGTACTATGCCTTTAGTATATTAAGTAAACCGTGGAGGTAGAGTTCAACCACAGACATGTTCAACACTCAGTTACCATGGAGGCCTTAAAAGCTCCACACCTATAGGACATTGCTGGGAATTCTTCTCCTGGATGCAGAGACTGCTTTCTGACATTGATTTGTCAAATTGTTTCCCACAAGTGGTCTCTGGTTATTAACTAAAATAAGAAACATGTCACATGATAAAAAATGAAACAAAAGACAGAAAGCATCATGGAGATAAGCAAATGTAGTTTTCAAAAAGTCTAATAAACCCAAGGTAATTCTGGTATAACCAGAACTGAACACCAAGTTTCCTGAGTGCAAGATTGGTGCTCCACTTCACCCTTTGTGCTGGCCCAACTTTGCTAAAATCAAAATGGAACAGTATTGGAGAAAGACAGTGGGACCTCCACACCCACTAATGTCTGCTCCACAGCTTTCCTGTACAATGTTATTACTTCTGTCCATTTAGGTTCTACCCCAAAGAGTGCTAAGACCCTCATCAAAGGGCACTCTGGGATTTTCCACTTGTCCCCCACCCCCCACGACTCCTGAGGAGCAGGAATTGGTCTGTGCCCTTTGCATGCCCCTCTATTATTTTTATATGCATCTTTCTCCCCAAAACTGGGAGACCAGGCAAAACAAGACAGCCTACTTTGGCCAGCACGCTGTGCGTGCACTGTCAGCAGTAAATGCTCAATGAATACAGCAGGAAAATTAAAATGACATGAAATTATCTCAAGTTCTAGTATCTATAAAGGGAATTCAGTAGAAATGGCCAACAATTCTCTTTAAAGACAACCGCCACCACACACAAGAAGGTGAATACTGTCATATATTCCCACATTTCCCCAGGCACAGGGCGGAGTGCCCTACTCACAGATGCTGCTCCACACCTGACCTGTCATGGGTAGGATGAACGAATGATTGACTAAGTAAATGTTCAAACTTTTCTTCGAAATACTTTCACTTCAAAATACAATTCCCTGGCTTTGGCAATTTTCATAAGCCATTTTCTATAAATATATGAAGATGGATTCCTCCCTTAGTGTAGATTACTAATGTCAGTGCATTCCCACCAGGTGTGTCTCGAGTCACTTTAGAGAGAATCATCAACTCTTTTGAACACAAATTTTTCTTTGGTGAGGAGGAAGAGGTATCATTGTGGGGCTTAAAACATAATTGAGGTGTGTACATTATTTAGCAGCTAATTATTAAAAATAATGGCTTTCTTAAAGCTCAGTCTCTAGACTCTGGCTTGCTAACCCAAAGATACACAATAGGGTAATTTGAATGAAATAAATATGAGGCATTTTCTGAGGTCATTGTTTAGATTAAACAATTCTGCAACTGCCAAGCTCATCATCCACAGAAACGTAGCCGTTTCACAAACCCAGCCCTAGCCTTCCACTGCTCCTTTTCAGGATGGCTTTAGAATCTAGTTGATGGTGGAGAATTTATAAACCTGTTCAAAATCACTGACCCCTTAAAGAATTAGTCTGCTTTCTAAACTACTGCTCCCACGAATATCTCTACTTCCAATTCTGTGCATTTTATTCTTTGTGTAAACTGTCAGAAATTCTCTCCTGACATCTTGACCTCCTTTTTTAGAAAGAAGCAACACAGTTCAGTACCTTTTCAAATATCAGTCTGGTATTAGGGTTTCACATATTAAAGAAACAAATGTAAACACTCCATTTGTCTGCAGCTTAATGATAGAAAGGGCTTAGAAGTGGGGAGTGTCTCCAGGGTACTCACGTCAAGAGACACACGTCACAAACATGGATGAACAGGCAAAAGTCTTGAAATACAGTAAGTCCTGACTCCCTGTCACCAGTCACCAGCACTCAAGGGGCAGCCTTTTCCTCTGGAAATTTCCAGGCTGTTAACCTCTGAAATCATTCCTTGCTGAAAGAAGATCACAGGAGTCCATTTTCAAGAGGGCTTACCTGGTAATCTGCGTCCTCGTGCTGAAGTCGAGAGACCTCATTGAGCGTAGAACTTCAATGCACCCCAAGTACTGCAAGGGGAAAAAACGGAAATCATGAGCCCGGGGAAACGAGGGGAAGAGACAATTCCTGACTACATCAAGGACGTTTTTGAAAGCCATACACGTTTCTTAAACTTCAACTCCATATTCACGGTGATACTTTGTTTTGTTTCTATAAAAGCAATAACTCACACCCATAAGAAAATATCCTGAGTGCTTAGGTTGGCACCACACTCGACTTTTCTGAAACCCATAATATTTTCATTTTATTTAGAAGTATCTTTCTAGGATGAAATCTTGCCATTTGTGACAACATGGATGGACCTTGAGGGTATCATGCTAAGGGAAATAAGTCAGATGGAGAAAGTCAAATATCGTATGATCTCACTCATAAATAGAAGATAAAAACAAAAACAAACAAACACATAGAGACAGAGATTAGATTGGTGGTTACCAGAGGGGAAGAGGGGAGGGGAGGGTGCAAGGGGTGACAGATCACATGTGTACAGTGATGGAAGGTAATTAGTCTTTGGGTGGTCAACATGATGTAGTCTACACAGAAATAGAAATATAATGATGTACACCTGAAATTTCTAGAATGTTATAAACCAATGTTAACTCAATAAAATAAGCAAAAATAAAAAATTGGCAAAGGATCTGAGCAACATTTCTTCAAAGAAATGGTCAATAAGCACGTGAAAAGATGCTCAACATATTAGCCATCAGGAAAGTGCAAGGCCAATGCAGGAAATGCAAATGCAAGATATTGACTACAGCATTACTGTTGTGAGATATCACTTCACACCGACTACAATGGCTATCATAAAAAGGCTGGATAATCACAAGTGTTGGGGAAGATGTGCAAAAACTGGAACCTTCATAACACTGCTGGAGGGAAGGTAAAACGATGAAGCCACTTCGGAAAACAGTGTGGCGCTGCCTTAAAAAGTTAAACACAGAGTTACCATTGGACCCACCAATTCCACTCTTAGGTATATACGTAAGAGAAATAAAAACACGTCCACACAAAAACTTGTACACAAACGTTCATAACAACAATGTTCACAACAGCCGAAAGACGGAAACAACTCAAAAGTTGGTGAATGGATAAACAAAATGTGGTAAATCCTTACAATGGAAAATTATTCAGCCATAAAAAGGAATGAAGTACTGTTACATGCTACGACATAAACGAACTTTGAAAATATTGTGATAAGTGAAAGAATCCAGGCACGAAAGGCTTTGTATGATTCCATTTATATGAAATGTCCATACAGTCACTGCAAATACTATTTAATGAAGTTTTTGTTTCAGTTATACAAAATATAAACGTGCGACGTTGTGATGTAAAAAAAAGTTCCTTTTTAAAAACTTTGTTGAGGTATAACTTATATATTGTAAAATGTAGAAATCTTAAATGCATAATCCAATGATTGTTTAAACATGTACCTGCCATTTACCCACCACCAAGGCTCCAGCATCCTCACGTCACATTTCTAGTCCTTTACAGACTTCTAGAGGTTTATAATTTTTAAAGAAAGAACGAAAACACTACAATACCAACATTTTCACCAACATTCAAATTCATTCTTTAATAAATATATTTTGAATTATTTATAAACTGTAATTGAATAAACTCTAGATTACCCTCAAAGATGCTTTACTTTGGTTTATGGGAAAGCCCTCTTCTGCATTATTTAATATAAATTTTCAAAAGTTCAATTTATACATCTGAATTTGTAGCTAAATTTTTTATCAGTTTCACACATGAAAAGGTATATGTGTATGTGAATATGTGGACGTAGCTGGAGTTGTGGATAAACAGCTAGAACGGAAGAGACAATATCTGTGCTCCAAGGCCCTTGGGGAGTTTGAAGATATAAATGTTGTATTCCAAAGCCTTTAAATTTAGATTTAGCAGGAATAGACTACATGGTGTAGTGCAGAAAAGACTGAATTTGGATTATTCGAAAAACCTGAATTTGAGCCTGACTCTGTCATGTCTTGTTGTGTAACTTTAAGCAAAACTTTAAACTTTCTACAAGTCTCTACACCCATAAAATGTGACTATTACTCCAATCATTGCACGGCTATGTGAAACCACCAGTACATCACAGTTATCTGGATGCCACCCCCACCATCACAGCTATGAGGACATCTTGACCAATGTCACAGAGATACATGACTTAGACGACCACCAACATAGCAGGGTGATGTGGTTACAATGACCAACATCCCAGATTCACATGAAGGCCAAGACCAACATGACAGGGCCATGTCCCTTCCACCACCACCAAAGTCACAGAGCTACACAAACAGCACATCCACCATCCCAGAGTTACGTGGATACCACCACCAACATTTTAGAATTATGAGAATACCACAAAAACAGCATGGCAGAGTTACATGAACACCATGACCAACATTGTAGAATTGTGTAACTACCATGACGATGTCACAAGTTATATGAACAAGAGTGCAGGGTTACGTGAACACCACCATTGCTGTCACAGAGTTACGTGGATGCCATCACCACCACGGCGGGGTTATGTGAAAACCACTACACTGTCGCTAAGATATGTCAAGACGACGACCCACTTTGCAGAGTTATGGGATTGCCACACCCAGCACGGCCACAATTATGGGAACAGCACAACAACATCCTACAGTTATGTGAATACCACCTCCAGCAATGTTACAATGAGAGGTAATGACTATGACCAAAGTGACAGAGTCACGTCAATAGCAACACCTCCACCTCTCAGAGACAGGTGAATACTGTCCCCACCACCATCGCAGAGTTATGCAAATTTCATGTCCAGAGTCACTGTGTTATGTGAGCATCCCGTGACCACCATCGCAGATGTGTGACTGCAACAACCATTGCAGATTATCCTAATACCATGCCCACCATCACAGAACACCAACGTCGAACATCGTCACAGTTATGTGGTTACCACTGGCAACACTGCAGTGATATTCGAGTACCATGACCACCAACATCAAGGTTATAGTAATACCATCGCAACCATCACAGAATTATCTAAAATGCCACATCCAGCCTCATAGTTAAGTGACTATGTGACCTCACAGAGCTGTGTGAAAAGACAGCCAACGATGCAGTTATGGGAATACTACCACGAACACAACCAATGAGTTATGTGACGGCTCCCACCCACGCCACAGGGTTACGTAAATACAACGACCAAAACGGCAGTGCCATTTGAATACCATCACCACCACCCCACTGCAGTTGTGTGAATATTGTCACCATCACAGCAGGGTTGCATGACTGCTACGACAAACTTCACAGAGTTATCTGGATACCAATACCACAGGTGAGAATTACATAAACACCGCCACCAACATCACAGAGTTATGTGAATACTGCCACTGTATTGCATGATTATGTCAATACCAGAGTGTTAGGAATACCTCCGCCACCAACACAGTTGAGTGGAAACCACAGTGTCACAGAATTAAATGAATACCACCAACACCATCACGGAGCTACGTATGTACCATGACCAACACAGAATTCTGTGAATAACGCTATGACCATCACAGTTATGTGAATACCAACAACAACACAGGCCATGTGAATCCATGACCAGAGCTGCAGTGATGTGATTACCACCCCCACCACCATCACAGCCATGTTAATGCCTCCGTTACTGTCACTGAGTTATGTGGATACAATCACCGCTGTCCGGGAGTTATATGATTACCATCACTGTCACATTTGCAGTGCTATGTGAATGCCACCCCCAATGTCACAGAGTTGAATTACCCTCCCAAAGGTCTCTAGCAATGTGTCCTCTCACCACCAATGCCTCAGCAAGCTTATTTCTCTCTCTCCTTCCTAACACTGTAGAGCATCAGCCTTTTGAATCTTTGCCTATCATGGGCAAGAGTATTTCTGTTTTTGTTTAAATTTGCATTTCCCTGATATCTTGTAAGGTTATGTAATTTTTCTCACTTGTTTATTGGCCATGTGCACTTCTTTTTCTGTTAACTGACTATTCATATCTTTGGCCCAGTTTTCTATTAGGTTCTTCATCTTTTTTCTTATGGATTAATAGGACGTTAATCTCCCATTGAACCATTTTTCTTTCGATGGCTCTGCATTTCGTCTAACACATGTTGTTACTGGAGTAGTGCTGTAGTAATTATTGTAATCACGTGCCCATCGTGTTCTGTGTGGCTGCGGAGCACCCTGCTTGTTAGAGAAGGTCTGCCTGTCCCCAGATTCTTACAATAGTCTCCTACATTTCACTTTATCAAATTTATTTATTATTTATTTTTCTATGTATTCACTTATTTAAGTGTTTTAGTTAATGTTTTTCATTTAGCCTTTTAATCTACTAGGAATGTATTTGTCTATATAGGATATGGCATGAGTTATAAGGTCAGCCTCCACTGATGGAACAATTCATGCACGTCTACCCGGACCAATGGGCCAACTCCGTGGTACACATATTAAATTCCTAACTCGGTACAGGACTTTACCTCAACTCTATCCTGTTGCACCTCATTTGTCAATTCCTGCGTCTCCTGTGTGTATTTTTCCTTAAGAACTTTAAAATCATTTTTTGAAGTTCCCTTACCCCTCAAAAAACTATTTGGATTCCAATCAACAATTTCATACTACCTTGAGAAGAACTTATATTTGCTATAAGTTTTCTTATCCATAAACCTGAGTTGTCTCCATTTCAGATATTAGTTATTGCCTTTCCCAAGACTTTATGGTTGCTATTATGCATCCTATACTTTTGTTCTTCAATGCATTCCAAGGCATTTTTTAAAAAGTTTTGATCACCACTGGGAATGAGGTTTTGATTCTTCCATCCATGTCTAGCACGGAGCTAGCAGAGAAAATCTAGTGATTTATGGCATAAATAGAAAACTCAATTGATGGGCTGCAGAACGGGACAAAACTGAAGAATTATGAAAGCTTGGACAATGGGGCCTAGAAAACCTCCAGAACTGAAGAAAATCTCCCAGCACCAAAGACACGGAAATACGAAAGTGTCAAGTCTTGGAATCTCGATGCAGAAGTTTCTGCATCTGCCTCATAGGAATTTCAGAAAAAAGAAAAGAAAAATAAAAGGAAATATTCAAGAACAAAGAGAGCAAAAGGTTTAGTGTTTTAGGGAGTCAGATGTGTTTATATCTTCAAGGTTCCAGAAGAAACATGAAAAAGATCCGCCTGCGGACATATGACAGCTTCATTTCAGCACAAAAGGTTCAAAAGAGGAACATCCTGAAAGCATTCCACGAGGGGAAGAGAAAACAGGTTACTTACAAAGGAAGTTCTCTTTCAGAGCCAAATACAGGAAGACAAAGCCCATCATCGGAAGACTGAGGAGGAGAAGTGCTGAGCCAAGAATCTTACATCCACCCAAACTCGCACTCAGTGGGAGGGCAAAGCGAGGATTCAGAGAGCTCACCGCCTACAGACACTCTGAAAGAATTATTCCGGAGAAACAGCGACTACAAAAGAGGAGGATGTGGGCTACGAGAAACACTGAAAAGAAAAGAACCAACAAAGTTCCAGTACGCCTTACGCCTTAACAACTATTGACGCATAACTTCAAGTATGTTTGCTTTTACAGTGATGGGGAACTGAAGTCCCAGACAATCTCCACATGCTGGTGGAGGACAGATACGAAAGGGCAGTTGGAGAGAAGGGATGCGTGCCAAAGGCTGCTGCGCTTTGCGAAGGTTGGTCCAGAACAGATGAATTCTAGGAAACGGTAGAAAAGCGTAAGCCTACATATGTGTGTATAAAATTATGAACCACTGTAAAAATAAAAATAGGATGATCAGGGGGCTGGCGCAGTGGTGTAGTGGTTAAGTTCACGTGCTCTGTTTCAGCAGCCCAGGGTTTGTGGGTTCAGATCCTGGGGACAGAACTACACACTGCTCATCAAGCCATGCTGTGGAGGCAGCCCACATACAAAGTAGAAGAAGATGGGCACAGATGTTAGCTCAGGGCCAGTCTTCCTCAAGCAAAAAGAGGAGAATTAGGAACAAATGTTGGCTCAGGGCCAATCTTCCTCACCAAAAAAAGAAAAACTAGGATGATCCACTTTCAAATTAGACAGCCCAGCCAGCAAAGAGAAGGGGGAAAACAGAAAATGCACAAATAAAACATAACACCAGTAGCAAGTCCACACACCTCAGTGATCCCAGTGATCAGGAAGGGGTCACAGCAGCCGATGAAAGCTCAAAGACTTTCACATGGATTAAATATATATACATGTGTGTTAAATAACGTGACAAAGAAAACACTAAGAAGATAAAACCGATTCAATCAGGCAAAGGCTAGTAAAAGAAAGCAGTGCTATAATGGGGGAAATATCTCACTGACAGTTGCAAGAAAGAAAAAATACGAAATAAATTTAACAAGAAATTTACGGCCAACTCGAAGAAAACCTTAGGGGAGGATGAATAAAGAAAAGCAAGCCTGCACGAACGGAAAGGCATACCACAATTTCTGGATTGGAAGATGTAATACTAAAAACATGCCAATTCTTCCTCAAATTAATCTACAGTTTTATTGTCATGCCAATGAAAGTTGCAACAGGATTTTTTCCCCCAGAATTGAAAAATTAATTCCAAAGTTTATATCATAAAGGAAGATCCCTGAGAACACAAATTTGTGAATAACACAAAAATGAAAAGGAACTCATGCAAATGATATGATATTGATGTGGGAAAAGACAAATCATGCAGGGACTAGAATGAGCCCAGAAGAAAAGTATGGATCTGTGGGAATCCTTGAAGAAAAGATGAGCCAGTCACTAAACACGTGGATATGAGTAGCTGTAAGTTGGGAAAAGAATGATCGAGACAGCCCTGCCCAGAGCTGTTGCGTACAGTTGTGTAAGGTGTGTGTTACAAACACTGTGGTGTGTGAATGGCATGCCCTCTCCAACATGCCCAACCCACTCTGTGCACAAAAATAAATCCCAAAAGGATAAAAGAGCTAAAGCTAAGAAACAAAATTATAGAAACATTAGAAGAAAACAGAGAATAATATTTCTGTAACAAGACCTAAAACTCAAAGGCCATAGTGAGCTCATGAAAATTAATAATTTTTGTAGGAAAAGGCAAATTATATAAAAAAACAGGAAAAGGCAAGTGAAAGACTCTGAAAATGCAATAACTTTAACAAAAAAGTAACATGCAGGGTACTCAAAGAGTTTCTATGAGTCATTAAGTGAGCTCATCACCTCAGTGGAAAAAGTGGGCAAAGGATACAGACAGGAGACTCACAGAGGAAGAAAGACAGCTGGCAACATGCATCTGTCAAACTAGTGAGCAGAGAAATTAAAATAAACACCAGAAAGAGACACAATTTTCCACCCAGCAGAGTGGTCAAATTAGGTGAAGAAGCAGGAAAATGGGCCTGTCACACGTTCTCGTAAAGAGTGTAATTTGGTGAAACCTTTTTAGATGACTATTTGGAAGTACCTGTGGACATGGAAAATGTGCCCTTGGACTCAGTAAGGGTATTTGCAGGACCCTATTCATGCATAAGTGCACAACACCGTGTGTACGAAATATTCACTGCTTCATTGCCTGTAAAGAGGGCAGATCTGAGCCCCCTCCTCAAATATCTATCAATAAACGTGTGGTTAAACACTCAGGGCACATCCACACTAGGATTCCCAATGCAGCCATTTTTAAAATGATTTAAGCTTAGAGTCTCCGAGAGACACTGTCACTTCCTCTACATTCTTTTGGTTAAAGCAGGTTATAGGGTCGGTCCAGACTCAAGGAGAGGGGACTACCCAAGGGTGTGAACACAAGGGGGGCTTGGTTCCCTGGGTCCACCGCCGGAGACAGGAGGGCACAGAGAGGAGATGCAGGTGGAGCAGTGGAAGGAGAGACGGGAAAGAAGGGCCTTATCTCTGAACACTTCTGTACTGTTTAAACATTTTGTGACTAAATGTGTTCATTTATTACTTGTACAAAATAATGAAAAATTAAAGATATTTTCCACCCATAAAAAAGATCATGCTTAATAAGATTGGACCTCCATGCTAGGATGCAGAATTGATCACAAAGTGATCAAGGACGTCTGGTGACTCTTGATTACGAGGGATCTGGAGCTGCCTGTCCATCCTCTGGAGAGTGACCTTGCCCTGTAGCTTCCAAGGGGAGCAAAGTGGTCAGTGAGGCCAGCCACGCCTCTCAGGTGGGCTACTCCTATTGTGGTGTCACTGAATTCCATCCCCTCGCTTCAGCAAGCCGTCGGGGGTGAATGTGTGATGCCAGTCGCAGTCCTGGAGTTTGGTGAAACTGCCTGAACCATCTACGGTCCAGGAGTACAATGGTGCTCCTGGTACAATGCAGCTTCTGGAGCTGCACAGTTAACGGTAACTGCTCCTCAGTCCCCAGAGCTTCCCAGGCAGAGAGTTTAGGAGAACTTACGAGTAATTAACCTTGGTGATTTCTACCTCAGTGACTATTAGAGGTACCTTCTAATTCTAATTTGAAATTATTGTGTCCAGGCCCTGGTGGTCTACTGGTTAAGATTCAGTGCTCTCATTGACATGTCCCCAGTTGGTTTCCCAGTCAGGGAACCACACCATCCGTCTGTTGGTTGTCACACTGTGGGGCCTGTGTGTTGCTGTGATGCTGAAAGCTGTGCCACCAGTATTTCAAACACCAGCAGTGTCACCGCTGGTGGACGGATTTCAGCAGAGCTTCCAGACTAGACAGACTAGGAAGAAAGACCTGGCCAGCCACTTGCAAAAAAATTGGCCATAAAAACCCTGTGAATAGCAGCAGAGCACCGTCTGATACACTGCAGGAAGGGGAGAGACGAAACAGGGCTCAGCTCTGCTGTCCACAGGGTCCCTAGGAGTCAGAATCAACTCGTGGGCACTCACAGCAACAGGCTCGTTATTGTCAAGCATGGTCTATAAATGGGAATGTCGTCCATGCTAGGCCTGTAGAAAAACCTGTTAGATCTTGAATATTTATTGTTAGCATACTAATTTGCCCTTTAGCCTTTTGGTACTGGACAAAAAAGTGTCTCTTAAATTACTTTAAAATGCCTGAGTAATCCTTAAATTGTAGCTATTAATAATATTAGCACTTGTTTGCTAATTACCTGTAAAATATCCTACATCGTTCATGTCACAATTCATAGGCACTTATCTGCACCTGTTAGGATGCTCAGGGAGGGAGAAATTGAACAGGTCTCATTGTGCCTTGGAAGACTTCCAAGTCACGACTGTGAAAGCAAGACCACAGGGCAGCAAAAGAAATGTGTCAAAGCCGGGCTGAAGAATGACCGCTGGGAATCAAAGAAGGGACCATGGAGCAGGGTCCACACTAACTGTACGTCTGGGGCAGTGGAGCTCAGCGGGGTCCCCTGAAGGAGCATCGGCATCATCTGGGAGCTTATTAGACATGCAGGCTCCGAACCTCTTGCAAACTCCCAGGGATTCTCATGTGCACTCAGGTCTCAGGTTGGTCTGTATAGCGACTGATCTAACTTTCCAAGATTTTTTATCTGATCAGTGTTGTATGCAGGCTACATAAGTTCAAATATCACTTCTTCTATTTAATCAGTATAGCGTTAGACAATTAGCAATTTTTTCCTTAAATTAAAATCTCCCTGAGCCTCGCTTTCCCTACGTGAGAACATGGATGATATTATCTACCTCTTGGATTTGTTGTAAGTATAAAACCCACCTGTAAAGTGTCTCACACAACACCTGGCACACCATGTGGCTCGAGATACCAGTCATATTGTCATATGTACGTGTTAGTCCAGATTCCTAGAGGCACCTTCACACACATGGCTCGGGGCTCTGATACAGTTCACATGTAGCTAAAAATGGCATACACTTTGGTATGCTTTGTTTTTTCAAACTCTAGATTACATTGAGGGTCCCAGAATATCATGGCTTTTAGATTGTCAGGGAGGAATCAATGTTCCTTTACCCTTCTATGTTCTTCTGGCCAGTCTAAGAATTAAATTTAGGCAGATTAATGGGAGAAAATCAAATTTAATTGCATATGTACAGGAACCCCACATACATGAGAGGGTCAGAGACATGAAAGTAAAATGAGGTGTATACGCCATCTAGAGCTAAGGAATGGGATAGGGGCCTGAGGTTTCAGAAGGGAGGAGGGTAATTCATGGGACAATAAGAGCAGATGTTCAGTAGAGGTTTGCCCTGCCATGCAGATAGGTCATAAAAATTCATTTCTGGTAGTAACTCTTATGGTCAGGGCCCCCAGTTTAAATTCTTTAAAGGAGAGGTAGAAGTTTCTCTGGTCCCACAGGGTCTTGACTGCCTTTAGCTCAATACATTCTACATACCAAAGTGGCATATCCTGGGGAGGCCTGTTCTGAGCCCCTTCAAGACCCTCCTTTTCCTTCTGTAACCCATGGACACACGACCCCCTCTCAGGGCATCAGAAAGCCCAGATCTTAGGAAGCTGATGGCATAACAGTGGTAGAAGGACTTTGTGAAAACCGAAGTTCGTATTAAAATAAAATAATTCCAATCAAGTTTCTGAGGGCTGTCTTCAGGAAACAGAGAAATATGGGCAAACAGCACTGTTATTAAAAATAATAACTCAAGGACAAGGAATAAAATTAGTTTTTTGAATGACAAACATTGAAAGCAAAAATGTCGAGGAGTGGAGACCGAGCTCCCATAACAGAAGTGAGGACGTCACTGACAGAATAAACTTAGCTGGCTTGTTCAAGAATTCAAAGAAATGATGCGGGTGTGTAGGCAAGAAACCGGAGCCATCAGAAAAAGAGCTGCAGCTTAGAAAGAATTCCCATTCATCGGAGCAAGAGGAAATAAAGGAAAATGTTGCTCCTTCCACACGCAAGAACAGAGCAATAATTGCCAACAGCCCTAAGACAAAAGCCACTGTTTTGTCAGAGTCTTGGTACAGATGCTTCCCTGTGACTATGGGTCTGAGCCGGCTGCAAATGCCTGGAAAGGGCAGGAAGACAAAGCAGAGTTGGGAAGAATTCATCACAGACATGTCACCCTCTGCAGACTCAGATGGCCCTTGTCTCACCCTGGAGAGCTGTGAGTTGCCATCTCAGGGGTGTGCGGAGACCTAAGACACAGGGGTAGTCATGGCCATGAGTGGTCTGAGGGCCAGGGTGACATTGGAACTGTCCCTGTGGCTCTGGCAGTATGTCTGTCCTTCCCTCCCCCATCTCCCTAGTCTTAGGGGGTGGATGGCCTAGGGGAGAGGGGTACACAATGTTGGAGCCAGGATTGCAGAAGGTCCCCATGGGATCCGGGAAGTTAGGGACAGAAGAACAACAGAAAATTGTCTGGGGTTCAAGACTTATGGGAGAGCCTGGAGCCCAGAGGGGACTTGCCCAGACTGACACCAGGCTGACATCAGCTCAACACAAGGTTGCCATAAGGGAAGCCATATTGTAGAAAAGAAACCATATTGTAACTTTGAATGACCTCTGACTAACTAACCCCAACATGCTCTGTAGATTTTATGGCTCCTCCAAGCTGCTATAAGTCCATAATTTTGTTCTTTTGAGTTCCTCAGGAATGTGATGACCCCCAGGCAGAGAGTCTATGCTGATAGCCATCATCAATGACAACTGAGAGATCAGAGTGTTGTTCCTGTCTCTGATGCACATCCAGTAAAACAAAAGACTATCAGGAACTCAGACCAGATGTCTGTCCCCACCTGGAGATCATCAGATGGAGGCTCCACTGGGATTAGGTCTATTTTTCAGGGACTTTAAAATTTGGGTCATCTATACTTCTTATCCTTCTGGTCCAATACTTGATTATAAAATGTGACTTTCGATGTTCTTCCAAAACTGTTGAGCAAGGTACAAAATTCTAATAATACAAAATGTCAACATGAAGAGAATGTTTCCAAGTGAGCGATAAACAGTTTCATCCCTCTGACCCAGATCTATGCCCCAATTCAACAGGAAGTAGCTAGATCAGTTGTCACCCCAAATTCCTCAAGAATAAGGAATGACCAAAGAATATGGGGATTGAAACTGGAAAACAGTTAGCCATTGATGATTAAGTAGCTAGGAACTAAAGCTTTTTTTCCTTTTTGCAATTACTGTTTATAGCTTTTAGCTCTTTAACCCACCCACCGTTAACTGTGCTGTTTAGGCAATACACTACCTGACTCCCACTAGGCTCCTATAGATAACATCTCCCTGGAGCCTGGGTCACCATGGTAATGGGTGTGTGAGCTGTTTTTCAGGAATTAGAACCCCTTGTCCACTTCAAGCCGGTTGACACCACCAACCCAGCAAGTGGACCCATGCAGATGTCCAATAAGCAACCTTTTGACATCAAGAAACTAAAAACTCCACCCTCAGATCATGACAATTCTGCCACTTTGTGGGTATGCGTCCTGTGAAGAGGCGTGGAGTCTGACTGCGCTTGCGCAGATCGTCATTACCTCCCCTCTCCTCTCCTCCAATCACCTCTCTCCACATTTCAGACCACCTCCCCCATCCCATAAATATCCTTGAGTCCCCATTTTCAGGGAAGTGGACTTGAGACTCGTGCTCTCACTTCCTAACTTGGCTGCCTTGTGATTAAACCCTCTCTCTGCTGTGATCTCATCTTCCCAGTGTTTGGTGTTCCAGGTGGTGGGCAAAATGAACCTAGTGCAGTGGCAGGCCCCAAAATTAATCCCATTCTTGCTGGCTGCTGGGAACATCCAGGACCCAAGGGGCAGAGCTTCTGCAGGGTTCCTTAGCATGTCAGGGTGCTTTGTAAATGGCAAATCAATATGCAAATTACAAATATGTCTCTCACTCCTCAGGGAGTGGGAGGGAGTGCCTTGCCCTCAGGTCCAGCCTGTCAGAGCCCGGGGTGCTCTTCCTGGGGCCTGGGGGGCTGGGCCGCATCTTGAGCCCAGTGCTGTTGTTCAGGACCATGGCTGGACCTGAGTTTTCACAACGAGGACCCATTCCCAAGGGTTTTATTTAAAGAAAGATAAATTATGGTTTGAAATCCTACAAACCTGAGAAATCATAGGGTATATCACAACAAAATATGTGTGAAAATGCTAAAAGAAAAAAAAAAGACAGGCAATATTGACTTTTATTTATAATAATAATAATCCAAACAGACAAATTCCTTCTTTTTACTCATGTTTTCTCTACCTAACCAAACACACATCCATGCTTCTGTGTGCGTGTGTTTGATTATATAGAAGAAGGATCAGGCAAGACCCACACCTGGCGTGTTCACAGGGACCATGCTGAGGGAGTGAGGTGGCTTTATACTTTTATTTCACACTTTTCAGGACTATTGGGTTTTTTTAGTAATAAGTATGCATTTACTCTTATAATAAAAAATATTTTAAAAATATTTGTATAACCATACAGAAAATAATCTGGATGTACATATAGAGAGGCTCAAAACAGTGCTTTTGCTCAAGAAACTTAATTTCTTAAGTTATAAGGAACAGATCTTCAGTATCCATACCCCCAAGAGCTTCATGCACAAAGACGCTCTATCAGCCACTCTTTATCACAACAACAGAGACACAGACATGGGGCCGACCCGGTGGTGCAGGGGTTAAGTTCGCACAGTCTGCTTTGGCATCCCAGGGTTCATGGCTTTGGATCCTGGGTGTGGACCTACACATGGCTCATCCAGCCATGCATGATGAGCATGCCAGCATCTCACATACAAAACAGAGGAAGAGAGACAAGATGTTAGCTCAGGGACCATCTTCCTCACCAAAAAAAAAAAAAAAAAAAAAAGACACAAACTAAGTGTCCCTAAGGGATGGTGGTTAGTGCGGTCAAGCCACTGGATGGACCACCTCATCATCACATATTTATGAGGACTATACAATTATTGGGGACAAGAATGTGATATAGTCAATGAAAAGACACCAAATTATATACACAGTATGATTATAACCAAGCCTTTCAAAAGCTAACATATGAAAAAATGGAAGGGATTACACCAAAATGTTCATCGTGATCGAACACTTGTTGACCACTCACTGTGTGCCTGACATCGTGCTGACACTTCGGGACATGATCCTTGCAACAGCCCCACATAACGGGTACTATGAGCACCTCCTTTCCACAATGGGAAATGGAGGCGGAGTAGGAAGACGGAATTTCCAGAAACACCCAGTGGTCACCAAACACGCAAAGATGTGCTAAACTTCATTAGTACTTAAAGCTATGCAACGTCAAACCACAATGAGAAACAGAACATTGGCAAAAATTGGAAAGTTTAATGACATCAGTGTTGGCGGAAGTGGGATGAAATAGTACTTATTTCCTGCTGGTGGAACCGTGATTGGTACAGGCATTTCAGAGCACAACTCCAAACTTGAGATATGTGCTCTTCTCTTTTGACTTAGAAACTTCTCTTGGGAGAAATTACTTGAGGGACATTCTCACGCCTTTTAAAAGAAGACGTGCAAAGATTTTCACCATGTGGTTGTTTGTATTAGCAAGAAATTAAATAAATCATAGTTGATCCAAGCAGTAATTAAAAACAAAAAGATGGATCTATCTTGAAAAGATCTCGAAGGCAAGTGAAATAATAATAAAAGAATAATAGTCTAATAATAATTAAGCTAACTTCAGGAAAGTATGCATACTATAACACCATCTATGTTAAAACCAAAAAGGGAAAACCCACAGAGTACGTACCTCTAGCGGCACACACGTCTGCGTTATGCACGTCTACGCACAGAAAGAAGAGGTGCAAGAACAGTACCAAAGTGTAACCGCCAGGACCACCGGGAGGGAATCCGACTCCTGACGGTGGTGAAGAAGGCTGTCGCCTTTTCACTTGGTACGTGTCGTATGGTGGTAATTTTTACAACAGGAACGTGTCCGTGTATGACTTACGCAATTAAAAACCGTTACATCACTAAAGGGCAAATAAAAAAACTCTTGCTTAGAGCGAGCGTTCTCAACTGGAGCCTGCACTGGAAGCACGTGGAGAGCTTGTTAAGCCTGGAGGGCTGGGCCCCAGCCCGAGCCCACTGGTGTGTCTGGGTGGGGCCTGATGCTGATGTCTGTTCAGGGGCCGCACTGGGAGAACCGGTGCCTCCGAGATGTGGAATGCTGAGCTTACAGTTCACAGGTGGAGCCAGAACTTGAACGCAGACCCCCTCAGACCAGACCCTGGCTCTTGATCTCAATCGCCTGCTGCCCACAGCTTTCTTTGCTTGGTGGGATAAAGGATGATTCCTTTTTTGACCATTTTTTTAAAATATATTTTTTAAATATACTTATTGGATTTTTAAATGTAATATCAATTCATCCTGAAAATCCTAAAACTATACTTTCTGTGTTTTCCAAAGTTCATAAGCTTTGGTAATTTTTTTTTAATTGCATAACAAGGGGCTGGCACTGTGGCCGAGTGGTTAAGCTCATGCACTCCGCTTCAGTGGCCCAGGTTTTCACCAGTTCAGATCCTGGGTGTGGACATGGCATCGCTCATCAGGCCATGATGAGGCGGCATCCCACATACCACAACTAGAAGGACCCACAACTGAAAATACACAACTATGTACCGGGGGTCTTCAGGGAGAAGAAGAAGAAGAAGAAAAAGCGAAGATTGGCAACAGACATTAGCTCAGATGTCTGTAGAGCAGCCACAGGAGGTTTCCCTGAAAGAGGAAAGCGACCAGAATGGGACTGAAGAAGGATGTCACAAACAGCATGCCAACAGCAGAGGACTGACACAGGAGCACAGAAGGCCCCAGGAGGATGCTGCCAAAGAGAAGGCCTTGTGCCAGCCTCCTCCTGGTGCCTGACCCAGCCACTTAGAAGGGAAAGGGATTACAATGATGGGCTTAGAGCAATCAAGACACTCCTGAAGCACATTGCTGCTACCAGGTGGAAGGAGCAGATGGATGCTGCAAATCCACCACACAAACACCAGCAGCACAAAAGGAAAAAGAGACAGGATGAGTGGAAGAAAACTTAAGAGAGATGGAAGATACATGCAGACATTCCAACGCCTGTCAAATACAGGATGCAGACGTGAGAATATAGAGAAGAGGAAATAGAGAAAATTTTCCCAGAACTGAAGATCCAAATCCTCCTTTGAAACGTTCCACCAAGTGCTAAACAAGAGCAAATGAACAAAAACTCCCATGTCTTGGTGTAATGTCAGAACAATGATAAAGAGAAAATTCTAGAAGGTTCAGAGGTAGAAGAGGAGTATTTGATTACTTAAGAAAGAATTACACACAACAACATGAATGTACTTAATGCCACTGAACTATACTTAAAATTGGTTAAAATGGGAAGTTCTATGTTATGTGTACTTTACTACAATTTAAAATACATACATACATACATACATATATATATATATATATACACACATAGATAAAAAGAATGAGCAGATGGACAACAGGCTTCTCATCAGCAACTGCAGATGCAAAAAGACAATGGAGCAATGTGTTCAAAATTCTGAGGGAAAATAATTTTTGAACCTAGATTTCAACACCAGCTAAACTATACTGCAGGCATGGGAGAAAAGCATAGAACATCCTCAAATCTGCATAGATTCAGAAAGTTTACCCACAGAAACTCTCTCTGAAAGAATTACTTGAGGTTGTACCCAAGCAAGAATTAAAGTAAATCCAAGAAAAAGAAATGGAAAACAAGACACAATATTTGGTAATCAATGAAATTAATTAAGTCTAAGTCTTAAGGTTGTGTTTTAATGGAAGAATAATCTGGGGGTGAAGTCTCATGTTGACACAGAAGGCGGAATGAACACAGAGAGGGAGGATGGCAATGAAGGGAAAGGAGAGGAGGGGAAGCCCCCATCCCCCTTGGGCTGGAGCTCTGATTATCGTCAGATATTAGAGCTTGTTTTAGAAAATACTAGTTTAACCTTGTGCAATACATTTTAAGGTAATTTCAAGTGGCAAATACACAAACGTTGACCAATTTCATCAGTCGTCAGGTAAATGCACAGTGAACCGGGACACAGGCACCCACACCCACCAGAGGCGTAAAGTGGGAACACAATCACGAGTGTGGGAAGGATGTGGAGCAAGAGGACCTCTCTTTCACTGCTTGGCAGGAGTGTAAATTGGGGCAAGCACTTGGGAAAACTGTTTGGCATGTTCTTCCAAAGCTGAACCTGTGCATACACTACGACCTGCAATTCTACTCCGAGAGAAATGAATCCATATGTCCAAAAGAAATGTGCAAAAATATTCATAGTAGCACTATTCATAAGAGCCCCAAACTGGAAAGGAAACCAAATGTCCGTCAGCAGTGTGATGAATAATCTGTGATATATTCACGAAATATGGTGATGACACAGCAATGAGAACAACCATGGAAGAACTCAGCTACACGCAGCAGCTGATCTCTATAATCGGCCAAGAAGATCCTTCGACCACATCATTCATTCGGTAAATGTTGGCTGAGCCCCACTCCGTGCCAACCCTTAATCCAGGCACTGGGTAGGATGCCAGCAGACAGGACATGTAAGGATCCAGTCCAGCCGGGAAGGTAGATAGTAAACATGGGTAAATGATTGGATTCAGCTACCTTCTGGACTTCACTTGCCAATGCCCCACCTATACTTCTGCCAAACCAAATTTTCATCCCCACCTTCTTAATCCCATCCTGTCTCACGTCCTGTGTCCTCATATGTGATTCCTCCTGCTTGCAATCCCTTCTTCCCTCCCTTCTTCCCCTTCTCTGAGCCCTTCCAGTCCTTAATGATCCATATTGAATATCAGGTACCAAGAAAGCGCCCCTCCACTCTCGAACGATAACGTTGCTTATCTCGTGAGAGCATCTTCTGTCTTGCGCTGCCACAGACTCTGTCCGTTTGTGCGATGCCTTTCACCCCTTTATCAAATCACAATGCTTGGCACACAGAATGCAAGATGGTCATGTTGCCGAAATTCAAAATAGAGAACATTTAAAGTTTTAAGGTTCTCTTGCATTGCCCTCCCTCCCTCCCTGTCAATTTCCTAACACCTCAGCTCGCTTCCAAAACGTGGAGTTCGTACCCTGCGCCATCGTCCCCAAACCCAGCACTGGCTCAGCATTCGTTTACACAGTCTGTCACCCAGAGGAATCCGCAGGACTGTGTCTTTATCCT
This sequence comes from Equus caballus, assembly GCF_041296265.1. Taxonomy (NCBI): domain Eukaryota; kingdom Metazoa; phylum Chordata; class Mammalia; order Perissodactyla; family Equidae; genus Equus; species Equus caballus. Next base: position 66,376,904 of record NC_091706.1, on the reverse strand, counting down.
CTTTGCATTCCTAATGCCTCACCTGTAATGAGTACAAAGAAAATGTCTGTTGAATCTATTCACTGAGGGCTAACAAAGTTAAAGATGCTTTCGACATCCTTCCAGCCATCTGAACTGGAAAAGAGTGTAACACTTCATTCGATAATGCAGGAATCCCATGAATCATAATTTTTTCATTAACTTTTTATTTCACTTATTAGCACCAATTTGTACTGGTTTGTGATTTATAATGTACTTGAACATTCTCTCACTGCATTTCCCTGAAATTATACTGGAATTTAGATATTTTGCTGTTAAACAGGGCTTTCCCCTTGGCTATATTAATCCAAATGAGCATCTGAGACTGAATTTGCAGTTAAAGAGCAATGACAAAAGAAAAAAAAAGACCAGTCTTAGCAAAGGACGAGGGGAGAAAAAAGTGCATTATATTTACAAAAAAATATGGCTGTAATTATTTCAAAATAAAAAGCTTTAAAAAAAAACAAATTCAGGAAAGAAAAAAGGAGCCTGTAATACTATTGTGGTAAATTTCAACATTTTCTCTCAGTTTACCTAGGTCCGATTTTTCCTCATCTAGAGTAATATCCTGGGAATGGATACAGGTCACATTCAATTGGGGGTACAGGTTCATTTCCTAAACGATCAGCAAGTTGACATTTTCCCAATTAAATCACATGCTTAGAGTTTCCCAATGGTTAATTATAATTTTATATTCTATGAGTTAATTATCTCATCTCTAAGTCTAAATGTTAACTTGCATGTGCACTTTTAAGCTGAGTATACCATAATTGCACAATTCAACGTTTCTTTATGCTTCCCTGTGCCAAGCACGCAGATGCACGAGTGAAAAAGAAAAATCACTCTCTTCAAATCTCGCTCCTCTGCCTTCTATTGTTTTACAAGCCTGAGACTCGAGTTCTCTGAGAGGCACACACGTGTCGCTTTCCCCGGCTGGCAAAGGACGAGGCCGGTGAAGCTTGCATCTAGTTCTGCTCGATAATCAGACGAGAGCAGGTTTCGCATTCATGCAGCCCCAGGTTACAGATCCACCTCGCGGCCCAACACCTGTGTGAACCTCAGCAAGTCGCCGGGCCTTGGGGAGTCTCTGTTTCCTCACTTCCAAAATGTGGAGTTAGTACCCTGCACCTTCGTCCCATCTGTAGCACGGGGCGACTGTGAGAAATACACGAGACGGCAGGGATGACGCTGCGCGTAATCGGTGCAAAGGGACAATCTGTGTTCCCGCCAGTGACTGTTCACCCACAGCGCACGCTGGGATAAACGTTTCCAACTGGCTTTCCGTGAGACTTGTACCGACTGACACATCCGCTCACAGTGTGTGGGAGCACCTCTCCCCTCCGCCTCGCCAACTCTGCAGGATGTCGTTCATTTTCATTTCGTTATCTGAATATCGTCATTTCTACAAGGAGCTTTATTGCTTCAGAAATGAGATTTTATTGACATTTTAATGCCCGCTCTCTTTCACCTCATTTACGGAAATAATGAGAGTTGTAATAAGAAATGGCACGGCCTCTCCACCCGCTCCTGAGACCTGGCGCACTGGCACACGGGCCCCTGATGTCGAGAACACTTTCCTCCCCTCCTCATCTAGAGAATTGCTGCTCACACTCAGACCTCGGAGCCTGATGAAGTCAAGTCCCCACCTACTTCTGGTTCATTTCATTTAACACGGCTGCATTTTGTGTAATTATTTTTTATTGAGATATAATTCACATGCCCCAAAAAGTCATCCTTTTAAAGTGTACAATTCAGTCATTTTTAGCATAGTCACAATAGTGTACAACCATCACCACTATCTAATTCCAGAACATTTTCATCACCCCAAAGATAAGCCTGGATAGGGACCCAGCAGCAGTCACTCCCCACCCTCTCCCCGCCCCTGGCACCTGGCAGCCACTAGTCTACTTTCTGTCTCTATAGAGATGCCAACTCTGGACATTCTATGTAAATGGAATCATACAACACGTGCCCTTTTGTATCTGGCTTTTTTCACTTAGCACAGTGTTTTTCCAGGTTCATCCATGTTCTGGCGTTGGTCAGTACTTCACTCCTTTTTACAGCTGAATACTATTTCCTTATCCTGCCACTTTCTGTCTATCCATTCAGCAGTCAATGGACATCGAGTTGTTTCCACTTTTGTGCTACTGTGAAGACTGCTGCTGTGAACATTCATGGATGAGCTTGTGTGTGAATGTGTGTTTTTAGTTCTCTCAAGTATCTACCTAGGAGCAGAGCTGCTGAGTTATGGGGTAACGCTCTGTTTGACATTTTGAGGAACCAACACACCGTTTTCCAAAGCAGATGCAGCATTTTACATTCCCATCACCAATATATGAGTTCTAATTCCTCCACATCCTCACCAGCAGCACTTGCTACTGTCCATCTTTTTTTTAATTTTATCGAGGAAGATTAGCTCTGAGCTAACATCTGCTGCCAACCATCCTCTTTTTGCTGAGGAAGACTCGCCCTGAGCTAACATACATGCCCATCTTCCTCTGCTTTATATGTGGGACTCCTGCCACAGCATGGCTTGACGAGCAGGGCAATGTCCGTACCCGGGATCCAAACCGGAGAATGCTGGACCGTCAAAGCAGAATGTGCAAACTTAGCCACTGCACCACAGGGCTGGCCCCTGTCCATCTTTTTTGTTTTGCTATCCTAGTGGGTAGGAAGTGGTGCTCACTGAGGTTTTGATTTGCATTCCCCTAATGACTAAAGATGTTGAGCATCTTTCCAAGGGATTGCTGGCCATCTGTATGTCTTTTTTGTAAAAATGTCTATTCAAAGCCTTTGCTCATTTTTTAATTGGTTTATTTTTCTTTTCATTGTTGAGTTGTAATACTTCTTTATATATTCTGAATGCCAGTCCCTTATCAGACAAACGATTTGCAAATATTTTCTTCCATTCTGTGGTCGTCTTTTCGCTTTCTTGATGGTGTCCTTTGAAGGACAAAAGTTTTCCCTTTGGATGAAGTTCAGTTTACCTATTTTTGTTTTGTTGCTTGTGCTTTTGGTGTCATAGCTAAGAAAACACTGCTTACTCCAAGGCCACAAAGATTTACTCCTGTGTGTTTTCTGTGAGTTTTATGCTTTTAGCTCTTACATTGGGTCTGTGATCCATTTTGGGTTAATTTTTATCTACGGTGTGAGAAGGGGTCCAACTTCCTTCTTTTCTATGTGGATATTCAGTTGCCCCGGCACCGTCTGTTGAAAAGACAATTCTCCATTGAATGGTCTTGGCGCTCCTGACAAAAATCCAGTGACCCTAAACATGAGGCTTTATTTCTGGACTCTCAACTCTTTTCCATTGATCTGTATGTCTATACTTAGGCCAGTATCATACTGTTTTGAAATCAGAAAGTGTTGAGTCCTCTAACTTTGTTCTTCTTTATCAAGATTGTTTCGGCTATTCTGGGCACAGTGGCATTTTTAAATTATTTATTAATTATTTAATTAAGTCTCTATATGATTAGTGTGTTTGATTATTCAGTTAGTTTCTGACTTTTTCATCAGAACGTGCACTCCATGAGGGCAGAGACCACGGCTATTTTTTTATTCCCAATTGTATCCTCAGCACCTGTACAGGGCCTGACACGTTATATAAACTCATGCAATTTATTGAATAAATGAATAAATGATTGAATACTCAAGTTTTTGTAATGACGTATATTGGAAATAGCCTAAATGTTCAAAAATTTTAAAAATGTTTAAGTAGATTATAATACATTAATGGGATAGAATATTATGCAACCATTCAAAACCATGTATTTCAATAATATTTAATGATTTGGAGAATCATTGAGCCCAATCTCAACTTTGCATAAATGAAAATAAGGGCTGAAAAAAAACATGGAAATTTAATAGAGTTATCATGGAAGATTGTGATTTTAATTTTTTTAATGTTCTTCTCTACTCTCTACTTTTTCTGTCATTAGCGTGTATTGCTTTCATTAAAGAAAGCTGAACGTTATTGACTAAAAGCATCCATCCTCAGTAAGTTGTGCACAGCCTTCTGCATTTGCAGTAATGGTCTATTCTCTTCCTAGGATTTTGTTGTTGGTGGAGCCGACCCCCTGTGACTTGAGTAGATTCCGTTTCTATCAGGGGAGGTGGCCACACGTGATGAATGGTTCTCTGGGAAGCTGGGGTTAAGATGTGGGGTGTAAGTTGCACCGTGAACAGGCTCCTGCCCGAGCCTCGCTTCTGTTGGGGAATCGTCACCCAACCACCTGTGAGCACCCACGGCCCAGGGCGGGCTCTGAGCGCCACCTCTTCCCTCCAGATCCCTGGACTGCTCCTCTCCCCAGGGGTGACCAGGGGGCTTGAACGCAGCTAAGTGCCACCACCCATACCATCAAACAGAGTTCAAGTGGCATCAACTAATAGAATGTGTAGCAACTTGAACTTCAAGAAGAATTCTTTTCCAGAATTTTTAGGTTTGAAAAATCCTTCATGGATTGTAATTAGTCTTTGGGTGGTGAACATGACATCTACACAGAATTCTACACAGAATTCAAAATATATTATGACATACACCTGAAAGTTATACAACATTATAAGACAATGTTACTGCAATAAAATAAATAAATAAATAAAACTTTTTAAAAAACCCTTTAGAATTGCTCAAGTTAATTGTGGCCCAACCATCTTAGAGAGCCCACCACAAATGCCTGTGTTCGAGAGCACCAGCTCACAATGTCCACCCTCCACTTGCATCCACAGCGTACTTCGTCTGGTATTGCTATCAAACAATCTGAAGGGCCAGAATGACTTGACTTAGTGATGCTAAAGTTAAGATTATTTGTTAGGAACTTTACATACATTTGAGAGAAGGAAAACTCATGATTGCATCAACTGGTTAGCCTAATCTACTTTATACAGGATTTTGTATCATTGAAGTTATGTATTTATAAAATTTCCTCTAAAAATAGCCTTGAATTTATTGAAAAGTTACCATCCACACTAGAGGAATGGGCCATTCTTAACACTAATTTGCCAAATATAGTTAGTATTTTTTCATTTAAAAGGTCGTGGACAAAAACTAATCAAAGGTGGCAGAAGTCAGAACAGTGGGTCCCCTGGGAGGGTGCGGACCGGCTGGGGCAGGAGGAAGCCTAGTGAGACCTGGAAACATGCTTTAGATCTCGGTCAGGTGCTTGCATGAGTGTGGTGTGTGTGTGTGCTCCTTGAGGTGATGCACTCAACTCAAGGTTACATGACCTACAATGTACTCAATAAAAAGAATAAAAGATCATTGCTTTTAAGAGAGCCCTTGAAACTTTTATTTTTAGTGCTCATCTTTTTCTGATAACTAATGTATGTTCATTGTACAAAAATGTGGAAAATACAAGCATCAAAAAATTAATATCCTGTCTAATCAACCCACCAGAATAACTTGGCATTATGATAAATGTTGTTGGAAGCCCTATAACAGCTCAGCTTCTGTTTACTGGCTTATAGGGCAGCTGGCAAGCTCTTTATTAACACCAGTCAACTTCAACACAACTGAGGAAGATGCAGCCTTGTAGACACCACCCACCCCCGGTGATGGCTCTTTCCAACGGCCATGCAAATAGTCTGAAGAAGCTATGAAGCTGAGAACCCAAAATTGGGGCCAGGAAGAGCACACAGTCACGTCAGCTTTCATCTCATCGAGTCCCAACCTCATGTCCACCTTGGTGGTGACGAGGACGGCACGGCACCATCATGTCTTGTGGAACAGATTCACATGAGTTGGGAGGCTGAGCTCACACAGAGCTGGAGTCACAGTCTTGTGATATGACAGTACTCTCTCTTGAATAAAGAGAATGAATAATCAGCCTCTTTGACTGAAGACGGAGGCCGGCCCTGACTCATGGAACGTTAGAGAGGTGAGCTCTGGATTCAACAATGTGGCTGTGGGTGGCTCAAACAGCGACCATTCAGTAAGCGTCTGCCACCGGCCAGGCAGTGTGCCAATCCCCTACACTCTACTCCTCCTGCTGACCCTATAAAGACTTTGCTATTGTCACCCCTATTTTAGACAAGGGACTTGAGTCTCAGGTGCCTCCAGACGGCAGGCATTACTCTAGGGAGGGGAAGACTGAGAGTTAAGCAAAGTTGTCCATGTGTCCAGAGAACCCAGGGTCCCTGTTGTTGAGGGTGAAGCCTGACTCTTTCTGAGCCAGAAATGTGTTTCCAGTGTGGCAGGACACAAAGGGCATGTGAAGACAGGACACTGTAGGCCAGTCTCACAGGAACAAATAGGTGGGTATGGAAGGAGGTGCCACCCCACTTCCAATTCTTCGACCTCTTTTGTCAGATTTTTTTCAACTCCCATACAGTTAATTCAGAGAAGACATTAGCCATTTGGTTCTATCTGAGCCCAATGCTAAGTTTCCGTAGCTGGGCGACAATTCTCTTTTAATCTTTCATGTCACAGAGAAAATTGCATTAATACAAAAGCTATATGGGCTTTCATCAAAGAGCCAGGATGCCTTTGTAAATGTTAGCTGGTGGCGTGTGTCATCCATCTCATTTACGACGAGGAAGCTGAGTCAGAGAGAGGAAATATGACTGGGGTTTGGTTAAAAGTAAACCACAGCCACGCAATAGGCCACATCTGCTCTTCCAAGTCAAAAGAAAAGAGGGAAGAAACGGTCCAAAAATACATGCTGGTATTACAGCTAAAGCCACGTTCCAGCTACTGTGCGAAGGAGGCCACGTGCACCAGCCCTCTGACCCCACCCTGCCTCCTTCCACCTCTCCCCTCCTCACTCTGGCACTAAACCAGCTGCTGGGTCTTAGAAAAAAAGCATTCTCTCCCCTGGAGCACTGGTTTTCTTCACCCCCACCAAAAAATAATAAAAAAAGATTATTGGACGAGATGGCCCTGGTGGTCTGTTAGCTGCCCTCTGTGTCACCAACAGCCACATTCCTAGCCTGGTCAGCCTCTTCCTTCCTTCCTGGGGACCCACTGGGCCTGGGTCCCAGTCTCAACACTGGGTCTCCATATGCTTGGCCCGAACTGTATCTGGATGCCCTTGGCTGGAGCCTGCCTCACTCCTTCCCCTCAGAGAGCAGCCATCAGCCTGTGGTCTGGACTCAGAGACTGAGAAGAGGGCCACTGGCTCGGAGGCCTTGTCATGGCTACTTGTTGAGACAGCCCAGTTCCATTCCTGCTATTGGTGGTTTGCGTCTTCTCTCTTTTTATCTCTGTCGGTCTTGCTGGATTTACCTATCTTATTGATTTTTTTGAAAAAATCAGATTTTTTTCCTTGTTTTTTTTCCTATTGATTTTCTATTTTTGATTTTATTAATTTCTGGTGTTATTTCCTTCCTGCTGCTTGCTTTGGCTCTATCTTGTTCTTCTTTTTTGGTGTCTTCAGAAAGACACTCAGACTATTGGTTGGAGAACTTTTCTCTTTTCCAACGTCAGCATTCGATGCTGTAAATTTCCCTCTCAGTACTCTTCTAGCTGCATCCGACATATTTCAATATGTCGTAGTTTCATTTTCTTTCAGTTCTATGTATTTTTTTTATTTCCTTTCAACTTTCCCTTTGTCCCATGGGTTATTTATAGGCTTGTCGTTTACTTTCCAAGTGTTTGGAGATTTTCCTGTTGTCTTTCCTTGACTTCTAATTGATTTCACTATGGCAAGAGAATACACTCTGTATGATTTCAATTATTTTAAATTTGGTTGGACTTGTTTTATGGCTCGAGATGTCCATTTTGGCGGATGTTCCGCAGGCACTTGATAAGAATGCTCATTCTGCTATGGTTTCCTGGAGCACTCTATGTGTGTCTACTAAATCCTCTTGGTTGATAGTGTCATTCAGCTCGGATATTCTTGCTGATTTTCTGCATAGTATCCTACAAATTGCTCAGAGTGGGCTTTTGAAGTCTCCAACTATAATTGTGGACATATACAAACATTTCTGTATTTGTTCCTGTTACAAGAATGTGTTCATATTATACACACATTGCTGCATCATGCTTTTCTCGCCCAACAACGCCTTGTGAAAATCTTTTCCAGTCAATCATAACTGGACTCTAATTCACTGTTTTAAGTAGCTGCATATTATTGCATGGTGTGAAGGCACCAGGACTTATTCCACTGTTCTACTGTGGGACATCGTCTTTGTTTGATGGGAGGCATAATTCCCAGTGATGATCCCACTGGTTTTCTCAATTGCAATTCTGAGTTTCGATGACAGGCTGACGGTGGAAACTCACAGTAACCGAGTGGCCTGTAGTAGGCAGTGGGGGTGGGAGAGTGGGCAGGAGAGGTGAGTCTACATTGAGGCTTTTGACAAAAGGAAACGTGACTCTGAAAATCATTAATAACGCTGCTTGTAGATCGTAACAAACAAGGCATAAAGAAAGCCCAATCGTTCTTTCTTGGAAAGAGGAACAGCTGTATCGTAAAGACGAATTTCTCTTAGTTGTGTGGGCCTATGAACTAAGGCCCAAATTATTCTTAGGATGGGACAAAACTCTAAAAATAGAATATATACCAACCCAAGCCAGAACTGCAATTCCACCAAATTCTCTACATGAGCGGAATCTCTTAAACGTAATTTACAAACTGGGCTGAAAAGAGAAAAGAGAATCCAGGATATTGTGAGATCAAGACCATTGACCGAGTGAGAAATGCTTAGCTTGGAGAGCAGAAGGCTGAAGGAAACGCACCCCCAGCTCCCTCAAGGACTGCCACCTGGCGAGAGGGAGATCAGTCCGCAGATGCCACCAGGTGGAGGGAGGTCATCGAGCACAGTCAAAGAAGGGCCCGCACTGGACTGTCCCCCAGTACATAGGGAGCGTTCAGACTCTAAGAAGCTACAGCCTGCGTAACTGACAAACGGCACCGACATCTAGGCTTCGCTCTGACCCTGCCAGTCTGCGAGCAGTCTCTTCGCATCCCCCGGGCAAACGCCACGCCCACGGCTGCCTCCACAGCACTTCCCACTCTGATTCTCCTGCCTTGAGCCGTCTCCACCCTCCACCTACTAGATCTGGACAGTCTTTCAGGACCCAGAAAAAACGCCACCCCTTCTGGGAAGCCTTTCCTGGTAACTCGAGCCCACTGCTGTCATTAGCCCATGCTCAACAGGAATTTTTTTCCTTTTTAAAATGGAGCAGCTTTGTCTGCTCAGCTGGATTGCAAGGTCCTTTTGGAAAACTGCCCCGCACCTCTTTCACAATCCACAATACCTTCCACTGGACAAGGCACGCAAGAGAGCCCTCAAAAAATGTTTGTGGATACATTCGTTTCCCCCATCCTGTTTCATAAATCCGTGCACTTCAATTAGTGGTGGGGGCACGTGGCAGTGCTCAGAAGATTTGCTTTCTGTTTGGAAACGTCCTGGTGGAATTTGGCTATACAATATTTTAACTTAATAACTATCACTCAGGGCTCTCATTAAAGTTGATTCTCTTACTGAAACCCTCCTGCAATTAGCTTTAAAGAGAAAGGGCAGAAAAAACAGAATGCATGGATCTACTAATAATGCTTCCCCTCGAACCGCCTGTAAAGACTTCGGGTGGGCTGGGTCCCTCATGCCAGTTCACAAAAAGAACAATTACCAAGAAATTTTTAAATAGAGCAGAGTTCAAAACGTGCCTCTCTGGAGTGACATTCTTAATCACCAATAGTACATAGATAGGCCCTTAGGTCACCCTCCTGATGGGTCTCTTTTGCTCTGTCACACTTCCCAGTGTCCTGCAGCTACCTCCGCTCCTCCACCTTTGCACGGTAAGTGTGCATCACAGGCTCTTTCCCCAGGGAAGTCTTGGAAGAGCCAGTTCACCGCCTTTCCCACAACTGATAACCTGACAGCACACATATGTGACCCCTCTTCTAGAGAATGATTGCCTTGAAAGCAGGGCCCATTTAGTTCATCTTGGGATCTCAGGGGCCCAGTGGTAGGACCCGGGAAGTTCCCACTTAATTGGACTGAACTGATGAATACAGAGAAAGTCCACAGAGCTGTAGGGATCCATCATTGACTGTGCCCTCACGAGAGACGCAGGAGGGAACAGCTGCTGAGTCTTGAAAGTGAACAGAGTGTTATTCTAGGTCAAGGTGGGGTGGAGAAAAGGGGCCCAGAGGGAGAGAGTCGAGCTAAGGCCAGAGATGCAACTGATTTGGGGGAAACAAGTTGTTTCACGGGGCTGGAGTATCAGGGGTTAAGGAGGAGGAGAGGAAGCTCAGGAGAGAAACTGAAGCCAAACTATGAACGTTCATATCTCATAATAAGGAGGCGGACTGAATTCTGTAGACAAAGGCAGCACAGAGAGCTTTTAATTAGGAAGGGGAGACACGTATTTTACAAAGATAAATGATTCACCACATTAACAGGAAAAAGGTGAAAAATACATATTTACCTCACTAGATACTGAAAAATCCATTACGAAAATTCAACAACCATTTCAGATTTTTTTAAAAAACAACTAAGGTTATAGGAGGTTTTTCTTAATTTGTAAAAGTCTATATAACAATACATGTCCTCGTTAATAAGCTGAGTACAGAAGGACTTACTTTGTAGCCAGGAATGAAAAAGTGAACTTCACCAACAGCATTAATCATTCTACTCAAGTTCCCACCAATGCAATAAGAAAAGAAAAGGATTAATATTACCTAAAATTTATTGTACACAGGCAAAAATATTTGCCCAAGTGGAAAGATGCATGCAGAAGAATGTTCATTATTTTAGCATCTGTGATAAACTGGAAACTATCTACATGCCTAACAACCGGCAACTGTTTGAACAAATTTTAGAACATCCACATTTTTGAGTACTAAGCAAGTGTCAAAAAGATTGAAGCAGATTTGCAGGTACTAATATTGAAAGATTTCCAAGGAATACTAAGTGAAAAGAACATGTCACAGAACAATATATGTAGAATACTTAGCTTAAGGTAAGGGAAAGGAAGAAGAAAAGATAAAAGAAATGGAGAAAAAGACACGTAAGCGTGCATCTGGAAATATAAATAGCCAACAGTTGACGGTGATTATCTCTGAGAGGAAGAAAATTAGAAGTATTTGGGAAAGGAATGTAGGAAACTTTGTTTGAAACATTTTGGTGGACTATATCACATTTTTTATCAAATTTAAAAAGAAGAGTCTTTCCTGAAGCAAGCATCTGAAGACCAGCTAGTTTATTGCAATGATCACAGCTAGAAATGGAGAAGCTGTGAATCAGGACAAAAGGAAAAGAAAAGAAGAAAGACTGGAAACCCTGTTGAGTAGAAATAAGGGTTCAGTGATTGAACAGATGTAATGGGTTCAGGAAAGGTAGGTATTCAAGGACGGCACTCAGTCTGCAACTTGGGGAGTGGGTGAACAGTGACACCATTAACTAAGGAACAGAATGCAGGTCATGAATTCACTTTGAGACATGCTTCACTTAAGAGGCCCAGAAATAGTGGATGGACACAGTGCATGGACAATGAGCCGTATAGATCTGGACTCAGTGGACGCCACTGGCCTTTGGCCCATGGTGCTGGTCCAAGCCGTCATCATCCCTCCTAACTGTCTCCTAATTGCCTCTACTTCATTCCCCCTTTTCACACAGAAGATAGAATAATCTTTCAGCAAATCTTCAGTGGCTTCCCACTGTACCTGCCTGGCACTGGCCTCCCCCTCGGGACCCATCACCCTCCCCCTGACTCGACACATTCTAGCTACACTGGATATCCTCAGTTTCTATCTCCTCCTCCTAGAATGGGCCCCCCTGACACACTCAGCACCAACACAGCTGCACACACACTCCACCCACCTTCCTGGATCATTTCCACCCCCATCATTTAGGGCTCCATTTTGCTATCATCTCCTCGGAGAAGCCATCTTTGATTTCCACATCCCCACCACCAATGTGGTCCTCAGTATGTTCTCTCATCTGTCTCCTCCATTGGCATCAAAAGAGCAGGAAGCATGCCTTTTTAATCCACCTCTGCCTCCCAAGCCCTGGCACAGGCCTACCTCAGAATGGGAACTCACTATCAATGGGATGCAATAATGGGTTAGCATATTGATGGAGGAGTGAATTAATGATGGATAAACAGGGAGAGTAAGACTGTTCTCAGACAATCCAGGGAGAGGAAGAAGAAACGAGGGCCACGGGAGAACTGAAGAGGAAGACTCTCCATGGCAGACGCCGGGAGCCCAGGAGCCACGCTGCAGGCTGACAGCACCAGGTGCTGTGGGAGGGGGTCAAGTGGAGAAAGAAGTGAAAGGGGGGTTTTAGATTTTACAATTAGGGGATCACTAAAGACCCTCTTGCAGACACTGTCCGTGGATTGGGAGAAGCCGGTTGTCACATGTCGGCGTTAATAAGACGAGAGGAAGGGAATGAGGAAAGATGAGATTCGAGAGGAAAGAAGGGATGCTGGGGGTGGGGAGGGGAGAGTGCTGTTTTAGGGTGGAGGAGGCCGAAGGAGGATGTCTACAGAAATAAATTGTTATTGTAAACGGTAATAAATACTCAAAAATAGACCCTTCCTAATTCTTTTATGACACTTTACCATGTCTACTCTCTTGGCGTTAAGACTCTTCAAAGCTGTGTTACTGCACACCCCCTCCCACCTCCAGCAGCACAGGGTGGTAGCTATTTACACCACAAAGATTGGCAAACACTGCAGATGGTGACTTTTTTGTCGGGAGAGCTAAGTGTTAGCTGTTTACCAGCACACTCCTGCCCTGGGGTCTTACGCGACTTGGTAAACTGCAGGAGGAAGAGAGCCTGCACGGTAGAAGGACAGGAGTCTGTGGGCAACCACGGAACGACAGAATCCTCCCTCTGGCCATCATTTGACAGATCTTATTTTCTTCTCTCACGTGAGTCAGTAAGTCACTCTGCAAACAAGGCTATTATCTATCATGGGAGTTGTTACTTCCAGTGGAAAACATCCCAGCTCAGTTCTTTAGGCAGCACAGCCACCACGCTTCACAAAGGACAATCGTTTAAAAAGCAGCGCCTCCAGCTCAGAGACCAGGAGGAGGGTCTGGAGGGGCCCTCAAGGGATGAGGTGGGCAGAACGAGCCCAGGGCGCCAAGGGTGCAGCCCCGTGTGTGGACCAACAGTTCTGGACCTGCCCCAGCTTCCTGCAGTCACATGGATGTGGATAGAGGAGAGAAGCTTCCAGAACGTGCTCTCAGCACGGGCTCGGGTGCCCACGGTGCCTCCTCGGATCCAGAGCCCTGGCCGGCTGGCCACCTGACGCCAGCTCTCCCACGCAGAGCCCCACTTCCTGCAGGGCCCGGCCCTGGCCGTTTCCACTTTCTGACCACACTTACTCTTGCTCTTTAACTTGTTCAAGGCCGACAAATAGGAGCATATTTCAAATACTTTAAAAAAAATACATGAGAGCAAATCTGAAATTGAGAACACTGCATCTATAAATTACTATTTTTGTTATTATTGTTTGCAAATTAGAAAAAAACACATCACATGGTTTCTCCATTTTAGTGGTGACACACCTTGCTCTAGAAACTTCTCTGTCCCCTTCTGGGGCCTCTGTACCACAGATGCATAAGACGCTGCATGGCCCCCAGTGATCCGGCTCCTACCTTGGTGATGACGTGAGATGTGACACCCGCTTTCCTCAAGGCACAGGAGGCCGTCGGAGCCTCCACTCTGAGCGAGTGTGCGAATCACAGCCACAAATGCTTGACAAGGCCTTGTAACAGATCTCTTTCCATACGCATGCACATCCTATCGGCTGTTTCTCTGGAGAACCAGAACCAATACGCTACTATTAAAAACAATTTGGGAGAACCCTTGCCGGTTGCTAGAGGAGGCCCCACCGGGCCGGGAGGCAGGGTGGTCCAGTGGTGCCTGAGCAGGGGAGGCTGAAAGGTGTGGCTTCCACCGTGTCACCTGGCTGCCATCAGAGGCATCTCCTGGAGCCAGGGGCCATCAGCTCTGAAGGAGAGATGGCAGAGGCTACCTCGCCTCCTCACAGCGCGGCCTCACGGACCACGGAGTCGAATGGAGGGACGACACGGTGTGCACACACAGTTCACCCGCAGGAGGGCCCTTCAGCGGGGCTGGCTCTTCCCCACGAAGACCACTCAGAACCGTCATGCTGTCACTGTTTTATTCCAAGAGGTCACCACGTTCCGTGACTCCCTCTTTGGAGGAAAACACAAGGGGCCCGATAATACGGTGTTTCCACTGAAAACCAGGTTGGGGCCAGTTCTTTGTCAACAGACCGAGAACCCCCTTGTAATTTTTAAATTGTTTCTCAAACAGAAGGTTTCTATTTGGGCAAGTGGCATTAGAAATGTTTAATATTTCAAAGCAAAAAGCAATAGTATTGGCCACATCGTCCGTCGGTCCCTCTGGACAGCCAGACGGTCACATTTCCCAGGATTTGATGAAGTCGGGTTGGTCAGAGCATCTCAGCAGAGAGCACTGCTGGCATGAGGCTGGGCGAAGGCTGAGCCCCAGAGCGTGCGCAGGGGTCACACAAGTTTAAATTCTTAAAATCTGGAATGAAGGCTTCGCTGCTTTTTCTGCCATTCAGTAGACAGAAGACAGGAGCGGCTCCCCCGAGGGGCTTTCGCTTCAGGAAACAACACACTTCAGACGCCGCACTAGGACGGCTTCTAGTCTAACATAAGCAGCTCAGAACAATGAGCTCTTTGAATATTTTTTTCTCAGAAAGCCTTGGCTTTGAGTGGTTTCAGATAGTCCACCACTGCAGGGGTGTTAGAAGCCAGGGACACCAGCGACAAGGTGAGCCCCGCTCCCCCTCCTTGCTCTCTCATCTCTGTGGCTTCTTCCTCCGGCTTCCAGATTTCTCTACAGTTCCCTGCAGGCTCCCGGGATGATGGCTAGAACCCAGGTATCCACTGGAAAGTGGTGGAACTGGCCCGATCAGCCATGGAGCAGGCAAGGGAAGTCTGAGCCCAGAATCTGAGGGCCAAAGGCTCCACAGATGCACTGAGCTGCCGCTCTCTGCCCAGCCAAGAGCAGAGGCTGACCCCAGCCAGAGTGCCTTGCAGATGCGAGAAGATTCCAGCTCCCCAAGAAGAGCAGAGACTGGCCCTCTCCTTCCAGGCATGTCAGGGGCGCACGCAGCACCTGCTTGCCGACTCCTCACCAAGAGGAAGAGCAGGACCCTGCCTGAACCTTAGAAACTCAGCCTCTGGCCTGGCATCTCGCTGGGATCCAGGCGTACATGCGGAGACTCCCGGCCCCCCACCCCGAGTTTAACTAGCGCCATTCTGTTTATTTACGCTCAGGACTGCTCTGAAATTCTTAGATGGTCATCAGAGAAACATCACCAATCTTTGTACTGACGGGCGCAGACTGACATGCATCAGTGGGCCACTGTCACCACCCTGGTGCTGGGCAGGGTGAAACCAAATGGGGACAGAACCATTTACTTTTTTACTTCAACTGAAAATCAGTACTTACGATCTTGCAGGACCAAAAGCAAGTTGTAAGGTTTGTTATGTGGCCGCACACACACTCCATGCTCAACATCCATCCTGTTGTGAAGTTACACACACACACCATGGTCAACATCTGCCCTGTTGTGTGCTTACACACACACAGAAGATCAACACCCCTCCATTCAAAAGGCCAGTCCTATGCTTAACCTCTGCCCCTATGCCTCATGCATCACATATGGTAACTCTTTTCTGCTAAATTTCAAAAATCTTTTCTTGCCCTTAATCCAGGAAATAGGCACAACTGGTCATCTCGTTCCCAAACCGTCTTATTTCTGAATTAAATAATTCCATTTAACTTCATTTGTCCTTGGCTTTTTTCATTTAAAATGCTGAACCCTTGTCACACTTCCCTCTGAGCCCCGGCAAACTTTCTGGGTGGCTGTGTGGGGTCTGCTCCTGTGGCAGCCACCCCGCAGGCCCCTGACCAGGGTATGCACGCCCCAGACACTGTGTGCATCTCAAAGACCTCTTTCTTCCAGTCACACAAGGTATGGGAACAAGGCACTACCCCAGCCATGATGCCGCCACTTCCAACTGGGCCAGGCCCCCGGGTCACAGGAGCCCGGCCCAGCACAGCCTGAGCCTCTGTGTCCTGTAGCAGGCACAGAAAGGTCCAGAGAGGGGTTGCACCTCTGGAGCCCCACACTCTGAGGTGGCCGAGTGGTGCGCGGCTCTGGGTGTCCTGCTCCCACCTAGGCACCCCATACAAGGCCACGTTCCTGCTCTGGGGTACTACAACTAAGCAAGAGCTCCCGGCTTCCCACGCCCTTCAGGACGAGCCTGTTGGCTGGAACAGCCTCTTACAGGGTTTGGACGTTTTCTACCCCCAGTTTCCATCACCAGGACTTTGCTTAAATGGTATTTTTCACATATTCTTCAAAAATATAGCATATGCTCAAAGATAAAGCACAGTGAGGAGGCAGAGGAGAAAGAAGCCTACTTTCTACAGGATTGAAGTTTCATCAACAGCTTATTTTTCAGAATTATTTTCTCTTAAACATGAATATAAAAGAAACGAATGAGATAATCAGGTATTTCTGGACATACGACATTTGCTATTTTCTAACAAGAAAGAAAATAGCCCGCGTCCAAAGTCGTCACAGGTTGTCTGCTTGTGTGTGTATGTGGTGTGTGTGGCGTGCGTGTGCACACACATTTAACACATCTGCTCTACCTGCATCACATAAAAAAAGAGAAGACACACTTTCCAGATCAAATTAGTAATTTTGTCTATTAATCTCAAAAAATTTTCTTGAACTGTTTTTCAAGCCATTTGGACAATACTTACATGTAAGCTATCCATATTATGAGATTTTTTTCAACAATCATAAGAAAAAAATCAGCTTCACTCCACATCAATAATTAAAACAAATTTAATCTAGAATTAAAACAAAATTCAATCCGTCCCATCAGAATAATCCATCACAGCTCATCTTGAAATAACGTTGCTGAGGACTGAACAGTGTGACTTTCACCCGTAGTTATCAAAGGGAAAAAGTGCTAAGAAAAAGAAATACAGATTAAGAATAAATTTTAGAGTAAGTGCAATTTATAAAGACCGTCTATAAAGAGCAATAGGATATTCATAAATAAAATGGGTAATTTATGCTGCCTAAATATCATCAGATTCACAAAGGAGAGAAACAGAATAATTTTTAAAGAATTCTTTTAAAAATAAGACTTCCTTCCAAAAGAAAAACAATCTAGCATGTCAGGAGATAATTCAGTAGTTTCTGATTGCTAAAATCTTCTGTAAATAGCTTGTAACTTAGATTGCAGTAAAGATACAACGCTCTGCAGACTGAGACATACGGGGGTCTGAGGGACGGTCCCCAGCATTTATGAACCATGTCATCTGCTCCCCCAGTGTTGATGGGGAGCGGTGAGCATCTGAAGGCACTCCTGTGCACTTGGGCCGCCTGTTCCTGCCATGGGCACTGGGTGGGCCCTAAACGTGGTCACTTCCTACCCTTTTTTGAGTCTGTGGTGTGACCTGCTGTAAGGAGGACCCCTTCTTTGGGACACCCCTGGGGCCAATGGCCAGCCCCCTGCAGCCCACACAATATCGCCTGCCATCAGGAGGGGTCAAGTCTGACCCTCAAGGCCATGCCGGACTTCGGACAGCACTTCGACTTCAGCCAGTGGCTGTCCTTAGGAACGGACCCCCAACTGTTCACATCTGTCTTTCCCTCCTGAAGTCATGGCTCTCTGCGCCTCTCAGCGGGCCACCTCATTGTGGCCTTTGGAACCCGCTGAGGACCAGCAGCAGCCCCCATGGGCACTCAGTGTCCTGGCCAGGTAGGGCTTTTGAGCAATATAACTTGAAGGTGGGCAGCGTGTAGTCAATACTTGTCTGCATTTCTATCGGCCTCTCGGCTCCAAGTTTAAGACAGTTTTAAAGTTGAATTGTAATGAAAACATTCACTGTTCCTAGCTGTTGGATTTTTCTTTTCTTTCCATCAAGGGCATATTTTCTTGTTCTTTCCCTTTTGTGTCACCAAAAGAAAAGAACAGGTGACAGGTATATTTGGAGGGTACAAAGGTGATGCCAGTGATGCCACCCCACATAAATACTACCCCAGAGGCTGCGGGCCCTGGAGCCCACCACGATGGCAAGACCTCACGCTGTTACTGGCAGCAGACCCGAGTGGAGGGCTGACTACGTATGCCCCGAGCTTTGAGCCCCAGTGTTGCTCAGGAACTTTCCCATTGTCCAATTTTACTTCCTCCATTAATTAAATCACAACCTGCTGTTCAAATAGTGTGATGTTTCCTAGATGATCAAAACCCACCAGACTTCTTTATTCTGCAGTTTCCACTTTCATGTAAGTAGATTAAGTTGAAACATTTGAGACTAGATTGAGAGTAGATTGAGTTGAAACATATGAAACATGAATATTGCACGCCACATCCTGACAGTGTCTGGAAGTAGGTATGTCTATGAGGGAGACATCTACAATTATACAGCATATGAATTTTCCAGGAAACTGGAAAACATTTGGGGATCTTCCTTAATTCAGAAATATTTTTAAATGAAAAGGAATAATAAGTTCTTTCCCAAACCTAAGCCTTTAGATTTTACGACTGATGGACAGAGAGATAATAAACACTGCCCCTTTCTATCTGCCAGACATCTTTTAAAGCAAGGATACCAATAACGCCTTTCACAAATCAGCACACAATACCGAATTAAGATTATTTTTCAGTTTTGCGATTTTTCAAGAAAATAAGTTCATGGTTCTAAACTCAACATGGGTCATGTGGAAATGCACACCAACAGAGGGTCATATGATAATGGGAACCCTTCAGTGTCTTGTCTGTTTAGCCACATGAGTTCAAACTTCTCCCGAGAAGCCTGAGCTTATGTTCACATGACGCCACGTTCATGGGTGAGGATGGACCAGGCGACGGCCCCGAGCACTGATTAGCCACACTGTGCGTCCCTAGGTCACTGCCACCCTTTATTTGAGCCTCAGCAAACTAACCCTAAGACCCAGAAGGCTCTGGGCAGACCCAGCCCTCCACCTACTTGAGAACTGCTGCTGCTGGGTGGTCACGACCTGACTCAGGAGTGGCCCAGCAGTGTAGACTTGAGTCAGCCACGACACACAGTCAGCACTACGGCTGCCGCCGTTCGCCACAAAGCAAGAGCAGAGCCCGAAGCAAAGTGAATGATTTTTTTTAAGGGAAACTTTAAAGGCATAAATTTGAGAATTCTCCCTCCATTTGAAAACTACCCTCTACGTTCAATGTGACAGGTGTAAAAGCTTTATCAAGGTCTACTTGCCTATTTTAAGCGTAGGCTTTTTTTTTTTTTTTGAGATAGTAATTATACTAACACACTAGAAGTAATAAACTCTGGTGTCACTTCTTCACCGCAAAGTTGTAGGGGCTTTCTCTTTTTTCTTCTTTGGCTCATGGTTATATAATTTAAAGAACGAACACAAGAAGAATATTCATTTTCTTTTATAATAAACTCAGTCAGATGTGCCTATTTTATGCTGACATTTATGATGTCCTTTTATAAACTACATTAACGTGTTTTCAGAAGCTAACATGAAGACTGCCTGAAAAAGCAGCCTCACGAGAAGAGGCCCCATTTTTAACACTGATGATCACATTCCTTTGTCAGCACTTTTTAGATAGTTAAAAATAATCCACAAAGTTAACTGTTTCCTTTAGTATTTTAGTTCCAAGATTACCAAGATGCAACATTTTGCCTGAGGATGTGGTCTGTCAAATTTTTAAACTGGATCTGTAGCCAATATATACAGACCAGGCTCTGGGCTGCCAGGCTTGTCAGTGTTGTTGGCAACACTGTGGGCAGGGAGTTTGTGCCTCATCTCTTTTTAAATAAAAAGCCAAGCCTTGGAATGACGGGATTGAAAACCTCCCCCGGAGCCTCCTCCCCAGCCTGGCAGACGTCTGCCCCACTGAGCGCAGTGCTGGCCGCCACTGCCCAACAGGCAGCAGGGTACAAGCAGGTGCAGGCCATTTGGACTTTGCTCAGTATTTGTTCTTTAAATATCATAAACTACTTGCATAAGGGAGGAATTTTATGGAGCACATTGGGCATGATTTTTTAATTCTTTGTGTTGGAGGAAACATCTCCTTTCCAGCCTGTGGCTCAGGGCCACGCACCTCAGGGCCCTTTAGCCTATTTAAATGGAAGATGACATTTCCTGGGGAAAACGGCCCGGAATTCTGCTGCTGCTGTAACCCACAGCTGGTAGGTATGGCACGAAGGGCAGACCCTGCAGACAGCCTTGCTGGGCAAGAAAGTGCAGCTTCTCTTCTATGAAGCAGGCGCCTGTGGCCTGCACTGCAGGGAGCTGGACCTTGCTGCTGTGGGGAAGGCAAGCGCCCACCTGGCGCCCGGGGCAAACCAAACAGAGGTGGTGACGCACCCGCATTTCTCCTCGCAGGGGCTGCCCAGGTCTTCCCAGTGCCTGCCCAGGGGAGGCCAAGTGCACAGTTGCCAGGCAGAGGGGCCTGCTCCTGGAGGGGCACTGGCAGGACACACAGCCAAGCAAGGTGGCAAAGCCATGCCAAAGGAGTGCAGCCAAGGGAAATCAGGACAGAGTGAGGTCACCGATTTCAAACCTTCTCCCAATGGATGCGCAACGGGCGCGTTGGCAGTGCCCTGTCCCCGCGGCCAGGCGAGCTGACTGCGAAGGAGTGCGCACCTCCTGGCCTCCAGGGCGACCCACCGTGGCGGACGCCCCTGCACCCGGGTTCCCCACCCGGCGGCCCGCGCCCGCACCCACCTTGACGACGTAGGTGACTCCGGCGCCCAGCACCTGGTCGCTGGCGTGCGGGGCGCGGGGCAGCGGCTCGTCGCCGGGCCGGCCCTTCCTGGCTGCGCGCATGGCCGGGGCGCGGGGGCCGGGGGGCGCGCTGCCGTCCGGGGCGGCCAGGCTGGGCGCGCTGCAGCTGCCCGAGAGCCGCGCGCCCGCCCGCTCCCTGGCCGCCGACAGGCCGCGGAGGCCCGAGCTGGAGAGTTTCAGGTGGGACACCTTGTGGAGCAGGTGGCCCAGGCTGCCCGGGCCATCGTCGGGCGCCCTGCGCAGCGCGTCTCCGGACACCAGGTAGGGGGCCGCCGCCGGGGCCGCGCGCGCCGCCGAGACCTTGCCGCCGCCGCTCACCGACAGGTTGTGCAGAAGGTCATCGACCGATGTCACCGAGTCATTCCTGAAGCGGTTGTACTTGGTGCGTGGAAGCATGCCCCTCCGTGGGCTCGCCGCATCCGCCCGGGCGCTGCAGGAGCCGGCCCCGGCGCGGGCTGCCGCGCATAGCAGGGGCCGCGGTCCCGGGCGGGACGCAGCGCCGGGACAGCCGGCGGGTGCGGGGCAGCGGCGCCGGCCGCCCACTGCTAACAGCCCGCGCCGCCGCGGCCACGCAGCCCCGGGCCCGGGCTCGGCTGCTGAGGGCGGCGCGGTAGCTTTGCAAAAGTCATAGTTTCCTCTGATGAGCGCCCAGCTGCTCGGGGCTGCTCACAGCAAAAGCATGACTCACTCCGAGAGGAGACCCTTCTCAACAAAGGCTCGGTGAGCGCTGCAAATCACTTCCTGTAGCAAAAAAAAAAAAAAAAAGAGGAAAAAAAAAACCACATACACCCACTGACAGCACACAGGAACCAATCAGTTCTCAAATTTCCTTCTTCTACCTTCCCAGATATTTTCTTCCAACCTTTGGTTTTTCACCTCCCCTTCCCCCACACACGCAGCCTTTGTGCCAGGGAGAATCCAGTCCCTTCAGATGAGCAGGTGAACTTTCTGAAACCCGACATTCTGAGCTGGGGGTTTCTCTTCCCTGTGCAGCCCATCAGTGGGAGGCCCAAAGTATCTGACAGTGATGCGTTAAGATGTGACGAAGCCTTTTTAAGAATAAAATCTTCAGCAGATCCGCATGAATTCTGATTTGGAAGCGGCAGGAATTGCTAAATAGCGAAGAAAAAAAGGAATTATTCACTCCCAGGTGAACATGAAATACTAATTTCCTGGGTTTTTCTTTTTTCTTTTCACATCAACTGAGCAGCCATGACAAGTGTCTTTGTGGCAGCGCAGTTCCTCCAAAAAAAAAAAAAAAATCTGCATATGAACTTCTGCACAGAGCCGATGAGGGCATCCTCCCTCGCTAATTTACAGCAGCCTTTCTCAGTCAGGGTTCAGTCGAATACGACTTCCAAAAAAGAAGAAGAGAGCTTCTGTGATGGATGGCACCAGGCTCCAGAAATCTATCCGAAAAAAGGAGCTGCGCTCGAAGCTTTCTTCCAACTGAATGTGTTCCAGCCCTGGAAAAAAGCCTAAGAAACGCTACCCATGCATTTCAATGTCCCTTCATTCGCTGCTTGCAACCCCACAGTAAGAATGAAGAAAATGCAGCTGCTCTGGTCACGCATCAAATCCGCAGGAAAGACGCTTTCTTTTCAGGAGACAGACGGGCTGTGAGTGAAACGCACAGGCCTCCTTCCTCCCGACGGAAGAACAGGCCACTGGTGGCCCCCAGAAGGTCTGCGGACACTCAACCCCAATGGCCCCCGGTCGCCGTGGGCTCTGTTCTTCTGCGTCATGCATTGAGATGACCTGCCGGACAGACACCAGGATAGGCTCCCCTCCAAGTTCCCCGGCTGCTTCTGCGCAAGCAAATGCGTTTACCTCTAGCCCATTATCAGGCCGCCCTGAGTCTTCTGACACCCACAGCTAGACGTGTGACCCATGAGGTACCGAGGCTTGACGAGCTTAGGGAGCAGGTGTGGCGAGGCCCACTCTCGGCAGGCTGCCGGGGAGGCCAGCTGCCGGCACGCAGGAGGCGAGGAGCAGCGGCTCCCCTCCCAGGGCCGCAGGCCTAGCAGAGCGGCCGCGTGGCTCTCAGTTTTTCCCTTCCCCTTGCTTGCATAGCAACAGCAAATGCACGCCCCACAGATGGTTGTGACGGTTGTCAAGGCCCCCCCAAATCTAAAGCAAAAATGTCTTATCATTCCCAAACCGTGGTCCTCATTAGAAGCAGACAAAAACAGCAAATGTGAATGAAATGCTGTTTGTGTGAATGAAAGGGCTAGCGAGCGAGCCAGCGTTTCTGTGAATGAAGCGGGGCCTTGCGGCCGCGCCAAGCAATCCCCTGGTTCCAGCGGCCTCAGCCAATGAGCAGCCGCCCCGATGACTCATTCAACAAAGGCTTGCTCAATAGTGGAAGATTCCATTTCAATCAAAGGCGGGATCTTTCATCCAACGGCAGTGTGGGAAAAAGAAAAAGGAAAAAACGCCAGGCTGATCACAAAGATGCAGGACGGAAGGGGACCACTGCCATGGAGAGAAGAAAAACTAAATTTTCAAGGGAATTCGAGAACCGTTGGTCAGGTCCGAACGTGCACAGGATTGCCCCCTTGGAGGTGAGCTGTGCCCCCAAACTTTCATTCAGCCGTTCATTTACATCAAGGAGCAACCGTGAATGTGCCGTTCGGTTCAGCACTTATTATGAATGTACAGCGAATGCATTCAAAACCTGGGGCCTCGCCCTCGATTCTTTTTGTGAAAGGAACACAGAGCACGCGGCACGCTCTGAATCTCTAAGGAGAAAGAAACCCACAGCTACACAGTTAACCCCTTAACCGACGGAGGGCTCCTGTTTCTTTTACAGTGAAAAGGCAAATGGAGAGAGATTGGCTTTTCAAAATATAAATAGCAATATAAATGTACTATATGTCAGAAGATACATAACCAAAGAGAGTGATTAATATTCCAAGAACACGATAGAAAAGCTTACTTATCGGGACGATGGGATCATCATTTTGGAAGGTAGGAGAAAAGCGGAAGGAACCCCCCTCCGAAGGCTCCCCAGGACCAGAATAGAAGCTGCAAGCCCAGCCGGCATCCCCCGCCCCGCCCTCCCAGGAGAGCCCCCGGGCCCCTCGGGGCTTTACTGCTTATTTTAGACACTGTCCCCAAAGCCTGAGTAGCTGGTTTATCAGACTGCGACAACGCAGAGAGGGATGGCAGAGGGAATTTTCATGGTCTGGCAACACAGGAAAACAGACAAAAGGAAGCCATTATAAATAGAGCCCTGAGATTCGAGAAAGGCAGGCAGCCAGGGGTCGTGGACGGTAGTCTTTCCAGAATATTGTGGGTTTTCTTTTTAAATCTATTAATTTAAAAGAGTATTAGTTTTCTATTGCTGCTGTAACCACAAAATCAGTGGTTTAAAACGAGAGAAATTTACTCTCTCCAATGCTGTAGGTCACAGAAACCGGTGGCATGTGGATACAGTGGAGGAGGTGCACGGGGGCTCCTTCTGGGGGTCTACAGGAGAATCCCTATCCTGGCCTCTTCCTGCTTCCGGAGGCCGCCCACGCGCTCGGGGGGGGGGGGGGGGGGGGGGGGGAGTGGCTTTGCCCCGTAGAAGGTTTCCTTCTAGCAAAAGAGGCAGAAAATACAAAGTTAATATTATAGCCTGTATGCTACACCAATTTTTAAATACGTGTGACACAAAAGCTATGCCAAGGGAGTGTGCTGAGCTTGGCCCAAGGATGTCGGGGTGACTTCAGTGGGGAGATGGCCCCCCAGCAGAGTTTGGAGGGGTTGCTGGGGTCTTCCAGGTAGATGAGGGGAAAAGACACCTCAGGAGGAGATGCTGTGTGGGGAGCAGCTCAGGGCCTGAGCCACTCAGTGCTTCCAGAATCCATGTAGCTTGCTTGGGTTGCAGGAGAGTGTCACTTCCAGAGGTTAAGAGTGCCCAGCCTGGAGGGTCTAGGAATAAACCAAACTCCCTCTCGAGATGCCACAGGGGGTGGTGGGGGGAGGGGTCCTGCAGGGGCTCGAGAGGGGTGGGAAAGTCAGGTTCACATTTTGTGTGGACGTGGGGCGGCTCTGGGGGGTTGAGAGAGGAAGAGGTCACAGTACAGGTGAGAACTGATGGGGTCGTGAAGGCAGGCAAGGGGGCTGGAGGAAAAGGAAGGGTGGGTTCAGGAAGCACTGAGAAGGCTAGCTGACCTGGATGACAGATGGATGGGGCAGTGGAGAGGGGGGCTTTTCTGGAGGCAGAACTCAGAAGGAGTTTGGGGTGCAAGATGCTTGTTAGGGGCCAACCTCTGTGGAAAGCTGAGGGAGGCTGCAGGATGGCCAGAGGGGAGAAGTGGGACTGTGTGAAGCCTCACACACCCCAGCCTGGGGGGAGCCCCCCTTCAGTGTCCCCCTTGTTCCCTCGTCCCTCTCTCCTCACTCTCTCAGCTGCCCCAGAAGCATGGCCTCCAGCCAAGCAGCCCCTGCAGCTCAGCCAAAGGAGTGGGCCATGGAGAGGGCCTGCAGCCGCACTCCGCAGGGGCAGGAGGCCTCTGTGGAGGAGCTCAGGCAGGGCCCTCTGCACCTCCCGCGTAGAGGGGTGCAGAGCAAAGGCCCTCTTCTGACTTGGACGGTGAGGCTGAGTGAGTCTCATCCGTCAGGATGAGGAGCATAGGTGGCCGGAGGGGAGAGGAGGGTTCTGAAGGCAGGTGAGCGCTGGCACATCCACGGAGAGCTGTCCAGTGCTGAGGGGCAGGCAGGGCTGGAGTTTGGAACCTGAAAGTCATCGGGTGCCTGTGACGTTGAGCCATTCAGTGGCTGGTGCACACTTAGGAAGGAAGAGCCAGCAACAGGGACGGATCCCTAGGACACGCCAGACCTCCCAGACGGGAGCTAAGAAGAGCTGGTCAGGAGTGGGAGGACACATACGGAAACCTGGTCTGGTGGATGCCGTGTGTCTTAGTCAGCTCAGGCAGCTTTAACACGACACCACAATGGGCAGCTTTAACAACAGACAACTATTTCTCACAGTGCTGGAGACTGGAAGTCCTTGATCAAGGCTCCAGAAGATTTGATGTCTGGTGAGAACTGACTTCCTAGTTCATGGATGTGGCCTCACATGGTTGAAGGAGTGGGGAGCTCTCTGGGGTCCCTTTTATAAGGGTCTTAATCCCATTTATGAATGCTCATCTTCATGACCTGCTCACCTCCTAAAGGACCCCCCTCCAAATACCAACACATTGGGGGTTAGGTTTCAGCATAAGAATTTTGGGGGACAAACGTTTGTTTCAAGAGAAAGTCAGTGACAGTTAACAAGGGCAGTGGTGGCAATCATAATACTTTGATTGACCATCTTCATGTGCCAAACAATGCACACCCATCATTCCCACAGATCCCATGACCTGGGAGATGGAGTTTACAGCCCGTTCTGCCCAGAAAGAAACCAAGGATCAGAGGGCTTACAAAAGGTGCCAGGGCCACACAGGGTTAGTAACTGGCTGGGCTGTCTGACTCCGAATCCACGTTTATGACCACGGCATCACCCAGCTCAGAGAGCTTAAGTCAGGAACACACTGAGAATCACCTTTGGAGGCGGTGATTATCCATCACTACACCTTAGCAGCGAGAATGGAGAGGGAACCACTTAGGTCACAGGATGGCCTCAACCAAATGAGAAAATGGATGAAAAAGTCATGCTTTCCAGAAGTTGGAATGAAATGAAAGAGAAGATGCAGGGTGATGGCTGGAAGCACAGCACAGGAGAGAGCAGGTGATGGAAGGCGAGGGTGTTTAGGGTAAGACGGAGAACAGAACGGGAGAAACAGAGATCCAGGAAAGAGGGAGGGTCGAGTATGGGTGGAGCTACTGCCCTGGAGCGAGGTGGAGACAGGGAGGAATTGGGGAGCAGATCATTTGGGGTTGGACAGGAAACAGGCGGTTCCAGGAAAGAGACCTTAATGAACAAACACGTTCAGAGATGGGGTTAAGGGAGTCCAAAGGCTGGTGACACACAGGGATTCCTAACAGCCAGAAGCCATTCCCACACTTAGGGCTGAAGGCAGTTGAATCTGGGGAGCCGGTGGAATTCCAGCTGGAGTCTTGGAATGGGGGCTGCCAGGGACAGCTGTAGTCTGGGAGGAACAAAGTTGCTGACAGAGAAGTAGAACCAGTGATGAAGAGGGAAAGGGAAGAAATACCCCAGCTTCTCTCTCCCCGCTCTCTGATCTCCTACTTGTGCCTCCCATGGGCCAAACCGATGGGAAGCCAGAGGTCCAGGGAGCCTGGTGATGAGGAGGGAGGGGGCAGCCTCCCAGGCACAGAGCCGGTTGGGCAAGGTTGTGCTTAAAAAGTGAGAGGGGTCCACTTAAGTAAGGAATTTGAGTTGAGGGGGAATGTTTAGAATGCCTGCCAAGGGGAAAAGAGGATGCTGCTGACGAGCAAGGAAGTGCAAAGGCATTGGCATTATGAACCCACCACGACTCTGTGCGGCCCTGGAGAGCACAGGTGTGTTTCTCTAAGAGTGTTCATCAGACTACTTATGAGCTGGCGGAAAGAGAATTATTGGGTGGAGGGTTCATGGGAGGCTGCAGGCAGGGGAGGGAAGAGGAGAAGGGGCCCAACAGGAGCAGGTGATGGGCTGTGGGGAGAGGAACGGCAGAGATGGAAGTGGCTGCTGAAGGAGGATCAGATGTGGGCGTGGAGGTCTTGAGGTCCTGGGGAGGTGGCAGCCTGAATCGTTTGGGATGCACATTCAAGGGAAATGGCAGGGAAGGCCCCTGATGGTGTCCCCGAGGCATAGGTGGGGAGGGGGGCCTCAGTTTCACTGAAGCCAGAGATTGGGTCATCCTAGCAGGAGGCTGGGGATGGAAGGGAGCTCATTAGCCACGACAACGTGGGAAGGAGTGAGCTAGCCGGGCATAGAAAAAGAGAGAATGAGAGCACAGGACATTTAGAAGGGAAGAAACAGGAGCCACACCCTACAGCTGATGTGGAGAGAGAGGTGAGTGCCAACCATGGGGGAGGCTCCCGAGACCAAGGACGTCCACCTCGGGTATGCACCGCCCACCTCCTGGGTGCAGTAATATCTGTGGTATAAAGAATACTTTGTAACAGGTCCCCCGACGGTGGGAAGCCTGGGTGCTGAAACTGCGCGTGCGCCAACAGTTCAGCACCGAGGACAGTTCCCGGGAACCTCGGCCCTAGACCAGGCTCCTGTCCCCAGAGGCACCCTTGAGCCTTGGCGAGCTCCAGGGAAAGGTCCCGGCCCCTGCGCCTCTCCACGAGTGCTGCGTCTGTTTATTTCCAAGGTTTAAGTATTGTCCCTACCTCCAGGCAGCTGCGGCCTCGCAGGCCCACTTGAGCGACAGGATGGGGTCATTAGTCTGGAGTCCTCAGTGGGGGCCACTGGGCAGCTCCTCCCTGGGCCGGGCCCTGAGCTGATCTTCTCGCAGGCCTGTCCGATCCTTATGACCCCACTCTACAGATGAGTACACCAAGGTAGGAGAGGTTTAGTGACTTTCTATGGTGACCCAGCTAGCAGGTGGTAGAGCAGGAGTTCACACCACGGCCAGCCTGACTCTAGCACCCACCAGAACAACCTGCAAATGGGGGATCCTCATGCAGCCCTGCCACTGCTCAGTCCCACCTCTGTGGAAGGATAGGAACATAACTGCTACCTCCTTACACTCGTGCCATGTGAACACAGGAGCCTCGCAGGCTCAGCATGAGGTATTTGATCATTCCTGGGGGAGACAGGCAGGTCATCGCCTACTGTACACGCAGGAGTCAAAGTTAACCCTGGGCGAGCCATGGACGTGCCAGCCTCAGGGAGGAAGTGGAGAAGGAAGGGGGAGGCTTTAACGTGCTCTGACAACGGGCACATCAGAAACACAAAGCGCTGGGGAAACGGTTCTTGTCTCAAAAAGAGGAGTTCCGGGGAGAAGCCCCAGAGAGGGGAGGGAGCCGCAGGACTTGCACACTAAGAAACAGCAGGGAGGCTGTGCGCGCCGAAATAATTGCTTGATTAAAATGCGCAAGAACCTTATTTCACTTGTAAAAGAAATTAAATCTTTTCCTGAAGAAGAATTAATTTAGAAGAATTTTAGTGGATTCTGTATTCCCGTCAACTCCTTGACCGTGTGCATGTCTAGTTTTATGTGGAAACAATTTCCTTTCCTCATTTTTCCTCTATTTTTAGAGACATTGGATTTTATAGTATAATCTCCACAAATATGTTTCATGGCTGAATAATGTTCCATGGAGTCTAGAAAATGTAATTTCCTTAGGCCTCCCCATCCCTGGACACTTCGATTGTTTCTAATTTATCAGGACCGTAAACATCGCCATAGTGAGAGCCTTTGCACATGCAGCTCATTTTGTATCACTGACTTATTTCTCCGCATAAGTTACAGGAAGTGGAAACTCCTGTAGCTCTTGGTTGGTGCTGCTGAGCGGCTGTCCAAAGTCCTGCGTCAGTTTTCACTGCCGGCGGCAACCAGCAGGAGCAGACCCGGGTGCTGCAACCTCACCAGCCTGGGCTTTTGCTGTTTTTGTGGTTTCGTAGTTGCCAATGGTTCCTCATATTTAATGGTTGCAGGATGGTCACTCAAGGGCCTGGACTCTTGGCTGGCTGGGGGCCTGTACTTCTGCCTTCATTCTCACTGACTGGCTCCAAACCAAAAGTGGTGAGATTTCCGCCAACTCGATGCGGGCGTCTGCCTGTGGGCTTGAACCTATGAGACCTTCACCCCCGCCTTTGTGTCAGACGGAGACCCCGTACTGAGGCTCACACTCGTCCTGCTGGACTCACAGTACTGTTTTGGCTATTTTTAATTTAGGTCATTTCTGCCAGATTCTGCATGAGTTTTCACTAGACTTGTCAAATGTTTACCATTTTTACCTTTTACAAAACATTTTTTTACAAAAAATATTTGAGTCTATATACAATTGTGTATCATATAGTTACCTTATGTTATGTAATTATTTACGTATTATCTACTATATTGTGAATTATGATTTACACATAATTATATATGCTAATATACTTATATAACCTATGTTGGCATAATATTGATATATATAAATTATAAGTACTATTCTCTTTTATATAGATATGTGTTATGATTTATACATAATCCTATATACTAATATACTTATATAGCCTATATTTGTATAATGTTTATATATTAATTATATGTATTATCGCTCTTTCACATGGATGCATTATGTCTTATGATTTATGCATAACATATATACTAACATGTTTATACAACCAATGTTTGTATAATATTTATACACGTTAATTATATGTATTATTTCTCCTTCATGTGGAAACTCAACAGCACAGAGGCATCAATATGCAGGCGGCTGGTACCCAGAAGGGCCTTTGCTGTCTCAGAGGCACTTAGCGAGGCTGAGACCACAAAACCTGTATGTTTTCGAATGCAGCTACCAGCAGCCATGCTGTGCGCAGTGGTTCTCAGATTCGAGGACCCCTGGCGGACTTGTCATAACACAGATCGCTGGCTCCACCTGGAGTTTCTGACTCAGTGGATGTGGGCGGCTCCCGGGTGGCCACGATGCTGCCCAGTTGTAGACACAGCCTGCTGACCACTCGGCAGCTGTGCCAGCTGATGATCCCACCCTGAAAACTAAACGCTGGACACGCTCCCACTGCAAGACACAACAGACTGAAATGGTTCCATCTGCTGCTACCTGGGGACAGCCAGATGGTTGACCTCAAGAGGTGAGAGGGCTGGGAGACAAAATCCTGGCAAATTCCCAGCACAGTGTCTTCGTGGGGCTCAGGAGAAGCCTTGGAGAACTTCGCAGCATGACATCCCTTTTCAGTGGAGTTCCCGATGCTGGCTGCAGACACTGGAAACCCCAAGAACCTCCTACTCAAGGAAGTCGGACGTTTAAACCAAGAACCCCAAAATAATAATAGTGGCTAAAAAGACGTGTCAGGTAGTTTTCTAAGTCCTTTAAATGTGCTTTCACCTTCATAAGTGCCCTAACGATGTAGGCACTATCATTGCCTCTGTTTTATAGGTGGGGAAACTGAGGCACAGAGGGGTTAAGTAATAGGTTCACAGTCACAGGCTAGTTAGGACAGAGCCAGGCTTTGCCTTCAGCCCCACTCACCGGCCAGGCTGTTGACGACTGACCCTACAGGAACCCAAGGACGAAGGAGTGAAGGTCAGGGGCTGGCATAGGAGTCTTGCTTGAACATCTGTTTAAAAGTTGTGGGACCCCAGGGGCTGGCCCCGTGGTGTGATGGTTAAGTTTGGCACTCTCCACTTCGGCAGCCCAGGTTCGCAGGTTTGGATCCCAGGCGCAGACCTACACCACTCATCAGCCATGTTATGGTGTCAACCCACATACAAAATGGAGGAAGACTGGCACAGATGACAGATCACGGCTAATCTTCCTCAGCAAAAAGAGGAGGATTGGCGACAGATGTTAGCTCAGGGCCCATCTTCCTCAACAACAATAACAAAATGTAGTAGGGCCCCAGATCCCCTTCCCAAGCCTGCACGTCCAAGCTACAGTTTGCTGCCTGCCTGCAGAAAACAGGCTGGTTTTGTTCTGGAGTAGGTGGGAGGGAGGCATCTGTCCTGGGACCCCAGCACCACTAAGAGTGAGGGCACCCTGGGAGAAGGGTCTGGCAAAGGCGCCCGTAATGAGTCCACCACAAAGGCCTGCTGCTCCTCCCCACCCTGCCCCATCCTGGCTGGATGGCGCTGGCTTCTTCCCTGGGAACTGAGCAGCCCAAGCACACAATGCTGACAGGTCACTGTGTGGCGGGCTGAACACTGACACCTGCAGTGCACCACCCCACTGGGTGCTGGACACAGGCAGACAGGCAGAGAGCACAAGACACCTGGGGAAACTTCTAACGTGAACTATAGAGATCGAAACAAGCAGAAAAAAAGCCACTTGGAGGAAAGAGACTATGAAGAGAGAAGAAAACACAAAAGACAAAAACTACTAAAAATTGGCTCAGAAAGATACAATTTGCATCTGCGAAACAAGACAAGATGCCAAAAAAGAAAGAAAGGGAGGGAGGAAAGGAAAAGAAAATAACATTAAAAGAATAAAAAGAAACTTTTGATAAATAAAACCTGAGAGGAATTTAAAAATCAATTCCATAGAAGGGTATGAATGATTTATTGGACAAGAAAATTGAGGAAATCTAGACATCAAAGCAAAATTGCAAAGTTATGGAAAATAGGAGGGAAAAAATAAGACATTAGACGACCAGACCAGAGGATCCATCATCCAAATTATAGGAGCTGCAGGAAGGAAAGAGGAAGGGAGGAGGGGAGGAAGCAATCAATGAAACAATGCAGCAAAGTGTCCCAGACTGACCAGGTGCCCAACACAGTCAGAGAAGGCACTTGAAGATTTGGAGATCAAGAGGCCATTTTGTGTGGGAAAACCTCAGCAGGAAAGAGAGAGAGTGAGAAGCAGGTCACATATAAAGGGTCAGGAGCCAGGAACACTGGAAGCTAGACTTCTCCAGAGCAATGCCCTCAAAATTGTGACGGGAAAGGATTTCCAACCTAGACTTTTATACTCAGCCAAACAGTCAACTAAGGGTGAAGGCAGAACAAAGATGGCTTGAGATATTCACAGTCTCAAAAACTTCTCATCTTTTCTCAGGAGCTACTGTGAGATGTGCTCCCCCTACCCTACAGGGCGTACACCTAAAAGAGGATGGCATGGGCTGCAGGAAACTGGACCCAACCCAAGATCGAGGGAAGAGGAAAGTTCAGGATGGTGGTCCCAAGATGGCCCTGCAGGAGCAGGCAGAGAGGACATCTCAGGAATGTGACATTGGACTCCTGGTGGGCCCGACAGGTTCTACTTATAAGTCCAAAGGATACTAAGCAAAGAAAAAGGCAACCTTCCAACTCCAAGGACTATAAGGAATTGGGGCAGGACAGGAAGAATGAATTCAGCACACTATGTGGCTCAGTTCTCTGTGACATTTGCTCAATCAGAATAATGTAAATACTGAATGTTAATCTAACCCAAACATACTCTAACGTGCTGGGAGAATTGACGGCTCGGAGGCGCATGGTGGCATGGATGTATTATAGACTCCTAAGAGCCAATTGATTCCAAGGAATAATCGAAACTCATTGCTGCTGGGCTGTGGGACATAGGAAGAGAAAGGCCGGGAGGGGATGTTGCCTGTCTCCTGATGTGCCTCGGAGAACTGGGGGACCCTCCAGATGATGTGCACACGGAACTTCAGCCTGAGGTGTGTAGATCGAGCGTTGCAATCAGAAACCCCACCAGGAAAACATTTTATTCTCCCTTAAGCCTCTGATTTTTGACAATTTTGTATCTTTGTGGTTCCACCAGGAGGAACTGGCTGCAAAATGTATTTCAGGTATCTAAGTGGATTGACCTGCTGGATTAAATTTCTTAAGGTTGTTGGTCTGCATGGTGGGAAACTGCCATGATTGACAGCTGGTCTCACCCCTTCACACTGAGTGGTCCTGCCAGTCCGCAGACCTTCAGTTTGACTGATCTTTGGCCACTTCTGCTGGCAGCGATGGAAGCCTATCCATCTGCTAAGCAAGAGGGCATGCAGCTCACTCAAACGAAAATTTCATCCAGTGGGAATGCAGAACAGGACAGTCACTTTGGGAAACAGTTTGGCAGTTTCTCAAAGGTTAAACGTAGACTTTCTCATGCACCCAGCAATTCCACTCCTTGGTACCTACCCAAGAAAAAGGAAAACATATGTCCACAAAAGACTTGTGCACAAGTGTTCACAGCATCATTATTCATCACAGCCAAACAGTGGAAACAACCCAGTGTCCATCAACTGGTGGGTGGAATACTACTCTGCAATAAAAAGGAACAAGCTATTGACACATGTTGCAAAATGGATGAACCCAAAACCGTTATGCTGAGAGACAGAAGTCAGACACAGCAGACCACTAGTATGATTCCATTTATATGAAATGTTCTGACACAGCAAATCCATTGAGGCAGAAAGCAGATCACCGGACGCCTGGGGCTTGGGTGGCGGGGAGGGACTGGGGATTGACTATAAAATAAAAGGGCACAGGGAACTTTTTGGGTGATAGAAATGTTTTAGAACTGTATTGTGGTGATGGCTAAATAATCCTGTATATTTACTGAAAATTATTGAATTGTGAAGATTATTTACTGAAAATTATGGAATATTCGAATGGGTGGATTTTATGGCATGCAAATTATGCCTGAAAAATCTGTTTTAAGAAAAATATTTAGAATTACTTTTTTACAAAAACTGGAAACTAAGACACAATTTCGTGTAAAACGATTCCATTCAGATTCTCCCAGTGACATTATAGGCTCAGTCTTAAAATCGTTTGTTCCTCATACAAGAAGTTATACGAAGCCAGCTGCCCTGCACCTTGCTAACAGCAAAGCTGTCTGGGGTGGGATGAGCTGAGATGAGGAGAGAGATATCCAGCAAAGTTAAGAGCTGCAGTTTTAGCAAAGCAGAGAGAATTATTGCCAGCTCTAAAAATGGGGCATCCTATACTCGGAGTTCTCTCTGAGGAGCTGTGCCCATGACATTACATTCCGCAGTAAAAGATCTTCTCCTGGGGCACTTCTCACCATCAAAGGTCAGGCACTGGTGGTGCTCCTGAGCCCCATCTAGAGGGGGGGGTTGGAATCTACAAACATAGGATGGTATTCACAAAGGTGCAAAGTTGAGAGAGGTAATTCACCCAGTGGTTAGTGATAACTGGTGTCCAGTATTAATCTACTATGACCTACCATAGAAAGTCACTCCTTAAAATTTGTTTAAAAAGCTGAATCATATTTGTGTGAATTTTTCAGAATTGCAGGCTTCCCTCATTCCATTTGGCTTTCCTTGCAAGATCTATCAAAACTCCAAGACATACTATGTTTAAAGAGTTAGTACTGACTTAGGGACAGTCTGACTGCCTCTAGCTTGACCTAAGACCTCCCTTTCAAGGACAGAGAAAGACAGAGGACTCAACCATAATAACCTGCAATGCTATAGTAATTGGTGATGCTATATGTGAGTAACATACAATAACCTGTAATCCACATGTGAACATTTCCCTATGAGCTGCCAATTACTACTGTGTAGCTGTGATTAGAAGCTACTTCGCTCCCTATTTCCTTCCCTGAATCAGACACTTACTTAGAGGTGCCGCCCAGAGGAAACTGGTTTTCAAATCCAGATTCTCCAAATGAGAGTGTGGAACAACCATTATTTGACGCTGCTGAGCATTAACACCTCCTATAACAGTGATGTTAACTGACACGAGACTAGAATACATAAAATTGAAAACGCTAAAAAGTTTGCGTTAGGTATCTGAGTGATATCTACACCTTAATAAAAGGAGTCTGTGCATTTAGACACACCAGTCTTGATATATCAAAAAGTCAAGCCAAGAACACAAAAATGAACAATATTTCAGTTCCAAAAGACTCAGAAATTTTGCCTTTGTTACTATGTAGATTCATGTGATTGGCACAGTATTGTCAGGATGGACTAGGCTAAACGGTGGTAACAAAAGAGCCACCATCACCCTGGCACATTTATTGCTGTCTCTATGCATCCACCCTGGGTCGGCTGGGCTCTGCTCCCTGTTGTCTTCTCCCAGGGGCTCAGCTGGCAGAGCAGCCTCTTTGTGCCCATGATCAAGTGTAGACTGAAGAGTGCTGACAGTGCTCACATTGGCCCTCCAAGTTTCCACGAGGAGGTGACACACGTCACTG
This sequence comes from Equus caballus, assembly GCF_041296265.1. Classification (NCBI taxonomy): domain Eukaryota; kingdom Metazoa; phylum Chordata; class Mammalia; order Perissodactyla; family Equidae; genus Equus; species Equus caballus. The sequence goes on along the minus strand of NC_091706.1, from coordinate 66,341,401 downwards.
CTGCTCACATTTCACTAGCCAGAGCAAGTCATATGGCCCTGCTCGAGTTCAGCAGTGTGAGGCTGTTCAATCCTCCTGGGGAAAGTGGAGCAATGATTAGTGAGTAGGAATGCAGTGTCCCACAGCCATGCTTTCCTCTACTGAGGAGCCTGCAATGTCCCCAAGGGCAAAGGCTGCCCCAAGCATCCGTGTACCTTCAGCATCTCAACTCTGTCTGGCACGAATTCTATGCTCATTCACCTTTCAGGAAAGACCACGCAATGAATGGTTGGATGACTGGGTGGATGAAGAGTGAGCAAATACAAAAGTCACATAGTGTAGGGCTTGAGTAGAGAAAGACCCAGAACCATCACCATGAAGGAATGCCACCCACCACACTCAAGAGTGACAAGGCCTGCCCACATGGCCCCACAACTAGTGAGAAAGCAAATGGGGAACAGGTAATCACAAGTGTTTATGAAGCAGGAAGAACAGGCTTCTTGGAGCATTTAACTGGGCACCTAAAACACAGACATTCATAAAGAAGAAAATCAAACCACTGCTAACATTCAGTCCACTCTTTCATTCTCTGTCCATATTTTTCCACATAAGTAAAATCATATTGCTTCATCTCCTATTTCTTTCACTTAATGATGTTGTGAACATCTGTTCTTACCAATGGATATAGTTCTAAGAAAGCAGAGTTCTTACCTGGTCCCATGAAACTCCAATAGCAGAGAAAACAAGTCTGTAATTGGAACCTAACATTGTAATAATGTATAGATGTAGGTGACGGCCACTGTAGTTAATTATCACAGTACCGTTGTTACATCTGCTTTAAAATATCATTTATATTCCTCACTACCTAAAAATTATAGTGATAATAACTATCACAACTATATCTGGATATCTTATGAATTAATAAACAATCATTTATATTAGCATTGTCAAATGTGTTTTTTAGCATATTGATAATTGCATTTTAAAATAATTGATTTTCTTTGTAATTCTATAAATTTTATTTTGTTCATTTAAAAACATTATTCTGTCCAAATATATGCTGTCTATAAGAGACTCACTTTAAGCTTAAGGACAAGCATAAGTTGAAAGTGAAAGGATGGAAAAAGATATTCTGTACAAATAATAACCAAAAGGAGACAGATATGACTATACTAATATCAGCATAATTAGACTTTAAGTCAGAAACTGTTACAAGAGACCAAGAGGGACACTATACTTGATTAAAGGGTCAATTCACCAATAAAGCATACTAAGTATAAACATATATGCACCAAACATCAGAGCTTCTGAATAAATGAAACATTGACAGAATTAAAGCAAGAAATAGACAGCTTTACAAAAATAGTATGAGACTTCAGTACTCCACTTTCAATAATGCATTGAACAGCCAGACAGAAGATCAATAAAGAAATAGAGGACTTGAACAACACTATGAACTGACTGGGTGTAACAGACATATAGAGACACTCCATCCAACAACAGCAGAATACACATTTTTCTCAAGGGCACATGGAACATTCTCCAGGATAGACCATGTGTTAGCCAACTAAACAAATTTTAGTAAATTTTGAAAGATTGAAATCATACAAAGTATCTTTTCTGATTATAATTGAATGAAACCAGAAATGAATAGCAGAAGGAAAACTGGAAAATCCACAAATAAGTGGAAATTAAGCACACACTCTTTGACAAACAATCAGCCAAGGAAGAAATCACAAGAAAAATTAGAAAATATCTTGAGTTAAATGAAAATGAAAACACAGCATGCCACAACTTATGGAATATGAAGAAAACAGTACTAACAGGGAAGTTTATAGCTGTAAATGATTACATTAAAAAAGAAGGAAGATCTCAAGTCAACACTCTAACTTTACACTTTAATGAAATAGAAAAAGAACAAAAAACTAAACCCAAAACTAGCAGGAGGAAGGCAATAACAAAGATCAGAGCAGAGATAAATAGAATAGAGAATATAGAAGATGAACAAAATCAAGATTTTGTTCTTCAAAATGATCAACAAAACAGACAAACCTTTAGCTAGATTGACTAAGAAAAAGACAGAAGATTCTAACAACTAAAATCAGAAATGAAAGAGAAGACATTTCATCCAATTTTACAGAAATAAAAATAATTATAAGAGAATACTGTGGACAACTATACACCAACAAATTGGATAACCTAGATGAAATAGATAAATTCCTAGAAACGCATAATCTACATATACAGAATCATGAAGAAATAGAAAACCTGAACAGACTTATAACTAGTAAAGAGATGGAATCAGTAATTAAAACTCTCTCAACAAAGAAAAGCTCAGGATGAGATCCCACCCTTGATGAATTCTACCAAACACTTAAAGGATTAGCACCAATATTCCTCAAACTCTCCAAAATATTGACGAGGAGGGAATATTTTCAAACTCATTCTTTGAGGCCAGCATCACCAGAGCTAAAGACATTACAAGAAAAGGAAAATACAGATAAATAACCCTAATAAATATGGATGCAAAATTCCTCAGCAAAATACTAGCAAACAGAATTTAACAGCACATTAAAGGATTATAAGCCATGACCAAGTGAGGGTTATGCCTAGAATGCAAGGATGGCTCAACATACGAAAACCAATCAATGTAATACATCACACTAAAAGAATGAAGAATTCAACACCCTTTCATAATAAAAATATTTAACAAACTAAAAATAGAAGGAAAGTATCTCATATGATAAAGTCCATATGTGAAAAGTCCACAGCCAACGTCATAGCCAACGGTGAGAGACTGAAGCTCTTCCTCTAAAATCTGGAACAAGACAGGATCCCTGCTTTCACTATTTCTATCCAGTATAGTACCTGAAGCCAAAGCAATTAGGCAAGAAAAAAAATAAAAGGCATCCAAATTGGAAAGGAAGCAATAAAATTATTTGTGTTTGCAGATGACATGATTCTAAAGATTACACTCACGAAAAAATCTGTTAGAACCATTAAAATCAGCAAAGTTCCAGGATGCAAAATCAACACACAAAAATCAATTTCATTTCTATACACTAACAACAAACAATCTGAAAAAGAGTTTAAGAAAATGATTTCATTTCTGATAACATGAAAAAGAATAAAATACGTAGGGATAAACTTAACCAAGGAGATAAAAGACTTGTGGGCTGAAAACTAGAAAATGGTACTGAAGGAAATTAAGACAAAAGTAAATGGTAAATTTTATGTTGTGTGTATTTTACCACAATTTTTAACAAATAAATAATTTTTTGAAAAACCAACTGTGTGGCCATCAGAATAGGGAGACTCTGCAGAAGAACGGAAAAAAGGCTTAGGTATAGAGTTGCTATTTTGGGGAGAAAAAGAAAAGATACAGAACACCCAGTGAAATTTGAACCTCAGATAAACAATTTTTAACTTTTTAATACAAGTATATCCTATGCCTTATATAGGTCATAATTATACCAAGAAATTATTCGTTGTTTATCAGAGATTCATATTTGCCTGGGTGTCTTGCATTTTATTAGTGAGGTGAACCTTAAAGGGGGGCCCTGACCCGGACCCTGCGTTATTTCATCCGGATGTCTGTTTTCAGAGCCCACCCCATGGGCCGTGGGCCTCAGCCTAACTGCCAGCTCACTGAGCGCGTTCTCCTCTCCATTTGGATACCCGTGCTGTTTTCCTACAGGAGGAGGACATGCTGGCCTGGGGAAACCCATGCTGGTGGACGTGGGAGTCACAGTTCCCTATAAATTACCCCATCCCAATTCCACACACGACGCCCTTTCCTTCGGTCTGGGTCAGGCACTGTGCTGTGTGTGGGGGAAACCGCACAGCCCGCCTCACACAGGGAGCCTGGGGCACAGACAGGAGGATGGGTTAGGGCACTGCAGGGGGCTGGGCGTCAGCATGGAGGTTTCTAGAGCACAGGGGACCCAGAGGAGAGGAAGGGAGTGGCACGGTGCTGGCGGGGCGAGGGCAGGCCCAGCAGAGGCCTCAAAAGGATGATAAGAAAATCAAGGATTCGAGGTTCACCAAGCCTCCCCTGTGAGCCAGACTTCGAGTGGGAGTGGTTGCCTGGCTGCGTGCTGGGGTGGGCAGCGGAGCTCCGTCCAGTGGGGCTAGGGGTCTGTGTTAGTTCTTTGGTTAACAGGAACTTCTAGAAGTGTGTTAACCATCTTGTCACAGGCCTGGGTTCAGAGCTTAGGAGAAGGATGGAGAATGGACTGGGCAGTGAGAGCAGGATGACCTCCTGGGAGACGTCTGTCCCCCTGCCGTTGCCCAGGTGGGGAGGATAGGGACTGGCGACAGGATGGCGGTGGGTCCTCATCTATCCAAGCCCCCCCAGCTCCTGTGAGACGGGCAGTAAGTGGCGTGCTGGGGGCCTCGCTCTCGGAGGTGAAGGCCAGGCTGGAGAAATGTGTTCAGTTTCCTCCACAATCCGTGCCAGACCTGCTGCCTATAATTGAACCTGCAGATTTTAAGTCCCACTGAATTCTCAGCCTGTCCTTGGGCCCCAAACTCAGGCTCACTTTGTGAACGTGTAAAGAATGACAGGAAATGGCCCTGCTCCCATGCAGCCGGGGGTCTCCAGACAGCCTGCTCAGGGAGCCACTGTGACTTGACCCTTCTTTGTGCCCCAGGTCGAAAGTAGGGACCCACGTAAAACTTTCTATCTCCTGTGAGTTCTGATGGTTTGGGCAAACATGCAGGACATGGCCTGGGAGAGCAAATTTTGCCCTAGAAATACCCTCGTTCCAAGTGGCGTCTTCTCGGTGACCTGGAATGCTCGCTTTCCACGTGGGCTCGCTGAAGCAGTGCCCCTGCATTGTGGACAGGTCCTTAAATCGTGTCTTCCAAGCCCAGAACAGGTGCCGAGAGCCTCTTCATGCCCCGGGGCTGGGCCCCCCGTGTTCGTATTTCTCAAGTGACATGTGGTTTCGCTTTGACATTAATGCTGCCTCTGGTGTGTTTAGCCAATGTTTTGTCCACAGCAGCACTCTTCTTGCAGCTGCTTTGATGACGATTGTGTTTGTGCAGCCCAACATGCTTCCATGTCCCTCCAGGGATGCCATCAAATTCTCAAATCAACTAAATTAATTTAAATGACTTCAGTTTGTAAAATGCATGAATCATGTGAGGAATGTAAGAACAATGGATTTTAATCGACTGAAATATTTCGAAAAGGCTGACGGGGGTCCCTCTGTTCCAGAGGCGGGGAATAGGGAGTGTGGGCTGGGTCAAGCCGACAAGACAGGGGACGAGTGTGGGGATTGAGCACTTACAGTGGGTCCACAGGCCAACTGCCATTGGCCATTTGGTCAGGAGGCTGGACCGGGGTTTGTAAAGTGCTCACCATGTGACAGGGACCACGAGAAGAATTTTACTGGAGCAACTCATTTAAGTTCCACAATAAAACCCTACAAGACTGGAAGTATCATGTGCACTTTAGCAGATGAGGAAATGAGAAGAGAGAAGCTGGGCACCCTGGAAGCAGCAATGGGGCATGGGGACCTCGGGACCCCTGAGTTCCCTCAGTGCTCTGCCTCTGGGGCTCAATCTGCTCGGTAGTGTCAGTGAGAAGCCCTGAAACAACTGTTTATCTTTTCAAAAGATCGCATGCAGTTGTGTCACCTCCAGTCTGGAAGCCAGACTCCGAGTCAGGTTACCTGAAGTGTAGACGGTGGGGATCGACACCTCTGTGCTCCTGCTGCAACAACAGAGGGGGGATTGAGAAAGGCTTTAAACACCAGGAGAGTGCTGGAGGTGGGAAGCCATGAGGAAGCAGCACGCTGCCATTCCCTGGGGGACTGGAGCCTCTCCTGGCACAGCAGCCAGGGCAGCCTGCTCTCATCTGGGCAGCAGGGTGGCTGCCATCCCGGGGCCACTTGCCCCTCTCGTCGGCCAAGACGTCTGGCTGCAGCTTCGTGTGGCAGAAGCCTCGAATTCACAGGAGCGGAAGCAGCCCCAGCCCACGAGCCTCTGTGGGAGGACTCCCGCTGCCTCCCTTCCAGTCTGCCCGTCTCCTGGCAACATGCTCCCCACGCGGCCCATCAACCCCAAACGCGGACAGTCACAGCTCCGGGCAGACAGGAAATCTGCACGAGGGCCTCGCCAAGAGTCCGGCCACTCTCCTTCCACCTCCCAAGGCTGCGAGGGCACTCAGGGAAACTGCAGAAACACAGCTGGGCCGACGGAAGCCAGTATCTCCCACAAAAGCCAGCAGATATGGCAAACGTGTTATTGGCAGCCCTCGAGGGAGGGGCAACACAACTCAAGGAAATGAACCCATCCTGACCTCAGCACGTGAGTAGGAATTAGCATCCAAAGGCTCAAGACATACTAATCCATGCAATGTCATATATTTTTTTCTTCTGAGGAAGAGTAGCCCTGAGCTAACATCTGTTGCTCATCTTCCTCTGACTTTTTTCACTTGAGGAAGATCGTCCCTGAGCTAATATCCACACCAATCTTCCTCTATTTTATATGTGGGTCGCTGCCACAGTGTGGCTGACGAATGGTGAAGGTTCATGCCTGGATCCAAACCCACAAATCAAAAGCGAGTGTGCCGAACCTAACCACTCGGCCCGGGACCAGCCCCACACGGTGTTAGGTTTAATGCAACATTTCCTATCAACTTCAAGCATCTCCCCATTGCATCCTCAGGATGCAACTTGTTACTCCTAAATTTCCCCTGGAGTGAGGAAGCGTTCCGGACAAAAGGAGAGCTGGGCGTGGACTCAGGTTCTTTACCAAGCAGTATGCTGGAGCCAGCTGGTGCTGGTTCACGAGAGCAAGTTGCCAAATTGTCAGGGATTTCGTGAGCCTGATGCAGAATTGTTAGTAGCTTGAAATTGGCCAAGGTGGAGCACCGACACCACAGAAGTGGCTAATACTCCTGACCAGGGTTGGTTGGTTGGTTGGTTGGTTGTCCAGGAAACTGACTGTTCAACATGTACCAGCATCCCAGCCCTCACCTGCCACCTCCCAGGTGGGCTTCTAGTTTCTTCACCATTCCAAACCCTATCTTTCCTCATTCATAACATAGAAATCATAATTCCTACCCCACAAAACCATTTTTTCTAAATGAGAACGATGTGCACGAACGTGCTTTGTAAATTACAAAGCAATGGTCAAATGACTATAGGTTTTTCATCCTCATCCCCGAGTCCTTAAAACGTACAAGGACGTACCTGTCTGCCCGTGCCTCATGGATGCCAGAAATTTTGCTTCAACCTTTCTTTCATTATTTTTTTTCTTGGTGTTCATACCACTAGTTTTAGATTTAAGCTGAGGATTATAGAGTTCCCACTCTTTCCTCCACAAGGAATGTCAGGGAAAGCCACAGGGAGAGTAGAAAGCGCAGAAGTTAGAGCCCTCCTTCCACTTCCTGGGTTCTTGGCAAATGTGGGCTGAGTGGCCCTGGAAATCTCCAAGTGGAACTTGAGGGCTCCTTCCATGCAGGGCCTTAAGGTCAGAGCACAGGGGCAGCATCAAAAGTAAAACTTTCGTACATCAAAGGACACTAGCAACAGAGTGAAAAGGCACCCTACAGAATAGGAGAACGTATATCTAACAAGGGACTAATACCCAGAATATAGAGAGAACTCCTACCACTTACCAAGTGTAAAACCAACAACTCGATTGAAAAATGGGCAAAGGACCTGAATTGACATCTCCAAAGAAGATATACCAATGTCCGATAAACACATGCAAAGATGCTCAACATCACTAACCATCAGGAAGATGCAAATCGAAACCACAATGAGACATCACCTCACACCTGTTAGAACGGCTGTTATCAAAAAGACAAGAAATAACAAGTGTTGTCAAGCATGTGGAGAAAAGAGAACCCTCATGCACTGTTGGCGGGAGTGTAAATTGGTATAGCTACTATGGAAAACAGCATGGGATTCCTCAAAAAACTAAAAACTAGAACTGCTTTATGATCTGGCACTCCCACTTTTGGGTATATCTCCAAAGGAAATGAAATGAGGATGTTGACGAGCCACCTGGACCCCCATGTTCACAGCAGCGTCATTCACCATAGTGGAGACATGGACGCAACCTAAATGTCCATCAATAGATGAAGGGATGAAGGAGATGTGGTGTAGATATATCATTACAGCCACAAAGAACAATGAAATCTTGCTATTTGCAACAACATGGACAGACCAGGAGGACATTATGCTAAGTGAAATACCCCAAACAGAGAAAGACAAATACTGCATGATTTCACTTACATGTGGAATCTAAAATAGTCAGACTCATAGAAACAGAGACCAGAATGGTGACCTCCAGAGGCTGGGGGGAGGGGGAAATGGGGAGGTGCTGGCCAAAGGGTGCAAAGTTTCAGTTCTGCTGATGGATAAGTTCTGAGGATCTAACGTACAAGAGCGTGGCTATAGTTAACAACGTCGTGTGGGATACTGGAAATTTGCTAAGAGAGTAGATCTTAAGTGTTCTCACTACAAAAAAAAGGTAAAGAATAAATAAACAAGACAAAATAGAAAGACACACACAAAGAAATATGACTGACAAACTCTCTCTTTTTTTTTTTTTAAGATTTTATTTTTTCCTTTTTCTCCCCAAAGTCCCCCGGTACATAGTTGTGTATTCTTCGTTGTGGGTTCTTCTAGTTGTGGCATGTGGGACGCTGCCTCAGCGTGGTCTGATGAGCAGTGCCGTGTCCGCGCCCAGGATTCGAACCAACGAAACACTGGGCCGCCTGCAGCAGAGCGCGCAAACTTAACCACTGGGCCACGGGGCCAGCCCCTGCAAACTCTCTTTTTTTAATTTAAAGATTGGCACCTGAGCTAACATCTGTTGCCAGTCTTCTTTTTTTGTTTTTCCTTTTTCTCCCCAAAGCCCCCCAGTACATAGTTGTGTATTTTCAGTTGTGGATCCTTCTAGTTGTGGCATGTGGGACGCTGCCTCAGCATGGCCTGATGAGTGGTGCCATGTCTGCCCCCAGGATCCAAACTGGCCAAACCCCTGCCCGCCGAAGCGGAGCGTGAACTTAACCACTGGGCCACAGGGCCGGCCCCCTGGGAAACTCTTTGGAGTCTCAAAGCAAGAAGGATTCTAGAATCACCGAGAACACCCTGGACCCAAGTTGTGATTATTTAAGTTATCCAGGACAGGCTGTTTTATTTTTAAAGATTTTTAAGGATTAAGATTTCCAAAGATTCCGTAATTTCTCCTTGACTTAAAGATTCTATTCTAAAATCTTCTTATGGTCAAAAAATTTTTTCTATAAAGTTCTCATTGCCAATTCAATTATACAACAGTGGAAATCCATTTAATGAAACTACAGTTATTTATATGTTACAAACATTACAGTCTCTGATCTCAAATATTTAAAGCTGTATATATACATAGACATGTATATGTAATGTAAGTTCACACAAAATATTAATATATTATTGTTACGTAAAAAATTCCATGTGACAAAACATTGCAAACTGTGCTCCTGAATATGTAAAATTCATATGGCATATATGTGTTGAGAGAGACAGTTCTCCACGAGTCTCTCATGCTCTTGTGTATCTTTCCGGGTATGCCAAGAATTTGAGGCCTTGATTGCTGTTTGCCAGACCACTTCTTAGGGTTGTGTTTGGAGCAAGCAACACTGAAGGATGAGGTAATGCCCCCTCTGGGACAAAGAACAGGCTTGCTTACTGCTAGTTGTGAAAGCAGTGGCTTCTCCAAGTTTGTATTCCTCTCCTGCAGTGCAACTCACTGCCTGCCTGGTGCCATCTGGGCTCTCCATGCCACAACCGGGCTGCTGCTCAAGCTGCCTGCTGTGCTGTGAGTAATACCGCTCTTTGTCTCTGACCCAGGAGTCTCACGTCTTCTGTCAGGATCCATGAAAGACTAACGGGTAAAATCAGTTGACATAGATCCATATACATCTGTATGGACTTATGTTAGTATATGTATAGAAACAGACAAGGCTATCTCCAGTGTCACGAGTGACCATTTCCTTTGTGTTATGTTCACTTTCCAAATTTCCATAATTAACATTTATTATTTGCAACCAGAAACAAAGCAATAAATGTACTTTTAAAACTGGGTGTAGAGTGATTTCAGCTATATTAAATGTATCTTGCTGTTTTCTACGTTTACTCCCTACTCTCCACATGGCTCTCCACATGGCATCATCTCCAGAGGCCGAGGACACCATGTAAGTAAGGTGATGGGGTCCATCTCATGGAACTCCCCTGGAACTTCCTAGAATTTACCTTGAGGGAGGGGAAACCAACATTTACGCAAACAGGCGATGAAAAGACAAATTTGGCAGAGAATATTTGCAAACCACATATCCCACAAAGGACTAGCATCTACAACATATAAAGAACTCGCAAAACTCGACAGTAAGAAAGCAAACAATTCAATCAGTAAACAGGCAAAAGACAAGAACAGAGGTTGCACGGAAGAGGATGTACAGATGGCAGATGAGCACATGAGAAGATGGCCAGTGCTGTTAGCCATCAGGGAAAAGCAAATTCAACCACAACGAGAAACTGGCCCCCTCATGCATTGCTGGTGGGGATGTAAAATGGTATAGCCATTCTGAAAAATAGTTTGGCAGTTTCTTTTTTTTGGGGGGGGGGGGGTTTGAGGAAGATGAGCCCTGAGCTAACTACTGCCAATCCCCCTCTTTTTGCTGAGGAAGACTGGCCCTGAGCTAACATCCATGCCCATCTTCCTCTACTTTATACATGGGATGCCTACCACAGCATGGCTTTTCCCAAGTGTTGCCCTGTCCGCACCCAGGATCCAAACCGGCGAACACCAGGCCGCCCAGAAGCGGAACGTGTGAACTTAACTGCTGTGCCACCGGGCCGGCCCCTGGCAGTTTCTTAAAATACTACATATGTAACTATCATATGATCCAAGAATTGCACTCTTGAGCATTTATCCCAGAGAAATGCAGACTTATGTGCACCCAAAAACCTGTACATGAGTGTCGATAGCAGCTTTATTTGTAACGGCCACAGCTGAAAACAACCCAGATCTTTGAATGGGTGGATGGTTAAACAAACTCAGTATATCCACACCATGAAATTTGACTCAACAATGAAAACGAACGAACTACTGATGTACACAACAATCTAGATGGATTTCCAGATAATTGTGCTAAGCGAGAAGGCCAATCCCAAAACGTTATACACTGTATGATTCCATTTATATAACATCCTTGAAATGACAAAATTATGGAAACAGAGAGCAGGTTAGTGCTCACCAAGGGATGGGGGCGTGGCTGTGACAGAGCCGCCTGAGGGCTCCGCGTGGGGAGCGCCGCCGTGCTCTGCGTCAACATGAGCAGGGGTGGAGCCGGCGCACCGCAGCTCTGCAGGTCTCACCACGGAGGGCAGGGGGTGAAGGCACACGGGATTTCTCACTGTTATTTCTTACAACTGTGAATCTACAATTATCACAAAACTAAAAGTTTAATCAGAAGTTTAAAAATTAAATACAGACAAAAATACAGATTAATTCCTCAAAAAGTGCAAGGTATTGCAGAGTGTATTTAGCATGCAAGATTTTGATAAACAAAAGGGAGAAAATAAGAAGTTAGAAATAAGTCTGTGATTACAAATTGTGGTGGGAGCTCTGGAGAACAACGAAAAGGTGAGGGGTGGCCTAGCGTACAACAGGCGGTGCCGTGCTTCCAGTGGGAGTGTCCGAAAGCCTTTCCGATGAAACGCCTCTCAATCCACGAGCGGAGTCCCGAAGCGCTGTCGGGTCGGGGTGGAGGGAAAGGCGTTCCAGGCAGCAGCCGTGGGCAGGAAGCCTGTGGTGCTCTACAGGACCCGAGAGACCAGCTGGGAGCAAGAGCGAACGTCGGGAGGCGAGGAGGCCAGGTGGGCAGGGGCCAGCTCACATGAGACCTCGAAGACCGTGGCGCTGATTTTGGACTTTATTCTAAGACAGCCTGAAACAATTACAGTGTTTGAAGCATGGGACTGCCAAAGTTTCCATTTGCATTCTGGAGCGTCCCTCTGAATGCTGGGTAGAGAATGGATTGAAGGGGGCCGGAGGGGGCTGGGTGAGTGGTGCGATGGCCTGGGCTCGGCAGCGGAGATGGAGGAAGTGACCATTTACGTCCTGTGGAGTTAGAACGGACAGTCAGGGCGTGTGAGACAGTGCATAGATGCTCCATTTACCAAGATGGAGAATGCAGGAAGAAGGGCCAGTCTAGGGGAGAAGACCAAGGGCTGGGTTTCAGCTCTTCTGAGGCCCCCAAGTGCAGGTGCCGAGTGGAGACGGGGACTCAGAAGAGAGGTCAGGCTGAGTGGTCCAAACAGAGCTGGCGTTTACAGAACGCTGTGGGGAAGTAGAGTCCAGCTCAGGTCAGCAACAGAGGAGGGACCACTCTGCCTGCACGTGAGGCGCTGCACAGACGCGAAGCGGGAGGACGTGCCGACACGCTTATCCTTGGCAAAATCTGTGAAGCTTCTTCGTTTCTTCCAGGGTGCAAATAAAATAATATTCTCGCTGATCCCGCGACAGCACTTCAGTCAGAGCTTTCCCCACTCACCCTGGACCACACAGTCCTGGGTACGCGGTAACCGCTCCCCACAAACCGTCGCAGTTTTCATTCTCTGAAACAAAGTAGTGCTTTGCGGCCCAAGAGGTCCTGGAGGTGGTGACATATTCCTTTTAGGAATTTCCAAGGACCGTCCCCCTTGGACAGCGTCTGAACTTGGCAACCAAGAGCTTTATCGGAAGACTCCAAGGGACTCTTTCCTTTCAAAGTTTACGATGTTAGAAATGAAATGTTGGCCCACATTGACCCCGAGCCAGGCAAAAGTCTCACGGGAACCGAGTCAACACTGTCGCTAGTCTGCCTTGTCCCAGGTCTTTGGGTTCTTGGGAGCAGATGGTGAGGTGATGAAGTCACAGCGGGGCTTGGATCGTGAAAGTCGCCATCTAGGAACGCTATGGGGCCCCACATTTGGTTTTGGCTTTTCACTTTCTCCTCTTCAAAAGGTTACACTTTTCTATACAAACACCTTGTTTTTATTCGCGGTGTGGATTAACCGTGTCGCAAACTATGATTTGTCTCCCTGCTCTCTCTGGTTGAGTTCAGTGAAATGAGAAGGTCAAGGGACGCTCTCCAAGAGAAGGTGGCCAGACCGTCCCTGGGGAGGCCGAGGGTGGGAGGGAGGTGACCCGCGTCCTCAGAGCAGGGCTCTCAGTGCCGCCAGTGAGCACAGTTTCCAGCAGGAGTGAGAGCTGTCCTGTGGGCGAAGCCACCTTGGTGATTGGTTCTCTGCCCCAACTCCTGCTACCTCCTCTTAATGCATTTCCTCCCTCCTTCATACCCTTTAGGAAGGCTACTAATAAATAAAAGAAAGGAAAATAACAAGTGTTGGGGAGGATGTAGAGAAATTGAAACCCTCGCACATTGCTAGTGGGAATGTAAAATGCAGTGGAAATAAGAAGGCAGTTCCTCAAAAAACTAAACAGAATTACGATAGGATGCAGCAATAACACTTCCGGGTGTAGACCCAAAAGAATTGAAAGCTGAGTCCCAAGGCGATATTTGCACACTCATGTTCATAGTAGCATTATTCACAGTAGGCGAAAGGTGGGGACAACCCTAATGTCCATCGATGGATGAAGGGGTAACCAACGTGTGGTATATACATACAGGGCAATATTATTCAGCTTCAAAAAGGAAGGAAATTTTAGCACCTGCTACACATGGATGAGCCTTGAGGACACTGTGCTCAGTGAAGTAAGCCAGTCGTAACAGGACAAATACTGTGTGATTCCACACACGTGAGGGACCTAGAGGAGTCAAGGTCATAGAGACAGACGGCAGGATGATGGGTGCCAGGGGCTGGGGGAGGGGAAGGGGGAGTGAGTGTTGAATGGGTTGGAGGTTATGTTTGGGATGAGAACAAACATTCTGGAAGTGGATGGTGGTAATGAGCGCATAACATTGTGAATGTACCTACTGCCACTTAATTGTACGCTTAGAAATAGCTAAAATGGCAAATTTTGTGTTACGTACATTTTACCACAATAAAAAAGTGTTTTAAAAAATTCCTCCCTTTCCCTGGTGCTGGTAAACCTGGAGGAAGAGTAAACTGCCTCAAGGGCTTTCTCTGCTGCCTAGAGCTGTGTTCCACTGACTTCCTGCTCCTACAACATGTCCTTAGTGACACGACCAGCTTCCCAAGTCTCTCTGAAGAGAGAGGAATCCAGCCACGATTAATCTAGGGAGAATTCCATCACGACCTGATTTGCAGGTCTGGACTCCAGCCCAGGCTTTGGTTTCCAGGATGAGGTCTCTGTATTCTGAATCCTGATGACAGTGCCTGTGGAAGCTCCCAGAAGCTGGTGGACACAGGACCCTCGACCTCCAGGGTGCTCACGCTCACGGTCCTCAGCTCAGCTAAAGAGGTGCTGTGGTTAATACAGTGACCGGAAGTCCCCGTCCCGGGACACCTGAATGTGGGCAGATGGAGATTTAAGTGTGTTTTCTGCACAGTACGCAAACAATGTTACTATTTCAGGGGGTTACATTGTCAGAGGTTTCACTCATTACTGTCAGTATAATTTATTGGTTCGAAGGTCCTGTGCCTTAGAGAAATCTGGACATGCTTATATCAAAATACAAGAAAATTATGACTCAATAAGCAAGAATGGAGATGTGTCTGGGCTCCTAGCTCGGGGCTGCCCAGGGAAGCAGAGCAGGGAACCCACCTCGGCTGGCCTGAGAGCTACTCATCCTGCACCCACCTCTCCAGAGGCCGGGTCGCTGGAAACTCGCCTTCAGAAATTGATGGAACAGCCAGCATCAATTTTAAAACAGTGTTTCCATAGTGAGCACTGTAATTAATTTCTGTACCGTCTTTCTCGAGTTAAGAATTAACCTCTCTGTACCTCAGATAACCTGCACGGTTTGTGCTTTGCTCTTTCTTCGCAGCTGAAGAACTTAGCGTTTTTGCTTTGTGTGTTGAATGCACGTCTCCTGAATACTGTCCTGACCGCAATCACTAAAACGAAAAACAACACAGATGCCTAAAAATAAGGACTTCCAGGAAGGCTGCCAAACCTTGATCATGAGTATCTCTCAGAGGCAAGATTTCTGGGGAATCTTTATATTTGTCTTTGTGCTATTATATAACTTCTGAAAGTTCTACCAGGAACACATCTATTTTCACCAGAATAAAAGGCTACTTTTTAAAATAAAAATCAGGTTTTTTAAATCTCATTACAGATAATCTTTAGGAGCAATTTACTAAAGAGCATTTTATTATTCTTTTAGTTCTGATTCAGAGAAACACCTAATGGTTTCTAAATAGAAACAAAATCTCTCATAGCAGCCCTAAAATTTCCCTAATGAGCAGATATTCAGAAGGCTCAGTACTGGTTACAGTCCTGATACGATTCAACCCCCAAAAGTGATAATTCATTGTAAATAATATGCAAAAGCGTGAGTGACACATAGTCATTCTAGTAAAACAAAATCATATCAAGTCTCTAAAGAATCATTATAAAAACGGGTTTCGCACACGTCCTTCCTGCCTCTCATATACGTAACCAGAACCCTCCACGGCATTTCCATGTCTCGACAAACATTTAAATACACATGACACTCTGTATCCTAAAAGGAATCATTGACCACCAAGTGCTTCCCTACCATGGTTTTTAAAAAACACAAAATTATTTCAATTTAAAACAGTAAGCATTTGAGTTAAACTCTTTGGATGCAAGACGGTCACAAACACGCTTTGAAAAGGACAATTAAAAAAAAAAAGTCAGGGTGCACTCATTCCTTAAACACACTGAGAACTACTGTAATTATTTCAATGAGAAATTCCTGCGAACTCCTCCTGCTCTTGCTTCCTCTCAGCGAGTTACAATGTGTTTCCATGGCAACCCTGTTGCTAAGGGGGACCCGTGAGCATCAGCATGTTGTCTGCACTCTGAGATGCTGTTAGCCTCAGCGGCCGGGCTGGCTGGAATACCGAGACTTAAGTGAGAGCCATTTTCCTCCGTATCCTCACAATAAATTCAGCAGAAGCTGTTAGAGGTCGTCCCGGTGGGAGTGAGAAGTGTGCACACCTCCTGGGATCGCCTCTGAGCCTTCATGCCCTTCGCATTACATCGGCCTTTCTTTGAGGAGCTTCACACCATCCTCCTGTGACTTCAACGCTAGAATTCTAAGAAAAAACAATCATAGTAATTACAAACAGTACTAAATGCCACATGGGACTGCTTTTGTTGAATGTTTATAGATGGCAAATATGAACCAAACATAAGTTGTCAGAAATAAACATCATTTTGAATCAATAATCTGAAAGATTTTAAACATTAAATATTTAGAAAGTCCCAAATGAAGCAAATCAAAATATTTTTGAAGTTTCTCTTTCAATGTCTCCAAAATCATAGTCTGACAAACAGATTGTAACATTTCATCTGAATCCTGATTGGAATCCAAAATCTTCCATCAAGCCAATTTTTATGAAGTATTTTATTTGTTGGAGAGACCTTTTACTATGGTGAATGACCATTACCTAAAGTGGCTCAAGTTCCCTGATTCCATTTTGTCAGCTCCCGAGCTGTGCACAATGAAGGAGGACCTTTCCAACGGCACCAAGGTGATTGTCCTTGGCCAAAATGGGCATTGAAAACATTATGCAGCTCCTGGCCCGGCCCACATGGGGAGACGGGGAGCTGTGCTGGCTTCCCTGGGACTTAGTGCCTGGGGACAGTCATGCTGGATGCCAGCATCTAAGTGTCCACCACTTGCTCAATGACAGGTGGGAGATGACAGCAGCCAACTGCTCTAACCCACTCCCGATGCAACACGCAATGCGCTGGCAAACGTCCACCCAGGGAGCCCAGGGCCATACAGGAAACGCCAAGAGCCAGGCTGGGGAAGCCAGGAGAGGTGGCCGTGCTGGTGGAGGGCAAGCCGAGCAGCTGTGGAAATGCCCAGAAGGGTGTGAGTCCCAGGCTTCATGGGGCCCAGAAGCGCCCGCCTCCTGGGGTCGGCTCCTCCCCAGCTCCTCCCAGCAGCTTCAGGACCTGCCTTGGCAGCTTGAGCTGCAGTAACAAAACACCACAGGCCGGGCGGGTGGCTTACACCGCAGATGTTGACGCCTCAGTCTGGAGCCAGCGTGCCGGGGTCAGAGGAGGGATTTCTCAGGCTTGCAGATGCCGCCTTCTCGCCATGCCCTCATGTGGTGGAGAGAGGGAGCAAGCTCTGTGGTGGCTCTTCTCATCAGGGCATTAATCCCCTCACGGGGCCCCACCCTCAGGACGTCATCTGAGCCCAATGCCCTCCCAAGGGCTCACCTCCAAACACCTTTCCACGGGGGTTAGGCTCCACCATGTGAATTTGGGGGCACGCATTCAGTCCATAGGGGACCCATGCCCGCACCCTCACTACCTGACAAGATAAGGAAGGTTTGGAGAAGAGACGGAGGAACTTGCCAGGGTTTTTGCCCTTAGGGGGACCAACCACCCCAGTCTGCCCAAGCGCCCCGTGGCCCAGGACCCTCCGGCCCCTGGAGGCAATCCAGTTTCCATCTGGTGAGCTTGCACTTGGTGGAGTCGACGATTTTACCGCAGCCAACCTCCCTTCTGAGCTCAGCTTCTGCTCCTCCTGTGCCGTCAGCCTTCAGTTCCACCCGGACCTCAGCTCAGGATGCAGATCCAACTGGATAGACACATATTTTACAAACGAGAAGCGAGCCCAGGTGGAAGTGACAAGGAATTGCCTGTGCATTTCCCTGTTAATTCACGGCACTTTCATATGTGAAAGGAAAGAATTTTCAGTTTATCACCCCCATTTTATGGCTGACAAAACCCAGCTCAATGAGGCCAAGGACCCGTCCAAATGTGGAGCAGCCGGGAGTGGAGCCGGCACATGAACCCGGGCCTGTCTGACTCTAACTCACGCTCTAAGAGAGACCCCAGCCCCACCGACCACCCTCAGTATAACTCCTTCGAAACAAAGACATCAGCTGCAGAAGTTCTGACACGCTGAAGAGGTGTCATCCACACGATGCCATTTCCATCCAAAGGCAGAAAACAGACACAAGGTGAAAACACCACGTGTTACCCAAGTATTCCACGTTCAAACGACTCATCAGTCCTCCCAAAAAAGAGACAACCTGGCACCCAGCACCTCCTGTGTCCAGAGACGGAGTCATAAGGCTGCTCACACGGCTGCGTGCATCACACACACACACCATCACACTGACGCCACACACACCACAAACACAAACACACCACATACACACTCACACAATATACACACACACACCATCACACTGACACCACATACACCACAAACACACACACACCACATACACATGCACGCCATCACACTGACACCACATACACCACACACACACCACATACACATGCACGCCATCACACTGACACCACATACACCGCAAACACAAACATACCACAAACACACACACACCATCACACTGACACCACATACACCACAAACACACACACACCACATACACATGCACGCCATCACACTGACACCACAAACACACACACACCACATACACACACACACCATCACACTGACACCACACACACCACAAACACACACACACCACATACACACACACACAACATACACACACACACCATCACACTGACACCACATATACCACAACACATGCACACCATATACATCACATACACACACACCACATACACCATCACACTGACACCACATACACACACACACACACACACACACACACACCTTGCTATGGGATTCTCTGGGGTTCCTGCCTCTGAATGGATACAGACAGATTCGAAGAGAAGGTGCAGGTGCAGAAGAGGAAGACTCTGCCCCAACACCCGCCCCCCCGTTGGTACAGGCAGACCACCCAGTGTCAGACGGGCCAGACTGCAGGAAGAAGATTAGCAGGGGTTGCAGAGTCTCGTCTCAGATTTTGTTGTGAGGTGAAGCCGGGACAGGCTTCCTCACGCTCCCTCAATCTGCATAAGGCGGAATAACGATGGCAGCAAACACTCCTGCACCCTTCCGTATTGGGAGGGGCCAGCCTCTCCTCCCAACTCTAGGCTGGCTTTGGTCCATCAAGAATGGTGGAAATTACAGTTACAGGCGCAGGGCTTACGAGGACTGGCAGCTTCTGCCTTGATGTCTCAGAGCCCCGAGCCACCATCTGTGTGGTCTGACCCCCTGGAGGCGGCCATATTGTGGGCAGCTCAAGTTAGCCGTGTGCAGAGATGGTGTGGACAGAGGAGAGGCCTGGCCAACTGCCAGCCATTTGCGTTCTCCCGGCTGAGGCGCCAGACATGGTGGAGCGGATGAAGCCGCCCTTCAGCCCCATCCACATTCCTGACCCTCAGCATCAGGAAAGCTAATAATAGCAAATTGTCGTCTTGTGTTTTGCAGTAATGCGTTACCCTGCAATACACAGCTGGAGCCCTGCCGGACTGGCAGCAGCTGCTCAGGCCCCATCGCCGTCGACCCTGCCCCTGGGGTGAGCCCATCCCTCTCCACTTCTTTAAATTCCGCTCCTGAGCTGATGAACTGTCCCCTTCGGTGCAGACGTGTATTTCCACTTGCTCACTACGTCATCGCCACATGCATCGCACACTTAACATGTCCAAAGTTCAGCTCTTGTGGGTCGAGTGGTGGTGGCTGCCCAAAAGAGTGTCCATGTCATATTCCTGGAACCTGTGAATGTGACCTTATTTGGACAAAAGGGTCTTGGCACGTGTAATAAAGTTAAGGATCTTGAGATGAGATCTTCCTGGAATACCAGTGTGCCCTAAATGCAATGACAAGTGTCCTTAGAAGAGACACACAGGCAGAAGAGGAGGAGGCCACGGCAAGACAAGCCCTGAGACTAGAGTAAGGTGCCCACAAGTCAGGGAGTGTCCACAGCCTCCAGGAGCTGGAGAGGACCAAGAACAGGTCCTCCCCTACAGCTTCTGAGGGAGCCCGGCCCCCCAGCACCTTGATTTCAGACTTCTGGCCTCCAGAATTGTGGGAGGATAAATGTTGGTTCTTTCAAGCCACCCAGTTTGAGGTCATCTGTTACAGCAGCCACAGAAAACTGATACAGTTAGCCGGTTTGTTTGCCAACACCACAGACTGATTCTGGTCACTGGAGCAGAGAAGGAAGCGAGTGGGACCAGGCTTGGGGAGGCACGAAGGATGCAAAGGGAGCCAAGACCGTGCATGGGAACCACGGCTTTAAGATGCTGTCACTGTGTACACTCCACCGCACGGGGACACCTGGCCCAGGCCTCTGGACAGCTGTCTCTGGGGCAGTTCCCGTGACTGAGCCCCATATCACCCCAGCAGGATGCCACAGCCTGGGCCCATGCACCCGAACGTCTGGTCAGCAGCCAGGGTGTGCCTCCCGCTGTACCGAGATCCCCACCAAACAAGACGCACCCATCGCAGATGCTCACTGCCCGCTCCAAACGGCGGGCCCTCAGTCTTGTCCACTCCATCTGTCTGACTGCCACGTGCCCAGGTAGCAGGCAGGAACCCCAGCGCATCCACCTCACCTAACACGGCCAACACGGGCAGGTCCTGATGGTCACACCTCCAGAACAGGGTCTGTGCCCCTCTGTCTCCAGGGCTCCTCCCAGCTTTCACTCTCACAGCTTCTTAAAATGGCAGTCAGAATGAGTCCTTTAAAACAGTGAAGCAGATCACAGCAACGTATTAGCTTAGACCCCTCCAGTGTTTTCCCATCAGACGGAGAGTAAAACCCGCTTCTCCACCCGCCTCACCCTCATGTGCCCGGGAGAAGCTGTTTCGGCCTGTGCCCTCCTCTGTCTGGGCCTCTGGACATGCTCTCCACCCAACCTAGGAAGTCCTGGCCCCTTCTCTTTGCACAGCGGGCTCTTCCCCTCCAAGTGCCCCCGCACTTGTTGCCTCTCCTGAGACTCCTCCCCTTTGCACCGTCTGTAAAGCAGCGCCCCCATCCGTCTCCACGCCAGCCCCCCTGTAAGTTGCATGCCACACCTGCCTCCGAAAGCACCAGAATAGATAAATGAGGGAATGGAGGATGGACGGACGGCTGTGCAGAAATGTTCCTTTTTATCGATGATCTGAATTGTCTTCCTCTTTGTGGATAGTTTAAAGGGAGGTGGGAAGAGGTCGTGGGGTGGGAGGGCACGTGGCCCAGATGGCCTTTGAAACTGGAGACCGTGGTTGCTGGGGGAGTCTCCTGGCGCTGTGTTTGCGTGTGCATCCTGTCACACCGGACTCGTTCGTGTGTCCCCGTGAAACCGCATCTCTACGTTGAGTCTCAGGGTGAAGGAGAGACCACGGGGGCTGGCAGAGCGTCTGTTCTCCACTATCTGGGAGACCTCATACAGGGGTGTCGACGGTCAGTTGGCTGAGTCTGGAAGCTCAATGCCTCCTCGGGGTGACGCCTGAGGAAAGACCTGGGGGGTGGAGGGGGGCTGGGAGCATGGAGCCTGGGCGCTGAGTGAGCTGGAGGAGGAAAGCCTCTACCCTCTCTGCACCCAGAATTGCCCTTTGCGAAATGAGAAACGTGACTGTGACATGTCTCCCAGCTCTAAGGTTATAAAAATGCTAACTGAGTCATCAACACTGATTAAGCCATTTTTACACCTGGAGCCTGGGCGCCCACCGTGAGCGTGCCCTGCTGGGGTACACCGCGGGCCGTGGCACGCTTGAATTTGGGTCTCTCACATGGAAACACATGTGCAAACACGATGCCCACTGCATGATCGCCTCTGGGTCGTCCAGTGTGACCGGAGGGGGCTGCTACGGGCTGAGATGCTGCGGTCCCAACGCCCAGCACCTCAGCGTGTGACTGCTTTTGGACGAAGGGTCTTTAAAGACCTGGTTAAAGTTAAATGAGGTCGTATGTGTGTATCCTAATCCTGTGTGACTGGTGTCCTTATAAGAAGAGGTGACGAGGACACAGACACGCACTGAGGGACGACCTATGAGGACACAGACACGCACTGAGGGACGACCTATGAGGACACAGACACGCACTGAGGGACGACCTATGAGGACACAGACACGCACTGAGGGACGACCTATGAGGACACAGACGCGCACTGAGGGACGACCTATGAGGACACAGACGCGCACTGAGGGACGACCTATGAGGACACAGACACACACTGAGGGACAACCTATGAGGACACAGAGGAGACGGCGTCTACACGTGCAGGAGAGGCCTCCGGAGGATCCAGCCCTTGGCCTCCAGGACTGAGAGAGAACGAATTTCTGATGTTTAAGCCGCCCCGCCTGCGTTCCTTTGTCACCCAGTCTGAGCTGACAGATAATAATTCTGTCACCTAGCTCGATTCTTTGCAGAGCCACGCTTTAAAACCGTAAAAGCTTTCATCGTTCTTTCTGACGAAAAATTTTATGAAACGTGTTTCAAACCCCTTTGCTTTAATAAATAAAAATTATGAAACATAGTGAAGTGTTTTGTGATGACGAACGAGCTCGGCCATCATGAGGCGTGTGTGGTAGGTGGTATAGGAAATTAAATTTGAATGCTGTCCAAGACTATCCAGAATTTCGTTTTTCTTTAAACCCTGTACATTAGCTTTCTTTTGGTGCAACTTCCTTTTTTTCTCCTGAAATAAGGACTTGCCTCCCAGTGTAAAATAGTTGCCCCCTCAGTAAATTGCACTTGAACCTGCAGAACAGAGAGATCTTCTCCGTGAGGCGCTGTTGATCCCACCATCACTGGAGGGGCATTTCAGCATCCGGTTACTCCGGCTTAGGGAATGACCTCAACGCACCCCCGTCAGGTCAGCACTGCAGAATACTAACTTCTCACGAGGATACAGAGGGCACTGCAACTTCCGATCGCCACACTCTTTTTCTGGGAAAACATTGTCCTTTGGGGTGTTTCTGGGCTACTGAAGACCCTGCAAGCCGTAGAGCATCCTTCTGGGCTCCCTAGGACTGCCAGGGTCACCTCCACACTCGGTACTCGAGAGCATCTGACTTCAGGGAAACAGATGGTTATGGCAACATATTAATCCAGTCAGACTCTGGGGCACACTTCCACATTGCCTTCCATACACCAAAAATCTCGCCAAGGGATTCATTTAGGGCTGAAAGGGGCAACCTACCTAAACCAACGTTTAAACTAATTAGGAGTTATTTTTTCTTCATACAAAAAGCAGTCCCGAGGCAAGTAGTCCTGGCATTAGTTTAAGAAACTTATTTTGGCCTTTCCCTCAGGGTAAAAGATGACTGCCACAGCTCCAGCCATCGCTTCTACATTCCACTCAAAATGGAGAAGGAGGGGCCGGCCCGGTGGCACAGAGGTTAAGTGCGCATGTTCCGCTTCCGCGGCCCAGGGTTCACCAGTTCGGAACCCGGGTGTGGACATGGCACTGAGTGGCAAGCTATGCTGTGGTAGGCATCCCACATATAAAGTAGAGGAAGATGGCCACGGATGTTAGCTCAGGGCCAGTCTTCCTCAGGAAAAAGTGGAGGATTGGCAAGTGTTAGCTCAGGGCTAAATCTTCCTTAAAAAAAAAAAAAAGGGAGAAGGAAACAACAGGGAAGAAAGGATGGAAAAACTTTCCCAGAAACCCATAGCGACTCATGTCTCATGGGCCAGCACTGTGTCACAAGCCACCTCTAGCCACATGGCAGGCTGGACAATCCAGCATGCTGGCTGCACATTGCTGCCTGAGGTGGAATGAGAATACTGCATAAAGAAGAAGGGAACTAGATGGTAAACAGGCCATTGACTCTGTCTGTCACACAATGGTCATTTAAAAATCTCCTTAAGTAATGAATGTTTATGAAGTAAAAACGCAGATTTCACAAGCCGCATCAGTCTCATGACTTTATTGCCATATGTTGATTACAAAGGTTTTCCATGTGTGAACATACTATTTTGGTAAAACTTACCAGAAATTTGGAGGAGAGATGGCAGAGTAAACACATCCCTTTACTTTCATCCCCTCCCAAAACCTGCTAAGACAACAGCAAATAGATTTTTTGAAGGCACAAACCTACGAGACGGCAGAGAATGGGAGAGGAGACAGCAGCGCCCAGACTGGAATGTGGGCCCCACCTGCGTTTGCAGACCTGGGACGGCCTGGTTTGGAGCTGGCTGTGGAGAAGCTAAGTGGCAACCTGATTTCTCAGTGGAGACCCTGAAAGACTCAGATGTTGGAGGCCCCGGAGACCAGAAGTGGGAGCCTGGTGGCATAGTGGTTAAGTTCGAGTGCTCCACTTCAGCAGCCCAGGGTTCACAGGTTTGGATCCTGGGAACAGACTTACATACCACTCATCAAGCCATGTTGTGTGGTGTCTCATATACAAAGAAGAGGCAGACTGGCACGGATGTTAGCTTAGGGACCATCTTCCTCAAACAAAAAGAGGAAGATTGGCAACAGATGTTAGCTCAGGACCAATCTTCCTCACCAAAAAAAAGAAAGAAAGAAAGAAGTGGGAGAAGGATGGGCTTGGAGAGGAAGGTGGCTCCAGGGGTGGGACTCAGGCAGAACCCAGCTATCTGCCCCCTCCGGCTGCCCACCCCAGGGAAAGATTGAGTGTGAGTCTGCACAGGGCAGTGCAGGCTTCCACTTGGGGGTGCCAAGCAGTCAAGAGCGGGAGCA
This sequence comes from Equus caballus, assembly GCF_041296265.1. Lineage (NCBI taxonomy): Eukaryota > Metazoa > Chordata > Mammalia > Perissodactyla > Equidae > Equus > Equus caballus. The sequence goes on along the minus strand of NC_091706.1, from coordinate 66,316,786 downwards.
TCAGAGTGTGATAATGTGACACCGTGATTTACAATAAGAAACATATTTGGTCTTCCTCCCTGTTTCTGGCACAGAGCTCCTAAAACCCTCGGAATACCCTAAGTGAAGAAATCAAAAAAGGGGTCCCTTGTTATGTTAATGAGATGACTTTTAGAAATCCCCCAGGTCCTCTAGGGAGGGGCTGGTTGCCAGGGGAACCAACGATGTGATTAGAGGAACTCTCAGTCCACCCCTGACCTCCGGGGGTGCGGGTGGGGGGGAAGGGGCTGGAGGTTGATTTATCTGACTCACGCACAAGCCGGTATCTCCCGTGCCAGTGGCTGATGGTTTAATCAATCATGCTCCTGTAATGAATTCCATAAAAACCCAAAGGCCAGGGTTCAGGGGGCTTCCGGGTTGATGAGCACGTGGGGATGTGGGCAGAGTGGTGTGCCCAGAGGGAGCACGGGAGCCCCGTGTCCCTTCCCACATCCCTTGTCCTATGCGGCTCTTCCACCTGGCTATTCCTGAGTTACATCCTTTGTAATAAACCAATAATCTAGTAAGTAAAATGTCTCTCTGAGTTCTGCAAGCCGTTCTAGTAAATTAATCAAACCCAAGGAGGGGATCATGGGAAGCTACTGTAGATGCAAATAATCCGTGACCAACCTATAAGTCAAATTGGGGTGAGTTTATGATGAGCCAGAGTGAGGATTATAATCCGGGAAGGCCTTAGAAGGCACTCCGAAAAGCATGGGTTTCAGTGCAGTCTTCTATCCTTTTAGGACAAAGAACATACATTGAACACACCCAGGATACATTTCCATCAAAGTTTCAAAGAGGTGTTCAGTTGCAAGCAGGTCAACCTGACCCTGATGCCGGGAAAGGGACTAACCCGGGCATTACCAACAGGGCGTAGGAGGGGCAGTCTGCATTCTTATCTTAAGAGAGGCATTCTTTACTTTAAAGGTTAAGCAGACACACAATATATGTTTGATAGGTCATAAGTCAGGTTTTTTGGTTCAAGTCGAATCTTTTTTTTTTTTTTTTTTTTTTGAGGAAGATTAGCCCTGAGCTAACTGCTGCCAATCCTCCTCTTTTTACTGAGGAAGACTGGCCCTGAGCTAACATCCATGCCCATCTTCCTCTACTTTATGTGTGGGATGCCTACCACAGCATGGCTTGCCAAGCAGTGCCATGTCCGCACCCGGGATCCGAACCGGCAAACCCTGGGCCGCGGAAGCGGTACGTGCGCGCTTAACCCCTGGGCCACCGGGCCGGCCCTTCAAATCAGTTTTGAACTCGAATAGTTACCCCATATACCTCCATATGTGAAATCTCGTCCCCATGCTCTGTAGCTCCTGGGTCAGAAGCACAGGCAGCAGCCTGGACGGGAGATCGTCACCTGAAGTTGGGAGTGAGGGGCGGTCTTGTAGGACTGAGCCCTGGACCCGTGGATCTGATGCCGTCCCAGGTAGACAGTGTCAGAATCGAGCTGAATTGTAGGAAACCCAGAGGGTGTCCCAAGAATTGCTTGGATGTGGGGAAAACCCACACACTGGAATTGGGGGTGCAGAATCGTAACGGGGAAAATAGGATCCGAGTTGCGTTTGCGCACTACATGCGAGACTCCGCCAGCTCTCTTCTCCCACGTCTCTCTCAGGAACGGGCATCCACTCTCCCAACTGTGCGGAGCCCGTCAAGCCCAGGAGGAAACCAAATGATGCCGACCCTGGGGACCCCCCACAAAGTGCCACCGAGTCCCACGCGGCAAAATGCACAACTGACAAGCCAGATGGGGGCCAAGGGCTCCCAGTGTCCTCCCTTTACACGTGAGCAGGAACCATGTGCCACAAGACACCTGGGGAAAGCCTCTTAGTAAAGAAAGACGAAAAAACCAGCAGGAACAAGCCACCTGGAGGAAATGACCAAAACTAAGGGAAGAAAGTCTCCGAATGCCATGAACTCCCACAGTCGGGCAGGAGAGGGGCAGAAAGTTACATTGAAAGGCGGGGAGAGCACAAAAGCCTCTTGAGAATCAACAAATAGCAAAGAAGAAATGAAAACTCAACAGAAAGACGGGAAGACAAAGAGATACAGTTGAGGGATCCCCCAGGAGGCAGGGCAGGAAGACAAAGACCGACAAGAGGAGACCAGAGGGGGACACTAGACGCCCCTCCAGGAGGCACAACACGGAGGGAACAGCAGGTTTGGAAAGAGATCAGAGAAAAGCGAGGGAGGGAAATCATGGTAAAACAATTCAGGGAAATTACGTGGGAGACCCAGCCACAGAAGAGCATCACAAACTACCAGGATATTGATGCATTAACCGTGTTTTTATTCTCCATGTCTTTAGATGTGCTGAGCTTTGGGGGCCCGAGGGACCCGGGGAGAGACTGCCCTCCCAGAGCTAGCTAATTCCAAAGACGATAAACTTGCTTGGGGGTACCCTTCACATTTGAGCCCTTTATCTGACTCTCACACATGAGCCAGTATCTCCCCTGCCCCAAACCAGCCCAGGGCCAGGAATTAGGCAACCAGAGACCACCGCTACAGTTTAAAGTCTGCCAGAATTATTCCAACTCATCAGTCCTAAACTATTTACCCCGCCCTGCCTTGCCTTTCCCACAGAAACCCCAAAATCTAATGCTTTCCCCTCGCTCCTTCTGCCTCCTGAGCAAACCTAGTGCTTCCCTGTGGCCCCGTGTGAGGCAGCGTGCCCTCCTCTTGGGAAGTGCTCATCATAAAAGTCTCCTTGCAATGGCAGTGTTCTCTCCATGCTGTCACTCAGTCACTTCTGTCAATTAAAATCCTGTGGGCACAAATGAAATGATGGGGAGCAAAGAGAAGTTCCTACAAGATGACAAAGAGGGGAAGGGTAAGGAGACCATAAGGAGAGAAGACAACAGAAAAACGCCTCCAAGATTCTGAGGAACTACTTCCACTGTCCTGTAACTAACAGTTAACAGTTTAAGTGTGAGGGGAGAATTAAAATATTTTTAGACATTTGAGTTCTCAAAAAATTTATCGCTCATGCATCCTTTCTCAGAAAGCTCCTAGAACTGTGCTTCTCAAAATTTAAGAAGAGAATTGCAACTCAGTAGGTGTGAGGTACAGCTCGAGAGTCTGCATTTGTAACAAGTTCCCAGGTGACGTCAAAGCTCTCGGTCCCCTGGGCCACACTACAGTCGCAAGATCTCACAGGATGTGCCCCATCGCAGGAAGGGAAGAAGGGGTGGACACAGGAATTGGGGGACTCAACCAAGAGGGAGGAGGGGACACCCCAGGATGGTAATGCGTGGAGACCCCAGGAAGACAGCAGAGCACAGAATGGGGAGCAAATTGATGGGGCCTAGAAGGCAGCGAAACGTGTTAACGGAGATTACAACACCCGGTAGAGCGTTCGAGATTGAATTAGCAATAAGGGCACAGAAAAATTAAGCAAATGGGGAAAGAACCTAGAGAAAAAATTTTAATTACACAAGAAAGAAAAGGTAATCATCGTATACTATGTAACTCAGGTGTAAAGGATGTTTACATAGTTAAACTAATAGGACACTGGGTAGTGATCTTTAAAAGTTATTAAGTAACCATCCTGGGTTGATGGGTATAAGAAATGTGACCACGTGGGAGAGACAGGAGCTGAGGCCCCCAGGCCTGGGGAGCAGATGAAAGGAGAGCCCAGAGAAGCACCCTTTGCCCCAGAAAGCACTGTGGGACAACTTGACGCTTAGAGCCATGTGTATGCGTAACTTTGATTATAGTATAAGTACATTTTAGAAAGTTAATGATGTGGATCTCATCAGTTTAAACAAACAAAGACTTAAATAAGGATGGACATCCATGAAGTTTAATGTGTCTTTATAAACAGGATTCCTAACCAAAGAAGTATGCGCACTATTGCACATGTTACCCCGGGGGTGTGCCAGGTAGCTTTTAACAGCTGGCTCTCGGGGTGGCAGTCAGGGGAGAGTCCCAATTTGAGCATTTGCCATTTTCTGTCGTGTAAATACTGACACCATGGCTGATATCAAGCTACCGAAGTGACACTGCTGGGGGCAGAGTTGGGAAGACGTGTGTCCATTGCTCCCAACAGCCAGAATGCGTGGCTTCAGGGTGATCCACTCTAAGAGAATGAGCTCTTCTGAGAATTTTAGCACATTCAAATACATGCTACTCATTACGAGTGAGCTTCGTCTATTTATCTAAACATGCTATTTGGAATAATGTCATCAAAAATGAATTAAATATATTTCATAGTTCATGTAAACACAATTAAATTTCTTTTAAATATTGCATAATTTAATTCCCACAATTGGCCTTAAGCACTTTAACACGACAGGATCTGTTTTACGCCAGAGAACCGGCAGCATTGGACCCCCACTAATGTGCCTTTCAGAAGGCCTGTGCATTCTGTGATCTGGGATGCTCAGGAAAGAGCGTGTCAGAGGTGCCGGGTACCAACTGCTGTGACGGCGAACTCTTGCAGAATCCTCCCCTTTGCCACCTCAGCAGTGAGCGCTCTGCGTGCGTTAACTCACATAATCCCCACGACAGCCCTGTGACAGAGCAACTGCTACCATCCGCATTTTACAGAAGGGGCACAGAGCAGTGAACGAAAATTTCCAAGGTGACGCAGCCAGCAAGTGTGAGCGGGCGTTTGAACCTGCGCAGGGGGGGCTCTTCACCGAGACCAACAGCAACAGTTCTCAAAGTGGTCCCCAGCAGCAGCAGCAGCATCAAGGCAACTTGTTAGAAAGCACATTCTCAGCCACATCCCAGACCTGCTGAATCGGGAACTCTGGGGTGGGCCCAGCAATCTGCATTTTAACAGGCCCCCAGGTGATTCTGATGATTCTGGCACTCACTCCACAGTCTAACCTCTAATTAGATATCATTTTCCCATCATCCATCTCTGTTCCTTCACATATGAATAATTCCATGATTTCTATCTTCCATGTCACTAATTCTTTCTTCGGTTTCTCCCAGTCTGCTGCCACACACATCCAGCAAGAACTTAATGTCAGTAAACGTATTTTTTCATTTCTTTAAGTTCTGTTAGTTCTCTATCATGGCCCTTTGGTCATTCTTTATGGTTTCCTGTCATTATTCTATTTTCAAACTTCTATTTACTTTATTTAAACATGTTAATTGTAGTTACTCTATCTCCCGTGTCTAAAAATTCCAATATTTGAAGACTTTAGGGACCTATTTCTGCCAACTGCTGGTTCCCACTCAAGACACCTTATTTCCTTCTGTGGGTGGATTTTAACTGTGAGCGGCTCCCTGTTGTCTAAAGTGTGAGAGTGTTTTGATGCTTAGGATAATGTTTAGTTTCCTCCAGAGAGGGTGTGAGTTTATTCCCATAAGCTGTCTGAGAGCACGGTCAATTGGAGGCTGTGTGAAGAATAAATTGCAGGCATTCAGGGTCACCAAGTGTGACTTCAAGCTGAATGCCGAGATGAACACTAGCTGTGGTTCAAATGCTCAGGGAGGTTTTTTCCTCAACTAAGGGATTACAGGCAGTTATCTGGGTATTTGCCACACAGTAGGAAGGTTTATTTGTACACCCCCTTTGCTGGCAGAGTCAGCCTTTGGGTGCCCAGCTCCACACAGAAGTTTCTCCTATTCGACCTCACACGTAGTCCAGTAAATGCCCTCCACAGGAAACCAGCCGACCTCCTGGGAGTCCTGTCTGCACTTAGTTTTCTCCTTACTATTCCTTCCTTTGTGTTCGCAGTTCTCCAGAAAAACAGAGCCAAGATATATACATATCCAACAAACATACAGATACACAATACATCTGGATGGATAGATAGCCTGAGATTTTAAGGAACTGGCTCCTGCAGTTGCGGAGGCTGGCAAATCTGACATCTGCAGGGCAGGCTGCAGACTCAAACAGGAGTTGACACTGCAGCCTTGAGGCAGAATTCTTCCGCAGGAAACCTCAGCTTTTGCTCTTAAGGCCTTCGACTGATTGGATGAGGCCCACCCACATTATTGAAGGTAGCCTCCTTACTTAAAGTTAGCTACCTGTAAATGTTAATCATCTGTACGAATGCCCTCACAATAGCATCTAGAGTAATGGTTGACCAAACATCTGTACCCCCTTGCCTAGCCAAGTTGACATAAAACTAACCATCACACTTTGTTTCCAGATTGTTGATGGATTTAAGAATATTTTATATTAATAGTCATTATTTTTAGCTTTTTTCCCTGATGTTCCTCTTCTGTTCCAGGATCCCATCCAGGCTCCCATATTAAGTTTAGTTGTCATGTCTCCTTGGGCTCCTCTTGGCTGTAACAGGATGGTTTTCACATTTTTAAATGGTTGGGGAAAAAAATCAAAAGAATACCATTTAATGACCTGTGAAAATTACATGAAATCCAAATTTCATTGTCCACAAATAAAGTTTCTCTGGAACACAGCCATGCCCGTTTGTTGACGTGTTGCCTTCAACTGCTTTCCTAGTACAGGACAAAGCCAATAGCTGCGATGCAGAAAAATCTACTATTTTTTTAAAGTTCTTTTGTCTCAAAAAAAACCCAACTCCTTAAATGATTAAAAAAGAATGGGACAAGTATTACTGAAACTAATAATCCAGGTTTTTTTTTTTTTTTTTTGAGGAAGATTAGCCCTGAGCTCACTTCTGTCTCCAATCCTCCTCTTTTTGCTGAGGAAGACTGGCCCTGAGCTAACATCTGTGCCCATCTTCCTCTACTTTATATGTAGGACGCCTGCCACAGCATGGCTTGACTAGTGAAGCAGCGAACCCTGGGCCGCCGAAGTGGAACGTGCGAACTTAACTGCTGCACCACCAGGCCAGCCCCCTAATAATCCAGGTTTTGATAATGTCAGTTGCAGACTTCTGGTTTAGGAAGAAGATGGCACAGACTCATACAACTAAAAACCCTGGAAATAATTGAACAGCTAATGATAAAAGGACTCTGAAGGCAGGAACGAAGACAGCAACTGACTATTTGGACTTGAGGACGTGAGGAAGGACAAACTGGTGAGTTCCACGGGTTTTCTTTCTATGGCCTGCAAGCTGGACCAACAGTCACAGACTAAAGCAAAAACAGGGAAAGCCTGCTCTCTCTGGCCAAAGGACCAGGAAAGGAGAAGCCCAACAGAGACCTGGTGGAGAGCCCCGGCAGGGAGCCCTGTGGCATTGCTGGCTGATCTATACGGAGTGGCAGCCTTGGGGTCCCAGCAGGTGATCCAAACCCTGTTCCACAACCAGGCACAGGCAGCCAGGCCATTCCAGCTGCAGGGCCAGCAGCAATGGAGCCTGGCGTCTCCCAACCCTCCACCCATGGGCACAAGGAGACCCAGGCCCAGTGGAGTCCACCCGTGACCCACAAAGTGGCCCGGCCACCCCAGGAGCTCGTGGAAGAGACTTCTTCCCCAACAGGCGACAACAGCTGCATGTGGGAGCTCCAGCAGCACCACAAGGCAGACCAGAAGGCCATCGCGAGGGCTCTGAAAACTGAAGAGCCCCTGCAGCCACAGCCGCCAAGGTGGGCAAGAGCCAACTCATGAGCCTGAAGGGGGAACCACCAGCTAAACAGGAATCTCAGACCCGCCTGACAGAGTAGCCAAAAGGTTCCCACACCATCAACCTTCACTTATCACACAAGAATAAGGAATCACAGTTACAAACTATCTCAATACAAGTTTAAAAAGTAGAAAATCTCAGCAAAGAAATAGAAGTTATGAAAAAAAGTCAAATGGAAATTATACAACTGAAAAATACAATAATTGAAATTTTTAAAAATCTCACTGGATGGGCTCAATTACTGGAGATGACAGGATAGAATCAATGGACAATGAGGACAAATGAGTAAATTTACTCAATCAGAACAGCAAGATAAAACAGACTGAAAAACAAATGCAGAGAGTTCTGGGATCTGCCGGCAGCAACGAGAGTTCCAGCGTTCATGAATCAGAGTCTCAGAAGGCGGGAGAGAGAGTGTGAGGCTCAGTCAAAGGCATAATGGTGAACAACTTCCCAAATCTGGCAAAAAAGTATACCTCCAAATTCAAGAAGCTGAGGACACCCCAACTGGGTAAATCCAAACAAGTCCACACTGAAACACATGCTGATCAAACTTCTGAAAACTAAACACAAAGAAGAATTTCCTAAAAATAGCCAGAGAGAAATGGCTCATTTCCTGTAAAGAAAGACCAGTGCAAATGATGGAAGCTTTCTCACATGGAAGCATGGAGGCCCGAAGGAAGTGGACACATTTTTCTTTTTCTTTTCTTCTTCTTTTTTTTTTTTTTTGGTGAGGAAGAGTGGCCCTGAGCTAACATCTGTTGCCAATCTTCCTCTTTTTGCTTGAGGAAGACTGTCACAGAGCTAACATCTACACCAATTTTCCTATTTTGTATGTGGGATGTCAGCACAGCACAGCTTGATAAGCAGTGTGTAGGTCCACGCCTGGGATCCGAATGCACGAGCTCCAGGCCGCTGAAGTGCAGCACACAATGGGGCCAGTCCCAACATTTTTCAAATTTTAAAAGAAAAGAACTGTCAACTATGAATCAAACATCTGGCAAAATTATCCTTCAGGAATGAAGGGAAAATAAAGACATTCTCAGATGAAGGAAAACTAAGATAATTTGTTGCCAGCAAAGTTATCCTTTAAAAATAGGTCGGAAAGCTCTCCAAAAAGAAAGGAAATGACAACAGAAGCAGGCTGGGACCTTCCGAAACAAACAAACGAGCAACAGAAGAGCTGGAAAGAGAGGTAAGCATCACAGACTGTCCTTTGCCTCATGAGTTTCTGTGATTTTATGTTTTGTGGCTGAAGCGAAAGTTCCACACCGTCTGAAGTGGGACTCGACGTGTGTGGAGGAAACCCTCAAGACAATCACACTCGGAAATTGAGGAGGGTGAGCTATGGCCCGCTGGTGCCCTGGCAGCAGCCCCTGTGCTTCAATCCTGTCTTGAACACTTCTGCTGCGTCTCCCTTCCTCCCTTGGGCGGGGTGGGGACGCGCAGAATGAGGAGCCTGAGGCTGACGGCCAGCCGTGAACAGAGCTGTGGACAGGAAGCTCCTGAGGGAAGCTGCGGCTGCAGCCAGTGCCACACTTCCACTACCAGACGCAGGACCAGGACCCCTCCAGGATGCCACCGTGCTCTCTTCCCCACCCCAGAGTCCCTCCTCTCTTGAGTCTTAGTTGGCCCACTCTAGTTTAGTACCTTGGCTGATTCCTCCTTCCACATGACCTGTGATTAGGGAGGGAGGCATTAGCACCCTGGGCCAGGGCCACTTATAATGAATGACTCTCTGGGTGGCCAGGGCCCAAGGCCCGACAGACAGAGTGCTGGCTGAATTTCAATCCCCACCTCTCTTTCAGCCAGGTGCTCTTGTGCAGTGAACAACCCACCCAACAGAGCGTGGTGGCTCTGTCCAGAGGAAGACCCAGGCTCCCATGGGTCACTCTATGGTCACTCTATGTCCAGAGAAATCACAGCTAAAGATTGCATCCTGAGGTGAGGACCACCTCTGCTACCTGCCTTCTCACCTTCTCTTCTCCAGAAGATAGCCTTGCAGGGCCTTCTGCCTTCTACCTGCAGGCCACGTTCAATTCCTGTGCCTAGCAGCTCTCTTGAGACCCTGTCAACTACTGCATTCAGGACCTGCCACTCTATGAAATTTCAAGGAAGGAAAAGCCCTTCGGCCCACTGGAGTCCCCAGTACGGAATCCGCCTCCTCTTCATGTAATCTATGGTAGGTAATGGAACCCTTCGTTGGCCTTTCAGCACTGCTCAGCACCTAAAACGTGTTAGCTTGCACCTATCACGTGAGTGTTCCCCCAAGTTGTTTTTAGTATCAGCCTTCCGCATTTCTACAGACCACAGCGTACGCAGCTCCGCGTGAAACGTCGCTGGAAGGAGCACAGACAAGGCAAAGGGGAAGCCCAGCCTCAGGAACCTCGTGGACCAGACGCTCACATGCCGTCGCTCATAGAGTGACTGTGTGGTCCTGTTTTCTCAGCCGTCCTGATCATCTGCCAGTTATGTCCCCCCACCTGCCTTACACCGCATGTGAGCACCTTCTCGGGGAGCGGGAATCACGCATTTGCTCTGAGGTAGGATCCACTCTCTGCAGACGACAGGACATCGGACCCCCCCTCACCCCCGCCACCGCAGGACTGGAAACACCTCCACATTTCCATAAGGTAGCGCAGGTTTCTAAAGGCCCTGTAATTAAAGTGGAAACCAAACCCAGAAAGGCAAGTGTTGGATTTCAAGAATTCTTGTTTATTTTCTAATAAACACTTTTTAAAACCTGTGCTGTGCCTCTGTGTTTAAGGATGCGCTGATGATGTGTAAGAGAAGGTTTCTGCACACACGAGGCGGACGGCAAAGACGCGGGGCAGCTGGGGGAGGCCAGGCCAGGGAAGTCCTAGAAAATCGGTTAGCTAAAATTTAACTTTTCTCATATTATACTTAAAGACATTTTAAAAAATGTTTTTATCCACACTTTAGAAGACGATCTATTGTCTTATTTGAAAGATTTTTGTGAGATGAAGAATTTTAAAATCCTCTGACATTGTAAAATGAGCCCAAAAAAGAGACTCATAGAAATTAAGAGGAAAAAATGAAAATTTCCATTCAATAGAGATTGGTTCTAAACACAGATTGAGGGACCAGGTTAGGGCAGCCACGTGGTTTTCAGATTCTACCCAGACATTGAATTTCATGTGAATTTTGCTTATTTTAATATATCACTTATTTTCTTCCAAACCAACAAACTAACCTCAAGATTATAATGAAAATATTTTTCAAAATTACAAATAACTCAAAAACCTATTTGTTGCAATATATTCTAACACTGTTGCATTGAGCATACTTTCTGAAATACATGCACAAAACAACAATTTGTCTTATATTTTTAAATCCTTGTTGAATATGGGTTTACTAACCTTCTCATTAGGAATAAAAAACCCAAGCCTGCAAAATAGTTCAGCTTTGAGGCTGGCCCGGTGGCATAGTGGTTAAGTTCACATGCTCCACTTTAGTGGGGGCGGTTCGCAGGTTTGGATTCCAGGTGCAGACCTACACACTGCTCATCAAGCCATGCTGCAGTGGTGTCCCACATACAAAACAGAGGAAGCTTGGCATACATTTTAGCTCAGCAACAATCTTCCTTAAGCAAAAAAGAGGAGAATTGGCCACAGATGTTAGTTCAGGGCCAATCTTCCTCACCAAAAAAAAGTTTAATTACTCGCAGGAAATTTGAACTGTTTCATCCTGCTCTTAGCAGCCTTATACCGTATGTATACGTAAATGTACGTTGATTTTAGTATATTAATTACATTTTGGAAGAAGACAGGAATGAAAAATAAGCCAATTTCTAGATCTACGCTGCTTTTTCTAATCGATGCTCGTACACACCATCCCTGGTAGCCAATTAAGGCCATATTTCATTGAGGAGATTCGACTGAGTTTTTTTTTCTCATTACTGCACCATTATCTTCTCAAAATGTCACTGCTCGTGTCATTGTGCAAAGCAGGCGAGGAAATGTTTCAGCATTTATTGTTTCCAAGTTCACGTTAGTAGAGGATTAAATCAATTTCCTCATTCTATATTTAAACGATTCCAATTCGGCCCTGGGTGGTTGTCACTTTAACGGCGAACATGTGTCACTTGCACACACACCCGCCTCTCCAGGTATGCTTTGATTTGGGTTGTTATGGAATGGAGCCCACCGGGTAGGGTTGACCTGCTGAGTGGCGAGAACTGCTTGGAACACAGGGAGGAGGCTGGGCATACATGGTGGCTGTGGGCTCAGGGTGGCACCCAGGGCTCACAGGGAGCATGTGGGACTCAGGCACACCTGAGCCCAAAACCCCAGCACTGGTTACAGAAAGCCTTGAAATCCTAAGAAGTACTCTAACCGAAAGGCACAGAGGAACAGTTTCATCGTCCTCCGCAGGGAAAGTAAATGTTACGGATGCAACATGGCCAGAACTGTGACACAGCGGAATCTGTCCCGTCATCTCCTTAGTACGTGTCCAAAGAGTAAGGTCATCGGTCAAGACTCACTCCTCCATCCAGGAGCCAGGCAAGGGCCCCGGAGGCAGGAATCAAAATCTGCCTTTTCTGTTTTTAAGGAGGAAAGGGAGAGGAGCAACCCTTGGGTGTGAGCCAGCGGAGAGGCAGAAATAGACCTCTGAAGTTGTAAGTGGGATTCCATTCTCAATGTTCCTCCTGGGAAAGATGGCGCCATGTTCCACGCTGGCTTTTCCACTTCACGTCCCCTTCTAACAGCTCTGATATGGTGTGGTTCATTTTTTCAAATATTGTGTTGCAGGTACTTCAAATCTAAAATAAAAGTCCCCCAATCTTAATAGTTCACACCTAGAGACGGCACCTAGACGGAGAGGGCGTTCTACCCGGTAAGGCAGAATCTTCAGTGTAGAGTGAACACGAGGTGGAAGGCTGCTTCCCGCCAAGTTTGGGGAGATCCATCTCAGACCTTTATCGTCATACTTGGCTTCGTCCCCATGGATTGCCCACAGGGCAAGAGACAAAAAATGCAAATTCCTCCATCAGAGTTTTCCGCCCGTGGAGACATGAGTTTTGCATCCTCATTTATCAGTGACGTTATTTGAAACACTTGAATGTTGTTACAACAATCTCAGGAATCCCCAGTACCATGAGTTCTGTTAATTCTAAGCACCGTAAGGATTTGATATGCAAACATTCAATGCTTGAGGAAATGGCAATGCAGAGCAATACTGCATCACAAAGCTAAGTGTGTGGACACTAAGGCAAATCGTTTTTCCCACCAGGATTTTGAACCCCAAAGGTGGGAAATGGGGGTGGGGGGAAGAGAGACAAGCCAGGATGCAGCCTCGGGGAGGGAAGAGAGGGCAGGGCTGCATTTGTTGCTGAACCAGGTTCATTTTGCCCATTGTCCAGAAAGGCGATCACCGAGATGACGAGATTGCAGCAGAGAAAGCATTTAATCACAAGGTGGCCAAGCAAGGAGGCGGAAAAACAAGTCTCGAGTCCGCCTCCTTGAAAACGGGGGCTCAGGGACATTTATGGGGTAGGGGCAAGCTGGTCTGAAACGTGGAGAGAGGTGGTTGCAGGTGGACAGGTGAGGGAATTGATGGTCTGCGCAAGCGTAGTCAGACTCCACGCCTCTTCACAGGACCCACGTTCACAAAATGGTGGCGTGGGCCGGATCTGAAGGCGGATTTTTTACCCTCTTGACGTCAAAAGTTCACTTATTGGGCATCTGCACAGGCCCAGTTGGCGGGTTAGTGGTCTCAACTGCCTGAAGTGGACAAGGAGTGCTAATTCCTGGAAAACAGCTCACACACCCATTACCACGGTGACCCAGGCTCCAGGGAGATGTTGTCTATAGGAGCCTAGTGGGAGTCAGACAGCATATTGCCCAAGCAGCCAGTTAGCAATGGGCAGGGAACAACTAAGACGCTGCAATCAGTAATTGCAAAACAGAAGAAACAAATCCTTGGTTACTAGCTACCTAGTCATCAACGGCTGTTTACCAGTTTCACGTTGACAACGCCATCCCCACTGTCCGACGTTTCGCCTCTTGGAGTTTTCCTTGGATTCCCGGTCCCCACCATTGCCTTGTCAACTTAATTCTCACGAGACAGAAGTAGGCTTTCCCAGGAGGGCTGTCTTAGGGAGCAGGAAATACAGCAGCTGAGTGCAGCTCTGGAAACAGCTCCACAGCGGGCCAGCCCGGCTCACCAGCCTCAAACACAGTTCCTCGCTCTGGGCCCCTGGAGTCACCTTGCCCAGAGCATATTGACACCGCATAGCTTAAGCTGTGCCAGTCAGGGTTGCCTGGACCCGGTGTTTTGGGTTCATGCTCTCAGGGAGGATGCCGTCTTCCTCGGAGCTCACCTGGGCAGTTCTTCTCCCTGTCTCCCTTCTCCTTCCTCAGAGGCCTCCTCAAATCACCTGTCCACCTCTGAGGACATCTTCTCCTGGTTCTAGTGGCTGTGAAAGGTGACAGGAGTGGAGCCATATTGAAATAGGGCCGGAGCAGCCATTTCAGAGGAACTGCCTCGCACGTCTGTGTTCTTTATCTTCCAAACTGGACCAAACCGCCAACATTCCAAGAGTCAGTGAGGACAAGAACATCCTGGCTGTAAGGACTGAAGGCGCTGGACTTTGATGACTGGATTGCTGACCAATCCGTGAAGCATAAACCTAGCCTGACGTCATCCAGCCCCAGTGACCTTTCCTCAACACAACTCACATCCTCTGCCTCCCTTTTTCCAGTACAAACCCTAAGCCCCTCCTGTGATCGGGAGACTGTTTGGGTTTCTGCCTGAATCTGTGCTCCCCCAGCTGCAACGCTTCGAACCCAGATAAACGCTCTGCCTCTCCAACTGGTTTCTGTTTTTGTAGGTTGACATGACCCACTGACATCCCCGCCCTCCTCCCCCTGATAATGGGAAACAGACCCAGCATCGTCCCTACAGAGATGCCCTATCATCTGACAGTCAAAGCCGTCTGCACACGAACAGTGGGGGTGGAGAATCGTCAGAGGAAGATATTCTCAGCCAGTCGCTCCTGTGCCTTCCTGTGCAGCCCTGGGTGGACAGGAAGTGCCTTCCAATAGTCCTTTGTGTGTGGAACACTAGGGACCCTTGGAAAACACATGTGTTGTGCATGTGCATAAAATATACCCAACAAGCACAACAGGTCTGATGTAACACAAATGCAACTTTATCTTGCTTTCTTGTGGCCTCTTTAAAAATCTGCTCAGTGGAGGATGTTCGTCAACATTACCCCTGCTCAGGTAGGCCTAAAATTTGCCCAAGTTAAAAAAAAAAGAACTCTTAGGTCATTTTCAGTGACCGACACAGTCTCATTTGGTGGCTCCCTCGTCCACCTCTCCCTGAGCTGGGCTCCGAGCTGGGCGGCAGGGAGCGAGAACCCGTCCTGATTCCTCTTTCTTGCCTGTCCCCCCCCGCCTTGCAGACTAGCTGCTCTTTGTGGTCTCTGGGCTCAGGGGAGAAAGGACCTGGGGACACAGAGCCCTTGCCTGACAGAAACTCCCGCCTGCTCTGGCTCCCGGGACGGCAGCTGACACAGGCCAGCTCTTCTCCCCTTGGCACTTTCACGGCGGGGAGGCAGTCCCCTGGCCAGGTCCCTTCAACAGTGACTTCCAAGGGTGGGGTGTGGGCAATGCGTCCCCTCCCCAGGCTGCTGCCCCCCCTCGGCGCCTGGTTTCTGGTGCTTCCCCCTCACAGCCTCACCCAGGGGAAGGCCATTGCCTCCCTGAGGTGGGTCGAGGGCTCCAGGCGCCCACACTCTCTCGACAGCAGCCTAATGTATCGCCCTGCACCCCCTCCCTGGCGAGCTGTCATGGCTGCTGTTGCTGCATAAGAAAATATGCCAAGGCTTAGCGGTACAAAACAACATCATTTTATCCTTTATTATGATCATGATTTTGTAGTTAGAAAGAAACATCCTACAGAAAATGCGCAAAAGATTAGAACAGATCCTTTACCCAAGAAACATAAAAGTGGCAGATAAGCACATAGGAAAATGCTCAACATTATTGATCATCAGGGAAACGCAAATTAAAACTACAAGATGTCACTACACACCTATTCGAATGTCTCAACTTAAAAAGGCTGGCCTCGCCGAGTGCTGGTGAGGAAGTGGAGAAACTGGAGCCTCACATGCTGCTGCTGGCAGGGTGTAAAATGGGACGCCCCTCCTGAAAACACTTTGGCATTTGATTAAAAAGTTCAACGTGCATGTGCCATGTGACCCAGCAACTCTCCCTAGGGATTCACAGAGAGAAATGGAAGCAGACGTCCCCAGAGCACACACGCAGCACAATGTCACCTCGTGGCCAGGGGCTGTGGTGTTCCTGACATTGACCCCACGGCGCTGGTCGAGTCCTTTCCTGTGGGCTGGCATGTGCTCAGTTTTCATAATTCTTCTTCATGTGCTGAAAATGGCAGTTACAATAGAGTTTAGCACAGGAGCTGGTCACCTACAGGCCAGGTGCAGTCAGCTGCCTGTTTTTTGTAAACAAAGGTCTGCTGGAACACAGTCCTGCCCCTCACTGACGTATGGTCTGTTTCCACTACGACTGCAGAGTTCAATAGTTGGGACGGAGACCATGTGGCCCACACAACCCAAAATAGTTACTCTCTGGCCCCCTTGGGTGAAAGTTTGCCAACCTCTGGTCAGCAGAGAAGAGCTCGCGTTCCGGTATCAGGTAAGCGCAGAGCCAGTTCTGCTTCTTTCTAGCAGAGTAATCCTGGCCAATGAGCCACCTCCTCTCTGCCTCAGTTTCCCCCTGTTCTGAGTTAGCAGGAGTTGGTCACCTAAAGCGCTCCAAGCACTGCCTGGCACACGGTAAGCACGTCACACGTGTTAGCAGTTATTGCTATTCGTCTGGCACAGGGTCCTAAGAATGTGCTTTATTCTCAGCTGTTAGTTCTGTTCTTCAAATATTTCCTATCTTTACTAAATATTTGTCTGAGTGATCTGTTCATTTCTGGAAGAGACGTGTTCTGCCACTATCCTGTAGATTTTTGTTCTATACGTGTTGAAGGAGGGTTGTTAGGGCATACGTACAGCTTTGAGATTATTCTATCTTCCTGGTAGTTATCCCCTTATCATCAAGCAGTGACCCTTTTTAATTCTTAAACATTCTCTTCAAAGAACCTAATTTCTCTGAAACGTGTGCAGCTGCGCCATCTTTCTTTTGGTTGCTCTACCACATCACTGTCGACATTTCTTGGTTACAATGTTTTAGGTGTCCCTCTTATAAATTACAGAATTCTATTTTTTTCTTACTCCTAAGGAAAATTTCTCTCTTTTCCTGGATGTGTTCAGTCCATTTTCGTTTATTATTGTTACAGATATATTCGGTTATTTCTTCCACCTGATTTAGTTTTCTATTTACCCTACTTTCTATTAAGTTGATAATATTTTCTTCATGCTGTTTTTCCTCTGTATTGGTTTAGAAGTGATATTCTGCTTTTGCTGAGACAGAGATAGAAGAGAGAGAGAGATGTTTTTTTTTAAAGATTTTATTTTTTCCCAAAGCCCCCCGCCGTTACATAGCTGTGTATTCTTTGTTGTGGGTCCACCTAGTTGTGGCATGTGGGATGCTGCCTCAGCGTGGTTTGATGAGCAGTGCCATGTCCGCGCCCAGGATTCGAACCAACGAAACACTGGGTCGCCTGCAGCGGAGAGCGCGAACTTAACCACCCTGCCATGGGGCCAGCCCTGAGAGAGAGATTTTTTTAAATAGGTAACACACCACAGGGATTGAAAAATTCCACCTTGAATTACGAGTCCCGTCCCCCAGCCCCCTCCCGAGGGCCACCAGCTCTTACCATATAGTTCCCTGTGGTTCCTTCAGGGACGGACTGGGCTCCAGACAGCGATCTGAATCCTGGCCCACGTTCCTTTTCAGTCTACCCTCTGTCTCTCCCCTTATTATATTCCTCCTTCTCCCTTGCTCCTTCCCTCCTCCCACCAATCTCAGCAGGAGGAAGCCAGCAAGCAGAGACAGGAACGGGAGAACAGAATTTGGAAGTGGGGGAAGGAGGAGAGAAAAGTTATCAGAGAATCTTAAAGCTCAAAAAAAAACTTTAAAATGACTAGTCCAACCAGAGTTCCTGTGGTATAATAAAAATATATATTTGGTCTTTGTCCCCTGTCCCCAGCTCCTGGCAGAGCTCCAAAAACGCCCTTCGTGGTCTACCACCAAGTCGACCTGGTGGTAGAGCTACGGGGAAGAGCCCAGAGTCGTCATGGGTGCCCTCCCAACGCTGTCCCCCTTTGTCCTGAGCACCCTACCGCACACAGATCCCCAGGCAGGGAAGACATTGGTGAAGTGCAAGTGTCTCTCCTGTTTCTTGGTCAGGATTATCATTCGGAAAAACATTTTTTACTAGAATTTGAAAATCCGATAAACTAAAGTTTTGTTGACTTGGTTATAAGATTGTCAAGGGGAATAGCTTTAAATTATGCAAATACATTTGCTAAATAGGACATGTGTTCCATATTTAAGAAAAAAGTTAAAACACATTTTATTTTCCTTTTGCCTGGTAAATTTAAATGACCAATAAAATATAGCATGCATACATTCATAGATATACACATATTTTTAAGCTACTCACATTGCTAAACCTGTTATAACCAAAGAGAGTAAATTTGTCAGGAATTTTTCTGCTGCAAGTGACAGAAACAGAATTCAAAACTGACTTAAAACCCAGAGAAGATCTAAATAAATGGAGGGGATGGCGCGTTCAAGGCGGGAAGACTCCACACGGGAAAGAGGTGAATTCTCCCTGAATTGATCTTCAGATGTAATGCAACCCTGTCAAAATGCCAGCAAGGGCTTTTGTCTACATAGACAAGCTTATTCTAAAATTTATATGGAAAGGGGAAGACTCTAGAATAATGAAAACAATTTGAAAATGAGGAATAAAGTGAGAAGACCACCCTTCCTGATTCTCATGGGCTGAGCTGTGTCCTCCAAAATTCACCCCAGGAAGCCATGACCCCCAGCACCCGAGAATGTGGCTGTATTTGGAGACACGGTCTTCAAAGAGGGGATTAAGTTAAAACGAGGCAGATGGATCATGAACTGAAATGTAAAACATAAAACTATACAACTTTTAAGAAAAAACGTAGGAGAAAATCTTTGGGATCCAAGACTAGACAAAGAGTCCTTAGACTTGACACCAAACACACAGTCCATCGAAGGAAACTGATAAACTGGATGTCATCTCAATCAAAAATTTTTGACCTATTAAAGACCCTGTGGAGGATGAAATAATTAGCTACAGACGAGGAGAAAATATTTGCAAACCACATATCCAACCAAGAACTAGTATGTAGAATATATAACCCAACTCGAAAATCAACAATAAAATAATTTCATTAGAAAATGGGCAAAAGACATGAAGAGACATCTCACAGAAGAAGACACAAAGATAGCAGATAAGCACACGAAAAGATGCTCTATTTCATGAGTCATCAGGTAAATGCAAATTAAAACCACCATGAGATATCGCTACACATCTATCAAAATAAAAATTAGTGACAATAACGAATGCTGGTGAAGAGGCAGAGAAGCTGGGTCACTCATCCTTTGCTGGTAGGAATATAAAATGGTACAGCCACTCTGGAAAATAGTTTGGCAGTTTCTTAGAAAACTAAACTTGCAATTGATGGGGGCTCAGCGAGCCGAGGAGTTGAAAGAAAGATTTCTTGAACTCTCAAGTTCTGGTAATAGTACTCCTTTAGTCACAGAATAGCATGGGGACAAGACCCATGGGCAGTCAGAGCTGCCGCATGGGGACAGGACCCGTGGGCAGTAAGAGCTGAAACATGGGGACAAGACCCGTGGGCAATAAGAGCTGCAGCATGGGGACAGGACCCATGGGTAGTAAGAGCTGCACACGGGGGACAGGACCCACGGGCAGCGAAGAACTGTGAAAATGGGTTGAGGGTAGGGCTAAATTTATAAAGTATAGGTATGTGAGTTATCTCTTTGCAAGACAAAGGAAAGATTATGTAAAAAAGTCATTAGAATGGTATCAGTGTAGGTGGGGTCTGGTTATCTGGTGGTCCTATAACTTTAGATAAGAATGAGATCGGATCAGGTCAGGACGTCCTATGCTTCCTGGAGGGTGATATAGATCAGTACGTAGGGCAGGAAGCCTTGGGCTTCTCCCTGGGGCAGCCTTGGTCCTCATCGTAATTACCACATGACCCACAACCTTGTATTCTTGGACACTTTTCAGAGAAATGAAAACTTGTGTTCACATCAAAACCAGCACACAAATGTTTAAAACAGCTTTGCTACTAACAGCCAGGATCTGGAAACAACCCAAGTATCCTTAAGACATGGCATTTGTGGTATACCATAGAACATTACCCAGTAATTTTTAAAAAATGAATTATTGATGCAAGCAACAACCAGGATGAATCTCCAGAGAATTATGCTAAATGAAAAAGCCAATCCTAAAAGGCTACCTATTGTATGATTCCATTTATATAACATTTTTGAAATGACAGGATTACAGAAATGAAGAACAGATTAGTGGTTGTCGTGCATCAAGGACAGCTGGCGGGGGGAGGCGGCCAGAGGGAAGAGAGTGTGACGAGACAATAGGAAGTGTCCCTGTGGTGATGGAACTGTTCTGTCCCGTGACTGTGATGTGGATACACAAATCTACACATGTGAAAAAACTGCCTAGAACTAAAACTAACCACACACACACATACACTCACAAATGAGTGCATGTCAAACAGGAAATCTGAATAAGTTCAGTGGATTATATCAATGTCAACATCCGGGCTGTGATATTGTACTACAGTTTGCAAGACGTTACCACTGAGAGAAACTGGGTAAAGGGTATGTGGGATCACTTTGTATTAGTCTCTCAATTGAATGAGAATCTACAATTATCTTAAAATAAAAAGTTTAGTAATAACACCCATATGCACAGCAACATTGAAACAACCCAAGCACCCATTGACAGATGAATGGATAAACAAAATGTGGTAAATACATACAATGGAACATTATTCAGCCTTAACAAGGAAGGAAATTCTGACACCTGCTACAAAATGGATGAACCTTGAAGACATTACGCTCAGTGAAATAAGCCAGACACAAAAGGACAAATAGTATATGATTCCATTTATATGAGGGCCCAGGAAGTCAAATTCACAGAGACAGAAAGTAGGACGGTGGGTCCCAGGGGCTGGGGAATGTGACTGGGGAATTAGTGTTTAATGGCCACAGAGTTTTAGTTGGGGAGGATGAGAAAGTTCTGGACGTGGATGGTGGTGATGGCTGCACAACACTGTGAATGTACTTAATGCCACTGAATTGCACACTTAAAAATGATAAATTTTATGTTATTTGTATTTTTATCACAATTAAAATTTTTACTAAAAAAATGAAAAAGACAACCAGCTCAAGTAAAGGAAAACCAGAAGTGATTCACTGGCTCAGGTAGCTGAGAACTCAAGGCTCGGGTCTGGGTCCGACCGTAGTCGGTCCCAGGGCTTCAGACGGGGCATCAGGACCGTCTGCTCCATCGCTGGGTCAGTGCCCTCTCTGTCACATCTGTCTCAGGCCAGCTGTCTTCACTTGAGAGCAAAGATGGCTGACGGCAAGTCTAGGCTGATACTGCTTACAATTAATGACATCCAGAGAGAAGAGTGGAACCCTGTCTCTCCCAACAGCCACGTCGATTTCTGAAAAGGACTTGGCTTGGCCGGCCCAGGCCTCAGGCGCCCCAGGGGCGGGAAAGGAAGGGCCCGTGATTGACGTTCCCTGCCCAGTGTCACCTGGAATGCATCGGGGGTCCGTTTCCAGAAGGACCATCTGCAGGCGCACTCACCACAGTGAGGACACAAAATTTGTGACATTGAAATTGTACCTCAATGTGATGGCATCTTAGTCTCAAGAGACTTCTCCCAGAGTACAAAAATCCTGGAGTGTCTAGACACAAAAATGGCAAAAGGGGACAAATTTATAGAAACAATTCTCTGATGATAACTAAACCACTAGGATTATGCAGTATTAAGATTTTATATTGTGAAGAACATGAGAACTTATAATCAGTGGAGATAAGGAAAGCGGCTTAGAATTAGCAACAGAAGTTTTCTGAGCTATAATAGTGCATATATCTGCTGTGTTTGGCAGGAAGCTTCGTTTCTATTAAGATTCTCCTTTCAGTTTTTCTAGAAGGCCTCCTTGAAGCTATCTGCAGGGATTGCTGGGCTAGGACTCAGGGGACACACAATGTGACACCGTCTTTATTCGACTTTCTGAGTGCAACTTCAGCACTTCTTTTCCAAGAAAGGACTCGAGTTGAGCAGGCATTTGCAGGGCTTGTGTGTTGAGTGTAGAGACGAAGGCAGAACCAGGGACGGTGATGGTGGCTTTGGCTGACTCTGAGACAGGCGGAGGAGCCCAGGCGGCTGGTGCAGTGGCTCGGCTCCCTTGCAGCTCCCCTGCCCTTGCATCCTGCCCTCCCGTCCAGGGTGTGGAGTGAGCGCGGTGCAGGGTGCGTGTCCCAGAAGGCGAGCGGGCAGTTCACGTCTGCGCCTGGTACCCTGGGCTCATTCTGTAGCTGCCCTTGTCCTTGCCGTGCGGCAGCAGTCACGGCCTGCCCTGCCTCCGCGAACTCTACCTAATACCCTGAATTTACACTCACTCGAGTGGCTCCCCTGTCTGCAAGAGGCAACAGACCCTCGAGGGTCCGGATTCACGGCCTGGTTGCGGAAGGCAGCATCAGGAGGGGGCCCTGGGGCAAAACATTACTGAAGTTACCCTTAGACATACAGTCCGAAGCATCTACATGTAGAATGACCGTTTTCTGGAATCTGCTTTTAAAACAGTCTACCCAAAAAAAAAAAAAAAAGAAGGGAATGTTAAAACAGTAGAATGTTGGTAACTGTGCAGCTGGCGATGGAGATGGGCGGGCTTACTATGCTCTTGTCTCTGCATTTGCGTGTGTTTGAAAAGCTCCACAATCACCACAAATTGAAACGTTGTGATCACCTTAGGCCACCTGGAGCGAGGTCCCTAGCAGGTGTTGGCAGGCCGAGTGGGGCCCCGGGTCAGCCGGCAGGAGAATGGCATGCTGGTGACCAGACATGGCAACACTTCCAGGCCACTCTCCAGAGCCCGCCAGTTCCCTCCCTGCCACCTGAACGCCCCCCGACCCTCCACAGAGACCCCAGAGCTCTCTGGGTCCAGCAGGTGAAGGAGGGACTCAGGGGGGCTCCACTCAGCTCTCTGTCTGACTTTCTGAACGGCCGTTGCCGTTGCCATAGAGTTACTAACATTTCCGTGTGGCCCCTGAGGATTATCAACAAACTGGAGAAGGAAGGTGGGGGCAGCGAGGGATGAGCCACTGTCTCTTCCCCGGGCGAGGGTTTCTAGTCCACGAGGGGTCCTTGTGCCAGGCTGAGCAGGAGCGTGCTGCTGCCAGGTTCACACACTGGGAGGTGCGGTTGAGGGGGCTGAAGGTGGGCATCGAGGGGCGCTGCAGGCGGGTCACTCAACGCCAGCTTCCTTCCAGCAGGTTCTCCGGCACTGCCACGACTGGACAGCTAAACCTGCGTGTCCCAGACAGCCCTGACACCAAGACTCTGCGTTCGTCCAGGCAGAAGGGAGACATGAGTGGGGACAAGTGGCATGGGGAGAATGAACTGCTGGAACAGCTGCCGCGGAGGCTCTAGAAGCAGGCAGGTGAGCGGTGACACTGGCATGGGACTCCCGTTATAACAGTCCTAAACGCTTCCGGTTCCCCTCAGTTCCTCCAGGAATTTCTTGAAGGCAACTAACATCCTTCTTGCTTAAGAATGAATCTCTTTTTGCTTAAACCCACTCAAGTGGCTTCTGTGCCCACCTCGAATAACAGTACAATGCTGGAAGGCCCACAGTTTTCTTAAGAACTGGGGGGAGAGAGCGCTGTTCTCAAAGGGTAAGAGATAAAGAGCTCCATGGAATGAAAGACCCAGGCTCCAGAATGCACACCTCGCCTTGAAGACGTGGAACAGGAGCAGGAACTGACATCCGATGAAGTCCCAACTCCCCACGGGGCACTCAGGGCCCTTCACTGGTGGGGTACCCTCGCCTCTTTAAGAGTCCAAAGAACCCCCAAGAGGAAGCTGGAGAAAATGTCAATCTGCTCTTAACACACCTGTGTTCACTTCTCTCCTATTCCATCCTGTCAGAAAACTTTTTTTTTTTTGAGGAGGATTAGCCCTGAGCTAACTTCTGTTGCCAATCCTCCTCTTTTTGCTGAGGAAGACTGGCCCTGAGCTAACATCTGTGCCCATCTTCCTCTACTTTATGTGTGGGGACGCCTGCCACAGCATGGCTTGACAAGAGGTGCCATGTCCACTCCCAGGATCCGAACCGGTGAACCCAGGGCCGCTGAAGCAGAACGTGCTCAATTTACCGCTGTGCCACCAGGCCGGCCCCTCAGAAAACTTTTTAAGAAATTAAAATTAAAAACACTAAAATTAAGAAACTATAATTAAGAACAGTAAAATGCTAAATATCAATAGTAAAGCCTAAATACTAAATTTAATACTAAAGTTATCTCCATAGACCGACAGTCCTAGTGTTCTACCCACTTGCAGGAATAGACACTCCTGCCGCTGGACCCTCGGGTGGCTAAAACAAAGCATGAAGTACCCACAGTGATCACCTTCTCCCGGGAGGAAGCGATCTGCCCGCCTGAGCTGTCAGCCGGCGGCTCTGGAGGACAGGGTCCTAACTTGTGTGAGCTCACAGCATCCTGACTCACTGCTCGTCTTTAACAACATGCATGTTTTCACAGACCCACATAATTTATGAGGCTATGTTATGGCGTAGCTGAAGAGACCATTCATGGTGTCAGCACAGGGCGATGGCCAGAGAAGACGACAGCCATTCCTCCCGCCCATCGAGGGGACGGGAAGGTGCAGCTGGTCAACGGCCTCGCAGGGTCAGTGTCCTGCAGCCGTGCTCCCCGCCCCCGGGGATTTGGGGTGCCCGGGTTCATGAGAAGATGAGCAGGTGTGCTCCCATGTGCCCGACTGTGCGGCTCGGTGACACACGCCAGCAGCGGGCACCTGCTTTCCCAGCCCGGACACGCCCCTTCCTGATGCTGGGTGAACGGACGCCTCAGGGCCTCCTCCTCTGCGATGCAGGAGCATCAGGGGCAGCCTGTGGCACTCCCGCTAGGGCTGGACCTTAGGGGCAGTGGCGGGACCCAAGGCAGGGCCTCCCATCAGCCCCCAGCCCCAACGGAAACTGCGAGTCGTGGCCCATTTTTGAAGCCACTGTTGTCTCCTTCGCTCCCATCGGAGGCTTCACCACCCGACACTGGTGTCTCCAGGGGAGGGCTGCATGCGCTCCACAAGGCACCCACACCCCAGCATTCCCCCAAATATTCCCAACACCACAAGGTCCCTCTCGGCAGGCGGTCTAAAGACATCGGATCGCTTCCTTACAACGCAGAGACAAAAAGCTGGAAGAACAATCTCGTTCTGACAGATTCCGTCAGGAAAAGCTCTCACGTTCGCTTTCTCTTTCTGTGAATAGTTACCTCTTTTAAGTGTTTTAAATTTTCCTCATTTGGAAGCTAATTCACATGATTCGTGCATGTTAATTACGCTCCTTGTTCTTCTCCTAGCTGAGACCCTTTCTAAATTTGCTCCTGTTTCCAGCAGGCGGAGGAAGGGTGTCTGCAGAACAATTCAGTGATGTTCTGGTGGGAGTCTGCACCCCGGGCGCCTGCATGGAGGAAACCCGTTTTCCCGGGAGAGAAAACATGAGGGGCAGGGGCTGTGTCCCAGCTCCTGCGTCCTTTCCCCAAAATCCCCTGGGGGTGGCGTGCTGAGGCTCTGAGGTAGGGGCTCCCTGGGCTCAGGCTGAGCCCTGGTCAGGGCCCAGCCTGGAGGTGCATCCCGTCAAGCCCTCTGAGAGAGGCCCATGGTCTCATACACCATGCCTTCCAGAAACGTCTGCATCTTCACAGGGTGGCCATCAAGGCCTAGAGCTGCACGTCCTCAGCGAGCTGAGCCAGCTGTGGAACAAGTGGAACGCGCTCGCTCACATGCACTTCTGACAAGCCCACTGTGACCTCAGGCAGCTCTCTCCTTCACTTGAACACGTGGTCATCTGGGCTAGGCCTCTGGTGAGTAACGGGTCCCATGTGCCTGGGATTGTCCCTATTGTAAAACCAAAAGTCCCATGTCCCTGGTATCCCCTCAGTCCCAGAATCCAGGACAGGTGGTCACCCTGCTTAAGTTCGGGGGGCATCCGGCTGAAGCCAGGTCTGAGACCCTCAGAAGGTGTGCACAAAATTCCTAACAGGCGAAAACAATCGATGCTGTTAGAAGGTCAGGGACGCTGATGAAGCACGAAAGATGCCTGGGGTCTCCAGGGGGCTGGTCAAGTTCTAGTTCTTTCTTCTTTTTGGTGAGGAAGATTGGCCCTGAGCTAACATCTGTTGCCAATCTTCCTCTTTTTTTTTTCCTCCCCAAATCCCCAGTACATAGTTGTATATCCTAGTTGTAGGTCATTCTAGTTCTTCTACGTGGAATGCCACCTCAGCAAGGCTTGATGAGCGGTGTGTAGGTCTGTGCCCAGGATCTGAACCAGCAAACCCCAGGCTGGCGAAGTGGAGTGCACAAACTTAACCACTCGGCTGTGGGCCGGCCCCAAATTCTAGTTCTTTACCTGGTGCTCATGGCATGAATTTCCATTTGTGAAGATGCTGTGAGCTGCTCCGTGTGACATGTGTACTTCTCTGTACGTGTAACACACTTCAATACAGAAAGAGACAGAGATGGAAAGATGGAAAGACAGATGGGGGGAGGGAAAGAGAGAGAGAGGCGGAGAAAGACAGAAAGATAGAAAGACAGATAGATAGATAGATAGATAGATAGATAGATAGATAGAATTTATAGCCTCATTCTTTCAATCGTTCCATTGATTCACAAATACCTGATGCATATCTGATGTGGGGCCAGCACCATGCAGATGCCAGAAATCTAGGGAAAGTAAAGGGGGCCTGCTCTTCAGAGGCACTTGGTCTGGTGGGGGGCATCCTTCACCAGTCCAGCAAATAAGTTGCATCTCCAATAGCGCCACTGAGGTTAGTAAGTGCAGGGACATCTGTGCTACCAAAATGGGGTGGGAAAGTATCTTCAAAGGCGCTTTCAACAATAATTCCCGTTTCCAATGGCTCCTCCCAATATTTACCTGTAGTAAAATTCTGATATTAAATGGAGCTTTTTATTATAAGCTGCAGATATATACCCACTGGATATACCAAATTGTATTTTCACAGTTTACCAGCTTGGTACAGTTTGGGCCTGACATGGCATCGTCTAGCTCCCTGACACTGCAAATACGGAGGGCAATGATGATTTTAGTGATTGGTGTCATTCCACATTTCTCAGACAAACATCTCTCTGAGCACTAAGTGCCTGGCTCTGTGCTATGTACCAGGAATAAAATGAGCAAAGACTGACACAGCCCCTCCCCGAAAGCAAATGAGCATTGGGACCGCACCTCATCTGCAGGGATGGACGAGGCTCCCTGAGGGAGCCATGTGGGCATTGAGACCTGAAAGACATGAAAGTGGGGAGGCAGGCTCCTGGAAGAGGGAGCAGCATGTGCAAAGGCCCTGCAGCAGGGGGTGCCAGGAGCACAGAGAGAACTGAAAGAGGCCAGTGTGGCTGGAGAGGAGAGAGGAGGGGGAGAGAAGGGCCAACAGATCCCAGAGGCCAGTAGATAAGCCACACAAGTCCTTCTTGGACATGGGAGGATTTGGGCCTTGGTCCTCCATGGAAACCTCTGGAAGCATTTGAGCAAGGAGTGACATGGTCACCTTGCACTATGTGGAGACAGATAGAGATGGACAAGAGAGGATGCGAGGAGCCTGGCAGGAGGCCAGTGCCCTAGACCAGGCAGGTTTCTGGTGCCTCTGACCAGGGTGTGACGCGGAAATGGAGAGAAGGGGTTGGGTTCAGAGGGTAGTCGTGGCGCGGAATGGGAGGACTTGTGACTGAGAGTGGCACCTGGATTTCTGGCTTGCCTCCCCAGATGAATGGCCGTGGCTGCATCAGAGAGGCAGCTCTGGAGAGGACCAGGTGGAAGATGATGCTTGGGTTCGGGATGCGTTAAGCCTGGCTGCAGCACTGCAGTGAAACAAGGATTCTGCGATGACAGAGTAAGGCGGGTGTCGATGGAGTCCGTCGAATGCAGAAGATTCCTTTTCTAAATGGATCCACTATGACACAGATGCATCTTGATCATGGTCCTGACCCCAAACACAACCACATGAAACATGAGCTGGTGGCCTCCTCCAGGCTCTTGGTGCCACACTCTGTAGCCCCACAGTGGTATCGTGAGATGGCGGGAGAATAGGATACAGTGCCAACTAGGCGTCTTGAGTGTCACGTTGACACTTAGGGCCACAATAGGAAATGTTCTCTTCCGTGAGAACTTGTCAAGTACGCCAGCTGCTCCTTCAAAATCTCAAACCTACTGAGTTTATGAAAGAACTTGCAATAGTGAGAATTAGGCACCTCTGCGAGCGACAGACTGCAGAATGTTCCCACTTGCCCTAAGTAGAAGGTGATTTCTCTCACACACGGATAAACCAAGCCTGGACGCTTTGGCAGCATCCGTATTCCAGAAAGCAAGGAGGAGAAACAAAGAAAGTGGAGGGTCCTGGTTGCTGAATCTTAAGGAAGGCTCCAGGAGACCAAGACAGTCTTAGCCGTGTTGAGACACAGTCATGTGACCACGTGCAGCTGCAAGGGATGCTGGGAAGTGAAATCTTTATTCTGAGCAGCCGTGATCTCATCTAAACTTATACTGCCATGTGGAGGACAGATTGTGAGCAAAACAAACCCCTGACTTTATATCGCGCCTCGTAATTTCCCAATGTTTAAAATACTCCACAAAGATAACATAATTTAAATTCTGGTGATGATTTAGATGATCTCCGTTGTTTCACTTCAACATTTTCAAAATGTTTCAATAGTTTATAATTATCCACAGTGAATTCTAAATAAGTTCCTGTATTTCATCTACCTCTATCCAACATTCTCCGAGTTTAAAAATATTATTGATAAAATAAAGAATATTGTAAACTAAACGTTGGTACTGAATTTGCTAATTTTCACGATATATATATCAATTAAGAATGTTTAACACAACAATTAATACACCACCATACCATTGGCAGTAATTCATGATGATTCTAGATGGTAGGACTTTTGGAAACGTGTTTATTTTAGCCTCAATTCTGCTCCAAGTTTCTACACCAATAAGACAGTTTCCTCTCAGTAGCTCCATCTGCTAATTGAAATTTTGTTTTAAGAAACCATGGTAACACATGTTTTGCCATAACACAGAGTGAAGGAATTAATTCCAGGTCCTTGGGCAAAATCAAGCTTCCTGCAAAACACAAAGGCAACAAAATTGCTGGGAGAGATATGTCTTAAGAGCTCCATTCAGAGATTTTGTGCACCACCACAGAACAGCAGCAAGCAGCTACTGCACCTTTATAAACGCACTTTTAACCTCGGGGAAAGCAGCAGAGTTCATCACATTCATTTGTAGAATACAATTAGCATCATCCTGTGCAAGAAGCTTCTCTTGTTTTGTTCTGCTCTCCCTTCAGAGCCCCTCGCCTCTCCATTTCTTCCTGCCTTCCCCAGCATCGCACCCTCTTGAGGTGGTGTGTATCAGGCTTCGAAGAGCTGGCCCCGTTGGAGTGTTGTTTTGTGTGTGTGCGTGTCATAGGTCACACAAATGGTTCTGCACTTTCTCCCTCTCGTTTTCTCCCTTCAACACCATGGGTTTTTAGCTCTATCCATGCATCTCTGAGCATGCACCCGTCTCCTTTTAATTATGCATTCTCCCCCAGATCAGCATGTTGGCCGCCCCCACTCCCTGCCACACCCCACCACCATGAGTATTGTGGTGTACGTTCCTGTCAGCCTGCATGGGGATTCCCAGGGACACACAACTCGAGGTGGGTCTCAGAGACAAAGCCGGCTACATCCTCATTTCATTAGTATCCATCAGAGTCCCAGCAGGAAGCAGACGAAAAGTTATCCACTAGGGTAATTGGAGGAGGGTTTAATAAAGAGATTCTGTGAAAATATGGCACAGGGGATCACACGGGCTAGTGACAGTGGAGCTGTGACCACCCCTCTGGCCTGTGGTTCCAGGGGAAGGAGTCCTGCGGAGAAGGCCATCTTAACAGGAGCATGACCACCAGCAGAGGGACCCAGGCAGCCTGATGCCCCTCACCTGCCTCCTACCCCTCAGAGCTCCCCACTGGAACCCCCCACAGGGCAGAGGGCAGGAGTTAGAGGGCAGGACCCCCGCAGGCAGCTGTGTAGCCCCCATATGCAAAGGTAGGGACCCATAGGGGAGCCAATGGAAGAGGGTGGCACAGCCGTGTCCTACCTGTAGTAAATCCTATCATGACAAATTCACTTCACCAAAATGTATAATACACACACACAACCAAGTGGGCTCCTGGGAGGCCACTGCCACTGAAGACAAATTTTTATAAGTTGTAGGGTCACCATTTAACATTTACAGCTCCACAGCCAGAAGATACTTCCCTGTCAATCCGATTCTGAAAAACGTTTGTAAACGATGTAAAATGTTGCTTGTCGTAGGGGTGTGCCATGAATCCGTGTTCATGGTTTTGAAGGGTTTTTTGTTTTTCATCTGTGTTTAGTCTAAAAACTTAATCATACTGAGGCTCCACTCCAGACCAATGAAATTAGAATCTCTGGGGCTGAGGCCTGGCATGGTTGCGTGTGAGTGTGTGATATGTGTGTGAGCCTGTGTGCACATGAATGTGTTTGCATGTGTGCACATGTGTATGCACACATGCATGTGTGTACATGTATGGGTTCATCTTTAAATCTCAAAGGAAAAAATATGCAATTTCTAGAAGTGTTCAGTGGCACTGAATTACCATCACAGGCCACCTGGAGAAGAATGAGGACAGAAGGAAGGGAGACCGTGGCAGCCGCAGCACCTGGCGCTTAACAACCCCTCTCATTTCGGCTCTTCTCCCACATCAAATCAGCTGCAGATGAGAGAATCCAGCTCCAGAGTGAAGAGAGGAGAGATGTGGCCATGTGGCCAATGTGTGGCCTGAAACCCCAGGCACCCTCGGCTGGCGAGCCATTGCTGCCCCTACAGAGAAGCCTCCGGGACTCGCCCAGTGGGGAGCGGAGACGTTATCAATTACTGTTCATCAAGGTGTCCAATTAGGAATGTGGCGCAGCGCCAAACCTCCACATGGCTCCTACCTCCAGGAGCACTTGTCCCCCGTGGAGGCAACAGACTGGATCCAAAACTGAAATTCATTACCTTAAACAGTTTTAATGAGTTTTCTAAAGTGAGATTATTCACTGGAACTTTTTGAACTCTGCATTTCAGCTAAATCAAATTATTCTTAAAACAAAGATGCTTTTAAAAAGCCTAAATCAAGATTCTCCTCTACCAGCTGCACAGGTCCATGTTCACCAGAATACCTCAGATCCGTGTGGCGTTCACGGGTCTCCGTGCTCTGGCCTGTGTCACTGCATGCAGTCTGGGGGAGCATTCATGGAGCACGCAACCTGGGCCGTGCACAGGCCACAGGCCTTCTCAGACTCGCTCTTTCTAATTCTCCCAACCTCACTGAGATGCAGCCACTGTTAGCATCTTACGACTGAGGAAAGCACGAAGAGTGACTTCAATGCCTTGGCCTGAGGTCCCATCTCATGCCAAGGCTGTACCGGAGTCCAGAACGTCCCAGGCCAAGCCATGTGCTTCCCAACGCCTCAAAGATGTCCACCCCCTGATGCCCAGAACCGGGGCCTTCTGGCCTCCATGGCAAGTATGATCAGGGCATGGGCCGTGAGACAGGGAGAGCAGTCTGCCTTCTCCAGTGGGGCCCGTCTCGCCACATGGGTCCTTCAAAGAGAACATTTCTGGCTGAGAGAGAGGGATGCGAGGATGGAAGAGCGTGGGGCAGATGCGACATGAGAAGGACCTGCCTTCGCTGGCTTTGAAGGTGGAGGAAGGAGGTCGGCGCCAAAGAATGGGGGTGCCTCTAGAAGCCGGAAGATGAGGAAACGAACGTGCCCAAGAGCTCCCAGAAAGGATTGCAGCCCTCCCCCGCAGCACCCCCCCGCCCCGTTCCAGCCTGTGGGACCCATGTGGAATCCTGACCTGCACGACCATAAGGGAAAGAAAGCGTTTGTATTTGTTAAGCCAACAAGCCTGGGTGACTTGTGACAGCCGCCATAGGAACAATGCACAGGCAGAAGCTGCCACGGAGTTAACCAGCTTAACCTCAGAAGCCAGTTCACCCTTGCATGGTCTTTCCCATGAACAGGCGCTAAAGACAGTTCTCGTCCCCGGAACCAAGTGCTGGCAATGACGGAGAGCATGATGGGCAGACAGAGGAGCGTGGGCGCTCAGGACCCACGTTAGGAATTCTTTCCACGCACCGGCTTCAACCACGGCAGCCAGCAGCTGGCGCCACTGAGCTCCGTCCCTGTTTGGCTCCTGCCTCAGGGCTCCCACCATTTATCTCACGACCACCTTAATGGGACACACATTGTTATCATTCCCCCATCTTACAGACTGGGAAACTGAGGCTCAGAGGCAGTTAAGTAACTTGCTGAGGGTCCCCCGGCCAAGCAGTCCTGGAGGGGGGACTGGGTGCCAGCACCAGTTCAAGCCCCACCCTGGTTCTCCTGATGGGGTGGGCAGGAGGTTCCAGTTCCGGCCCTGAGGAGCAGCCTTTGTGAACAGGGCACTGCGTGCCTGTGGACGCTGAGAAGTCAGATGGCCTGGAGCTCCTCAGGTCCAGAGTCTAACTTCAGGCCCATGTGGGGCCCTCCCCAGGAGACCCTTATGGCCCCACCATCAGCAGCCCCAGCTCTCTTCCTGGGTCACCCGCAGAGCACCACGACAAAGAGCCCAGCTATCACTTCAGGCATCAGTCATTGGGAAGGGTAAAAAATTAAGTCGTTAAATTAAACAAAATAAAAACAAACAAAATTTAAAAACAAACAAGATCCATTCCTCTTACTTCCTTCTTCACCCGTAGGGTATTTTCTTGTCTACCTAGCAGCCCCCATGGCTTGTCTTCATCTCTTGTTTCCTCAAAGGATGGAGGCAATCTGCTGGGTGGAGTTTGAAAACTCCAGCAGTAGAATTTCACTGCTTTAGAAAGTTCCCTACCATAAATACCGGTTTCTTTATTTTGAAATTTCAGGCCACACCAAGGAGGGCACAAGATTTTCATATCTGACACACGGATGCACGGGTTGATGGTTGAGAAATTTGCCTCAGGTTTGGATCTGCTCTTTGAGAGTCTAAAAGGTGAGATGCAAAGTGATGAAGAGTCACATGAGCTCACACCTGGGGGCACCCTAGGAGTCATCGAGAAAGTCAGGTGAAAGTCTTACCACTGGTGGGATCCGCAGCTCTGTCTCAGGAGGACTCACAAGGAGCCCGTGGCTGCGGCCACCTCTGGGGACAAGACTGCGATGGGGAGTGGGGCGGGGCAGGGTACCAGAGGGGGCTCGTTCTTCATTCTATACGCTTTTGGACCTTCCAGAACACTGAGCAAGCACAACTCAGGGTGCAACAAGAATACAACGTTATTTCCTGTGATTTTGCCTCTCATCACAATTTCTTCCACCTGGGCAATCCGCCTCTGCCTCAAAAGCGCCTGGCTCCTCCACTCATCCTTCACTGCTGGGCATTTCCTGCTGTCACTCGAGGCGGCAGACATGATCTCGATTTGGAAGTTGAACGTCCACTCCAAGAACACAGACTTGCCCCGTGCTGACCTCCCTCGCTCAACTTCAGGCCTGCTGTGCCCACAGCGGGAAAGCATCCTGGCTAGCTGCCTTGCGCTCTCCTCCTCCCGGCCCCAGCCCCACCTTTCAGCTCATTTTCAGGCCCTGGGGATGGAGAAGGGGAGGGCAAGATGGGTGGTGGGAGGTGAGGGGGGTGGACCCATGCTGTTGATGGTGGAAGCGGGCTCCCTGGCCTGGCTGTGACTGGAACTGCCATCTTTTCTCAAGGACCTGGAGGCCTCCTGGGTGACCCCACCACTGGGGACCTCTCTCCTAACATTGCACTGATCTGGGCAGATGAATTTCTAATCTTGTGATTCCTTTCTACCTCTTCCTGGGGCTGGAGAAATCCAGCACTCACCTCCAGCTTCTAGGAGAGAGCTCCCCTCTACCTCCAGGTGGGTAAAGCCCAAGATGACCCCACACTGGCTCTTACCTGGGGGACCCTCTCTGGCTCTGATAAACCCTGAGAGTGAGGACCCATCCCACCAGCCCCTCTATCCTGCTCCCACAGCCTCCTGAGAGTTCCCAGGGAAGCCCCAGGCCCGTGTCTCCCAACCTCAGGAAGCATGTGGTGAGGTGTCCCTCCCACTCCAGTTTGTAGGAGTGGAAGGGGGTGACTCACAGTTAACATCAGCACTCATCAAAGGGTTTTCTTCACAAACTCTCCTGTCCTCCTCCCTCTTCTGCCTTTTATATCTTTGACAGGCTGAGGGGTCCAAGAGTTAGTTCTTACATCCATGTGCTTGGCCAATTCTGGACACGGCTCTGTCGTCTATTGGGTCTAGCTGTCTTGATCAGAAGTCTGTTTTAACTTCCTGGTAGATGTGTTGCCTGGGAAAAATATATAAAAACAACCTCACTTTAAAATAACTCATAATCCCGTAGCAGAAGCTACATGGCCTTCACAGAAGGCTCTGATTTGAGCCAGTTCAATGTACCCTTCTTGCACCCAGTCCTGCAATTCCCATCATCGCCCTGGACGCAATTCACGATGCTGCCTCTAAAATGGCATCTTTTACCTTGGAGCTGGTGAGTCATTTGGGGCTCAGCCATATTTCAAGCTGCCCTTCCTAAGCCCCCACACCTAATCTCCACTCCCCTGCTTGCTACATGGTTTTATTGGGAAATGGGAAAATCAGTGATACAATGAAGTGAGAAAAACTAATGAGCAGAAAGGGTAAGATCAACAAGAGGAGGATGTCTGCTCTTGTCATGCCTATTTAACATTGTACGGTAGGTTCTAGCCAGAGCAATAAGGCAAGAAAAATAAATAAAAAGGCAACCAAATTGGAAAAGAAGAGGCAAAACTATCTCTATTCCCAGATGACATGATTTTGTATATAGAAAATGCTAAGCATCCACAAAAAAGTTATTAAAGTTCAGCAAGGTTGCAGGATACAAGATCAATATATAAAACTCAGTTATATTCTATACACTTGCAATGAAACAGCC
Organism: Equus caballus; assembly: GCF_041296265.1. Lineage (NCBI taxonomy): Eukaryota > Metazoa > Chordata > Mammalia > Perissodactyla > Equidae > Equus > Equus caballus. The sequence continues at coordinate 66,281,938 of NC_091706.1, read as the reverse complement.
AAAAATAAAATTAAGAAAACCATAACATTTATAACAGCATCAAAAGAATAAAATACTTAGGAATAAATTTAACAAGAGAGTATAAGACTTGTACACTGAAAACTACAAAACACCACTGAAAAAAAATAAAGAAGACCTGAAAAAACAGGGAGCTATCTTATGTTCATGGATTGAAAGACTTAATATTGAGGCTGGTCCTGTGGCCGAGGGGTTAAGTTTGGTGCTCTCTCCTTCAGCAGCCTGGGTTCGGTTCCTAGGCACGAACCTACACCACCTGTTGGTGGCCATGTTGTGGCAGCAACTCACATACAAAATAAAGGAAGATTGGCATAGATGTTAGCTCAGGGTGAATCTTCTTCAGCAAAAAAAAAACCCCAGGAAGACTTAATATTGTGAAGATAGTAATACTTCCCAAATAGGTCCACAGATTCAACACAATCCCTATCAAAATTCCAGCTTATTTTTTTTTTTTTCAGAAATTGAGAAGCTAATCCTAGAATTCATATGAAAATGAAAAGTACTCAAAATAGCCAAAATAATCTTGAAAAAGAAGAAAGTTGGAGGACTCACACTCTCAATTTCAAAATTTACTATAAATCTACAGTAATCAAGACTGTGTGATACTGGAATAAAGATAGATATATAGATCAATGGAATACAATTGAGAGTCCAGAAATAAACCCACATGTTTATGGTCAATTAATTTTCAGCAGGGGTACCAAGACAATTCAATGAGGGATAGAATAGTCTTTTCAACAAATGTGCTGGGACAACTGGATTGCCACATGTAAAAGAATAAAGTTGGACTCGTGCTCACACTATACACAAAAATTTATTTAAAATGGATCAAAGACCTAAATGTAAGAGCTAAACTATGAAACTCTTAGAGGAAAACACGGGTGCAAATCTTTGTGATCTTGGATTAGGAGATAGCTTCTTCAATGTGACACCAAAAGCAAAAGCAACCAAAGAAAAAAATAAACAAAATTGACGTTTGCCAAAATTAAAAATTTCCATGCTTCAAAGACACCATCAACAAAGTGAAAAGACAACTCACAGAAGGGAAGCAAATATTTTCAGTTCATGTATCTGATGAGGGTCTGGTATCCAGAAGATATTGCAAGAACTCTTATAACTCAACAATAAAAAGACCAAAAACGCAATTTAACAAATGGGGAAAAGATCTGAAGAGATAATTCTCCCAAAGATGACATAGTCATTAAGAAAACGCAAATCAAAACACAAATGAGATGCTACTTTACACACACTAGGACAACTAGCATCAAAAGTCAGATAAGTGTTGACTAGGAGGTGGGAGTGTAAAATGGTACTGCTGCTTTGGGAAATTGTTTGAAAGTTCCTAAAAAATTGAACATAAAGTCAATATGTGACCCAGTAATTCTACTCCTAGTTATATATCCAAGAGAACTGAAACATACGTTCACACAGAAACTTATACATAAATGTTCACAGTAGAATTATTCATAATAACCAGAAAATGGGAACAAACCAGATATCTACCAACTGATGAATGGATAAACAAAATGTGGTATATCTTCACAATGGAATAGTATTCAGCCATAAAAAGGAATAAAGTACTGACTCCTGTTGCAATATGGACAAACCTTGAAAAAATTACATTGAGTAAAAGAAGCCAGACAGAAAAGGCCACATATTTTACAATTCCGTTTATGTGAAGTGTTTGGGATAGGCAAATCCACAGAGACAGAAAGCAGATCAGTGATTGCCAAGGGCTGGGGGAAGAGGATGCAGAATGACTGCTAATGGGCCTGGGGTTTCTTTTTTGGGTGATGAAAATGTTTTGGAATCACACAGTGGGAATGGTTGCACAACCTGTGAAAATACTAAAAAGCACTGAATTGTACATTTCAAAAGGATGAATTTTATAGGATGTGAATCATATTTGAATTTTTTTTAATGGAAAAATGGAAAAGATAACATTGTGCTAGCCCTCCAGGACAGCACATCAAGTACTTGACTTCAAAACTGACAAATACTTGATGACAGGATAACAGGGTTCATGCCATTGCAGGTAAAATGGGAACATCCTCCCTTTGAGCCCCAGCCCCGTAGCCCTTGGCTCTAACACACATGATAGTTGACAGCGAGGGCGCACTTTTCCTCCTGACAGCTCGGGCCCCCCCAACACCTTGCACAAAGGCTGCAGAAGCAGGGAGGCCCGGAAGCTGGTGCTGAAAGCCCAGGCACAGAGACAAGAGCAGAGGGCTGGCGAGAGCAGGGAGCCACAGGCAAGGAGGCAGTTATACTCTAAGGGCCCCACCTGCCAGCTGAGTCACAGGGTGAGGAGGCGGCAGCCATGTTCAAAGAACAGGGGCACAAAGGACAAGAGCAGGACTAGGTCAAGAACCCCAACAGTCCTCCTGTGAGATCTAAGGCCTTCTTTGATAAGGCCTATGTACACACTGCAGTTTCTTCCCAGCCTGGGCACCTGCACAGTAGCTGAGTGCCCCAGATGTCTATTCAGGATGGCTCCCCGTGTCCTCAACACCCCATAGAGGGCTGTTCTTGTTCAAGGGCCACAATCCTACGACTACTTTAGCAGAACCATTCTTTGCCTCCTGAGCAGAGCCTGTTTCTCCTAGACTCACTCACGCCAGGCTGACTTCCAGGAGTCACCCATCGGGCACCTCCCCCACCATGGTCCTTTCCTCCCATCCTCCAGGGGCCCACTCCTCTGTAAGACACCAAGCACCCCGCTATATCAAATATGATTGTGCACCCAGGGTCAGGGGCGTAGGAAAGCCACAGAGGAAGGATGGCCTGGTGGGGGGTGGGGTCAGGGAGAGAGACAAACGTCCTCTTGCTCCGGACACTTGCTCTTGGAATCCAGCCACCATGATACAGGGAATCCCAAACAGCACCGTGGAGGCCCAACTGGGGAGGAGCCAAGCCCCCAGTAAGTGCCATATGAGCTACCAGCCAACAGCCAGCACCACAGTGCCAACCACTGAGTGTACGCAGTCACCCGGCTCTAGCCGACATTGCCGGAACAGAGATGGCAAAGTCTTGCCCAATTTCTGATCTGGGAGCAAAATAAATGATTGGTATTTTTAAAGGAAAAATGAAACACCTCCCTGGAACTTTAGAAGATTGATTCTAATATCCATTTCTCCGACAAAGAAACTAAGACTCAGAAACACTAAATAACTTACCTACGGTCACATATGGTGGTGGAACTAAAATTCCCACCCAGTCTTACTGCAGCCCGTGTGCTGAGTGTGTGATACCACACTATCTGACATGTCACTGTCCCCCCACACACCGTGCTCAGGAGAGCACCAGCTCTTCAGGGAAAGGGTGTGCTTCGGGTTCCTACTGAGCCATCCTGCAGGTCCTTCAACGATGTCCAGACAAGTGTGTGCAACTGCACTGGGCGAAGACACACATGCCCCAAACTCACCATCCACCTCCAAGTCGCCAGCCCTCCCTCTGCCCAGGGTGTTCTCAGGCAGGAGTGTCTCCCGCTCCTCCTTGCCCTTCAGAGCCCCACAGATCACCCAGAGTCCTACTGAAATGCCCTTATTTTTGTGACTTTTCTCCAGCCAAAATCGATTTGTCTCAAAATTAATTGTTCTGTGGTACCCAATCATTTTGCCTGTACCTTTACTAAAACTTATCTCATCCTGCCTCATAAAGGTTGTTCTTCTCATTTAGAAGTAGTGTTTATGATATTTGATAATTAAAATATAATCTGGAGGGGCCGGCCCCGTGGCTGAGTGGTTAAGTTTGTGCGCTCTGCTTCAGCGGCCCAGGGTTTCGGCGGTTCGGATCCTGGGCGCGGACATGGCACCACTCATGAGGCCACGTTGAGGTGGCATCCCACATGCGACAACTAGAAGGACCCACAACTAAGATATACAAGTATGTACTGGGGGGATTTGGGGAGAAAAAGCAAAAAAAAAAAAAAAAGATGGCAACAGTTGTTAGCTCAGGTGCTAATCTTTAAAAAAAAAAAAATCTGGATTAATTTGTCTGTCAAATAAATGCTCTTTTTAAAAGAAGTTCATCATTAGAATATGACAGCTCCTACCAAAGGTCTTGGTGTATATACGAGCGGCATGTTGTTTAGTATAGCTGGTTGTTTACCTGTTGGAGTGAACACCTGTGGGACTGTCTTTCCAACCCCTACTCTAGGAATCTACCCTTTCTTCTCCATTCTCATGACTTTTAGAATGAAAGTTCTCTAAGGACAGGGACATCGCTTTGCCCACTGCTGTATCTCTGTGCCTAGAACCGTACTAGGTTCCTGGGAAATGCTTTGGAAACATTTGTTGAATTAATGATTTTAGCAGCGAGCCCTCAGTAGTCAAGTGATCTCAATCCTCTGGCTATTCAGTCAATAAGTGGTCCATTAAGGTGTCAATATTTGGGACTGGAACAAGAAAGAATGGTTGTCCCTGTCCTATTGACTAGACCCGTAATATGTACCCTCAGGAGCCCTCTTTTCTGTCATGTGGACCCAAGATGCAGAGGAAGCTTGTCTTCAAAGAAGACAAATATCACAGGAAAAGGACAGTCTTTTCAATGAATGGTGCTGGGAAAACTGCATATCCATGTGCAAAAACAACCAAGGTGGACCCTCACCTTATACCACACACAAAAATTAACTCAACCTGGATCAAAGATTGAAATGCAGGAGTTAAAACTATAAAACTCATAGAAGAAAACATACAGTAAAATTCATGACACTGGACTTGACAATGTTTCTTGAATACAACACCAAAAGCACAAGCAACAAAAGAAAAAAATTGATAAATTTGACTTCATCAAAATTAAAACCTTTTGTAAAAAAAGGACACTATCAACAGAATGAAAGGTAACCTACAGAATGGGAGAACATATTTCCCAAACATATATCTAATAAGGGATAAATATCCAGAATATACAGAGAACTCGTACCACCCACCAACAAGAAAACTAACAACTCAGTGGAAAAACGGGCAAAGGACTTGACTAGACATCTCCAAAGAAGGTATGCAAGTGGCAAATTAAAACCACACGAGATATCACTTCATACCCATTAGAACGACTATTATAAAAAAAAAAAACAGGAAGTAACAAAATGTTGGCAAGAACATGGAAAAAACAGAACCCCCTGGGGCTGGCCCCGTGGCTGAGCGGTTAAGTTCGCGCGCTCCGCTGCAGGCGTCCCAGTGTTTCATTGGTTCGAATCCTGGGCGTGGACATGGCACTGCTCATCGGGCCACGCTGAGGCAGCATCCCACATGCCACAACTAGAAGAACCCACAACGAGAAATATACAACTATGTACTGGGGGGCTTTGGGGAGAAAAAGGAAAAAATAAAATCTTTAAAAAAAAAAAAAAAAACCAGAACACCTGTGCACTGCTTGTGGGAATGTAAAATAGTGCAGGTGCTATGGAAAACAGTATGATGATTTCTCAAAATAATTAAACATAGAATTACCCTATGATCCAGCAATTCCACTTCAGGGTATATGCACAAAAGAACTGAAAGCAGGGACTCAAATAGATATTTGTACACCCATGTTCATGGAGGCATAATTCACAATAGCCAAAAGGTGGAAGCAACCCAAGTGTCCATCAGTGGAAGAACTGGATAAACAAAAGGTGGTCTATCCATCCAAAAGAATAGTATTCAGCCTGAAAAAGGAAGGACATTCTGATACCTGCTACAATGTGGATGAACCCGAGGACATTATGTTCAGTGAGATAACCCAGTCACAAACAGACAAATATTGTCCACTTACAGGAAGTTGCTAGAGTGGTGAAATTCATAGAGACAGAAAGTAGAATAGTGGTTGAAGGGGCTGGGGGGAGGGGAACGGGGAGTTGGCATGTACTGGATACAGCATTTCAGTCTGGCATGATGAAAAAAGTCTGGAGACGGATGGTGGTGATGGTTGCGTAACAACCTGAATGTACTTAACGCTACGCAACGGCATACTTAAGTTGGTTAAAATGGTAAATTTTATGTCATGTACATTTTTCTATAACAACCAAAACAAGGAGTTACAGGAAACAACAAAGAGAAGATGAAGTTCTGAAGCATTCAAATCCTTGGTTCCAGCTGCATCCTGACCCCCAGGTTGCACACTGGTTTCGCTAGTTGGTTTCTGTTGCTTGAAACCAAAGTAATTCTAAGACCCACTCTGAGATGATAAGGACTTGGAGAACGTGGTCCTACCTCACTACTGAAATGAGAAGACTACTGATGAAAACTAATAAATATATAGACAGAGAGGGAAGAAAGATCATCATTGTTCGAAGTCCTCTGTGTCGCTCGCCTTTGTCTGCCCCACTGCAGCTCCAGCAGCACCTTTGTGCATGGTGAGTTGGTTGAATCAAGGATGCGAAATAGGAGATAACAAGCTCTCCAAATTCATCTAGGATGGAAAAAAATGCTTTCCCTGAAAACTAGTTACTGTAATGCTGTACTAACTGAGAGACCGAGCCAGGGAAAGCGTGCCAGATCCTCTGCCAGTTGGCACTACCTGGACCCCCTCAGTAACCATGGTAACTACTGATACATGGGCAAAAATGAAACAAAAAGGCATTAACTTTTAATGCCCCTATAGCTAGTTTAATTAGTCTTTGCCTGAGCACCAGATATTTTTACCAAAAAAAAAGGAAAGAAGGACTGAATCATAAAATTTTAATGAGGATATTATGAATTACAACAAAAATTGGAAGCTGTGGATAATTAAAACTAATATGTTTCAACCTTGAAACTCGTCAATAATGTAGACTCTGAAGTTTACAAAAACAAAAAATTTTTAAAGAACTGACTCACACAGAACATTAATGAGGATACTAGAAATGAGAACACAAATTAGAAGTTATGCATTAAATTAGTTTCATCCTTGAAACGGTTTGTCTAACTAATACCACGGACACTGAAGTAATAAAAAAAAAAGAAATGACATTAAAAAACTAGTACCTTATTGCCCAGTGCCCTCTATCTCAAAAACCAATTGCTTCGAGATGCATCTGGAAGTTTTAAGTATAAGTAATGTTCTAATTCCTAAATTGAGTGTTGATTTTATTATTCTTATTTTAATTTTACATACACTAAATATCATCTTTTGCATCTAAAATTTATTTGATAATGAAATTTTATATAAAAAAATAGGTAGGAGAAGAAGCCCCCCTTTCAAATCATCAGGCCTGTGTCTCAGGCCAATCTAGAGGAGAGGAGAATAAAAGTTGCAGCTCAAAGGAAAAAAAACCCTGTGAGATTCCATGGCTCTCAGACTCACCAGAGACCTTGTTAAAACACTGGGTGCTGGGCCCACCCCAGAGTTCCTGACCCAGCAGGTCTGGGTGGGCCTCAGAATCTGCATTTCTGACAAGTGCTGCAGCTGGCTGCTGCTCTGGGCCACTCGGGAACCTGAGCTCCGGCCGAACCATTCATTCTGACGACATTCTGCCCCACTGCCTGCACGTGTTGCACTCTGTCGTTACGCAGGTCACACTGTCAGGGGCCACAGAGGTTGACTTCTACTTTCTAAAGCAGTACGCTGTTTTGTGAACTATGAAATTAATAACTTGATTTTCCTTTTGTTCCAATATTCTTCCCTTTATTTTCGTTTTCATTTTTAAGTTTCACAGGCACCTACTTAACAGGGTCAAATCACTGAAAAATCAAAGAATTAAGAGATTTTCCTTTTCTCCCAGCAAACTGAAGATCTTTTATTCATCCTGCAATAAAAAATATATGTAACATACCAAAATTAGACATTCATTCTCTGTAGTTCTTCCATGGATTCAGCTACGTATTGAACTACTAACACAAAGACTGAAATAAGCCTAATTATGACAAGTTAAAACAGTGTTGTATCTCATCAGAAGTCAGTGTTAGGTGCCCACGATGCAGGCTGTCAGTAGTGCTTGCTCCCAGGAAGGACACATCATTTCCCGGTAAGTGTTTTTCATACTGCGTTCAGGAAAGGCGTTCTCTTATTTTCTTCTTTCCTGCTTCCTGTTACCTATCTTTTTTCTATTTTATTTTCTAGTTTAAAAGGTAGTAATGAGAAAAGCCCATCTTTCAGGAAACCCCTTTCCAGCGACCTGCTCCTCGTCCTGCCTCTCTCCCTGAGTGGCCAGTCCCCCACCCCAGCTGCTCGCTGCACCCTACAGCGGCCACGTGCTGGAGCTGGCCCCGTGCTTGGTTATTAGGAATTCTGTGAACCCGTTGCTAAGCAGTTGGAGCTTGAACTCTGGCACCGGGGGAGTATTTACACGGAGGAAATGGGCAGACGCTGCTAGAGCTTCCTCTACTCCAGAGCCGGTTGTTGACATTTACCTAACACTGCTGCCTACAAACCTACAACAGCAAACCAGGAGTCGGGTCTCCAAAACGACCGCTTCTAACAACAGAAGCAGCAGGCCCTCTCGTGGCTGCGGCCAGAATTGCAGAGGATGACCGGAGGTGGTAACAAGATCAAGACTCCATGCCAAACCTTTGGCAAGGGGCTCTAGGAGAGTGTTGATTGCTTAGTTCGAGGGCTTCTGCCTCGGAGCACACTTTCCTCAAACCACCCGAGGACGCCACGCAAATATCTCTTTCTCAAGAGTCGAAAATACCTTCTTAGGAAGAGCAGGCTTTTCTTTGCGTTAGTACAGAAGGACTACATTCTTTCTTTTCCAGAACATGCGTTTTCCATGGGCTACTGTGGGCCTGTCTCAGGGAAGGGGGTGTGCCTTGAAGCTGTCTGAGTCCCTTAGCCATCCAATGAATCCACGTGAGGAATGCAAACCAGTCAACACTGCCTCTAAAACACAAACCCCACTGGGCCACCTCCCTCCTTAACGCCCCCCACTGGCTTCCTATTGTATCTACAATAAAACCTCAATTCCTCACAAAGTCCCACAGCTGGCCTGGCCCGGGGGCCACCTCGGTCCCACAGTTTCCCCAGCTCTGCTTCCACCGTCCCTCTCCCCCAGCTGCCCCTTTCTGTTATGCAGGTGTCAGCTCAAAGGCCACTCCTCAGTGGGGCTTTTTCTGGGGGCCTGCTGTGAACCAACGCCCACCCAGCTGTCCATCGGTTACCTCACCAGGTTGGTTTTCCTCTGACCACCTGTCTCTACTCAGAACCATCCTGACTGTTTCTGTGTTTACCATCTGGCCACCCAGTAGGATGGAAGCGGGAGCTCAGTGTGAATAAGGCCTTTGTCTGTCTTACTCACAACGTTTCCCCCGTGGCAGGCCCCTGGTGTGAATCCTTGGGAAGATGACAGATGTCCATAGACAAAGTACTGAGAGCTCAGCACCCACCAGCCTCCCACTTGGGTGTAGGGTGATGGACTTGGCCCTGTTTGCCGGGGGCTGTCCCTGTTTTGGCACCGAAAGCCCTCATCCTGGGAAACCCCGTAGCCCTGATCAGCCTATCACCGGGGTTATATATGTTACCTAGAATCACCTTCTGGAATGATTGTGAAGAATAAATGCCCCTAAAATATTTCTGTATATATAAAAGCTTCCTCTGAATTAAACTTGCACATTATCCCTAACACTCTGAAAAGTAAGTAGCATTAGGAGAATTAACCTCTCTGAGCATATCCATTTGTATTTGCCTTACACTTAAAATATATAAGCAACACATTGTTAAAAAAATAGGATCCTATTGCATTTCGCAGGTAGTGTTTTTAATTTTAAATGTCACTGCAGAAACAATGTGTTACAAACTGCATGCATGACTCATTGGTGGTGGGGTTCGAGACTTCCCACTTGAAGTCACTTTGATTCCTAAAATAAGTTTATTATGTGTTTCTTTTACATTACATCTTCCTGAAGAGAATTCAAAATATTGAGTTTTTCACGTTTTAGTTTCAAAAGGAATATTCTTCGGCATTTCTATTTCTCCCTGACATTGGAGGAAAGACCACTGTTAGACGTAATTATGCTGCTGACATGGGCTAAGCCATCTAAGTCATCGAAGCTGGGAAGGGATTGGCTGGCCTCCTGTTTACCTGTACCAGAATGGCACCAAACACTTCCAAGCTAAATTTTAAATCTCTATTCTCTGAATTAAAATGCATCCACGTGCAACCTGAAACCACCCACAGTGTACAGAAGAGCTTCTGATCTCTAACATGTTGCTGAAAACGTGTTAGAGGCCAGCAATATATTTCTGACTGCTGTTTGTATTATTCTGTTGTTGAGAAGACGGCTGGCAGAGAGAGAGCGGAGGCCAGGGGCCGTGGGGACATGGGGCAGTGACGGGGATAAACATCACCCTCCCCCTTTCCAATCCTCGCTCCCGCCCTTATCAGGACTCACCTGCCCTCTGAAATCAGGAAGAGCCAGCAGAGGGGAGAAGGTGTCGAGGTGGCACATGAGCTCTGCCAGTCTACACTGCCTGCTGACCTTGCAGAAGGGGTTGTGGCTCTCCACTCCCTTCCCCACCTACTGTCGATCGTACTCCAAGGCCAACAAGAGGTTCGGTGGACAAAAGTCCTGAGTACAAATCTGTTAGGTCTCTCCCTTCGGTCACACCCACAGCATTTCTCACCGTGTGATCCAGTGAACACATGCTCCAAAATCACAGGGGGTGCTCCTTAAGAACGCAGGTTCCTGGGCTCTGCTGAATCAGAAGCCCTGGGGTGGGCCCAGGAACCTGCATTTGCAGCAAATCCTCCAGGGGTTCTGGTGCACACCAGGGCTGAGTCTTGGTGACTCTTGGTCTTCAGGTCATTCCTCCCCAAAAGACATCTCTCGAGGCAAACTGCCATCCTGGTCGTGCCCATGGGGAGGCCCGTTCCCAACACCCTTCTCTATGGAAAATATCCCTGGGTCCTGAGGACTTGGAATTCAGCACACACAGAAGTGCCCCCTGGCCTCATCTCCTGAAAAGCAAAGAACGGCCCTTCTCCTGAGAAAAGTCCCGTGTACAAGAGCACGCTCAGTCCTCCTCGTACAACTTGGGTGTCAGGCGGACCCTAGAGGCCAAACTCACACTCGCCTGTCTTTGAGCCGCGTTTTGTCGGGCAGGCAGACAGTGAGCCACCCGGCAGGTGTGGGATCTGAGTCTCCCCACAAACTCCCCTCCAGGCGACGAGCCAGACTTGGAGCTGCCCACGGGCGCCTCGCTCTCCTGCCCTTGCTGCCGTCTTCGCCTCGCCACGCTCCGGGAGGCGTTTTTAGAAGTAAAGTTTCACTGGCTATTCAAAAAGAGCAAACCATTAGAGCAGAACTAAGTTAGCAATAACTAAGCTAGTCTGCGTAACTGTGGCACAGAATAATGCCTCATGTGTTGGAATATTATATAGCAGTGGACTTGAAAACACAAATACAAATTCAGATAAAAACACTGCCTAAGTGCAAATACATTTCTAAATATATGTAATTTAAAATACTATATATGTATCACTAACGATGAAGTAGCAGAGAAAGAAATTAAGAATACAATACCATTTACAATTACATCAAAAAGAGTAAAGTATCTAGAAAGAAAAATAAAATACTATATAATAATTACAAATAGGAATAAGGTATTTCTTTATAAACAGTTTCTACTTTCTCTTTTTCCTGGTTACCAGAATCACGTTTTGGTTCAGCCCGTTTTGGACTACTCTAAATGCCACTGCTTCTACCTGAAAAGCGCTACCAACTTTAACTGTAAGGCAAGCATCACTGCCCGGGGTAGAAATCAGCCCCAGGCTGAAATCGGAGGCTGCCCACCTGGAATTGATTTCCCATTGACACCACCTGGGAAAAGTCGTTGATCTTCCAGGGTCACTCCAAGGAGAGGGCCGTCCTGCCCACATGGCACCTCTCCCACCAGCTGCTCAGTACCCAAACCAGCTCCCCCAGCTCTAGATCAGCCCTAACAATATTCCATCCTCCCAGAAGGTTCTAGTCTTGCAAATCCGAATTAACCAGCATGCTGGTAGAAATTCAGAGCAAAAGGTATCTGGCCAGTGAAAATAAAAACCACAAAATTCTTGTACTTAATCTCCTAAGAGTCCCTCAAAACCTTCCTCGGAGCACACTCACTGGTCGCCTGGTCTTCTGTGGCCCTTGCCCATCACAAGCACCAGTAGAAGGAAAGGCAGCGATGGGAACAGAGGCAACCACTGAAGTAACAGACAAGTGAATTTGCCAACGATCAGACAAAAAAACCAGCTAGGAACTACTCAGGACCTGCTACAAACCAGGCATGGTGTTGGCCCTGAAGAAACAAAAATGAGTAAGACTCTGATCTTCCCTCATGTTATACACAATCTGTGTGTTGAGACTAATACGTAAAGGTTTAACTTTAATATAATGAAAACAAAGTATCAATTACAGTTATTTGGTACAGGTATCAGACTAGTCCTAACTTCAGTGAAAATGGCATTTGCTGGAATGGTGTTGGGTGACTCATGAAACTCTTGGTCAATCTGGACAATCAAGTCTCAAGAGGGACAGAAACCAAAGCAACCCCAAAGATCTCAGCGACAAAATTCCTACACTGTCACCTAAGGTTGCTGTCATTCCAACTGCCTGCCATCTCTGGGCATCTCTGCTCAAGAATCACTTTCCTGCGAGAAAAGATGTCTTTGTTCTAACTTGTGTTATCAAGCCCTGTGGTCAGGGGGACAAAGTCCCATGGGTTGCAGCCCAGAAATCACATCCATACTGACATGCCCAAGAAGCCTCTGACATTTTGCAAATACCACCAACACATTCACCTGTTCTCCAACGGAATCCAACCAAGACGACATCTAGCAGCTGCAAACAGCAGCAAGATACGGTGCCGAGTTGGAACTACACATTGGATTATGCTGCTGGCAAACCGGATACGTGGTTGTGGAGGGTGGTTGATGAATATGTATCCTGGGTGTGTTTAATGTACGTTCTTTGTTCTAAAAAAGGTAAAAAGTGTACTGAAAACCACGCTTCTCCAGAACACTTTCTTTCTTTGTGGAGAATGCCTTCCCCAATTATAGTCCTCAGCCTGGCTCGAGTAAAACTCATCTTCTCTCATCTATAGAATGGTTATTGTTTATTTTACATCAATAATACAAAAATAGAATAAGGTTTATATCTTTTAAACAAAAACAGCAAAAATACTAATTACATACAAACTAAATTAACTTCAGTTTAAATACAAATAGACTTAAATTTAATGTGATGGATAATGTTTTGCTGAAACCAATCATGACTGTCAACATAAATGGTAGAGAAGCCAGCTTAAAGATGGGCTTTTTGATACTTCAATTTGTGATATTATGATTTATAATAAGAGATATATTTGATCTTAGTGCCTGTTTCTGGCACAGAGCTCCAAAGACCCTCGGAATTTCCTAAGTTTAAGAATGACAAAGGCGTCTCTTGTGTTAATGAGGTGACTTTTGGAAATCCCCTGGGTCACCTAAGGAGGGGCTGGTTGCCAGGGGAACCAACCATGTGATTAGAGGGTTGGAAGTTTCAGTCCCACCCCTTGACCTCTGGGGAGGGGAGAGGGGCTGGAGGTTGACTCAGTTGCTAGTGGCCAATGGCTTAATCAATCATGCCTATGTAATGAATTCTCCATGAAAACCCAAAAATGGACAGAGTTCAGAGAGCTTCCAGGTTGGTGAACACATGGAGATTTGGAGAGTAGTGTACTAGGAGAGAGCACGGATGCTCATGACCTTCCTCACACCTTGCCCTATGCATCTCTTCCATGTGGCTGTTCTTGAGTTATATCCTTTGTAATAAACAGGTAATCTAGTAAGCAAAATCTTTCTCTGAGTTTTGTGAGCCGCTCTAGCAAATTAATTGAGCTGGAGGAGGGGGTTGTGGGAACCTCTGATCTATAGCTAGATTTGGTTAGAAGTATAGGTAACAACCTGGATTTTTGATTGGCATCCCAAGTTGGAGGCGGTCATTGGAACCCCCAATTTGCTTCCAGTGGGTCAGAAGCACAGGCAGCAACCTGAGCTTTTGATTGCTTGGGGCAGGGGGCCATCCTGCAGGACTGAACCCTTAACTTTGGGCTCTGATGCTATCTCCCAGTAAATAATGTCAGAATTGAGTTGAATTGTAGGACACCCAGCTGGTGTTCTGAGAACTGCTTGGATGTCGGGGGATACTCCCCTCCCCAAATGCACACACGCTGGAATTGGTGATTAGGGGCGAAAGACAAATCCTTTACTACTTTATTCTAACGACTGCAAACCTTCCTATGGTGCACCTTTTGTTTTCATTTGACATATTAAGTCTAACCCTGTTTGTTTCTCATTGGCCCACAACAATTAAAGGAGGACCAATAGGAACAAAAAAAAAGATTGGGACCTGCAATTAAGAACTCATACAGATGACGCAGAATTAATTTGTTCATGGACTTAAAACACAAAATTTAAACCATCTGGCGGTGAACTTGAGGACTCTTCAGATCTGTGGAACCTAATCTGAGGAACACTGCTCTTATAAGCTATTTTCTTTCACAGCTGCTTCTCTTCTTCCATTCACATCTTTTGGTAACTGTTCTAAGGAAGATTCCATAGTCAGATAAGGAATCGTCAACGAAAATAATCCATAACCAATCTATAAATGAAAATTTGGGTGAGTTTACTCTGAGCTGAAATCTGAGGACCATGGCCCGGGGCCTTTCTTCCCAAAGGAAGAAAGGGCACCAAAGAAGTGAGGTGTACAGAGTGGTTATATACCCCTGTCGATGAAAATAATCCATAGCCAATCTATAAATGAAAATTTGGGTGAGTTTATTCTGAGCTTAAATCTTAGGGTTATAACCTGGGAGAGTCTTTCCACAAAGGAACAGAGCACTCCAAAGAAGTGGGGGTATAAGGGTGGTTATATACCCTCAAAGAGGGTGTTTCACATATGATTGAAATGTCCCTCCCACAATAGTCACAAGATTGCCCTGTCGGCACAGCACTTGATGGACACAGCAGGTAGTGGGTCTGCTATCTCGGTGGGCGTAGCAGGAGGCAAGTCTATTGTCTCGAGCTGGGCGGTCACAGGTGCGCGCAGCAATCAGCTTCTAGCCTAAGGAAAGATACTTAATCCTTAAGGAGACGCCAACGTTGGGAGGGGGAGGGAAGTTGCACCTTTATCTCAAGGGCCTTTGCTCTTGCCATAGGGAATATCTAAAGCAGATATACAATGCATGCTCAACAGCCAAGGTCAGGCCCTTTTGGAAAGACAAGGTCAGGCCGAATTAGGTTTATACCAAATGGCTTCCTCATATTCTCCAATATATCCTATTGCTTGCCATTTTTATTTGTCATAATTAATAAAAATCTTTAGCAGAATCCAATTTCATACCTATGAAAAATTAGCAGAAAATGTTTCAATAAGAATCGTAACAATCTGCTCAAGTAAATTCAGAATGTTATATAGTCAGACCTTCCGTTTATGGGGAAAAAAAATTTGTATGGACCAGACGGGTAGAGAATTGAGTTAACCACACTTCTCAGTTCATGGAACAGTGTTATCATTGGCCCAGGTAAATCCCCTTCATTGTATTTGTTCTCTGTCATCCACTGTCTCTATTCCCACTGCATCCTTCATATAGTACCAATGGTCATGTTTGATATAGATCCTGGGGATATGAATGTACATCACATTTTAAAAATATATAGTTATTTTCCATATACTTCCTGTATGGAAATTCTGCTTGTTTCATTTATGTAAATGATATTGAGTTATGAATTTAACTCTACTTTTTAACTTTTTTGCTTAACAGTTTCTAGATCTAATCATGTCGACAGAGATAACATGGACATAAATAGAGATATATGACTATTTATATATGAACCTTATGAATCTGTGTGAGCTATTTTGGGGGACATAGAACCACTGGTGGGGTTGCTGTGTCGTAGGGCACACACATAGTCATCCCTTGGTATCCTTGAGGGATTGGTTTCAGGACCCCGCAGACATCAAAATCCAAGGATGCTCAGTATTTGCATATAATAATGGCACAGTATTTGCATATAACCCATGCACATCCTCCTGTATAGTTTAAATCATCTTTAGATTACTTATAATACCTAATGCTATGTAAATAGTTGTTATACTGTATTATTTAGGGAATAACGACAAGAAAAAACATTTGTACATGTTCAGTACAGACATAACCATTGTTGGCCTTTCAATCCAAGGTTGGCTGAATCCTCAGATGTGAAGCCAGAAGATATGAAGGGTGCATGGTACTTAATTTCAATTATTAAGTACGTACTGCCAGATTGCTTCCAGAGGGATGTATCAGCCTATATGGACTCCACCAACAGACCATGAGGGTTCCCACCCCTAATGTCCTCACTAACACTTGATAATATCTGACTTACTAATTTTTCCCAAGCTGATGGGTGTAAAAAAGCAGCTCGTAGTTGTTTTGATTTGTATTTCTCTGATTACCAATGAATTTGGTCATCTCTTCATATACTGTTGGCCTTTCACATTTTTACCTTCTGTGAACTGCACTATATCTTTTGCCAAATTCCTGTTGGATTTCTGGTTTTCTTAAGATTTTCTAGAAGTTCTCAGTAAAATCTTGATATTAATTCTGTGTTGGAATTATATTGCAAATATCTTGGATCAGGCACCTGATAATGTTGACTGCAAATATATTTTGTCTTCCAACTGATATAGTCTACTCTATGGTGGTCCCTGTTGAACAGAAATATTTGCATTTCTTGTAGTCAAATCCATCAATTGCTTGCCTAATGGTTACTGTCATGTATAGATTCTGCCTCTTATGATCCCAAGGTCACAAAGATATTCTCCAACATTTTTATCAGCCTCATAGTTTAATTTTTTCACATTTCCTCCATATATTGGAGAAAATTTTCTCAACTATATACTTTCTCCACTGATGGATGGTGCCATGCTTATTAGATGTCTGTTCCCCACATATACATCCATCTACTTCTACATTCCTCATTCTGTTCCATTGTTCTGTTTGTTTTCCCCACGTTCCCTCATCATTTCCAAAATTGATGTAGCTATTTGTGGATCTTTTTTTTTTATTTTTTATTTTTTATTTTTTTTTTCGAGGAAGATTAGCCCTGAGCTAACTACTGCCAGGCCTCCTCTTTTTTTGCTGAGGAAGCCTGGCCCTGAGCTAACATCTGTGCCCATCTTCCTCTACTTTATATGTGGGATGCCTACCACAGCATGGTGTGCCAAGCTGTGCCATGTCCGCACCCGGGATCCGGACCGGCGGACCCCAGGCCGCTGAGAAGCAGAACGTATGCACTTAACCGCTGCGCCACCGGGCCGGTCCCTATTTGTGGATCTTTATTCCTCCATATAAATTTTAGAATAAGTTTTTCAACTTCAAAAGGTCCCTGGAGTTTTTATTGAGATTGCAGTGAAGTTGTAATTTTATTTGGGGAGTACTAACACCTCACAACATTACATTGGCAGTACCATAAATGTGTCCTATCTTTCCATTTGTATAGACCTTCTTTTGTGGCCTTCAGAAAGATCCCGTGCATTCACTGTGAGGTCGTCTTAGATACTTCATAGCAGTGCCTGCACTCTTGTTCAAATCTTGGTACACATAGGAAAAGACTTTGCACATGCTGACTGCAGGCATCTTTGTACTCTTTCCAATCTTACAGAGCCATGATGTGTTAAAGCTTCTCTTCAATACGTTTTTGCTTTAGGATTTTGGTATGCAGCCTCTATCAAGGAAGAAAATTCTCCTCTAGTCTGATCATGTTTATTATAGACCATAGTTCAACTTTATGAGATGCTTTTTCTGCATGTATTGACATGGTATTTCTTTTTCCTTTTGTCCATTACGCTTGAATTACATTGATAGACAGGCTCACTTAGCTAAATTCACATCTGCATTTAAAATGGAAATGACTCTAATTTTGCTTTTCTTTTTCTCTTATTCCCCTTCTCTCATTCTGGTGTAAAAGTTGTTAGTCTCATGAAATGAGTTAGACTGTTTTTCCTCCTTTTCTAGTATCTAGACCAACTTGCTTAAAGATCTCTCTTACGTAGGTTTTCAAATTAGTATATAGATCAAAATTGTGTCTCGTTCATGATCGATTCCAAAGCCCTTCCACTGCAACAGAGGCTGGAAAACTGAAAGCATTTCATGGATTTCATTGCAGCTATGATTCTGAATGTGATTAAGTTTTCCCCAATCAGATATACTTCTCTGAGACTTGAATTTAGATCAAAAATAAAAGAGGGGTGTATCAGTTGTCTATTGCTGCATGGTAAACTACCCCCTCCCCAAATTAGTGACTCAGAACAACCATTTATCCTTTCTCATGACTCTGAGGGCTGGCTGGGCAGTTCTTTTCCTCATATTTCTTGGTCTCACTTCAGCACCTTAGCACTTTAGCACATGTTTGGTGCTAACTGATGGCTAGGGAACTTAGCTCTCCCCTCCATGGCCTCTCTACCTTGTGACCACGTTCCAGGGAAGCATTCCTAGAGGGAGAAAGCAGAAACTGCAATTGTGTAGTGTCACTTCAGTATATTTTGTCTGTCAAAGCAAGTCACAAGACCAGACCAAGGGTGGAGAAACAGACTTCATCTATTGATGGAAGGACTTGTGACTTCACTTTGCAAAGGGCACACATAGGAGGATGGGAGGTATTTGTGACAAGTTAAAACTTACCCCAAGGAGGGATGTGGTACTTGAAGCGTTTTATTTTGCTACTGCAGATAGTAGCAAGAACAAAGTGATTGTAGCCGACAGTTCTGGTGATGGATCCCTAACCTCTCAACTTCCTAAACTTATCAACAGCTGCAAAGATAAGTACCTCAGCGTGCACTCCATTCCCTCTGATCCTCCCTATTCTAGTCATGTTTGTTCTAAATTGTTAACAATAAACACTTGTTTAAATCCTCGCTTTTCTAGAGAACAATAAATGTTCAAAGTCACTTTGCTTTATATCCAATATGTTGTGAATCATTGTTTTCAATCTATTTGTATTCTTTCATTCAACATTTTGTGAACACTAACTCATTTTCTACTTGAATCCAGTGCTGCTTTTCAGATTGCCATTGTCAATCTATTCTTGTTGCTTTGTAGGGGTGATCTGCAATTTCTCCCCGGAAGCTTTTAGAACTTTCCTTTGTTTTTCATGTTGTTGAATTGCACTATAATCTCTCTATGGTGAGATTTTTCTTACCTATACTATTCAGCACTCTACAAGCCCCTTCCATCTGAAATCTTTTACTTGTTTTAAAACTGGGGACTTCAGAGCCATTACTTGTACAAGTATGTCCTTTCTTTACTTTTTCTCTCCCTTTGGGAATCTTTTGCAACAACAGTTATCACTTCTCTTTCTAGTCTCATGTCTTCTTACTTCACATTTTCCATCTCTTTCTCCCTTCCTGATGCTTTCTGGAACTGTTAATCATACCATCTAGCTCACTAATTTGTTCTTCATTTCATTCAGAATGCTTTCAGTTTACATTTCAACTGTTTAGTTCTCAAGACTATTGCCATTTGACTCATCCTTAAGACTGCAGTTACTAACGTATTCTCATCTCATTTACAACTTATATTCATAATCCTAAAAAATTAAATATAAGAAATAAAAACTTTTAAAGTATTTGATGAAATACAATTTCTACTTATGATAAAAATTTAGCAAACTAGGAGTAGAGTACATCCTCCAAATGATAAAGGGTATGTACAAGAACAAAGCTGCAGGGGCCGGGGCGGATCTCATGGCCAAGTGGTTAAGTTTGCGCGCCTGGCTGCGGCAGCCCAGGGTTTCGCCTGTTTGAGTCCTGAGAGTGGACATGGCATCGCTCATCAAGCCACGCTGAGGCGGTGTCCCACATGCTACAACTAGAAGGACCCACAACTAAGAACATACAACTACGTACTGGGGGGCTTTGGGGAGAAAAAGGAAAGAAAATAAAATCTTTAAAAAAAAAAAAAAAAAGAACAAAGCTGCAGTGAACATTATATCAGTCTGGCTATTACATCCCAAAGTCAGGTTGTCTATCTAGTACCACGTTATCTTGATTTTTACAAGCCACTGCTGCACTGTCTTAAATACCATAGCTTCTTAGTAAATCATGATCTATTAGAGTCCACTGAAGTGTCTTTGGTGTTCTTGGCCCCTTCCTCATGCATACATATTTTAGAAACAAGTAAGTTCCTTGAATATGCTATCTTATTGGAATTAGACTGACTCTATGGTCAATTTGGAGATAATTTATGTCTTTACCATACTGAGTCTTCCTAAGCATGAACACAGTATCTCTGTTTATTCAAGTCTTCTTTTCTCTTGAAGTTTCATAATTTTGCTTATCAGGGCTTTATGTATCTTTTGTTAGGCTTATTCCTAAGTACCTCACATATGATGCTAATGCAATATTTCTTTTTATGTTTTCCAGTTGTTTATGGTGTATAGGGATACAACTGACTTTTGTATATTGATCTTATACTCAGATATATAGATAATTATATCAGTTGCAAATGAGTTTTATTTCTCCCTTTCCAACTTTTATGCCTTAAATTTCTTAATTGTGTTGCATGTGGCTTCCAGTACATTGTTCAATAGAATCGGAGATAATACAAGATTTTAAAGAGAATGTTTCTAACGTTTCCCCATAAGAATTCTATTAACTACATTTTTTAATAGATCCTTTAGAGGTTAACAAAGTTTCCTCCTACTCCTAATTACTAAGAGTGGTATCACCAGTGAGTGGTTGGTTTACTAAGAGTTTGTATTACAAGAGTGGGGAAGTTTATAAAAATTTTTTTCTGCATCTGTTGAGAGGATCAATTTTTCTCCTTTATACTGTTAGTGTGGTGAATTACATTAACAGATGTTCTAATATTAAACTATCTTTGCATTTGTAAGGTAGTATATTATCCTTTTTAAAAGCACAATGGGATTCAGGTGACCAAGTTTTATTTAGGATTTTTTTTCTTTTTGGCCAGGAAAGATTTGCTTTGAGCTAACATCTGTTGCCAATCTTCCACTCTTTTCTTTCCCCTCCCCCAAACCCCAGTACATAGTTGTTTATTCTAGTTGTGAGTCCTTCTAGTTCTCCTATGTGAGCCGCTGCCACAGCATGGCTACTGACAGACGGGTGGTGTGGTTCTACTCCTGGGAACTGAGCCCAGGCTGCCAAAGCAGAGCACACTGGACTTTAACCACCAGGCCATCAGGGCTGGCTCTTTAGGATGTTCACAAGTATCTGTATGAGTGAAAGGATGTGTACCTTCTTTTCTCATATTGCCCTTACTTGGTTTCTGAATCAACATTATTCTTCTCTTAGAATAAACTCCTCTGCTTTGGAAGAGTTTATCTAAGAAATAAACTCTTGGTAAAACTTGAAAGGTTGGTAACTCTTCTGTAAAGCCATTGGGTCTAGTGGTGTCTTTAGGAGAAGACTTCTAATTACTGTTTCAATTTAATAGTTATAGGACTCTCCAGACTTTCTCTGGCTTCTTGAACTGGCACAGGAATACAGGCAAGGGGAAGCAGATGAAGGACAAACAGAAAGACCAAGGAGAAAACAGATAATAAAATGGCAGACTTAAATCCTGACATCAATAATTACATTAAATGGTCTAAAGAAAGCCGGAGTGATTATATTAATATTAGACAGAGTAGACTTCGAAGCAAATAAAATAACCAGGACAAAGAGGGACATTACATAATGATAAAATGGTCTATTCACCAAAAAGACATAGCAATCCTTCATGCACCAAATAACAGAGCTGTAACATTCATGAAGCAAAAACTGAGAGAAGTAAGAGGAGAAGCAGTCTGAGGACCAAACCCCATGGTATTACCACATTTAGAAGAATCAACAAGAGACCCAAGAAGGGCCCATTAACCACATCAGGGGACAATCTTGAATATCCTTTCAACAAAACACTAAACACCTCAATGAGATGTAGAAAATGATCATTCACGTCATGGGAGTACCAGGAGGAAAGAGAAAAAAGCGAGCTGTAGAATATTTTAGAAAGTAAGAATATACGTGTGAACCCCTAGTTCTGATAGTGATCCCTCAGTATCAAGTACAGGAAAACGTCTATGTGGATAACGCACCACAGTGTTATCAATGGTTAAATCTGCGATATGGGGTTGTTGGGAAAGGAGCGACCAGACGTCTTACTTCTAAAGTTGTACCTTTCTTTTAAATTATTAAGAGTAATTTTTATTGAACTTTGTAATTTTCAAACATAAATTGAATTAAACATACTAGCAAGTGTGCTGTGAGTTTGGGGAGGCCGAACTAGGTCATTAGGCTAAAACCAAAGTGTTGGCAGAGCTGTGTTCCTTCTGGGGACTCCAGGGACGCATCCATTCCTACCTTCTCCAGCTTCTAGAGGCTGCCTGCATTCCTCGGCTTATGATCATGCCGTTCCCACTTCCGCTGCTGTCACAGCACCTTCTCTGACCCTCCTGTTTCGCTCTTATACAAACCTTTGTAATACCAGGGGGCCCAGCCTCACAATCTAGGATAACCTCCCTATCTCAAGGTCATTAATTACATTTGCAAAGTTCCTTTCACTACATAAGGTAACCTATTTGTGGTTCCAGAGATTAGGACATGGACATCTTCGGGGACATTTTTCTGTATACCACATCAACCTTCCTCGAGTCACTTCCCATAACTTTCCTTTCCAGGATCTCCACTCTAAACCAAACCCATTCAGCGTCCTTTGCACATACCACGTGTCCTCACACCTTTGCAGACACCAATCCCTCTACTGGAAAAGAGAGTATACACTAGCAGTTCAGAGGTCTGATTCTGGAGTCAGACTGCTTGGGCTCAAACCTGTCTTCCTTGCTATACGGATTTGGACCATTTTTATTTCTTTATTTATGTATTTATTTGAGGAAGATTAGCTGTGAGCTAACATCTGCCACCAATCCTCCTCTTTTTGCTGAGGAAGACTGGCCCTGAGTTAACATCCGTGCCCATCTTCCTCTACTTTATATGTGGGATGCCTGCCACAGCATGGCCCCCTGAGGGGTGCCATGTCCACACTCGGGACCTGAACCGGTGAACCCCGGGCTGCCGAAGCAGAATGTGCGAACTTAACCACTGCACCAGGAGGCCGGCCCCTGTGAGGCGGGGTCGGTGAGCCGAGGAGTCGAAAGAAAGATTTCTTGGACTCTCAAGATCTGACAGTAGTGCTCTTTTATTTAGAGAATAGTGTAGCATGGGCACAGGACCCATGGGCAGTCAGAGCTTCTGCTGCCCCAAGTTGAGGGTTAGAGCTAAATTTAAGGCATAGGTATGTGAGTTATCTCTTTACAAGACAAAGGAAAGAATATGAAAAAAGTTAAAATGGTATCAGTGCCGGTGGGGTCTGGTCATTGGGTGATCCCATGACTTTTAGACAAGAATCAAATCGGATTAAGCAAAGGTTAGAAAGGTCAGAAGCCACCACCCTAAATCAGTTACATGAGATTGCCAGACAGCAACCAACTTAAGTTCTTGCCTTCCCCATTAAGAGTTTCTAGGGACAAGGTCATCTCTCTTCTTCTTCTTCCTGGTACAGAGAGGGAGGCACCTTTTACAGATAGAGATTTACCTTACAAATGTAAATGTGTCCCAACAAGGGCAAGTTCCATTCCCCAGAGCCTCCTTCCCTGTCCCAGTTTATCAAAAGCTATCAGCCCAAAACAATCCCGATGCCAAAGAGTCATATCTTGGGGTGGCCAATTTCAGGTCCCTACAAGGTCATCCCCCTTTCCTTCACAAATGCAAATATCTCTCAAAAGGGCAAGCAAAATTCCAGTCCTCGGAGCCTGCTTCTCATCTGCAGTTTTAAAAGTAACCAGCCTAAAATCCTCATCACCTGGACAACTTTTTTTATAAACCTAGATCTAAATAATCAGATTACAGGAAAAACAAATTAAATTACACAAGCAAATAAATACCCAAATCCAGACTGTGAAATGTGGTTTCTCTAATAAACCCATATTTTAAAAGGTGGCATGGGATGGGGGTCGTTTAAAGACTAAAAGAGGCAACAACCAAATTACACGTGTAGGCCTAAGTTTGGGTGTGGATTCAAAGCAACCAAGCATAGAAAGGTGCCTGTGAGACAAGCGGGGAAATCCGAGTCTAAACTAGCTACCAGGGAAAGATGAGGAACCACAAGTCTAACAACCACACGGTGCTCAGTATTTTAAAACGTTTCTTGAGAAGTACACCATGCGTACAGACTGACACACAAGTATTATTTCAGAGCGACACGACACACTTGGGACTCTTTAAAGACACTGTGGGAGGAAAAGGAAGAGGGGAACAGATGAAACACGATGGGCCCCCCACACGATCCGCTGAAGCTGACCGGTACACGGGCGTTCATGACTGATGAGGATTTTAGGCTGGTTATTTTTAAAACTACAGATGAGAAGCAGGCTCCGAGGACTGGAATTTTGCTTGCCCTTTTGAGACATTTGCGTTTGTGAAGGAAGGGGGGATGACCTTGTAGGGACCTGAAATTGGCCACCCCAAGATATGACTCTTTGGCATCGGGATTGTTTTGGGCTGATAGCTTTTGATAAACTGGGACAGGGAAGGAGGCTCTGGGGAATGGAACTTGCCCTTGTTGGGACACATTTACATTTGTAAAGTAAATCTCTATCTGTAAAAGGTGCCTCCCTCTCTGTACCAGGAAGAAGAAGAAGAGAGATGACCTTGTCCCTAGAAACTCTTAATGGGGAAGGCAAGAACTTAAGTTGGTTGCTGTCTGGCAATCTCATGTAACTGATTTAGGGTGGTGGCTTCTGACCTTTCTAACCTTTGCTTAATCCGATTTGATTCTTGTCTAAAAGTCATGGGATCACCCAATGACCAGACCCCATTTTAACTTTTTTTCATGTTCTTTCCTTTGTCTTGTAAAGAAATGATTCACATACCCATGCCTTATAAAATTAGCCCTAACCCTCAACTTGGGGCAGCAGCAGCGGCTCTGCCTGCCCATGGGTCCTGTCCCCATGCCAGCGGGGGCAGCAGTGGCAGCAGCAGGAGCTCTGACTGCCCGTGGGTCCTGTCCCCACGCACCAGCTCTGCCTGCCCATGGGTCCTGTCCCCATGCCAGTGGGGGCAGCAGCAGCGGCTCTGCCTGCCCGTGGGTCCTGTCCCCATGCCAGCGGGGGCAGCAGAAGCGGCAGCAGCAGCTCTGACTTCCCGTGGGTCCTGTCCCCATGCTATTCTATTCTCTAAATGAAAGAGCACTACTGCCAGATCTTGAGAGTCTAAGAAATCTTTCTTTCGACTCCTCGGCTCACCGACCCCGCATCAATGACGCTGCTCTACTTTTCTGTTTGAAACCTTCCACAAAACGCCTTTGAAAATACGTCTCCTGGGAAGCTTTTCTTTCCCAGTTTTGCCAGAAAAGTGATGAGGGATTCCTTTCCCAGCTCCCTAACTGCCCGTTCACGTCTTCAGCTCGCAGCACATCATCATGGCTTACCATTCCGGCCGGCCGTCTGCCCGCGCGCCCAGCGGGGGGACGGGCCAGGAGCGGGGCGGGTGCAGACCGGACAAGACCGGGGCGGGAGGCGGGGGACGGGCCAGGAGCGGGGCGTGGGGGGTGGGGCGTGGGGTGGGGGGACGGGAGAGGAGCTGGGCGGGCGGCGGGACCGGACAGGAGCGGGGCGGGCGGCGGGGGAGGCGCACAGGTGGCCGGGACTCGGGGACAGGGGTGTCCCGGCGGCCGGGCGCTGCGTGCCGGGCAGGAGGGGCTGTCCCTGGTAGAGCCGCCTTCCCAGACGGCAGCTCACGCAGAAGGGCCCCGCGTCCCCCGCAGAGGGACGTTCTCGGAGGCAAGCTAAGATCCAGGATGCGGAGCCCCGGGTGGTTCCTGCTCCTAAGGACACATGGCTGTCCGAGGGCACTGGGGAGCGCCCCTACAGACACACTACAACCGATCACTTAAAAACTGTCACCGAGCGCTCATCCTGTGTAGCGCCCGCGCTGCCGCTGACGGGCTAGGGCGCGGAGGGCAGACAGCGAGCCGTCCGGGGGCAGCCTGGGCGCAGCGCCGGCGTACGCGCTAAGAGGCGGGCTCGTCGGGGAACGCGGCACCGCCAAAAGTCACCTTCAGCGGTCACCGCGGCCACCCCGGCCCGGCCCGCGCGCCCGCCCGCACCGCGCCTGCGCGCACGTGCTCTCGGCCCGGGTCACTGCGGCAACACCGAGCGCGCAGGGCCGTCTGGGAGCCCCTCTGCCCGTCACCGCGCCCGCACACACCAGAGCCCCTCGCCTCCGCGCTGGGCCGCAACTGGGAGCAGACGCACGGGGGACACCCACTACGGGGGTCCCGGGCACGACCTTCGGGCCCGCCTTCTGGAAGCTTCCCTGCGGCCGGCCCTCACACTCGCCTCACCCACTTTCCCCGGTTTGGGGCGGCAGGCCAGCTTCCCTCAAGCTCCACAGACCCTGGGCCGGGGAAGCTGCGCCTGCGCAAAGGCGACTGTTCGGCAAGGGGCCAGACCCCGCGATACCTCGCCCCTCCCGCAGGTCTACCGCCCCAACGGCTCCGCCGAACTGGAAAGTTCTAAAGCCCCGCGCACGCTCCCTGAGGCCCTCAGGATCCTGGCTCCGCTCCTCCCTCCGCTCCTCCCTGGCCACGCCCCTTCCCCTCAGGAGGCTCCCCGCCTCCACGCCGTGCCAATCATCCATTTCTTCCCTCGGGCAACCTCGCAACAGGCCTCTGATTGGCTGACCTTGGGAGCGAACGCCGGGGAGGGGCGGCGACGATAGGCTGGAAGCCGGCCCCGGCCGCCCCGCAGTGTGCGCGGAAGGTGATTGGTCGGCGCCGCCGTCCAATCAGCGGCGGGATGTCGGATTCAAACGGCACTCGTTGGGCCTGCGGTCGGTTTGTCGCAGTCGAGCCGTTGCCTTGGCCGGACGTCGACGTGCGGCCTGCTGCCCCGCTTTTCGCGCCCCGTGTCCCGCGCCGCGCCGCGCCGCGCCCCGCCCGCAGGATGGCCCACAAACAGATCTACTACTCGGACAAGTACTTCGACGAACACTACGAGTACCGGTGAGCGGCCGGCCGGCGCCTGGGGCCGAGGGCTCGGCGCGCTGGGCCGGGGTCACAGGCCGGGGGTCGGGGAGCGCCGGCCGCCGCCGCCGCCGCCGCCCTTTGTCTCGGGGGACGGGGACAGGGCGGCCGGGGCCGGGTCCTCGGCGGGCGGGGCGGGAGCGCTCCCGTGCTGCGGCGGCCGTCGGGGGAGCTGGGGTGCCGGAGGGCCCGACGGGCGGGGTGGTGTGGCGCGGTGTCCGGTGAGGCGGGTCGCGGCCCGGGTCCTTCCCCGCCGGGGTGTGTTGGCCGCGGACCCCTGGCATGGGGTCGGGGGGGTGGTCTGGGTGCCGACGTCACGTGACGCCGAGCGGCGGGGCGAGCCGAGGCCGCTGAGCTGGGGAGCGCGGGGGCGGCGGGGGCGTGGCGTCCGGGGGGGGCGGCCGCGGCGCCGGTTTGCTGCCCGGCCCTGGGGTCCGGCCTCCAGGAGGCTGGTGGGGCGAGGACGTGACGGCGGGCGGCCTGCCCGGTTTGCTTTCGTCCCCTGGTACCTTGAAGGCCCACGTTCGCAGGAGAAAAAGTAAAGATTAGTAGTAAGTTAGTGTTATCTGCCTGGTTGTCATGTTCCTGGCCGGAGAAGCGCCGTGCTTTTCTGGCTGTGGGTAGACGTGCAGTCCATCTTCTTGTGTGTGGTCACTGCGCACTGCACGGTCCTAGGCCGGTCACATCGGGGTGATGTGCAGTCATGTGGTTTCGACCCCGAGCCCGGCTGGGGGCACCGCGTATCGGACGCAGTGGACGTCACGGCTCTCCAGACTGGAGGGCCGCTCGGAAGCGCGTCTGGCTCCAGGCGGACTGAGACGCCCTGACGGCGTCGTTGATAAGCCCTGGCCGTGCCGCCTGCGCCGTGGGAGCTGCAGCCTGCGGGACTGGGTGGCTTGAGTGTGGCGGTGTGTGGACGGGAATCCCGTCATGTCTGAAGTCGCATGTTGGAATCCAGTCTTGGGTAGAGCTGGTCTTTCCTGCCCAAGCCCCCCGCCGTCAAGCAGGACAGCGGTTGATGTCCAGAGGCGCTCTTAGAGGGAGACTACAGCGACAGACCCCGCCGGCGGTGACTCTAGGGTGGTTCGTATATAGTGGTGCGGCGTGCACTGTAAATGGCAAAAATTAGTATTTGTTTTTGCCAGTAGGCATTATCTACATCTTTGATTTCTCTTTTGTAGAAACTTAATTTCCTATTCCTTTTGCTTATGCTGAGGTTCCTTCGTGAATGGACTTCAAGAATTGGTTCAAATGATTTTTGCCAGCTATGATAGTAAGCATAATTTGACGTGGTGGCCTCCTGGCAATCTAGTGACATAGTAAATGTTGTTCTAAGGGTCACTTTTGTCCTGCGAATTAGTACTTAACTAACCAGCCACTGACTAGAACCTAAGTTGATGACAGCTTAGTGCTTACAATGAGTTATGGGTGCAGTTTTCCTGTGTGCCAGGAAGTGTGAGCAGATTACACCATTCTCCCCCACTCCCCGGAGAGACTCAGAGGTCGATACTATACTGGTCACAAAATTCAGTTGCTGGTTATGGAGGACTCTGCGTAAACTATTACTGCTACTGATAACGATGAAAATGGGGCTGGGAATTGTGATTTTATAAAGATGATTTTTTTTAAGAAGCGGAGGGTGCAGATTTCAGGAATTTCACAAACCTGCAATTGTACATATTTTTGATGGTTTGACATTGAAGAATATTGCATGCCTTCCTAAAAATCTGGATAAAGTGTTAGAGATAGGTCAGTAACTTACTGGAAAGCTGAAAGTCTGTGTGTAAGGTTGCAGGTACATGTATATGTGCAATTAGTGTTTGCTTTTATTTTTAAACAAAGTATAAAGCAACTTCTGGAGTACACAAGGACTTGTATCTACTACAAATGTATGTTGAGTAATAGGAAGCCCAAATTAATTGTAACAGATTGGGTTTTTGCCCCCTCCTGAAAAAGGCTACATGGGCTTGGGATGACAGCTCTACAGTCAGAGCCCATCTGAATTTAATAATTGTGTCTGTGGTCTTAGATGGCTTCTCTGTCTCCCTGATCACGTTAGTCTGCCTCGTAACCAACAGAAAGGAGAAAAAAAGAAGAGTTGGGCGTGTTCTTTTGAGTATACTTTCTTTAAGTTGCATATTTTTGTTTATGTCCTATTGGTCAGGATTTAGTCCTGTGACCAGAGGGAGCTGCAGGGGAGGCTGTGATTTAGATTCCATGTGCCCCAATTCATTTTTGGGGTTCTATTCCTGAAGAAGATTGAGACAAATAGCAAGGAGCCTCTGCTAGGGGAAAAAAGTTAATCCTAAGTAAAAGGCCTTCTGCTTTTGGACTTCATATTCTTCTCTAATTTGAACATAGGCCATCAAAAATCAGAAGTAAAGGTATAGAGGATAGTCTTCAAGACTGACACCAATGGTAATGTAACGGAGTTGCTTTAAAGAACTTTGTTTTGAGGACAAAAACTGTCAATTTTAAGTATCCTAAAGATGCATATGTAAAGTGATTATAATTTTAGGAAAGGCATATTTACATAGAGCACTAATATTTCACTCTTTTAACAGGCATGTCATGTTACCCAGAGAACTTTCCAAACAAGTACCCAAAACCCATCTGATGTCTGAAGAGGAGTGGAGGAGACTTGGTGTCCAACAGAGTCTAGGCTGGGTTCATTACATGATTCATGAGCCAGGTACGGTCAACTGAATTCAATAGTAGTGGTTGTGGTTGTTGAAGAGTTTTAGTAGTACTGACATTGAATAAAATCTCAAAGTAACTGATAAGGTTGACTATCTTTGAATGTCTGATTCCTTTCTTTAGAGAGGGTTCGGTTCCAATTTTATAGTAAATAAAATACCAAAACTGAAAATAGTGCATTATTCTACCTGCAAAAATAGCAAGTCAAAATATAGGCTATTTTGTTGAAGTTTAAAATGTATCATTGTTCATAGTATCTTAAGTATTTTACCATAAGTATATTTAGAATTCTGGTGTCCCCTCTTTGAAAACTATAAATTTATTTTAAGACAACTTAAGTGTTCTTAAGTTCTATGTGTAGAAATTGATGCAATTTGAAGTGGTTTGTCTTTTCCTTTGGCTTTCTATTGAAGGATAATTGGTATCTACCACGTTAAGTTTAAATGAGATGACATGTGAGTGAACTCAAATGTGCTACTGTTATGCTTTATGAGTGCTTATGCTGTTAGGTGGTATTTACCAGAGAGTTTTACCAGGTACTAAATAGTAAACTAGACTAAACTTTGTGGGCTTAAATTCTACTTCTGGGTTATCATTACATCTAACTTAGAGGATTTATAATGCTTAGAACAAAATGAGAACTGTAGAAGCCAAACTAGGTGGAACTAAAGCTATTTTGCTTTCTGCTCTTGTTGAAAAAAGTAGCAGCAGCAGAAAACTCCTAACTTCCTTGGGATTGGGTCAGTAATTGTATTAGAGTTCAAGAGGTCTTTCTCTAGATAACACAAAAGCAACTTGAGGAACTTAACTGTAGGTTCCTGGCCCCAACCTGCTGAAACAGAAACTATGGGGGTGGACCTCTGGGACCTGCATTTTTATAAGCTGGTGGTTTTGGAATGAGATGTTAGGTGTCTTTTCTCCACAGTTACCCTTCTCTTTGCTTTTCACTGGAATTGAGGTTCTAAAGGTAGAAACCATTCTCCCCAAAGTAGCCTCTCTACTTAGCATCTCTTTTCTCCAGGTGAATAAAACTTAAAGCACTGGGGGCATAGTTTCATCCTTAGGTTGCTTTCTTTTGTTCACTGTTGACAGTGACTTTGAAGCAATATTCATTTCAAACACCTCAATAAGTAACATTGACCATAGATTTATTTTATTTTATTTTGGTCCAATTGAGAAATCTTTGTTGAATGAATGAAAATTAACATACTTTAAAATGATATAAAATATTTTCTTTCCACAGAACCACATATTCTTCTCTTTAGACGACCTCTTCCAAAAGATCAACAAAAATGAAGTATATCTGGGCATTGTCAATTAAATCTTTTTCAAATTTAATGTATATGTGTATATAAGGTAGTATTCAGTGAATACTTGAAAAATGTACAAATTGTTCATCCATACCTGTGCATGAGCTGTATTCTTCACAGCAACAGAGCTCAGTTAAATGCAACTGCAAGTAGGTTACTGTAAGGTGTTTAAATTTCTTCTGGTCGGTGTTTCTCTTAATGTAAGTGCCTGTTTGACTTTACCTGTTACTTCTGTTTAAATAAAGTTTGTATGTTGCATTTATCCCTGTTTGAAGTTATTGAGGTTTATTAAGGATAATTTGTGACTGCTGAGGTTGTTGGTTGGTTTCAGTTTTACAGTTTTACTCAGAAGGAAACTTACGGTAAAGAAATGTTATTAATTGGGTTTAAAATAGCTTGGTGTGATGAGGGTACCATTTAAATTCACTTATGAAGAAACTAAGAACCAGGGATAAGTTTAATAGAACCAAAGTTGATTTTATAGCTCTGTTGTTAGTCTAGTTCCTAGAGAATTGTCTAGAATCTCCACTTGAATGAAAGCTGAACTTAATACTCTCTGGGCTGCTTCCACTTATCTAAAAACTGCCACATCTAGGGCCTTGGAAGAAACCACTTAACCCTGTTTCTCCTTTTCTCCATGAACCAAGTGGGGATAATGTTTCTTATAAAACATCACAGCATTTTTAGAAGTCCAAAAGCACTGTAAAGCACCCTTCATGCCATGTATATTTTGTCTGTTAAATAGCCTTTTTAGCTGCTGGGGAAATATTTTAGAGTTAATGCAAACACAGGCAATTTATCCTCATTGCTATGCTGGAGAAACCTTTTAAATGAGCTGCCAGTAAACATAAGCACCCGCCAGCGCCTCGGTCTGGTGGTCCTTTGTATGCCCCTCTCTTTAGAAAGGGATGCCTTTACACATACTGAGCACGATAAATACTTAAGGGGATAAATACTTAAGGGGATGAGCAGCGGCCTAGAACTTATCCCTGCCCCGGGGACCCATCAGCTAGAGGTCTAGGGTTAGCAAGCCCACAGAAAGGTGCCTGAATTGTTAAGTAAACGTCATCCTTTAGGGTACACCGGAGAGTGTTGAGAGGGAGGGGTGACGTCCCCCCTCAATCTTCAGCATTGATTACTGCCAGACTCCAGGCCTCTCCCCACCCTGGAGGTGGGTGCTTCGAGGTGTGTTTAATCGACCTGTGCGACCCGCACAGAAGGAAACTTGGATAACTGGAGCTGCCTGCATTCCGTTTGAAATACCTGGTAGTCACTCTAACCAAGTCTCCCGGCAAGAGACCGAGGAAACCTACAATTAGCCCCGTGGGTCAAACAGCCTACACTGCCCGCACCTTCCCGCAGACCCACCAGCCAGAGGATCGTCGCCGCCGCCCCTCCCCTACTCAGAGTGCTCGCGTCCCTGTGCCTTCTCACCCTGCCGTTACCACGCCTCCTGCCCTGTGCGCTGCTTCCCTGCAGCGCGAAGCCCCACCACTGTCCATCTCCCTTTCCCGGCACATGCTGTCCAGCTGTCCGCTGAGAGGACCGCGCAGCGCTGAAGGTTTCCTGGGCTTCGCGTTCCCGCAAGCTGAGCACTCCCTGTCTGGCTGGCTTGCCAGGTCGCAGGACCAGAGGGTACGCAGTCCTCCACGTCGCCAAGCCGCCCCAGCCCCGCCCCGGCTCCAGGTGCCCGCCACCGTGCGCACGGGCTTTCGTCCAGGCCAGCGTGCCGCCCTTCCCGACAGTCCCGGAGAACCCGCGCTCAGCACACCGGCGCCCCCACCCCCCGCCCACGTGGGCCCAGAGCGGCCGCTGCGCGCACTTCCGGCCGGAAGCGGGGCGGGCCGGGGCGCGGGTGTGTGACGCACTTCCTGGCGTCCGCTCCGAAGGCGGAAAACCCGGGGGGAAGGTGCGGGGAGGCGGCGCTCCGCGCGTCTGCGCCGCCAGCCGACCGGGGCTGCTGGCCTCCCGGGCTGGGCTTCGTCCGAGCCGCTGCCATGGCCTCGGAGGGGCCGCGGGAGCCGGCGGGCGAGGTGAGGACCGGAGCCCGGAGTGGTGGGGGGCGGCACGGGGCGCGGGCGCAGGCGGGGGCGGGCGGCGCGGACTGGCCCCGGCGCGCCCACCCCCCGCGGTTAAACGGGCGGCGGAGGCCGCGGTCGAGGGGGCCGCTCCGGTCCCCAGGCTGCGGGGGGCTCTCCGCCGGGCCGGTCGCCGCTGTCACGGGACGGGAGGCTTGTCTGAAGTCGCTCGTTGCGGTGCTGTGAGGCGGCGGGTCCGCCGGACGGGCTCGGTCCCCCGCGGAGGAGCCCTGGCGAGCGCGTAAACGGGCGTCCACGTGAATTAACTGCCGCGCGTGTGAGACGGCCAGTGGGAGCAAATCTCTTAGCACGGATCTAAAGGAAACAGGAACACAAAAACACAATTTTAAGTTAAAGTTCCAAGAGCTCCTGGCGATAGAATTATTTTCCGGCAAAGCTAGCTTTTGCTTTCAACAAGATTCTTAGTGGGTCAGTGAGTGAAAAGCAAACGTTCTGTAAGTTTTTCGAGAAATCGAGTGGAAACAGACTTCCGCAGTGTGCGGTGAGCGCCCCCGCTGAGCCTTGCGCGGGTGTCTCTGTGTATTGACTTCCGGCAGCTCCGCGGGTCCCAGTTATCCCGAACCGCTGCCCGAGAGGTGACATGCCCGTGTTCCGAGTCAACGCAAGGGAGCGCTCTCCGCTGTGCTCCCGACTGTCTTCTGGCTGGGAATTTACTTCCACTGTAACTAGTCCTCCTTATTTCTCACTTCCAAAATTTGGTAGACCGCTTTTCCTAGTAAAACAAAATTCACTGGGGGAGAGACTGTCAGCAAACAGGTTCTTGTCTTTATGAGGCGAAGCGTTTGAACAACAGCACCGTGATTAGCCTTTCTGAAGCTGCTAGAAGGGAGCGACTCTAGGTTTTTTGTTTGTTTACATTTGGTCAATCTCAGAATGTGTGTATCCACAACCCGCTTTTTTCCCTCAGGGCATCAAGTTGTCCGCAGATGTCAAACCGTTTGTCCCCAAATTTGCTGGGCTCAGCGTGGCATGGTCAGAGTCTTCAGAAGCACGCGTGTTCCCCAGCTGTGCAGCCACGTACTATCCGTGCGTTCAGGAGCTACCAGTGCCTGAGTATGTATCCGTCCACGTGTCCCGCCCTACCTGGGGACTTTGTTTCTTGGCTTCAGTGGTGATTAGACTTTGAAATGTGCTGCAGCCAGCACATTAAAGTTCTCAGAGCGATTAGAGAAGATGCTCCTCAGTCAAGAAGAGTCTGAGCCAGTAGCACAACTTAACTGTGTCATGGACCAAAACTGGAGCTTCAGCTCTCCTTTTCTTTCTCCGAAACCTTTTCTTTCTCCGAAATCTTGCAGTTATTTTGGGCAAGGAAAGTACGGAGACTGCGTTGAGTTTATTAGTAGGAAATACAGTTTCCGGGTTCATTTGTGGATACGGTTTAAAACTATGTAGGATCTAACAGGAGCTGGAATGGTAAGAAGGGTGTGGGGAGGAAGTGGGGCAAAGGACAGCCCAATAAGCAAACATGCCCTTGGGTCTTAGGGTGTGGCATGTACAGTCTTGCTCCGGGAAGGAGTGGGGCTGGCGGCCACAGCTGCCACTGTGTGTGGATAATAATTTGGAAATGGCTGGGTTTGCTTTCACCCTATTTCCTGTGGAGATGGATTCTACAAGTTTTGATTATAAATTTTTCTGAATTTGAGTTGAAAGAAGGTTTTTGTTGTCCTTTAAATTTTTTTTTTCTCAAAATTCATTCTCTAGGTAATTGCAAAATGGTTTCCATTATTAGTTGAATTTAGAAAAATAAATGTTAAACCTTTTACACAGTTGTGTAGATTACTTGTGGATTTATTTTTAAGGCATGAATCACCTTTACGCTGTGTAAGAATTCTTGTCATTATTGATGTTTCTTTGATGTGGGTCAAACTTGTTTCATTTTTCTTATGCCTGTGTGGTGTGATTGAAAATAGTTTATACTTCATATAAAGCCTAGAACTGTATTCAAAAGAATGAAAATTGGAAAGAATAAGAAAATCATTGAGTTGTCTGGTGTATTTAGAGATTATTGAAAGTTGTATTTTTTGACAGAAGTTGAAGTCTTGCCTGTATATGCTGGAGGTCTTTGGTAAGCATACCCAAGTCTCCCACTGTAATTTCATCTTTTGTAACAGGGAGCTTGGCATGGGTCTCATTTAGGTGGTTCCCAACCTTGGGTGGTTCACGTAATAAAACACAGAATACACCTCACTCAGTGACAAGGACTCTGAGCTGTCTACTGGGTGGGATTCCAGTTACCCAAAGTAAAGGTGGAACACGTTGCTATAGCTAAAGCAGTATTCTGGCAGTAATATGGATGGAGACTACTAAGCAGAGCCTCAAGGATGTGACTGTAAAAATTACGTTTCTTAACTCTTGATCCTTTTTTAGCTTTGATTTTTTAAAACTGTTTATAAACAAGGAAAAGATTGGCGACAGTATTCCTGTCTGACAAGAAAACAATTAAGGATAAAGGAGGCATGAAACAGAGGGGCAAGGTTAGAAGGGACAAGAGCCTTAGAAGTAGGGATGAAATGGTGCGACTTTACACCGTTGAGAACCTATCGGCTAGTGAGTCCTAATGTAAGTTAAGAATTGCATTGCTGTAGTCAGATTTTGTTGAAATGGAGCCCTCTTGCCGCCATGAAAAATAGGAGTAGCATTTTCCATAACAAATGTAGCTCCTCTTCCCTGCTCCTTCCACTCTAGCTCCCTCCTTCTGTGTGTCCCCTTCCCTCCTCTTCCCCTAAAGGAGGAGGCAGCCTTTTCCAGCCTCTGTGGACCTGCAGTACCTCCAACAGTGCACGCCAGAGGACTTCATTTATTCACCTGCAGTTGATCATTGAAAGGCTACTATATGGAAAGCACTAGATGCTAAGGGGGATTGAAAGGCTATTCTCACGAGCTGTGTTCCTCTTTTTGTCAGTTGTATATAGGCTTGAACTGATGGAGATAGAAGAAAATGTACCAGTCTCCTCCAAATTCATCTTTTAGACAAGTATTAATAGAAGTATTCTGACATAGAGAATTGGCCGTGTTTTGAAAGTGTATTTACTGGTGTAATGAACAAATAGAAGCTATGCCAACAAAATAAGTTCTCTGTTCCCAGTGATGTCCCTGGACAATGACTTTGTTGATTGTCATAGTACATGCTTTGTGACAAATCCTTTGCAACACATGCATGAGGATGTGTTCATTTTGTTTGAGTATTATTGTATACGTTCATTTCTTTCATGCCACAGTCCATTAGGTTGGCAGGGAGGTGTAATGTTATTTTTACACATGAGGAACTGAGGCTGGAAATGTTTGTTCAAAGTCACTCAGATAGGTGGTGCAGAACCAGAATTAGCATTCATTTCTTCTGACCTGAGTTCAGTCTTATTCCCCAAAGCAACTATTGCCGTTGGCAAGAGTTTGCTGAGTATTTTCAGCATCTTGCAATATATTGTGAAATGTCACAGTGCACCAATGGATGCTGTTAAAACCTCTCAGCTGTGAGAACTAGCAGTCCTAACACAATGTGGCGCAGGTCTGTGTGGGTGGAGGAGTGGCTGGATCCCCGACAGGGCTTGGCCTGATGGAAGGGAGACAGTAGAGGAGTAAGGAAGGTGCACTTGCTGGAGGGAAGCTGTTAGCCTATTGAAAGCCTATTGGTACAGCTGAAAAGTTAGGTTTGCTGGGTAGGAAATGGGAGCTTTTGGTGGTGTTTTGAGTGGGGTCATGATCATCACGCTAGTGACGCTGGTTCACCTTTAAGGGAGAGGGGCTTGAAGGCTTTGACTGGCTTCCTGGCCTTCGAAATAGAGAACAAAATATGTGGAGACCAGCTGCAGGAAGGCTCCTTGGTTGTCCGTATGGGTCTCAGTGGGAAAGATGCTATCGTGGTGTCCAGCTGAATACCTGGGAAGAATTGTGGCATCATTCATGAGAACACAGGTGGGAAGTGGGGCTGGTTTGGGGGCCAGATGTTCCATTTTGGACTTATGTGTGCCAGATGGGGGAAAAGCGAACTATTAAGTGGAGATAGAGGCCTGGAGGTGGTGAAAGTGCTCGATTGCAAGTGCATATGTGAAGTCTTGAGGAGGACAACGAGAGGTTTGCACTCAGAACGAGTCTGACAGGTGAGATAGGGAGAGTGCAGAGGAGGCCGTGGCCTGGAGGAGCCTTTGGAAGGTGGTGAGAGCAGGGAGAGGGCAGGGGTTGCATATGCAGGCCAGCGGAGCTTTCCAAGTGATGTGACAGAAGGGGCGAACTCTGCAGACGCCATGCAGAAGAGGTGGCTGATCTGGGCAGGAAGGAGGTCCCCATAGACTCAGGGGCCTTTGGTAGGGATGGGGCAAGGGGAGGTGGAGCAGCGAGAGCAGTGGATACGGCACAGGTACCCCAGGGAGGTTAGCTTTAGGAGGTGAGCTGCTGATATCACAGGGAGGGGCAGGACGAGGTGCTGGGCACGAAGGAGGTGTGTTACTGTGCTTGAGAGCTATCTGCTGTTCATGGCAACTGGAACTTTACAGACAAGCCATTTGAATCCCCTATAGATGCTGTGGGGCGTCCCTGTGACATTTTGTGTTGTGTGTTGTTCTCTGCGTATAATTATATTCGCCTTGGATGGAGAGGAAACTCTCCAGAGGAAGTTCTTCCAGAGGAAGAAGGACCGAGATGACTTGTCCAAAGTGGACAACTAGATTGTGATAGAGCCGCGACCCAAACCAAGGTCTCTGGACTCACGGAGGAAAGTTTTCTGGACGATAACAGCCTCCAAAATCACCACTCGGTCCTGCCCCCTTTTCTCTTTACTTGGATTTCATTGGTCTGTTCATTTATCCATATTTTGGACTTGGGATAATCTTTTTTTACTGCTTTTTGCTGTCAACCCATCTTCCTTGCCCATCTTCTCTTGTGAGGAACAGGTTCTTCACCATCATCTGCCCCCCATTGAGTTTTCTGAGTATCACACAGTAAAGCAGGGATTCACAGGGAATGGACGAAGCTTTGAAGCTTCCTTTTCTCTACAAAGAGCAGCACTAGGGCAGGTGTTCTGAGGGGCAGAAAAAGGTTGATAAAGGGGGTTTTGTTTGCCTTTTCATTAGGAATATGTCATTGTTATTCCTAATTGCCTAAAAGTAAAAGCTCTTACCAGATCTAAACTTACATAAACATAATTTATAAATGTAAAATGTTACAAATTAACAGACAGTGATGGCAGGCAGTCTAGGATTATATGCGGCCTCGAAGCGAGAGCAGCGAGCAGCGAGCATGCCCATGAGTGTTAGCAGTCAGGCCTGTAGACGGCTCCCTGTCTCCTTCGGCGCAGGCTCCTACCTGCAGCAGAGGAGAAGTATGACTTCTAGTCAGTGGGGCCTCTGCCTGGATCTCCCGACAGCTGAACGGTTGGTAGATCATATAGGAGGTCTCGTCATTGGCTTTGGATTTCCCTGTCTTTCAGTGGACCAGCTCACTTTGGGATTTCATTGATTTGCTACAAGAAAATTTTCCGCACTGGAAATGCGCAGAAACATCTGCTGGTGCTTATTTGTGGGCATGAAAAGATTGTATTTTATGTACACAAATGAAAGATTTGTGTTTTAACTCCGCTGCTTAGCATTTGTCATTGTATCAGCTTTCATCGTAAAATGGTTGAAACCTCTGGCCATATACTAAATTTGCTAAAAAAGTCATTGTTAAATTATATTTTGGTTTAGCCTAGCAGCTTGAGCAAATGGAGGCAATAGCAGTGTTAACATATGGTGTTCCTCTTGTCAGCAGCGTGTGCAGTTCCTGGGCCACCATTTGCACAGCATCCCTGTTGCAGCTCTGGCCCTGTGAGTCAGCAGAGCACAGGATGTGGCAGTGGGCTTGGAGCAAGGAAAGGGCTGGGTAGGCCGTCTGCAGGTCCCAGAGGCCCTGGGACGGCGGCCCTGCAGATTGTTGGGGTGGAGGTTGGATTTGGGCTTTTACAGAGCCCCCTCTGCAGAAGGAATGGTCTGCATGGCCCTTTTGACCAGGGTGGCTGAGAGAGGCTTCCCCACGTATTGGACAGCGTGAGAGTGGAAAGCTGCTGGGGCATCTTCAGGTTCGCCTGATGCTCACTGTGATCCAGTCCTATTGTGGATGTTCTGGCTTAGTAATGAAAAAGTAGAACTAGGTCAGCATCTTTCTTTGCAGGTTGAGAGAGAAATACTCAGAGGTTTTATTGGCTTTTTTTTTTCTTGAGGAAGATCGGCCCTGAGCTAACTGCTGCCAGTCCTCCTCTTTTCGCTGAGGAAGACTGGCCCTGAGCTCACATCCATGCCCATCTTCCTCTACTTTATATGTGGGACGCCTACCACAGCATGGCTTGCCAAGTTGTGCCATGTCTGCACCCGGGATCTGAACCGGCGAACCCCAGGCTGCCCAGAAGGGGAACGTGAGAACTTAACTGCTGTGCCACCGGACCGACCCCTATTGGCTTTTAATTAGAGATATTTCAATGTGAAAATGAATGAACTCAAAAATAATAAAAAGCTTTAATTTATTTATTACAAAATATTAAGCTCCTTGGTATGTGGTATGAAATCTGTGACTAAAATTTACACTTTTTATTTAGGCAGAAATTCTATACTGAAGATATGGCCTTTGGAGCATCAACTTTTGCCCCTCAGTATTTATCTTCCGAGATGGCTCTTCACCCGTATTCCTATCCTCCTTACACCCTGGAGTCTGCACGGAGTGTCTGCCCAGTGCCTGGCTCCCAGTATGATTACCACCAGCCCGGTTGTTACCAAGGTTTTCAGACCATGAGGCCACGGAAGGAGCACGTGTGCCCTCTTCCACAAGACACAAAAGCTCCGCTTAAGGTTAGCAAATGCTGTGGTTTGGTTGGTCGCTTTAGTGTTTAGAATGCACAGGACTGGTCAGTTCTTGCATGATGTATAAGCACTGCTTATCTTTTTTGTGTTCATTGATTTGGTCTAACCTTTTTAAAATGGTCAAATTGTGAATACTAATGAATTTTCAATTTTAAATCTTTTTTATAGTGGTAGTTTTCTCAATATGTATTACTTTTTTATCTTTCCTGCAGAAAAAATCGTATGATGAGCAAAAGTTTGACCGTAAGAAGGTGGAGGGAACTATGTCATCTGATATAAAATCAGTTAAAGGTCCACATCAGGTGTCCACTCATGCTGCCACCGCTTTGAAATCAGGTAAAGATAACAGACTCTGTAGTGTTGTGTCAGTCTGCCCTGTCCACCCCAGAAGTGTCACCGCTCTGTACAGTTGTCTCTGTGGGCTCGTTCATCATGCAGAGCTGACACTGTCAGCCTTCCCGTGGGATCCTGGAGGCCTTTCCTCCCGGAAGGGACCTGCTGCCTGTGGGCTCTGTGATGGGCCCTCAACGCGTTGCTAACTTGTTTTACACAAGAACTTGTGTAAGGTCCCTGGTACTGTAGTTGACCATGTTCATTCCTGAAGTTGCTTCTGTGATATTCTGTTGGGATACTTCTTAGAGGTGAGGTTGTCTGACTGTGGCGTGAATCTCGCCCTAAACAAGACCAAAGCTGGGGCAGATAGTTACTCAGAAGACGTGTCTGCTCTGGGCTTGGAAACTCATTCAGTCTGTGGTTGACAGTTAGTGAGTCTGCCTGGTGGTGTCGTTTTTGAAATAATTTATTTACTAGCACGGTTTGATCACAGACATCACCTATTTATGTAATGACTTAAAACCTTGTAATAGTGTACTTACTGAGAGTGGTCTCTAAATTCACTAACATGGATAATTTATGTTACTTGGTCTATAAAGTTTCCTCTTTGCATTGACTTCACCCATAAACCATCTGGTACATAGAAATGTGAAAGGAAGGTCGAACAGCTAACTGTAATAACTCTGGACTTAGACTCAAATGCAGAGGCTTTATGGCGTTGTAACCTACTTCTTATTCGTTTGCATTTGAAGGAGAAAGATGGGAAAGAGTCTATAAGTTTAATTCTACTTGATTTCCTCCAAAATTCTTCTAAAATATGGAAAATTTATTACTTAAAGGAAATTTGTTGGAGTACCTTTAAATTTACAAAACTCTAAAATATATATTAAGATACCCAGCTACACAATCAGGTTAAGGTAACTATTTTATCAGCTTTAGAATTACTCATAAAATTTGCATGTGCTTTGGTTTTTCTGCTTGATGGCCCAACCAGGGCAATTGGTACTTGTGGTCATTTATGTTTTCCACTGTTACGCAGCAGGTTGACAACACTAGCAAAGCTGGGCTGTTTGGACAATAGCGTGTTGTTGCATCAATAGCAGTGGACTTTCTGCTCTGCAATTTAAGTGTGAGTACAGGTCAGCACACTCTAAATTTTCACCCCTACTTTTAATTCTGTAAATACAGACGGGTGTCATAAACAGACAGACAGGAAATCCAGAATCGTTGAAGACAGTGGATCTGCCTCCAAAGCTGAGTTTGAATTTACCAGGTTGGATTTTCCTGAACTGCCGAGTCCAGAGAACCGTGAGATGTCGCAGACACAAAAGCAGCCCACTTGGGGGCCTTTGCGCTCCGCCTCAGCCAGTGTTTCTCTGCTAAGAGAAGGGGGGAAGCCCACTCCAGTGGTATCAGAGGTGAGTGCAGCTTCCTCCTCTCCGTGTCCTTTCTCTTCTTCCTTCCTCGTCGGCATATGCCCTTTCACGGGCATCGCTTTAGGCATGACACCTGATGTCTTGGTGCGGGAGAGTCCTCTCTGCACTTACAGGACCTCCTGTGTTGTCTGAACTGTTCACAGCGAGGCTGCAGCACCTAGTACAGCTAGTGTCCTAAAGGATCATCTTTTTATCCAGTAACTAGAAGGTACTATAGTGCCTTGGGGAGAAGATTCTGTCTGAGTCCAGCTGCTTAGCCCGTTGTGAACATCTCACATCTAGCATTGCGTTCTGACAACACTTTTTCCAATACAGAGAAAATACTATTTTTATCAAATAGTAATATTTAAAACTGCATAGTGTAACTTCCTGTTTTTTCAGGCTTTTTATCTGCACCTCTCACTTGTTAATGATATAGCAAATTCAGCAAAAAGTAATTGCAGTAAATACATCGTTTGCTGTTTAATAATTTTAAAATTATGCTATATTCAGTATTTGGTCAAAGTTTAGTCCATCAGATTTAGGCATTTTCCTCTCAGGTTGATTTGAGCTTTTCAGGAAAAAATGTAATCAGATTAGTAGTCCCTAAAATGGCTTCTGACAAATTTCTGCTAAAGTGAGGATGGGAAGGCAAGGAGAAGGAGCCAGTGAAGAGAACAGAGCTCACCATCTGCCTGCCTCTTGAAGGATTTCCGTTTTCTGTCCTAGCACTTTTGGGTGCCTGGACGCTGTGGCCGGAAGGCCCAGTGGCAGGGCTCCTCGTGCAGGTACGCCATCCCCGTGCATGGACCCTTCTACAGTTCCGCCACAGTGTTTTCCTGTTCCATGGCTGTGACGAGTGAGGCTGACTGATCCGGAAGAATCACGGTTTCATTTGGCAGATGTGTGACCCTTCTGGTCCCCGGCTGGGCTCCATGTCTTCATCACAGGTGGTCACTGGATAATTCCCAGCCCCTGAGTGCTGCACCGAAGTGGGAGCCAGGGCAGGTTGGGGTGTGACTGACACACTTGATGTGGCCCCCTGTTAAACTGTGTCGTCGTATGTGGACACGAAGTCAGGCCTGTTGTGCCGTGGCGGGAGACTTACATACATGTTGCCTTAATGTACGTTCACACTCTTGAATTGTGTGGAGTTTCTTTTTTTAAATTTTCTGTCTAAAAGAAACCTTTTTTCCTAATTATATCAGTAGTGTCTTGAAACATCCGAAAAATATTAAGGAAAGAAAAGAAAACGTAGTTGTCTGAAATTGTACAACAAAGAGAAAACCATGCTTATTAGCAATCTTTTTTTGTTTTTTTGAGGAAGGTTAGCCCTGAACTAACGTCTGTGCCCATCTCCCTCCAGTTTTTTCATATATGGGGCGCCTGCCACAGCATGGCTTGGTAAGTGGTGGTGTAGGTCCGCTCTCCGGCTCCAAACCACTGAGCCCTGTGCTGCCGGATCGGAGCGCGTGAACTCAGCCACTGCGCCACCGGGCCGGCCCCTGGTTAATCTTTTTTTGTATTGATACATTGTTGGAATTGAGGGGGATTTCCCTCAGTTTGGAATTATGCATATCTAAGGGCTTGTGTTTAAGTTTTTAAAAGCTTTTTTGGCATTTTTTCCATGTCATTAAATATTTTTTGAAAACGTAACTGTTACATTGAATCTTTGCCATTGGTATCTATCATTGACTTAACTGTTCCTGAATAGTAAGCCATTTCTAATGTTTCATTGGCCTTGGTGAGCATGGGTATATTTACAAAAAGAATGGGCTGTGTTTAAATAGTTTTATTTTTTATTACTGGGCTCAAATGAAATGGCAAAGTGAGTAAATTTAAGAAGCAAATGAGCTTTAGAGTTTATGTTAAATCCATTCAAATTAGAAGTTTTCAGTTTTCTTTTACCGTGGGTGCTGCTGGTCACTTTGAGGTCTCTCCTGA
This sequence comes from Equus caballus, assembly GCF_041296265.1. Classification (NCBI taxonomy): domain Eukaryota; kingdom Metazoa; phylum Chordata; class Mammalia; order Perissodactyla; family Equidae; genus Equus; species Equus caballus. The sequence goes on along the minus strand of NC_091706.1, from coordinate 66,238,319 downwards.
TGTCCCCACGGCCCCCAGTGCTGTTCCATGCCTTGTGCTCCATGCATCTGGCACCTTTCTGTGCCTTTGAAAGGGCACACACCTTACGATGCTGATGTTTATTACCTTTGTGGACCTTTGGATGGATTTTTTGGAACTGTGGTGTGTGGGCATGGTGAACAAGGGCTTTCACACTCACTCAGGAGGCAGTGCAGCTGTAAGAATGGTGTAGGCACACCTGTGCTGACACGAATGTTGCCTGATAGATTGATCTTTTACAAGTTGCATGCTATGTGTGGCGTGATTGCATTATTGGAATCTGTATGAGACCGATCCACAGATGTTTGTCTTGTAGGCAAAGAAGTGGGGGGATGCTTGCCAAGCTATAGACAGTGGGTGGTTTTTCCTCTAGAGAGTGAGATTGGGCAGAAGGGAGTAAGGTAACTTCTCATGTTATGTACTTACACATTTGGAAGTTTGATTAGTATATGTTTTGCAGGTTTTAAGGATGGCAAGGGAAACTATATTTAAAAATTAAATGATTACTGTCAATTTGAAGTAGTAAGAACATAACTGGTTTGCTTTTTAGGGTGAAATAGTGGTGACGAATACTAATCTGACTAAGTCTGTAATTGATGCTGCCGCCAGTCCATCTTCATGTACAAGAGGTAAGCGTGGCTACCAAATCTTAGTTTAAAAATCAGTCATCTATTTCCCATGTTCATTTTCTGTCCAGTGCAACTGAAATGTTTCTGTCTTGAAGCCTGCCTTAAGACAGCTGATGGGTTGTTGATACACTAACCATAAACGCCATCCCACCTGTGAGCACGGGGTGTAAGAGAGGAGCAGAGGGGCTAAATGAGATGGCCTGTCCGACTAAGCAAGAGCTTTGATGGACTGCCTTCAGTAGTGCCTGTACCAGAAGTCCTCAGAGGTTTTGGTGTCAGGACCCCAGTACTCTTTAAAAAGCCCCAGAGATTGGGGCTGGCCTGGTGGCACAGTGGTTAAGTTTACACACTCCACTTCGGTGGTCCAGGGTTTGCAGGTTTGGATCCCTGGCACGCACCTAGACACCGCTCATCAAGCCATGCTGTGGCTGTGTCCCACATATAAAATAGAGGAAGATTACCGTAGATGTTAGCTCAGGGACATTCTTCCTCACCAAAAGAAACAAGCCCCAAAGAGCTGTTTATTTGCATTATAGCTATCAATATTTGAAATTAAAACTAAGAAATTTGAAAAATACTAATTTGCTTAAAAGTAACAATAATAGGGGCTGGCCCTGTGGCCGAGTGGTTAAGTTCGCACGCTCCGCTGCAGGCGGCCCAGTGTTTCGTTGGTTCGAATCCTGGGCGTGGACATGGCACTGCTCATCAAACCACACTGAGGCAGTGTCCCACATGCCACAACTAGAAGGACCCACAACGAAGAGTATACAACTATGTACCGAGGGGCTTTCGGGAGGAAAAGGAAAAAAATCTTTTTAAAAAAAAAAAGTGACAATAATAAATCCATTACATGTTAACATAGCATATTTTCATGAAAAATAACTATTTTCCAAAATTAAAAATCTATAGCAAGGGGGGCAGTCTTGTTTCACTTTTTTGCAACTCTTAAAGGTTTGCCTCAGCATTTGGCTGTTTCACTGTCCTGCGTCACACAGCCTCTGGAAAACCCCACTGTACGCTCAGGAGCCTGAGAGTGGGCAAGGCAGATGGCGCGTTCCTTCTATCAGGAGCACAGTTTTGACCCTGAGGACCCCAGAAACGGTCCTGGGAGCCTCATAGCCCACTTTGAGAACTGCTGATGTGTCTTGGCCTGGCCCAGAAGTAATATATTCAGAGAGAGTTCAGTAGATTCTGCTTTTGAAATTTTTATAAGTAGCTTGTCCTAACGAAAGACATTTTTACAAAATTATTCCAAATACATTCAGAGTGTGTTTTCTCGTGTGTTCCCATGTTTGGCCTATACGTGGCTCAGTAAAGATCGTCAGTGTAGAGACGGCGCTAAGGATGTGCAGCTCTGGTGACAAGGACGGTGCACCTGACCCTGTGGGATAGCTCCAGGCTGCTGACATGACCTGCCCGGGTCCTGGCAGACGTCCTTTCCTTTTGTCTGTACATAGAGTTTCTCGGGCATCTAAGGAGTAGTGCTGCTGTGCTTAAGGCTGTGTTCTGAAAAGAATGCTTTACCAGTTATGTGGTAGCTGCAGTCTATTGACCTCTGACTTCTCATGTCAAAGGGACACATCAAGGTCAGTAGGGCTAAAATTTGATCTTGAGCTCATTAATTCTGTGTGTATGCCACGGATGTAATTGTGGATTGTTGTTTTTCAACTAAAACTATTGTTTGTCTGCCCACCTGCACCCCAAAGTTAAAAGACTAGTTTTCTGGAAAATCAATTACCCTTAGAAGTTAATTCAGCATGCATGTCCTAAGAAGAAAAGCAGATTTAGTGAATATTGTAGTTTCCAAGAGAATGTTTTGAACAATAGCCTAAATTTAATTATGCTCTAAGTAATTACCTCATGTGATGCATGTTTGGAATTTTTTGAGGAATTTCTATTTAACTGTTGAGATTGTTCAACACTTTTGGTTGTCTTTGAGCAGAGTTATCTTGGACACCGATGGGTTATGTTGTTCGGCAGACATTATCTACAGAACCATCACCAGCCCCTAAGAATGTTACTTCCATGATAAATCTAAAGATGGTTGCTTCGTCAGCGGACCCTAAAAATCTTAGTGGGTCATCTTCTGAAGTTTTACCTTCGGATCCTTCCTACAAAGAGAAACACGTTGTCCATCATACCAGAAAGGTACTCATCACACTTTATGTTGATCTTCTCTACCACCATATAACCTTTTTATTTTTTCTGAAATCCTAACTGAAAGTGTTTCATTCTGTACTGTAGTCACTAATCTGAGTTGGTTGTACTTGCACCTTGAAAAAAGAACAGGACCTCAGAACACAAGGAGCGGCTTTCATACGTGAATGAGGACATACATTGTAGCCCTGTGGTCTTAAGACTTCTGTGGGCCACTTGGAGTTCTTTAAAGGAGAGATGCTGGGAAAGCTTATGCTCTGCTGTGTAAAGTGCTGCATTTCCCCCCCCCCGTCTTTTTTTTTTCATGTCTTTTTTTTAATTGAGATAACATTGGTTTATAACATTATTTAAATCACCCCTCCCCCCCGTCTTTTACCTGTTGAATTTACGTTGCTCTTACCTACAAGGGTACGTTTAGCGAAATACTGAATTCCACATTTTGTGATCATCTTGCATATGTTACTGATTCTTGGTTAATTGCAATTTACTTATTATAAGATAGCATTTCAAAATCCATTTTTGTCTTTCAGTTCAAATTATTTAAGCTGTCATTCTTATCGATCCCTAGATTTGTTTCTTGAAGAACCTTTTTTTGTCTTTGATTTGCATTGTGTACTGATAGGTTATTTTAGGTTGAAATATGGTCGTATTTGTCTACTGCAGTTGTTGCCTATCTTTTTGAGTGTGAGGATCCTTTTTGATATCCATAGTGTCATAGTCCATTCCACACAAATGGGAGCTGTGTCTTTACTCTGCATTGATTGAGGGAGAGTGTGCTGGTGACAATTACAGTGAAGTCAGGCCTGCGTTCCTGTTTCCCACAGCTTTATGCATGCATTTGAGGAACACAGGAGGTGGTAGTGAGACCCCTTTCGAGTCATGTGGAGACCGCCAGCTCTGAGACCCTGCCAGCATCTGGGCGCTGGCTGCACAGCAAGCTGCTGGCTGGTTCTGTGCTGTGGCTGCTAAGTTGCCATCGGAACCAGTTTTTCTAATGTGCGTTTAACACTCTGAGTTAATAGATTTTGCTTTATTTTCTCAGAATCCTTTTAAAAATTATTTTTAAGGGGCTGGCCCTGTGGCCGAGTGGTTAAGTTCGCGCGCTCCGCTGCAGGCGGCCCAGTGTTTCGTTAGTTCGAATCCTGGGCGCGGACATGGCACTGCTCATCAGACCACGCTGAGGCAGCGTCCCACATGCCACAACTAGAAGAACCCACAACGAAGAATACACAACTATGTACCGGGGGGCTTTGGGGAGAAAAAGGAAAAAATAAAATCTTTAAAAAAAAAAAAAAAAAAATTATTTTTAAATTACAGGTATAAGAAAAGTTTATTGTAGAAAATGGAATTAAACATCCATGGAATTAAACACTCTATTCAGTGTCCTAAAAATCCATGATTTTTGCTTTGTTTTTTTCCTAGTCCAAAGCATCACAAGGTGGCAATCCTGAACAAAATGAAGCCTCAAGAAAGAATAAGAAAAAAAAAGAAAAGTCTAAATCGAAATATGAAGTCCTGACTGTGCAAGAGCCACCAAGGATTGAAGTACATTTACATTCATTACTCCCCTTCTGTGACATCATAAATGGGGCTGTCTGAATAGAAATTTGGGTTCGCACTGGTTTCCTAAGTGAGCACCTCAAAAACAGTTTAATAACTATTTCCCAAGGTTAGAGAAAATAGCTGTCACCCGTTTTCTTCATCTCTTCTTCATTTTGGGTCCCAGCACAGTGCCTGTCTCCTAGCGGGCACATGGTGGACATGTGAGTGAATGAATGGTCTACAGACAAAACCACTTGTCCTGCCATCTAATCATTTGTGTGCCCTGGTACTAATAGTTACCCCTCAGCATCGTCATCACCTGTTTCTTCCTTGCTTTGGCATGCTGGCTTGTGCACGGCCTCCTTTTCTATCCAGAAATCTTACTGTAATGAGCTTCAATAGAGAGGGAAATTTAGAGCACTGTAGATACATCGTGGGCCCTGGCCAAGGGACTGTCATGAACTCTGAGAGGGCTCTTTAGATTGTTGTCCCATGGGACTCCAGGAACGTTCCCTGTCCTTCAAGGAGCCGTCCTGGGTTCTGACAACGTTTCTCCTGGGTCTGCAGTGCCAGACTCAGCAGACTGGCTCCTAGTGCCCGTAGAAGAGTTCTTAGGGCTGCTTCCTGGGCCCAGCTTAGGGTCAACCTCAGGGCATTCCTGCAAACCTGGGGCCTTCCGAGGCTCTTGGAACATTGCCTTGAGAATAGCGGGATTGTGTGTTTGAAGATGAACAACTGTGGCAGAGTGTTACGGTTGGGACAGTGCACATAATTGATATTTCTGCCCCTGTTTCCCACACAACTTCTGTAAGGCACCTAAAATGTTGACAGAGGCATTTTTAAGTGATTTTAACATTGTTGTGTAGAACCTGCTGCCCTTGCCCTTCTTCAGCCTGGGGTTAGCATACATGACAGGATGCTTCCATTTTCTGAGTCTAGGTTGACAGTTTCCCTAAGTCAACACAGTTGCTGAAGGATGTGTGCTTGAGCACTCGTGCCAGGGTGCTCGGGGCAGTTCTGTGGACTGCTTGGTGTGCCCACACCCTGGGGCCCCTGCTGGCTCTCGGGGGCAGGGGGATTAGCACTGTCGTCTTTAAATTTGTTCTAAGAGTAAAATAAAGCCGAAGACCAGTGTTACAGGTGTTTGGGCTATCGTACATCACCTTGAGAACTTTTATGGGACTTAGTACAGAAAGAAAATATGAGTGAGGAAAAGGCGCCTTTGGGCGTATTTGCTTCTCTGATTCACAGAGCTAAAGGGTGTGTGGTTTACTTAGGATGCCGAGGAGTTTCCCAATCTGGCAGTTGCATCTGAAAGAAGAGACAGAGTAGAGTCTCCGAAATTTCAGTCTAAACCGCAGCCACAGGTAATTTTTAGATTGGAAACACAATTGCTTTGGGCTTAACTTTTCTTGCTGAACTAAACTCTTGAGAAAAACTGCTTTCCAGCCCTGTTTGTGTACCGAGACACGTGGTTTTGTTTTGATTCATTCCTTCACTGGAGAACACGTCCAGTCTGCTGAAACAGAATTGCTCTTAAGCTAAAATGTTTCGTCACTTTTCTAATAAGACTGTTGGTAACTGCCACTGCTGTATCAGAAAGGAGGGGGACACAAACTGCCTCTGGAACTTTGATTTAAAGAAAAAACGTTGAGTTAGTTTATTCAGGAAACAGAAGAATTCCTTTGTGAGGCAGTTATATCTGACAGAAGGAAAATAAGAGTCACCAAAATTTCACTCTGTAAGTGGTCAAACAGGGTGAAGAGGGGATTCTCCTTGTGCTCCAGCCCCACTGTGGGTTCAGGAATGACTTGTGGTTCATGTCTAGATGGAGAACCCACATACTTCTGGCTGTTTCCTCTCGAGCATGTGGATTGTCATGTTCCCTTTCAAAGTGGGGTAATTATTTTCACATTGGTGGAAAGTAAAATTCCAAACCCTTGGGCGAATTAACTTTGTGTTCGCATGTTATAATTTAGTCGTCCTCCATCCCTGCAGAGGTCTCTGTTGTCCGCCTTGCTGCACGTAGGCTCGGCCTTGACGTGAGCTCTCAGCCAGTGGGGCTTTGGTGTCAGGGAAGAGAGCAGGGGGAGGAGAGCAGGATTGGAGGTGCTGAAGAGCTGAGACAGCGTGCCCGTACGACCCTCTGTACCGTCTCAAAACCCAAGTCACAGCTCTTACAGGAATAATGTTTAGAGCACATCAGACTTCGTACCTAAATTTAGTACTCATCTGCTGGGTGTGCTTTGGACCTGTGTAAATTTTTGGCCACCTCCGCATGATTTCCTGGTAGGCTGCTGTCTCACTTGGCAGTTGGAGAGTGAATGGTGCTAAGGAGGCAATAATACCAACCACTTAGCCTCACACACAGACTTTTATAGCCAAAGACTTGATATAACCTTGGTTTCTTGTCTGTAGTGTACACTGTTATTCACATTGGAGGTGTAGACAGACTCGTAGGTGGTTTAATATAAACGTAGACTTACGAAAGGAGGAGGAAGAAATAACCATGGTGGTAATATTGGCAGATAATACAGGATTGATTGGGTTTTTTCTTTAATTACTTTAATTTTTTTTATTTTAAGATTTTTATAGTCTCTAAGTTTGTTTCATTTTATCTTTAGTAATGACTTTTTGTCATAAAGTGAAAGGCACAGTTTGTAAAATACAGTATTGTAAATAAACTAATTTTTGAACTTTTTAGAATAATTTTAAAAATAGTGGAAAGAAGAGCCAAACTCCAGTGCAGTTGGATTTGGGGGGAATGCTGACAGCACTGGAAAAGAAGCAGCACTCCCAGAATGCAAAGCAGTCCTCCAAGCCAGTGGTGTTCTCAGGTAAGAGTCCTTTCTTCTCGGACAAGTGGTTGCAAGTTCTTTTCAGATACACTATTTTCTCTTGTCATCAAAAGTCATTTACATGTAATCAAAACAGTCTGGTACTGGCATAAAGATAGATATAGACCAAAGGAATAGAAGTAAGAATCCAGAAATAAACTCACATGTCTATGGCCAGTGGACTTTTGACAAGGGTGCTAAGTTCATTAAAAGAACAAAGAACAACCTCTTCAAAAGTGGTGCAGGGACAACTGTATTTCACGTGCTAAAGAATGAAGCTGGACCCCTGCCTCACACCATATGCAAAAAGTAACTCAAAATGCATCAATGGTCTAAACATAAGAGCTAAAACCATAAAACTCTTAGGAGAAAACAGGGGTAAATCTTCATTACTTGGGATTAGACAGTGAACTTTTAGGTAGGATGCTGAAAGCACAATAATTTTGCAAAATATTGCAAATCATATATCTGCTAAAGGTTTAATATCCAAATATATAATAACATCTGCAACTCAACAACAAAGACAAACCCCCCCCATTACAAAATGGGCAAAGGACTTGAAAATACATTTCTCCAAAGAAGGTACCCAATAACACGTGTTAAATCCTCAACGTTAGTCATTAGAGAAATGCAGGTCGGAACCACAGTGAGACACTACTTCACATCTGCTATGATGACTATGATCAAAAACAAAACAGCAAGCATTGGCAAGCATGTGGAGAAGTTGGAACCCTTGTACTGTGTAGTGGAAATGTACAATGGGGCAGCCACTTTGGAAAGCAGTCTGGCAGTTCCTCAGCATACTATGTACAGAGTTATCATATGGCCCAGCAGTTCCACTCCTCTGTCTTTACCCTAAAGAATTAAAACCAGACTCAGATTCTCGTATGCCAGTGTTTATAGCAGCATCTTCACAATAGCCAGAAGGTGGAAACACCTCAAGTGTCCATCAACACATGTATAAATAAACAGAATGTGGTATATGCATACAATGGGATATTATTCAGCCTTAAAAAGGAGGGAAATTCTGACACATGTTACAACATGGATGAACCTTGAAAACATTGTGCTTAGTGAAATTAGCCAGTCATAAAAGGAAAAATACTGTATGATTCCACTTACATGAAGTATCTAGAATAGGTGAATTTGTAGATAGAGAATAGCTTAGAGGTTACAGGGGCTAAGGGGAGGGGAAATGGGGAGTTACTCTTTAATGGGGACAGATGTTCAGTTTGGAGCATGAGAAAGTTTTGGAAATGGATAGTGGCAGTGGTTGCACAACATTGTGAATGTAATTAATCGCACCGAATTGTGCACTTAAGAACAGAATAGTACATTTGATGTTAGGAATATTTTGCCACAAATGTTTGTGGGTTTTTTTTTCCTTAAAGATTGGCACCTGAGCTAACAACTGTTGCCAATCTTCTTTTTTTTTTTTTTCCTGCTTTTTCTCCCCGAATCCCCCCAGTACATAGTTGTATGTTTTAGTTGTAGGTCCTTTTAGTTGTGGTATGTGGGATGCTGCCTCAACGTGGCCTGATGAGCCCTGCCATGTCTTTACCCAGGATCCGAACCAGCAAAACCCTGGGCCGCTGCTGCGGAGTGCGCGAACTTAACCACTCAGCCACGGGGCTGGCCCCTACCACAAATGTTTTAAAAGTTATTTAAATATGATGACTTTAAGAAATAGATCTTATTAAAAGATGAGTTCCTCATTTATATGATGACATTGTGTACCTAAAAATCTTAGGGTATATAAGTGTCCTGTATAGTTTAGGAAGCTGCATCTCATAGAAACGAATGACCTCCTTGTGCACGGGGACGCAGCTCATTGCGTAGGCTCAATGCTGATGCCATCATCCTCTCTTCTGAAACAGCTTGCCTTAGAGCCAAGACAGGTGAAATTGGCAGTGTGTCATAGAAAGAAACATGCACATTCGCCAGTATAGTCTTTTAAGTATGTTTCCTCCTTCTGAGGCAGTTTATTTATTTATTTGAAATATAACTGCATTTTTTTAAAAAAAATACAAGTACCCAGGGAAATGGTAAAGAAGCTTACTTTATTCTTTTTCTGAAGCATTTTAAAGCAACTTGTAGGCGTCCTATCATTTCGCCTGTAAGTAGCTAAGTCTGCCTCCCTAACTGGTGGTGTTTACTATGGCTTTAGTCTCAGGACTGCTGAGCGTGATCTGTCTCTTCAGGGGAGGTGGGATCTTTTTTCTCTCGAAAGTTTTCAAACATCCAGAAAAGCCGAGTAAATGTATAGTGAACTCTGTACTCACCACCTACGCTGTACGATTGCTAGCTGTTTCTTTCTGTCACATAAGCATCCCAGGGGTCAGCAAACTATGGCCCACTGGCCACCTCTTGTAAATAGAAGTTTTATTAGAACACAGCCGGTACCTCTTCATCTGATTATCTGTGGCTGTTTGGGAGCGGTAACGGCAGTCAAGTATTGCAGCACGCATGTGTTTATAAGCCTAAGATAGGTACTGTCTGGCCCTTTAAGGAAAAGTAGGCTGACTGTGATCTAGCCATCCATCAGTATGTTTCAGTTCTCGTTTCAAAGTAAGTTGCACACTTCAGTATATTTTATATCCTGTGTGTTGCAGCATGCATTAACTAGAGTTCAATATTTATCTATGGTTCTCTTATCTTTTCCCTCAGAGGTAAAATATGCAAATGATGAAATGCATGGATCTTAAGTGCACCATTTGAAGAGTTTTGGCAAACAGATAACTCTGTGTAACCCGAGCTCCCAGCCACGTAGAGCCCATCAGTGCCCTTGACAGTTTCCTCAGGCCTTTTCTAGCCCATCCCGGCTGCTGCCCTAAGCACCCTTGGCTCTGATTTTTTTCTGCCATAGGTTAGTTTTTCCTGTTCTAGAAGCTCATAGAAATGGAATCTTACAGTGTACGCCCCTTGGTGTAAGGCTTCTTTGACTCAGCACAGTATTTTTGAGATTTGCTCCTGCTGTGTATGTGTGTCAGTAGTTGCTTTTTGTTTTTTATTAGGTGAAATTCATATAACATAAAATTAACTATTTTTAAAGTATACAATTCAGTGGCATTTAACACATCACCACCACCTCTGTCTAGTTCCAAAACATGTTCATCACCCCAAAAGGAAACCCTGTACCCATTAAGCTCCCATTTTCCCCATCCTATCAGCCCCTGGTAACAACTGGTCTGTGTTTTCCCTGTGGATTTGCCTGTGACATTTTGTATGAATGGAATCATACAACATGTGACCTTTCATGTCGATCTTTCACTTAGCATGTCTTAGATTCTCGTCCGTCTTCATGTATAGTGTTTCCCTAGTTTTTATGGCTGAGTCATAGTCCATTGACCACAATTTGTTTGTCCATTCATTGGTGGATGGACATTTGGGTTGTTTCCACCTTTGGGCTGTTTTGAATAATAATGCTATGGATATTCGTGTACACGTGTGTGTTTGAGTAGCTGTTTTCAATTCTCTTGGGAGTGGAATTGCTCGGCCACGTGGTAGGTATATATCTAGTTTATAAATTTGCCAGATCTTCTTGCAAACTGCTTGTGTACTGTTTTACACTCACTAATAATGTATGGGAAGTTCTGGTGGTTCCACATCCTCACCAATGTTTGGTATAACTGTTGGTCTTCTTAATTTTAGCTATTGTGGTGGGGGTGGAGGTGGGATATTTTTGAAGCTGAAGATTCTAAATGCTGTTTCTCCCTTGGATCATTTTATATGGGTTGCTGAATGATATAGTGAGCAATTTCCTAAATAGCCTTAAGGGGCTACAGCAGAAGCAAGTTTTATGTGACACTGTCATAGTGATCTTTATTAAAAGCCTGGAGTACAATCTTAAAATGTCTGGATGTAGTTAATGTCAGCTGGAGTGCGGTGGCTGAGGCACCAGTGGACAGTGTATTCCTGAACCCAGTGTTGTGTTGTCGCGCTGTCTTCCCAGGACCGCCTGCAATGGCCTTACCTGTGAGCAGGCTGAAAATGCAGGTTTTGGGCACGCCTCAGATGCGGTATGTTAGACGCGCCAGGCACAGGATCTGGGAATGGGAGTTTTTCTTTTCTTTTGTCTTTGTTTTTTACTTCTTATTATGGAAAATTTAAAACATCATTAAAAGTGGAGAGAATATGATGAACTCTGCCACCATGTGCACCTTCCCCAGCTCCAACGATTATCAGCATTTTGCCAGTCTTGTTGCATCTGTAACCCTACTTTTTTTCCCCTGAAGTATTTTAAAGAAACTTGTAGGTCATTTCATCTATAAGCACCTCACTCAGCATCTCTAACTGATGGTGAGTTTATCTTTAACTGAATTACCCTGCCATCCTCCCATCTAATAATATTAATGATTATTTCTTGTCATCATCTTGTTTCCAGTCTCTATTTAAAATTTTTTATTGTCTCAACAATTTTGGTCATTTTATATCAGGATCCAGTTTCACATCACGTGTCTGAGTAATTCTTAGATGCACCAGAGCTTGAGACCACTGCCCCCTTAGATAGCGTTCCCTCCGACTTGGTTTTCTCAACTTGTCTTGTCTTGGCAAAAGCCTGGAGTGCTCTTGCTGTGTATCACTGTTTTCAGACCAATCCAGGTGCTTTGGTGGAAGTTGATAATTTATGGATTGTCTATGGGCCAACTCAGCTTGTCCTCAACAGTTAGCATTGGGCTTATTTTGTACTTTTTGGTGAGATGGTCAGGTGTAGTCATGAGAGGACATGGGAGGGACTCAAGAAAAAAGAAAAAGCTTATTTTACCCCTGGGTTTAGGCCAGGGCCTTTTTTGGGGTTTCCACTGGAAAGGTGAGGCAGGGCAGGGCAAATGGTTTGGGATTGGCCAGTTTGAATAATCTTGGTGAGTTCTAGGTTTCAGGGTGGTCCCCAGTTGTCTGGTACCTGGCGCTGGGGTGATTAAGACAGAGGGTACTGCCTCCTGGGCACTGGTCATGTAGCGGAGGTCTGGCTCTGGCTTGTTTGGTTTGCATGTCACAGGCGTGCTGTTGCTGTCTCTCAGAGTGGCTGCCTCATTCGGGGCAGACTGTCCCTAGCTAGAAAGGTTTTAGGATGTCAGAATGTCATAATGTGTAGAAAATAAGTATATACACACACACACACACACATACATATCCATGCACACTGCAGGGCTTCACTCATTTCCCAGCAGACATTAGCATAGCCTGGACGTGTTTCAGAGCAAGTGTTTCGTGTGTACCCTGTATCACCCCCAGAGGAATCTGCACAGTGCCCTGCCCAGCCTCTGATTCTGGAGTATAGCAACCCGGGGAGCCTGCCGGGAAGTCTTTTGTTGCATGAGGGTCTCTCCATACTTCATAGAAGTATGTGGTGTTGACTAGTTGGAAATTGAGGAGGGGCGGCCACACTCAGTGGCGATAGTTCTGTCATTGTTGGTGTTGAATCGTAACTGGAGGAGGAGAGGGCAGTGCCAGCAGTCAGCGGTTTGAGGTCCCCTGTTGTGATAGGACTTCATCGCGAATGCATGTGAGAACAGGAAAGGGTGCTAAAGCGGAGCCTGGTCTCACACCATTCAGCTTACGTCTTGTCCCATATCCATTCTTGTGTGCTCTCTTGAGTGTTGCAGTGTACCAGTATTGCACTACAGTGTGCACAGTTCAGCACACCCCTCTTCAGAGCCCAGCAGGTCAGCTCGCAGGGACTGCAGTGGTGGATGGAGGCAACCAGGTGGTCGTGTCAGGCAGAGGGATCCATGAAGTCTGTAACAGTATGAAGTGGAATAACTATGTCTGACACCTGTTTATTCCACATGTAAACTATGGACTGAATGTTCCAGACCTCCAGTCAAAGGTGAAAGCAGGAAAAGGGGAGGAACTGCCTCTGAGGGGGTAGGAGGTGGCTCTTTTGCAACTAGGTTCAAGTTGGACATTTTGGGTGAAATCATGTATGAAGTAAACAGTTTAGTGAAGCGTGGGCGAGGAGTTCCCTCACATCATATTTTTAAGTAGTTTGAGGCAGCTGGATTGTGAGGCTGGGATCTTGACAGTATTGAAATGATATTTTGACCAGAGATTCCAGGAATGCCCAAATCCTATTACCTTCCCTTTTGACATCACTAGTGGAACCGTCAGAAGTAAAAATTAACCAAATGGAATTCAAAATTCCTCTTTATTTTTAGCTGACAATGCCAAATACCCCTCTGCAGGCTTTGTGGCTAGAACACAATTAACTCACAGGTCTTTGGGGTCTCACGTATGTTCTGGAGCCTGGATCAGGTCTTCCAAGCTGGCTGGCTGGGTTGAGGAGGGGGAGAGGCACACGTTTACCAGCAGTGTGGGGAAGAGTAGCCCTGGCCACTTAGCTGACATTGTCATTAAACCTGAGATATGCTTCTTGTAGACAGCAAAGGGTCATATCTTTCCTTTATGCAGTCTGGCAGTCTCTGCCTTTTGAGTGGGGTGTTTTGTCCATTCACATTTAATGTAATTGTTACTGTGGTTGGATTTATTATGCTTTTGCTATTTTATTCCGATTCTGTCTTATTTGTTCCTCTGTTGCTCCTTAACTGCCTTCTTTTATGTTGAATAAATATTTTTAGAGTATCATTTTGATTCCTTTGTTGATTTTTTTCTTTAGTTTTAAAAATTATTTTCTTTGTTTCTCTAGGAATTACATTGTAAGTCTTAGTTGATGTGTTGGAGAGCCTTTACTCCAGTATGACTGTTTCCTTCCTCCTCCTTTGGGCTGCTGTTGTCATAGGTTGCAGCAAACATACAGCGTTGTAATTAGTGCTTTATGCAGTCATATCTTTTAAAGAAGTTGAGAGAAGAAATGAGGAGAAAGCTCACATTTACCAGTTTTATATTTGTGATTTTAGTGTTTTTGTTCCTGTGGATTCAGTTGCCATCTGGTGTCACTTCTTCCGGTCCTTCTTCTGAAGCATTTCCTTTCGTATTGTCTGGAAGCTCTCTAAGAAGCAGACTCTCTGTCTTTGTTTATTTAGGAACATCTTTATTTTGCTTCCATTTTTTGAAGGCTAGTTTTGCTGAGTATAGAATTCCTCATTGACAGTTTTCTCCAAGACTGAATGTCATTCCACTGCCCTCTGGTTTCCACTGTTTGCAGTGAGAAGTCAAGTATGACTTGAATTGTTCCCCTTTCTGTGACACGTTGTTCAGTCTCTTCCTGCTTTTCCATAGTTTCTCTTTGTTTTGACCATCTGCAGTTTGACTGTGATGTGTCCAGGTGTGGAGCTCTGTATTTATCCTACTTTTGATTGGTTGTAGTTTTTGGCTCTGTAGATAAATGTTTTAATCAAATTTGGGAAGTTTAGGGCCATTATTTCTTCAAAGAATTTTTGTTGTTCCCTCTCTCCTCTCCTGATACTCCCATTCTATGTACAGTCACGTGCCGCATAATGATGTTTTAGTCAGTGATGGACCGCATGTATGATGGTGGTCCTATGAGATGATTGCTGTGTGGCTGTTAGGTGTGTAGTGGGCTCTACCGTCTGGGTTTGTGTAATTACACTCTGATGTTCACACGGTGAAGGTGCCTAATGATGCATTCTCAGAGGGCGTTCCCGTCGTTAAGTGATGCATGATTGTGTATTGACAGCCTGATGCTGCCCCACAGGTCTCTGAGGCTCTGCTCATTGTTTTCAGTCTTTTTAAGTCTTTCTTTAAATGGAATATTTTCTATTGATTTATCTTTGAGTTCCCTGATTTTTCTACCATCTCAAATCTGTTCAGCCACCATGCTTTATAATTTCTATTTATTGAAATCCTTTGTTTAAATCTGTTCTTGTAGTTGCCTTGAAGTCTTGGTCTGCTGCATCCTGCAGCTGGGGACACTCAACGACAGTTTCTGTTAAGTTCTTTTTTCCTTACTATGGATCACAATTTCTTGTTTCTTTGAAAGTCTCAAAATTTTTTGTTTAATACTGAATGTTTTGATTAATATAGCAACTCTGGATTATGATTTTTTCTTTCTGAGAGTAGTGATGGTGATGGTTTTCTTCCTTTTAAGTAACTGCCCTGATCTGAATCTGCAGGCTGTCTTCCCCGTGGTATGTGGTTGATGATGTCTCTGCTTATGTTTTCTTGTTTTTGTTTTGTTTTTGGCTTGCCTTGCCAGGCATCACCCCTGTGTCTACAGAGCACAGATGGGTCAGAGGTTGTGCTCAAACATCTTGAGTCTACACAACCTCCACTGTGTGTTCACAGGTCTGAGTGGGCTCAGAGCTCGTTCGGCCCTCACGCCATGGTCAGGTCTGCCTGGCGCAGTTTCTGCTGGGCCTCGTGTCTCCTATACATGCACGTGGGCTCTGACATTGCCTAGGAGTGTGTGGGTGGCCTGGCTCTTGCCTTGCTGCACACGCACAGAGCCAGCCCAGATGTATGGGGTGTGCATCTCCCTGAGGCTGCTCTCCTCCTGGGAATCCTGGAAGGCTCCAGCTGGTCTGCGGCTCTGTGCTTGCCCACAGAGGATGGCACCCCAGGCTGGCTGAGCTGCTGCGCCCTCCCTGTTTGCCAAGATACCTCTCTGAGTGACCACACTCTAAATCCAGCAAGCCCCTTCTAAAGGCAGAAACAGTGGAGCTGCTGGTTTTCCCCGCCTTTCTGCCTGGGTCGAATTAGCAGAGCAGGGATAGGATGAGAGCAGCCCAGGCCAGACCCCTGACCAGGCTCTCCTCACCTGGAGTTAGTGGACGCTCCTCAGTTTGTGGTGGGCCTTTGGTCACTTTCTGGAGGGCCGACATGATTGTTTTGGCAGTTTTGTCCAGCTTGGTGGCTGCTTTTGGGGGAAGATTGGTTGACTCCTCACTCTGCCTTGGGAAGGGACTCCCCAAGACCCACTGTTAACGCTCTGTGAAGAGTTGCCTGGCAGTGGGGTGCAGATAGGAGGGACCAGGGCTGGAGGGCCTGGGCGGCAGGTGTTGCAGGAGGCCAGTTGAGGTTCTGATCTTGGAGGTGGCATTGGAGTTGGGGTGAGTGAGCAGATGTACAGGGCTGCCTGTCAAGCAGAGCTGATGAGAAGAACAGAGACAGTCACCTGTACTTTTCAAGCATAGCATGGGAGCAAGGCTCCAAAGATGAGCTCCTGTGCCATGGCCACCGCTAGAAGCAGCCTGGAGCAGGGTGTAGAGGGCCTGCGTGCTCTGAAGCAGGGAACTGGGCAGGTGAGACTTACTGGACATAGGCAACTGACAGAACACCAGCAACTTAAACGGGCTATGCCAGAATTAGGGAATGCAGGCTAAAGAATGTTAGGAAAAATATTGATGGTTGTTCAAGGTGGACAGTAGGTACGTGGGGTTTGTTGTTGTACTGTTGTATTTTCTTTGGTGTGTGCTTGGAAGTTTTCCTGAAGAGTGGGAAACACATGCACAAGTGAACTGTTTCCTTGGAGCAGGAACAAGGTGGGAAGTGGAGCAGATCCGGAAGGTGCAGTGGAAGTCTCGGGTAGTAGTGGTGACGCTGTGTCGACTGTGTGCGGGGATTGCCACCTGCTGCATGTGAGGGGATTTGGAAAGTATGTTTATGTCTGGAAAACTCAAGAGAATCAACCAGAAGTAGTATGAGAGTCTTGTAAGGGCTAAATTTATAAGGTAGCTAGATAGAAGATAAACATGCGAAACTAGTGGCCGACTTCGGCAAAGGCACTGTCGCTGAAGGTGGTGGCGGAGACTTACTCAGGAGAGCTGGCCTAAATACGAACTACCTGAAAATATCCTTGTCCAAAAGTGAGATCCACACCTCAGCAGACTACTGGGAACCAGGAGATTCGACTACAGTTAAGCAATAAATGTTTTAGATCTCTACCAAAAGGTACTAGATTTTATTGAGAACCATTGCCAATTGGAAGAAGGTCTAGGGACAGTTTGGTGAGGATGAGGAAGGTGGGCGGCATGGGGCCCTGAGGCGGGCGGCCCACAGGCGCGGCCTGAGGCCTGTGTCCTGCTGTGTTGCAGTCGGAGCGGTGCCGGTCCTCTCCAAAGACGCCATGTCCCAGAAGGGCCACCGCTTCAGCCAGGTGAAGACCCCGCACAACCCCCTGGACTCCAGCGCCCCCCTGATGAAGAAGGGGAAGCAGAGAGAGGTCCCCAAAGCCAAGAAGCCCACCTCGTTGAAGAAGGTGTGTGGCGTTCATTGAAACGGGGCGCTGGGAGGCCGGCTCACTCTCCCTGGCCCTGGCCTCCTTTCAGCTCTTAGGCTGTTCGAGTTTAACGTTCGCCGTATTTGAATGTGCCGCGTCAAGATGCGTGCACGCCTCTCTGCAGAATGGTGCCTCGCTCTCCCCACGTGATGTGGTGGAGTGTGTGAAGCAGGGTGGCCTCGGCTGCTGGACAGGGAAACCCTTCTGTCCTGTGCTCTGCAGTGACATGGACAGGAAACCAGAAATAGGAGTCTGGTTTTCCTCATTCACACTGTCCACCCTCACGCTCCCTCAGTGATCTGTAGTTTAGATTGGGCGAATAGTGGGCGCTTCTGGTGGGCCTTCTGTTAGGATGGTCACACACATCCTTCATTCACTTCTCAGCAGCCTGGGGGTGTGGTTGGTCTCAGCTGGGGAATGAGTGTCTTGCCTGGGGCCAAGTGGCTGCCGAGCTGCACACTTGCATCAGTGCCCAGGTCTTGGGTGCCCTGCTCTGTGCACCAGGGGGACTTTCTGCTCCTGGGTGGCAGGTAAGAGGGCTGGACCAGCCCCCGGGGGATTAGGGAGTAAGGGCACAAACAGGCACACTGCTGACAAGCTGAACTTGGGTGGCTTATTTTGCAGAAAAGCTTATAAAGTACAAGGATTTAAGTGTTTTAATCGTTTATTTAATTTTAAAGATTATTTTGAAAGAACGTCAGGAGAGAAAGCAGCAGCGTCTCCGGGAAAATGCTGTGAGCCCAGCTTTCGGCAGTGATGGCACTCAGGATGCAGAGAGCGGCGGTGATGACCGTGCCCTTGAGCAGGCAGACCCCTCAGGTACCCGTTGAGGGTTGCTTCTTAAAGAATTCTTCATTGGGGGCAGCCGTACGTGCAGCAGCCTGCCTGGAGCTTTGCCAGCCCCTGGCTCCTGTGTGGGGAAAGCACGCGGCGTCGAGGCTCAGGAATGCAGAAGTGTTCAGGCTCCCAGCTTGACAGTGAGAGGAGTCCCCGTGGGTGGGCGGAGCTGCTGGTGCCTCTGCTTGTGGGAGTCTGAGGGACAGGAGTGAGGCTCCAGAGATAGATCTGTGTGTCATTGGATGGTCCTCGAAACTTGAAGCAGCTGTGAGATTTAACACCATTGGCTGCAGAGCTGCGTTCCCACGAGTGTGCGAGACACGGTGTCATAGAAAAGTACCTGTTTACCTTGAAGTAAGCTTTTTATTTAAGAATACGTTCGGGACAATCCACAAATCACAGGTCGCAAGGGTACAGTTTGAGGACTTTTACAAAGTGAGTTCTGCGCCCAGTTGAGGAGCAGAACGGCTCCACGGTCCCCGCACCCCCGGCCTGAGGCCTGGCCCCGACCGCAGCCCCACCAACGAGCCTTTGGGTGTTGTTCCAGTGGAATCTGGCAGCGTGTGCCCCTCTGGCCAGGAGTATGTCTTTGGCCTGTAGGGGTAGTTCCAGATCGTCATTGCTGCAGAGCATGCCAAGTGGTGGGGGGCGTTCGGGGAGCTTCCATGGGGGCCTTTGGAAGCAGGATGTGGGATGTGAGCACCCTCTCCTGCCTGGCATTTCCCAGGCACACTGAGGGCCTGGTCCGCTGCCGTCCAGCCTTGGCGGCTCCTGCCACACAGCCTTCCAGGGGTTGTACAGCTCCGCCCGGGGTGGAGGCTGGCCCACGGGCTGTTGTCTTTGTGCTGTTGGCCATCCTGGCGGGTGAATTCCTTCTCCTGGAGGTCTCTTACCTCACTTGCACTTGGAAGTCTCTGGAAGTAACCGTTTGTAACTGTAGGCTATTACCAAGTCCCGTCTGGTGTGTAAACAGGTTGAGGCACCCCTGTAGTTCAGGGGTTTGAGTTCAGCTCTTACTTGCTACAGGAACGGTCTCAAGCGTTTCAGTGCAGAAATTCAGAACTAACAACCTGATTTTAAAACTTCCTGATAGGAACTTGTTCTGGTTAAATTTCAAAATTGGAAAGTAAATTTTGCTACTGAACTGCATACTAAAAAATTGTTAAAATGGTCAATTTTATAGATATTTTGCCACAGTAAAAGTAACTAAATTGGGGTTGGGGAGGCATCTCCAGGCAGAGCAGGAAGTTGCTGGGTTCTTCTGTTTTTCCCAAGCCATTCCTGTCATTCTGCTGCCGGCTGTGACACTCAGCAGCGATGTCTGACTGTGACGGGTGTGTGCCCAGGCTGGCTGCTCCCATGACACCACCCTGGGAGGCGCCACCAGGCAACCCCGCCGTGGACCCCTCCCCATCTGCGCTGAGCCCACAGCTGCTGTGTCATGACCTCTTTCTCTGAAGCTCCAGCGGGGATGGAAGAGTCGGGGTCCTCCGCTCCTGTGCTGGAGAGCAAGTCAGAAGAGCCGCTGGGAGCTGGGCTCCAGGAGGTGGAGGCCTGCCACCTGGCCCCCGACAGCACTGCCTGCCCCAAGATCCACAGCCGGAGGTTCAGGGAGTGAGTGAGCCGTGGCGCTGAGCCTGCTGCGCGACTGGGGGCGGGCTGTGCTCCTGCTGGTGTTGAGCACTGGGTTCTCCCGCCTGGACGTGCTTGCTCCCAGAAAGCTGAGAGGCTGGGCCCCCGGGTTTTCATCCTCTTGGTGGGAGACTCCGGGTCCCTAGTGATAGTACATGTCAGGGTTGCCTGATCTGCTGCTGTGAGGGCTCTGTCTTCCTGACGGGAGTCAGAGGTGCCCTTAAATCCAGGTTTGTGGTTGGGGAAATGGGTGGTCAGGTGACGGTGCATGACATCTGTGTTCCCTCTCGTGGTTTAATTTCTCTGTAATTTTTTGGGGAGCTCTGCGTCCTCCCCTCCCCTCCTGTGTTCTCCCTCTTTCTCCCAGGGTAGACTCTCTGGATGTTTGTGTTCATGAGGAGAGGCACACAGCAGATGGCCAAGAGGGGGACGCGTGGCAAGCCGTGGTGGAGGGCGGGTGTGGAGGTGTTTGTCCCTTGTAGCTGGGAGCGGGGGAGGGTACCCCCATCCTTACCTGCCGTAAAATCCAGTCAGGCAGGAATCCCGCCTTTTTGACCAGTGGGGGTGTTGAGGTGCGCGCTCTTGAGAGGGGCCGTGCTGTCCACCCTCCCGTCTGCAGCATCACAGCCAATGGGAGCTGACGATGTCTGGTGTTCCTTTCAGTTACTGTAGCCAGATTCTCAGTAAAGAAGTTGACGCCTGTGTCACGGAGCTGCTGAAAGAGCTGGTCCGTTTCCAAGACCGCATGTACCAGAAGGATCCAGTCAAGGCCAAGACGAAGCGCCGGCTCGTGTTGGGGCTGAGGGAGGTCCTCAAGCACCTGAAGCTCAGGAAGCTGAAGTGCATCATCATCTCTCCCAACTGCGAGAAGATCCAGTCGAAAGGTAAGGTGCCCGGGGTCCCGCAGCGCGCGCCCTCCAGCTGTCAGGGCGCCCCCGGGGCCCCAGCAGGCGGCTTGTTTTGTTCTCTGTTGAGTATCTTGTTTCCAGAGTTGATCTGATCACCAAGTGCCTCACTGAGGCAGCCAGGCCCCGTGGTCTCCACGACGTGGTTCCAGCCGGCGGTGCGGGCCTCGGCAGCAGGACAGGGTGTGTTCTGTAACGCTGTGTGCTGGGCGCAGAGCCAGTTTGCTCAGAGCTGGGGCGGGTCACTGGTCACTCACGCCACAGGGTCTTTGTGACTGGCAGCCAGGTAGTCCCTGCATTGGGCTCTTGTCCATTTCAGATTTCCTTGTTCAGTCTGTGTCCACTAAGTAAAGCCGTGGGTTTGTCCGAGCGCTAGGCCGTCTTCCTGATGCTGGAAGGTTGGTTATTTTGTGGGATGTGATAGGTTGGATGGGGGATCGACAGTGAACTCCCTTCTGTAATGTCTCCCAGGGGCCCTCAGCTTGCCCATTCGATGTCGGCCTGGGCTGTGCAGTCGGGGGACTGGTGGTCAGGTGGTCAGGGGCCAGCACTCAGACACCGGCCCTCCTCTTCATCCAAACACTCTGAGTCCTCTCGGGCCATGTCAATCAACTCGGCTGGACTTGCACCTTCAGTGAACCAGTCCAGATCCTGCACTGAGCTTTTCCAGCTGCCATTTTACATCTGAAGACTTGAGGGGTCCTGACTCATCTGTGGCACCCAGGGGCCAAGCAGCTGGACCTGCTCATTGCCAGCCCAGCTGGCTCATCCCCGTCATCCTCACTCAGGGCAGGTCCAGTCCCTGCTGATTGGATAGGATAGAAAGGAGTTTCAGGGGACCTGCCTGTTTGGTTGTGTGCTGGCAGCATCCCCCACCATGATCGATGCTGGGCTTAATGTGAGTCACCCCTCAAGCTCATGGCCAGCCACCGGAACCTCCTGTCGGCAGTTGGTGCATCAGGCACTGTGCAGCTTTGCCCTCTGTGCTGGTTCTGGGCTCCCTGTGCCTCCTGTGCAGCTGTCGTCCTGGGGGTGCCCTCCCTCAGCTCCCGTGGGGCGTGCTGTTGGCTCCCGCTCGATCCCTCATCTTGGGGTGCACACGTTCTTCAGTGGCTGAGACAAAACAGGGCTGTGGGGGCCCGTTTGGGAGATGGTGCTAGAAATCCAGTCTTTCTGACTTTCCGCCTTGTTCCCTTTGTTTCCTCCTCCCTGGAAGCTGTGGGAGCTTCCTTGTGCCCAGGGTTCCAGGAGGGGGCACTTTGTGTCCGATGCTCTCAGGCCTGTCCCCAGTTGCTGGGTCTGTGCGTTGAGCCCCTGCAGTCGCCCTCCGTCAGCCTCCAGGCCCCTGTGCTCGCTGCTGGGCCTCCTGTGCCGTGGCCTCTCGTTCCTTGTCTTCTTCTCACCTCTTTCTTTTGGTTCTGTTTCCTGTACGGATTTCCCAGCCATGTCTTGTAAACTTCTTAGAGAATTTTTCCTCCCTGCGCCTGTTGTTAGATTCTGGGCACTGTCTTTGTTGTTCTGAAGATTGCGCGCTTGCCGCAGCTGCTGTTGCCGCGTGGAGGGAGCGGGCTCTGAGCACAGGCTTGACGAGCAGCTTCCTGCTCCCCGTGGAGCCCGAGGCCTCCGCCTCGTCTCGTGCTCTGGGCTGTCTGCTGACCTCAGCAGCTCCTGAGAAGCTGACTTGGAGCCTGGACGTGTGGCTGCCGTTTAGGCCGGAGCTTCATTGTACAGGAGGGGTGCTCACACTGCAGCGAGTGTCAGGCTGCCCAGAAGGCTGCTGAAGACAGATGCCAGAGTTTCTGCTGGATAGGTCCAGTGCGCCCCAGACCTTGCATTTCCAGCGAGTTCTTGGGGATGCTGCTGCTCCTGGGACCCCAGTCTAAGCGCCTCTGCTGGAGCCTGGCTGGTTGGGCTGCTGCCACTTTGGAGAGCACCCCGAGGGCCATGTCTCTGACTCCCCTTGGGCTGGTCACGTTCCCAGGGGAGGACTCTGCCCCGTCCTGTGGGATGGGAGAAGGGCGGGGCCTTGACCTCCACCCTGGGAGCATGTGGGGACCGGTGTCCTGCAGTGAGCTGCGCCTGCCTCTTTGGGGTCCAGTGCCCTGCGTCACTGGGTGAAGTGGGTCTGGATGCCGACTTAATGTCACCTCATCAGCACCTCACCCCATTTCCGAAGGTGCCCAGTGCGGCCGGTTGCTGAGCTTTGGGGAATCGATCCTAGGGTGCAGATGGCTGGTTCTAGCCTTCTCCCCACTGTTGCCTTAGGTCGGCTAGGTCACTTGTCTGTTTGCATTTTAGCTTCCAGAAATGTTTTTGCTCTCATCTCGCATTTTCCTGTGGATTTGTATCTTTAGAAAACAAACAAATGGGCATGCGTGTATTCAGGTGACGGTCCAGCTTCCTCTTCCCTGGCTGTGCCAGAGAATGGAGCTGCGATTTAACCACAGGCGTCTGCAGGATTTCTTGTGTTTAAATACGTTGTTTAATCAACGCTTCCTACAGGTTTTTACTTTAAGGCATCAGGAACTTGATTACATGTCTTAGAAATGTTTCTTCCTCAGCAGAGATAGCCTGTGGCTTACTGTCACCTTAAAGGTGAGCTTCAGATCACGGTCTTGGGTTGTGTTACAGTACTCCACTTGCTCCACGTGGCGTTTGACCTGCTCCTTCTGAGGGTCAGCTTTCAGTGGGAGTTGATCGGGTGGAGCCTTCTGCCCGTTGCAGGTTGTCTCATCGTGGCATGTTGAGAAGTTGGCACTTGGAGGTGCTTTCAGCTCTCACCAGTGACACTGGCTAGGCGGTCAGTTAGCAAAGCAGTTGGACTTTGCTGCTGTGTCGGGGTGCCCAAGCCCCCGCCCGGTTCAGAAGTGCCCTGGGAGTATTCCAGGACTCCAGGAGAGCCCTCACAGCTGTGACTTATTGCAGTGGAAAGAGATGGAGCAGGATCCGCCAGGGGGAAGGAATGTGGGGTGGAGTGGGGGGATCCAGGCACACATGTCGAGTCCTCTCCTGGCAGAGTCACACAGGACACACTGTGACAGCACTTGTGGACTGTCGTCTGCCAGGCAAATGCGTTAGAGGGCATCGCCCAGGGATTTTATTGGGGGCTGATCACGTGGGCAGCCTTGGCCCAGCATGCACCACAGTTGCAGACTCCTGGCAGGCAAGCCGGTCTCAGTGCAGGCCTCACCACTAGTAGGGTAGGCACCGTGGCCACTCTTCACAGGTGGGGCAGCAGGCGCCCCCCCATGAACCCATGTTCCAGCATGAGGCCTTTCTGAGGACAGGGCTGGGCCAACCACGTTTGCTCTTTCCTGCACGCTGCTTTCCTAGCGTTGTGGTCAGCTCTGGGGTTGGGGTGGACATGAGGCTGAGAGACCCCTTAGTGAGAGGCGATGCAGCCAGTGTTTGGGGCACTTGGTCAGTCTCCTGTGACAGGTGAAAATATATCTCAGGAACACACCCTTCGCCCCACTGCTGCCCCATCCCCCCTTTTCCCAGACTACCCCCACAGCTGGTGTTTTTCTTTGAAGTTTGTTTATGTCCCCAGAAGTGGCCTCCTTACCACTTTCCATATTTTTCAGGTAGATCTGTGGCAGGGGTGGGCAGAATTAAGGGATGTGGGTCTTAAACCTTAATCCCCAATCAGACTGGCTGCAGAACAAATTCCCAGTTTCCACAGAGTGGGAGGATGTGCATTTGAGAAGTTCTTTTCCTGGAAGAAAATGAGACAATCCTACATAGTCAGGTTCCAGCTGATGGAGATGCTGGAAGCTCTTGTCTTCCCGTGCAGATGTTGTGTGTTCTGTATGGAGTTGGTCTGTATGCAGGGGGCCCGGGTGGGTCCTGGGCAGGGCCCCGCTGTGGCCTCATTGCACATGCCAGGTTAAAGCAGTGCACCACGCTGGGGGCAGGCTCCCCAGATTCCTCCGGCCACCCACAGGCAACCACTGTTGCCAGATTGATGCGTCCTCGATAGTCCGTGTGTGACCTGTGGCATCCGGGGCCCCATTTGTGGCTGTGTCTTTAGCTTCACAGTCTACCTCAGGACCTTCCATCGCGCTGCACCTAGACTTGTGTTGCTCCTGAAGGGCCGCACAGTCGGTACTGATGGATGTGTCAGATGTTCCCAGGTTCCACAACTGTCAACAGGCCGCACCTCACACACTGTTGTTTCCTACTCTTGTGAACACCTCTGTAGGTTCTGGACCTACAATTGAAAGGGCGTGTCTGTGTGTGAGGTTGTGTGTGAGAGCAGAGGGTGCCGCCGCTCCTGGCCCCCCGCCCTCTCGGGCAGGTCTCATTCAAGCTTTCCTTGTGAGGGAGCTTGAGCCTCTTTCCGCTTGTCCAGAGCGTGATGTTTTCTCTGAACTCTGGGCTCATCTTCTTTGCCCGTCTGTCTCCTGGGTGTGGATCTTTATATTAAGGTGCATGTTTTTTATAAGAAAGTTACTAGCCCTTTGGGTAAGAATTGTAAATATTTTTCTGGTTCGTCATTAGCCTATTTTTTTAACCTTTTTTGGGCCATGCAGAGACTTTAGGTGTTGTATATATTGTTTTTTTTTTTTTTAAGATTTTTTTTCCTTTTTCTCCCCAAAGCCACCTGGTACATAGTTGCATATTCTTAGTTGTGGGTCCTTCTAGTTGTGGCATGTGGGACGCCGCCTCAGCGTGGTTTGATGAGCAGTGCCATGTCCGCACCCAGGATTCGAACCGACGAAACACTGGGCCGCCTGCAGTGGAGTGCGCGAACTTAACCACTCAGCCATGGGGCCAGCCCCCAATATATATATTGGTGTTTTTTATTTTTTTTTATTGCATCTATATTTTATGTTATTCCTCAGCCTTCCCACGCCAAGGTTATTAAAGTTTTTTTTAATTGGTCTTTTCTGGTTCTTCTGTGTTTCCACTTTTGTTTGGGTAGACTGTATTTCAGTCTAAGATGGATCTTTCCAGAGGCTGACACGGTTGTCCCTTTTCCACCTCTCCTCCAGCTTCCAAATTTTGCTCTTCCTGACTTGCTCGGGTTCCACACATTCAGATCATTTCTGGAGCCTCCACCTGTCACTTTGCGTCCCCTTATTTATGTTCTCGTAGCTTGATAGCAAGACTTAATGCCTGGTGATGCCAGCCAGATGTTATTTTCCTTTTTCAAAAGACTGGTCTCACTTTTTTTTTTTGTTTCTCAAAATATCCCGTTTGCAGTAAGTTACAGTATTTCAGAGTTTTAGTGAACGTGGAATTGATGTTTTGCGACATTGGATCCTTCTGTCTGGGAGCATAGATGCCTTTTGTTGGGATTTTCTGTTGTGTTTTAGTAGCATGTGGACGTTGCGCTGTAAGTCTGCCATGCTTCTTGATAAATTCATTCCTCCCGGCTGTAACCCTCAGTGGTGGTGTTCGTGGGTCATCTCTCCCATTACACATTCTAGCCGGCTGCTGCTTGGACGTCTGAAGAGTGCTGATTTCTGCATCACTCGTGCACAGACACCAGTACGTAGTTCTCTCTGTTGGTAGGAATTCTTCAGTGCTGCTGGCTTCTGGTCTGGCGGCACAGCACGCCACACACAGCTGCCCCTTTTCCCTCTGCTCTTCCTGAGTACCGGCCTGGCTGGCACCTCTCTGGGAGGCACTGGAGGGCAGTGGGTCTGTGGCAAGGTCGTGTCATTAGGGCCGGAGACATGGAGAGGGATGCTCAGTGACCCTGTGCTCCAGATTGCCATCTGTAAGTGGGCTGCAGCCTCCCCCTCAGGGTCTTCTGTGAGGCTGCAGGAGCTTACGCACACGAAGCAAGTAGACCGGGGGGCCTCGCACATAGTGTCTTCAGTAAAAGTTCACCTAAGACTTCATTTCCCATTAGGCACTGATGCCACTTCTGGCTCTGCGTAGACATGTTTCGTTACGCTAAGGAAGGTCTCTTGGAGAGCTGAGTCCTGCCCTGTGGCTGAGGGCAACAGGAGCTTGCACTGCAGTGACTGACTTCTCTCTCGTGGTAGAACCTGGCTTGGGCCACCTACTTGACTGAAGAAAGGAGCTGGGGAGCCTTCTGCCTGTAGAAAGCAGCCCTTTGCGACCAGTGTCACATCCACGCTCCCGTGATGTGGTCCCTGTTGTTTTCTTGTCCTTTGACCAGGTGGCCTGGATGACACCCTACACACCATCATTGATTACGCCTGTGAGCAGAACATTCCCTGTGTGTTTGCACTCAACCGCAAAGCTCTGGGGCGCAGTCTGAACAAGGCCGTTCCCGTCAGCGTGGTGGGCATCTTCAGCTACGACGGAGCCCAGGTGAGACCATGGTGAGAGGCTCCAGCCTGTCCAGCGTGCTCGTGGGAGGGAACTGGAGAGCTGCTGGTTGTCTGCGGTCCCTGGCAGAGCAGCCCCGAGCCTCAAGGCTGGCGCCATTCAAGGCAGAATCCTTGCGGAACGGTGGCCTTGGTTTCCTACGGCTGCCACAGAGCAGCTGCCGCAGACAGGCCCACAGCCAGGAGCCTGTTCTTCCCCTGGGTGGAATCCCAGCACCCAGGTGGAGGTGACTCTTGTTCCCTGTGGAGGGCGCTGTCACTGGTTTGCAGGGGACCCATGTCCTTTGTGGTCAGGGGGTGTTATCTGTGCTCTCACTTCTGCCCAAGGACCAGTTCCACAAGATGGTTGAGCTGACGAAGGCGGCCCGACAGGCGTACAAGGCCATGCTGGAGAACGTGCACCAGGAGCTAGCGGGGGAGCCTGGGCCCCAGGCACCTGCCAGCCCGCCCGCGCAGGGCCCCAGCTGCTCCACAGAAGGTGCCCCCCCGGCACCCACTGGAAAAGAAGAGCCGCACTACAGTGAGTGCTGGGGAGGGTCTGGGGTCGGGCCGAGTGCCCTCGGTGTCTTCACGGACTGATTTAAGGGTCAGGGTGGGCAGGAGAGCAGGCCGCTTGGGGCAGGCCCGGCTGCATCCTGGCCATTGTCTGAGAGGTGACCTCAGACTTGGGGACTTGGAAGGGCTTGTCAGTGAGTGTCTCAGACGGCACCTGGACAGAGGGTGGCCTTGAGGACAATGGTGTCCCCGGCGGGAGTGTGTCAAGGCCAGTGTGTGCTGAGGTGTAATGATGCTGTTCACAAAGGGGCGTTGCAGTTGGGGACGGCAGGGTTCAGTCCTGGCCAGGCCCTGTGCAGGAAACGAGCTGCTGGGCCGCATGCTTTCCTGTTGGTACTGTGCCGGCTGTCCCTGCCTGCTCATCAGCTGTGCTTTCTCGTTTCCAGTTGAAATCTGGAGAAGACACCTGGAAGCGTACAGTCGATGTGCGCTGGAGCTGGAAGAGTCGCTGGAGGCCTCAACCTCTCAGATGAGGGACTTGAATTTATAAGGAGCGTGCCTTCACGTGTGTTTGCGTGTGGGAGTCAGGAGGGAGGTGTGAAGAAGACTCTGGGACCTTTTCTTCTCTCATTTCTTCTGTGTCTGACTGGCTGTTTCGTTGGGAGAGGCATCATGCAGGCACGTGGCAGCCTTCGTAGGCATCCCGGGCTGCAGGTCCCCTGAGCGGGCACTCGGCTGTGCTGGCGGAAACCTTCCCTAAGCCTTGAAGGTACAGTTTTGCCTCTCTGAGCAGACCGAGAGTCTGGAAAATACTGGAAACATACTACTCAGAGTACTCTGCTGCTAAGGGTACTTCCTCTGTCCTGCAGGAAGCTGAGCCAGGTCTGTTAGCGGAAGGCGCCCAGGGTGTGTGTCGGGGGTGTCCTCTCCGTGGGTGAGCCAGCCCAGCCCTGCACAGCCATGGTGGAGCAGGAGTGGGCCCCTTCTCAGGACATGGCCTTTGGGCCAAAGATTGGGGGGTATTTGGAGCATTTGCTAAAATGAGCCTCAGAATGAAAATCGGTTCTCTAACCTGTGACCTCTTTCATGAATTATTCCTCTCCATCTCTCTTTTTCAAAGAAACTATGTATGTTGAAGTTCCCAACTTTGAGTTTTGATAATGTAGAAATCTTTTCTTTCTTTTGTAAATGAACATGTTCTGAATGTGGTTTCTGTCTCCAAGGTCAGGAGGATAGAAGTCTACTTTCGTACTTTCCTGTAAGTAAGAGGCCTTATTTATTTTGAATAAAGAGTGATGATTTAATTTCACTGGAGACCCTGGTCACCTGAGGCTTCTTGGGTCTCCATCTCAGTGGTTGTCCCACGTCCTGCTCAGTGCCTTTCAGCACTCTGCTCTGAACTGAAGGGGCTGAGCAGGGAGAGGCTTGCTGTGCCTGGACCTGCTAGAGTCTCAGTCCAAGAGACACTGTCATGGGGCCCTCCTCAGTGCCGCCGCCCGCGCGCTCGTCGCAGAGGACGTGGCGGGAGCGGAGTTGCGCTGCTCTCTGCTCAGCAGGCGGTGGGTATTGTGTTGGCTGTGAACATAACGTTAGTTGAGTTCAGTCGGGCCAAACATCTTTCGTGCCTCTGAGACATAGGTGGCCTGTGGTGAGCGAGTGAAAGTGGAATAACGAGTCGGGAACAACCACTGTGTGCACAGGGCTGGCAGTGTGGCCAGAGGTGTGTGAGGCACCTGTCTGTCCTGCTGTCTGTGACACTGGTTAGTCCTGGTGTGCGCCCTGCTTCTCCGTACACTTTCTGGGTGTTTACATAGGGGACATACCGTCTGGTCACCCAGGTCCTAGTCCCTAACCCTGGGTCCTGTTCGCGGGCTCCTCCCTCTGGCCACCAGGAGGAACAGAGGCCTTTCCTGCCCTCTTGTCAACAGGTAGCAAGTTGAATGTATAGGTTTGAAAATAGGAGATTATTTGAGAATAGATTCCAAAATTAAATTTTGGGGGTAAAACTAAATAGCTTGTCAGCTGTAGTCAGCAGCCTAGAAGTATAAAACTGATAAACCAAAGAACCATCTAAAAACCTCTGCTGGAGGTCCAGGTCCTCTCCCCGGGCGCGGGTCTCTGGGTCTGGGCCGTGCTCAGCTAAGCGTGCGAGAAGAGAAGCTGAAGCAGAGCAGGTGACCAGCTACCCAGAGAGCTTGCTTCTCATGTGACTTAACCCTGGGCTGCCCTAGTCTCACTGTCACTTTCCTGGTGAGGCCACCCCTGCAAGTGACACAGTGACCTATGCTGTGCAGACGGTGCTAGAGGAAGCCGACAGCGCTGGGACCTCCCAGTACAGACTCACCTCACTGAGCAAACGTGGAACTCTTTGCCTTTATTTTTTTCAACAGTGCAAAGAATCAGAACTCATCCTCATAAGCACATTTTCCAACAGAACACCACTGTGGGAACCGGAAGTGTCTGCATGTTCTGTTGAGCGTGAACGTGCTCTGACTGTATCCAGACTGCAGTGGGGCTTTATAGACGGAAAACAGCACCAAGGGGAAGGCCCCAACCGTCGAGCAGTTCACTCAGCAGCTGCTAGTACCGCACGGGAGCTGAGCCACGTTTTACAGAAAACTGCATCACAGTGCGGATGGCCTGTGAGCCAGAGCCGGTCCTTTGGCAAGATGGGCAGGCACCCTGGCGGATGACGAGGGCAACTTCAACCCTGAGGTCAGCGTCCTCGGGGAGCCTCGTTCTCGGTGGGTGCTGGAAGTGACTGGCGGGAAACACGTGCTGCTCTCACAGGCAGGCACCCAGCTTCAGAATGCGGGCTCCGGGCACAGGCTGCGGTCACGAGGCTGGGCGCGCATGTGTTATCTGCGAGGGGCACGAGAGAAGCACGGCTTTATTTGTAACAGAGGTTTTGGTTTTACGACGGACTGGCATTCCATCAAAAACTCTCCTTCCTCAATCAAGAAGAAACGCCTGTCAGGCTCCGGGCCGAGCAGTGGTGGGCCTGGGCCGTCACATGCACGCACACAGCGGAGTCTAGAAGGTACAGCTTGGAAACCGAGAGACTCAGGAGCAGGTGTAACAGAGCCCTCCTCAGATGCGCACCGTCGGGGGAATATCAGACGTGGCACCAGGAGTGCACGACGGACTTTTCTGCCTCAGACAACCTCAGGGTCCAGAGCGAAGCTGCAAGCAGACAGGCACACACTCAGAGCTTTGTGAGCAGTCCGATACTCGGAGATGAGTGAGGAGTGACACAAAGATACTCCGGATCCACATCAGCTCCCAGTTAGGGCTTCATCATCATTCGAGGTTCGGGCAGATGCTCTTCGTTGGGAGCCTCGCTTCCCTCTCCCTGTGGTGTGCCTCGGTTAAGTGGCTAAGGTCGAAGGTGGGGACAGGCAGCAGGTGTGGGTCACAGCCCGTTGACACCAGCAGTCAGGAGGGGCCGTGTTCACACTGTGTGCTGTGCTGGGGGTGGCCCACTCGTATAGCGTGACATACTCAGATCATGTGAGAGCCATCGGTGGAGCGTGACAGCAGTGCTTCTGGAGAAGGCTCCGTCACACACACTGCTGTCTTAGCACAGCCACCTTTTCTGTGCAGCCTCTTAACCGTCTTGGTTTCCCGCTTCTGCCAAGACAGACCCTACGTTCCATGTAAGCACCTAATCAAAGAAAAAGTTCCAGGCGCAGTCACAGGTCCAGTGGGGCTCTGCATTCTCCAGTGCCTACCCTGTGGAGGGGCCAGTTAGGCACAGGCCAATGGCCACCTCCAGGCAGGCAAGGTGACAGCTCACTGTCCTGGGGCCAGTGCAGGAGTGCATGGCAGGTGGCAGTGGGGTTGGCACTGCCTCCTGGTGGCTAAAAGTTGTCCTGGTTACAGCTTTCCTGAAAGAAGAGTGAGGTCTCAATTCCTGGCAGAGCACACGACCCGTCCCTGTCTCCACCTCGCTTCTCCCATGCACTGTCTTAGACGTGGTTGGAGGCCTCAAGTCTCCCGTCTCATGTGCCCTCCCCTGGGGGGTCCTGGAGGGCCTGCGGGAGGCAGCCTGCGCAGCTAAGCCTGGAAGGGAGCAGTCACAAAGGCTCCGCCTGTGTGGCAACAAGGAGGGGCCTTGGGCAGCCAGTGGACACAGGACGCGTTAAGGCCCCGGATGGGAGCTGTTGCGGCCCCTCCTCAGTGCGGCAGCACATACTGTGGAAAGTTTCTGGCCTTGCTTTGTGCTGGCCACTGAGAAGCCTGTACCAGTGACTCGGGAGCCCGGGGATGCCTCTGCCTATGTGGGAATGCCTGTCCTGCCACCCCAGTGCTGGGACACGGTGCGCTGGTGGCCCACATGCCCACCACTCCTGGTCTGCTCCCCAAGCAGCACCCAGCCGAGACTAAGCCACCTCCAGGTTTGAATCCCACCCCATAGGGATTCAGCCTGGGCTGGAGAGCTGCAGACTTGAGAGAGTGGAAGTGTTTTGTGGGCAAGAGGAAGCTTGTGGAGCCCACTGGCAGAATGGACCCCACAAGATGCCCCTGGAAGTAGTGGCCGCCCTGCCGGCCCCTTGCCCACCCGCAGGCCCACCTTTGGCCACGTACCCATGCCTTCCTCCAGCTCTGCATCATTCGGTCGTGCTCCCCGGCCACAGCCCTCCAGGCGGTGAGCTCTCGGGTCCACTTCTGGTGGGTCGCCTCTGCAAGACAAGCGGGGCTCCAGGTCTCAGCTTCACAGGCCTTCATGGTACCTTGGGTACCCACAGCCTCCCCTTCCTGGCCCAGGGGGCCTCCACAGCCAGCATCCCTACCCGCCCTTCCCCAGACCACCAGCTCCCGTGGCAGCTACTTCCCAGGGCCACAGGGTCCAGGCAGGAGAGGGCTAAGCCAACACCTCATGGGACGATGCAGAGACCCTGGGGCTCCTCCTGCTCCTCTCCCCTTGAGGGAGCCTGGAGCCGAGGCTCAGAACCCAGCCCAGCCAACCAGGGCTGGCATCCCATGATGTCATTTGCTACCTGTTCTGCGTGGCCTGCCGTGTGTGTGTGTGTGTGATCCTGCATTTTGGACACGAGTTACATGCAGGGCTGTCAAATGGCATGAGCTTTACTGCCGTGGTCTTCCTTTGGAGACACAGAAAGGAACTATGTCGTTGCTTTGGATGACAGCTCTTGTCACTCGTTTCAGAAATGGGTTCCAAGAACCCGAGCCCCCGCGAGAGGAAGCACACCTCACACCCCGAGCAGAACCGAGCAGCCCGGTCTCGGGCGCAGCCATGTCTTCCCTGGCCTTCTGTCTTTTGTGTCTACTGCCTGTAGTGACTCAGGGCTAAAACTGGCCGCCATCAAAGTCAGGTCCTGCTCACTGCTCGGTGAGTTGTGTGTCTGTCGTCATCTGTGCACTGGGGATGACAGCAGTCCCCACCCCCTAAGACCCCTGAATCAGACGAGGTCACACATCGCGGGCTTCAAAGTGCCCGCTGCTTCTCCGGTCGCTGCCTAGCCCTGTGCCCACAGCACTGCCCACCTGGCCTCTGGATGGGACGTAATGTGCACATGACGATTCACTGTCCTGACAGTACAGGCAGTTTACAAAAATGAAAAGAAAGGAGGTTCTGGGTGGGAGCGTCTATTTCCAATTATTTTTTTTCTCCCAAATCTCTATTAAGATGACAAAAAAAGCTTTTTTAAAAAATACATACATATATATATAAACTCTTGAAAATGAGCAGAGAATAGGAGAGGAAACAACAAAAACCTGGAAGTTGAGAAGCAAGGGGGCGAGTGGAAGCACAGACCCAGAAGAGCTGAGACGCGGGCCGGCAGCACGGACGTGGAGCCGCCTCACAGGCAGGAGTGCGGCTCTGCGCCAGGCCGCCACGAGGCGGGTCACGTCAGAGGCTGAAGCCTGGCCCCAGGCCCTTCCCTGCTCTACCCTCCATCGCTGCAGGAGAGACTGGTCATCTCAGAGGGCACAGGCCGGGCTTGGGGCCTGGGTACCACCGAGGGCAGACGGCACTGACAGCAGACAGGAGCAGAGGGCATGCACACACTAAATGGTGAGATCCCATCCTCTGGCCCACCGTCAACCTGGAGGGCTGGCTGCTCCCAGTGTGGACCACGGGGGACCCACTGAGTCCATCTGCAGCTTAGCAGGCCCCCCGGGACTGCAGCCCACAGGGAAGCGGAGAGGTGCCAGGCAGCCCAGTTCCTCTGGTGTTAGCCCACGAGGTCCCCCCAAGACTTCTGATCCAGTAGCTCAGGCAGGGCCTGACTGCGTTTCTGACGAGCCCCAGGTAACTCAAATGCTGTCAGTGCAGAGACGGCACCCTGGGGAGAAGGGGCCCCGACAGGAGGGCTCTTTGTGCCCCTGTCCTAAATGTAAGGGGATACTGCAGGCTGCCGAGAGTTCTGAGGGAAACAGAAGGATGACACAGACAGAAAAGGCCAGCGGGAGGGGGAAGAGGGCTCAGAACACCCTTGCAGTCACCCCGCTCAGTGAAGGGGACAGTGCAGCCTCGTGACAAGAACAGAAGCTGCAAGCAGTAAAAACGTGCGAGTGAGATGAACTGTAGTATCGTGTGCGAGGGGCTGAGGAGAGCTCACGGAGCGGGCAAGGGAGGAGGCAGAGGGAAGAGCTCACGGAGCGGGCAAGGGAGGAGGCAGAGAGGGAAGAGCTCACGGAGCGGGCAAGGGAGGAGGCAGAGAGGGAAGAGCTCACGGAGCGGGCAAGGGAGGAGGCAGAGAGGGAAGAGCTCACGGAACGGGCAAGGGAGGAGGCAGAGAGGGAAGAGCTCACGGAGCGGGCAAGGGAGGAGGCAGAGAGGGAAGAGCTCACGGAGCGGGCAAGGGAGGAGGCAGAGAGGGAAGAGCTCACGGAGCGGGCAAGGGAGGAGGCAGAGGGAAGAGCAGAAGGCGAGCTGAGGGCCAGGCCAGGCAGCCCAGCGTCTCGGGAAACAGTTCTGGAAGCACAGGAAACCGAGTGGAGAAGAGCGAATAAACGTTCGAGGCAAGTTCCCAGAGGTGGAGGGCCGGGCGTCCACAGTGACCAGCCCAGCAGGCAGGAGAAGACCGTGTGCTTGCACAGAGCTCAGCCAGCAGTCACGTGCGGCCACGGGCGGTGGGGAGCCAGAGGACGGGGGCACGCCTCCACACGGGGAGTGGTGTCAGGCTGGGGTTGTGCAACCTGTGGGCTCTTGTCCAAGGATGAAGAGAGAGGAAGGACAGGTGCTTACGACACTGCCTGCCCCGATGCCCCACTAGGAGGGCCGAGGTGAGAATCTGGAAGGAGTGCCCAGGTGATGGGAGCTGCGGCCAGCATGAGGGGAGTGGCTTCTGCGGCCTCCAGGTAGGTGCAGGGCAGCCCCGAGCAGGGCGACACTGTGCACCGTGCAGAGGGTGTGGGGAGGCTGCCGGTCAGGGTGACAGACGGCTGCAGGGGCTGCTGCAGGGTTAACGACAGCCAAGAAGAGTTACCCGCATGGGAGCCGGGCCTCAGCACCCTCCGTCACACGTGCCCCCGGCATGGGGGCTGGCAGCCAGGGTTTGGTGTATGATGTCTGTGTGTGCATGTGTGGGCACGTGCACGTGCTCACTCATGGTTCTTGGTGAGGGCCAGTGGCACTCCTGGGCTGCTGCAGCCTGCTGTGAGATGGGAGGGGCAGGCCAGGCCTCTGGTCGCAGGGCCACTCACTCACTCACCGGGTCTCAGCACGGAGACGCGCACTCCGGAGGTGCTGTTCCCCGCTGAGGAGAGTGCGGAGCAGCGGTAGTCGGCACTCTCGCTGATGGCATCCCGCAGCCAGCTGAGCACGTGGGTCCTGCCGTTGGGTAGCGCGTGGGTCTGTACAGGGACACACATCTCCAGTTCACGCCCGTTCTTCTCCCAGACGAAGCGAATGTCCGCAGGACCTGGAGGCACACAGACCGTCTCCACCCCTGTCCCCTAAAGCCCACTAGGACCCACAGGAACTGCCCCGGCACAGGGACGGGGGCTACCCAGATTAGGGGTTCTCTTGTCCCTGGTGGACCTGAGGTGACAGAGCAGCCTTCAGCTCAGTCCTTGCCCCTCCCCTGGAGGAGGCCTCCATGTGGTTCTTGCTGTGGTCCCCAGTGACCCCTGGGAGAAAGGGGGTACAAACACTGACCCATGGGCTTCCTGATCCTTGCCCTTGCTCAGTCGCCTTTTCCAAAGCATGCATGCACAGCTGTGTCCCCAGGACACACACTGAGGCTGTTGGGGTGGGGATTGCCACCGGGAGCTCCTGGGTGGGCAGGGGCACTGAGAAGTGCTGAGGGCCTGTCCTATTGCAATAAGGACTTGGAGGAGAGTGGACACTGCAGACTGGAGAACGGGGTACCTTTCTCCTGCTCTAGGCACTGGGCCCTGGCTGGGGTCTGAGCTCTGAGGAGCCAGGTTTGAGCCAGGTTTGGGCCAGGAGCACAGCACACACCTGGGCTTCCTGCCTCTCACACAGGACGTGGGACCAGTTTCCAGCCCAACACTAACGGGAAAGGGCGGTGGGCCGTCAAGACCAGTGTGCGGGGAGCCAGGAGCAAGATCTGGGCTCTGGTCCAGCATGAGAAGCAGCCGGTTGGGGCCGCCTTCCCCATCTGTAGGATGCTGCTGGATGAGCTTGTGGGTTTCAGACTTCACCCTGGGGCCTGGGGGCCGTGCTGAGTCAGGCCCACCTCCTATCCCCTACTCAGGAACAAACAAGCCAGGGCAGCCCCACTTGGATCTGCTCTCATGCTGGCTTCATTCGAGTCAGTGGAAGGAAGGACTGAGGTCAGGTTGAAACTGCCCAGCTGAGCACCTGGGCTCCTGTCCCCGTGTGTGCAGACTGCCAGCTGAGCTGGGACAGCAGCAAAGGCTGGGCAAGGCGCTAGATGGCGTCTGCCCTGGAGCCCTGGCCCCTGAGAGCTGGGCAGGAGAGGTGACACAGGCCCTCCTCCTGCAGGCCCTGGGGGACACACAAACCCTGTGTCGGCCCCTCTGCCCCTGCTGCTCCCAGCCATGGCGGTGGGGGCTGGGGCCAGGCCCCGCTAGCCCATGCTGCCCCCTCTCACCTCTGCCTGTGCCAGGCGGGCACCCTAACAGCATGGACGACAAAGTGCCTTCCAGCCTCCTTGCTTAGGGACCTGACTCCCTGACAGATGTCTGCTATTCTGCGTGGACCACACCAACGCTCAAGGGGCGTGCTGTGAGGCCAACCTAGAACACAGCAGCCCCTACCTGATCACAACACCACCCAAGACTCGGTTTTTAAAAGCTGGATTCTCCCTAATGCCCCCCAGCTGGGGAATGGGAAATAAAAAGTGGTTTCGTGGAGGATGGTCAGCAGTGGAAGGACTATGTCTGTCTGCCTGTGGCTGGGTTCACTGAGGAGGCCCAACAAGTGACAGGGCCAAGGAGGTTAAAAACCAGCACCCAAGCAATGGGCATGTGGCTGTGCGAGCACGTGGGGCATGTGCACAGCCAGACGCAGGTGGGGAAAGGGGGGCGAGGTGTTGGGCAGAGTTCTCTGTCACGAGCTGGGTGTCTCAGAAGGAGCAGAGATTTCTAATTCAAGTAAGGTTACTTTCAATACATTCCCAGCACAATCACGTCCCCATGTGACCAACTTGGCACCTCTTCACCCCATCTGGTCCCTTCATCAGGGATCCACTACATTCAGGATCCTCAGAGAACCTTCCTCCCAAGAGAAAGTCAGACTCTTGAGCTGGACAATCTTAGGAATGACTCCAAGCCAATGGTGGGAACATGGAGGAGTCACTGAAGCCAGGTCCGTCAGTGAGAAGTCGGGGAGTGTGGCAGCCACCTGTGTTGTCCATCCTTCGTTAGGAATCATGTTTAAGAAGAATAACACAGAAAAATACTAATGTTATGTTAAACAGAAAAACAAGTGCATGTGTGTAAACATTTGTGTACACACATACATGTGTATGTGGACACATTCATGTACACACATAGAGATAAGGCCGACAAATGGCCACAGTACTGGTGGCAGCTGCCTTCAGGGGGTTAATTTAGATCATTTAAATTTTGCTCTTTATACCTTCCTGGAGTTTCCAAATCCACTACAAGAAACAAATATTGCTTTCATTATAAAAATAAAATGCTGTGCTGAAAGAAAGAAATGCGCCATAGACTCTGAAGGAAATTCTGAAAGATATTCAAAAGTAGTTGGCCCAGCAGCTCGCTGGCCACCCTGGCCTGGTGGACAAGACCTCCCAGGTCTGTTTACTGTTTGCTCTGCAGGATTTTTGTTTTTGATTCCCTATAATTTGTTTTTCCCACTAAAGTGTTTTATACTTTACCCCTAGGCAACTCTCTCTATATGTATATACACACATACACATACATACGCACACAAGCACATCTAAATCCACGCACTTACCTATATTTGCACGTCCATACGTGCACGTATACACATGTCCACATCCGTACACAGCTACCCAGGTGCCCATCGATTGGAACACAGAATGGAGCACTTTCACTGCTGAGCGCACCATGTGACCACATCCCGTTAGCCATTCCTGGCTGATGGGCATCCTGGTGGAATCTAACTTTAGGAAAACTGATCCTCACGAGGCATTATGATCGAGAGCATGAACTTTTCTTTGAACGGACGCTGAAGTCAGCTCTAAAAAGGCCCAGCCTCCTCCCTCATGCCTAGCACTGCCCAGCGGTGACCCTTGGTGCACCGAGGCCCCTCCTGAACTAGAGTCACCAAGATGGGACCCAGGAGCTTTTTGGAAGGTTCTCATGGCCAGGCCTGGGACAAAGAATTTGGGTGGCCTGAGCTGGGGCCAAATTGTCACCCCGAACAACAGGGGCCAAGACCTTTCAGGAGCGAAATTCCGCGAACACCCAGAGCTCCTGCAGCACGGACAGTACGGAAAACACTTACCGTGCACCTCCATCATGAGGGCATTCTTAAGCACCACTAAATATTCTTTAAATGTGTATTTAACTGTACCAAAACATGAAAAATGTTAAAGAATTACTTACGTTCCATTAATTCTTTTTTAAAACTATCCGACTCATTCCGAAGGCAGAGGAGATTAAAAAGAGAGGGAAAGTTAAAACCGGTCGGCGGGGTCACCTCACTGCGACACCCGTGGGGACCTAGGGCAGCAGGCCAAACCCACCCACCCGACAGGGCCTGCTTGGGAACATCAGAATGCCAGGCAACCCTCCCAGCCGCCTCTGTGGGGCGCTGGCAGGAGTCTCGTGCATCCCTAGCGCAGCTGAGCCATCGCCAACCTGGAAGGTGCATCCGCTCCTCTGGGCCCTGGGAAGGCTCCTACAGCCTCAGGTTCCAGCACCCAGCTTGCGGGTGACGCTCTGTAGGGGCTGTTGGCTCTGTCCTGCCCCAACCTGCCCCAGGCTGTCTAAGGGATCCGCTGGTGCACAGCTGATTCTACTTTGCAACAAAACCAGAGCCCCTTGGAGCAACAGCCTCTCATCAAGGGAGACCGACCCATCCTAGAGGTGGGGCCTGAGAGCCCCAAGCTGGAGGGGGATGTGATGGGGTCCAACCCAAGTGCTCTGACCACATCCCAGACCGGTGCCCCCACTGCTGTCTGTGCAGCTCCACGCAGGCAAGCCTTTCTCCAGGCATCCTGGTGCCTGTGGTCTACTCTGACCCTGGGGCCAGTTACCATGGGGCTGGCCCACCTCCCATGCTCACGCCCAGGGTCCTCCTGCCAGCTACCGGCTGCCTGGGCACATCCCCTGGGGAGCCGTTTTCTGAGCACCCAGAGGCTGCACGCACCAAGGATGCTCACACCGGATCCCCAGGACAGGGCGTTCCCCTGCACGGCCCAGAAATCAGGAGGACCTGGTTGGGAGGGAAAGGGGTTCTCCTGGGTCTCTGCCACCCCAGCTTTATCGGCTTTCCTCCTCGGGGTGTCCCAAGCCCGTCACAAAGCTGCCAGACTCTGTGGTCGGCTGAAGCGTGACCCCTAAAATACCCAGGTCCTAAACTCTGGAAGCTTATGCGGCAAGAAGGCGCTTTAGAGACCACGCGGTGGGAGGCGCAGGAGGGACTGGCACGGTGCCCAGCTTCATGGGGGCGCTAGAGGGATGCCCTCTGTGGATGACACTCCTGCCCACAAGGAGTCCTCCAGAAACCAAGGAACAGGACCGCTCCGTTGTAAAGGCATGTGGATTATCACGAGTAGAATGAGAGACACAGCTTCTGACAAAACTAGGTCGTCAGACACACTCAGGATCGAGACTCTGGCACAGTGCGGGATCCATGGGTCCCCTGCCCCCAGGCTCGGCCTCGGCCTTTCAGGAGCCCGGACACGAGCTCCTCACACCAACGGTCACTGCAGGAGCTCGGAGACGGGGACCCTCTGAGCCCCAGGCCGCCTTTCTGCTGCCCATTCTGCTGCCTCCTCTCACCCCAGTGGCTTAAAGGGCTCTGATTTCTAATGTTGCAGTTAAAACATAAAAGGCCCCCCAAAACCTGAACATCCCAATGTTACCTAAAATAGAGAGGCTCCCCAGTTTTAAAAATGACATGGCTCTAACTTTGACATAGAAAGACAGTCACATGAGGGCTAGAGGCAGAGCCCACAGGGTAGAGAAAGACTCCACTTTGGGTAAAAGACTAGACAGATCTATTTCTGTGTGTGTGTACGCCTGCATGTGCAAATGCATGATTTGTATGTGCTTGTGTACGGACACGACGTTGTCGGTGGCCCTTGTCTGCATCCGTACTCATACACGCCAACACAGAGCGAGTGTGCCTACGTGCGGCAGGGTGTGACTTCTTTCCTCATCTATACTATGCTAATTTTGCCATGAGGAGCGTGGACTCACTATTTCAGAAAAGTGAAACACAACCACGTGCCTCATTGACTTGTCCAGCTCAGGACCTCTCCTGTACATGTCAGCATTTTCCTAACTCTCCAGAAGCCACGTGCACCCCTTTTGCCCGGAAGCTGGCCAGCAGTTTGGAGAACCATGCCAGGGCAGGCATTCCGCCTCTGGCACTCCGATCCTGGAAGGAGGTCCTGGAAGGAGGTGCGGCCACAGATCCCAGCATGCAGTGTGCTTTGGACCCAAAGAAACAGGCACACACATACACGTGTGAATGCACACACAGGTGCACACACTCCACTGGGCAGATGAGGAGACGGAGAGAGGACGGGGGCTAGGGCGCCCCTCTGAGTCCCTGAGCTCCGAGGCTGCGCTCGCAGTAAGAGGCCGGTTGGCCTTGGTCTGGCCTGAGCCGGAGCCACTGCGACACGGCTGCACAGCCAGCTCTGCGGGGACCCCTGGCCCGAGCCCACGGGGACGACACTGGAGTACCCTGGAAAGGGAGGCACCCTCAGCCACAGCGGCAGGAACCAACACTTCCACAGAGCCCAGGCTTGAAAAGAAACTCGGCCTTTGGTTCCAGCACCTTCTGGGACTCGGGGCAGGGGACGGCCAGAGATGCTGCACTTGAACCGCCATTCACCGGCACGGAGAGCCACATGGGCTCGCGGCTCAGTCTGGGGGAAGGACACCATACGCCTAGATTCGCATGTGTCATTGGGGTCCCTGACGTCAGCCTGCGAGCTGTGCCAGGACGGGCCCTCGGAGAGAAGGGACAGGCTTGAGCCGCTAGGCCACCACAGCAGGCTGCCTCTAGGACCAGCAGGCTTCCTGGGGGCAGACGTAATACCACGTGGCTGAGAGGGTCTTTGAAGGGCCATCATTGGGTCCCTGAGGACCACCTCCTGCTTTCCTGGCTGAGAGGGTGGCGTGGGAGCGGGCCTTCAGGGAGACAGGAGGCTCCTTGGCCCCTGGGCTCTGCCCCCCAGCTGTCTCCAGGGCGCCCACCTGTCACCCCGCTGCCTGCTGTCTCCCTCAAGGGGCCCAGCACACCACACCCGCCTCCAGGATGCAGGAGGCCCCCCTGGGGCGAGTGAGTGTGGTGTGTGACCATGTGGTGTGTGACTGTGTGGTGCATGTGTGTGGTGTGGTTTGTGGAGTGTGTATATGGGCATGTGTATGTGGCATATGGTATGTGGTACGTGTGATGTGTGTGTGAGGCGTTCTGTCTGTAGCCCTGGAGACAGGGCCCTCTGGGTGGCCCTCTGGTTGGCCCTCAGGGTGGCCTCGCTGACATTGCCTTGGGCGGCCCCCCTCCTGGTGGCACAGGCCACGTCAGGCTACCTGGAGAGGCCGGTCCTGCCTGGGGGTGCCTCCGAGCCTCGGGCTGTGGCCTCAGTGGAACGGTCCCGGATGGGCAGCCGACTCAGAGAGAACACAGCGCACACGAGGAGGGTGGGGTGGCCGGGCCTCAGTTTCCCTCCGTTTGCGCAGCCTGAGCCCCATGAGACGCTGCTCCCCCTGCTCTCCAGGCTCTGCTACGCGGGCTCCTATGATCCCAGCTCCTCGGGCCCCGTCCCCTCTCCGGCCAGGTTGCCAGACCACAGGAGATGGCCGTCGGCAGGAAGAAAGGTCTCGGCTTCTTGAAGCCCCTCAGCAGCCCCGACGGCAGCACTGGCAGCGGGGCTGCGCTGGTGGCCAGGGTGGCTCTAAGTAGCACCCTGCTTCTCCTGCCCCGAGTCCGGCACTGGCTTCTGTGGTCACTATGTCTCGGGGCCTTACCTGACCTTGTCCCCACCCGCTGTCATCTCTGGAACTTAACCCTGCACTGCATTCCCCGTGTCTGAAACACCTGGAGTGGTGCTGCCCCGATCCAGCCTGTGGGTGCTGTCCCAGTCCCAGGGGCCGCGTGCACAAATGCGTGTGGATGCACACCCACCCAGCTAATGGGCCACACACCCCTGAGCAGCCCACATTTAAGGGCATATAGATCCTGACCACATGCACGCCTGGCCACAAGGCCTGCCTGGACCCCCAGCAAGGGCCCTGAGCCGTGGGGTGGTCGTGTGACCAGCACTGGGCGTCCCCACTTTCCCAGTGACCAGGAGGCTCCAAGTGTGCCTGGGAGGCCACCGCCACCAGCACAGGAGGGCTTAGGGGGCAGACGCAGGTTCTAGATGCCTGTCCCCAGGAAGACAGGCCAGCTGAGGAGCAGCACCCGGAGGCCCAACACCGGCCCGGCCCCCGGCATGGAGCAGCGACCGGGGCCACACGGACCCCCTTGAAGGTCTGGCTGCACAGCGCCCTGTTCTCAGGCAACTTCCCTGCCCCCCACCCATGGCCCACCACCTGCGGCCCACCAGGCCCACGGCAGAGCCACCGCGGTCACATGGGCTGGTTCCCAGCAACCCAGGCCAATCCCAGGACCATGAGCTGACTCGACAGAGGGATGGGCAACAGCTTAGCCCTCTGAGCAGCTTCTCAGTCTG
Organism: Equus caballus; assembly: GCF_041296265.1. Taxonomy (NCBI): domain Eukaryota; kingdom Metazoa; phylum Chordata; class Mammalia; order Perissodactyla; family Equidae; genus Equus; species Equus caballus. The sequence goes on along the minus strand of NC_091706.1, from coordinate 66,195,519 downwards.
TCTAAAATCTCAAAAAAAGAAGAGCACAGAAGGTGCTCGTCCTCCTCCTCAACTCCACTCCTCTGCTCCGGGCAGAGGATGCAGCCGGGGCACCAACCGGCACCTGGTTTCTCTTTGTTAACTACCGATCAGCCACACACCGCCCACACCCGGGGGGACCCAGGCCACTGGGGCGCTGCCTGCAGCCCGTGTGCTCTGGAAACGTGTGTTTGGCTGACTCCTGATCCAGTACGATGTGACATGGGGCCAACGCCCCCCAAGTCCCAGCTAGGGTTGCCCTAGACTCTCAATCTTTTTTGGGTTTAAACATCACAAAGCAAGAGACTGGCTCCCATTCTGGAGGCTTGAAGTTAATTTTTCCAATCTCCAAATGCCACGTCAACCCCAAACTGTTCGCAGACACAGAGGTAACCCTACACACCAGAACTGGTGAGCCGCCGCTGCGCCCAGCTGGCCGCCTGGGGTGTGGGAATCAAGGGTGACTGGCGCCTGGCCAGGCCCACGCGTGGCTGGCTTCCAGGCTCTGAAGGCAGAGCCGAGGACTTGCGACAGAGGCCACCCTGTGGCTCACAAAGCCTGACACCGCTAACGTCTGGCCCTCTGAGGAACAGCTGGTTAGCCCGCAGTCTGTAGGAAGTGAAAGGAAACTTCTGAGGGATGCAGCCAGGAAGGCGGTGCTTGAGGAGGAGGTCCGCCCCCAGCCCCCCCCAACCCCGGACGGACGGTGCCCTGCTCACCTGTGGCCTGGCAGAAGAGGTGGAAGGTCCCCAGGGCATGCACGTGCTGGGCCTGGTCGCTGAGGAAGGGCGGCAGCAAGGTGACCCGCGGGTGGCTGTCAGGCCCTGAGCCCACGGCTGGCCAGGGGCTTCGGGGAGAGGAAGATGAGTCGGGGCCCAGACAGGACAGGGAGGAGGACCCCGGAGAAGGGAGGGGCAGAGGAGATGAGGCTGCGAGACAGAGGACAGAAAAGAAAGAGGCACTGAGGCAGGAGTCGTCAGAACACGCTGCATGCAGAGAGCGGAGACCAAGCACGGGGGGAGAGAGGGGCCCAGCGCCGCCCGGGACGTGCGTGGGGTGTGGGGGACCCGGCCTGCCTGTCAGCCCCGCTCGGAGAGAGGGAGGCCATGTGGCCTCAGCAAAGCACATGCCCACATCAAGGATATAAGCTTCTCATTTATTTGATTACTTTCCAAATGTATACAATTCAAAGTAGAAAAATAAAAACAAAGTAAATCTTATAAAACACAAATGTTTACACCAAAGCATTTGAATCTGATCATGCTGGAAGACGAGACCGTCCACATAGGCACACAAAAATCCAGAGTTTATTGCTCCTTGCCACGGAAAAAAGTCTCCTCTTGTGGGTTTCCAGAAAGGGGAGGTGGAGTGTGAAGTCCGTGATGGTGGACCTCACCGCCTGTGCGCACCTCGAGGACAGCGTCAGGCCCAGCAGGTCTGCGATGGTGGCGTCCGTGGGGGTGTGGTGGTCACAGGCCCATCTGTCCACCGCTGCCCAGTTCTCTTCCAGTTGTGGACGGCTGTTAGGCCAGGCAGAACATCTGGGCAGCACTGGGTGCAAGATGGAAGCAAAGAGAAGGAGACCTTCGGATGACCAGAGAGTCTTGGCGAGCGCTCCATCTGTCTGGACAGGAGGTTTCCACCAGGGCTGTGGGCATCAGATGGTACGACGCTTGTGCCCCCGGCTCTGGGCCAGCCTGCGCACTGTCTCTCACTCAGCCCTGCCCCGCGTCGTGGGCCAGTCCTCCACTGCCCTCGCTTCTTTGAAAAAGTTAAAACAAGAGAAAAAAAGTACAGAAAGAAACTCTCTCTGAAAATGATGCTTCCCTCAAGGAATAAAATTAAAAAAAAAAAAAGCAAGTGTGCTCAAGAGATGCTTTTGTCTACGTTTCTAAAAGCAGAAAGAATGTATTCAGCAAAAGTAAGTTTATCCCTGAGAATCTTAAGCAACATAAGCCATATCTTACCCTAATATACAACAAAACCTAGAAGATGTACATCTTCTAAATATTAAAACATCTGCTTTAGTAATTCAAACAAATGGCCTAACGCACCGACACAATTAAAGCAAAATCCTAAAAAATAACGTTGCAGAAGGAAAGGTCTGTGCCAATCTGGACGACAGGCGATAAGTTACCAATCTGATAAACTAAAACATCATTTCCAATCTGGAATTAAATTATCTTTCAGTGGCTGCTGGGAGAGGGGCACTCAAGAACAACTCCTCCTGGGCCAGGACCGTCTGCCAACTGCCCCACGGCCACCTGCAGGGATGGCCCGAGCTGCTCCGACCCACCGAGGGACGCCGCGGCACGACGCTCGCCGTTTTCCGAAAGGACAAAGAGAACCAAGTCACAAGCTCGACCCGAGAGAAAAGACACAGAAGACTGAGGTTGGCTGACGACGGGCTGCCTACGCACAGGACAGGCATTGGACGAGGCTACTGCACGGCGACACACGGACCTCCCCGAGCGGGCCTCAGTCCCCGTCCGCGTCTGAGTCGGCGAACTTCAGCTCACACTTGACGTCAAACGGCCTGTCCCTGACCGGCAGGTCGTCGATCCTCTGCGAGTCCTCCCTGTCGGTGGGCAACCTGCTGGCCATGGTGTCCTGCTCGGTCTCATAGCCAGTGTCCAGGGCCGGCTTGGGCTGCCCCCCGTTCTGCTGCGAGAAGCTGCCCTGCTCCACCAGCGTCTCCTTCGCGCTCGGCTCGCAGTCGGACAGGTCGGACACCGGCTGCTTCTTGGCGAGCAGCACGGCCGAGCGGAACTTGAGGCACTGTCCGGGCAGGTAGCCCTTGTAGCAGTTATAGGCGAAGAGGCAGAGACAGAGGACGAAGAAGAAGACGAAGAGCGACATGAGGAGGCGGTTGTCGCCAGACTTGAGATACACCGTCTTCTCTGAGTGGACCTCGGACACCACGCTGCTGACCGTCTTTGGTTTGCGGGACAGGCTGGTGGGCACAGCGCTGGAGGACGGGATGATGGCACGGGGTGTAGTGGCCCGCACAGCTGGGGTCTGGGGAGAGGAGCCTTGGGTGGGCCCCGCTGACACTTTGGGGGTGATCCTACCACCCTCGGTCCGGACGGCCGGTGAGGTGAAGGGCACTGGGGTCCGAGGGACCACCTTGACCTCCAGCACGTGCTTGGCCATCACCTGCAAGACGGTCTTGTCCCTGACTCGCTCCTCCGACAGGCACCGGTACACCCCGCTGTCTCCCTCCGACAGGTTGAAGATGAGCAAGTTCTTCCTGCCCACCAGGCCATACTTCGGGCTCTCGGCCTTGAGCCCACTGTTCTGGAACTTCCACACCACCCGGGCCAGGTTGGACTTTTGGGAGCATTTGAGTTCTGCTGTGTCGCCGTGCTTGAAAAAATGCTGCCGGTAACTTTCTTTAATTTTATCTGGAACATCAAAATAAACGTGCACAGTGTCAACAACCCTGCTCGCTACGTAACTTCCTTTAAAAATAGATTAATAGGCACAAGAGGACACAAGAGTTTCACCCACTGGAGCAACATGGAATCTTCCAGAACAACTAAGGAAATAAAGACATGCGTGACCGAAAAGCAAAGATGAGCCCCGGATGGCAGCCCACGGGACAAAGAAATCGGAGGCAACTCTGAGCGGCAGAAATCCCATTTTGCACCCTGGTTTCCCGGGAGAAAACCCGCCAGGCCAGGGCGGTTGAGCAGCCAGCCACCCACTGCGCACTCCGGGGCGGCACCAAGTCAGACGCTGCACACTTCTGCTGGCCGCGACCGGGCACGCCAGCCTTTGGGTGGCCCTCGGCACCGTCCTCCTCAACTGTCTTAACTGATGACAGCTGTGGGGTCAGGACGGGAGGGCAGGAGCCCAGGGCACGTCCACCTTCAGCTGGGATGTGCCTGACCTCCCGGCGGGCGTGGGGTCACCCAAGGGGAAGGGGGACTGATCCCTCCCATTCACAGAGGTCTGGGTTTGTCTAAGGAGCCCAAGCTAAGCAGACGAGACCAGTGTCCCAAGAGCGGACGTCACAGCTTGGGAGGGACAGTGCTTTCCAGGAAACAAACACACTCTGTGTGGCTTCCAACATCCTTTTCTGCAACAAAAGGGACAGAGAAACATCACGGGGTCTGCCACGAGATACCTGACCTCTGCTCCGAGGAGAGAAAGAAAGAAAATGTGCACAATGCCACAACACCAAAGCACCGTGAAATGGTTACAAGACCCGGCCGTTCCTGAAGGGGGTGCAGCGAGAGGGAGCAACTCACCGGGGCAGACGGACGTGTCTCCACTCATCTCCTGAACGAGATCCCTGCAAGACAATGGAGCATGGATCACGCACATGCACACGCTTTCACTGCAGGGTGGGCGGGGGCCCCCGAGAGCGGCGCCTCCCCCCAACCCCAGGCCAGTACCTCCTGGGGCTGTCAGTCTCAGGTAGGGCCACACAGGCCGCAGTGGCTGGGCTCCAGGCGCAGTAAGGGTCCCGGGCAAGCACGCAGTCCACGCAGGTGTGAAGCTCTCCGCAAAACGCCAGGGGGGCCTGCACCACGCCCGAGCTGGAACCCGCATAGACAAACCTCCTGCCCTGTGGGTGTGAGACAGAGAACGGTGGGGATGGGCCCCAGGGGCTGCTTCTCCACTCACAGAGAGCGGGGACGAGCATCTTCCCCTGCGCCCTGGAGGGGGACAAGCCTCCCTCGCTCAGGACTGGAGCGAGGCCGGGTCAGACCCAAGCCAAGTCTGCACCACAGCACAGTCACAACACAGGCAGGGCACCGTCTCCACACAGAACCCGCACGCCAACTCTGAGCAGCCCTGGGCCTCTGTCTGTCACTTGCCCCATCCGCGTCCAGCATGTGTCTCTGCGCCTTCTTTGGGGGTGGAGCTATTTAGCCCAATTCCATGTGGAGAGAGACCACTACCCTGACACTCCCAGCTGTCCTCCCGGCCAGGGGCCAAAGGGCACAGCCTCCGACCCCAACCCTGTGCCCACCAGACGTGAGCTCTAGGATGTACATAGCCTGTGTCACTGTCTGAATCCAGCTTGGGCCCAGAGGGAAGAGCGTGGAGAGGGAACAGAATACCGGTAGACAGAGTCAGAGAGGTGAGGAGCATTCGCTTATCACCCGTGCACATCTACAAGGGAGGAAGATACACCGGGAAACGGAGCCATGCTCAGCAGCAAAGAGCAAAGCAGCCTCCTCCTAGGGTCCCGGAAGGCTGGGGCGGGCGCCCCTCCCTCCACTGGCTCCCTTGGCAGAGAGCTGGTGCCTGGTGGTCAGCGCTGGGCGACTTCTTCACTGATAGCTGCAACGAGCTCTCCCGCAGACGTCCCCAGAAGTGCTGAGGCAGAGGGGGTCGCGGGCAATCCGGGCACTGGGCGTTCACCCTCTCTGCCTGGGAGCCCCTGGCCCACCTTGACGTCCTAGAAAGACCTTTCTGCTAAATCCGACGCTTCCCAAGTTTACCCAGAAGTCAGTGTTTTAGACTCAGAGGACACAGCCTTCATCCGCAGAGGACACATCCGGGATTAACTTCAGAGTCTGGCTGGGGCTCAAAGTCCCCGGGGTCAGTGCAGATCTCCTGGCCAGGGACGCATCGAAGGCCAGAGGTCGCAGACACACCGTATGCGAGCACAGCCAAGAGAAAGGGAAGTCCCCCTCTGCAGTGGATTGAAACTGTGACAACAAGTGGCAGAGAGAACCAGGCGCAGGGGTGGCCTGTCCACGTCGGCGGAGACCTGAGCGGATGAGGCCACGTGCCCGCCGCATCCGTAAGGAGGGAGGGGGATGCTGTCCCAGATCACAGCCGAGCATCACGTGGCTCACAGAGGTGAGGAACAATTTCCGGGGGCGAAAGGCCAAGTGGGCCACTTCGAAGGGCCAGCAGGGCCACAGAAGGTCCCTAGTGAGGGTGCCGACACTCACGCAGAGCAGAACAGGCAGCCGGCGCTGCCGAGGGAGCCCTGCCTGACACCTCGCCAAGGAGGGCGGGCCCGGCCCACTGGCCCCCGTCCCTGTCCCTCAGGCCACGCAGCCCCCAGCCCTCGCTCCCCTAAGGGCTGGGCTGAGCGCACGTGAAGCAGAAGTGACGGTGTCTTGCCGATTCCAATGAACAAATGTGGCAGGGAGGGGACAGAACAGCACACCGAAACAGGCTCAGGGATGGCTGCAGACAGGGCCGCTGGTGGACTCATTAGTCAGTGGGCAAGCGGGCCCCGGGTGACTGTGTGTCTCCAGACCCCCCACACACAAGCGTCAGCCACTGCGGGGTGGAACATACACACCCAAACTTGTCGACACTCCTCCTTCCAGGAGTGGGCTTAACCCACACACACAGCCCCCCGTTGGGGGCCAGACCACTGACCCCAGGGCGTGGGGACAGCGTGGATAAAGAAGTCAAGTAACTCAGAAGACACGTTGATTCCATGTCCCCGAGACATGCCCCCCAAGGTCGTCTCCCAAAAACCCTGAACCCTGATCTAAACACGAGAAAACATCAGACACGCCCAAACCGAGGAGCATTCCCCAAAACCCCGACCAGTCTTCTCCAAAAGTGTCACGGCCACCAAGATGAGGACAGACAGGGGGCCATCCAAACCATAGGAGACCGAAGAGACCAGACGCCCGAGGCCTCATGGGGCCCTGAAGCCAAAAAGGACGTTGTGAGAACGTGAGCATCCGACGTCAGAGGTTGGTGAGGGCGTGGGCCAGCGGAAGCCCTCGGCTTAGACGGGCACTGGGGCAGGACCCACAAGGACTCCGTGCACTGTCACCCCGACTCTCCCAGGAGCCTAACACTATTTCAAAATAAAATATTTTAAAGAAGAAAAAAGCCCCACCTGACCAGGTGCCACCCAGCACTCGTGAGATTTGTTGAGAAGCGTGTGCCTGGGCCCTCGCTGGTCCCCACCCCCCGGGTGACTGCGCCCTCTGCTGCGGCACTGGGCTCACGCTGTCGTGTCTTGGTCTCTGTGCACACAGGCCGTGTCCAGCCCGCGGCAGGTGATTGGCAGACGTGGCCAGAGTTGAAGGAGCTGCTGAAGCCCATGTTCACCCTCCCGTGCCAGGCAGGCTGGTCTCACCATTAAAGAGGGTCCCCGTGAAAACCAGACGGCCTGCTCCATGCGCTCAAAGACGACCACACAAAGCACGTCTGCCATGTACTCCCCAAAGGACTGAAAGCAGGACGCAAAGAGATATTTGCACACCCACGTGCCTGGCAGCACTATTCACAGTAGCCTAGGGGAAGAAGCAACCCAAGTGTCCACTGATGGCTGAATGGATAAACCAAATGCGGTATATACATGCAATGGAATACTATTCAGCCCTGAAGGAACTCTGACACAGTATCACAACACGAATGAACCTTGAGGACATTATGCTAAATGAAACAAGCCCATCAAAAAAGGACAAATACTGTGTGATTCCTCTTATATGAGGTCCCTAGAGGGGTCAAATTCATGGAGACAGAAAGCAGAAGGGTGGGAGGGAGGTGACCGTGTAACACGAGCCTGGAGACCAGATCCAGCTCCCTAAGCCTAGGAGAAGCGGGAAGGAGGGACGCACGTGGGCGACGGCTGCGAACACGCCGGACCCGGAGGCCTGTTCCCTCCTGCCCGGCTCTCGGGCTCAGTGACATCCGATGGGGGACCCTTCCTGCTGCCCACTGCTCGGGCCTGGGCCCTACAAGCTGGCCAGAGACCCCACCAGAACCAGCACAGGAAGGGGCCTCAGACTACCATGGGTCACACCAGAAACCCTGAGCAACAGAGTGATGCCCTCCTGCGCAGGGGCGCCGGGCCTGGGCCCTGAGCAGGGCTGCACAAACGGGGCGCAGGTGGAGGGGCCAAGTGGTGGGCCTGCAGCGAGGGGACCGCGACCCACGGCCACGCTTCCATTTCTGGCACTACGCCCGGCACGGCCAAGGCCCCAGAGCCTGTCAGCTCAGGGGTCACAGTGGGGGGACACCCACAAGGCCCCACTGGGGGACGCTACAAGGAGAAGTGAGGTCCTTACCACAGCCACAGGACTGGGCCGGGACCCTCCTCAGTCCATCATCCCCCAGGGTACAGATGGGGAAACTGAGGCACGACTGGCCTGTCCAGTCTTGTGCCATGGACCCAGGACTTGGATGAGGTGGCCTGGTGTCCAGCCTGCGCTCTGCTCTTCACTGCTTCACCTCAGCTGTCAATAGGGCGGCATATTCCCCACGGCCACCATGGACGTACGGCCAGAGACGGGCTGCAGCCCACGGCCCGGCTGTTTGTACACAGCCCAACTAACAACGGGATTCATGTTTTTTAATGTCTGAGGAAAAACCAAAGAATAATATTTTGTGACATATGAAATTACACGAACTGCAAAGCTCAGTGTCCATCAACAAGGCTCTGCTGGGACACAGCCAGGCTCACTCCTTTACGCACGTCCACGGTCGCGCTCACACTGCAATGGCAGAGATGGAGACGGGACAGCCCTCAGAGCCTCGGACTCACCCGTGGCCCTTTCTGGGGTGAGCCTGCCTACCCTGGTGCAGGAGGAAGCCCTGTCGAAGGGGAGGGGGCTTGGCAGATACAACGCATCATTTCTCAGAGTAGGAGTTGAGTGTGCTGACCGGTGAGCTGCGTCGCCAGCACACGGACCCGCTGATGGGGTCTCAGCCTCACCAGGTCAGGGTACAGGAATATTTTCACGGTCCAGGGCGCACCCCACAGCATCAGAAGTCGGCCCAGCAACTCAGTGAGGTTCTGCCGACTCTTAGGGGACAGTTCCGTCTCCCCAGCTCACCATCCCTCTGCCCCAAATCGCACGGCTCACAGAAGGCCTTTCTCTAAGAGCCCGAAGGTTGGCTTGGCTGGGCCAGAAGGACGACGGGGCTGCCTGGCCCAGCCCCGGCCCCAGCCCGGGGATCCTGAGGCACGAGGTCCCCTGCCCAGGTGACTCTACCTTCTTGGAAGACAGCAGCAGAGTCTGGACCGGCTTGAGGTCTGGGAAGAGCTGCGTCTCCTCGATGATGTGGACGCCGCTCTTGAGGCTGACAGCTTTGTGCAGGGCGCCCCGGTCTGGAAGGTCAAAGCAGAGGTCAGCGATGTGCCCAGAGGGGATGATGCTGGACTGTCAGACACAGCGGCCAGCAGTCACTCTCCTTCCTCTCAACTTGTTCCCTCAACAAGAGACTTAGAAACGGATGTTTTTGCATTAAAAATGAAAAAGGAAAACCCACTGGCAAAATTAATTATCATAAACAAGAGATGTGGGTTATTCTCATTTTTCTATGAAAAATGAACTAGCGTTCCACCATGGACTCTAAGTAAGATCCTTTATCAGCACAGGGGACATGGTGCCATCAGATCAAACGAGAGACGGTTCCTGGGCTCTGCTGGCCTCTGGGGGTGCTGTCCCACCAGGGGTCCCAGGCAGGTGAGGGCAGAGCCTTCCACTTGCTCACAGGCACGGCTGGAAATCACCCGGGGCTGACCACAGGGCCCTGCCAGCTGCTGCTGTGCCTGGCCACGGTCCCCATGCCAGAAGCGCCTGCTTCAGAGTCCACAGCAGGTCAGGACAGGTCTTGAACCTGGCTGCTGGCGCAGGGAGGCGGGACGTGCTGTTTGTGGCTCTCGCCCAGCCTGCAGGGCACCATGAGGGCTCCCTCTGCACCAGGCCAGACCCGCCAGACCTGAATTTCCAGATCTGAGCCAGGACCTGCATTTCTAACCAATGCCCCGGTGCTCTGATGGTCACAGAGATCTGTAGCCACACAGGCGTGGGGACTTCTCAGAAATCCGTCCATGCTCTAACAAACCACTGGGGTCAGCGGGGAGATGCTGGCTCCACGCAGACTCTTGATGCTCCTACCCACCTGTGCCGATAAACATGACGTCGTAGACGGCCCCATCCAGGGCCTGCGTCCTGTCCACCACGATTTGCGTGTAGTTCACGTCGCTTATGACCAGCTTGGGCCTGTTGTCTATCGGGGTCACGGAGTCGTCCATCAGAGGGTGGTCCTTGACAAACTGCAGGGTCTTGTCAGGCAGGTTGAGGGAGCTGGAGAAGTTGGCCGCCCGTGCTTCCCGGTTGATGCACTGAGGGAGCAGACCATCCCATTAAGGCACGCGGACAGCCCAGCCCATGCTTCGAACGGGAATGTGGGCTCCCGCGAGGTGCAAAACTTGGGGACTAACAGTGGATTTTTGAAAAAGGGGAAAAACCGAGGCGACCTTCCCCGGGAATCTGAAGACACAGTTATAAAGCATGTAGGAAATGCAACTGTCTTTGTTTTGGTCAGGGAGGAAGACTGGCCCTGAGCTAATATCTGTTGCCAATCCTCCTCTTTTTGCTGGAGGAAGATTGTGGCTGAGCTAACATCTGTGCCCATCTTCCTCCACTTTACGTGGGATGCCACCACAGCATGGCTTGACAAGCGGTGCTAGGTCCAAGCCCAGGATCTGAACCTGCAAATCCCAGGCCTCCAAAGCCAAGTGCGCCAACCCAACCACTACGCCACCAGGCTAGCCCTGCAACTGTCATTTTACCCACAAGATATAATTGTGTTTCATGACACAGTCAGTGACATAATTGATCTGTTTATAAGCGAAAAGAAGTATCAAGCTTTGGAAATTAAAACATAAACACTTACATCCAAAAGCTCTCCCAGGAGAAGACTGGTAAAATCGCTAAGCACAGTCCAGTTCTAAACAGCATAAAGGGCAAGAGCCTGAAGGGTTCTTTTTCCTGTCCCAGCTCCTAACGTGTGTCACCCAAAATTTGTGACCCCCAAATGAACACATTTTACTTAATGACATGCACAGAAGGAGCGACGGCCAGTGTCAGCGAAGGAGGTGTGCCCCAGGAGGGGAGACAGGCCTGGGGTGAGTTCCAGAAAGCAGTCCACTCTCCCAGGTCACAGCCCCACCCATGGGTCATGCACACACCCCAGGACCCCAGCCACATAATGAACGGATGCAGCCAAATCAGCCTAGAAACCCACACTAATTTCCACATAAGTCACTATCTTTAGGAGAAAAAATGTGACTCCTATTAATGAGTGGAGAGCAGAATTCCTCTCTTTGCCAAGAAATCATTTCTCTACAGGAAACAGAAAATGAAACAGACCGTATTCTATTATGCAATGTTACTTCCACAAAATGCCTGTGCCAGCCACTCCAGCCTCTGGTTGGGGAAGTATGTTGCAAGAGCTGTTACACAACATGCCAGTGAGAACACAGGACAAGGAGTGTGCCCATTGCCCTTCCCAGTCCCGGGGGACGCCCGCTCCCCGGGAAGACAACCCCAGGTCTGGAGCGGCACGTGGCCCTCACCAAAGCCGCCGGTCTGGCGCCCCAGGCCCTCCCACAGCCCGGGCCCCACTCACCGCCCCGGGCCTCGGCGTGGGCACGGCCCCGTTGTAGCTCAGCCACTTGGTGTGGGACTGCTCCACCGTGGCACTCTGCATGTACTTCCCACGGGAAAAGACCGCCTCGGCCGTGGACAGGTTGTAGGCGCACACGGCCGACAGCCCCATGTTGTTCCTGGGAGGAGGGGACAATGTGACTGCCATGCGGAGGAAACACAGCCCCCACCTGCCTGCCCGCCCTCCCCGGGCACTCACAGCTGCGGGGTGAAGACCCCGTAGAACACAGGCTCCTTCAGGTCTGGGGACCTGAGGACGAAGATGTCCTGCAGCACGTTGAAGATGAGGTTGCTCTCAGGTCTGGAGCAGATCAGCCTGGCCTTCAGGAAGGATGTCCACTTCTTCTGCAAGGTCCTGAGGCCGCCCAGGTCCCCCTGAAACCCCAAAGACGTGTGTGGTAGGAGGGGACGCTCCCTTGTGAGCAGGTGGTAAATGAGGTACCAGGCCCAGAACGGCTCTGCCTGAAAGGAACCAGGCCAAGGCTGCAAGGAAAGCAGGCTGCACACCAGCCCGCGGCCGCGGCCCCCCTTCCACGCCAGACCAGACCGAGGATCCAAACGCCAACCAACCAACATGCCTCCTCGATGGAGCCGCCCACCTGCAGCCAGACCCACCACTGGATTCTGCATACACGCATCTCACGGCAGCAGATGCCCCTTGTGCACTTTCCTGCTTCGGCCCTTGGCCGAGTGCATCTCCAAACTCAGGACCGTCTGTGAGGGACCCTGGAGGCAGGGGCTAGACGCCTTGGCTCCCCATCTCTCCCAGGCGATGCGTGTGGGTCTGGTCTCCCCTAAGACCTTCCTCCTGGGAGATGAGGTCTTCACTTCCTTCCCAACCCCCAGTCACCTGCTCAGTGCTTAGGACCTGCCAGGTTCTCCATAAACACGGCTTAGTGAGACAACCACCAAGAGATACATAAAACACACCCCGTACGACCTGCTCTGGGGAGAAACACGGAAACTCGGACATCTGGTGCAGAGGAACATAAAATGGAAGCGACCTTATTCATTCTGGACACAATGAAAATGCCCCCTTCCCTTCTTTACGTTGGGATGGTGGAACCCCAATTCCAACTGGATTTGGTTAACACAGTAACCAAAAACGAACTTCCTATAACCGGGGGTCGGGGGGGTTGGACGGAGGCGTGTCTAAAGCAGACCACCTGAGGACAGGAAGCCCATCACTCATCACACACGGGCGCCAACGCTCCCTCGGCCCCCAGGGAGACCTCCAGGCCACCGTGCACCGCCGACCCCCTCCGCACCAACGCCTGCGGCACAGGAGAAGATAGCAGTAGGTAAACTGACATTTCCAAGAAGCACGGAGCCTGGGCGAAGTGACCGACCCTCCAGACGTGCTATCGCCACCGCCGGGACCAAAGAACCTGGGGGAACGGCTCACCTTGCACACCCTCGCCACCCGGGGGATCATCAACTTGAAGATGAACTCGTACTCCACAGACACCTCCGTGAAGAAGAAGTAGACCCTGTCATCCTCGCCCTCGGCGCCGTCTGTGCTCTCCCGGATCACGTCAGAAAAGACGAAGCTGGGCTCTGCAGAAGACCCCCGGTTACCCTCGCACACACAGAGGGGCCCAGGCACCTCCGCGCAAGGACGAGGGAGGGTGTGTATGCCATGCCCCGAAATCCAGGGTCCAGGGGTGATGACAGTGCCCACATCGCCCTCCTTGGGCTACAGAGGTGCCCATGATGGGGGTTCTGAAGAATACCCTCCTGGTCCACCCCGAGAACCCAGGGCTGGGTCTCCCGACAGGCAAGCAGCCTGGGGATCCCAGGGAGCCACATCCCAGCACCTGGAGACTCCCAGAAGATGCGCATTTGTAGTCTCCCAGATCAGCCCCTCCGAGAGTCTAGGGCCCGCTGGCCAGCGCCCACAAGAAAAGCCTGGTGTGAGCAGCTATGAGCCACCCACAGCGCAAGTCCAACACGGATGCTCAACGTCCAGAGGTAACAATATGACATCACACACCGATCTGACCAGCCTGAATTCACGGCTGGCCATCAGATTCTCATTGCGTGTGAGCCTCCCAGATCCACTTTCAGGAAGGGGCCAGAGCACCCTTAAAACAGGCTCTCTCAGCGGAGAAGAAAGTAGGCCGCCCCCAGATGCTGCCGTGCAGCTCCGGGCCGTTCTGCAGGCGCCCCACGCCCCCCCCCCCCCCCCCGCATGGGGCTGACAGCAGCTGCAGACGCCGCCCAGGAGGCTCAGCCGGAGCCAGCAAGAGGAGAAATCTAGCGGGGCTCCCCTGCCAGGAGGCAACCCAAGGGGGAACCCCCACCGTGACCCACCTGCTTCTTACCATTAAGCCAAGGGATGGCGTACTCTGTCCTCAGAGGGCTGTGCGAAGAATTCCGGGAGATGATTGGTTCGCTTCCCAGGAAGTTATAGGATGTCCCGGAGTAGAGCTCTCCATCTGCAGTGGACCAGGAGGAAAGAGGAAAAGGGAGTCAACGCCAGGGACAGGTGCCCACCACCACGCTCTCCTTTACCACCTAATGCACACCCCTCCTGGCAGGTGGAGCAGCCACTGCCCAGCTCCTGCGCCTGTTTCCGGAGTCTTCCCTTTCGTTTCTCTGACAGGGGTAATTTTATGCTCCGGGGTCAGCTGTCTTTTGTGAGAGTTAAGGGCAAAAACTAACACCAGCGGGTAATTCCCACATCCCAGAAAATAAATGTGACAGTGGGTAAACACGGGGCATGTGGCCCCCTCGCCTCGGCGTGCAAGACTGTTACGAGGCAGCCGGTGGCTTGGTCACAAACCCCCCCAACAGGAACAACGACCCCACAGAACTGAATAACCCAGATGATTTGTACCAACGACGGATATAAAATGATCTATCTGTGGACCAGGGGAGTGCCTGGGTATCCCTGTGAACAATGAACTCAGCCCATATTGGGGGCTCTGGATAGGCTCCCCCACCTTTTGTGAGGACGAACAAATATGGGAACGGGGCAGAGGGGGACTACGGAGCGGAGGAGGAACCAGGCGCCCTGTGCTGTGGCCTCAGCATGACAGCAGAGCTACCCCAGCGAGGAGGTCCAAGGACTGGACTCACCGACCATGACCGACGTGTAGCTTTGTGCCGGGTCAAAGGGACACCTTCCTTTGCCATCTTCATTTCTCCCCAGAAATTGAAAGGATGTTAAGTCCTACAATTGAACGGGAAGAAAGCGTATCATCCACTGTCTGCGTTTCGGCAGACAGTACACACATTGCCACCGCACCATTCGCTCTCACACACTCACTATCCGGGGGGACGGCGGGAGCGGTGCCTGTGTGGCCAGCCCCCAAGTCCCGGGTCTGGATACGGGCGCCGTGGACCCTTGCTTTGATGCCCCCTGAGGACCACTCAAGATCTTGAGCCTCAGTTTGCTCAGCTGTAAGAGAGAGATGGCAGTGCTGACGGGTCTCGGGGCATCAAGCCGCCAGAGCAGACCAAACACAGGATGCACCTGGGAAGCGACCAGAAGGCCATGTGCGCAATTTTTTTTTTTTGAGGAAGATTAGCCCTGAGCTAACATCTGCTGCCAATCTTCTCTTTTTGCTGAGGAAGACTGGCTCTGAGCTAACATCCATGCCCACCTTCCTCCACTTTACAGGCGGGATGCTGCCACAGGATGGCTTGATAAGCAGTGTGCAGGTCTGCGCCCAGGATCCGAACCACCAAACCCTGGGCCACCCCAAAGAGGGATGTGCAAACTTAACTGCTGTGCCACCGGGCCAGCCCCTACTTGCAGAATTTTAACATCAACAGAGATGGCGTTCACAGCAGTGGAGACCAGACTATCCAGTAAACAGATGATGGGAAGAGCAGCAGAATCTCTTCTCATTCCCCCCAGCAGACCCAGTCCAGGCGGCTCAGTGGTGTGGATGTTGGAAATGGGACGATGCTGCATTAACTCAAAGTACGGGCAGCGACTTCCGTCTCGGGACAGTCTCTCTCCCGCTGACGAGATGGCCCCAACCCAGTCGGGACAACGCGGACAGAGCCACCATTCAAAGAACTGGAAAGCTCTTGTCCACAGAAAACAGGAGACAGAGTTCAATGAGAAGGGACAAACGGGGAAAATGCCTGCAAAATGACCAACGCAGTGCTGCGTCCCTGCGCATATGAGAAGCATCGGTAGAAGAAGGGGTGAGGGAGCATCCCAGGAGGAAGATGAAAACGGTCCCAAACAGCAAGTTAGAGAAGGAGAAACCCATCGGGGCAGCGGACGCGAGAAAGGATTCGTGGGTTGCGGAACCCAGGAAGCACGGCAATCAAGGTGGGAACCGTTCCCCCGGGCCAGCTGGGCGCCCCGGTGGGCCGGCGGACGAGATGGGAACCCCGTCACAAACACAGGAGCAGAGAGGGCTCCCGGGATGTGAACAGCGCCGGCTACATTTCTAACAGGCTGGGTAACACGATACGCGACTTCACCTCTTAGGTTAGGATTATGAATGGGGCGGCAGTGCACCCCGCCTGATGGGATTCCTGGATCCCATCTCCAGAGTCCGTCTGGGGGCCAGCGGGAAATCTGAGGGGCTGGAGATAGCACCAGGGAATTACTGTAAATCTTCTGAGATAAAATGACAAACTTGGCGTTTTACAGGAAAATGTCATCATTCTTAGGCTCATGATGGCGTTTACAGGTCACGGTTCAGCACGTCCACACGTGTGCACATACACACACGTGTGCACAGAGACGTTCCCCATTGTGCCGTCTAGGAGGTCAGGATACACGCGTCTGACCAACTTTTCTGGCAGCTTGAAAACTTTTACTCAAAGTACTGGGAAAAATCATAGGTCAGATTTAAACAAAACAGACAATTCCTTTATCTCAACAACTGACATGTGCGTGGAATTAAAGTTTAAATTTCAGTGCTTTAAGCTTCTGATTAACTAGAGTTTAGCCAGGAAATCCTTTGATGTGCAAAATGTTTCTAATAGGCCTTTGGATGCTTTTTTTCCCTTAAGCACAAAGAAACGAAGTCTGGCTTTGAGGACTGAGGATCTCAGCACCTGGGGGCACTCCCACCCCCATACTAACCTCTGTCACCTGCATCTGTGGGTACAGACAGCCCGGGAGACCCACGCTGCGTGTGGACCCCACCCGGGGGTCTGTGTGTGGATACAAGGACTCCTAAGCAAGCCCTTAATCCGCTCGTGCTCCGTCCTATCATCGATCTCTGACTCGAGGCTGGGAAAGGTTCTTTTAAGTCTCAGTTACTTTTGGCTTCTAGCAAACTAAGCTTCCCACTCCGGCACACCTGACACCCGACCGGCACACTGAACCAGGGGCAGTCACTAGAAAACGTGCCTCATTCTCAATCCTCACGTGCATTCAAACGGCCTTCTCCCTGTCTCTGTGGTTGTTATCAAACGCTCTCAGGTATTGGGGAAAAAGGAGTTCCTCTCCAAGAAACACTGCCGTCTTCCCTCTCTCCTTCCAGGTACGTGTCAGCGAGGGAATGGGGAGTGCCGGAGGGCGGTGTAGACCGGGGTCCCACTCCAAAGGACCCCAACGTGGTGAGATGCAACTGACATGGCTCAGGGAGAGTCCAGGCTGTGACGCAGGGGAGGGAGAGAGATGGGCCTGCTTCTAAAAGAGCTCAGCACACTCGTGTCGTGTTGTCGCCACTCAGAAGGGCAGGTCACAGAACTGTGGATCAGGGGGCAACACGCACCCAACAGCAGACAGCGGATGGAGACGCCCCAAGACCAGAGCAGCAGACACCCGTGCTAGCGAGCTCGGGCTGCCACACAGCACCCCGACGGGCAGCTTCGAGCACACACGTTCACTCCTCATGCTCTGCGGGTGAAGTCTGAGACCAGGGTACCGGCACGGTCAGTCCAGGTGAGGAACCCCCTCCTGGCTTCCAGATGGCCGTCACCTTCTTGCTGTGTCCTCACATGGGGGAGAGAGAGCTCTGCTGTCTCCTCCTCTCCTTGTAAGGCCATCATCCCATCAGATCAGGACCCCAGCCTCATGACCTCAGGTAACCTTAATTACCGCCTCACAGGCCCCAGCTCCAAATATCGTCGCTCAGGAGGATAAGGGCTTCAACACATGGACTTTGGGGGGACACAAACATTCAGTCCATAACATGCGTGAACCAAGAACACGCAATCGAGGAGCAGAAGTCCTGACTTTTCCACTTGACAGGACCTGTGTCACAGCCAGGCCACCCTCCCTTGTGACAGGAGAGGCCAGATGCTGGATCACAGCACAGCGGGGCTCCTGTCTGTCAACAATACACTTCTCAGAAGGTCCTCCCACTGCCAGCTCCAAACCGCGGCCACACCCTCGGTCACAGTGCTTTACAGATCGGACACCAGGGCTCCAAGAAGCCATGAGCTGCCCCATCCCCACGCAGCTGGCAATCAGAAAATCCTACGTTTAGCCGAGTGGACACCACTGCATGCCACCTGGAGCCCCACTGTGCTCTAGCCACTGACCAGGGAGGTGCCACGGCCTTACCAGGTGGTCACAGGTCGGCTGGAACGCGTTGGTCCCGCACACGTAGAGGGCGGTGGCGCTGAGCGGCTGCAGCACCCGGATGTAGTTGAGACATTCTGTCTACAGGAGAGAAAGGCACGGTCAGCACCATCCAGCTCCCAGCAGATGCCCCCCACGGTGTGAACCGTGCACCCCACTCCCTCAGAGCAGAGACCAGCAGAGCACAAGCCGACACCAGCTCGTCACAGCTCAGGACGCCAGCCCCGGCTGCATTCGCTGCCAGCCTCCCGTCTCCAGGCTCTGCAGCTCCGGGGGCTCTGCCCTGCCCAGGACGGCGGGAGCAGCGGCCGAGACCCAGCTCCGTCCGGACAAACTCAAATCTGCAGTGGGCCCGAGAACCTTCACCCCTGCAGCGTCCACAGGCCAGCTGGCAGGTGCCAAACAGATGTCACTTCAGTCACTAATTTATACTCTGAAAAGACGTGCTGACCAAAACCTCAAATCGGACTGGGACACAGAAAAAACGTGTTTACTTCACTGAACACATAGATGGTTCGCGGCACTGCCACAGGTGTACACTGGGCAAAAGCCCTCTGCCCGCCTCTTCTCTGGGGTCCCCCTCCACGTTCCAATGCACAGACCTGGGGACAGTGTTTCTCGGGGGGGGGGGCATCTGGCCCGCCCCACTCAGGGGAGAGGCTGAACTAATGAGGGGCTCCGGCTTGGCTCCACGTCAGAAAGCCCCACAGGAAAACCAGATGCCACTTAAGAAGCCGCTCACTATTTCAGGCTGAAATGTACTGGATTATATGTGCTATTGTCTGAAGTCATCTCTGCTCAGGGGAGCTTTTTTGCTATGACTGTTCTTAAACTGGCTGGAAGTAACTCATCCTCCCCCGCGAGAACTGGGAGGGACCCCGTCCACTCCATGCCCTCCCCGGGGCCAGGCCAGCGCTCGCTCTAATTCGCTCTGAGCCAGCTCCCCCAGTGACGCCATCACAACACCTGCGCTTTCTCTCATCTCCTGCAGCAACTTCAGATCTAGTGACTTCAGTGACAGTGTTTAGCATTTTACTAAAAAAGTTTGGCAAAAAACGTTTTTTTAGGATTTTAAATTGTTTTGAAATAGCCAACCACCGCTGAAATTTCCCGTCACTCAGCTGTCTTGACCCACCGTCAGGAAAGACGGGGCTCTTATGCTCAGAGACCCCGATATCGGCCCGGCACCAGTTAGGGGTAGGGCAGCCCGGGGGTGGGGGCGACCCAGCGCTCCCAAGGTGGGTGGACACTTGGCCCAGTGCTCCCCGGATGGCCACCACGCTGAGGTGACCAATACCTCCTAGAGAAGGAGCAGGTTCTCAAGGGATGGGTGTTTCCAAAAATCCAGAGTTCCCAGAGCAACCCCTCCAGGCCGCGGTGCAGGGAGACAGCAACCCTGCATTTGACCCCATTAGCCAGCACGCACAGACACTGTCCTCTGTGGTCCGAGTTTTAGGCCATCTGAATAAATTCAATTCAGTTAAACCTTAAGAAGCATTTCTCTGTCTGGCACTTGCTCTGAGAGCCAATCTCAGCGTTTGGGAACAGAAGGAGCTGAAGAGGGGTCGTGGTAACAGAGCCACGCCCGCAGGGACCTGGGGCCTGGCCCCGCGCTGGCACATCCAGGAGCTGCAGGGGCTTCCACAGGAGATTCAACCACCTGGAAACGAGCATGGCATGGTCTGTAGCTGGCAGAAGAAATTACCTGCTTTGACTTCCCCTTTTCCGCACATTTTGCTTTTTTATCTTCGGAAGCCCTCCAGTATGCCTGTTGGGGAAGGGGAGTCGTTTCAGTGCACAGAGAGCTGGGTACAGACATATAGCTTACAAAGCACACGCGGGCGTTCAGAGCACAGACGTCCCCCGGGACGGCGAAACCAGAGACCGCAAAGCGAGGCTGAGGCGACAACGCTGAGGCCCACGAGCAACGGGCTTCGCGAAGCCGCCGTCCTCCTGCGCCGTCCTCCTCCAGAAGCCGCAGGGCCAGGAAGCCATGCCAGGTCCCTGCTACTCGCTGCAAAACAGCAGCAAAACTACGCCACGGACAGTGGGGCGGATTCAATTATCCATCAGAAAGCTAAATGTAGGTATTCGCAAACACCAAAGTGGGGCTTTTCATTCGTTCAAAAGGGACTCCAGAGGCTAGTGAAAAAAAGCCCTGACATTTTGACATTGACTCTGAGTACCAGTGGGATGGCTGGATGGCAATGCTTTCAATTTTTTCTAAGAGCAGCTGCTGAAAGTGATGGACTGGCACGGCCCCTCAGGTCCAGCACCTTCCTATAGAGATCTGAGCCCCTGCTCCTTTCACGGCAGGTGCACAGGCCACCAGAACCCGTCAGGCCAGCAGGTGCCTGGCCCCTGGCCCTCCAGAGGATAGAAAACACCCAGCCTGCATAATGGAAGGCCCCCATACTCCTGCCTCCCCTCCCCCAGATTCCCCACACTTCCTTGACATCCTGTGACTGATGCAAACTCAGGTATATATCTTTTTACACCCAGAGAATCAAAGCCAGCTGCTGGGCACTGGGAGCTCAGAACTCAGGAGGCACAGGGAGCTTCCTGATGGCAGTGGGCCGAAGCCCTGGGTGTGTCCTTCTACACTAGCTTGGCTTCCCGCAAAGGCCCCAACAGCAGACACGCTGACGAGAACGCTTTCAGAGAACTGGAAGTCCTAACCAGGCCACATGAATGCAGAACCAAGGCCCATTTCACAGAGCAACTTCTTCAGAAGTTAAATGCAGACGATGTCATCACCGTCCACATGGAATGCACCAGCACAAGGACCACGAACTCTGCCAGGCCCTCCATCACGGTCACGGGCTTTTCACTGAAGCTCAGCCGTGGTCCTTTCACTTTTTCTTCTCTTTTACATACACGAGGCCATTAACAGAGCAATGGCCACTCTGACTGAGCGCCCACAGGGCTGGCACACGCACTTTATTTTCAAAGGGTAGTGACGAGAATCTCATTTATGTGTGAAACAGAAATTAAGTACTAGGCTAGACTCTGGAGATTAAGACAAAACAAATCCAAAAAAAATAAGAGGTCTGGGGCAGAAAATGCACACGATGAGCCTGGACCATCTTGGCTCGAGAGAACAAGGAACTATGCCAACCACCAGGGTCTGTCTGAGGACTCAGGAGGCATGGGGAGGCTGCCACGGGCCAGGGAAGGGACAACCGGAGCATCAAGGGAGGAAGTGGCTGGAGCGGATCAAGGCACTTCAGACATCTTTAAATGCGCGAGTCCATGGCCATACGGAAAACTAAACAGTCAAAAACTCACTGTCTCCCTCTGCAGAGAAGTCACACTATTTTGAAAACTGGTGAATAAAGGCAGAGATTTCATGTGCTGATCCTGCCGTTTCCAAAGGAACTGGCCTCGGGGAACGAGAATTTCCCCTTTAGAGACAATTTCTGGCTTCCAAATGGAGAAGGGAAGGTGGAGCCGGCTGTCCCATCGTGCCATCTGCACACGTGGCTCCAGGCTGCGATGGTCAAGGGCCCGGAGAGGGAACGCCCGGCCAGGGGGATGATCCTGCCTCTCAGGGAGGATGGGGGGGACCCCCAGCGGACAGAGTGCCTGGCCACACAGACGGCCTGATTTCAACCCGATTCAAACTGAACAAACATCATTTATGAGAGAGCCTGTGGAATTTGAACATTCACTATGTGACGACATTAAATTTTTGGATGCGATAAAGGTATTTCGGTTAGTTTGAAAAAAAGGAGTCCTCTCCTTTAGGAGATGCCCAGGAAAACATTTACAGATGAAGGATGAAGAACGTGTGTCTGGATTTGCTCCCCAGCCTCCTGGAGGGAGCAGAGGACGTGGCCATGGGAGGGAGGCAGGAGGGAGCACGGGGTGGAGCCCCTGGCCTGCAGGAGCCACCGTGGCCAAGCGGCTCTAACATCACTCCCTCTGCTCCTGTTATGCTTGAGATTCTCTGTAATAAAAAGTTCAAAATCCAAGATGAAAGGAGTGTGGGTGAGCCGCCAGCCCAGCGAGGACAGGCTGCCAGGGGGCATCCTGGGATGAGGCTGAACGGACACAGGGGGCAAAGGAAGCTTCGGGATGACAGGGCCCTTGGTCTGCTGAGGGTGGGAGGCTGCTCGCTAGAGGCACAGGACATGCACGGTGAGCAGGCCACACGGCCAGGAAAGGGCCTGACGCCCCGGGTACAGCCCAGTGTGCAGATTCCAGAACACACCGGGCAGGTCTGCGGCCCAGACAGCAGGGGAGTGGGAGCCCACGCCATACCTCGTGCTGCTTCTGGGAGATGTTGAGCGCATTCAGTGCAAACACGGCTTCCCGGGCGCCCACGTACAGGGTGTCCTTGTCCTCACTCAGCAGCAAGGCCGAGTAGTTGAAGATGCCTGGCTGGTGAAACTGCATCAGCTGCACCTCTAGGGGAGAAAAGGGCGGTGGGGGGCGGGCAACACAGGTGCATCAGGCATTGCTGAGCCTGGACACACCCCAGTGTCTGACCTCCCTTTAGTGCACCGACATGTCCCAAGGGCCAGGCAGGGATTTGCTTCCACAGTGGCCAGCCCCCAGCAGAGGCTAGAACTCAGGCACCTCTGGGTGGAGCAGACTCAGCAAGGCCGCCACCAAGTACGTGGGACCCTGTGAGGCCCCAGAGCACTGGGCTCAACCAGTGCTGGGGCCCGATTTCCCTTCCTGCTCCCTCCATCCAGCACTTCCAAACCCTGCACTCAGTGTGGCCTCCTGGCAGCGTGATCTCCCAGAGCATGACCTCCTAGCATGTGACCTCCTGGCAGTATGGCCTCTCAGGAGCATGACCTCTTAGCAACATGACCTCCTAGCAGTGTGACATCCCAGCAGTGTGACCTTTCTGGAGCACGAGCTCCTGGCAGTCTGACCTTGTGACCTCCCACTAGACCGCAGGCCAGACCCCTCAAGCCGCTGACTGCTGTGGCTCCCTCTGCCTCTCATCAAACTCTTGTCTATGTGCTTAATTATCCACAGATTAGGTGTATCAAAAATATAACTATTTAGGATTTTCTCATTTAGGAAAAAAATGACTGACTTTAAAACTTTGAAAGAAAATCTATTTCAGTAAATCTATCCCTTAACCCAAGCATTTTTCCACTGCTCTGTTAATTGCATCAATAGCTATTCAGGAACATGAGGAATTTAAGGACGAGGTGTTTAGGCATGTTGGCTTTCTGTCTTGAGGGGCTGTTCCTCTTTCCGACCACCCAGCATCCAAGACTCAGAGCGTCGTGAGTGTTCTGCGCTTGGCTTTCCAAGCATCACCAAGCTCTGGTTTTGTTCCAGGATTTGTGCTCACACTTTCGCTCCAATTTCCCAGTTAGGAGAGATGCACACAGGACGAAGGCTCTCCCGGCACGTCTGCCGAGACAGCGCAGCCCTGCCAGCGCACCTCCATGGGGACCAGCGCTCGAGCTCTCCGCCCACCGAGCCTGGAGGAGAGGGGGTCCCAAGACACAGTTCCCAAGAGAGGGAGCAACGAAACAACTTATGAACAGCAAATGAAAACAACTGGCCCCAAGCTCAGCTTCACGTCATTAAACGTCCTCAAAACATACCCCTCGGTGTGGTCCGTGCCTGGGCAGCGAGCACCAGTGTGGTCAGGCACAAGGGAGACAAGCTTCCCTTCAGGGGTCCCCTCGCCCTGATTTAGAAACCAGCAGCCCCGAGCAGGCCCTGCCGTGCTCCTAGCACCGCAGCCTCACCAGCAGCCTCCGCGGCAGCAGCGGTGCAGGCCATGTGCTCACACCTGGGCCAGCAGCACGGCCCCAGCAGAGCAAAGGACGCATGTGCATCTGCGCATCACAAGCAGGGAGACGCCCTCAGGGGCCCCAGGCCTGACTCAGCACTGCCCTCACCTCGGTGCTCCCAGGTGATCCTAGGGCTGGGTGCGAACGCCACTGCTGTTCCAACCACCACGGCGAGGGTGGCCAGCAGCCCCCCGACGGGCAGGCACATCCTCCTCAGCAGGCGCCGCAGCGGGGGCGTCTGCAGCAAGCGCTCGTCGGCAGCGGAGGCCGCGGGGGGTGTCAGGGTGGACGCTGTTCAGAGCCTCGGGGCCCTGACCCGCAGCACAGCCTGGAGGGAGGGCGACGTGTGTCCGAGGACCAGCATTTCCCAGCACGCTGGGCAAGGTCCGGCCACTCCGGCCACCGCAAACGCCCAAGGCCACCTGGTTCTTAAACGGTGTGCTTCTCTACGGCCTTCCGAAGAAACTCTGGAAGAAAGTGAGAAGGAGGGGTTTACCATCAGGACCTGTGGCAACAACACCCCCCAACCCCCCTCTCACCACATCCCCACCGCACTCCATCTGCTGGGGGCAAGAGGGACAGCCCCACACAGACACCACACCCCGGAGCCCGGGAGCGAAGCCGGGCTACAGGAGTCAGTGCGTCTCGCCCCTCAGGCTGGCCAGGAATGCAGGACAGACATCGGACCCAGACTGGGGACGGACGCCCGCCTGGCTGCCCAGCGTCCCCCCGTCCAATGGGTAACGTGATGGAGAGGAAGAGAGGGAAACCAGGCTTTCAGTTTCCCTTGGAGACCCCGGCTTCCCCATGCCTGCACTGCTCATCAGGGAAAACGGCCAGAGCAGAAGACCAAAGAGGGCCACACAGGGGCTGACACACACACACATGTGCAAGCTCACACGTATGTGCACACACGCATGACCTGTCCATGCAGGAGTGGCTGGGCTGCAGGGGACAGGGCCACCCCTGTGGCCCCCTACTCCAGCCTTGCCTGAAGAAGCCAGCATGCCACGGGAACAGTGGTCACCGGCTGTGACTCGTCACCGAGGAGAAGCCCCTCACTGCAGAACAGGCCTGTGCTGAGCAGACATCGAGGGCCAGGGTGCACAGGGCTCTGGCACCCACACTCGGCCCGGTTTCAGGGAGGCCTGGCCCCGTACCTGCTCAGCCCCACACGCCGTCGGGAAGGTTCCCTGCCGGAAGCTGCGGGATGACCCTGCTCCAGACCAGTGAATCGGGGCCATCAAGGGCCAGGGTTTGGCCCCAGCCCGAGGGCCCGGCCAGGATCCCAGCGAGACTGTGAGGCAGTCTTCTTCTCAGGAAGGAGCTTAAACGGAAACACCGGCCAGGCAGAGGCAGGACTCTCGCTGACCACACTTGGGGAGCACAGCGAAGTCACAGCAGAACCTGCACCTCACGGACGTGCCGTCCCGGGAGCCCCACCTCACCCTGACTTTCCTCTTCTGCAAGGTGGCGGCCTCCCTCCACACCCCTGCCCCTCCCTCCATGCCCCTTCGCCCCTGCTCCCCAGGAGGCCCTGGGAGTCAGCCATCCTCACCTCCTTCCCTTCCTTCTGCCCCACCAGCCAACCTGCCTCCAGGTCTGTGAGTCCAACTGACACGCCAAGGCCCTCTCCAGAACGTTCTCCTCACCCTGTCATCGCCCTCAGCCTCCTGACTTCACCGTCTCAGGGACGTCTGAGGGGCAGCCTCACTCCCTCCCCGACAGTCCTCTCCCGGCTCCGCCTCCCTGGGCCCACAACCTGCCACACACCCGTGTGTGTCCAGCCACCTGCCCTGCGGCTCCCCAACACCTCAGGCCACACCGAACCCCCCAAGAGGGTTCTGGGAGAAGTTCTGGCTTCCTGTTTGCTGGTCAAGTTGTTGCCTCCAAGAAGCCCTCCTGGCTCCCTTCTTCATCCCACCTGGGAAGTTGCCTCTCACACCCTGGTGTCGAGGGTCAGCAAGGCCTTCTTTCTTTTTCTTGGATTTATTTTTTATGTGGGCATGGGGCACTGCCACCGCCCTGCTCCACCCCGTAAGGAAAGACTCCCAGGGGCCTCTCCCTGAGAGCACTTGCCCACTGGGGCCGCCGGGTGAAGGCCGGACACCAGGCATGGCCAGGCCTCATCTGCTCGCCCGCCCTCCTCGCTCGGGCAGCCCCTCCTCGGTTCCTCTTCCCAGCCTGAACGCGTGCCCAGCCAGGCTCCCATCCTCCCAGTGTCCATCCTCCATCCTGAAGTCAGGGAACATCTGAGCCCCCCGTTTTCCCCGGGGGCGGCGCATCCCGGGCGCAGGCCGGCTCTCCTCTTCTGCAGAGGCCGACGGGCATCCAGCTCTGCAGGCCCTGCAGCCTCTGTCCCAGCCACTCGAGTCCGTGGGAGCTCGAAAGCAGCCACAGGTGCCGCGTCAGTGGACGAGCCTGGCCGCGCACTAACACAACTACTTACAGAAACAGGCGCCAATCTGCAAGCTGAACCCCACGCTGCAGACCCAGAGGGACGGCCGGCCCCGACGCCCCGCGGCAAGGGCGACCCCCACTCTAAGTGCAGTAGCAGATGGGCCAGGAAGCCAGGACGCAGGCCGGGAGGGGAGGAAGAGAGGGCCGCGAGCGCTCACTCTCCTCAGAGCAGACGCACGACGCCCTCACCCCGGGCCCGGGGGCAGGGGGGAGACTCTGCTCTCCTGCCCTCACTGGGGGAATGAGGCACGAGGCGGCTCCAGATGCCAGGCGAGGCCTCAAACTGTGCCACGTGCCCACCGTGCTCCACCCATGAGGCAACCCCACGGAGCATCCAGCGAAGGCCGAGCGCTCCTGCAGAAGCCTGCAGCACAGGATGAGGCCGCGGGAAGAGCTGTCTGTGCAGATGATGCCCCACTCGGGGAGGAGTGCCGGGAGCCTGCCCAGCACGTCCGCAGGTCCATCTCGGGGAGGTCCATCTCTACCACCACCACTCGGCATGGCACAGATCCCTGTGTTTCTGCCCCAGAATCCACATCCCTTCACTGTCACTAACAGCATCTTGATTTTACCTGGGACGGCAGTGTGGCCGGTTAACCACATCTCCCAGCTTCCCTGGTGGCAGTTCTGGCCAAAGAACTGTGAAGAGAAGTTATTAGGTAGGAATTTCAGGAGAGCTCTTTAAAGGAGGCTGACTCAGCTAGTGTTCGCATTATTGCCTTCAGCCTTTCCTCCTTTTGCTGCCTGGAACTCAAGTTTGATGGCCAGAGCTCTGGCAGCCACCTTGTGAACATGAAAGATAAAGGTCTCATTCTAAGAACAACCAGGTAGACATCCACAAGAACCAGGCAGACATGCTGGAGACGTTACACCTGCTTTCTTCTGCCTACTTCTAGACTTGCTAATAAACTATTAAAGAGATTACTGTTGTTCAGATTTTTGTTACCAGCAGTCAAATACAATTCCAAACAGATTCAACCTCCCTATAGCACATTTACCAAAGAGTAGCAGCAGCCAGAATTATGTTTTTAATGTAAATCCGAGCATATTTCCCCAGGTGAAATGTTTCTCACTCAGATTAAACCCGAGTGGACGACCCTGGTCCACCTTCTATCCAGCCTCTCCCGTCTCACGTCCCTCCACGTTTCCGCCCGGGCCGTATCTGGACACACAGAGCTCAGCCCGTCTGCAAGGCTGTGCGTGTGCTGCCTGTCAGCACCATTCAGAACCTGTCCAAGCACGTCTGTGTAAATGCCACTTCACAGTCTCCTTGGTTTACCCGAGAAGATGGTTTCTCCAAGTGACTGAGAGTAACTGGCAGTGGCTCCCGCGCTCTGAGCTCCCTGACAGCTAAGGGTTTCCAGAAAGCTCCACGTCAGGGCAGTGAGAAGGGCAGTGGCTGCCGGGGTCAGAGGGGAGGGAGGGATGAACAGGTGGAGCTCAGAGGGTGCCCCCTCCCTCCCCGCCACGGGCCCACCACCCCCACCAGCTCTGCAGTGGGATCATGACACAGGGGAGGCTGCGCACATTAGGGGATGAGGTAAAAGGGAACTCCACGTGATTTCTACTCAATTTCACCGTGAATCTGAAACTGCTCTTGAAAATAAAGTTTATTTAAAAAACACTCGGGCTCAGAGAAGTCCCTACCAGGCACAGAAGGAGCGTGCCTGGGGTCTGGTGCCATGTGCCCCTGGCTGCGGGCAGGGACAGGAGGCCCACAGGAGGTCTCTCTTGCTCTCCAACAGCAGTGGGGGCCGTGTCTCTGCTGGGGGGAAAGGTCTGAAGGGCCCACGACAAGACCGAGCCCCTACTCGGCACAGAGGCCACTCCTCTGGGGCAGCCACGCGTCCACCGCAGCCAGGCTCAGAACCCAGGCGCAGGAGACACCAGAGTCCCTCCTTGGAATCCGTCACCCAGGACAGAGATTTATCTCAACTCTCTCCTCCAACTGGCTAAGTGACAGTCTAAAAGGACAAAAGGATGAACCAGGGTGAGGACGTGAACAAGCCCTGGAAGCTAGACAGACAGCAGACGAGCTGACCCGGGCCGTGCTGGCGAACCCTAACACCTGGCTCTCCTGGGGCGGGGGTCGGGGTGGGGCGCCCTTCTCTGCAGCATACGCTGATTTCTAGGGTGTAAATGCTGCTTTCAAGCTCCCAATGTGATGCTGTGAACGAGGGACGGATAAGCTGCACGGCAGCGCACCAGTGATGGTTTTTCCACCACACGGACACAAGGGGCATGTGGCCCCGAGAGCAGGTGACAGTGAGATGCTCAGGAAGTGGTGAGTTCTGAGTACGTGTATCTGCACCTCTGCTCTTAACATGGTTTATTGAAGTCTACGTGATTCGGTTTCTGACAATGGCTGTGTCACCACCAGCGCTGGTGTGCCACCAATGATGGTAACTAACCGACTCTGAGGACAGATAGAGTGAAACCAGAGCCCGGGAGGGGAGAAGTCACAGGGAAACACAAGCTGGGAAAGTGGGAGCAAGTGCAGAGACTGACACGGTGATTAAAGAAATACAATGCTCAGTCGAGGATGGAAGATGAAACTGAGGAGGTTCCGTAAAAGTTGGACAATGTGACAGAGGAAGAAAGGGAGAGAAAAGACAGGAAAGCCGGGGGATCGATTCAGGGGCCCACACCTAACCGACGGGAGTTCCAGGTGAGAGCAAAAAATGAAGAATTATCAGAGAAACAATACAAAGAAAATTCCAGAACAGAAGGACCCACATTCACAGAATGAGGTGCCCAGCAGCGCAAGGAATGCAAAGACGGCCACACCAGGCCCCGGGTGGTGAGATCTGAAGGCCTAGGACCAGGGGAGTACTGACAGCTTCCAGAAAACAGGCCCCACCATCACCCCTCAGAAACCAGGCCACCCGCCAGCTAGGAGGCAGCAAAATGCCTTTAAAATCCCAAAGCAGGACGATTTCTCACCTATAATCCTACCCAGAGCCAAATTATCAAACACACGAGGGAAAAACAGAAACAGGTTTCAAACATCAGTGCTCAGAGCTCACACCTCCCTTACATCCTTTCTCAGAAAGCTACTGAAGGATTCGCTCCACCAAAACAAGGGAGCCGGTTCCCAGGTCTTCCTGAGAAGGAAGGACGGCCGGGAACAGGAGCCCCGTGTTGCGACAGGAGGAGGGGCAGAGGGAGCGAGAGAGAGAGGCCAGAGGGAGCGGGAGATGGCTCAGAGCTGCCGGAGGTCTGTGCGCTGAAACGCGAGGTTAGGGGTCTGGCAGACTGTGAGGATGACTTAGGAACACACACACGGACAAAAGAGGGGCACACACTCAAAACAAAGCCGTTTCCAACCCCAGGGAAAGCGAGGACGGGGACCTGCAGGAACGGCTGCTGTCCACGCAGGCTGCTCTGAATGGTTCAGGTGAGAAGAGAAAACATTTCTCTTAACCGCCTTGAGCCTGGACCAACCCAGACACCACCATTCAGGAGCTGGGCGGGTGTGGACCCAGCCAGGCGGCCCCTCACTCCCGGCTGTTCCCCACCACGCTGCCGAGGCGATTGGAGGACGAGACCCAGTTCTGTCTGCAGACGCACGTGCAGGCTTTCAGCACGGGCCTCATCCGGCTCCATGCCTTGTTCACTTCATCGGCACACGCCAGATTCCCGGTCACCTCCACTAGACCCTACCTCTCGTTCCCAAATGGTCTTCAAAATAATCCACATGAGGGACCGGCCTGGTGGTGCAGTGGTTAAGTTCACACGTTCCACCTTGGCGGCCCGGGGTTCACTAGTTCGGATCCTGGGTGTGGACATACGCACTGCTTGGCAAGCCATGCTGTGGCAGGAGTCCCATATAAAATAGAGGAAGATGGCCCAGATGTTAGCTCAGGGCCAGTCTTCCTCAGCAAAACAAAAAGAAAAAGAGAAGGACTGGTGGCAGATGTTAGCTCAGGGCTAAACTTCCTCAAAACAAAACAATCCACATGAATAGCAAAGGTCAGCAGCATTCGCTGCTTTCTTTTTTGACAAGTACTCATTGTTTTGTATAATTTAAACACTGCTAAGCAGAGCGCACATCACACCACCGAGGCTGCCACGATGCTCCTCCAGAAACACTGCTGCGCCATCGCCGAGGAATGCACATTGGAAACACCCAAGGAAAATGCTATTCTTCTCCGCATTTCTGACAAGTGGAGGGAGGGAGCCGGGTGTCAGGAGCCCACCTCCCTGTGCAAAGGGCTGCCTGTCACAGAGACAGGACCCATTAGGAAGACAGGGTCCCACAACGTCGCCCCCTCTATCCTCACATAATTGCACTGGTTCACGAGGAGGGCACGATCCCACTTTACATGTCAGGAGAATGGAACCCACAGGGGGCTCTGAGCCCGTCACTCAGCGGCCTGTCAGTGCCTGTCACACACAGCTTTCCACCCGAGTAGCCTTGAATCAAGTCAGGTGGAAAAAACAGGCGTGCCCAGCAACTGGCAAGATAATGGCTGTTTCATGAAGTTGTGCCATGTGTTGCATACGTGCATGCATATACCCACATGCGTCGGTGCACACATGTACATGCACGCACAGATGTGTGTATGTGTGCATCCACGTATGGATGTGCATCCACATATGTGAAGCCGCGTGTCATGTGGATCCCTGTGTACACACGTGTGCTGTGTGCACAGCACATCTATGCATGTGTGCACCGTGCATGTTCACGTGCATGTGTGTGCACGCATACGCATGGGTGTGCGGTGTGTGCTCTCTGTTGCAGCACAAAGCCCCTCTCTAGTGTTGTAATCCCAGATGTGATCAGTCACTGCGGCTGGGGGCCTGAACGGCAGGACCATGGACCGGGGGCGGGGGGGGGAGTGCTGTCTGGGGTCTGCCACATGCACCTGAGGCGTTGGCTCCCTCCTGGAACTGGATGGCTGTGAGCGGGGACAGGTCACAGAGGGGACACCACTCGCCACCACACATGAGGCGGCAGTGCTCCCACGGGCAACAGGATGCTCAACCAACGCTGACGTGCCCTCACCGGTGTCCGGGGCAGGGATCCAGGTGACGGCTGAGAGGCTGCTGCGGAGCCTGTCTGGCTTCTGTCTACGGGGTTTGCCCAGACAGCGCGGCTGAGCCCGCTCCCCACTAAGGCCCTACAGCCAGGACAGCGGAGGACACGCACTGCCCACACTTTCCCCTCCCAGCTGGGAGCAGAGACGCGACAGCCACCCCGAGACCATGCCCTGCTGGTGTCACCCCAGGCTGTCCCCCACCCCAGGCCTCCCCCCTGGCTGTGGTGCTGTCACGACCTCGCAAAAAAGGCCTTGTCCCCCCAGGAATCAGGGATAGGTTTCAGGAGCTCTCTGTGTCACACAGCAGTTTGTTTCTACTTCAGTTTCCCCAGATCTTAGGATGCATCCTCGGAGCCACACTCCAGCTGCACAGGACATGCTCAGCCCTGGAGTTGGGTCCGGCTGGACCCGCCCAGCGGAAAAGCCCGCAGGACACCATCCCTGGGCGCCCGCTTCCTGCTCCAGCCACACCTCCAGGGGCAAACGAGGCTGTGAGGACATCCTGACACTGCTTGACCCTCATTCCTGCACCCAGACCGGGCACGCGTGTGCCACAAGTGTGCTGGCGGGAGCCGGAAAGGGGACAGAGAATGGCGCGGTGACAGACACACACACCAACCAACCCATCCTCCATAACAGCAACGACGAGCAGGCGCTGGGAGGGCAGAAGCTGGTGGGTGCAGGGGCCGGAGGAGGAGGGGGCCACCACCTGTGAGACCTCACCAGCCCTGCACACATGGAAACACACAACACTGACTTGTTCTGGAGGGAGTGTGGACCTGTGTGTGGTGTGTGCATGTGTCCCTGGGCCCGGACAGCTCAGCAGCAGGGAAATAAAATAACCTTCCTCCACTGGCCTGACTTCCTGTTGACCCCTCCAGGGTGGCCATTGGACTCTCCAGGCTGGACGCTGGCTCCCGGGGACAATGTGGCTGTACCAGGAAATGGCTGGCCCACCCCTGGGGGGAATGTGTGTCTTTCAACCATGACTTGACCAGGGGCTGCGGGTGCCATGGGGAGCTCAACCCCCAGATGTTTCCAGAGGCCCAGAGGACACCGTTGACACCAGGGGACACTGAAATGCCACTAAAACTGGTGCTTCCGTCCAGGTCAGGGTGACCTGTACAGAGGGCAAATTTAGGTAAAATACCCTGCTCAAAAGTTTTGCTTTAACTGAATTTATTTGCATTTTTAATTTCCCCACCACCTCATAAACTTTCCTGCCTTCAAAAACAGCTCCAAGGTGCTTAACTCCAGTAATAAAGAAACGTCAATGAAAAAGTACCTAATTAACGGAAATTCAGAAGATTGCTGCCACCGGTGCTGGTGGAGCAGGAAGAGGATTTCTGAGGGTGAGTCTGAATCTCAAGCGGAGCGCATGCGATCCCTGGGCAGCAATCCATGGACAAGGCCAGTGTGCAGAACCACGTGGGTGAGCACGGCCCTCGGACACAAGTGCACCGAGAGTGACGGCCTGCACTGAGGGCTGGTGGTCAGACACGTGCAGGAGGGTGAGGCAGCGCGGCTGGACGGCCCTGAGCTCACTGCACCCGCGACCCACACAAAGGCAGAGGGCAGCAGGCTGATGACCCCCATCGTGTCCAGGGAGCAGTGCCAGTCTCCACACACAGGGACACACACACAGAGACACACACACACACATACACAGACATGCATATACACATGGTCGCACATGAACAGACATACGGACATGCATATACACGTGGACGTAAATGAACATACAGGGACACAGACACACAGGCATGCATATACACGTGGACACACATGAACACACATGGACACAGACACACAGGCATGCATATACACGTGGACACACATGGACACAGACATGCATTTACACACTGACACATATGAACACATATGGACAGACAAATATACACGGGCACATACATGGATTCACACATGGACACATATACACAGGACACACACAGGGACACATATCCAACTGTTAACAGTCGTCACCTTTGGAGAGAGGGGAGAGTGACCAGGGAACTCACCTTCTACGTGTTTTTTAAACAGTGAATTACACTTCATATTTCTCTGTGAAAACATTCATACACTAGAACCTCACGCCCCCATGCTGCCCTCAAGTCAGGGAACGACGTCACATCCGCACAGAGGTGTGGTGCGCCGTGTGGGCTCAGATGTGGGCCCGGGTCAGTGTGCCCTCTTGCACGTCCCTGCCCTTTCTGTGTTTACTTACGAGGAGAGGCGGTCTCTCTCACACTTCCTGTGACCACACGGCAGGAACAGCGGGGCGCCTCCCTCCCGGCCTCCCCCCAGGGACCCTCTAATCCCACACAGCCCAGCACTGATGCAGGACTGAACAGAGACGCTGCCCTTGCCTGCAACCCCCTCACACCACAGATGCCAAAAGAGGTCTTTGTAGTAACAGGCTCAACAAAATAAACTAGGAAAAATACTTGTGACACAAATGCCTGGACCTGGAATTCCTAATAAACGCAGAGACCTAACCAACCTGGGCCCCAAGCCCAACACACCAGGGAATTAGAATTACATACGTACATAACCAGCCAATAAACTCAGAGAGTGCTGCGTACCCTGGAAGTAGAGCTGTGTTCATTAAAAGTGCCCCACCGACCGGGCGAAGCAGGTCCTCGAGATGGGGCCACACATGCCGACACCACAGACCACGCCGAGAGACTGCTGAGAAGCGATGATCCTGCAGGCCGCCCGCGGTACAGGAGGTGCAGGAGAGATGGGGGCTTGCCTTCTTGTTCGTACAAGTTAAACTGGCATTTCTCTTTCCTCTAAAACTGGAAATACATGGCTGACCGTGTACTGAGCAAAATTGAGAGCCCTCTCTTTACATCAGACCTCATGATGAGGCCCCTACAGCCCACAAGAGAAGATGGAGCATGTTGGTGCCTAGAGCAGGGCTGTCAGCCCAGAGAGCAGGGGAGGAAGCACAGGCGGGTGGGCGGGAGAGGCGGAGGGAAGAAGAAAACCAGGTGATGCGTGGGCCTCCAGGCACCCAGCACCCACTCCCCGAGGGCTCCTCCTCAAGCCAGCCCCAAGGGACGGCAGCCAAGTCCAGATCTTCGCCTCCAAGAGCACACAGGGACAAGGACCCGCCTTCTGCTGGATCCCGCTGAGGCCTCGACAAAGCCTCCACTTTGCTAAGATGGGATACAGACGGAGACAGAAGGTGCTTCTGCCTCTCGATACTTCCTGATCGTTTCTGGGAAGGAGTCTTCAGAAACCTCTGCTCTGAAAATACCGGGAAACAAGAACATTTAAACACTTCAACTGTGTTCGCAGAATCTTGGCATCACTTCTGGGAAGGCGCTGGAAAGAAGCTCCTGCTGAGGCGCTTAACTTCTGGGCCGGGCAGCCGAACCCCTGACCCAGGATCTGCCGGGCCTTCATGCGCTTGTGCAACAGCGGGAGAGAGTGAGTGTGCAATCGCTCACCCCTGAATGGAGGAAGTGCAACCCACCAGTCACCAGGTGCAAGAGCTGGTCCCCAACCCCTGACTGTTGCCACTTCCCTGAAAACACACCCTTCAAATGCGAGCCAGGGTCACAGCGAGCGAGAGGCCACTGATCAGAAAAGGATCACCCACCCGTCCACTAACTGCGCTGAAGTCCACAGGTGGGAGGCGACGAAGGAAAAGGCAGAGATACACACAACACGTCCAAGAAAATGAGTTCCTGATGAACCCATTTAGATTCACGTTTTTCTTTGTCTTTGATTGTTTTTACGCCAAACAGAATTCCCACAGAGGAGCAGCGAGTTGCTGTAGTGTGTCTGTTATTCTGTTGCAGTAAACTTTCAGACAAAGGGAATCAGAGCTGCACACCCAGAGGTCACAGACGCAGGGTCAAGGAGGGCACCAGGGCTGGTGAACCCACGCTGACCCTTCTGTGACTGTGAACAACCCAATGTATTTTTTAAACCTTAGAATCAAACTCTAGCATCTTTCGTGGTTGAGGTATTTTTGTTTTTCTTTTACTTAAAGAGCTTACATAGTTTTCGCCATTTTCTGAAGACTGCTGAGAGGCAGGAGGGGCTCCACGGAAATTCTGTTGACACCCCATCCCTCCCACGCAGCCCCCCAGGAGTGGGGCCAGTCACGCCCGCAGCACAGCGAATAGTTTGCACCCGGTCTGCATGTCTACCCACGGGACACGATTTCCAGTCACTGGGGCCCCTCAGTGCCCACCACGTCCCCTGAATCCTGAGCAAACAGCTGAGTTAGACGAGACTCCATACTAGCAGGCAGAAGTGGCCAGGATTCAACGGGTCCCACCACGGCGGGGCCCTGACGCTGATGCTGGGGCCTTCCCACGGCAGCGGCTGCTTCTGACAGCCAACTTGTATCAAAAACATCTCACACACGAGCAGGCAGACATGTCCTGGACAAGGCCACGTCCACCCAGGACACGGACCCCACGTCTCCTGTTTAAACACGGGGGGAGGAGTGGCACCAGCCATGGGCAGGGGACGGCAACCCCAGGAACCGTGCACACGGGGCTGTCCTCTCCCAGGCAGGTGGCCCAGCGACACCTGGAGACTGCAAAACAGAAGGGAGAGAGAAAGTGCTTCACGCCTGCGTGAGAGTGTTACACACACAACGCGAAGGCCAAGGATTTTAAAACCGAAAAACTTCTTTGCTCTGGAAATGCAAGAAGGCTTTGTCACTTTAACAAGTAAAAGCCCAGAGCTGCTTGTTCTGAGGCTGGACGGGCGCGTATCCCATTCCCCCTAATTCCACGGTGTTGACCAACAGGGACAGCAGCTCAGGGCATCCGCATGACGTCTATTCTCAACAACTTGCACGACGCGCTGGCACGGTGGCATCCTCGCCTCCTGCCTTCATATCTGCCTTCCGCCACCCAGCTTCAAGCTCGAGGTCCCTGGGTATAAATACACACTTCCGCCCTCTGTCACCGCGAGGCCCCGGCCACGGCCGGCCGTCTGCACCCTTCACCGCGGCAATTTCTCCATTCTCGACAGAAAAACCCACGAGCTATAATTAGTTGTCGTCATACTGAAGGAGACAGAAGACCTGCTCCTGGAGTCATCGCCCATCCTCTGCTCTCAGGAGGCACGCAGGGAGAAAGACACAGTGGTCCATTTGCAAAATAAAGGAATGACATCCATCAGCTCTCCCACTCACCAGAAACCCGGCCTTCCCCCACCCCCCGCCCAATCACACAGGAGTGTGTGGGAGCCCCCACCAGGCCCTGAGGGCAGCTGTCTCAGGGCCTCTGAGGACAACAGCACAGAGCCAAGGGAAGTGGGCCTTCATCTTGCCTACGTTCTGCAAATGTGACCCCACCTTCCAAAGGTCCCTCGCCCCGGGTGGGATGGGGCTAGGCACAGGGTTCTGTGGTCAGAACGACCTGGTCCCAGGCCTGGCTTCTCCACCTGCCAGCTGTGTCTTGGGGAAGTCACTGGGCCTCAGTTTCCTCATCCAGAAAGTGGGCATCCTAAGAGGAGCACCGATCTCATCTGGTTGCCGTGAGGAACCCATGTGAAGAGCTTAGAACAGTGCCTGGCACCCAGGACACACTGCACAAGTATGGGCCACGACTCTCCCCACCTGTGAAGCAGAGCCAATTATACCCACGCTTGCTAATTACCTGCCTTGCTAACGACATCCTACCTTGCGGGGTATAAAGCAGGGTTCCACTGCGTGTCCCAGCCCGCCCCTAAAACTGACCGGGGCCCCACCAGCCTCCTCCTGCCCAGGGCAGCTCCAGGCTGCGGCCACATCCACACTCTCCTGGGAGCCGCGGTTGTGGACAGGGAGGGGGCCTCCAGCCCCTCCTGCTCAACCTCCTCACCTTGGCCCAGAATCCCCCCGAGGCATCCACGGCAGAGTGAAATGAGGACCCTCAACGGCAAACAGCCCTCCAACCCGTGCGCCCTGTCTGGGGTGGGTTTGCACATTAAAGCAAGAATGCCATTTCCCACCTGAGAGGGCAGCCATGAGACAGGCAGGCTGTTGGGGCAGCGAGGGAGCCCGGCGGCAGTCACATGCCCTGGGCAACCTCTTGGGGCCACGGGGTGACACCTGCCAAGAACTTACAACCCAGTAGGTCTCTGCCGGGAGTTCAGCTGGATACAGTAAAAATTAAGGTTCCCAACAGCATGGACAGTACATTCCCATGTGTGGGCACAGGCATGTGGCCACTTGTGTGTAGAAAATTCAATGAAAAAAGGCTATCTGGGGGCTGGCCCAGTGGCGCAGCACTTAAGTTCGCACGTTCCACTTCAGCGGCCCAGGGTTCGGTGGTTTGGATCCCGGGCGCGGATATGGCACCACTTGGCAAAAGCCATGCTGTGGTAGGCGTCCCACATATAAAGCAGAGGAAGATGGGCACGGATGTTAGCTCAGGGCCAGTCTTCCTCAGCAAAAAGAGGGGGATTGGCAGCAGATGTTAGCTCAGGGCTAATCTTCCTCAAAAAAAAAGAAAAAAATCAGGATTTAAGCAAGGACCCGCGGGCAGTAAGCGACCAGAGAGTGGCATTGGTCCGGGGTAGGAGTGTACTTCACTGTTTACTATTTGTATTCTTTAGCACTATTCAAACTCTTACCTTAAGCATGTGGTTTCCTAATTAAAATATTTTCTAACCTGACATTTAAAGTAAGATATTAAATTAAAAACTTGGAAAACAGAAAAAGGCCAGAGAAGAAAATATTTCAGACAATTTCAAAAAACAGGTTCTAATAACTGTTAAAACATGATCCCCTTTTTGAAGTCGGCTGAGTGGATTTCATCAAAACAGAAGTTTTCAGGACAGCAGACAGACCACCTCATTTCCAGTCATCCCAACATCTCGTTGGCCGCCTTCTTCTAAGAAACCCTGACAAAGAGGACAGCCTTCCGGGGCAGGTGCAGGTGAGCGTCACAGACCCTCAGCCCACTCGGGGCAGGGGAGGGCCGGCCGCCAGGACCCACAGCGCCCCAGTGGGGGGGGGTTGTGGGGGGGGAGGCAGCCTTGCAGCCACAGTGCTGCAGCAGGAACAGAAACCTGCAAGTGCCAGAAAGAGGGAAGAACCCGTCGCCTGTGGGCTGGCCGGAGGGCAGGAGGACTGGGTTTCCCAGGAGTCTGTGCACGTGACTTCATCTGCCTGCAGCCCATGGCCTAAGCGTCGTTTCAGGGCTCTGCGATGTTCCATAACTAAACACAGTAACATTGGCCATTCAGAACATTGCCAACTTCCCACTTAAAATTCACTTTCAAAGACTGATTTTAACCACCAGCAAAACCTGACCAAGAACTCTTCTATCTAGAACGCACAGCCTCCTTGCAGAGGTCTGGGTGCCAAAAAAGGGCACCGTGAGACGGTCACAGGCTCTGTCCTTCCCTCTCTGGGGGCAGGAAACAGGCTCAGGACACTGACTTGTCACACTGACAGGCGCACTTCCCTCTACTGGGAAATACCGTACATCATTTCCATGATTTACTTTCATTCAACTCTCCTCTGAGTTTTTCCAGTTAGTTGAGCTGTGCTTTAAAAGGCATACGTTCCCTGCTATTAAACACTGTCAAGTCATCTAGCACATTTTTATACTTCTTTCAAGCCAAGGAGACGTCTTAATTTCGCTGGTATTTATTCTCCTCCTAACAGTGGAGGCAGCAGGGTGTGATAGCCTGAGTGCAGGCTCCAAGGCCAGCCTGCGGGGTTCAGATCCAGTGCTGCCACTTCCCAGCTGTGACCTAGAACAGGTCACTGCCCCTCCACCTCCTGGCTAACTCCTCCAGTCCCTCCACCTCCCTCAGCTCCTCCCTCAGCTCATCCACTTCCCTCAGCTACTCCCGCAGACCCTCCACCTGCCTCAGCCACTCTCTCAGTACCTCCACCTCCCTCAGCCCCTCTACCTCCTTCAGCTACTCCTCAGACCCTCCACCTCCTTCAGCTACTCCTCAGACCCTCCACCTCCTTCAGCTACTCCCTCAGCACCTCTGCCTCCCTCAGCTCCTCCAGCTCCCTCAGTTACTCCCTCAGCCCCTCCACCTCCCTCAGCATCTCCATCTCTTTCAACTACTCCCTCAGTACCTCCAACTCTCTCAGCCCCTCCATCTCCCTCAGCTGCTCCCTCAGTACCTCCACCTCCCTCAG
This sequence comes from Equus caballus, assembly GCF_041296265.1. Classification (NCBI taxonomy): domain Eukaryota; kingdom Metazoa; phylum Chordata; class Mammalia; order Perissodactyla; family Equidae; genus Equus; species Equus caballus. The sequence continues at coordinate 66,156,211 of NC_091706.1, read as the reverse complement.
CTAATCCACTTCTGTCAGCCACTCCCTTGGGACAGAATAAGATGCTGCCTCACCTCTGGGAATGAAGCTGCATGGATGAGGACTTGTAAAGCACATATGTGTGCTACCAAAGTGAACTTAAATAAAATGTCAACACAGTAACACAAAATAGCCCTTTGCCCTATTGGTGCAGCTAGGACACACCCCAGCACAGGGAAGGGTCCAGCCAGACTCTCACGGCCACACTGGCCACATCCCAACAGAAACAAGTACGGGGAGAGAAGCAGGTTTTCTCAGGCCCACATCAGCCCCCATGCTGGCTCTCCCTCTGACTAACGCCTAGATTCCAAGCCCCTCTCTCTAAACCCATGACCACGACCATCAGCTTCTACTACCACCCCCTGGTCCATGAGCCTGAAACGGCTTGGACTGGGGTGTGTCCTCTGACCCCAAACTCGCTCAAACCCATTCGTTCAGAGCCCGGACTCGGCCGCCTCAGAGCAACCTCAGCCCTCTCTTCCCAAAGTGTGTGGTGGGCAGGGCTGCCCCTCGGCTCCCCCAGTCTGCAGCCCTCTCCCACCCCTGCTACCTGCCCTCCCTGTGGAGCTTTGAGCTCATGGCTGCCCAGACCTCCTGGGCAGAGCTCCCCATGCACCCTGAGTCTGTGTGATGTCGGGGCCCCACAGCTGGGCAGCCAGGACTGAGAACCAGCAGACGCCCCATGAGACTGCTCACCTGTCTCAGGGTCACCCTGCCTTCCTGCTCCACACAGCCTGGCTGTGCTTCCACCAGGACATCCTCGTCACCCACCCACCGAAATCTGGTCATCACTGCCCTCAGCTCGCAGGCCAGGGCAGCCTCGAAACCGCCCGCAGAGCCCGGGGCCTGGAGTCGGCCAGCTCCACGTGCTGGGTCTCGTGAAAAACTCAGGCAAGAAGAATACCGACTGTGCCACCACAGACGAGGGCGAGAAGGTGACCACTCGCTAGAGCAAAGAGGCGGTCCTCCTGGATGCTGCCCGCCTCGCTCACGACCCGGCTTCCTGCCAGGCTGTGCTGCACTCGGCCCGCACAGCCAGTGACCCAGGGCGTCACGGCCGCAAGACGGGAGGTTGCTCATGTCACACACGTCCCACTCCCCGGGCCACAGGGCGTGCCTGTAAATGCCGGGTATCTGAAAGAATCCCTCGTGGGGCAAGAGCCTCAGCCACCAGGGGCTCAGCCCTGCTGCCCCGACAACGGGGGTACCAGCCGTGGGCTCCCTTGCTGCCTCCAGGAGCAGCAGTGAAAACACCCCCGCCCCCCGCCCCCAGCGCACGCCCAGTGAGACAGGTTTTCTGCACCACTGTTGCAGAGGAGAAGCAGACCACAAAACGCAACAACCATCCCGAGCCAAGACCAGAGCTGGCTCTCCCTCCCTCCAGGGTCGTGCACTGCCCACAGGCCTTGTCGGCCCACCCTGGGCTCCGGAACTGCCCACCGCACTGGGGTGGGGCTAGAAATGGCTCTCTGCAGAAGCATTCTGTCTCCAGGTCTGAAGTGATGTCCCTTCTGCCACCGACCTTCAGCCCCTAGCCCAGGAACTCAGCAGAGACGAGGGCATCTCGGCCCCACTGGAGGAGCTTCAGAAACAGGGGTTTCCCCTTTTTGCCTTTTGCCTGGTGGAGAAGAATCTGACCAGAACCAGCTGGGATCTGGGGCTGGCTCAGGACTCTGCTCCGAGCTGCCTGGGGCAGGGTCCTGCACCCCCATATGCCCACAGCCCCCTCCAAGTGTCTGCAGGGAGTATGTGCGGTTTCACCAGGGGCCCAGCCTTCTCCTGCCCCGGCCGTGGCCCCCAGACCCAGCCAGCTGCAGGAGTCGAGGAAGCCTCTCCCCTCAGCAGCTGCCAGAGGGATGACCTAGGAGCCTCGACAAGCCCAGGCCAGAGCGGGGATGTCTTTTTTAAGTCTCAAAACCACAAAATGCCACTCTCTCTGCCTTCATTTTTAGTGACTCCTTAAAATATACAGCAGAATTACAAAGTTAGGCCAGCTTGACCACAGGCCGCCATCCAGCTCGCGTCGACAAGGGCCGAAGCCAACACGAGGCCCAGCCCCTGCAATCAGCCCTCCTGGGATGCGGCCTTCGCTCCGGCTTGGGCAAGGCAAGGCCCACTGGAGAATCCATATGCTCCGGGAAAAGCACTGCAAGTCCACAGATCACCTCGCTCCCGGCAGGACACATGGAATTTTCACCATTCCATCACCTCGGGCCGCCAATCCCCACGGCGGGAATGACTCTAGACCTCTGCTCACTCTCTTGTGCACACAACCACACACACAAACCTTTTGTTCTGATTCCCCAGCTTCCACACCCCTCCCAGGGCACCTCCAGGAGTGCCAACTCAGCCCCCGGGATTGGCTGAGCACTTTGCAGCAAACCTGTTATTTCTAGACTCTGCTGCCTCCAAGCCACGTTCAACCCACGCCCGGTCAACAGAGGACCAAGCGGCCACTGGGCGGGTGGACCGGCCTCCCAGGAGCACTCAGAAGGGGACGAAGGACAACCACACGCCTGGTGTGAGGAAGAGGAGAAGCAGAGCCGAGGGCTGCACGTATGCCGGGAAGGTCCCAGCCTCCCCCTGGCCTGGGGGCTCCAGGACTTCCTCTGCTGCTGACACGGTCCTGCCATCCACATGCGGGTTCACGGCCAGAATTCCTATCATCTCTACTTTCCAAACAGCCAGCAGAGGTGCGACCCAACATGAGACCACCACCAAGTGACTCTGACTGGAATGCCGTGAACCCAGTGCTGGACCGGAGCAGCCTCCCCTGCGGTTCTTCTCCAGCCTTCCAGATGCTTCCAGGCGAAGCTGCTGTGCTCCCCCACTCCCCTCCAGAGTGACGGGAGAGGGCAGGACCTAAAACGAGGCAGTGTCGGCACCGAGGGGCCTCGAGTCCCAGACCTCCAGGTGCGGCCAAAGCTGCCAAGGTCAGACGGAAAGCACGCCATCTCAGGAGGGCACGTAATCCAGGCGGTACTGAAAACCAAGTGCCAGCGCCCCTCCAGACGGCGGGAAGGTACCTGGAGGAACCCTTGCTGCCCTCCCCAGGCGAAGTGAAGCCGGAGTCGCAGGGACCCTCAGAAGTAACACAGCGCACCCCCAGTTCCAGGGACTCACTCTGCAGTCTCCACACGGGGAGGAGATCTTCTGCCTTCACAAGCCACTGCTAGTGGGACCTGATCCTGTCAACCTAGGACCTGCTCCTGGAGCCTGGCCCAGGGGGCCTAGGGCCCGAGAAGGCCTGTCCTTCCAGCGGGGCAGACAGTCCCACGGGGATGGGCTTACCCGCTCCAAGCCCTGAGTCACCTTTTAGATGATTCAGGATGCGTGGGACACGGAACGGAGGCAGCTGGCGTGTCACCATCACGCAGCATCTCCCAAGTGGGAGGGCTCTACAGAGGGGTGAGCCGCCACCCCCTCTGTCTCCTGCTGCCCCTGAGAGGCGTGTCCTCACGGGACCACCAGGAAGGCACAGATGCAGAACGGAGCATGAATGAGGCAGAGGGAGCGGGCTCTTCAGTGCCTGCCTGGAGGTCGACCCTCACAGTTCACGGGAACCAAAATCAACTGAAACATGTAAGAGGTTCTAGAACATTCTCACACCATGACAAGCTGGGCTGCCCTCTCCGTCCCACTAGGGCCCTGCCACCCTGTCCCTGTGGAGGATGTATCATGGCCCAGAACGACTCGGCTTGGCTCGCAATGGCAGAGGAAGGCGCGTTCCTCCACTGGGTCATGGTGGTGCCAGGGAAAGGCCTTGGGCTCGGCACACATTCACCGCCTTGTGCACATTGGCGCCCTCACCCAACAGCAGGAGACGTTGGGGAAAGGACGCAGAGACAGAACAGAGGGGAGCCCAAACATGGGTCCTGGAACTGTGCCAGCCAGAGGAAAGCGCTCAGTGTTCCCACATTTTAGGACCCTTCTCACAGGACATGGGCATTTCCAAGACCGAGGAAATGGGAGTAATGGTGTGTCGCTAATCTCTTTTCTGGAATTGCTCAGCCAACAGAAAAACGGATATGTGTGGACACAGATCAAACAGCCCCACTGGGGCCTCGTTTCCTGCAGAACTGGACCTGGCGCATAGCCAGGTGGTCATGCCACCCCACCAGGCAGGACCCACCACCGGCTCCCGGGCACCCTCTCCCTGTAGCTGGAGTGCCATGGGCGTGTTCCAGCCGCAGAAACATAACTGACCCTCCCGTCTAGGCACTCCCTTCTAACACCAGCCATGGCCCCAAGGAGGCTGGGCCTCCCCGAGCTCACGGTCCACTGGCAATGCAGGTCAGGCCTCTGGCATCCCACAGGTCCCTAATGACCACCGCCCCCAAGGAGAGCACTGGGGCGTCTCCATCCCAACTCCTGCCTTTCCTCATGCTGGGGACTTGAAGCAAGAACCCTTAGGGGCAAATGAGCACCTGTGGAGGGTCAGCTGGCCGATCCATCAGGTCTCGTGGGGTGGGTGCTGCCCTGTGGGGCCAGGGAGTGCCGCGGGCTGATCTCAGACAAATGCGGCCTCGGCTCTGAGCTCCGGTCCTGGGAATGGGCCCCTCCCCTGCCTGCAAAGCCCACCGCCGGCCAGGCCTCCCACGAGCACTTCTGCTTTCCCTGTGACCACACAGAGGGATGCAGTCTAGACAGCCACCCAGGGTGGCACGGACACCATTTCCTGCGAAGTTGTTCCCTACCCTCTGGGCACCCCAGGTTCAGGATAGTGTCACCCTGCTTTCCTCTGGGCCCCACACCCCGTGTGGCCCAGTACCACCCGTCATGTCCCTGCCAGGGACACTTGAGCCACTGCGTGCCAGACGCAGCGAGGGACACGGGCTAGGCCTGTGGCCGCCCAGGTGGGCAGGGGGCAGCTGAGGAGAGGGTAGGTGTCCTGAGCCATGGGTGGCTCTCAGTGCTGCACAGACCACACCTCGGAGAATCCTCAGCACCCCTTCACTTCAGACTGCAGGAAAGTGAGGCACAGATGGCTCCCAGCCCCTGCCTGGCCCTCCCCCACACCGGGCCCTGATCCCGACAAGGCTCCCGCAGCCCTACCTCCAGGCGTGGGGCGGTGGGCACCCCGGAGAGGAAGTGCCTCTCAGAAGAGCAGAAAATGAGGTCGCCCCGGGGTGGCCACAGGTACCAGTAAAAGCAGAAGGCACATCCTCCTTCTCTCAGACCTTGTGGGCAGCCCACGTGTCGTCCCTCAGTGCTGCCTGGGCCCCGCCCCGCCTACCTCCTCTCCACATCCCCTTCAGCCTCCGGGGACCCTCCAGTCACCCACTCTGGTCCGGAAGCTGATGCACGCCCGAGAGAGGGGCGGGGAGGGGAAGTGCAGGGCCCCTGTGGGGAAGTCGCCCATCTCAGGCCCAGGAAGCACCATGTCCCAGAGCACTGACAGCGAGGGCGGCCGGCTCCTTCCCCCAGGACATTCACCCACCAGACACTGACCACCAGACACCCCTCTGGAGGCAGGCAGCCCCCTGCGGGCAGGCTCCCCATCCTCCCTCCTTGCCAGCAGCCACCCCCTTACCATCTGGCTGCCTCGTCTTAGCCTTGCTCCTCACCTGTGGGAGGCCAAGGACACACACCTGGGGGCATCGACTTCCCCATCATCCCAGCAAGAGCCTTCACAGCTGGGAAGGAGTGAGCCAAGCCACCCAAAGACACCACGGCTGTGTTGACCTCTCACGGGAACCTTCCAGTACCAGGATGTGCCAGGAGCTGCCACCGCCACCGCCACCATCACTGCCACCACCACCATTGCCGCCATCATCACCACCATCACCACCATCATCATCATCATCATCCCTGTTCTGCAGAGAACACCCAGGCTTGGAAGCTGCCAGAAGCCACGCCAGTATAGAGCAGTGGGGTCAGCAACTGATGCCAGCCTGCCCCCACCACCACCTGGAGGCTCCTCAGGGCCAGAAAGCTAAATTTCCCCTCCGATGGAGGAGACCCTGACCCAGGTGGACCCCATCAAGTCAGTAAACACAGCTGGGCATAACGGCACTCCTCACGTCTAGTGTCTTATCAAAATCACAAACTTGCTCCAAGTTAGAGTCCAGCGGCCCTTTGCAAAGGACAGGTTCTGACCAACAGCGGCCGCCTTGGAATCTCTAGGCTGTCAGATGTGTCTCGGCCTCCGGGAGACGCTGCTCTCAGGGAGGTCTGGGGCGATGCCTTCCAGAGAGATGCACGCTGCTACCCAGGGCAGTCAAGAGTGCTCCACTCACTCTGGCTAGCTTTAAAAGTGAGACGAAATCACTCACGCAAACTGAAGTCCAGGGGTGAATGAAGAGAGACCAGTTTCATGCTCAGAAGAATGTGGCTGCCAGGTTTCTGTTCAATGTCAAGCTGTCTTAGACGGGGCATCTGAAAACTCAGATGACGGTAAAACCTCATTAAAAACTACAAAACTCGTATCGCAGTTTCCAAAGCTGCAGCTTCACCCCGGCCTGTGGTCACAGGGGGGCACGGGGCGGCGGCTTTGCAGGCGGAGATGATCACCAGCCTGGCTGCTCAGGACAGGCTCCAGGCCTGGGATGCCAATCACACCCAAAGCATCCTCAGGCGACAGAAGGTTCTAGAAACATTTCAGCCATGGGGAGGGAAGATTACTCAGAGGCGAGAACACACATCACAAAATTTTAGAACTGGAAGGACTTTTTCATGATCCTCTCCCAACTTGCAGCTGGAAACTCAGAGTGCCTGCCCCAGCTCACCCAGGCTGCCCCAGCCCCGTGCCCCCCACCCCACAAGATCCCTGGGGCCACCTCTCTTCTAGGCTGGAACGGCTGAGGCACGCCATACCAAGCAGCCCCCTCACACACATACCTGCGTGGACCCCACAGTCCGCAGGTGAGAGGCCCCTCAATCGTCAGCAGAAACAATTCACTGCCTCTCTGGGGGTACCTGCCCCCCCGGCAGTAAAGCTCCCACCTGGGACAAGAGCCGGCACTTGGCGGGCGGCAGGGCCCAGGATGGAGAAGAGGACCTGCAAAGGTGATTGCTCCCTGGGGAGGGCGAAGAAACGCCTGGCTTTGTGAAGGAGCCTGACCAGCTCTGCCACACTCACTTCCGCAGCCTCCGAAATCCCCCAAGTTCAAAAGGATGCCAGCCCAGGAATGTTTACCTTCTCGTCACTTTAACAACAGAGATTTACGATCTCGGTGTGCACCCGTCAGGAACCGGCTAAATAAACAACAACATGAGAGCACGCTATGCAGGCAGCACATCCATCCAGGCAGTGCTCACTGATGAGCACAGAGGAACACAGCGTATTATTAAATGCAAAGAGGAGCCCATAAAACAGCACTTAAATGGACGCTTATTCGTGTAAAAGAACAGCCAGGGGAGCTCACGCCCAGAAGGGCCGTGGGCAGCACACCCTCGGAGTCCCAGGCCCTCGCCTGCGCTGACTCCGGGATCTGGATCCTGGCAGGGCGGCACTACCTGCTTCCGCGGGCGAGCGCGTCGGGCTGGGCGCACCTGCTCTCAGAGCCCGAGCCCCAGGCAGGCTGGCGGGACCACCTGTCACAGGCGGAGGAGGGGCGCCAGGTGTGAGCAGTGCTCGCTTCTGGGCGGGGGACTTCAGGGGCATCCGTAAATATCTTCTTTGGACTCCACTGTGTCTTCTAAATTTCTTTATGTTAGAAAATCTATTTTTCAGTATTTTTCTCACAAAACCCTGTTGTCTCCAAACAAGAGCGGTTTCCCCAGATTCTCTCTTTCAGCCCCTTCCCCGGCCACCCTATATGAAGGGGAAGGTGGCCCTGAATTCTCCCAGGACCCATTCCTGCCACCCTCAGGGACACATTCCAGTCCTTCCATCCCTCAGCTGGACCAGGGCCACACTCTGGCGTCCCCAGCAGGACTTGGCTTCCTCACGCCTTCATCTCCCTGGTGTCGCACCTCCTTCACCTCCACATCTGTGCTCCCTGCCCGTCGAGGTCTGACTCGTCTGTTGATCCCCCAAGAGACACCAGAGCCTGGCTGCCTGGGTTCGAGCTCTGGGCCCCTCGCCAGCATGTGACCAGGGCCAGCAACCGAACCCCCTGCCCTGGGATTCTGAGCTGTAAGACGGAGCTGGCCTCAAAAAGTGCGCAGGCTATTTATAACACCACTTGGCACAACAGACCGTAACTTCTAATGACATTACTGACATCTCCCACGGAACGGCCAGGGCCGTCTGCTAAGCCTTTAAGGCGATCATCCAACTGCAGCTGCATCTAACTGGATAACAACAGCGGCCGTAAAAAACCAACTGTGCCAAGTTTCACATTTTGCTCTTTCTACAATGACTCTTCCCCAGAGACACTGGTCATAGAGAGGAAGAGCTTGTCCTTGGTGCCCAAGGACACCCACCTCATCTACGCACCTCCAGGCGGCTCCAGTCTCAGCCTCTGACTCTCACAGCCTGTCCTAAAAGACGTCACCTGCAGAGCGGCACCTGCTCAACCGGAGGGCAGCCGAGCACAGGTGTTGCTGACGTGGATACTGACTCATGCAGCGACCTGACACTCAGATTCCAAAGCAGAACGTGTAAGAAGATCCACCGGGGGGTGGGGGAGGGAGAAGAGGAAGGGCTCATGCAGAGCAGCCTGTGAGAGCCAGGCCGGGCGGGGCGTCCCCTGCCAGCACACTGGGCACGAACTGCGCTGCCTTCCAAGCGCCGGCACCACGGCTGGGCCACCCTGTGTCCCCATCCCCACTCATCGTCTCTGGCGCCCAGGGAGTGAGGCCCATGGCAGGGATAGCGGGGGTCATGCCCATGGGTGCCAGCCTCCCTGGACACCCGCATTTGCTCGGTGATCCCTTTATTGGTTTAACTCTCTAAAATGTTTAGTAACTGGGATGACTCAGCTGTGGCTGTCAACGAGACAGCTGTCTCTCGGAGAAAAGAAATCAAACGGCCCTCCCCAATTTGGGTGTGGCCGCACTGGCCCACCTGTAAGCGGGAGGAGGACAAGCCTCTCTCCAAAGAGATGGAGAGCCACACCAGGCCAGGAAGTGAGAGCAGCTGGCACAGAGCCTGGAAGTGCAGACTGTGGAATGCACGCCCCGCACCTCACCAGGCCCACCCCAGGACCACAGCCTGGGGGCTTCCTCTCCACAGGACCTGTCCCCATGCTGGTGCTCGAGGCACAATGAGAGCCGGGCCAGGCTCTGCCCTTCGCCTTGCGCCCCCAAATCCGCACACAGCCTGGCGGCCGCCTCACCCCCACATTCCCTGCCTGGTGAATTCTCCAGAGGCCTGGGGCTCAGGGGTTGCCATGGTTCACAGCTTGACCTCACCTCTGCAGTCCTTCGGGCTCCCAAGGACCGTGCCCTCCCACGATGAGTTCCGGTCCGGGGTTCAGTCGATGAGTTTGATCCCTGCTCAGATGAGTGGAGGAAGGACCTCAGGAAATGAGGGGTGCAGTTCCGTCCACACCAGATCTCCCCAAGCTTCCAGGGCCCGTTTCCCTTCCCGGGGAGCCCTGAGCTGCCTCGAGGACGAGAGCCTGAGAACCCTCCACAGAGATCACTCGGAACCTGCCTGCTCATCCAAGGGGAGTGTAAGGCTCGGGCTGACGGGGCAGGGACAAAAGGATCTCACATACACGTGCACACGAACACATCACACACACATGCACACATATATCACGTGCACATGCATCGTGCTCACACACCTGCACCAACCATACATGCTTGAACACACACACATGGAGACCAAGGAAGTGCAGAAGAGTGCAGGCGGAGGCGGAGTCCCTCATGGGTCCCACACACCTGCCTCTCACAGAGACTGCGGAAGGTGACACAGGGGCAACAAGAGCTGAGGTCCCCGGAGGGAGAGAGAGAGGGAACCCTGAAATGTGGGCCGGCCTGATTCCTTCTCAACCCAGAAGGTCCCTGGAGGGTCCACACAGTGTCCCTTGCACTGCATCCTGGAGCAGTGTCCACGGCAGCCGGCGGCCGGTTCTGACCCAGCGCAGGGTAAGATGCCCACTCGGGACTTGCAGATCCCGAAAAACAGACACGATTTGGTGCTGCAGATGATGCTTGAGAAGCGGGAGAAAGCAAAGGAGTTTCCACCTGAGGCTTTCCTCAAACACAGAAGCAACACCTCGTACTCTGCAGGACGGCCGCCACCAGACAGCAGAGAGCAACACGCGCCAGGACGATGCAGAGAAGCTGGAGCCCGGCGCGCTGGGGTGGGAGCGTGAGCTGGTGCTGGTGCAGCCGCCGTGGGAAACGGAGCGGAGCTCCCTCACTAGCTGAGACCTAGAACCACGGGCAGGATCTTGAACAGATATCTGCACACTCATGTTCAGGGCAGCATCATCCACAACGGCCCAAAGGTGGAAGTATCCCAAATGCCCATGGACGGATGAGTGGATAAAAACCGTGCTCCATCCACACAACAGGGTGTTACTCCATTCCCTGGTGGGGAAGAGGGCATTCAGTCACTCTGCAGACACCTCTGCCCTCCGCCCCTCCAAGGTGGCCGGCCAGCTTCACCATCGCCACCCGGCACTGTGCCTGGCACCTGAGGGCACCAGGAGCCCACAGGGCAGTCACTGCAAGGAGCGCAGACTGCCACTAACGAGGACCAGCGCGTGGGGACACTTGGCCCTTGACCTTTCCACGGGTCGTCTCTATGTGACACAGGAGTGACAGAAGTGGCACAGCTCCCCTGCACATGGCGAGAGGTGGAGGGTGGGCAGCATCTGGGAGCATCAGAAAGTGCTGGAGTGCCAGTAGCTCACTCCCTTTCTAGAATCTTCTGCCTCTGCTGACTTGGCCCTTCTGCCAGGGCCAATGCCCCAGGGTGGACCCCTGCAAGTGGAGGATACATGCAGTACTTCACATGGGAGCGGAGCTGACAACCGTCTCCAGGCGTCTAAGTGTCAAGATGGGCCAGAACTTGGCCAAGAGATGCAATAATGCTTCTGGAAGGTGGACTGGGATCCCCCCCATGCCACCCAGGCCCAGGACACACCCATCGTGGCTGCCCCACCCCCACCGCATGTCTGGGGAAGCCGGGGGGGGGGGGGGGGGGCTGTCAGGAGTCACGGTCCTGGTGTGAGCCAGGCTCCAGGAAACTTCTAGAAGACAGGATGTCAGCAGGAGGGTGCTGGCTGTCTTCTAGGCTGAGGCTCGGTCTCCCCACCACGATCTCCTGGACACACACTCCAGGCTGACATCCAGAAGAGACCTGAGGTTGGCGAGAATACAGGGGGTGTGTCTCTGTGTGCGCTGTGTGGGGTCATGTGGTGTGACAAACAAATGGCAAGCAGTAGGATATACTGGAGTCTACGAGGAAGCCATTTGGTGTAAACCTAATTCAGCCCGACCTTGTTTCTCCAAAAGGGCCTGAGCATGCATTGCACGTCTGCTTTAAGTATTTGCTGTGTCCCAAAGACAACAACAAATGGCCTTAAGGTAAAGATACAATTTCCCCCCACATTGGCATTCCCCTAAGGATAAACGTCACTCCCTAGGTTAGGAACTGACTGCTGTGCTCATCTGTGACCACCCAGCTAGAGACAACAGACCCGCCACCCTGCTGTGTCCACCGAGACAGTACACCTACCTGCCGTGTCCATCAATCGCTGTGCTGACAGGGCAATCTTGTGACTATTGTAAAAGGGATATTTCAATCACATGTAAAACATGTTCTTTGAGGGTATATAACCACTCTGTACACCCCACTTCTTTGGGGCCCTTCCTTCCTTGGGGAAGAAGGCCCCAGGGTAAGCTAGCCTGCAGATGTGGCTTAGAATAAACTCACCCTGATTTTGATTTATAGATTGGTTATGGATTATTTTCGCTGGCAGGTGCGTGTGTGTTCATGTGTGTGGTGTGTGCCTTTGCGCGTGCATGCATTCGTCTGGGGTGTGTGCATTTGCGCGTGCGTGTTCTGACATAAAATAAGAGCTGATGGAGAACTATGGCGAGACCAGGTGAGCGCCGAGTGACACACGCACGCTGTCGGTCAGAGGAGGAGGCTGACCAGCCGCGGTCCCTACGGCTTGTTGGGAGAGAGACTCTTCCTCCACGCAGGACCTAGGACAGTTTCTGATGTGCTCTCGCCCTGAGAGGCTCATACGGGGACACCACCAGCAGCACCTCTGGCCGAAAATGTGACGATTTCCAAAAGCTTGTTCCTACATTAACCTGCCTCTCCCCCCGACACGCATGTACCCACACACACACCCCCCCAGCTGAGGCACCGTGTCGGCTCCCACCACAGACACGGCACTTCCACCACAAACCACGTCATGTCCCCAGAGTTTGGGGACCGGCATCCTGCAGACCCCCAATAAGCACGGGGCGGGGGGGTGGTGCAGGCAGGGGCTGGCGCAGCCCTCGGGCCACCTAACTTTCAGGACATGACACAGAACAAGCCAGAAACATCCGTAAAGGAAGTAAACCCGCTGCCTCAATGCCACAAAGCTAATCTACAGCTTACAGACGCTTCTGGAACCCACAGCACCACCAAAGGGCAAGGACGACGACCCACGACACGGACACCGGAAAAGATGTGCCCAAGGCCTCCGCCCTGGCGAGGGGAGGCTTTGAGGCTGAGGGCTCCCGGGTGGGGGGCTGAATTCAAAGGTCGGTCGGCCAACGCGGAAGCTCACCTGTGTCACGGGCGAGGACACATGCACAGGCCCCATCCAACAGAGGCAAGGCCGGGCCGGACATGGGGCAGCACAGCGCCCAGGGTGGGGCTGCGGGCCGCTCAGAGCCACCCGCTGTCGCTCCTGCCTCCCAGCCCGCCCAGCGAAGGCACTCCCTGAGCCCCGCTCACACCGCCCTGGCCACCGTGCATGCCCGGGGCCTGCGGTCACTCAAGCGGCCTTGAGAGTGCAGATGCCCGTGCATGGCGCATGCCCAGTCAGGTCCCCGGGCCAGGAGGGATGCTGGACGAGGAAGAAGTGTGGCCGGCTAGGCCCAGCCACCGCTGGCTGCTCCTGCCCTTGCAGGGCGCCGTGCGGTGAAGCTGGGCCAGGGCAGACCCGGCACCCTCCTGCTCCCACCTTATGCATCCCGAGACACACACCCGCCTCCTCCCTCCTGTTGTTAAATCCCACCTGTCCTTTGGGGCCAGCGGGACTCCAGCTCCTCCACAGATGCTCTCTGCCTTAAATCCCCATGGCCACCGCACCCGCGAAGCTCTGGCCCCCCCCCCCCGCCCCCGACCAGCAGCAGGAGCAGCTGGCTGTCCTGCCCGCGGGCACACTCAGTCTGTGCAAGCCCTCTGGGTGATTATTACACACGCAGAAGCTTGACCACCACCGGCCAGGATGACGCAGTGTCACACTGGATCCGGCACGTTCCTCGCTGCTGGGTAAGGGTTCACTGAGCTTGTCTCTACAAGTGGCTGTGAAGTCCCCCGGACACAAGAACACGTCTTAAGGGACCTGTCCTGGCTTCCTACGGCAGCTGTCAAAAACCACCACGAACTCAGTGGCTTAAAACAACATAAATTTACTATCTCAACAGTTCTGGAGGTCAGAAGTCAGACACGGGACTCACTGAGCTGAAACCCAGGGGGTGGCTGTGCCTTCTGCAAGCTGTAGGGAGAGCCCGTTCCTTTGTCTTTTCCAGCTTCCAGGGGCCTCCTGCATTCCTTGGCACACGGCCCCTCCCTCCTTCTTCAAAGCCAGTGAAGGGGATCAGAACACACCACCCCCAGATAGACCACTGTTACTGGACACAGGGCACCACCAGCTTCCCACGAGACAAAAACCAATTGTCAGCAGGCAAGATGGTGGCAGAGAAGGGGCATTTTATCAAGCAATAAACCAGCAAATTGGAAGATGGGGGGAGTGGTGTCCTAAAGAACCATCTTAAGGGGGCACAGAATCCTGCAGCAGTTATACAGGCCAGTGGGCAGTAGGGGAAGGGGTTAGGAATGTTGACCCTCTGGTGCTACAGACTGGGAGTTGCCACACCAGATCTTTCAGTTGTCATTGATGATGGCTATCAGCATAGACAGTGTCCGGGAGGTCATCACATTCCTGAGAAACTCAAAAGAACAAACTTACCATCTTATCATAGCTGGGAGGTACATACACAAGCAGGGGTCATAAAATCCACAGAGCAGGTGGATCTCCTGGAGGGTGCAGATCCAGCTGGGTTAGTCAGAGGTCATTCAAAGTTACAGTATGGTTTCTTTTCTACAATATGGCTTCCCTCACGTCAACCTTGTCTTGAGCCGGTATCAATACTTTGGCCTAAGGATTATTTTGAGTTGAAAGCAGTTGAGAAACAGGAAGAGCTTCCCATCCTCCCCATCGTGCTAAAAGCAGGACAAAAATTTCCCCTTGTAACATCTACCAGAGACAATACCAAGATGGGTCTGCATAACAAACCTTACTGAGCATCCCGTATCTACCATACATTTCCTAGTCATCTCCCCACAGTTTACTGCCCCTAGGAGCCCAAAGTCCCTTTCCTTTGTCTCGTCACTTCACAGTTTATCAGCCTTTGTTAAAGTGACATATAAGCCCCAAGTCTATCTGCTTCTTTACGTTTTCTTCTTTCCTGTGAAGCCCTGTGCACGTAACAATACTAAAATGCGTATGCCTTTTCTCCTGTTAATCTGTCATTTGTCCATTTAATTCGCAGGCCCCACTGACCAAACCTAAGAGAACAGAGGGACGGTTTTTCCTCCCCTACACCAGTAGCACAGCATCTTCGCTCCTCCCTGCCCTCCTCACGCTCTCTCATTAGGAATCTTGTGATTACATTTAGGGTCCACCCAGATAATCCAGGATCATCTCCTCATCTCAAAACCCGTAACTCAGTCACACCTGCAAATTTCCTTTACCAGCTAAAGTAATATCTTCCCAGGGTCCAGGGATTGGCATGTGGATGTCTTTAGAGGCCAGTATTCTGCCGCCTGCAGACCCTATCTGACCTCTGCTGCCATTTGGTAATGAGACCCAGGATAAGCACAACTTCTGATTTCTTTTTTTCTAGAAAAAAACTATGTTTTTAGGGATCTCCCAATTTCTTGATGCTGCGAAGTAATTAATATATACTCCGTAATTCTGCAAAGTCCAAACAGAACCTGTCTGCCTCCTGAGGGCTGAGCCAGCAGCCTGAGAGCCCAGAGCCCTCCTGGGTGCCATGCAGGATGGGGGGCAGCTGGGGGCGTCTTCCCACCTTGAGGACAGGGTGGGAGGTGTCGAGGCAGAAATCCAGGCTAGGAAAAGTCAGGATAAAGGCACCGGTCAGGCAGCATGGATTTTAAGAATGCTGGTTGAATAAAAATGCAAATGACTATTAAGAGAAACTGGAAAATAACAAGGAAACCAGCACATTCCACAGCAATCTGGACTTGAGGAGTCATTCAGATGCAAATTTTACCCCAATTTTGGAAGGATTACAAGTGCCCCCATTCAGAGCCCATTCCTATGTAAATACCAACCGCAGCCTCTCCCTGCACAGCCCCCAGCCCCGCACTTGCTGCCACTGTTTCTTTTCATGGGCCCTCTAAACACGGGCGGCCTTTTCAAGCAGGCACTGCCCGAGTTTCTGGTGTGGTTGTCACCCCCTCCAGGGCTCGACCCCCACCCCCCCCCCCGGGACGACACTCTCCCCAGATCTCAGACTTCCACACGCTTGGGGCTGCTGGACATGGTGGCATGCATGGCTCACTGTACAGACCACGTTTCAAGGAAGACCTGGACGGCAGCCACACCTGGTCCTTCGTGTAGAGCCGCCAGGGCCTGGAGGGGTCCCGGGGACCACTGTGTCCCGCCCAGCCCACCACCAGCCCCTGGATGGCCCCACTTGGGCATCTGCCAGGGCCACACCCACAGGTGGCAGGTCAGTTGGTGCCCACAGCCTCCACCCGCTTCCTTACAGAGTGCAGGTGAAATGGAGAAACCAAGAGACGGAGGCGATCCTAACGATAAAGGAAGGTGGAGAACACTCCAGCCCGGTGCCCAGAACCAGCCTCCAAGAAGAGGAACCAGGAGCATCCCCAGGCCAGCAGAGCACCCAGCCGACCACAGCCTCAGCCCCGGATGCTCGTTGACCAGCTGGACGGACAGAAGGACTCCTCTGGTCCTCAAAAGGGTGGCCAGTCATCCGGGCCCCGGTCACTCAGGCTGGGGACAGAAGGACACCTGCTTGCTTGCTCAGCTCCCTTCCACTCAACCGAGCTGTGAGCCTTGGGAAAACGAAAGCATGTCTACACAGATAAGAAATGCAGGATGTGCTCGGCGCTTGGCCCCTCTGTGCACAACCTCCGTGTCCACAAAGTGGGCATGGCCGGACGTCCCCCCATTATGAGGGGGATTCAGCATGCTCACACACGGCAAGCACTCAGAGAAAAACTCGAACTCTGATTTCTACACACTCCTGTGCCCAGTAGTTTGCAGGTCCTTGGAGTTTTCCTAAGAGAAAATACACCATCTGTAAAGAAAGAGGGAAACCCCAAGCCCCTGGCAGCAAACCCTAAAGAGCCAAGCCCTGCGGCCCGCCCGGTGGCCTCACCTCTCCCGGGGCTGGGCTCGCAGACAGCTCCCTGACCCTGTGCCGGCCACGGGCAGGACGGCGCTCAGGACACAGGCTGGCCGGCCGCCCCATCCTCACAGGGTCCTCTGCTGCCCAGGGTGTCTGTCCCGACGCCATGGGGTCCAGGGGCACAGGTGGGGAGGGGCCACGGGGCCGGCCACAAGGCACCCTTCAGCAGGGGACAAGGCCCCAGTGAGCTTCCCTCGGGCGTGGAACACGCTCGCCCCATTCTCTCCCTTTGAATGGCGGGCTGTGCGCGATGTGGGCCCGATTGTTCCCCTCTGTGGGCTCATTCAGGGCCCTGGCAGAGGAAGAAGGAAGGCGCTCTTGTCCCTGGGAGAAAGGCCCTTCGGTACCCTGGGGGAGGGAGAAGGGGTCTCGCCAAGGGCCAGCCCCTCAGTGCTTGAGGACCACGCAGGCCTGGCCATGGCAGTCCCCGAGCGCCTCCGGCTCCAGGGCAAGGACAAGCGAGCCACCCCTCTCCCGGGCTCCCCTGTAGAGCCTGGGCAAGTGCTCAGCACCCCCACTTCCCCCCGAGGTCAGAGTCCAGCCGTGAAAGCGGGGAGTCGAGGTGCCTGGTGGGGTGGTGAGAGTGAATGAGGGTGTGATGTGTGCAAGGCGTTCCCGACCCCTAGCCACGGCACAGCTGGGTGGAGTGACACCAACCCAGGACAAGTGCTGGCAGAGAAGCACCCACTGTCCCGGGCTGCAGGCCTGGCCGCCTCCTGACCACAGCCCATCAGCACCTCTCCAGGGACTGTCGCATGGTGTCTGAGGGGTGGGTGGGGCCGGGCCGTCCCATTACCCTGCAGGGCCTGGAAGGAGGCACACTGTGAGGCAGCAGGCAGGCCCAGCCTCCCAGACCACGGCCTCCAGCCCCGCACCCAGCACTGACCCCCCAGCACACCCCTGCCCACAGGCTGAGCCTCTGCAGTCACTGCTGCCACCAGCAACCCCATCCTCCTTGAGGGGAGGACACTGTCCTGGGACATGGCGGCCCTTGGTGATGGTGGGCACCAACCCACGTCTGCCGCCCGAAATGGGCACAGGCTCCAGGTGCTCATGGCTGTCACCAGGACAGAGGTCTGGCTGACGTGTCTAGGGCGGAAGAAAGCAGGAAGGTGACCTGGGTGGGGGGACACAGGTAACTGCCACACACTGAGTGTTTGAGCCTCGGTCATAAGCGAGACGGGGACTGGCCGTACCTGTCTGATGGACGGACGCTGTAGAAGAGGTCCACGCCCCGCCCCGGCAGGACGGAAACCCGCTTGGTCCCAGACCCCAAGTCTAAAATCCCTTCAGCCCAGCAACCAAGGTGCGAGTCCATCCCACCTGCGGCAACAGCGCCCAGGTGGCTGCCAGCACGACGGGCCTTGTCCCTTCCAAGTGGACAGTTTCTCATAATCCACAGAGGCCGTGGGAGCGGGTGAATCTACTCGAGGTGCGGTAAGACTGTGACAAGGAGGAGTGACAGATGCACACCCTGCGGAGGACGGACCCATGGACTCCAGGCACCTGGCCCAGTGACCTCTTGTACCTCCTTCCCCTGCAAGGAGCCTTTGGTGACAACGCCTTGAGCGTCAGCTCAGAGACAAGAGGCAGGAGAGGCAGGACGGATGCGGCTGGTGCTCAGGGGGCTCGGTAGGAATGTCACGCCCCAGCCTGGCTGGGGGACGACCTTCAGAGGCTCCCAGGGCCTCGTGATGCTCATCGGAAGCCCAAGAAGGCACACTCAAGGACATCTGCCGAGGAAGCCGCATGACTGCGCCCCTCACCAGTGTCAGAGCTGGGTCACCAAATTAGAGAAAATATTAATCCATCCATCGTGAGTGTAAAGCTGCTCCCGTCAAACCAGCATGAAGAAAAGGCTTATTCTGGCCGTTGTGAGAGACTAACATTTCTGGCTTTAAAGGTATTCTCGTGCAATGAGCTCAAGAATTCCTTATATCCTTCAAATACAATTATAAATAATTTATGAAGTTTAAGACTTTTACCAAGTCTGCAATATGGTTGAGAATTTTAGGATATTCTCATGGATTTATAATACACAGGTCATCTGTTTTAAAAAATCGGATTTTTTGAATCCTCTTTCTCTTTAAGATCTAGCTGCTGAGGGTGGAAACCACTCTGGTCTGCCCCTCTGAGGACAACTAGCTCTGAAGGCAATTCTCGTAAAGCAGCTGTGATATTAAAAGAAACACTTGCACCTGGGTAACATATTTCTTCAGTGATTAAAGATTTCACAAAAAAGTTAAGGTGCCAAAGAGAAGCTATGGGTTTCCAAGAACAGCCTCACCATCCACAAATAATGAGATGCGAAGTTTGGTTCCACTTCCATTTCAAAGTGTTCCTCCCTCAGCACTGGCTCAGCCCGAGAGACAGACCTCAAGAGAGACAGACCTCAAGAGAGAGAGACATCAAGATCATCGCAGCCCACAGACCCCAGGCCCCAAGGTGCATCGATGGGTCAACTTGACTTACAGTAAAAAGCAAGAGAAGTGTCTATTTTTAAAAACCTATTTACAGGTCCCGTATTTTCCATTTACAAAAAAGTTAGCAGTGAACGCAACGCACCAATTTTGGCCAAATGAACACCAACCAACCCATGTTCAAGATCACCAAACCTTAGTATCAATTTTAAGCATTAACGCAATCCTTGTTAGCCCAAGAACACACTACAGAGTAATTCTGCCCTGAGTGACGGCCTTGGTCACAGCCACAAAGCACACGCACCAGCTAGGGCGAGGAGAAGCACCAGCGACACGGACCAGCCAGCCTGCAGCTTACCAGGAACGGTCCAGACAGACGACGGAGGCCCAGGGGTTCATCAGCTCCCTCTCAACATGACCCTTGTCGGGCGGGCAACCAGGATACAGGCTTCTCTCCCGCAGACTCCTCACCTGCACACGTACTAGGCACTGATGTTCCCAGCCACACTGACCCCACTGGCCCTGCCCTCTGCTCAGGCACCCAGGGGGGCCTCCACAGCCTTCAAATGCAGCCCAGGCCCTTCTGGGAAAAGTGCCCTTCATCTCCCAGAAAAATGAGCCTCTCAGGGGTGTGCGTGGTGGACAGGCGATCGTGGGGCTCTCTGGGGTCTGCTTGGTAGATGGGCCATCGTCTGGCTGGAGGAATTGTGCATTTCCCAGGCAGACAACCCCAAGGCCCTGAGGCAAGACAGTGCAGCACATTAAGACACATCCAGAGGAGTGATGTGGCAGTTGTGCTGATACAGAGGGTGACCCTGGGCTCTGGCCACAGCACCTGGGCCATGCTGTGTTAGGCTGCCCTGGCCACAAGAAAGGGGCACAGGGAGCCAGAGGTAGGAAGACAGATCCACCAACCCCCTCAGCCCTGGGGTCTCCTCCGGGGGCTGTAGGGTCCCAAGCGCCCGGTGCCCTCTGTCCACATGGCTGTGGCTGCTTCCTGTCCACACGGACCCTGGTTCCTCCCTCCATTTCAGCCCCTACACCAGGCCTACAATTTCTGCTTCCAGCTTTCCCACCCAAGCAGGCACTAAAACCCTGTCAAACTTCGGCCTCTGCTCAGCAGCGCCACCCCAGGCTCCACTGCGAGGACAGAGGGCTGCAGCTGGCCCAAGGCGCAGGCTGCGACCCCCTCACGCAGGGGTCACCACCCAGAGGGCAGGGAGGAGGCGGATGCCAGGGGATTGACAGCGCCTCCCGGGGCACCACTCCACGGCTGTGTTTACACGTCTCTCTTCCCCCTGGATGTGCGGCTCTGTGTGCACATGCCCAAATCATGTAGGTGATGGACGCACAGACCCTCACATGTGAGGCTGGCGAGACCCTCCCCAGCCAGGGCACCAGGAGCATGCCACGTGGCCTCCCTCCCCTGCTGGCCGTGGCCTCTGGCCCCCGACTCGGTTCACTTCCCCCACGTGGCCCAGGTCACATCAGCACGAGTGCAATGGGACAGGCTCCGCTGGACACAAGCCTCGGGGACGAAGGGGGCAGGGGAGGGGCTGCCCAGCGCTCATCGCTGGGGCTGGGCAGCAGAGAGGAATGATAAGGGAGCCGGGCGCCCACAGGACCCCAGAGGAGAGGAACCGGGCGCCCGCAGGATCTCAGAGGAGGGTGGTGCTCACAATCTGAAAGATCAGAACAAACTGCCTGTCTGCCCGGGGTCACCGTCCTCCACTGACTAGAAACAGAGTCCACGGGGAAATCTGGAAACAGATGAGGTTCATTTCCACAGCCACCCAACAGCTGGCGAAGAATCGGGACCCCCGCCCCTGTGAGCTCTCCTGTTAGGAGCCCAACAGCCCAGGGGGTTACGATGCATGCAGCCCTGCAGGAGATTCACACCAGACAGCCCTCCTTGCACCCGCCCAGTGAGGGAACAGACCAGACCACCGGGCACAAACGGCACAGCGCTGGGCCGGGTTCACATGCCCCAGGCAAACCCCCAGTCGGGGGTGCCAGGTACTGTCTGCAAACTCCCGAGGACAGTGCATCACACAGGCCACTCCCCCAGGCCACTCCCCCGTGTGCATAAGCCCAGAGCCCCAGGAGCACTTCTCACAGCGGGGTGTCGCCTCCCACCCAGCGTCAGCTGCTCTCCGTCCTCCCCACGGGAATGGCTCCTCCTCCTCCCCCCCATGGGGCCTGTTCTCCATTCTCCCCACCCCACCCTCCCCCCCAGCCACGAGGCCGGCTCATCGTCCTCCGCCCACAGGAAGGCTCCCAGTTCACCTTCCTCTGACCTCGGCCCAGACGGGCTGCACTCTGGTCTGGTTATTCCTGCACAGCCTCCAGTCACACAGGTGTCTAGGACAAAGGAGCCCGCCCCGTGAAACGCATCTGGACCCCACCTGCCATGACTGCCACCTGTAGATCAGGCTGGGCCACCAGCAGCTGCCAAGGAGAACCTGCTGGGGTACAGAGTGTGGACAGTCCCAGCCCGCAGCACCGACGCCCACTCACCCCATCCTACCCACGCCCACCTCTGCTGAGGCGACCTCCTCAGGCGAGTCTGCTAGTTGTCACTCCTGTGTGGGGTCAGGTGTGGGAAGCTCAAGGCACATCTCTACCTGCAGAGTGGGTGGGACCAGGGCCACCAGAGGCACTGGCCCTGGCCTCAAGGGCCCAGGTGGGTGTGGCCGGCCCAGCTGGGGCAGCACAACCGGAGCTGGGCACCAAGGGCATCTGAGGGACACAGAGAGTGTCTGGGGGACAGAGAGGATGCCCAGGGGACACAGACAGCATTTGGGGACAGAGAGGGCATCTGGGGCGCTGCCTCCAATAGGGCCTGAGTCAGTGCCCAGGTGTGAGCTACTGAGGGCAGCCAAGGTCAGACATGGGGAACCTGGATACAGCAGCACACACACACGCCAAGGGCACATGCACGGGCCAGTCACGTGTTATCTTGCCACCCCCTCGGCAGACTCGCTCTCCCTTTAGCGCCTTATCCCTTGGACATGGTGATGTCACTTGCTGAACAACCTTTTGAAATTCTGCATGCACACAGGGGCACTGGCACACAGCTCGACGGCCTTGTGTCCTTTCTCACCCGGCCCTCCCTCGCACCTCCACCACCCTCCCGCCCGCTGCCCCGGGCAGCACAGCCCCCAAGCGTCCACCCAGTCTTCCTCTGCCCGGGGGCCACGAGAAACGCGTAACACACACACACACACACAGCCACAGGGGCGCATACGGGAGCGCTCCTGCTGCATGTCATCGTGCACAAGAACAGGCCAGCAGGCCCAACAGGAGACTCCCCGAAGGAAAGCAGTTTACACGAGACCAAAGTACCACAAGGTGAAGTCCAACCCGTCAGTCAAAGGACAGACTATTGAATAACCAGCGCTGGTGCACTGGGAGGAAAGAAAGCTGGACGCCCCCCTCAAACTTCTCATTCCACGTGATGCACGCGCGTTCCCAACACGCTGAGGAGCTGAGCTCCAGAACACAAGCAATAAAACCCTGCCAGGAAATCGGGAGACAGCCCTTTATCTTCCCGACAGACACGGCTGCCCAAAGTCGCGCGCGAGAGACACGGTCGATGCAACCTGATTTCATCTCAACAGCAAGTGACACCGTAGCAGAAGCAGCTAGCAAGCCACAGAACTGGGAATGCACGTTCTCAAGGAGCACAGGAGACGGTCACCGATGTCGGGAACAAATGAACAGCCCCTACCAACGGGCAAGGAGAGGGAAACATCTCAGAGAAACATGAGCAACGAGCACCAACAGGCGGTTCACGGACGGAGAGATGCAACCACAAGGGCTCTGTGAGCGAAGACCCACAGTCACGGGGACCCAGGGGGACCCGCGTCCCATAACAGCACGTAGCTGTGCCCTCCCAGACCCACACAGTTGGGAGGACCCCTCACGCCCTCAACTGAAAGCATGCTGGGACCAGGTACGTACTCTTCCTCACCGGGCAAGACAAACTGTTAGACCTTTGTGGAGACTGATCTGGCAAGATGTATAAAACAGAGAGAGACATGCCCTGACCCAGCGGGGCGGCTCCCTGAAATCCATGCACCCACTTACAGCCCCGTGCGCGTGGCCGGCCGTGTACGCAGCGCTGTTTATACTGGCTGCACTCTTTTCCTGCGGCAGCTCTAACAAACGACCACACGACGGGTGGCTGAGAACAACAGAAATCTGCTCTCTTGCAGTGCTGGAGGCCAGGTCTGAAGCCAGTTTCATGGCACTGAAATCACGGTGGCAGCAGGGCTGTGATCCTCAGAGGCTCTGGGAGAGCTTCCTTGCCTCTTCCGGCTCCTGGTGGCTGCTGGCATCCCCGGGTTTGTGGCCACTGTATTAGTCAGGGTCCCCAGAGAACCAGAATCAATAGCATGTGTAGAGAGAGAAAGAGATTTATGACAGTGAATCAGATCACACGAGCACGGAGGCTGAGGAGCCCCAGGTCTGCAGTCAGCAGGCTGGAGACCCAAGGGAGCTGACGGCGCAAGATCCAGTCCAGGTCCAAGTCTGAAGGCAGGAGAAGACCGACGTCCCAGCTCAAAGACAGCCACGCCAAGAGAGGGAATTCTCCCTTCGTCTGCCTTTCTGCTCCTTTCAGGCCCTCAACTGATCGGTTGAGGCCCACCCACATGGGGGAGGGCCAGCTGCTTACTCAGTCTGCAGATTCAAATGCTAATCTCACCTAGAAACACCCTCCGACGCACACCCAGAATCAGGTTTGACCAAGCATCTTGGCACCGGTGGCCCAGTCAAGCTGGCACATAAAATTAGCGTCATGCCCACAGCACTCAAATCGCGGCTTCCATCTTCCTGTCACCTTCTCCTCTTGTCTTTCAAATCCCTGCTGCCTCTCTCACGCAATGACACTTGTGATGGCGTTCAGGGCCCACCAGACAACCCAGGTCACCTCCCCATCTCAAGAGCCTTAACTGAACCCACCTGCAGAGTCGCTGCTTCTAGAGAAGGTAACACTCAGCGGTCCCAGGGATTAGAAGCTGACCTCGCTGGGGCCGTTCTTCGGCCTATTACAAGGGACCGGAAGACCAACCCTGGAGCCTGAGTGAGTGGCTCCGGGTGGGCTTGGTCCAAGTTCATAATGGAACATGAGCCGGTCAGTAACCAACGCCCCCAACAGGGCAAGAAGACGAGATGCACAATCTCATCTCCATAATGAACTCGACCGGGCCTCGCTCGGGGTCTAGAGAGGACAGCGGGCAACTCCGCTACCCACGGAGTTTTCCTGCAAAAGCGAGTGCCCCTTTGACCCACAGGTGTGGGCCGTCCACGCCCTGGGCTCACGCCTTCCAACAGGGCGGCGAAAGGTGCTGATGAAGGTGTGGAGAGAGTCCCTCCGAGGCTCACCCGGAGGAGGGCGGTGCCTCCTTCTTCAACCCACCCCCCACACACACCGCCCTGAGACGCAAGGCACAGTCCAGGCCAGGGAGCGGGCTCTGCCTTGCCCACACTCCCAAGCCCCGCCTCCAGACGCCTTAGTGCCCAGCCCCTGGGAGCACCACACAGGGCTCAGCTGGGGTGTACCCCCAGACTCGCATCCCCAGATGCTGCCCACAGCCTCTCCCTTCCCACGCAGCCACTCGGCCAGGTCTCCCATCTGTCAAGGGCCACCTCACCCCCACGGGCCCATCCTCATGGCCCGCACGGGCCTGCCTCATCTGACGGACGCATGAATGAGGGAGGTTCCCCGGCAAGGAGGCCCAACCCCCGGGAGGACTCAGCGCTCTGTCTCCAGCCAGGACCCAGCCCTCGGGGCTGTCCTCAGGCCCTCCCTGACTCCAGGCATGGCTCCCAGGGCCTCCTCCCCTCCAAATTTCACGTCCCCAAACCATGCTCCCTGCCTCCCAAGGTTGGGATGCCTCCCAGTGGAGCTGACCCCTAAGTCGACCCTCCATCCTTCCAGTTGCTTAGCCAAAACCTGGGTGCGTCCTCGGCCCCCACCCCACTCCAGATGCAGCCAGGCAGCAAGTCCCCTCGGCCCCACCTCCAAATACATGCCCATCAGGCCATCCTCCCACCCCCACTGCTGCACCCTAGCCCAAGCCACCACCTCTCTCCTGGATCACCTCACAGACTCCTAGTGGGATGCCCTGTCCTGTCCTCCATGATCAATTCTCCTCAGAAACCAGCAGTCCTGTCTGAACCCTCAGCTTTCAGGGCTCCCATCTCGGTGTCCCCGAGCACCAAGAAGCTCACCATCTACCTTATCTGCTCTCACCTCCCCCCAACAATGGAGGCATACTCCTGACACAGGGCCTTTGCATATGCTGTTCCCTGTGCTTAGAACCATCCTCCCCAAACCCAGGCACAGCTCCTGTCTTTTCAACCAACTGTCCTTCTCGGCAAGGCCTCCTGGGGCCCCTTCTCCACTTGATTTCTGTTCTCTGCAGCCATCACCACCTCACCCCCTTACATCTAACTTACTGATCCCATTTGCAGACCATCTTCCAGGGCACCAGAATACTTCTTCCCCATGGAGGCCCTGGTGCCTAGAATGTGTCAGGCCCAGCTTGGGAGTTCAGTACACTGTGGAGTGATGGGCCCCAGAGGGACCTGCCCTCCCCTGGAGGTTGTGGTAGAGCCAGGGCTTGCTGACCTGGGCCCAGCCATCCCGTCGCCAGGAGCACAGCCACCAGGGGCCATGGCTCTGCACGCGCTCCCTGTGTGCGTTTGCACAGCAGAGCAGGGCAGATGCAAAACCCCAAGGCCCGTGCATGGGCATGGAAAAGTGTGGGACGCACCAGCAAGTCATCTAATGAAAGGCTCGTTTCACTGGTGTCACCCAGCAGCGTGACAGCATTGCCACGTGCCCACTCTTCTCAGAGAAAAACGGGCCTCTGTGGGATATAAATAGCCTGGCCAGATGTGGGGGCCCTGTGGGTCTCCCTGCGGACTTGGGCCATGTGCCCTGCAGCTGCTCAAACGGCAGCCCCATCCAGCAGCGTGTCAGCGGGACTCCCAGGAGCAAGAGAGGGTTAAACGGGGATCCCTCCGCCCACCGGAACACGCAGCGGTTCATTGAAGCCGGCGCTGGCGTGCGGCCCCACTCACAACCAACATGGGCAGGATCCAGTCCTAAGAGGAAAATCAGGCTGCAGACGCATGCACGCTTTCTTATGCACAGCAACAGGGAGGCAGAAGCCCAGACAACTGGGAGCCTGGACAACAGGGAGTCCAGACAACGGGGAGACTAGATACTGGGGAGCCTGGAGAATGGGGAGCCCAGAGAACACGCAGCCTGGATAATGGAGAGCCCAGATAACAGGGAGCATGGAAGACAGGGAGCCTGGACAATGAGGAGCCTGGATAACGGGGAGCCTGGGCAGTGGGACGCCTGGCTGGCCTTTGAGGGCAGCACGTGCTCCCCACAGGAGAGCTCTGGGTTTCTGTTTGGGAGAAACGCGATCTGAGCAGGAAACCCATTTCTTCCACAGGGCCCAGCAGCCCATTGGTAAACTGTCCACAGAAATGCAAAAACACTAGCACGTCAAGCTGGTTTCAAGGTACTATTACTCATCAGTGCCTCCCAACCCCACGGGCTGGGCCTTGCCGGGGGTGGGGGACCTCAAATGCAGAGGGCACCAAAGAACAGCCTAGAGCTGTGCTTCCCACAGAACAGCGGGCACGCGCCCAGGTGAGCCACACGTGAGATTTCAGATGTGCCCAGAAGCCACGGTGAGTTGGGAAAACAAACAGGAGAAGTCAGTTTAATAGTATGTTCTATTTACCCCGATACACATCCAAAGTACGATCGATCATGTCCCCTCGTAAATAACACAGAGCCATGAACGGATGCTCTGCCTCCCTCTGCGTCCAGCTCGTCTCGTGTATTTATGCTCCCAGCTCACTGGGCTCCAACCAGCCACACGAGGAGCGCCCAGCACTCTGCACGGTGTCGGCCACAGCGCTGGACAGCACGGGTCCAGAGCAGGAAGGAGCAGCATCGCCCACGTGGGGCTCTGCTGTAGGAGCCAGGGCGGGGCCAGGTGTGGAAGCTTCTGGTCAGTATAAATGGGCCCGACAAGGGCAGTGCTGAGTGACTATTATGGACGGAGGTCCCGGACAGCAGCCCTCCGCTCGCCTCAGGCCTGGCTCCTTGGAGACCCGTTCCCAGGACAGATAAGGCAGCAGCGCCCGCGGGTGGTCTCTCTCTCGAGACGGCTCCCAGGGCTGGCCCGAGCTGGCGTGAGGCGGCCGGACGGCGCTCGGCTCTCTGTCCTCTTGGACTCACTGCTCCACACGTGCCTTGTCAGTAGCCTGCTGTCCTATAACACAGTCTATACTGCAGGCCTTGAGATGATCCATTTGGGCCAACACCGCGTACAGACCGGCGTTAGGGTAAGGCTACCATGTGCAGTTTCCACATTAACGAGTCGTGAACTTTAAGGCCCTCTGCCTGTTTTCAGAGGCTAGAAGCCCAGACCGCTCACAACTAGTTGGAGGAGCGCCCATGAGACCCTAATGCACTGGGGGGACAGTC
Organism: Equus caballus; assembly: GCF_041296265.1. Lineage (NCBI taxonomy): Eukaryota > Metazoa > Chordata > Mammalia > Perissodactyla > Equidae > Equus > Equus caballus. The sequence goes on along the minus strand of NC_091706.1, from coordinate 66,128,719 downwards.
CTGGGCCATCGTCACAGAGGACCCAGGAGACCCTCCAAGGCCTTCCAACACATGCGGAAGGAATTAAGTCCATTTCAGTGTCGCTTAATTACATCTACCGAGGTCCACTGCCAGCCCTGCCAGACACTGACAGCCACGTGCTAGAGATAAAGCACCCCTCCTGCGGACAGGCCTCCCCTCTCGCCCCTGCCTCTGGGGGCCACCCTGGCACCCGGGCAGCCTGCTGGCACACACGGCACGCTTGGTAAGCCCACGGGGTTGTTAAAGGCCAAGCAGCCCCAAACACTTGCACGCAGAGTAACTCAGTCTCTGCACTCAGGTCTCGGCACAGGCGCGTCCAGGCCTCAGGAGCCCACAGGTGAGACATAAAATCATTCCCTGTTGTTCTCCAGCTCCCGAGACGGATGTGCACACCATCCAGCCTGGGAGGCTGCAGAGCCCCTTGCGGCCCCCCGTGCTGTGTTTCGGGAAAGCAGACAGGCAGGCGATGGCCTCGTGATGGGCATCCCCTGCACCCCTGACCATCCTGCACCTCAGAGCCGGGCCTCCCAGGCCGCTGGCCCCTCTCTCAGTGGGGGACACACGACCTCCGCAGTCAGCTCCTCGCAGAGGCCAACCTTGGTTCACGGCACGTCCCCGGGACCCATCACAGAGACCACGGGCTCACAGCAGCATCAGAGGGACAGACTGCTTGGTCCTCGCATGAAGAGCCCAGCAACGCAGAGCTTCCGTCGGAACCACTGCATGAAAGTTCATCACTTCACACTGGGGTGTTTTTCCACTTCAACACAAATTCTAGAATATTGTTTAATCTTCTTAAGCATTTCCTTTTAAACTGTCTTTTGTAAGAGGACTATTTACACGTGGAAGGTAGAGCCAACGGGGATTCCTAACACGGGGGTAGGGAGAGGGACGGATGCTCCCAGGGCACAGCATCAGGGATGAACTCCGAGCGCTCACTCCCTGAGAACAACTTGGCCAGCAGGACGGCGTTGCGGAGAGGACGCGGTACTCAAATACCCCACACGCTGAAAACAAAGTCGCTCCTGGAAACGCCCTCCAACCAGGCACGTCTGCTCAGACCTCTAACCCAGGTCTCGGGACAAGCCGCAGGTGCTGTGGGTCGGAAGTGGCCGCTTTCCCTCCCTACTCGGGGTGTGACTGACGGACCCCACCTCACGTTTCCACCAGCCTCCTCCATCCCCACATCCAGAGGTGCCAGGAATGGGTCCTGGTCACTTTCCTGGCTCTTCTGGAAGTTTATTCTTAGGCTGTCGGCCCCCAACCCAAACAAACAGAATGGCTTCCTCTCACCCCTCTTCTCACTCAGAGAAAGCAAAGGCACCCAAGCCACAAGAAGCGTCCAAGACCATTCTGCAGCCCCGGGGCTGCCATCCCACACAGGACCATCCTGACCCCCAGGGGTGAACGAGTGAGACTGAAGAGAAGGGAGGACCATGCGCTCTGCCACCCCAACTGCAACAACAGACCACCTCCAAGGACCTGATATGCAAGTGCTGCATGCCAAGCCGGCCCCCAGGGGACGTGGGGAGGTCCAGGCAGGGGTGGGCCTCACAGGCACCTCCTCGGCCCCCGGCACTCTCCCTGCTACCCACGGAAGCTGGTGCTGACCACTTGGCGCCCACCCTCAGGCCCACACCCCCAGCACAGCCTCGCAGGGCCCTTCTCCTGCCCATGTCACACGAGGCACTGATGTCCTCTGTCGCCAAAGCCCCTGGATGGACTGTGACCTTGGGCAGAATGACCTGAGCTTCCTGAGACCCACCTTCCCTCTCGGCTCCCAAGTCACGGCTGCCACCAGGAGGCAACAGACAGATGCAGCTGCTGACTGACAGGCGTTGGACGCCCACGCCAAGACCTGCTCAGGAGCCACTTCTAGAAAGAACCAGACTTTGCAGGTGGCTTTCATCCCATACCTGATGATCGGTGTCATCAAACATTCCAGCAGCCGGGATGCGGCTTCCTCCCACTGTCTGGTGATGGCAGAGTCTGGGACAGAGAGACAAAGGCGACATGTTGGCAGGGAGCCATGAGCAGAATCCCTTACCCCCTACATGTTCACGCAGACTCAACATCGTGGCCACTCCACAGGCCCCTGGCTCAGCCACGGGGCACGGCTCACCCGGCCAGGAGACCAGATGCAGCCTCACGGTGTGAACTGGGAGCAGAGGGTGTCTCTGCACCCTAGTTCAGGTGACAAGCGACACTGAGCGTGAGCTCCTGGGGGCACAGAGGGGGTCAGCGGGCGAGGCCTCGCCAGCAGGGGTGGGAGTGACGACCAAGTCTGAATGAAGAAGGATGTGTTTGCACCAAGCTCCCCTACCCTCCGTCCCTGACTCAGAAGCAGGTAGTAAGAAAATGCAGGTGGTCGAGCTTAGCATTTCAACGTTTCAGTTTTAAAACGAATTATGGGCTTAGAAACCAAAATGAGAGGAAGAGGAAGCGGGGGAGGAGGAGGAGGGTCAAAGACAAAAAAAAAAAGGAAGAAACCAGAAACGTATCCGGATGTCTGAGGGTTTCCAACAACCCTGAGAGCAGGGCAGGCTGACCACGTCTCGCACAGGACTCAGAGCCGCAGAGGGGACGCGAGCAACAAGCCGGGGAGCCTTCCTCCAGGCGCTCCTTCCAGCTCCTGCAGGGCCCTGGGCCCCCCACCCCCTACCAGGCCCACCGTGCAGCTCACGTGCACAGCCTGCAATGGCCAGAGCCCCCTGCCGGCCCTGCTGGCCCCAGAGCCACCCCTGCGTGTAGCACGTCCTTCCCACCCACCACAGCCCAGCGCACAGGCCCCCTCCCCAGAAGCAGGTCCCCTGGGAGAGGCCTGGGTGGGCGGCCTGGGGGAAGCTCAGGGCCGAGGGGGCTGGAGCACAAGGCCCACTCAGGGCAGTGATGCGCCAACCACAGACAGACCCACGGGGCTTGCGCTCCACTCCCCGTAGCATGCAGCTAGACGGCCTTTCTCGCACCTGGCCCTGTGATCGGGGTCCAACACCCTCGTCCCTTGTGTTCCAGAACGCGCTCACTGCACACGACGTGGATGAGACTCGCAGAGCCCCTGTCCACCAGGGCAAGGCCAGGCCTAGATCCCCGAACCCACCCTGCACCTCCTCAGTGACAGGCTGAACAGCTCGTCCCCGCGGATCAATCGGAACAAACTGCTTGTTACCCAAACTCTGCTTTGCCTTCTCTCCTGGCCCCAGGCCTCTGGACCTGAGAACAGGCTGAGCCTCGGGGCGACTCCCCCCCCCCCAAAACAGGCCGGCCTCCAGGCACACCTTCTGATCCATCACCCCCGCGCTCCACTCTTCCTCCCCTGCCCCACATCCGGGTCCTGCAGCCTGCCTACACCTCCCTACAAGGAAAACTCAGTCTGCTGAGCCCAGACACGCTTGCTTATCTCACCATCACGCCCCCTACTCCGACACCCCTCCCCTGGCGACAACCCCTTCCAATAGGGCCTCTTCCCACTAAGTCCTGGTTCGCTCCTCATTTGACAACTGATGACAAATGACTTGAAGCCCCAAAACATGTGGGCCCGCTGGACAGAGGAGACCTTTGGGTTCCAGCTGCCTGACAACGCACAGGCTCCAGGAGGTCCCAGGAGCGGAGGGTCACGGCACATTCGGGCTGGTTGGAGAGCTGGCTCAGGGCCTGTCCGAGAGCCACCTCACAGCTGGCCGGCGGGCAACAGAAAAGGGGCGACGTCAGAAGAAAACAGTGCTCAACACGCCCGGCGCCCCACACACCGTGGAAGACCCACCCTCGGAGCATCAGACACAGCACACGGGCCGTTCTGCCTAGGCGGACTCTCGCTCCAGGAGGTGGGCTCCGCGGGGCCGTCCAGCGAGCGACACAGGTGCGTACAGGGCCCAGCACCCTGCTCCCCACGCCCCTCCCTGCAGGGAGAGAAGTCCCCAAGACACCACCCCACCCAGGAGGGCTCCCCGCACATGCCCGAGGGGCACGGCTGGCCTGGCCACTGCTCTCCTGACCGCCGAAGATTGTCCCTTCTAAAAGTACTGTGATCGAGCGTGTGGAATGAAATGTTCATGTCACTGGTCACCAGAAAGATCAAATTAAAACAAGACGCCATTCTCTCCCTACAGAACTAACATGGAAAAAATGACACAGCTCAATGATGGTGAGGAGGTGTGAGCCCGTCCCCACTGTCAATGGGAAGACTTTTCTAGAAGCAAAATGGCAGGGGTTATGCAGAACCTTACAAAGGTCAGTGCTCCTACAGGTAATGATGGAAATGGGGCAGGCGTTCACACACGAAGGTTCTCATCCAGCAGACCCAACAGTATAAGACAAAACTCCCCGAAGAGAGAACCACACAGACGAGGGCACATGGGGACCAGACGGGTGCCAAGTGGTGGGTAAGCGTCTCTCCAGATACTGACCTGGAGCCAACTGCCATGGCTCTGAGTCACACCCACCTCCACAAACTCAGGAGGCAGTCTCCTCTCGGGGTGAGGAAAACGTTCTGGAACTGGATAAGTAACGGCTGCACAACACTGTAAATGTACTGAGTGCCCCTGAATTGTTCACTGTCATGTGGTTAATTTTATGTTATGTGAACTTCAGCTCAATAAGGAATAAAGGAATACTGAAATGAATTTCCAACAAACACAAAACTGGCTTTTTCCGTGAGGGGAAGTCAACTTGCCCCACTGCTGGACAGAATCCAGGTGCCTGTCTCAGACGAGGACCATTTGCACGGCTATGGATTACATGCAACTTTCAGAGCCGCAGGAAGACAGACAAGCTCCAGAGGCTCCAGGGTTCCAGTCAAACGCTGCTCAGTCCAAAGTCCAAGGGGGACAGAGGGGAGGGGCGGAGCCACGAGATTCAGGAGGAAAGGGGGCCCAGGACCAGGTGATGGTAGAATGAGAGGAAGAGTGACAGGCGTCAAGAAGGGCTCCTGTTTCTAGAGGGAAGTGGGGATGGTGGGAGAGCTGGGGAGCTGGGAGGACATTTGCCCCGGACAGAGAATAAAGAACTGAGGTCTCGCAGCATCACTGTCTAGAGAGTGGCCCGGGGTGTCTCAGCAGCCCCTCCCTGGCTGGGGGACGTCCCCAGCATGTGCTGTAGCTGCCTGGGGCATGCACCAAGGGACCCCCCCACACAAAACGCTCAATAATGTAGGTGAAAGAAAGATTCCCCATTACTCAAACAGAAAACCATGGTAATTGCTCAGATCTGTGCTCACACAGCCTTGAAAATAAGGAACGGTGAGGCCAGTTCACTTTCAGAAAGTCCTTTTCTTTTTGACAGTCTAGAATTCTTTCCAGGGCTCCTTGAACATCTCTAGGAACTCCTAATGTCAAAGGAGGGGCTGCCTCGGGCCTCCTCCTTCTTTGAGACAAACTACTGCCCTGGGAGGCTGTTTTCGGGGGAAGCCAAGGGAGGCGACTGCCAGGTCACAAGGATTCCTTGCTGGGTTCCCCTGATGACAGACGTGAACTGACGTTACCGTAACCTTCTGCCAGGATGCCGGCTCCATTTCCATGGCCCTCTCACCCTCTTGTTACTATGTAACTCCTGGGTTCTAAGCCATAAGCTCCAGAGCCAAGGTTCCAAGATTTTGTTACTCTTTCACCAGCAGTCAGAACAGAAACGAAAATGTTACTAACCTCCTGGAAAGAAACTGAATGAGAAATCTGCAGAGTCACATGAGAATTACTAGGGTTCTCCCCCTTGGGGGTTGCGGCTGAAAACTCTCCGCCAAAAGAAGTGTGTGTTCCTTTCCCAGCGTGCCCCCCACCCCTGCCCACATGCACGCCTGCCTCCCCGGGGGTGGCCATGTGAGGACAAGGGCACAGGAGCCTCTCCTGGGAGCACGTGCCTCGCGCTTCACACCCTCACGGCCGGCTGCCCAGCTGCCGAGACCTCACAACCGGATGGTCTCGTGACCCCACGTGGGACACCCCTTGAGGCACCACTCAGCCACCAAACTCTCTCAGTGGAGGGGCTAGTTCTGCTCTCCCCCCTTTCTGTACTTCCTACAGTCTACCTGCTACTTTTATAATAAGGGGGAAATCACACCTAGACAGGTTACAAGTCTTACCAATTGTCGCAAGGCTACAACCGCAGGGAGCGCATCCCATATCCCACCTTTGGAAACAGCCCTCCGATCGCCTGGTGTCAGAGCCACGGCTCCTCAACTGGACTTTCCTGACCAGCCTCGTTGCACACACAGCCTGCAGCAGACCAGCAGCACGACACACTGAGTTGCCAAAGGACAGAGACACAGACAGTAGCCAAACTGAGCGACCCAGGTCATCCCAGTTCTGGGACTGGTCATCCACCCTACTCGTCATCATTGAGGAAACTCCATGCCCTACAACTACGCCAGGGTCCCCACAGGACGCCACTTCGCTCCACCTGTGACAGGTACCTCCAAGCCCTCTGCATTTGCAAAAACCTATTTTCCTTCTATTGCTCATAAATCCCTCTCCTATTCTTAAGCCCTGAGTGACACAGATTTTTTAATTAAATGAAGCAAAATTCATCATGCTTGAAGAATTACTAAACAACTGTGACCTTTTCTCACACAGGGAGAGACTGCAATATCAGCATCAGGAAGTGCTACTCCCGGAAGGTTTGGGTCCTCCAAAATTCACCTTGAAACCTAACCCCCAAGGCGATGGTGTCAGGAGGTGGGGCCTTTGGGAGGTGAGCAGGTCATGAGGATGAAGCCTCGTGAATGGGACTGGTGTCCTTATAAAAGAGACCCCAGGCAGCTCCCCCCCCTCCCCGCCCCACGTGAGGACACAGGGACAAGTCGGCAACCCGGAAGAGGGCCCTCACCTGACCATGCTCACACCCTGATCTCAGATTTCCAGCCCCCGGAACCTTGAGAAATGAATGTCTGATGTTCATAAGCCACCCAGACTGTGCTGTTCTGTCACAGCAGCGTGAACCCACTGGGACAGGAACCCAAATCCATGCTTTTGTCCTTCTAAAAACGTCTACTTTAGGATTCATGATGAATAGAGACAACGTACCATATGAAGGACATACTGCCTCCTATCCTCCATCCCCAGCCACCTTTGGCCTCGCCAGATAAACCACCACCTGTCTCTTCTGACCCTCTGGCTAAACCATCTGCCCCGCTTGGCCTTAGTTCCCGGGGTTTTAAGAGTAAGCCAAGCTGTGGCCTTGACTGGAAACAGACAGAACATAAAGCAATCAGCACTACAGACACACCACTTGGAACAGCCCGTTAAACGTCACGGACAAGGGGAGGAATCTCGTCCGCTCTTTAGGGAGACTCTCCCCGTGTGAAACTGCTCCCCGATGGCAGCCTGATGCTTCTGGAAAACACAGGAAGACATGCAGGTCACTGGAGTGCACGTATTAAGTTTCCACCCTGGGCACCTAATGCTGCCCCAGTGGATTAAAACCCTAATGTTCCTCCTGACACATCGCATTTGCTGCTCCCTGGGGACACCCTGTGAACCCGGGAGCCCAGCTGAGGGAGATGGGGCAACGCCTTCAGCTAAAATGATTCCTCCGCTCCCAAGGCTGCATTTCAAACACTAGGTCTAAGACAGTCCCATTCCCAATACGAGGCAAGAGAGGTGCTACCTCTGCAGCCCCACAGATGCTAGCAGACAGTAAGGGACCACTGGGAACACGTGTGTGCACACAACAGTCAACAACTTAGAGGGGACCATCTGATGCCTCAAAGACCCACACTACCACGACCCACCCATGACGAGAGAAAGAGAACCTGAACAATGCTACATCTAACGAGGACAGTGAATCTGTAGATAAAAACCTGCTGAAAAAGACATCTCCACGTCCAGACGGTTTTACCAGCAAATTCTAGCAAACAGTTAAGAAATAACAGCAATTCTATACAATCTCTTTCAGAAAACAGAAGAGGGAAAAATGTTTCCCAACTTACATGAGGCCAGCATTACCCTGATAGCAAAAACAGACAGAAACAGCACAGGAAGATTGCAGACCAACATCCCTCAGGAGCTCAGATGCAAAAATCCTCAACAAAATATTTGCAAATTGAATCTAGCAATAGACATAAACGGTACACCACAATCAATGGAATTTATCCCAGAATGCAAGGCTGGGTCAATATGCAAAAATCAATATGTGTGTAATCCATCCTATGGTACCGTGGTCTAGGGAGAAAAAATAAACAAATCTATCAAATTATGTAGAAAAAGCATTTGAAAAAATTCAGCATCCACTCACGATAAAAACCACAGCACATGAGGGACAGAAGGGCACTCCCACATCTGATAAAGGACGTCTGCGAAGAAACCCACAGCCAACACGATCCTCAGTGTTGGTAAACTCAGTGCTGCCCTAAGACCAGGGACAAGGCAGGAGGTCCCCGTCCACCACTTCTATTCAACACTGCGCTGGAGGCCTGGCTAGTGCACAAGGCAGAAGATATAAAATGCATACAGCCTAGCAAGGAAGAAATAAACTGGTCTTTTCAAAGACAGCATGATTACCTATGTCGAAAATTCCAAGGAATCTACAAAAAAAGCTCTCAGAACTAACAAGTGAGTTTAGCGGTCCCAGAATACAAGATCAGTAACATAACACGTGTCATTTCTCCATGTTCTTCTCCATCAATGCTTGGTCAATTGATAAACTGAACTTCGTCACTTAAAATGTTTTGCTCTGTGAAGGATCCTGTGAAGAGAATTAAAAAACAAGCTACAGACAGGGCGAAAATATTTGCAAATCCCGTATCTGAAAAGGTATTTGTGTTCAGAATGTATGAAAAACCCTCAGAACTCAACAGGAAGAAAATAAACAACCCAATCCTATGAGTAAGACCTGAACAGGCACTTTATCAAGTGCGAAGCAGACAAGCTCATGAGAAGATGATAAATAAACAAAGTCTATAAGCACCTGAAGATGTTCAATGTCATTAGCCACCAGGAAATGCAAATTAAAACCACAATGTGCACACCGTACACATATTAGAATGGCTATAAACACAATTAATGATACCGAGTGTGGAGCAACTGGAACTTTCACAGATTGTTGGTGAGAAAGGAGAACAGGTCAGCCGCTCCAGAAAACACCCAGGTGTTTTCTAATAAAGTTAAACACACACCCACCATAGGACCCAGCAATCCCACTCCTGGTATTTATCCTAAGGAAATAAAACTGCATGTTCCCAGAAAAGCCTGCACACAAATGCTTACAGCAGCTGTGTTCAAACATACAAAGGAATACCACTCAGCAGTCAAAAAGAACCGGCTGTTGACACATGTGACAACCGGAAGGAGCCTCAAAGGCCTGACGCTGCGGGAAAGAAGCCCATATCTAAAGGCCACCTCCTGTGTGGCTTCACGCACAGGACATTCCTGGAACGGAAGCCCCAGGGACAGAGCAGGCCAGGAGGCACAGCCGTTAGGGGCATGGGGAGGGTGTGAACATAAAGGACAGTACAGGGGAGATTTTGGGGGTGAAACTGTTCTGTCTCCTGACTGTGGAGGAGGTTACACAAATCTGTATAAGTAATAAAATTGACAGGACTCATAGCAAAAAATATCATCATTTTTACTGTATATTAATTTAAAATACAAAAAAAAGAGTAGAAGGACTACATCAATTTGGTTGAAATGTTTTTTAAAGCACTTTTATTTTTAGCCAGACACAAAAGGACAAGTGCTGTATGATTCCATGTATTTGAGATCCCCAGAGTCGTCAGATTCACAGAGACAGAGAGTAGCACAGGGGGTGCCAGGAGCTGGGCAGGTGTCGGTGTTGAATGGGGACAGAGCTTCAGTTTTGCAAGACGGAAGGAGAGCTGGGGACGGATGGCGGCAATGGCTGCACAGCAGTGTGAAGGTACTCAATGCCACTGGACGTCACCTTTTTTTTTTTTTTTTCAAAGATTGGCACCTAACAACTGTTGCCAATGTTTTTTTTTCCTGCCTTATCTCCCCAAATCCCCCCCAATACATAGTTGTATGTCTTAGTTGCAGGTCCTTCTAGTTGTGGCATGTGGGATGCCGCCTCAATGTGGCCTGACGAGCAGTGCCATGTCCGCGCCCAGGATCTGAACCAGCGAAACCCTGAGCCGCCACAGTGGAGCGTGTGAACTTAACCACTCAGCCACGGGGCCGGCCCCCTGAACCTCACTCTTAAAATGGTTGAAATCCTAAGTTTTATGTTAGGTATATTTTACCACAATTTTAAAAAACACCTTTATTTTTCATTAGAAAAGTAGATTTACAAATTGATTTGTACGGAAAAAAAGTAGATTTGCAAATTGTATTTGTCTAAGAGTAAAGCAATGAAAGGGAATTCTAGAAGCAAGACGCTCAAGACTTTAACCGCAGACACCCTGCAGATGCATCACTGACCCGCTCGGCAAGTGTCACTCCATCTCTCCCCACACCTATGGTCCACAACGGCTTCGTTAATTAGACGGGGGCTAGCGTCTGTGCATGCTGTGATCGAGAACAAAACAGAGACCAAGAGTCAATTTGTCCAACCCTTTGGACTCTCAAAGAATCATGCGTTCACTTCCCAAAATAAGTACAATACACCCAAAGGCTGAAGGAGCAGCTTGCATTTTCCGTCACACGTGACCAGAACCTTAAACAGCCACATGTTGACAGCAGGCTACAGAGACTCCAGGCCAATCAGCCAGCGACACTTCGACTCATCTCCTCGAGGTCACCGGGGAAGGGGGCAGAGAAAGAATCACACCCCCCAGCAGGATTTCTGGATCCCTGGTGGCTGCAGTGCATGGTCCATGCTCCCCATTCGGAAAAGTTCCAGCCACTTTGCAGACACGTGGGCACCAGCTTCTGGGCACAAGGCCTCTCGCCCCCACCACTGGTTGCCAAGACACTTAACCCCAATGATGTCCAAATGCAAATTGCAGCTCTAGACACCTGGCACCAATAAACACCAAAAATAAACACAATCTGATGCATCTACCCAGCTCTGTGCATCCTAAGATCTGAACGGTAATTAACCTTCGTGTAAACTCCGTGTTGGTGGCTGAGTCAAGAAATCACTGGCGTTTGGATCCAAATAAGAACAGCACAAAGATTATGCTGGACAAATAAAACATCAACTGATCTGACATCTCCAGGCTCTTGATTTCCAGCAATACTCCATTGTATACACAGATGAAGGAGCCGCGTAAACAATCCCTAAATTGTTTAAATTAGCTTCTCTTTCCTTCTCCGTGGTCAGCCCTCTAACTGTTCGTCTTCCCTGCAGGATCTGAGCTTCAGCACACATGGACCGTTTTTATAAAACTACCATGCTTCACTCTCTCTTCCACGTTTTGTGATTCCACGACATCCCGGCCGAGGACAGGGATGAAAACATGGGAAGTCATCCAGCTGCTGTTTCTGAGGCCTCTTCCTGATGCACGTGTCCCTCCCGGAAGAGAAGAGAGTCAAGGAACCCTTACTCCGCTCTCATGTTCCTCCTGGCCACATCCTTCCGCAGCAAGAGGCCAGGCTCAGGTCAAGAGCGCAGATTCTGGTTTCAGGTCTGTCACCGGGGAGCCCCACAGGGGTCCTGGCAGTGGAGGCCCCGGATGCTCCCCCGGGGCCACCTTGGAAGTTCCGGATGGCACCTGCAGGGGAGCAGCTGGTGCTTTAGAAGCTGGGGGGTGAGCCTGGAGCTGCCACACTGCTCTGGCACTTGCTGTCACCCGGCTCCATCCTTCCCAGTGTCAGGCCACTCCCCGAAGCTGCTCTCCAGGGCATTCCAACTGGCCCTCCCCAGTGGGAGAAGGTCAGGCTTAGGGTGCCCACAAAGGCCCCGCCAGCCCTGCAGGAGGCCCCAGGGCCGGACAGACAGCCATGACCACCACAGCAGCAGCACACTCAGGCCTGGCCCTGGTGCCAGGAAAGGCCTTGCTCTTCCAAGAAGAGCGAGACCAGAGGCTGTGTAGGAAACCTCGGAGCCTGGGGCCAGGCAGCATCTGCACTGTGCCCTGGCACACCCAGGAGCCAGCAGAGGCCTGCTTGCCTTTGCCTAGTGCCACCTCCCTGAGCCTCGGCCAGCGGGGGTCCACGACACATGCCAGTGCCAGATCCAGAGGCTGACCTGCGTTCCTGACCCCAGACGCCCGCCCACCACACTGCCAGCCATGCTGCACTCCCCCAAGCTCTGGGACCAGCCCACTGGCCCATGCATGCATTCATTCATTTGCTCATTCACTCACCTGGAACACCACACCTGACGGGAAAAAAGAGAACCACCACCTTCCTTTAACCTTTTGGGACCCTGCTCCTCTCTGCCTCCACCCACCTCTCCACCAAGCAGATCGGATCCAAACCTACACAGACATTAGGCCAAGCTCGCCCGGCACACCACGTGGCTTTTCTTCTGCTTCGTCATAACTATTTATCGTCAAATAACAGGATGGTCAAGAGGCCGACTAAGAGCGTGCCAGGCAGACAGGAGGCCAACTTCAGCGGCTCAGAGGGCAGGGACAGGATGGCAGACCGCGGCTGGAGAAGGGTTTCTCGCACAAGAAAACACCAGGGAGGTGGGCCATCAGGGCCCCCTGGTAATAAACTCCTCCACGCGTCATTCTGGAGTTGAAGACTTCTCCAGAGGGCAGAGGACAACCATCTTCCCCAGAGGCCCCGGGGAGTCGCTAGGCCTAAGCTCGGGGCCAGAGGCGACAGGAACAAAGCCCTAGCCCAGTGAGGACACGAGCTGGACGGCATGGGGCTCAGCCTGCACGAGGCTGGAGCCGCTCCCAGCACCGTCCTCCACGCCGATGCCCACCCTGTGGCCTCTGGGGAAGAGTCAGGAGCCCTGCCTGCTCGGGGCGCAGGTCACCCTCATCCTCATACACCTGGAGCAAGCACACGCACATACCCACGGCCCGCCACAGGGGCTCCAGGGACTCAGGGGCACTCGTCAGTGCTGTGGTTAATTTTACCTGCCCACCTGGCCACTCGGTCAGACATTATTCCAGAGTCTTCAGTGCCCCCTCGGTCAGACATTATTCCAGAGGCTTCAGTGCCCACTCGGTCAGACATTATTCCAGAGGCTTCAGTGCCCACTCGGTCAGACATTATTCCAGAGGCTTCAGCAAAGGTACTTTCTGAATGACATTCACATTTCAGTCCATGGACTCTGAGTAAAGCAGATGACCCTCCAGGGCGCCTGTGGCCTGCCCTGCAGATTTCAGACCTGCCAGCTCCACAATCATGAGCCGAGTCCTTAAAATAAACCTCCCTCCCTCCCTCTCTTCTCTAACATACACACATGCACACACACACCCCGTCACTTCTGTTGCTCTGGAGAACCCTGAGTGATACAATCAGGCACACAGCATCCAAGATGCCAGCTGGCCTGGTGCTTGGGACCAGAACCTCTCTGTGGAGAGAGGCCCCCGTGAGCCCACGGTGCCCCATAGAGGGTCCCAACGTGTGTGAATGATCTGGAACACAACGCCCAGCATCTGGCTGGGATGCAGAGCTGACTCCCCAGAAAAAAGGCCACATTACTTGTGGCCTCCAGTGGATTGTCACCCGCGCATTATCACTCAAGACAAACGAGCGGTGAGGAGGGGGCGTTGTGGGGTGGGTGAGTTTTACCATTCGGCTGAAATTACGATTAAGACTTGAGGAAAATAAGTTCTATTAGCTTCCTACTGGGCAGAGACGCCTCAGTCCACGAAGCTTCTGTAATGCAGACCTCGTGCTCTGCCGCAGCCTGCTTCTCAGGAGTGTGCACGCATGTGCACACACACACATGCATGGGCACATGTACACGTATACTCACACATACACACACACACACGGCTTACTACAAACACTGTTAATTCCTTTTCTCGGGCCCCACCATTCACAGGGGCCACTGCATGTCCTGCAGGTAGGCGCCAGGGTGGCACAGCCAAAGCTGACCAATGCCTGTCTGAGAGCAACGGACATAAAAGGGCCTGGCCCCTCAGGGTACCTCCACCCCAGACAAGCCACAGGGAGCCGGCAATGGCCCCACAGGACCCCAGTCTGAGTCCACTCACATCTACTGACAAACTTACAGACGAAACATTTCAAATAGGCTTTTCTTTTCCAGAATACTCTAAAATGAACAAAACTCTTCAAAACAATACAACTAATAAAAGAACAACCCAATTTCTATTAAAAAGGGTGAAGCCCACCAACAGGTGTTTCGGGAGATAATATAAACAACCAACAAACCACCACCGAGCGATAAGGATGGAGATCATGACCTCCCCTTTCCTGATCGTCCGGTGAGGACTAAGCCCACCAGCAACGCTCTGCGGGCGCAAGGGGTGGGAGAGACCCTCGTGAGCTGGGGGCACAGAGCTGTCCTGCATCAGCTCAGCGACTCTGGTCAAAATTGAATACGATGTGCCTTTGACTCAAATATTCCCATTCTAAGACTCTTTCCTATAAAAACACTCACTGAGGTTCACCAAGAAACATGGCCGAGGATGTGGCAGATAGGGGAGATGCCCAAACTCCCGCCACAGGCTGCGGGACACAGGGCACATGGCCCACGGGCTGGGAGACCCGGGGCACATGCCAGTGGGGGTGCAGGGCCCTCACAGAGCACACATGTCTCTGCCTCGGAGCTGAGGGAGGAAAGCAAGCTGCCGACCCCCAAGGGGGTGACCACCCTTTGGGGAGAGCGCCGTCTATATGAATGTCCTGTGTGAGTGTCCACACACACGCACATGCGTCTGGGTGTGTGAAAGGGAATGGACAAGCCCTGAGAAACACAGCATGGATGGTAGGCCCCCAGGGCTCAAGGCGGCAGCTTCGGCCTCTCTGCTTTCTGCCTTCGTTTTCAAAACAATAAAAACGCCGTTAAAATAAAGGAAAAGTTAGTCAGCATATCTGACTTCCTGTTCACACTAGAGATTCAACCAGTACTTTTGCAGAAACATAACTTAAAAGGACAGGCCCCACCGGCAGAGATAAAAACTCACCTAAACAGATAGAAGGGCTTCCTGTTTCCCCTCCGAGTCAAAGCACAGTTATTTCAGAAAGTGCGAGTTTCCACCACGCGCTTGCTCGCTTCTATCGCTTCCCACAGAGGAAAGAGCAGCCGCGGTTTCCATTTTCCTGCTGATAAAGCGCTGCTGAAGCACATCCTGGAGAAAGCAAACGCCTGCCAGACCCCGCCCGCCCCACCCGGCCGCCCGCTCCTGCCACCCCACAGAGTATTTCTGTCGCCTTCTCCTGGGCTGCAGCAGGTCGCAGAGAACGTCCCCCGGGAGCCTGTGGATGTCACCGTATTTGGAAATGGGGTCTTTGCAGGTGAAATTCAGTTAAGATCATTAAGTTAAGACGAGATCATCTGGGATCATCCAGGTGGACCCTAACTCCAATGACAAGTGTGCTTATAAGAGACACATGGAGGAGAGACACAAGGGAGAAGGCCACGTGGTGACAGAGCAGAGGTGGGAGCGATGTGGCCACAAGCCACGTGTGCCTGGAGCCCCCAAAAGCTGGAAGAGGCAGGAAGGGTCCTCCCCTGGAGCCTTCGGAGGGAGCATGGCCCTAGGACACCTTGATCTTGGACTTGTGGCCCCCATAACTGAGGGAGAAGGAACTCCTGAGGTTTAAGCCCCCGGTGGGTGGAGCTCTGTACGCAGCCCAGGAAACAGGCGTGCGTGCACGTGTTCTACGAGGCTGGAGCACACCTGCTTCACCGTCAGTTTATCGAGAAGGCGGGAAGGCCTCCTGCCGCGCCCACCACGAAAACGCTCAGGATGAAACTCAGGTGGTCATTTTTACCGCCCCAGTGAGGGTGCGCACTCCGCCCTCCCACCCAGCACCGTGTCCCGGGCTGCCCACACCCCACCCAAGGCCCTGCCCACTCCCTGGGGAGCCATCACTTCCATTACAGTCAATCCTGCTCTTTACAACAAACCACCCTGGACTCAGTGGCCTACATAGCCCGCTGTGCTCAGGTCCTGTGGTCCTCGACCAGGCCCCAGCAGGGACACTGCTCTCTGTTCTGACGTCTGAGGCCTGGGCCAGGGGACCCAATGGTGAGGGCTGCAGCCATGTGAGGGCTGGAACCTCACACATCGGGCCCTGGCTCAGAGGGTGCGGAGGCCAAGACTGCCCACTGCCGTGGCCTCCAGAGGCTCAGACCTCCTCACAGCATGGTGGCCGCAGGGTGTCAACCCTTCCTTGGCATCTCAGGGATCCAAGACCCACGCTGTCCCGAGGCCACCCTGGCCCACGCATCTCAGTGACAGCAATGCCAACAGATTGCAGCCATGTTTTTAACCTGCCACAGCTGTCCTCCCCACCCAGCTTCCAGATCTTTCCCAATTATTCTCGAGTTCCGACTCAGCGTTCCTGACCTCAAGAACTTGAGCCCATCCTTATTGGTCAATGCCCACCCTCAAGGTTCCCTCCCCGGTGGCACGTGACCCCCATCAGCAGGCTACACACTGTCGTCCAGCTGGAAGCACTGTGTCCTGTCTGCTCTCCCTCTGCCCACAACTGCCGGATCTCGACCCCCCATGGCAAACACAGAGCCTGGGACACACCGGGCATGTCACGTGGAGTGAAGCACGGCACAGGTGAATGAGAGGGGTCGATGCAGTGAGAGACAGAACCGCAGACCAGGGAAGGACCCACGTTATAGTGACCATGGGGGCTTCCACCCAGCCTTCCTGGGCCCGCCAGGTGGGGAGATGCAGAAGGTGGAAGGAGCCAGGTGCAGCTGGAGAGACCTCGAGGGCCCACCGGCAGCAGAGGTGGAGGAGGAGCAGGCCCAGGGCCCTCCCCAGAGGGCAGCTCCTGGTGGAGGGAGAGGGTTCAAGCCGGGCAGGAGACAGGGTGCCAGCGAGCAGGCCAAGACCTGAACTCAGGGGGCCCCGTCTCAGACAGAGGTGAGCTGTCTGCCCAGGGAAGTGGAGCCCAAAACCGAGGACCCCCAGCGTCCTGAATGGAGAACAAAGGGACGAGGATGCTCAGAGCCCATGCATAACAGCCCACGCCAGAAACCCTGCTGGCAGCACAGAGGTTCAGGGAGGCACCAGAACCGCGGTGCACACACGCGACGGGACAGCAGTGAGCGGCACAGTGCCACACACAGGAGCAGAGTGACACCCATGGATGCAAGCTGCAGAATCCAGCATACACAGCAAAGCCGGCCAGGATGCACCTCTGCAGCAACGAGGCGGGAAGCGGACCCTCGGGGAGCAGCGCCACACGGCCCAGGGCTGCGGGGCCAGCAGCATCCTAGGTGCCACAAGCTTGGGCTCCACTTGTGAGCAAAGCAAGCTGTGTACCGAGGCTGTGTGCACATCACACGTCTCACCAAGGAAGGAAGAGAGAAATGGGAAGACAGAACAGAGAGACAAGAGGGCAGGCTAGGCGGAGGCACTGTCATTTTGTTGTTAGTGACCTTCCCTCGAATTTCAAGATGGGGAAGGAAGCTGAGAGGCACGGCCGAGCGGGGCGAGGGGACCGCAGGAGGAGGGTGGCTGCGGGATGTGACTCCCCCAGCTCAGGCGGCCACGGCACTGGAAGGGTGCACTTCCCTGTCCCTCGGCTGCTTCTGCCTCCTGCTGCTCTCCTGGAACGCATCTGCAGAGAGGGCGCCCCAGGACAGCAGGCCCAGCCAGAGGCCACACATGGGTCACTGTGCTGGGCGGAAGACGACCACGACACCACAGCCCCAAGACCACACTTCCTTCCAGGAGACTCGGCCCCTCTGTCTCTGAGCAGACAGGCATCCACCCTGTCAAAGCACAAAGACAAGCCCAGGCCACGCTGCATCCTAGGAGAAGCACCCAGCCCTCCCAGCCGGCGGCTGATGGGCACTGCCAGGCTTCCAGAAGGTGGTCCATAGGAAACGGCTTCTGCGCACAGGAGCCACGCCACTGCTCCTCTGCCCCCCGCCCGGCCGTCCACGGAGGCTGACCCCCGACGTGGTTAACGAACGGGGCTCTGTGCTGGTGGAGCCGCAGAGCGAGCGGTCACTGAAGATGGACAGGATCTGTGTCTCCCCAAAGGCCTGAGCTCCAGGCCCTCAGCGTCTCCCGGCTTCGCTGGTGAAAACCAAGCCCTGCCCCGCGAGGTCTGGTTCATGCAGTGCAAGGCCGTGGGCCCCACACGGAGAGGCTGCATCTTTACAAAACGGCCACTGCTTCCAGGGAGGCCCAGGGAACCCGAGGGGCCTCACAGGATCCCACCACTGAAACCCAAGGCATGCCCTAGGATTTCAAAGACATGCCAGCGATGCACTTCTGCCTGCCAGGGACTCTGCGTTGACCCAGTTTCCACGCCCCGTGGCTCCTCAGCACACAGTGCTGCAGCAGCCCCTGTGCTCCAGGCTCCGACCTGTGCTCAGCCTGCGACATGGAGAAACCAAGGACAAGGGACCCACAGGGACAAGTCCGCTGATGTGGGAAATAAATGAAAATATGTAATGTGCACATATTGACAGAAGGCCAAAATTAAAAATGTCCGCACAGTCACACAGAGGACCAGATGTCAAATGGGGATATTTTTCAACCTGGGGGGTAGAAACAGAGTTTTAAATAAAATGCAATTGAACAAAATATCAGAGAGCATCATATGTAGTTAAGGGTGAGTGCTCTGTTGAGGAAAACTGGTTTTAGTGGTGTGTGTGGGGACCGTATGTGTGTATTACGTGTGCACATGTGCGCACGTGTGCACTGCCTCACAGTGTACAATGCATGCCTCACTGTGAGTCATCCTCAGGGTCTGAAAGCAGCCGGGCTCCCTGAGTGCCGTGAAGTTTTAATAGTCTAATAAAGAATGTTTTTGGCAATGTTATACATGCACTGAAATCTCTCGGAAGCTTGGTTTTAAACATAACACTGAATTCCACAGGCATCCTGGTTCAAAGTTTGCCAAAAAGGGATATTTCACATGTCATCTCATTTCATAATCTCGCAGGCCCCCAGGAACCACTGCTGCTGACTGTGCTCACAAGGAGGGGCAGGACTTACTGAGTCCATGCACCCTCCCCCCCCCCACGGGGTGACAGGCCTAGGCAGGCCCCGGGCCAGCCCCACGCCACTGTCATAGCAGCTCTCACAGCGCCACGTGCAGGAAGGGAGGGCGTGTGGGCCCACCTCCCGTGCTGGCACAGAGCAACCCCACCCTCCCCTCTGTGGCTGGCGCTGCCCCCGCTGGTGTGGGGGAGGCCAACACGCAGCCCTGCTTCCCACACAATGTTTTCCACTTAAAAGGACAACAAACAGCAGAACTCCCAGTGCCTTTTAAGCCGGGCAGGCATAACAAGTCTAAAGAAAGCGTGTCGGGCTCTCAGAACACACGGGCTGTGTGAGTGTGTGTGTGTGTGTGTGTGTGTGATAGAGAGTCGTGTTTTCCATTTTTTTTCCTCGTATTCTCCCTTTATGATCTCCACTTTACAATCTCCATAACAAATATTACTACAGAAAATCAGAGACACGCAGACCAGCACCAAAGAGAAAACAAGAGGGACGTCACCAACTACTCACACGACCAGCACTCTGGACACGGTCTCGAGTGCTCTCTGGGCGAACTGGGTCCTTGCTGTACGCACCACGGTAGGGACGGGTTTGGCATTTATGTGTTATGTTGGTCTTCCACTGCATTAGTCACGTTTCACACTATTATTTTCAGAGACTCCTCATCTGACCGTCTGTCAGTGGCTTTCAGCTTCTATCTGGGTTTTCTGTTATAAACACTGGGAGACACCTTTTCCAATGAACGCTTGTTTACATCCATGATTCCTCAGGGTAAAGTTCTAGATGCTGAACCGCAATGGCCGAGGGCACGCGCCCTTAAAACGCCTGACCCATGGCCGTCCCTTGGAGCGCGTCAGATTCTCTATAGGGATAGCGCGCCTCCCTGTGGTTGCCAGTCTCAGCTCCTGGGCCCACTCCACACTTCGCCACTTCCTGGATGAGCGACCCCGTGAGTAAGTGTCCTATCTTCTCTGTTCTCTACATCCTCACCTGCAGAAGAGGGAAGAATGGTCCCCATGCGACAGGACTGTGTCAGGATTCCACGAGACGGCACAGAGGCATTTGGCATGTCACTTACCATGAGGTCACTGTGAGTCTCGCCATGTCACGCTTCCCATCAGGGCCTCCCCGTCTCCACCCCTGCCTCTCCCACTCATTGATCAGAGGTGCCAGTCACCCCCAAACGTGCGTCTGACCGCATCAGCTACTGCTCAAACTCTTGCACAATGAGGCTGAGTGAAAGAAACCGAACGCAAGGCTGCAAACCGTATGACTCCACTTGCACAACATTCTGGAATGGTCTCTAAGGATGGGAAACAGATTCTGCTGGGGGCGGGGGAAGGACCTACTCAAGGGGCAGAAGGGAATTTATAGAGTTACGAAATTTTCCACATCTTGATTTGGCGGTGGTCACATGACTAGGTATCAAACTCATGGAACAGGACACTAAAAAGAGAGAATTCTGCTGTATGCAAATTACACCTCCGTAAATCTGCCTTAAAAACAAACACAACCTGCAGAGAAGGAGTCTAAACCATGTGGTCTGGTGTTTCAGGCCTCGTCACCTGGCCCGGTGCCCTCCTTCCGATCTCTCCCTCACGCCAGGGTCGGCATTTACTGAAGACCCCCTCACCCACAGGCCCGACCACGGCCAAGGCTGCCTGGACCACCAGTACGTAAAGATTATCCCTCCTGCCTCTACCTCGAAGGTGCTCAACCCTGGCTGCACGTCAGAATTACCTGAGCAGGTGTCAAAACCAGCAGTCCGTGCCTTCCTTCCCACCCGAACAGATTCTGACGTAACTAGGGGTGGGGCCAGACACTGGGGTTTTGCTTTGCTTTGATTTGTTTTTTTCAAGGACCCCAGGCCCAGAAATGAAAGAGGGAACATCATACAGATCCTACTGGCATGAAAAGGATAATAAAGGAATGTTATGAACAACATTATGCCAACAAGTTTGATAACTTAGATGAAATGGACAGATTCCTAGAAACACACTAATCACCAGGACCAACTCAAGAAGAAACAGAAAATCTTAACAGCCCTACATCAAGAAGCTGAACTCATAATCAAAAGTTCCCCATAAAGAAAACCCCAGATGGCTTCACTAGTAAATTCTCCAAATATTTAAGGAAGAAACAACACCAATCTTACACAAACTCATAAAAATAATAAACGAAGAGCGAACGCTTCCCAAATCATTGTGTGGGGCCAGTATTACCCTGATACTGAAACCAGACAGGTGTTACAAGAAAAGAATACAATATCCCTCATGAATACAGTTACAAATATCCTTAACCAAACTGTAGCAAACTGTACGCAGAAATGTATAAAAACAGGACCAACTGGGGTTTGTGCCAAGAATGCAAGGACGTTTAATATTCTTAAATTAATCAATGTAACTCACCATATTTACAAAAAAAAACCCATACGGTCATCTCAATACATACAGAAAAAGCATTTGACGAAATTCAACATTCATTCACGATAAAACTTCTCTACAAACCAGAAAACGTCCTCAGCCTCCTAGAAGCCACGTGTGTGACACCTTCACCTAACATCACAGTCCAGGAAAAACACTCAGTTCTTTCTTCCTAAGATCGAGAACAGGCAAGAATGTCCACTTTCACCACTTCTGTTAAACATTGTACTGAACATCCTAGACAATAGAAGAAAAGAAGAAAAGAAATAAAAAGCCTTCCAATTGGAAAGACAGCAGTACAATGGTCCTACTCATAACAGTCAGATTATCTATACACAAAATCTTAAGGGACTACAAAAAAAGCTAAACAATTCAGAAAGGTCACAGGACAAACAATATTTAAAAAATCAATTGTATTTCTATACATTAGCAATAAACAATTGCAAAATAAAATTTTTAAAAATCCCTCTATAATAAACATTCAAAATACTTATGAATGGATTTGATACACTACACAGAAGACCTGTACACCGAGCACAAGTCACTGCTAAGAGACATGAGGCGGACGAACAGATGGAGCGCGTCCACACTCGCTGGCTGAGAGATTCAGTACTGTTAAGACACCAATTTTCTCCACATTGACCAATGGATCAATTGACTGGATCTAAAGCAATCCCAGTGAAAATCCAAGCAGGCTTTTTTGGTGGAAATTGACAAGCTGATTTTAAATTTATATAGAAATGCGTAAGATCCAGAACAGACAACACGAGGCACAGCTGGAAGGCTCACGTTACCCGATTCTAAGAGTTATGTAATGTGACAGTGAGGAAGACAGCGTGGTGTGGGGGCTGAGGAATAAGACCCGACAGACCAGAACCAAGTCCAGACACACAGCCACACAGAGGCACTCAGTTCCTTTCCAAACCTGACGCCAACATAACTCAATGGAGAAAGGATAGTTTCTTTAACAAATGGTGCTGGAACGACTGGATAGCCATATGCAAACAATAGACCTCAATCTTTAGCTCTTTCCAGTTAACATGTAATTCAAGATGGATAATAGATCTAAACTGAAAAGCTAAAACTATAACGTTTTTGCAAGAAAACACAGAAGAAAATCTTTATGATTATGGGTTAGGCAAAGATTTCTTAAGTAGGACACAAAAAGCACAAACTACTCAACACGATTGATAAAACTGGACTTAGAACTAAAAGCATCTGCCCTTTGAAAGACATCATTAATAAAATAAAAAGGTAAGCCAGACTGAGGGAAAATACTTGCAGTTCAAATATCTGACAGAGGATTTGAATCCAGAACATGGAAAGGACTCTTAGAACTCAAATATATGAAGACAAAGAGACCAATTAAAAAGCTGGCAGAAGATCTGAACACTTCAAAGAATATATACGAATAGCTAATAAGCACACGAAAAGATACTGAACTAAAACCTTAATAATGCAGGACCACAACATACCGAGTAGAGTAGCTAAAATTAAAAAGACTGACGACAGCAAGTTTTGGCAAGGATGTGGAACAACTGTACTCTCACACATTAGCATCGGAGATGTAAAATGATACAACCACGTGGAAAACAGTTTGCCAGTTTCTTACAAAGTTAAATATACACTTACTACACAACCCTACAATTCCAGTCCTAGGTAGTTACCAGAGAGAAATGAAAACACACATCCACACTAAGATCTGCATACGAATGCACAGAGCATTTTTTACAGCATGTCTTATGGTGGTAAAATACACATAACATAAAATTTATTATTTTAACCATTTTAAAGTGTACAATTCAGCAACATTGAGTACATTCACAATGTTATGCACCCATCACCACTATCTAGTTCCAGAACATTTTCATCACCTCCAAAGGAAACCCCATACATATTAGGCACTCACTCCCCTCCCCCAGTCCCTGGCGACCACTAATCTGTTTTCTGTCTCTGTGGATTTGCTTGTTCTGGACATTTCTTATAAATGGAATCATACAATTTGTGCCTTTGTATATCTGACTATTTTCACTTAGCATAACGTTTTCAAGAGTCATCCATGTTGTAACATGTGCCAGTGCTTCACTCTTTTTTATGGCTGAGTAATATTCCACTGTCTGGATGGACCACATTTGTTTATCCATTCATCCACTGATGGCCATTTGGGTTGTTTCCATCTTTTAGCTACCGTGAACAGTGCTGCTATGAACACTCATGTACAAGTTTTTGTTTGAATATCTGTTTTAAACTCTTCTGGGTAGATATCTAGGAGCTGAATTGCTAGGTCATATGGTAATTCCATGTTTAGTTTTTTCGAGGAATCTCTAAACTGTTTTCCAAAATTGCTGCACCATTTTACGTTCCCACCAGCAATGTGTGAGGGTTCCAATTCTCCACCTGATCCCCAACACTTACTATTGTCCATTTTTTTCCTAAAAGCCATGCTGGCGGGTGGGAAGTGGTCTCTCACTGTGGTTTTGCTCTGTGCTTGCCAGTGACTAACGAGCTGAGCATCTTCTCATGTGCTCATCTGTCATTTGTATATCTTCTCTAGGGAAATGTTTGCTCATATTTAACTGGCTGCCTGTCCTCTTGTGTTCAGTTGTAGCTCACAGCCCTGATACTCACAACAACCCAGAACAGGAGGAATCCAAACATTCACCAGCAGGTGAAAGAATCAACAAACCACAGTACACCCACGCAATGAAACAGGATTCAGAGATAAAAGGATACGAAGGACCAGTATGCACAGCGAAGCAAGAATCTCAAAAACACCACGGTGAGAGCAGACGCTGGACCCGAGAGTCTGTAACATACGTCTCTGTTTTGAAACTCTTAAAGAAACAAATCACCTATAATAATCTAATCTCAGCAGATCAGGGATGACCTGGGCGTGGGGCTGAGGACAAAGGGACAACAATTTGGGGAGTGCTCACGGGCCAATGGTCTCTGTTGCAACTGCTCAACACGGTTGCACCAGCGCAAAGGGAGCCACAGACGACCCCAGGTGAATGGATGGATGGGCGTGGTGCATCTGACCTGCAGGCCAGGTTTACCCACCCCTGGCCTGTATCGTTATTACCGTGGCAGCTGCATAACTATGCATTTATCCAAGCTCACTGAGGAACACCTAAAACAAGTACCTTTTATTGAATGCAATTTAAACCTCAATAAAATTGACTTAGGAGACACTGTTTGGAGGGGTAAGGACCCTGAGTCTAATGTGCCTCCAGAGTGAGGACCGGGGCCCTGCCCTGCCATCCTGGCCCCCGCAGGGTGCACCCACCCACGGAGGGCTGTGTCTTAGTACAGCGGCTCTTAAGCCACACAGTAAGTCAGCATCCACCGGGCAGCCTGTTCTAACCGAGCTTCTGACTCAGGGGCGCAGGGTGGAGTGGAGATCCTGCACTTCCGACAGCGATGCGATGCCACTGGCATGGACCACACCTTGGGAAGTGCTCTCTCGTTCATCTAGCGTTCGGCAGGTGTAGAATGAAGTCAGTGTTACAGATAAAACCCAGGCCCTCGCTAAGGTGGGGCCCGGGTGTAGGAAATGCCAGGCTAACATCAGGAGGGAAGCGCTCACGGTCTGGCTGGCAACAAGACAAACCAGAGGATGAGGCCCTACTTTCAGCCTTGGTTTCTGGCCAGACCGGTCACGCCCTGAGTGCCCACCCCTGCCCATCCCACCCCCCCGTGCCCTTCTCCATCCCACACAGCTGTCCTCCCCATCCACCTCTGCCCAGGAGCCTAGCCAACCCTGCTCTCCAGGCCTCCTGCAGCCCACCCCCATGAGCACTCCATCACCCGTGAGCACTCCATCACCCCTGAGTGCTCCATCACCCCTGAGCGCCCCACCTCTGTGCCCAGAGGCTCGGCTTCCAGGAGCATCCACGCCCATTCTCTGTGCCCTGGCCCCCATCCTCTGTCTGTGGACCCCAGGGCCAAGCAGATGCCCAGTGGCCACTAGAGGTCAACAAAAGCTTGCGCGGGGACAGCTGGCCTGACATGGGAACCCCTCCTGTCTGCCCCATCTCCCTCATCCCAGGGGAGGACTCTGGCAAGTGTCCCCCCACTTTCTTCATTCCCCCCCACCCCCATCCTCCCCTTCAGGACAGAAACCTGAAACAGAAGCCTTCTCTCAACCTCACGTGCCCCTCAGCTCCTCCTGTACTTCTCAGCTCTACTCACAGCAAAACTGTCGAAAAAGTTACGGACTCCTGCTGTCTCAAACTCCCTTCTGCCCCTGGTAGACTCTTGGCCACTCAGACTTCTTGTCCAGTCACCAGTGACCTCCATGCTGCTAAGGTCATTCTCCAAAGTCAGTTCTCAGTCCTCGCCTCCCTGGACCCCTCAGCCGGGCAGTCCCCCGACACCATGCGTGTTCTGCAGTGGCTCCAGACGCCCCAAGACACTCCTGGCTTTCTCCTGCCTCGCTGGCCACTCCTCCTCTCATCCCTAGACTCAGCTTTTGGACCACTCCTCTCCTCCATCCATCCCACCCACTTGCTGCCTCGTGCTGACTCCCATCAGCTCTGTGCCGGCAGTGGCCAGGGTCACTGCCCCAGCCCAGGCCACTCCTCCAAACTCTAGTCTTGTTTGTCTGACAGGCAGGCCCCTCGCCGCCTCCACCTGGACGGTGATGGAGCTCACAGGTTCCATCTGGAGAGCCAGCACTCCTCCCGAATTCCCCACAGCTCCTCTGCCACAGCCGTCCCATCCCAGGATGATGTTGACTCCATCCTTCCAGGTGCCTGAACCAAGAATCTTGGGGTCATCTTGGACTCCTCTATTGCTCCAACTGTCCTGCTGGCTCCATCCTCACAACAAACCCACAATCCAGCCAGACGCCCCAACCTACCGGGGGTTGCTCCTGTCCCTGCCGACAGCCACTCTGCTCTGGCCTTGTTCACATGTGCCTGGATGTCCCCAGGTCACTCCTCACCTCCTCCACACCACCAGCTCCAGGAGGCCCCCAGCCCTTGCTCCCGGGAGCACGTGGCCCCCGCCGTCTTTCTCCCAGCACCATGGCCCCACCTGGGACGGAAGCTGGTCTACTTCCTCTTCTGCTTGCTTTCTGGCTCCCTCTGCTCAACCATGAGGTCCAAGTGGGCGGGGCCTCTGTCTCGGTTTCTGGCTGTAACTGGAGCTCAGTAAACACTTGCTGGGGACACGGTCAGACTCTGTGAAGTGGACGAATCTGCGAGGTGAAGGGTCTGAGAGGTAGCTAACTTCTTCACCCCAACAAAGATGGGCTGCGTGCTGGGACGTCACCCACAAAGGACACAGAGCTCCTGAGCTCCCTGAATGGCCAGCACAGCCCGACTGCGGTGGGACCCCCAAAGCCTCCCAGAGGACGGGAATGCAGGCATGCACCCGAGCCGAGTAGAGCAGGGGGTTGTGTGCCACACGCGTTCCCACACAGGTGACTTTCGGCCACACAGAAACCACCCCGGCTCAGGGCAGCACCCAGCTGAGCCCTCCCACAGCCACGGAAAACACAGGTCAGCATCAGCACCCAATGCCAGACCAGGGCAGGTGCTCTGCCCGCTGTTACAGCAACTCCAATTTCTTGCCATAGGACAGGAAAATAGGGAAAAATCCTAGAATTCCAGTCAACTTGTACTTTTCACTTCATGGCTTACCATTTTCACGCTTTTTTGTTAGCGTGGATTAAGGGTACTTAGCATACCCTCGACTACATGAAAGAGAAAACAAAGCAAATCTCAGAAATGAGTGGAACAGCCCCTGAGGCAGGGTACCCCCCGGCAGTAGAAACCCACCTGCCAAGGCTCCAGACCATCTTTGCTCTTGTTTCTGGGCCAAGTTCCCCGGACATGCTGCTCCACCTGAACCAGGCCCAGGGGGGTCTGAGCTGAGAGCCGCCCACCCCACGGCCCAGGCCTAGGCTGGCGCATACGGCCTCAGCTCACGGGCCACTTGCGGGAGGACAGGCTGCTGTTAACTGTCAGGGTCTGGGCCCTGTGCCCCCTGATGCCAAGGGCAGGGTATCATCTCCATCCTTTCACGGCCCACGGAGCAGACACAGAGCAACACTGACCATCGACCCACTGAGAGCTTCAGTTTAGCCATTTCACCCATTATTAAGTTGTGGAGGAAAATGAATTTCTACAAATCAAACTCCATTTGAAGTAAACGTAAATTTAGATTTAGAAACTTAGCACATTTAAAATAGGATGCTGTATTACCTAACGGAGACCGCTTTCTTGAAGGTTAATTTCCGAATTACAGAAGGAATTCCGTTGTAACAGAACAAACTGCACAAAAGTACGTATGGCGGAAAAAGAGCACACGCTCCTACCTCTTCCTCTCCCCCACCGCCCCTCCCACCACTCACTCACACTCACAGCCTGCCCAGCACTCACACGTACTCACACACATCTCAACTCACACACTCAGACACTCTCACTCTCACACACCTCCTCCAACACACACAGGCACACACTTACACACACACACACACACACACACACACGCCCGCCCTTCCCTCTCGCCCATCACTAACTGCACAGCCACTTTTGCTCGGGGCTGCGTCCCTGGAGCCTGCAGCACCGCCTGCCCCGCTCGTCCCCAGTGGGCTCTCCAGCACCGTCCAGTCAATGAACGGTGTGCATCCTTCCAGACCGTGTCCACAGGAAGCACCGACACATGCACGTGAATGGACCGCTCTACCCACTCCACGCTGAGTGGCGATGTTTTTACTTAATATGTTGGCATTGCTTTCAAAGGCAACCTCTGACTGTTTCATGAAGTGAAGGATCCTAGGGGATGTTTTGGGGAGGAATGGGGTTCTTAGATGATAATCAACGTTTTATTATGAAGAACTTCAAAAATACACAGAATGGACAGAAGAGAATAATGCACCCGCAGACCCCCTCACCCAGAGCCGACAACCACCCCGCACGGACAGTCCTGCCCTCCACAGCCCACCGCCTCCTCCCCACGCTGATCCAAATGGATCCCAAACACTGCATTGTTCCTTCCAGGGGCACTCCAGGACCTGTCACTCAAAGGCAAAGATGGTTTTAACACAACCACAGTGCTGCTATTAAGCACTACAAGCATCCTTTGCAATCATCGCTCACTCAACAAATGGCCAACTGTCTCGTAAAGACCGTAAGTTTTGAAAGGAGTGATTCTCGCGTCAGAGGCTGGTCTGACTGCATCCTGTGCAAAGCCTGCACCCCCAGGATGCTGTGCAGAAGTGCCCCGGGAGGGGGTCAGTCTCTGCTTTCACGAGCAGCATCGGAGACTTTTACACCGAATGCCCCCATGGACCTTGGAGGCTCACATGGGGTGGGGGTGGAGGGGGCTCTCGGAGGATAGCACCCGGCTTGCTGTGATCTCCAGGAGCAGCAGCAAGGAGCCGGCCCGGCGTGGCTGCCAGGTACATGTCTGCGCAGGGGGAGGGTCAGGCAGGCAGTAAAGCGAGCCACTCCACGGAAGACGGATGAGCCAATTCGCTCATCCCCAGGATCACCTTAATGGGCATAGCGAATAACACCACCCAGCTCCAGGCGAGGCCCACTCGCCGGGCCATCTCCACTTGCCTGAATCAGCAGATATTTCCTCCTAATAAATCTCTGCTTTCCCGAGTGGCCTCCAGACGGCAGGCGAGCCGTGAGCTGTGCCAAGCCTCCAGCACAGAGGAGCCTGCTAAACCAGCCCCGCTCTCGGGTGACACCCAGAGATGTCCCCAGACGGCCATGGGCCCCAGCGATGTGACTGAGCTGTGGGAGCTATACCTGCCAAGCCCAGGGGGAGGGGGGGAAGACCTCCCACCACGCCTCTGTCACCTTCGCTGCCATCTCCTTCCTACCTCTCCCCTCCCTTCTGCAACAGGAAAGGTCAAGAGAGAAACAGCAGCCCCCAGGTGGGACCTGCAAGCACCACAGCCGTTCTCCCAGGGACCACCCTCGACAGTCAGCCAATGACAGATTCATCTGTACATCTCTACACGGCCAGCCTCACCCCCACAGCCACCCCTATAGCTGGACAGTCAACAGACGAGCTTGATGGCTGGAGACTGGGGGCACAGGCGCACTGCTGGCCACCTCACCTTCCCAGTTCTTTCAACCAAGCAAATTCTTAGCACAACAGGAAAGCTGCTGTAAATGATGAAACAATCAGGAGGCGAATTCACTTCTACAGCATCAGGGGCCCAAGCCAGGACACTGGGACACCTGGGGGGACACGGGTCACAGCTGCCCCCCTAGGTGCTCTGGCCGGAGGCTCACCACACAGGACAAGAGGGCAGAGGAGGCTCTGCAGCCACCCTTCCAGCCCCTCCATCCCCCCCCGAAAAAGGAACCCAAAGGGAGACTGTGGGAGATGCAGGCTCCTTCTAGAAGCACAGAAGACCGACGAGACAACCATTGATCTTTGCAAAGAATTATTGATTTTGCTGTGTGCTGGCAGCAGCGGCGGGTCCTCCCCCACTCAGAGCCGGCCATTAGCACACATCCCTACCCGCACCCCCCCCAGCACTGCCCTCCACATCCCTGCCTGGTGCGGAGACGGGACCGAGATGGAATCAGCCTCGGCTAACGCACACAGACAGGGTCACAAGTGATGATGTCATCAGGTCATCTCCCCAGCCCCAGATCCACGGGACAGCTGTGCGGCATGGCCTTGCACCACAGCTCAGCCCGGGTAGGCGCGCCGCCTGCCAGGCCCCGAGCAAGGCCACCAGAGTTCCCCAGTCACAAAGGAGAGGTCTCTGCAAGGCTGCATTTTCTACCAGAGGCGTGTGCTGGTCAGGAGGGCGGGCAGAGGAACTCATCGGCACCATTTCAGAGGGCAGACAGATGGACAGATGGCGAAGCCCATCACGGGAAGCCAGTCCCCCCCTACACCAGCTCCAGGTCCTGCAACAGCATGCCAGGGAGGGACCCGGCACAGTGGCCTCTCCGTGCCAGGGCTGAGTTCTTATTTCTTGATCTGATGTACCTGCTGGGTGTGCTAAAGACACTTTCAGTCTGAAGCTCTGGCTCCCGGGTGTGAAACGTCCCACTGAGACCCTCACAGTCCCCTTGTTCCTGAAGGTTCCGTCCCTGGTAGGACGCGGTGCCAGGGGTTCCTCAGAGCAGCGCTCTTTATTCTTCTTTATTCTTGCAGACGATGTGCACAGACACCAACCGTTTCAGTGACAATAGGGGGCATTATCTTCTAGAATCCTGGCCCCAGCGCTGGCCGAGGCAGCCTGTTTCTGGGACACAGTAAACATTCCCAAATAACGGCGCCCAGGCAGCCAGCAGGCAGGCCCTAGGCCTGGGGTAGATATGAGGTGACAGGCCACCAGTGTCACCTCACTCCCTGGAAAGGAAACTTCCGCTCGGTGGCGCCTAGTGGATTTGAATAGACTCAGAACAGGAGGGCTGGCCCCTTGGCCACAGGCCCCAGGTCTGGCCTGGCCTGCGGGCACCTGGCCACCCACGGCCTGGATGTGCTCAGCAAAAGGGGAGGTTTTCAAAACAAAAGCAGAGCAACTTCGCGCGGCACATGCTCCAGAGGCCGGGCCCAGCCCTTGACAACAGGCCTCCTCCTCAGTGAACTGCCCACCTAGAGACTCCCACGCACCCCCACCCCCAATAGGAAACTAAAGAAACGAAGAGGAGGACCCAACTCTCCCTTCCATGTTTACACGGGCAAAACCCCAGTGGACACAGCCCCCTGCAGCTCACGAGCCGCCTGCAACAGGTGCAGCCCGAGCCCAAGCTGGTGATTCTCCGTGGCTCTTTCTAGAACCAGGCAGCCAAACCCTAAAGGAAGCCGGGGCCTGCAGCACTGTGCCGCGGCGCGACCTGCCCCACCTGTCTGAGTGCGCGGCTCCGGTCCTGCGCGCGGGGCCCCGGCCTCCGCGACAGAAATAGAAGCCGCGGGGCCCCGCCAGGCCGGAGGGGCTGGAGCGGGGCCGGGCAACAGGAGCGCGGCGGGCCTGGCCCAGCGCGCCGCCCCCTCCCGGCCCGCCTCTGCCGAGCGCCCCGCGCCCCCGCGCCCCCCGCGCCGCAGCGAGCCACCTGCGCGCCGGGGCCGGGAGGGGGCCGGGAGGGAGCCGGTAGGGGAGGGGACCTGGAGGTCCGGGGATCCGGGGAAGGGGCTCTGGGAGGGTCCAGGAGTCCGGGGAGGAGGCTCCGGAGCGGGGGCTCCGGAGCGGGGGCTCCAGGAGGGGTCTGCGGAGGGTCCCGCGCCCCCGCGCACCTGCCCGGCCCGCTCTCCCTCCCCGCCGGCCCTTACCTGGCGCGGCGCGTCCTGGCGGCGGAGAGCCGGCGGGGCCCGGCCGGGAGCGCGGGCGCAGGAATGGCGGCGGCGGCGGCGGCAGCGGAGGCCCGGCTCGGAGGGCGGCGGAGGCCCGGCTCGGCCCGCGGCGCGGGGATGCTGCGGCGCGCGAGGGCGCGGGGCCGGCGGGCAGGCCCCTCCTCCACGCCCCTCCTCCCCTTCCCGCCTCCTCCCTCCTCCCTCTCCGGCCCCTCCCTCCGCCTCCTCCCGGCCCAGCTCCCCGCCCTCCTCCTCTCCCCACCCTCTCCTTCCCTCCCGTTTCTTCACCTTCCTCCATTCCTCCTCCACCCCGCCCTCCTCCCCCTACCCACCTCTGCCGCCTCCCACCTCCCTCCTTCCCTCCCCGCACTAGGCCCCCAGAGGCTGTCCCCGCGCCATGGCCCGGCCTCTGCTGGGTCCAGCACCCATTCTGATGAAACACCCAGTTACCCCCTCCTCACCACCTCCTAATGGACCAGCCTGCCCCTTCCGCAGCCTGGCCTGACCCGGCTCTTCCCAGGCCCTTTCCAGATCTTCAAGTTTCCTGCACCCCCTCGTGCAGCTCTGCTGGGCGCCTGACCTGCACAAACATGTGGGCAAAGCCCGTGGGTGCCCGGGACACTTCGCTCCTCTGCTTCTAAGCAAATCTGACTTTGAGCAAGAACATTTCCAAGCAGGCCCCTGCCATCTCCCAGGGTGAGGCCGGCAGTTACCTCCTTCAGTCTAGGTTTTTCTGTGGTCCTCTGTGCCCCTATGTCAACTGTTTGCTAAGTGGCCACCATTTTCTGCACCAGAGGCAAAGGGCCCCAGTGTGGCCCCAGGTGACGTGTCTGTGCTAATAATGCACGGGTGTGGGGACCTGGGTGCTCTCAATAGACTGCTCCGGCAGCCTCCCTTCTGCCCTGGAGGCAGAATGGACGGGCCTGGGACAGCTACTGGCCCGGCCAGCAGGCCTGCTGAAGGACACGATCCAAGAAAGGGCACAGGTCCTGATGAACCAGCTGGGCTTTCCGCACATGAGGAGTCGAGGTCTCCCTCTCCAGGCCTGGCCATAGCTCTCTGGGCTGCAGCTCCCTCCCGGGCAGCCGAGGCCACTTCCTACTGACCCTGACCGTGCCTGCTGAGAGCCGGAGCAAAAGTTTAGAAATGATGAGTGGGGCCCAGGAGCCCCAGCTGCCTGCAGGGGCCTCCTGCCCTTCTGTGCTGGGGCCCCGAGAGCCGGGCCTCAGGGCCAGTGACGGGAGCCGGGCAAGCCAAGGCCGGGGAGACGGCGAAGCCAGGCTGCGGGTGCAGGCAGGGGTGGGTGGGAGCTCACCCCATCCCCCTGTGAGGGGGTCATGACCTGGATTCTGATAGACTCCAGTTTGAGTCTCGTCTCCGAGGCTTCCAAGGTGACCTTGGGAGCCCTGTCCTGTCCTCCCCAGGGTGAGGACAGAGCCACCACCTGGAAGGTTGCCTGAGCACAGGGGAGAGAATTGTGGGAAAAGCTCGCAGGCCCTGGTGCTCCAAGTTCAATGCTGACGACTGTACAGGAAAGTGGGGAGATGTCCCTTCCAAGCTCCCTTCTACTTGGGGGCGTCACTGAATCTATGTTCCAGGTCCCATGCGGACTGACACCTGACAGGAAGGGGTTAGGGCATGGCTGTTTTAACAGCATCCTACACCCTCGGAGGGACCCACTCAGGATCCATAGAGGTGAGCTTTGCAGAGATGGAGGGCTCACCTGTACTCTCCCTAATTGGACGTGTCTAGAACACAGTGCCCTTGTGGTGCCCAAGGACAGCCACCAACAGGCCGCGGGAGGGTAACTGACAGACTAGGAACCTTCAGCCTGGAAGATCGATGTGTGGAGAACAGGACGGCGGCATCAAATATTTGTAAAGCTGTCGGGGAAGAAGGATTACCCCGTGGGGTTAGGAAAGGCAAAATGAGGACAGATGGGTGGAAATTAGATTAGAGAGTAGATTTCCGCTCCCTGTGAGCGCTTTCTGGCAGACCTGCCTGCCAGAGGAGCCAGCCGCCCCCAGGAGCACGTCCTTCAGGTCCAGCGTCTAGACAGGTTCTGGGGCAGCAGCGGGAGGCTGCTGGAGGGGGCGGAGGGGGCCGAGCGGGGGATGCGCTGGAGCCCCTCCCAGCTGCTAGACGGGCCGTCCTCTCTAACCTGGTAAAGGGCGGCCCACGGCCACACGGGCCGCTCTCCATCCCACAGCGTGTGCAGAGTGAAGGGCGCCTGGCAACAGACTCAGCGCGCCCCACCTGGAGCCCACGCTCGGCCTCAGGACGGGCGACAGCCGTACACCTTTCTGAGCCTGTCTGCTCACTGCTAGGCGAGATCAGAGAGGACTCCATGAGACGACCGCAGTCCCCAACCCCTGGCATCTGGGAGGGCCTCCAGAAACGTGGCCTTCCCTGGAGCACGACCTCCAATGTCACACAAGTGACCCTGTTTGTCTTTTCCTTCTTGTTGTCGCTGTTTCACCTTCTATTAGTGACATTTTATACATGTACGTAAGAATAGTCGAACAAATCCCCCCATCCACCCCGCACAGTGGCGATCTGGTGTCACCTCTGACCCACTCCCGCTGCCCTCCAACACGAATTTGAATGTATCCGAGACAGCACATCCACCAATTTGCCTCCGAGCCTCCCCAGAAATGCCAAAGGGCTGGATACTCAGGCCACGTTCAAGGTTGGCGCCGTCTGTATGCAGCTGATCCAGGAGATCCTGAAACCCGGAGGAAGAAACACGTGGTACCGCAGCTCCCACCGCACGGGCTCCACGCTGCTTCCGCCACGGCCCACGCGGACGCGGGAGAAGCACCATTTTTCGACCTCTGTTCCGGGTGTGCGGCGGCACACGTGTGGGGTTGGCTGGGAGAGGTTTTAAGATGGTCCACGTGGGGAGTGTCTGAGCAAGGCGGGGAGTGTTCCAGGAGAGCTGGTGTGTTGGGTTTCCCCGGACCTGCGGATATGGCCCAGCGCCCAGGCCTGTGAGCACGTGGCTGGAAGGCGGAGGGAAGGGGCGACCCCTGGAGAAGCAGACCCTGGTGGAGCCCGAGTCCTGTGTTGGGAGCCTCTGTCTGCTTCCAGGGCCGGGGAAATGTCCTTTGAACGTGACCATGAAGGGCTCTGTGGCTGCGGGGAACCGGGCCTCTGCCGTCAGTGCTGCTGCGGCTGCTGATGGCGTGACTGTGCCCCGCCCCTCACTGTCCCTCCCCGACCTCAGAAAAGCGTCCCTAAGATAAAGGGTCCCCGCAGGCCTCCACCGGCCACCTCTTTGTCAGAGCGCCCTCTTCAGCTGGAGAGAGAGGAGTCCAGCTGACCCCAGCGCCCTCCTGGGCCACTGCCCTGCCGGGCCCCTCGCTGGACCAAGGGCTCTTTTCTTGAAAGCTGCGTTCAGGCCACGGCTCCCTGAAGGCCTTGCGAGGCCGTCATTGTGCTGGGCGTCTCGCACAGCGTTTTAGCTGCCAGACCACTCTCTGGCTCTGCTTAAGGGGTGTGAGCTCGCTGTCCCGCACACTCTGTCCACCCCGGCTTCCATACTCAGACTCGTGGAGAGTAAATATGCCAGAGAGCGGGGCTGGCGAAAGCGGCTGCACACTGCCCCAGTTGGAACCAGGGGACAGTGAGAATCGGGGACGCCGGAACAGGCTGCTGGCGTGCTGCCCTGGCTGACCATCAGGTTGACCAGAGCTGGCGTCCTCACTTGACCTGCACCAGCGACACGTTCTTGACCCCCAAAGGCCACCAATATGGCCCGCTGCTAGTGCTCTGCCCTGTGCCGCTGCCTCTGGCAAAGGACCATCAGGCCTTACCCTGCCACTCAGCCCAGCGCCATTTCTCCAACCGCAGCCACGGCCCGGGCAGGGCAGGGCTGGGCTCCCCCTGCCACGGTGATGTCACCCCACATCTCCCAATTACAGCTGCACCAGGGTCCACTACATTGTTGCTTGGTCTGTTTCTTTTGAGTCTGGTCTTCATTTTGAGCTTCTGGAGCTTGGGGAAAGCTACTGGCCTCTTTTCAGAGTAACCTTTTAAATGCACAAAATAAGGTACAGGATGAGAAAGGAAACCAATTATACTGAAATCCGGCTGTCAAAATATTTGAAAACGTGATCCCTTTGCTTCATTATTTACACTTTGGGTAACACACTCAAGCGGCAGGTCTGAGAACTAATAATTTGGAAGTGGTGATAAGCTGCCCAGTATTTGAGAAGTGATGGGAAAACATCTGAGGTTTCTACTGTGGCCAGGTTGCACATTCTGCTGACATGACTGTGTTCTCTTGCCTGCATCGATACTGCAAGGAAATGCTTTATTTCAGTTAGAGGTTAGTGGGGAAAATGTAACTCTTTTTTTTCCCATCCATTCCATCTGGATGGATCCTCCAAAGTCTGTCCCGATTAAGAATTCGTATTTTAAAAAGAAAGGACTTCAGATTCCCGGCACCTAGCACAAGGCTTGTATAAAATCACCCTCAAACATGTTTATCAATGAAGGAGATGGGACTCTTGGTTGTAAGTGACAGTAGTTCAGCTCAAACTCTTGGCTCCCTTACATCTAAAAGGGCTGCAGGTACAGCTAGATCCACGGGCTGAGATGCCATTGTTGGTTTTTCTCCAGCTCACTCCTCTCCTTCTTTCTCTCTGATTGGCTCTGGTTCTGCTTGGGTGTTGGCCGCCTCAATCCGAAATGATGACAAAGACTCTTTCTCGCCATGGTTTCGTGGAGGGACTTTGGTTGACTTGGTTGGGTCTCATGCCCATCCCATGAACTTGTAACCCCAACCAGGGATGAAGAACCACAACCAGTCAGACCTGGGCCACATGCCTACGCCTGAGGCCGGGTGTGGTCGATAAGCTCTCAGAACCATGGGGCTGGGTGAGGAGCACTTCCCCAGTGGACAGAGGTGCTGAGCAGACAAGAAACAACCCGGTCCAGCTGTGTGAGAGCCAGCGGGTAAGTGAGTCATTACAGTGCGTTCTTTTAGAGGCTGGGTTTCCTGCTGTAATGAAGAGCCCAAAAATACAGTGATTTAAGCAAGATAGGAGTTTATTTACTTCTTGTATAACACTGCCAGAGCTCGACAGGCGGGCCAGCACCGTCAGCAGCTTTGCCCTCCTCCATCTTGATGGCACCACCCCTCCAAGGCGGGACGAAGGGCACCCCCACACGTGCACACATCACCCCTGTCCCATAACATTGACCAGAACCTAGACATGGGGTGCATGTCGCTTCCAGGGGCTTGGACATGGGGTTGAGTGACTGTGTGCCCAGCTAAAAGTCTGTTACACTGAGGAAGGGGAGAATAGATATGGTGGACAATTAGGACCTGCCACCCCTGTAGTGTAATTAGTGCTGTAATAAATGTAAGTGGAACACCACTCGCCCACCAGAGTGTCTAAAATGGAAACTACCCTGTGTTGGCAAGGAGATGGAGCAACCAGAACTCTCGGCCTCGTCTGCTGGGAGTGCAAACTGGTGCGGCCGCTTGGGAAGAATGTTTAGCAGCACCGCTAAAGCTGGGCAGACAGATGCTGTATAACCTAGCACTTCCTCTTCTGGGTATCTATCCAACAAAATGAAGTGGGTTTGCTCACCAAAAGACATGTACCAGAACGCTCATAGCAGCTTTATTGTGATCACCCCAAATTAGGAACCACCCAAGTGGACAGCAACAGGAGAGAGATCAGAGAATCCTGGGGTAGTCATGCGGTGGGATACTGCTCAGCAGTGACAAGGGGGGAGCTCCATGCGAGGAAATGGATGAGTGTCTCGGACGTGGTTCTCGGTGAAAGATGGCAGGCACCAAGAGGCCCACATCGTATGTTCTGTTGACTTGAAGTTCTAGAACGGCAGATATAGTCGATAGTGACGGACATCAGAATTGCCATCCCTTTGGCGCAGGTTCTGAGGGGAGAAGGCACTGTTGGGGGTGGAAAGGTTCGCCGTCTGGACCTGGGTGGTGGTCAGCCCAGTGTATACAGCTGCCAAAATTCCCTGAGGTCTGCCCTGAGGGTTTCTGCACTTGCATGCTTGTAAGTTATACCTCAACTGAAAAACACAGAAATGCAAAAAAAGGAAAGTGTTATGTAGTTAACAACGATGGTGCGCTCGACTTCCCTTGAGGTGGAGCCCCCGCCCCGGCCGCACCCTTCCTGATGCAGGCGGGGTCGGGTCCCTGACAGCCAGGGCCTGTGCCTCCCAGCACAAACACGCAGGCAGGGCGCCCCGGCCTCACCTTCCTGGCAGGAGCCAGAGGCGGTCGGCTCCGTGTGCTCTGCACTGGGGTGCCCCTCCGAGGCAGGGTGTGGACCTGGAATTGGGACTTCCCGGTGGTGCCCACCATACTAGACACGTCAGAAGGTCTTGTGAGACGTGGGCAACAATGGGACCACGAGGTGGGTAAGCCACCTGCCCCGGGTCCCACAGACCGCCCCTCCACCTCACGCCTGCCTGGGCTGCCCGTTTACTTGGTGCCTGGACCTGGGACAGGGACCTGAGTGACCCAGGCTGATTAATTAGGGATTTGGAGGGTCGGAAGAAGTGGATTTTTCAAAGAGAAAAGTCGAGGGCCCCAGCACCATCGTGTCACCCCATGATTTTCTCTTCTCTCTGTCCTCAACGTCACTCACGCGGGCCTTCCGGCCATCGACAGCCTGCCTCTCCCAGCATCGCTGAGCTTCACTTGTCATCTGTTGGAGGGCATCCCTGCACCTGCCTCTTCCAGTCACTCAAGATCCTCCGTCGGCATTTGATGGCACTGACCAGACGCTGAGTATACTGTGTTGTTATTTCCCAGCGGGATAGAGGAAACAGTCAGCTTTGAATGAACACATCACGTGCCCACAGATGACAATAACCTACCTGCTGTGACCCGGTTTTGAAAGAAGACTTTATGAAAAAACCTACCTGGAAGAATCTGGAATCGCCAGCAGAAACAAGTAGTCTCTAATCAGGCCTTTGTCTAAGCATAATGAGGCCATCAAACCTGCCACCTTCTCGGCCCGCCAGTGGGCTGTCCCCACACTCCATGGGGGTTGGGACGCCCCCTCAGTGCCCACCCTTCCTGCTGCTCCAGAGAGCCCGGCTGGCGTTTTGTGCAACAGAACCAGAAGCATTCTGAAAGAGAGGATGTTTGTCAAAATTGGGTTTTAATCAAGATTAAGGTGAAATTTTCTATTCTTGAGGCAAAATACAAGAGTGAATAAGACATTTAAAAGGACATGCGAGCGAAAAACGTCAGTTTCAACAGGAAGCGCTCTAGGATGCAGAACTGTGTCTATTTATGCTTTAAAACGATTACGCGAACACGTCAGAAGGAGCCAAATGAAACAGAAGAAAACAAAATAAGAAGTGACCACGCTCCTCCCTCCCCAACATGCTAGGACGATGGATCCCGTGCTCTGGGCCTCTTTCTCCCGGGCCTGCCCCCCTCTAGCACACATGTCAGTCCGCACGTGCTCTGTGAAAAGGTCTGGGATCAATTTCTCCCTCTCTCTGTTAGTTACTTCAAAGTGGGACTCGCGGTTTAAATTTCCTTCCGCACGTCCCCCGTGGACACCCTTCGGTGTGCACACCACAGCTCTCCTTCATTCTTCTTCAAATCCTTGTAAATCACCATCTGAGTAACATGTGCACAAGGTCAAAACAATTCTATCCAATGACACTGAAGTATATTAAAAGAAATTTCTCACCCTGCCTCCTATTCTAAGCCCCAGAGAAACCGCTTTTAGATTCTGGTAATTGCCTCCGTGGTCTCACAGAAGGTGCTATGTCCCTAGTCCCTGGTTTATCAGCATCAGACAGGAGCTGGCGGCTTCTTGGGATGAAAGAGGACTCAGCACCCACCTGCCCCCCGTTTCCCCTAAATTTAAAAATACGTGTACTGTTGTGAGTTCTCCCATCGGCTGCTAGTGTGTCAGACACTGGGCTCGAGTGTTTACTTTCTCATTTGCGTGGGCGGTGTCATCTGAGTGGGAGGAGAGACAAGGCCCTGAGCATCCCGCCCCTTTCCTCCCACTCTTCTTCCTCTGCTCCTATGCACTTGTCACGGCTCATTTCTTACATTTCGAGTTTCTGGATTGGAATCCATACAAGTGGGTTTAAGAAACAGAACAACCAGAATGACCACATGGTGATTTCAAGTCTGTAGCTGTCGTTCACAGAATGAGTGACGGACGGAGCCACCCTGGGGAGGGCAATGTTGTCCTGGGGCCACCAACTGGGCCTCAGAGGAGAATGCCCCCAAGGCCAGGACAAGCAGACTCTGTCCTTGTCCTTTCCCCATTCCTCCAAGTGATGGCACTGCTCAGTTTGCTGTTTTCCCGGCATTTCTGATGCCCTTTCTTTCTGAGCACGTGGCTCCACCATTGCGGAGGTTTGCTGTCCCATCCGTGTGATGCTGCTCAACACCTGTGACCCATTCCTTCCTGGAGACCTGCTTCTCAGAGCTGGCGCCTTCTGCCCCACTCCTGGCACGAGGCGGGTCCTGGGCCTCTTGTTCCCTGTCCCAGCCGGAATTGCCTCTCTCCCGGGCTGGACCCCTGTCCAGTAGGCCTGCATCTTGCTTTTCTTAGCTGGCTGCCTGGTTTTGATGGCGCAACCCCCGCCCAGTGGGCCCTGGCGAGACTCATGGTCAGAGCAGAATTCTAGGCTGAACGTCTGGAAGGCCTTTGCTTCCTTCTCTAGCAGCTCCTGGCATCCCCGATGATGACCATCCTGATTCTCAGGCCTTGGTCCATGGCCTGTCTCTACCCGGAACTGGTTGGAATCTTCTCTTTGTCCCCATGTGAAATAATAGAAAATAGATATTGGTTAGTACCCCTGTTCCCGGCACAGAGCTCCTGAAACCCTTGTAAATTCCCAGGTGATAAGAGCACTAGGAGCATCTTTTGTTCTAAAGAGCGACTCTGGGTGGGCTCCTGGATGGG
Source organism: Equus caballus (assembly GCF_041296265.1). NCBI lineage: Eukaryota > Metazoa > Chordata > Mammalia > Perissodactyla > Equidae > Equus > Equus caballus. The sequence goes on along the minus strand of NC_091706.1, from coordinate 66,088,106 downwards.
GGCTGGTCACCAGAAAGACCAACTCACGATTAGAAGCTTGGGATTTTTCTGCCCCTCCCCCCCTTCTCTAGAGAGGGGAGAGGGGCTAGAAATGGAGGTGATAATCGATCACACCTATGTGAGGAAGCCTCCAGAAAATCCCAATAGCATAGGGTCTGGAGAGCTTCCAGGCTGGTGAATACATCCACATGCCGCAGGGCAATGCACCCCAACTCCATGGGGACAGAAGCTCCTGCCCTCAGGACGGTCCCAGCCCGAGCCCTGTGCACTTCTTCATCTGGCTGTTCATCTGTATCCTTTATCATCTCCTTTAAGGAACGGGCAAGTGAACTTGTTTTCTTGAGTTCTGTGAGCCACTCTAGCAAGTTAATCCAACCCAAGGAGGGGGATGTGGGGACCTCTGCTCTATAGCTTGTGGGTCAGAAGCACAGGTGACAATCTGGACTTGGGACTGGCATCCACAGTGGCGGGTGGGGCACAGTCCTGTGGGACTGAGCCCTTAACCTGTGGGATCTGACGCTCCCTCTAGGTGGACGGTGTCAGAATTGAGCTGAATTGCAGGACACCTGGCTGGAGTCGCAGAGAAGTGCTTGGTGGGGAAAACCCCCACGCCTGGTGACCAGAGTGTGGAAGGGAGTGTTCTGGGTGAGGCGATAGGAGACCACAGGAGGAGGGCTGACTGAGTGTGCTCCCTACGTGGGAGGGGCAGACGGGGTCTCCACTGCGCCCCGACTCTCTGCGGTTTCATGATATGCCTCGGTGGGGGTGGTTCTCATCGCTGTTTTCTCACTCCGAGGGAAACTTCATGGATTCCTTTTTAACAGCGATTTCCTTTCCTCTGATTCTTCTTCCCGTAACCCTGTTGTTCAGACGCTGGTCTCGGTGACCGCTTCTCCAGTTCTCTCAGCTTTCCCCCGGTGACCCAGCCTCTGCCGTCTGTCCGTCTTGTCCCTTCCCTCCACCTTGTCTCTGAACCTTCCATCACTTTCCTTATTTTAACCATCTGAATTAATTTCCAAGAGCTCTTTCTTGCCCTCAAAGTTTGCTTTATTAGAGTATCTTGTTTTTGTTTCATGGATACCCTATTATCTCTTTTCTCCGAGGATCTTGATTTTAGTTTTCTGGGGAATTTTTGAATTCTACGTGATTTTCTCTATTTCCTCCAGGTTCCTTTCCATGGACGGGTTGATTTCTTTCTTTCTTTCATCTGCAAGGATTCCCCTGGTGACGCTGGGCTGCACACTCAGAACCATGCCTGAGCCACTGAATTCCTGAGCAGTCATTGGAGCCTCACTGTGGAGTGCTTGCGCAGGGACTAGAGGCTTCTCTGGCCCCGACTTTCTGTATCAATGAGTCTTTCTCTCTGGCTGCCCACTCCTCTGAGAGCCCCCTGACCTCCTGCCTGGGTAGGGGTGGGCATATGCCCGCTGCCCGTTCTCAGGCTGAATCGAGGAAGAGCTGGAGGCTTTGCTTGTCCACCACAGTGGATTTTCGCTTCTGTGCCCCCGCCCTCTCCGGCCCCTGCATCTCTGAGGACAGAAAGTAACAGAATAGGTAGTGGACGTGCGAGTCTCATTGTTTCTTAGATTTTCACCCAATTCTCCAGTTATTTGTCTCACCTCATCACCATGTTCAGAAGTCTCCAGTTCTTGGGTTCTGTGGCAAAACTCTTGGTTCTTGACCTCTGCTCTCTTGGTCTGCTAAGTTGGTGCCGCTCGCCCATCTGTTTTCCAGCTTCCAGAATGTTGTTGACGTCTTTCAGCTCTTGGTTTCCGTATGTTCTTTATTGGACATAGTATGCATGGTCTCCGCCTGTTGTGTTTGCAGTTAATAAGTTAAATGCACTGATACTCCTTAATGACTCCAGGTATTTGCCTGCCAGGTGAAACTGGGCCTTTGTTTACTTAGTTGCAACCCTCCATCAGCCTTTAAACATACGAGTCTCAGGCTCCAGGCTCACGTCAGGAGAAGCATTACGTCTCGCCCCGCCCCGCGCGCCATCACAGGCCGCACTGGGCGCATCTCAGCTCACCCCCTCCCCCGGTTCCTCCGGATCTGGAGCCACAAGCACCCAGACAAAGGGTTTTCCTGAGAGTCTGTGAGAGGTGAGGGCTCCATCCATTCATTTACCAGGACAGTCGCCTAAAGGTAGAAGCCCACAGACCCCTAATGACTGTTTGTTTCAGCCAAGCACCTGTGTGGGCCACGCGCTGGGATAACTCCAGCTACAAGTGTTTGAATTTTACTGTGAGTATTTAAAGCATACAGAAGGTACTGAGAAAGAACACGGCAAATCCCAACCTGAGGACAAGAAGCTGCCCACACGGTGAAGCCCCTGCTGCAGCCCCTCCCAGCCTGCCTCCTGGCCCTCCCCACGATGACCACAGCACAGGCTTGGGTGCTGGCCGTCTCCTGGTTGCTGTCACAGCAGCTGAGGGTGTGCACCCTGAGACACTGGTGAATTCCTTTGCAGGTTTAAAACTTCTTAGAAACGGTGAATATGCCTAGCTCAGAGACTCTATGGGAACCTAGAAGAGACCAGGACGTGAAAGGTCGCAAACCGGCACGCAATCTCCTAGAAAGACAGCAAGCTTTGGGGACAGCTCCTTTCTCTGTTTCAGAATTCACTTCCATCCCTTTCACAGGCTTTCCGCCATTCTGGGTTTGATCCTCTGCTGACCCACATTGAACCTCGCTGTGTGGACGTGGCCTTCTCTGGCTGTATGTGGTTTCTCTAATTATTGTTCATCGAACTCTCTCTCTCTACGTCATGTCAAGATCAGATGGTGATTTTCTCCATCTGTTGCCACAATCTGTTCAAACTCTTTCATTCGGAGAGCTCTCGGGAAGTGGTACAGCCCAGAAAGGGAGATGACCGTGCTCCCCCACACTTACTATGGACAGGGTTTGGTGTAGAATCCTGGACTGAGATTCTCGGCATATAATGTCAAGTTCAGAAAAATTGCTATTTTCTCCGATGCCTGTAGTGAGCAGCCCGAAAGCAGTCGGTGAGGCACAAGCAGGATTACGTTCTGAAACAGTCCCAGGATCTCCCCTCTGATGTAATAATGTTTACTAAGGGACCTCCCATGCACAGCCCTCACTTCTTCAACCGCAAATATTCTCAGCTCAGAGAGAAAACTGAAGTCCTTACTCTACCTTTCATAGGCTGTAAATGCCATGCACCCGAATTTGAAGGAAAAAAATCCTGTTCCCAAAAGCATTCTGTGGGACATGGGCAGAGGGTGGGCTCATTCGGGCTGGAGCTGCTCCCCTTGTATGTGTTGAGGGCTATTTCCTTCCTCATTAGCACGGTGATTTGCAAAGCCACCCTGTGGACGTGCTAATGGTGTTAGGGCCAAGGGGCATCGCTGGCCGCATGGGGCCTGGCCGCCCTGGGAGGGCAGCCGAGCGGGGAGAGGCCACGGCGGGGCCCATGGGCGGTTTTTATTATGGACGCAGCAGCATCTGCAGTCACTGCAGAGAACAGACTGCAGCAGAATGTTGCTGTGGAACAGATCCAGTTTAGAGGGGAGGGCAGAAGCGATCAGTCTAAGTGTATTTTCCAGAGAGACGAAGGGTGGCTACCTTGTGGCTCAGGTCCTTGCCCCAGCCCCGGGATGCCCATTCTGCGTAGGAGAATTCTGCATAGGTCCCTGTCAGCCCCCTGCCCCGTGAGTCCTGGAAGCCATGGTGCAACCGCGTGCAGTGTTGCCCCCTTGTAAGTGTCCTTGTGTGGTGGCGCACCGCTTCTGCTTTCAGAGCAGAAAGTATATCCATCCCGTGGTCTGCAGAGGGCGCTCTTTCTGGGCTCACTTATTCAGAGGGTTTGCATGTTCATTTTCACTGTGCAATTACCAACTCTTGCTTTCATTTAATTGTGTGAAACGGCAGCCAGCCCAAGTTGGAATTCTGCCTCACCCCATTGCATATCCAAAGGCTCGCGCTGTTGGTGAAATGGGGGAAGGAATGACGGCCCCACCAGGTGACCGAGGGCGCGGCTGCCTCTCCGAGGCTCTGCCGCTGACGCGGCTTGACTTACTCTTTCTGGTTTCGTGAGGCAAGATCCCCCTGTCTGGAACATTCCTCTTCGTCCTCTTTCCCTCAGTGCTGAGATGGCTGGGAGACCTTGGTCAGACTGTGGAGCAGCCCTCCTCTCCCTGGGGATCCACGTCCCGGGGCCCAAGACCCAGGTCGTTAGCAGCTCTCGTGCGTCTCAGGGCGTCTGTCCTAGAACCTTACGCCTCTCTCTTTGCAAGCAGGGTGGGCCAGGTCTGAGAAGGCTCTGGGATGACGGGTTTTAGAAACCAGGAGAAGGGAGAGGGCTGGACAGAGGGATGTGGGGACCGCCCCTCAGTGAACTGTGCATTTGCGGCGTCTCTCCTGTCCCACAGCCCTGTGGAGTCAGGGCCTGGAGCTTTGCAGCAGGCTGGCTCTGCAGGCCACTTGTCTCGACCAGGAGTTCTTCGCAGCCCCTAGGCTCCCCGCTTCCTTCTGCTTCCTTCTCTGGACCCAGTGCCCTAAGTGGCTTTGACCTTCCAGGGATGGAAACGAGAGCAGGGAAGGCAGCGAGGGTGGTGCTGCTGTAGAGGGAGAAAGACCAACAGGACCCCTGGGCTGCTGTGCCGGAGGGCAGGACCCACCCAGAACTGTCCTCCAGCAGCCCTGGGTCTGGGAAGCCCAGCCACAGAGGCACAGCCAGGTCAGGAATTGTGCCTCCCAGGAGGTCCCCACTGAAACGCAAGCTTGTTTCTGGGGCCTATTTTTCAGCCAGTCTTGTCTACACATAGTGTTCGTGTATCCCAACCTGTAAACCAGCAAAGGCAGCACAGCTATGTGAGCTGATGGGGACGGGGGTCTGGGGCTCCCTCTGCCCTGTGGCATCACTGGGAACGGCCCTGTGGTGCTCAGCCTTGAAGACATTGATTCGTCTTTGCTCAGCATCCTACATGCACGTTTTTAGACACTCGGAGAACTTTTCCCGTCTACCTGGTGGATTGGGTGTTTCCAGGTCTTGGCTCTTACATGTAAAGCTGCTCTGAGAATCCTTATATGAGTCTTCGGGGGGTGGACACACAGATTTTCACTTATTCTGGTTGAATGCCAGGGGGCTGGATTGCCACGTCATGGCGAGGTGAGCTCTTCCTCCTGTAAGAACATGCCAGGTGCTCTCCAGAGCGGCCAGACTACTGACACTCCCATCAACACACACGGGTTTCATCTGCCCAGTCCTGGCCAAGAATCTGCTGTCAGCCACCCCAACTTCTTCCATTCTGGGCGGTGAAGCCCAATGGGATGCTCCCGGTGTTTCCCAAACATATCAGGCCAAAGGAGATTTCATTATTCCAATGGAGGGACCATGCCAGCAAGGGAGACCTGGCTGAAGGGTGGAGCCGAATCCGAGATGCTCTGGCACAGGGTTCGGATGAAGACTTGCCAGAAGTCCCGTGTGCAGGTTGCTCTCCGGTTTGGGCCAGCTCCTGGAGAGGGACGGCCTCCCAGGAGAAGGGGCAGGGGCACCTGCACACAGGTGCTGCCACCTCCTGGGGCTGCTTTCTGTCAGTCCCGGTGCATGGGCCACAGGCGCACTGCTGTGGTCACAGCCCATCCTCTGCTGTCTGCAGGTGCCTAGGAGGAAGAGATACAGAGACACCAAGAGACATGTAGAGAGAGAGAGACAGACAGACACAGAGACATGTAGAGAGAGATAGAGACAGAGACAGAGAGACACAGAGACACAAAGAGAGATAAAGATGGAGAGACACAGAGACAAAGAGAGAGAGCCACACACACAGAGACAGAGAGAGTATGATCGGAGGCTGTCCACTCCCCTGTCCAGTGTCCAGTCCAGCCAGGGCCTGACACATGAGTGAGAGGCCATCGAGACGTCCCGCTCCAGCCATCCAGCCTTGGTCTTGGCCGCCCTGCACGAGAGACTAGAACGTGATCTGAGTGACAGTGACGACCTTCTGGCTTGGTGGCAGTTTGGGAGGTCTGCTGTGTGCACCAGATAACACAAGGGAAGAGGCCAGTCCCAGCCAGCATTCTCAGGCCACCAGGCTCCCTGGGTGTCGTGTCTCAGAGCGATGGCAGGTCGCAGGGGTGAAGCAGGGGGCTCACTGAGGCTGCTGCGTGGCAGAGAAGACATCACAGGCTGTCCGGGGCCTGACGGAGCTGAGAGAACAGACCCATGGCTGGACGCCAGGGCACCCGGCCCCTCCTCCCACAGCCCGCCCTTCCAGCTTCTAGAAGCTGCTTTGAAGAGCACAGTGCTGGCAAAGAAAATTGAAGAGATCTGTACGTTCACAGCCAGCTGAGCCTGAATCTCCTAATTGGACTTCATTTTAGTTATCCATCACTGTGTCACTGGCAAACCTAAATGCCTGGATGTAGACACAGCCATTTATAATTCTTCTCGATTCTGTGTGTGATTTTCACCTGGGTCCAGCCACATGCTGGGTGGGGGTCCCGGGGACTCCTCCATCTGTCAAGAAGCTGGGGATGGCTTTGCTCCACTGGGTTCTCAATCCTGAGCTTCCCCACAGAGTGTCACCTTGGCCCCCTCCTATCAGTGGAGGTGTGTCGCGAGGCCATTGCAAGTTGGGGGTGGGGACGTGGCCCCCCTCTTGAGGCGAACTGTGTGGCCACACTTGGTGCCTCACAGGCAGGATCTCTGGGATGGATCGAGTTGAGTGGTCCCTTTCCTTCCTGCCACTGCCCCCCTCCAGCCCAGTGGGGCCAAGGCTGGGGCAGGGTGGATCCGTCCCGGGAGACGAAGAACCTGCCTCTGTTTACCCACATCCTCCTGGCTACCTGGAGTCACCACGGGCAGACAGTAGCATGGATGTAGGGGGTTAGTATCCAGGATATCTTAGGTCTACAGGTGTGCACGGTGACACTCTCACGGGCCCTATGTGGGGACTTTCCCCCTGTGCCCCCGAAATCTCCACCCGAGCCACTGTCATTTTATTCTATTTTAAAATTAAAAATTTTTTAAAACACTGTATGTATTTAAGGTGTACAACACCGTGACTTGATGTACATATAGTGAAACGATCACTGCAAGCAAGCTGATGAGCACGCTCCTCACATAGTCGCTGTTTTGGAGTGTGATGCGAGCACCCGCATCGACTCTCTCTGCCCATTTCCAGTACACGGTGAGTATGATTAACCGCAGTCACCGAGCTGCGCACCGAGCTCTGAATCACTCGTCCTGCATAACTGCCAGTTTGTGCCTTTACCAGCATCTCCCCATTTCCCCACCTCCCCAGCCCGGTAACCACGGTTCTACTCTCTGCCTCTCTGTGTTCAACTTTCTTAGATTCCGCACAGGAGCGATCATGCAGCTTTTTTTTTCCATTTCTGTGTCTGGCTTATTTCACTTAGCATATTGTCCTCCAGGTTCATCCATGTTGTAAATGACAGGGTCTCCTTTTTTACAGCTGAATAATGTTCCATTGTGTAGAGATCCCATGTTTCATGACGCTTGAGTCGTTTCCATGTCTCAGCCACTGAGAATAATGCCGCAATGAACATGGGGCTGCAGATATCTCTTCCAGATAGGGATTTCAATTCCTTCAGAGAAATACCCAAAGTGGAATTGCTGGATCATATGGTGGTTCTATTGTTAATTTTCTGAGGAACCACCATACTGTTTTCCATAGTGGCTGCACCAATTTACATTCCCACCAACAATGCACCAGGGTTCCCTTTTCTCCACATCGATGCCGACACTTGTTATTTTAAAGATTTTATTTTACTTTTTCCTTTTTCTCCCCAAAGCCTCCCAGCACATAGTTGTATATTCTTCGTTGTGGGTCCTTCTAGTTGTGGCATATGGGACGCTGCCTCACTGTGGTTTGATGAGCGGTGCCATGTCCGCGCCCAGGATTCAAACTAACGAAACACTGGGCCGCCTGCTGCGGAGCGCGCGAACTTAACCACTCAGCCACGGGGCCAGCCCCAACGCTTGTTGTTTTAAAGGAGTGAAGATTTAAACAGTCCCCTCAAGTCAGCGAAAGTACAGAGTGAATTCAGGGATCTAGATAATCTTTTTCCCTGGGGCGAAAAGCCTGAATCTCCCTTGACATGCCTCTGGGGGCCATCCACTTTATCTCGGCCTGGAGGGCTGGTGTGAGTTTTGCTGTTGTAGGAACACTTAAAAGAAGGTTAAGTTCAGAGGGCAGGAGAGGGAGAGAGAGGAATGACAGACACGGAGAAGCACTGTAGTGTTGTGATGGGAGGAGAAACGCTGCGGGTGCCAGACTGAGCCGGTGAGGTTTGGCAGGCCTCTCTCCTGGGGGCGCCTGCTTGGTTCGTCCTCTTTGCAGCCTGGTGCTCCCTGAAGGTCTCCTTCCAGAGCACGGCGGGCTGGGGGGCGTTTTTGCCTCTGTCTTGACTGGGCGGCACCTTCCCAGCTGGTGTGTGAACGTTGATGAAAAGTGGGCCAGTAAGCACGTTGGCTGGTTTCGGAGGACCCAGGTCCCGGCCCCAAAATTCCAGACACTGTGATTATTATCAACGACTCACGCCAACAGCCTGTTTAGTCTTATGTGGGGTGTTTCCTTGACCAACATGTGCACATTCATGATTTATTATGTGTCGTTTCTGAGGAGGCTGAAGACAGAAGTGGAAGTGATCGGTTTCAAAGGTTTAAGCATTTCTTCCATTTCTCAGCTTTCATTACTTCACAAATGGTAAAAAAAAGGGGAGAGGAGGTGGAGATGGAGCAGCAACAGCAGCTTAGAGCCGGAGGGTCGGCAGGGGTGGGAGACAGCCCGCCAGCACAGGCTGGAAACTGCCTCCAGCTGCTTACTGCCCCCACCCGGGACGGGAGCAGAGCAGTCGGTCATGCTTCTGAGTCCATCAGTCTGTCTTGAGTTTTGAAGTCTCAGAGGAGAACCACCCACGTGGATGGTACTGTGCTGAGAAATACGCTTTCGTCTTGTCTAGCTGTGCAGATTCAGGATGTACTAAAGACAGCAGCTTGTGTTACCTTAAATAACACACATGGTGCAGTATTATCCCATTTAAAAATAGCTCTGTATGCATGCATGTGGGTATGCATGTACGTGAGAAAGTGAGCTTTTCCTTCTCTTAGTCGGGTGGGTGGACTCCTTCCGCTGTCTATTGCTGCATAACAACCTACTCCAAGGCTTAGAATTCTAAAACAGTAAATGCTCACCATCTCTCCTGTTTCCTGGGGGTCAGGAATGTGGGAGCAGTTTGCTGGGTGGTTTGGGCTGTGGTCTCATCTGAAGACATGACTGGGGCTGGAGGACCCAGTTCCAGAGCAATGCCAGCTGTCGGCCGGAGGCGTCACTTCCCCGCTGTGTGGGCCTCTCCATGGGCCTGTTTGAGCATCCTCATGGTGTGGTGGCTGGCTTCCCTCAGAGTGAGCAGTCCCAAAGACAGCCAGGCAGGAGACTTGATGTCTTTGTGGCTCAGCCTCAGAGGTCACGCACGGCCACATCTGCAATGTCCTGTGGGTGACCCAGGTCAGCACCACTCGGTGTGGGAGGGGGCTGCACGGAGGGTGGGGACCATGGGTGAGGACGGTGAGAGCCGTCTTCAAGGCTGGCTTCCTCAGGAGGAGACCACACAAAAATTGCTTGATGAGATGCTTGGGGAAGGGCAGGCAGGCCTGAGGAGTTTAAGCAAGATGAACAAGCCAGCAGCGGCCCAGGGAGAGGAGAGTGATGGGAGGGGCAGCACCATGCTGTGTGTGCAGAGGTTCCACACACACTCGAGGTGGTGAGCTTGGGGCCGCTCAGGGAAGACCCGAGCTGGCTTTGCAGAGCAGAGGCCCGGGCACAGACCACCAAGCAGACCTCAGGCCACTGAGCGTCTTGGGAACTGACACTCCCCTCACCTCGTCGGAGCTGGGGCTGGAGTCAGGGCGTGTTTGTGGGGGAGTCCTGGGGAGCTCGCTGCCAAGCGCTCCCATGAGATGACAAAGAAGCCACAACAGACTCCCACTCTGCACTCACCTGCCTCCGTCTGCCAGGACCAGGGGACTCGGGAGTGGCTGCCACCTGCTGTGTCCGCGGTCTCCAAAGTGGAGGGTTCATGTGGAAAAAGTCAGCATTGCCAAATCCATTTTTTATCTGAAGAATAAAAGCCTTGCCCGGTGCGCACACTGGGAGTGCGTGCCCACTCTTGGGCGGGTACCTGGTTAGGTAGGATGAGGGGCTGCATCATCTTGTCCAACTACACCCGCCCCCACCGAGGGAGAGATGGCCCAAAACCACGGAATGAAGACTATCCCCTCACTTCTTGGGGAACGAGAAGACAGCCGATAGCGTTGAAACATCCGCTGTCTGTGAGATCTCACGGAGGCCTCCCCCAGATTGCAGCAGCAAGAACGAGCTGAGAGGGGCACTCACAACCAGTGTCGGTACTGAGAACCTCACCCATGGTGTGTTGCCCACTGGGTACTAGGCAGTGGTTAAGGCTGGCATTTTTAGCAGAACATTGAAAAATACTCATTCGGCTTCGCCTCGTCCTTTAAAAGTCCATGTGTGTGTTTTGTAATGTACGTAACATGTAAATCCAACAGTTACATGTGATAACGCACACGTGTGCTATCATCTTTTCACTGATAGTGGCGCATGTTCAGAAAATGTTGGGGACTATTCTTCCCATCTCCCCCACCAACTGCCCCCTATAAACAGGAGGCCTCAAGCGAGGGAGCTCTCTTACGCCTCCCTGTACCCCCAAATCCAAAGCTGTGCCCTGTCTCTGGTCTGCAGGTCCTCACCAGAGATGCCCTGTGGGGGTTGTTATTCCATCTCCGCATGATAGGTTGGATGACCAGGCGGATCACTGTCCAGTTTCTCTCCAGCCCCCGAGGCAAACACCCTCCGTGGTCTCCAGAACACAGGTGGAGGGCGGCCGGGCTCTGAGGGGGATGACACTCGGCCAACAAGGCGGCTCCCGGGCACTGGGACCTGCCAGCCAGCTCTGGCTTTCTGCTCTCCATCAGTTGTCCCCGGAGAGTCTGGCTTTTTTCTGCTCATCTCTGATCAGGAGTTTCTATGGGAATGGGGGTGACCAGGGTCATCCTAGACTGTGTTCCCTGCCGACAGGAAGTTTCTCCTGCGAGGAGCAAATGGAGCCAGGAATCCAGGCACAAGAAAGCCTCTCTCGGAGCCCCAGTCTCTCTGCAGGTCTCAGTTCCTGGACAGGAGCCATTCTTGCCCCACATATCCTGACTTCCACTGTCAAGGTTTGAAAGACAAGAATGGATTCCAGGGGTTAGTCCAGCTCGTCTCTGGGGGCCGTGTTGTCTGTTGGACGTGGCAGGCTTAGGTGTCTGGACATGCCTGGACCAACTCTAGTCAGAGGAATCATCCTCCAATTAACTCTTGGGGGCGGCACCCTCCCCTGGTGTTGGACGTCAGCCTGCATCACTCTCAGTCCGGGGGTGTCCACAGCCATCATGAACTGGAGCATCCATACCTGGTGCCCAGGAAGGTAGTCATGCTCGGGGCCGGCTCACAGCCCTTCCTGGAGCCTCAGCCAGTCCTCCACGGTGATGCAGACGGCCTGGAGCCACCAGCCTGTGGGACCTCTGATCTCCATGGCTCGGCCCAGCCGGCAACCAGCACAGACACCCCAGCCCATGAGCAACCACCTGCTTTCAACATGGTGGGGGCAACATCAATTACAACAGGGTGCCAGACAGGGCAGATTAAAACATTGTCCCATGTGATATTTGGAATATACTTAGGCTAAAGTTTACTTGTTTACCTGAAATTTGAATTAACCTGGGAGATCTGTATGTAATCCAACCACCCTAGTTACAAAGGCCCTGAATCTGGGTTCTGCTGTCTAACGGTCTGAGGGCTGTCAAATGTAAATGGCACCCGCCTCTCTGAGCTGTAACGATGTTAACATGGGGGATACGTGAGAAACCTTCTAGTTGAGTGCCGGGGCTCCTTGCCCAGCTGTCTGCTGTCCTGGGTTGGGGAACAAAACTGCCCATCTCCATGGGCCAGGAGAAGACCTGAGGGGGCACAGGGTGGCCTGTAATAATGCTGGTAACAAAGGTGGCTGTTTCAAGTTGGAATGCGTGACCAGGGTTTCCTGTTCCCAACACAACGGGCCTCTGCAAGTGCTGGGCGTGTTCACACCATTGTCATCACCGTCGGCCATCTGGCATGAAAGGGCCTAGCAGTGCCAGTTAATCAAAAGTTATTGTCACATCAGAGCTGCTTCATCACACTGGAGGTGGCTCCGTCCCTCAGTGCACTGCCTGAGGGTGGCAGGAGGGGCATCGTCAAGTTGCGCACATGATGCTCCATGCCCAGCAGTCCAGGACAGTGCTGCTGTCGCCTACCTCGAGCCAGCCACATCTGGACACTTTCCTTGCTCACGACATAAGTGACACTGTCTGATTTTGGTCACCAGGAGGCCAGGCCAGGCCAGGGAACTCGCCCATGGCCCCACTGCCGGCCGGTGGCTCCCTGAATCCTGCACGTCTTGGCCTGCCTGGTCAGCGCGGGCCCCTCTGCTGCTTAGAAGGCTGAGCGTTTATCCCTGGAGGCACATCAAGGCTGGCCTTCCTAGAGCTTTCCAGGTGCCGCGGTGACCGGGAAAATAGCGGTGAGATGTCAGACGATTGACAAGACACGCTGCCCTATGCCATCGCTGGGCACAGCGTGCTCAAGGCTGGTGTCCTAATGTGGTGAGTGTCTGGCTTGGCACCTGGAAGGGTCGAGGTGGCAAGGAGTCCCAGGGCCCAGCACAGCTCCACCTCTGACAGTGGTACCGCCGGACGGCAGGTGGATGCTGTTAGGACACACGACAGGTCAGCCGTGAACGGCAAATCCACACAGCTGGCAACGGAGAGGAGGCTGAAGCACCGGCTCAGAGGACAGAGCAGGGCCTTTGAGACGGGTCAGTCCAGTGGCTCCTCACAGCTGCCTCCAGCTCTCTGTGCTTCACGCTCCGGGAGCTATTTATGAGAAATGCTTTCTACCAGTTAACAGGGTCTCTTTTTCCCATATTTTTGGCGCCATAGCTATCCTGGTTTTCGTTTTTAGCTCTGTTCTTTAATGGCTTCTAGAACTCAATCTTCTTTTCTTGACCTGCTCTTTAGGAGATGGTTTGGTGATTAACAAAGTGATGTTTATCCATTGTGGTTCTATTATTTAAAAAGTAACATTTATCAATTAGAAAATAAGACATTTGTAAGGAAATGACCCCACTCACCTGTAGTCTCCATGCAGGCGTCGATGCCAGACCCCAGACCCCACCACCACCTCCTGTGGTGAGAAGAGCTGAGCTTCCTGCTCACAGGAAGGGGGTCCACGCCCAGAGCCTCGTGGGCTCTCCTAGGGGCTGGCAAGGGCAGAATCTGCTGAGAATCAGACGTCTGATTTCAGGTGGCCCTGGTTAGGTCTGGGTAATGCTCAGGGCTCCAGGGAACAGCAAGGTGAGGGGTTCCCGGAACCTCAGTGTGCAAACTGTCTGCGGGGGTTCCCACTGAAGAGCTGGTGGGTCTTTCGGGCAGTTCCTGTCATACCTGACTGAGCTATTTCCTGGGACTGAGCCTCCTGGAGGAGCGGAGGGACGCTGGTGAAGGCGGGGGGAGCAGAGCCCTGCTCATGGAGACCGTAAGCGCTGTGTGCATGTGGATGTGTGCACGGTGTGCGCATGTGTGCATGCGTGAGTGTGTGTATGGTTCCAGTTATCTCAGGACAGACGTGAACATATGGTAACATCATGATTTTGCACATGCTCGCTCAGATTATGATTTATGGCAGTTGAAATGGACTACCTAAAAGACAATGCTGGAGACTGAAACACAGTCTTCTTTAGGGCACGCTCCTGCTCCAGCATTTCTGGGGCTGTGTTTCCATTGGGACCTCAGTCTCCAGGGGGTCCTTAGGCTCCTGGGGTCCCAGCCCATGCTCCTCTGTCACCTCTGTGGGCTCCTCTATGGGCTCCTCTGTGCCTCTCGGTGCCCATGTGTCCTCCTCTCTCGGTGGCACGTGGTGACTCACCCCCACCCCAGGGCCAGCCCCATCCCCTCCTCCGGGAAGCCTCCAGCTCCCTTGCCCTGAGTCGTTGCAGGAGCATGTCAGTGATGCTGGCCCCAGAGCCCATTTCTTGAGCGTCTGGCGGCTCCTGAGATTGTGCTGTCTATACACGGTTGCTCACATCTCGTGAGGCGCATTCCCACGGGACCTGGGAATGAGTACGATGAGTGTGTAGGGCTGTGTGTGTGAGTCTGAGTGTACCTGTGGGGCTGTGTGTGTGCGTTTGTATGTAGGACCTTATGTGTGTCTGAGTTTTACGGGGTTGGGAGGACAATTAAGTGCAGAATACTTAAACAAGAGAGTGAAAGTTTTAATTTTCTTTTTAGAAGAAAAATTGCAAGTGTCACACTCTTGGACAAATAGAACTGTGATGGATTTCATGATATATGTAGAACTTTGACACATTGTTGACAGATGCTACATTTCTAACAGGCCCATTTCTGTTCCTGGGGGATGGTGTTGGCGTCCCCATCATGCCCACCTTGCGCTTGGGGGAGGCCCGGGGACACTCTCAGGGCCCCATGGCAGCCAGGAGCTCCTGCCACAGGCTGCAGCCTCTGAGCCCCCAGTGACCCCACGTTCTCCCTCTGCTGAACACAGCCCCAAGGACCCCCACGCCCACCAGCCCAGGGAGCCCCAAATGGCCAATGTCATGAGGACACTAGCTGTCCCTCAGCGCCCCTGGAGGGAAGTCCTGACACACAAAGTGTTCGACTTCAAAGAACCGTGGGCAAGCACAGGTTTCTGAGGAGGAGACCAGAGGAGGGGAGGGTTTGGGGTGGAGAGAGGACCAGGCTGAAGCCGAGAGGGGAGAAGAGGGCTGGGGAAGGGAAGAGGGGCGGGCGGGCAGGATTCTGAGAGATGCACGGAGGGCCCACTAAGAAGCAGCCCCCATGAGGGCACAGCAGGAGAAGCGCGGGGCCACGCAACAGTCTATGCAGGAGTTCGTAGGTGATCATTGGTCTAATTTGATGTTATAACGTCAGAAGAACCAGCACAAAATCATGGCAAATCACTCTGGGTAAAGGCGGGGGGGTGGGAGGGCCGAGGGTGACTTTGTCACATAGAAGATGGTTGTAAAATGTGGTTTCGGAGAGTGAATGGGGAGCGAAGAGAGGATTCCAGAACTGAGGCTCAGTTAACTAAATATGACACACCCGTATCGAGTGGGGTTATGTGGGCGTTAACACTACATCAGAGAAGATAACGTAATGGCATTGAAAGATGTCCGTGGCCTGATGTTATCTGAAAATGTAGATGGTAAACACACACACACACACACACACACACACACACACACACACACACGCACCCCTCACATGTGTAGCTGCATCTGCAGGAGAGAAAGCCGGGCCGGGAGCGGATGAAATTCCCTGAAGTGGTGCAGTATGGAGGCGAGAACACAGCAGGTTATCTTTTCTTTTTCTCTCCTCTCTCTCTCTTTTCGTTCTTTATTTCTGCTTATCTGTATTTGATTTTAGCTTTTTTTGCAATGATCACATGTACGTATGGAACACACACATGTTTACGTTTAATGAATAAAACAACCTGAGAGAGGCTCAGGCTTCTCTCCATCCAGGCAGGATGGGAGCCCCTGCAGCTGGCTGACTGGCCAGGCGCAGTCCCAGGCTGTCTCCGTTTGCTCCTGTCACAATTCCTGCACTATTTGTAACTCTTCTCTTGGCGGGGTGGTGGTGCAGACTCAGAAGCAGGTGGTCCCAGGGCAGCAGACTCCTAGGGGCCCCTCCTGCCTGGGGCTCTCGCCCCATGGCCTCACAGCGGGGACAGCTCCTAGCAGTTGCCTGGACGTTTCTGGGCTCTGACAGGCCACAGGAGCTGGCCGTTCTGGAAGCCGAGCGCCCTGCAGGCTGGGTCTGCCCACGCCGGCCTCAGGAAGGCTGTGGAGCCTCTGCAGAGACCATCGGCCAGCCCTTGATGCAGGGGGAGCTGAGGTCGCCAGGTTGCCGGGCACAGGGCTCGGCCTTGGCCCCAGGACGCCTCTGGTGCTCTGCGTTGGCATGGCGTGCTCGTCAAGAGTGTTTGGTGACTGTCAGTAGCGGGTACTAAACCAGGAAAAGCCCTTGAAGAGACCCCACTTGGCAGATGGCAGACAGATCTCCGCGGGGCGTCGAGCTGCAATCCAGATGTTCCTCCTGCTTCCTGTCTTCAGAGCAGAAGAAAGGCCCCCGATCCCTTGGATGTAAACAGACATCACCGTGACCAGGACGGAAGAAGGGCCGCCATGTCGGGTTATGCGCACCGACTGGATCCCCGCGGCTGCTCTCCCGCCCGCTCCCGTCTTTGAGGGCATCCATCATGTTGAGGGAAAAATGCAATCCCTGCTCTTCTAAAAGCCTGTTTCTCCGCCCTAATGTCATTTATGATCCACGAGAGGAAGGACACTGCGACGCACATCTGTACTAGAGCAAGAGCGGGTCGTGTCCGAGCCCAGAGCTGCCTGCTAGCCCGCGGGCTGTGGGATTCCACGGCTGTCACTCCCCTGAACCGTGGCCTCCACCGTCAGCAGCAACGGCTCAGAGCCCCTTGAAGGGCGGTCAGTGGAAGGGGGCAGGCCGTTGGGAACAAGATGGGCCTTTCTCCTTAAATTCAGCAGAAAGTGCGCGTGGACACGCACTGGGTCTTGTGCAGTAGCTGCAAGGACCCCGACAGCAGGGACCCCCTCTTCTGCAGCTGCCTGCACGCTCTGGGCCTTTGGTCCTGGGGCTTCCAGTGTCGTCCTGCCCTTCCGAGCCTGCTTTCTGTCTCCTTCCAGCCTCCAGGCTCCACGGAAGCAGGAGTCCCACGTCCTCCTGTCTCACCCACAGGACCCAGTGCTTTCCGGGATGTGGTGGTGCACAGACACAGCCTTCGCCTGTCGACGCCCCTCAGCTTTCTTTCTTTTTTTTTTTTTTGAGGGAGTTAGCCCTGAGCTAACATCTGCTGCCAATCCTCTTTTTGCTGAGGAAGGCTGGCCCTGAACTACCATCCATTCCCATCTTCCTCTACTTTATACGTGGGACGCCTGCCACAGCATGGCTTGCCAAGCGGTACCATGTCTGCACCCGGGATCCGAACCGGCGAACCCTGGGCTGCCGAAGCGGAACGTGTGCACTTAACCACTGCGCCACCGGGCCAGGCCCCAATGTCCCTCAGCTTTCTGTGCACCGTCTCCATGCTTCTCTTTTAAAACCATCCCTGTCCATGGTGACGTGCATGCAGTTTGCTGGGCCCAGGCTGCAGGGGTCAGGTCCCTCCCGGCTTAATGTGGTTACGAAACAGGTGTGTTACACTGACGTGGCGGGGAGAGGTTCACCTGTAAAATGAGGCAAAATTGTGTCCCTCACTATAAGCCCAGCCAAGAGCCCCGGTCCCTGTCACAGCCTGCTGTACCCCTTCCCCATCCTTTGGGGCTAATGGTGGGCTTTGCAGGCTGAGCTGGGCACTGCTCTCCTTTTCAGTCTCTTGGCAAGTTGCTGAATCTTGGGTACTTCTGATTCCTGCATCCTTCGATGGTGCTAATGCTGCATTTGATGCAAGAGGCCAGGATGGACAGTGAGGTCCCTTCTGAGAGGGACAGCTGGCTGGCCACTGGGTTGGTGGTGCAGATGCTCCTTCAACATTCCCCAGGGGCAGAGCTGAGCCCCAGGAGGGGCAGGGGGTCCTCAGGTAATTGAGATGCACGTGGAGACCTGTGGTCTGGAGACGGCTGCGTGGCCGGGCAAGGATTCAGCTTCAGTTCCACTATCTGGGGATGCTCACAGGCATGCCTGTGGGACAACCTGAACCTGGATGTCTGGAGGGGGATGCTGGGTGTTGGAGGGTGAGGGCAGGGCTGTGTGCGAGAGCCGAGAAGCTGTAGGGACCACCTGGTGTCTGCAGGTCATCAGCAGAGGGAGGGGCTGGGTGGTGAAAGGTGTCCTCCTGGGCAGGCCCAGCCTTGTGATGCCCAGGGAAGTGGTGTGTGAGGGAGGAGTGTGAGGTAGGAGGGCTCTCACCTGGGGGTGGAAAGTCAGATGGACGGGCAACATCTGGAGGCTGCTGGCCCTCATCCCTCCCCCTCCCCTGAGACTTCGATGGCTCCCTACTCCCCTTTTGGCCTCTCCTTGCACTGTGGGCTGCAGGTGTGGGCATTGGCCCTGTGGAACTCGTGTACTGGGGCTGAGGCCAAGCAGATAGCGTGTGGGGAGAACAAGGAGGAAAACGCCAGACTGGTCCCTCGCCCTTCAGAGCTGTCGGGCCTGAGCAAGTCACTTTCAGGGGCCTCCAATGCCCCCTCAGTGAACTGGGAAGAACACTGTCTTTGAAGGAAGGTCAGTGCCACAGGTCATGCCACCCAACATGGGTCCTGGGTCTACTAGGAGCCCCTGCTCCTAGCTCTGCCACTTGTCACTGCCACTTCTTGCCACCATGATGCCTGTTAGAGCACATGCATGATGCAGCTGGAGTGTGTGTCCTCGTGTGTGTGTGCATTCACCTGTGTGTATGTGTGTCTCCATAGGTGTGTGTTACCTGTGTGCATATACATGCGTGCATGTGCCTGCCTGTGTAGATACATGCATACCTTTGTGTACATGTATGTGTATGAGTGTGTCCATGTGTGCCTGTGTGTATATGTGTGTGCCATGTGCATGTATAGGTACACACATGCATGTGTGAACATGTGTCTCTGTGTACAAATATGTGCTCATGTGTACAAATGTGCATGAGTGTGCATGTATGTGTAGGCATTGTCCATGAGTGCGTGTACATGTGCACACATACGTGTATGCATGCATGCATGTGTGGATGTGCACATGTGTGTTGGGTGAGCTGACTGCTCCTCCTTCTCTTGGGTGAACACACACCTCGTGTCCTCACACCCCAGCGTGTCACCTCTGTTGACATGTGTGTCTCTCCGTAGGTCTTGTTTGGACACTCTCACGGGTCTTTGAAGGCAGTTTGAGTGGACAGGTGGAAACCCTTCCCACACGTGGCTGTGGGAAGAGCATCTCAGCCACGGCTCCTCGCCGCGTCCTGCCCCAGCGCTGCCCTCCCTCGGCCTCCGTGGCGGGCCATCTATCCTGACATCCTGCATTCCATATTGACTCCCTGAGCTGATTTGTTCAGGGTTTTTTTTTTTTTTTAATGTTTATTTTTGCCAAGGTATTAGATGCACGGAGTCATAAAAGCCACAGGACTTGGAAAGAGAACCAGCAGAGCCTGCCCGTTCCTCCAGTGTCGTTTCTCCTTGAATGTGCCTCACGTCACCCTTGGGTGAAAGAGTGTGGTCACAGAGCTTAGTGTGGATCTTCAGGCTTTCTGGGGACTCTGACTACTGTCCCCACAACCACTGTGTGTCCCCGGGTCGGTATCCTCTGACTCAACATCATGCGCGATTCACCCAGGTGGTTACGTGAACAGTTGGGTTTATTCATTCTTATTGCTGCACAGCATTCTACTGTGTGGATATGCCACATGCATAACATAGATATCACTCACATACATAAATAATATAGGTACAATAATATATGTATGTATTATATAATTACACATAACGATACAGCTATGTAATAAACAATATATATTCTATGTGATATATAATTTATATAATGCATTTATTGTGCATAATTTTTACATATAGTTTGTAGATAATTATGACATATAATTCGTGTACTATATTATAATACTTAGTTATGTATATTTCCTCCATCCTGCTGTTGACGGACTCTTGAATTGCTCCAGTTTCTAGCTATTGTGAATAACGTTGCTCTGGACATCCTTGCGTGCGTCTTGTGGTGGATGCGATGCGTTTCTGTGAGTACACTCCTGCGAGTGGAACGCATGGTCATAAAGTGCGTGCATGTTCAGCTTTGGCAGAAACGGCCAAGCGGTTTGGACCGGTTTCCATCTCATCAGGAACGTAGACGCTCCTGGTTGCTCTCAATCCTCACTGTCCCTCGGCCTCGTCAGCGTTTTGCATTTTAGCTGTGGGCAGGTGAGTAGTGTGTTGTGCTTTTATTTTGCATTTCCCTAATTATTGGTGACAATGAGCGCATTTTCTTGCTTACTGGTCATTGAGTTTTCCTGTTCTGTGGGTGCCTGGCCTACATTTGCCCCATTTTCCGCTGTGCTGTCTGCTCTTCCTACTGGCTTGTCGGGTTCTTTGCATATTTGGACACAAGTCCTTTTTTGGGCATCTGTAGGTTTCTATCTTTCTGACCTTTACATCATTTTAGGGGTGTCCAGGGAGGTAGCCGAGCGTGATCCCACCACATCGAATTTAAAAGTCTGACCGTACCCTCCAGGACCATGAATCCACCCCTCACGCCTCCCGACCTTGAGCTTTGACCTTCACCCCTCACACCTCCCGGCCTTGACCCTTGACCTCTGCCCCTCACACCTCCTGGTCTTGAGCCTTGACCTCCACCCCTCATGCCTCCCAACCTTGAGCCTTGACCTCTGCCCCTCACACCTCCTGGCCTTGATCCTTGACCTCCACCCCTCATGTCCCCCGACCTTGAGCTAGAGGAAGGAAGAGGCCTTGGCATCTTCGTTGGTTGTCTTTCTTGCCTTCTGGAGGTCATCTTCTCCACCGTGCTTGGCAGAGGCTTGCCGTCTCCTTTGCTAGGGAAATTTGTGTCCCCAGAAAGCCTGAAGACCGACCCCCTGCTTTACAGCAGACTCTGCTGGAGGCAAGCCTTGCCTGCTTCCTAGATGGTAGATCAGCGTGAGTGGGTGGCTCTGGAGCACGCTACTGTGGAAGGAGACAGGACTCGGGTCAGCGATTTACATCTTGAGCAGCTTGTTTCAAAGGATCACTGCCTTGCCGCCTCGTTTGTCTTTATATAACCCGGTCCTGATGCTGCTGGTACCTCATCCCGGGTCCCCATGACCCACCTGGGCTCGGCAGCTGCAGCAGGCAGGCAGCATCCATCTCTAGCTCCTGCAGCTCTCTTCTTCGCATGAGAGCATTTCCAGCATCCGGGGGTCGTCCCCTGCAGGCGAGACATGGAAGTGCGGGGACGTTAGCAACGGGGGCCAGCCTGCCACATCCCTCACGGAGGACAGTTCTGGGTGTTCTCCATGCAGCTTCTCAGAGGGTCCCAGTGGGACTGAGCCCATCTCCCACGACGGTGACCTGCCCACGAATGTGCCTTTGGTGGCTGATTCCCCTTCCCAGCCTCATTCCCCACACTGGGCTTCCTGGAATCACCCATCAAACAAACTGCGTGCGTCAAAGCCTGGATCTCGGGGTCTGCTTTCCAAGGAACCCAGGCGAGGACACCTGGCTCTTCCCAGGCAGGGTTTAGGCAGTTCACAGATACGCATACTGTATAAGTTGTCAGGAGGCGATATGGAGAAATCCCCGGACTTGTATTTGGTTTCCTTTTTCCAAATTACAGCTACTCATGGCCACTGCTTCCCCAGAGTCTGTAAAAACATGTGGATGCAGCTGTGTGCCTGTGTCCAACAACAACAACACCAATGACAATAACAATGTAGTCAAGATGGGATGGAGGACCTGACTGGCCTGCTCTGAGGTGTGTGTCCCCAGCTGATGTGTGACGGGGAGAGAAATGAGCAGAGCCCACCCTAAGTGAGATGACAGTTCCTGGTGTTGTGAGCTTCAGGACCCCAATAGCGAGGCTGAGCCTGACCATACTCCCCGACCCGTGTGCTTTCTTTGTGGCCATTGCATTTACTAAATGGTCCGAGCAAAAGAGGACACCTTCCCAGTGTAGTCGGTGTCTTCCCCTGCACGTCCTGGAGGAAAGAACCTGGGCAGGAGGTGCAGGGACTTCTCTCGGGGCCAGAGAACTCTGCCTCTCCCTCCCCCGGACTGTGCGTCCCCCAGGGGTTCTGTTCTCCATTGTACATGGACAGATGTCTGCACCCCAGTGCATACGGCAGTGTCCTCCATCCCCAGAGCCCGCTGGGGCCACTCGCTCGTGTGAGCACCTCAGCTTTTTTGCACAGACGTCCAGGAGCGGACAGGGGTCCATCCCACGCTGCACACGACCAGCTCTCTACATGGAAGTGCCCGTCCAGCTCGCAGTTTCTCCCTTCTGCGCTTCTCATGGCCATCTCTATCTCCTTCCCCTGTCCCTAGCTCCTGGATCCCCAGGCCCCCAAATCCTTCCCCTTTCCTTCTACATGTGACAGCAACCTCCACTTCAGCTCATCTGAGAGCCCGCAGGAACCGTGAAGAGCTGACTCACTCCTGCCAGAGGAAGCCCCGAAGGAGGTGGTTCCAGGCCCGGCACTGGGCTCAGGGTACTTCAGGGACCCCGCCCCTTCCAGCCCATCACCTTCAACCACACGTCACGTCTCCCTGTGTGTTGCAGCATCAAACCCCACCTGGATGGAAACGGGGATGGTGAAAGCATCCTTGAGGCTGCCCCCTTTGTCATGGAGGCACGCATTCCATCTCATGGGCCAGAAACGGGCCTGAGTCCCTGCACCTTTTCAGGGTTTGTGGGGCGATGGCACTGTCCCATGGCCTCAACCAATCAGGCTTCATCTTCCCTGGCTGGCACATCCTAGAAATAAAATTTGTGCTCTCTAGGTGGGCAAAAAGTAAAGGGAAGTATCTATTGATTTGGCAGCTGAGAGTTTTCGTCAGCCAGTTAATGGACCAGTGAGTAAGACTGGCTTTGCCTTACGGAAATGGGCATCCATCAGCTACGCAGAGCATTTACAAATCAGTAAAGGCTAAAACACCAATCAGTAAAGGGCAGAGGATGTGAGCAGCAATTAATGAAAAAAAAAAATCCCAGTGGTCAATAAACATGTGATAAAAGATGCACAGCCTCGCTAGGGCCAGGAAGAGCAGACCAGGACCACGTGCTCTCGGGTTTAACCATCGAATCAGCAGAAGTTGAAATGTTGTTAATAGCCAGAGATGGTGAAGCTGTGCGGACCTGGGAATGCTCATACTCTGCTGGAGACGACGACCCGGGTGCAGCTCGTAGGAGCAAAACGTGATGGTGCCAAGTATCTATTGATATTCAAAATGCACGTGCATGGCAATCTGGTCATTTTATCTCTAGAATAACTTTCATAGGAAATGCCAGCACATTTGCCAATAATGTACACACAGCACGCATTGTTTACAAAGCAAAAAAAATGGCAGAGTAACTAACTGCCACCAACAGGGGGCTGGTTAGAGGACTAGTTAAATAAGCTGTGAAAGGGCCACTGCTGAAAGCAGGCTTTGTTGCTCATGTGGAGACACCTCTATGCTTTGATCTTATGGGATACAAATCAGCTTACAGAATAGCATGTGTAGTTGATGACAGGTATGCACACGTGCGACAGCTTCCGAAAGCATGTATCTCAAATTGCAAGCAGCCTTTAGCCGTAGAAGTGGGTTTTGGTGGAGGCAGCTGTGAGTTTGGTCCATTTTCGCTTTTGCTGTGTGCGCTTGGTGTGGTCTGAAAACTTTTTCCATAAAGAAGGCAGCTTCTCCTCTGAGAGTGGTGGACAGTGACTTAGGTCATCTGTCCTACAAGGACGACTAGCAAAGCGGACAAAATGCAAAAGGCTTTGCTCAGGAGCCGAAGGCCCACAAGCTGGTGGAGACCTGGAAGCAGCTGGGGACCCAGGAAGCCGCACGCAGCAGTGGCCCTGTGTTTCCACCAGGCCGTGTGGCTCCTGGAGTCGGCGTGTCCAGGGTGGGCGAAGGTGGGTGGGGTGGCATGGCCTGTAGTTCAGGTTGGGATCTGGAAGAGCTGTACCCTGGGAAGTCAAGTGCCCCTCCGTGCCCACAGCCCAGCTCCCAGCACATCCCAGTAAGTCCCAGAACATCCCAGTACACCCCAGAACATACCAGTGCACCCCGGTACGTCCCAGAACACTGTGATCCCTGAAGCTGAGTTGAGGCCAGGAGAAGCACAGACACCCTCTCCTGGCTTCTCACAGGACGGTGGTGCCTCCTTGCCTCCAGGTGTGTCGGCACACAGGCAAGGCTGGGGGCCGGGATCGGAGACGCCGTGGAACGGGCAGTGGAGAAGGAGGCAGCCGGTGCTACAGTGCTGGGAGATGAGAGCTGTGCGCCCGCTGAAGCTGGCTGGTTCACGGGACGACACGCTCCAAGCTGGGCTGTGAGGGGTGGGGGCCCATCCAGGGGGGTCAGCTGGCCTGGAACCCCCCGAGGACTGGGAGCCCTCCTTCTCGGCTCCTGGCCAATCCCGTGCCCTTTGCTTTTCACCTTTGTTAGAAGATAGATTTTAACAGACAATTATCACTTTAAACAGCATCTCACGGTTTGCATGCTCCTTCTCGCACTTGCACTTGACGAGCACACGGTGAGATAGGTGTTACCATCTTTCTTTTACAGATGAGATAATTGAGAGCTGTAATATGAAGGGACGTGCTCAGGGCTCCCAGCTGCTCGGTGGTGGAGCGGGATGGGAGCTGCATCTCTTTACGGTTAAGGAGGAAGAAACGCTTCAGGGAATCAGACTGGTGCCCCCGGAGCAAGTATTTGCAAAAATGTCTAGATACTTGTCTGTACTCTGCAAAGAAGACTCTTAGAATATGACATTGTAAAGTAGACTTATTGTCATGTTCTTCCGTGATGACAATCAGTTTTGAAAGGGTAAATGTTCAATTGCCTGGGTGGGGAGAACTGACTTGTGGAGTATGTGGATTTCTGTGGTATAAATATTCCCACTGTGGCTGATTTCGAGCTACCAACGTGACGTCATTGAGGTGGAGCTGGGAGGAGGTGGGAGTAACTCCTTACGTACTATTTCTATCACACAGACGCAATAGACGTAAACGTCCTCAAGAGCATAGATAACAGTGAAATAATTAGGAAGCGATGAGTTTTGAGTAATTATTATCTTTGTTTTAATACAATGGATTAAATTCTAAGTTTATGTAATTCAAGTTTTCGTGATGGCTGTGTCTAACAACCAGCTCACGGGATTCCTGAAAACTCAAACGTTGGCTCTTGTGCCCAGTACGAGCTGGCTCCAGCACACAGCTGCACGAGACGCTCCGAATCAGCAGGTACAGGAGCAAGGACTAGGTCACAGAAATCCACCTCCAGTCCCGTTGGTGGGGGTTTGTAATTTGGATAGCTGCTGCTCTAGCACACTGACCGTAACTGCACGAGGGGGCGTGTCCAGCTGGCCAACGGCTCAGGGAGACTTGCCCGGGGAGGACGACTCAAGGCCTGTGTCCCTCGTCCTGAGTTACTGAGGTTTGGGCGACAATCACCTTCTGCTGGCTTCAGGCTCTGAGCCTGCAGCCCCTCTCTCCAGTGAGGGGAGTCAAACTGTATCCCTGGGAGGAAATGAGGGTAGAAATAATAGGAATAGGATCAGAACCAGAATAGAGATCATGAAAAAGCCAGCTGCGACCCACGGAATCTCACTTCTGTAAATGTTTACATTACGTGTCCTGATTACATTTGTAATCATCACAGTGTGTGTGGAAGTGTTTCACCTACTGTTTATCTAAAACACTCAAGAGCCACTGACGCAGTCGCCTCGTGGTTTTATTTAAGTGTTTAGGACAGTTTGGGTTTGCAATCAATGTTTCAAATCTTAGGGACATCTGCGTTTTCTTTGAAGGTCTTTGATTTACTGGCTGGGAGAGTGGCGTGTATTGGAGTCGGGGCTCTCAAAGTCTGCTCTCCAGACCCGGCAGCTGCAGCCTCACCCTGGAACCCTTAGAAATGCAGATTCTCAGGGGCCACCCCAGAGCTGCTGGATCAGAAAGTGGTGGGGTGGTTGGCCCAGCAGACGTGTCTTAGTGTGCCTCCTAGACTTCCGACGCACGCTCCCGTGTGAGACCTTGCTCCATGGGGGACGGGTAACCGGCGAGGGAAAGCAGAGTGGATGTTCCACAGAGGACAAGAGCAGCTGACACTTCTCCCCGGCACGGAGGCTCTCGGACATGGAGTCCTGGTGCTCGAATGGAGATTTCCCGCCAAACCCTTGGTTCTCCGCCAGCCCCCACAACATTTCTTTCCTTTCGTAGCAAAGTGCAGGATGGAGTAACCAAACGCCACAGCTGCTTCCTCTCCCTCTTTGGGAGATGGGCCCTGTGACTGAAATGGGCCGCGGAGAGCAGGCGGGCCAGGGCTCGGAGCATACACCGGATGGTGCTCTGTCTTCCTCCCTCCCCGGCCCCGTGCCCCGTCCTCAGCAAAGCAGCACGTCCGCACGTGGCCCTGTCCTCTTTTGCAAGGGGGAAACCAGGTGCTGTCCAAGCAGTGGTTAGTACGTGTGTGTGTGTGTGTGCGCGTGTGCATGGTATGTGTGATGTATGAGGGTGTGTGTGTATGTGTGGTACACGTGTGTGTGGTGTGTGTGTGCGTGTGTGATGTGTGAGTGTTAAATCCTGTTCATTGAAGAGGTGGTGCTGGGTGGACTGATGGGGAGAGGGGGCTCCCAGGAGAGGAGACCGTGCGCAGAGGGTTTGGGGGCCATGATTTAGTGGAGACCGTGCCCACGTCCTGACAGAGCCTGCAGAGTGACCAGGCCTCCCAGGGGAATGGCTCGGTGCCCAGGCAGACGTGGCCTCCATCCTCGAGGACCAAAGGGCCGGGCTGGGTGTGGGAAGGGGCGTCCATCTGTGGCCTGACAGTCCCCGGGACCTCAACACACCCTGAGTGGAGCGGAGGGAGGTTGAATTAATTCCAGCCTGTGGAATGACAGTGGAGAGGCGGATTCAAGTGGACCCGGACACAGAGATGCCAAGCGGGCTTCCTTGCGCGTCTGTGGGCGTGCTGCAGGCCTTCCATTCGTGCCAGCCTCACAGCTTTCTCAGGCTTCCCACCCTCCTTGTCAGCCACGCATCCCCAACCCGCTTCTCTACCCAGATGTGTCATCCTGGGTGAATGCCCAGCACACTGACTCTCCTTTCCTGCTCTCTCGCTTTCCTTAGACGGAATATGAAAAATTCAAGCTGAAGTGAGACACCCACAGCCGCCTGAAACCCTGCCCCCCCAGGGAGGTGCCTCTTCGTCACACGTGCTTCCAGTGTGTCGGTGGGACAGAGCCCCGAGTTCCCGGGATGGGGGGTGTCAGGGAGAGCACGGGCATCATGGCCAGCTGGCACTGAGCTCGGTGACCCAGGCCGCCCCGTGATTCCCACCCCCAGCGTCTGGTGTGGTCAGGCTGGAGTGACTAGGATCTTTGCACTCTCGTGAGGCTGGTTTTGAACAAATGTTTGTACAGGAATCGCGTGGACAAACGAGCCGAGGAGGACATGGCAGGACAGCAGTGCCAGGCCAAGGAAGCGTGGGCGCTCGGGCAATCTCTTCTCCCAATGGTCATTGTGAGCCTTTCTTACTGATTCCTGTATCGAAACTTAGGGATATGAACCCTGCCATGTTTGCAGCAAAAATACGTTTTTTTGTTTGTCCTTTGTCTTCTGACTTTATTTGATATATTTTTGTCTACATATATTGTGAACCTTTTCCACAGTCAAATACAGTGCATCTTTTCCTTCATGGATTTTTCCATTGCTTTTGTACTTAGAGAGTCTTTGCCCGCACTGAAATTAGTTACCTATTAACAGCTTTTCTCATCTAATAGTTTTTATGGTTTGGCTAATATAAAACTAGGTTTATTTTGGGGTGTGAAATTCAAATCAGAATTTAAGTGTATTTCTTTCCCTTAATAACTTGGCCAGTATTCCCATTATTTGAGTGATCCATTCTTTAGTCATTGGTTTACTCTGCTCCGTTTTCTAAGAAGCATTATTGAGGCATAGTTTGCACAAAATAAAATTTACCCATTTTAAGTGTAGGATTTAATAAATGTCAGTAAATTTATAGCGTGGTGCAGCCATCACCACAATCCGGTTTTAGAACATTTCCATGACCCCCAAAACTTCCCTCGTGTCCATTGCAGTCCATCCTCATGGCCGCCCGCACCCCTCGGCAACACTGGTCTGCTTTCTGGGTCCCTGGGTCTGCCTTTTCTGGGCATTTGCCATCCGGGCAATCGCACAATATGCCATCCTCTGCACCTGGCGTCTTT
This sequence comes from Equus caballus, assembly GCF_041296265.1. NCBI lineage: Eukaryota > Metazoa > Chordata > Mammalia > Perissodactyla > Equidae > Equus > Equus caballus. The sequence continues at coordinate 66,060,082 of NC_091706.1, read as the reverse complement.
CATGCTGCATCACGTTGTTTTCGGGTCGTCCGAGCTGTAGCATGTATCAGCGGTTTGTTCTCTTTGATGGTGGAATAATATTCCGTTGTACGGATAGACCAGATTTTATTTATCTGTTCGTTCATCAGTTGACAGACCTTGGGGTTGTTTCCACCTTCTGGCTTTTACGAGTAAAGCTGCTGTGAACATTCACGTACAAATCTTTGCATGGATGAACATCGTTCTATCTCCGGGGAGCATCTTATCATGTGAAAAGGTCATGCTTAACTTTTTAAGGAAACTGCCAAACTGCTTTCCGGAGGGTGTGCGCCATTTTGCAGCCCTCAGCGGTGTGTGGGGCTGCAGGCGCCCCTCCCCTCCCGGGCGCTTGCTGCCCTGTGGCTTTTCAACCAGCCGCGCCTGCTTCTCTCTTCCATCTTAAACTGCCGTAGGTGCCGTCTTCGTCAGGTTATGCTTCAAGAGGAACTGTGTTTTCAATTCCTTACGTAGCAAGAGAAACGCAAACCGCTGCTCCCTACTTAATGCGTCCTAGCTCAGGTCCTAGGAACTCCCACAAAAGTTTATTTCCCCTCAAACATAAAGAAAAATCAAATATTTCTCATCCCCTGCCCAACACCTAAAAACGTAATTTGAACTTGGAGCCAAGTCAGTTTTGAGTTTTGACTTTGAGCTGACTTCCTTGGGCTTTGGAGATGTTGAAAACAGCATGAAAGTCACCAAGGCTTGAGAGCCCCTAGTCTCAAGTCACAAAGTTCTTTGGACACGGAGGCCTGGCCAAGGCTTTTCTCCTTGTTAATCATTCAGGGGCTTCTTCGAGTACTTTGCTCTGTGACCTTTACCCCAGCTTGGAGCTGCCTCCAAGGATATGTGGCTGTCCCAGGGAGGACCTGGAAGGCTTGTGTCGAGGCCGAGATGCAGGGCGCCCCGCCTGCCCGCTGACCTGGCCGCACCCGGCTCACAGCCAGCTCTCTGCATCTGCTGGGCCTGCCCTGCCTGTGCTCGGTCTCTGTGTCCTTGAAAACACGGGGTTTCTCCAGTGCAGAACGGAACTTTTCATTCCGCATTGTTCCTCCCCCACAGACTATGTGCCACCTGACTGGAAGAATCAGACAGCAGGGTGAAGAATCTGTGCTCGGATGGCTGGCCCTTGGTCGCTGTTTCTTGCAGAGAGCTGTCTTTAGGATACTTCTGCACCTCACCTTGGCCTTGCAGAGTGCAGGGGGCGGCCAGCACGAGCAGCACGCTTAACTTCTTAAGTTGATCTCTATTTCTGCATGGTCCTTGTGAGGCCAGGCAGACGGACATAACTGGGGCAAGCGGTGTTTAGCGATGGGTGCTCAGTCAGAGTTGCCCTGTGCCCAGCACCGCCTGAGCCGGAAGCCTTGGAGGATCACACAAGTGACAGCGCCTTCTCTTTCCAGAGCTCTCTGCGGGGGGGCTGGCATATGTTTAGGGAAAATTATATAGACCATGAAGAGCCTTTCCTTCTTTTAAAAATAGAGCTCACATATCATCACTACCTCTTTCAAAAAACGAACCACTTTATCCATCCTAGCGGAATTTAAAAAATACTGAAGTATTGTATCTGTATTCTCACATCTTTCTATTGTGGCATGTGATGCACAGTCAGAAAAGCTAGAACACAGACGAGTCACGGCTTCATTAATTCTTAGAAATCAAAACCAAACCCCCATTTAAACACCTCCAGTTGCGGAAACTGCCCGTGGCCTGCCTCCGGGCCCCCCTCCGGTGCTCCCTGACGTCACCATGTCCTCGTCGCCCTGCAGCCCACTCAGACATCCGAGGTCGTGACCTCTTAGTACCGCGGCCCTCCAGCACTATCTCCAAACACTCTTATCCGGTGTCGCCTGTTTTTGCTTTCTTAATGGTCTCTTTTGATGAGCAGAACTTCTTAATTTCAATGTAGTCACGATTTCTCAGTGTTTTCTTTGGTGGTCAGTGAGTGTATGTCCAGCTGAAGAAGTCCTTGCCAATGTGAGGTCTTGGCCATGGCCTGTGTTACCTTCTGAAAGCGCCATGGCTTGGGCCTCATATCGCTTGCCAGTCCCCTGGAACCATGTGACCAGAGACGGGGCTCACGTGCCATCCCACAGTCTCCGTGTCACTCATCGAAACACCCCAGTGCTCTGCAGAACCACCTTCCTGGAAGGCAAGGCTCACATTTGTGGGATGTCATTCCGAGCTTTCCAGTCTGTTCCACCGGTGTGTTTTCTTTTAATCCTTGTGCTAACATCACACTGGCTCACTTCCCGCCCTTGGTAATAAATCTTGGTGCCCAGCAGAACAAGTCCTTCCACCTGAAAGAGGGCCTGGCTCTTCCGTTTCCACGAGTTTTAGAATCAGCTTGTCGAGTTTCACACACATGCAAATGTTGGAAGTTTTGTTGGAATCACACTGAATTTATAGATCAATTTTTAGAGAACTGACATCTTTACAATGTTGAAAATTTCAATCCATAAACATGGTATATCCCTCCATTTACTTAGGTCTCCTTGAAATTTCTTGATGCTATGTTTTGTTTTACTATGTGCATTCTTGCACCTTGGGTGCGCCCACAACCATCCCCTTGGGGGCTGAGCACTGGCCCCGGGGCCACGCCCTGTTACCAGGCAGCACTGTCTCTTCAATTTCCTTCTCCCCTTTCCCTCCTGACTTTGGTTTGAATCCTGACTAAACAGTTGGAGGATGGGGGAAAATTCCTGTCCTTTCCAGGCCTCAGTTTCCCCACCTGTAAGAAAAGGGTCCTTATGCCTGTGTGGCAGGTGTGGGAAGATTAAATGAGAAAATGCTCTTGGTTTAGAGTCTGGTACACAAGAGGCACTCAGTCAATATTAGTGAAAACAAAATGAAACCCAACCAAGGAAACAGGCACCTGCAGGACGGACATGAGCTGTCGGCCGTGAACATGAGCTACATGGAGCCGGCCCCCCATCCCATTCCTGGAAGAGGTGGTCCTGGAAGGACAGTGGATTTTCCTATGGGCCAAAGGGGACTGCAGCCCAGGGCCGGAGGCTCCCAGCCTGCACCCCCAGCCCGAGGAAAGTTGAGGGTGTCGCCTGGGGCTGGGAAGGGGTGGCTGGCTTGGTGCTGTGCATTCTGACCTCATCGCCCCAGCTCAGCCACGTGTCGAGGTCACTGTGTGCCACCACAGCTCCCACCCAGCCCCTCGTCCTCTGGGAGGGTACGCTGGGCTCCACCCAGGGTTGCAGAAGCGACAGGTGGAGTCACAGACTGTTCTGGACGTTCGCAGCAGGTCCTAGGTGACGTCCACATCTAACTGCAGAGAAGGCCCCAGAAACTCTGGCCTGGGCTCACGCCACGCTCCAACATGCCAGGGAACTGTACAATCCACACCTTAAAATCATAGTGGTCATGATGTTTCTGAAATGGCAGAGGGTATTTTAAAGCAGGAAAAATAGTAACAAGCATGTAGGTGGGAGTTGAACTTGACGACCCTGGAGCTGGAGTTATGAGTCCTGTTGGTTTCTGTGACACTGTGACCAGGAGTTGAACCCCAGGTGGGTGGTCCCCTGCCTCCCAGAGGGAGTAGCAGGCCCCGAGAACAGAGGCCCTTCCTACGGCAAGTATTACCTGTGCTCTCGCTGGCCCGCTGCTCCCGGGGAGCCGTGTCCTTCACTGTCACTGTCCTAGCTGTCTTCCTAGCTGGTTTCCTGCACAGAACGTTCTAGTTCTTCTCAGGGCTCCCTGGGTCCAGGCGTTCCACAGTGTCTGGATGTGGTTGAGGAATCTCTTCCCCAGAACCGGAGTCTCTCAGTGTGGGTCAGACACGAGGGTTCTCTGGGGCAGTCGCTTTGTTCTCTAGATGAGGAGATCAAGACTTGGGGACAGTGCGACTGCATGAAATGGCACAGCCACTTGTGTCGACGCTGGCAACAGAAACTTCCGTTCTGAGGGATGCAAGTCGTAGGAAAAGGGGCTTCCCACACAGGCCGAGGCGAGGGAGGCTGAGTCTAATCTCTTCTGCATGGGTCGGGCTGACTCAGAACACGGACGCTGAGGAGTTTAGGGGGAACCGTGCAAGTGTGACAGCTGGCCTCGGCGGTCACCCATGCGACATGCTGTTGGGCAGTTGGCCGGCACCTCCTGGGCCAGACGGTCTTCTGAAGGCAGGGGTGCAGCCCCGAGTCCACCAGGCGGGTGGCTGCCCTGTACATCCAGCTTCTCACAGCGGCGGGCACGAGACACAGAAGAGAGGAGGGAGTTAGAGAAGGTGGTAGAACAAGGCCAGGGGAGAAGGAGCAGCAGGAAGGGGCGCAGTCTGGGGAGCTGCTGTTTCATACATCCTGAGGAGGGACAAGGAGTGGCAGGTACACACCCTTGAAAGCAGAGACCCATGGTTTTCTGGAAGAACCTGGCCTTGGGCATTTCTCACAGGAGAGGGATCAGCTTCCAGCTGCACCCGGCGTCTGCGAGGAGCTTAGAGAGAGGGGGGCAGGGACCCCAAACACCCATGGACTCTGCCTGGTGGGGGTCAATGCACCATGGGGAAACAATTCTGTCTTTCGACACATTTACTAAATGAAACACCATTTGCTCAGCAGATGCCCACATCCTGGAGATGGTGTTGGAGGAGCCAGAGAAGCAACTTCCTTCTGAAACGTCCGGACTCAGGTCTGACCTTCGGAGCCAGGGAACAACATCACACAGCTGCTCAGGTCAGTGGATGCTGAGGGACCACGGAATCCAGAAAGGATGGCACCGGTGTCCCGCTGGGGTTCTGGGAACTCTGTGCCTCCTGCAGCCCCGTCCTTCTCACTCGGGGATTCTCAGAGCCCCAGGGTCCTCTGGCTGCTCTGTGACAAAGACTGTCCTTGAGCAAACTTGAGACAGGCTCCTCCAGGCCCTCTTTCTATCTAGGCCTCCACCTTGCCTGCCCTGTCATTAGCCCATCTAGCCGGAAATTTTACCAAGTCAGTTCAGGGAGTCAGTTTAGGGAGAGCCCCCATCTCTGGGATCTGCTCACACTCCTTGTTCCGGACCCGGGATGTCAGATGGCCACCACTGCCCCCAGCCTGGATTTCTCCTTAGTGGTTTTCCACCCACCCGCCGACTCCTCCCTCTGCACGTTGCTGTAACCCCCACTGTCCCCTGGCCGTCTGTGCTGCATCGGGAGTGGGCCCATCTCCCGCCCGTGTTGCCACCGTCCTGAAGGAAGTCTTCCTTACTGTCTCCTCCTCCAGCTGGGTTTGCCTGAGGCTGTGTGAGGGCTAAGCTGCACCCCGGGATGGAGGCCAGGCTCAGGGCTCCCCTCCCCAGACCCCCTCCCTGCCTGGAGGACCCCGAGGACCCTGGTTCTCCAGGGCATCAGTGCACACAGTCAGCTTCCGATAAATTAGGTGTTAAAGGTTTAAGATGCGAGCTCTTTTTAGGGATGCTAACACTTAACACAGGATTCTGGAAGACTCCCAAAACTTCAAGACTCAAAATTTGTAAATGCTTCCTACTGGAAAATTTTAAACACATGCAAAAACAGACCATAGGGTAAAACTAACCCTCATTCTATTCAACCACAGTCAACTCAAGGCCCATCTTGTTTCATCTACACCCTCACTGCTTCTCCTGTTCCAGAAACCTCTCTCTCCATCATCTTCATCTCCATCTCTATCATCTCTGTCTCCGTCTAGCTATATCTATATGGATAGATAGATTTCTATATAGATAGATTAGATATAATATATAGATCTGTATCTACATATAGATGGGTAGAGATACAAATATGCATATATAGAGACAGATGGAGATACGTCTGGAACAGAAGTGGTGAGGGTGTCAATGAAACAAGATGGGCCATGAGATGTATGTCTCTCCTGAATATCTACGTATATCCATAGATCGATAGATATCGATATAGATATGAGTGAAATTCATATCCTGTGAAACTTATAGTCTCAAATGTGCCCTCTGGTGAATTGCACAAATGCAGACACCTGTGTAAGCCAACCCCTGTCGAGATGTGGACAATCACCACCACCCCAAAAACTTCCTTCACGCCCCTCCCCGGTCAGGCCCCTTCCCCAGCCCCTCGGAAGGAATCACGGTTATGGTTCTTTCCATTGCACATTAGTTTTGCCTGTTCTAGAGTTTCATACAAATAGAATCATACACTCTGTATTCTTTTGTGAAAGGGTTCTTTAACTCAGTACGTTGATTTTGCAATTCATGCCTGTTTGTTCTGTTGGGTTACTGAGTGGTATTGCATTTTGGGGATATACCACAATTAGTTTATCATTTACCGGTTGAGGGCACCTGGGCTGCTTCCAGATTTGGACTACTGTGAATGAAGCTGCTATGAACTCTGTGTGAGTGTGCACGTGTGCGCGCACACACACGCGTGTGTACATGTGTGCTTTCACTTCTCTTACGTAAATACCTAGAATTGGAATTGCTCAATCAGAGGATAGGTAACGTTTAGTTGTGTAAGAAACTGCCAGAACCTCTTCAAAGAGAAATGTGCCATTTCACTTTCTTGCTAACAGCGCGTGAGAATTCTCGTTACTCAGATGTTTGCAGCTGTCACTCTTTCACACTGTGGCTCTGCAACTGGGTGTGTGCTGGTGCCTCAATGTGGCTTAAATTTGCATTTTTCCGATGGCTAATGAAGCTGAGCAATTTTTCATGTGCTTATTGGCCATGTGTGTACGTTCCTTTGTGAAGAGTCTGTTCAAATCCTTTGCCCACTTAAAGAAATTTGGTGGTTTGCCTTTTTACGACTGAGCTGCAGAAGTTCTCTGCGTGCTCTTGCTTCCAGTCCTTTGACAGGTATCGTTGATCCTCGTCTTTCCTGGATTCCTTATTTAAAAATTCATCTGCTGCTACAATGTATTTGTCAGTCGATTCCCACGGCATTTTCATGGACGTGCACAGAGCCGGGGAGGTCTGAGTCACCGACTCGCATGTCCCTAGCTGAGCTGGAACAAGCTGGCCTCTGCCTTCTTCTTTCAGCTCATACTGAAAACAAGTGTCCTTTTCATGGTCTATTTAGTGCCAGGTTTTTTGCATTTTTGTACTTTTTGTGGGTGATTTTGCTGTTTAAAATGCCGTCGGTGATGGTGCTGAATGCTGTCTCTGTTCCTGAGGGCGAGAAGGCTGTGATGGCTCATGGAGAGAACACGTGTGTTAGATGGGCTTTGTCCAGGGTGAGTCAAGCACTGTTGGCCGTGAACTCAGCGTGCGTGAGTCAACAATGCACGTTAAATAAGGTGTCTGTGAACAGAAACACACATGAAACAAGGTCATGCGTGGATCGGCTGATGAAAATGCTGTGACCAGGGGCTCGTGGGGACCTAACCGTGTATTCTGTTGGGAGCGGTGGTTCTGTCTTTGCGAACTCAGTGTTCACGGTGACTTTACAGAACACGACCACTGCTAATACCGAGACCCCACTGTGCACGTTTTGCACGTCTCCTCCCAGTCTGTGGCTCCCTCTTCCTTTTCTTACTGACGTCTCCTGACGAACGCTAGTCTCACATTTTGAGGGAGGTTAACTCACCAACGTTTTCCTTGGTGGTTTGCTTTGTGTGCCCTAAGAAGCCTTTGTCTACACCCGCATCGTGAAGACATTCTACGTTCTCTCCCCAGAAGCCTTCCAGTGTTACTTTTTTGGTGTCTACAATCTCTCCCACACTTATCACTGCACGTGTGAGGCAGGGGTCAGAGTTCCTTTTTTCCTGTGGATTTCCATTCACGTTGAAGCAGATCCTGGCTGTCCTATCTTCCCCCCTGATCACACTTCAGTGTGCGCCTCTAACATATGAGGACGTGAGACTCAGGTGAATGCAGCGCCGATTTACAGGCCCCTGTGATGGCGGCCTGCCCTCGGCTCCGGGCTCTAGTGTCAACAGTCACGTCCGTTCCCCGTGCAGGCATTGGCAAGGATTGGACCAAGTCCTTCGAACCACGGGCAGCTCAGCTGGTTTTCTCTACGTGAGTCTGCCATCCCTGGCCCCTCCCTGTCCTTGGAGTAAATGCCACATGAAGGGACACTGGACAGTCAAACATTTAACCCGCTTACTCTGAGCTGGAATTGAGGAACATCCTGTTTGCCAGTTGTTAACACTTCCGATGCTTCCCCATGTTTGAGTCCGGAGGTAAACGCATTCATTTACTCCATAAATACTCATCTATCTCCCACTGTGAGCCAGGGTTCTGGGTGTTGTCCAAGACAGGTTAAACACTCGTCGTGTGGCCGTCCCGGGGCTTCCATCCTTGTGGGGCAAGGAAACACTAGGCAATGGGTGACACAATTCGCTAAGTTACGGTGGCGACGAGCACTTTGAAGGAGAAGTCCAGGAGATGTGGGATTGCCCTGTGAAGGGGCTTCGACCTCCTCTGGGGAGACAGGCGCATCTCTGAGGCAGGGATACCACCGCCAAATTCTAACAGGAGAAGAGGAATTAGCTAGAGGGGACGGGGAGAGCACAGCATGTGCAAAGGCCCTGAGGTGGGAAGGGACTCAGGACATAAGGATTGGAAGGGCGGTGAGTATAGAGATCACTGAGGGAGGTGAGACTGGGGAGGCTGGAGGGGTCTTGAGGGTCAGTTAAAGGTTTTGCTTTATCTTTGGATGCAGAACCATCCAGCAGAACTTTCTGTAAAGCTCTAAACCTGTAGTGTCCCATATGGTAGCCATCAGCCACGGGTAGCTATTGAGCCCTTGGTATGTGGCTAGTGTGACTGAGGAGCTGAGTTTTTAATTTTAATTAAGTAAAATTTAAGTAGCGCATATGACTTTGGCTGCCAAACTGGGCCATGTGCCTTTTGAGCAATGGCAAGCCGTCAAGAATTCAAGGGAGGCAGATGACACAAGCAGATCTGCGTCTGTGATTTGTCCTTTGTCGCTCTGGCTTCCGTGTGAGCAGTGTAAGGGCCACAAGGATGGAAGTTGCCCCACAAGACGAGTGTTTAACCAGCGAGAACGTCCCCACCGTCGTCCAGGGGACGGGGAATGGTGCCCTGGCCTCAGGGGTGCAGCACGCTGGAGAGAAACGGACAGATTCCATAACGTCTGGGGATGGAGTGGACACAGACCGCTAGCTAAGTGGCGGGGGAGGGCTGGCTTGGCTCCCGGCCAGGCTGCCGACCACGGGGAGGACCAGGCAGGGAATCGCCGCCCCCTGCAGAGTGGGCCCTCGGGGTTGGTCCAGGCGTGCAGCGTGGGGTCCACGGGAATGCTGGCTGCCGGAGTCTCTAAGGAAGCTGAGCGGAGGCTCCAGTGTGCTGTATCAGTGTACGTACGTCACGAGCACTAAGAAAAGGCCCCATAAAATGCAAACTTTCTTCTCTCCCCGGACTCCTGCACGCGCTGCCAATGTGCTCACGCCCGTCACCCTCGCTCATAGCTGTCACCAGGGGTGCGAGTCCCATTTGATGCTCTTAAAAAACAAAACAAAATAACACTGACCAGCTAACGGGCACATTTCACCTGTTGAGAGAGTCCGAGCCGGCGTCCTGTTAGCAGTTTCCCAGTGCTCTGGGTGTGGCTCTGTCAGACTTTGTCTGGCTCCCTCTCCACTGGGGGGCCCTTGACTCTCTTCCAACTTCACATTCTCACACTTGGCCGGGGCACGGTTGGCAGGGCCGCTCGCAAGCCTGTTATCTAGAACCGTGGAAATCATTCACAGTTTTTGACCCAGTAATGTGGTGCCTGGGAAATTATCCCAAGGAAACAACTGAAAGAAAAAATAAGGGCAGGAAGACTCTTATTGTGGCGTTATCTACAATAGGGGAAAATTCCAAATGGCCGGCAAGGTCACCAATGGGGGCCAGCCCAAGTACACTGGAGAAGAGGGCAAAGAGGGTAGTTTTGAAGGTGATGCAATGACGTGGCAGACGCCCTCCCATTTCACGTGAAATAACAAGCACACTGCGACTGTGAGTCCGAGAACGGACCAGGAAAACACCTGTGGTGCCCAGATGGGAATATGAGCACTTTAATCTTTTCTTTGAAAAGCTTGATTTTAACGACATTTAGCTGGCTCTTGCAATACGTAGAATTCATGAAAATGATCGTAAACAGCATTTTGCAAATTGTTTAACGTGCGGGCAGTTATTTCTCTTGGGTCCATTTGTGCTGACCACAGTTTTCACACCAAAATTAGTTTGAAGCATTTTCTGTTGAGTTTTGTGTGTGCGTGATTGTATTTGTATTAAACTCTTACAAATATATCAAAACTGGTATATGTAACTCATCATCATTTTTGGGAGGAATAAAATTAAATGAGAAACAACATCTAGCAAAAAAAAAAAGAGAAAAGTGCATGGAGCCATTATTGCACACATCCCACTATTTCACGTCAGATGCACGGCTGACCCGGAACATCCCCGGTGTGGAGACAAGGCTGGCGGTTTATTGTTCTTGTGTGTTTTGTGTGAGTCAGGCCCATTTGGCTGCAGGTGTCAGAGCCCCAAGGCATGAGTGTTTGGGGTTGCTGTCCCCATAAACAAACACTGGGAGGAAAGGGCACCAGAGCGGGCAGGGGCCAACTCCCAGGCTGGCACCGTCTGCCCACCGGCAGCTTTCTGCCGCATCTCGTGGTCTCTATTTCCTCCCTTCTGCGTCAGAGGAGGTTTCCCCAGGTGTGGGAGCCCTGGCCTTCAGGAGCTCTGGGGAAAGACCCCACCTTGTTCCAGGCTGAAGTCCCCAAGGGAAAGGGCAGAGGACAGGAGGCTGTCCTGGATCTAGAGCCACCTGGGGAGTGGGGAGGAGCAGATCTCAGCTGGGGACAGCTGGGGTCCAATCCCGCTGGGACCCTCTGAGAGCCTGCGGACCACGCCTCCAGATGTCTGTCCTCTAACTCCTGGCTGCCACTGAGGAAGGCGGCTCCAGGGGGCACTGCTAGCGCCCCTGGGGATGGTCTTTCCAGGCCGGAGAGAGCTCCAGGAGGGAGGGCGTCCGGGGCAGGCCCGGGGTGCAGGCGTGGCCCCAAGACCCTCTAATCAGGGGCAGATTAACACGCAAGCCCCTCAGTGTGTGCAGGTGGCTCTTCAGGAAGACGCCAGGCAGCAGTGGATCTCACAGTTTCATTCATTCATTCCATCATTCATTCATTCACTTATTTACACCCAGGCAATGTTTGTTGCTTAAAAAATGGTAACATTATTAAGGCATAACATTCACACAGCAAACTGCATGTATTTAAAATGTTCCTCTGGGTGAGTTCTGACAGACGTGTACATGTGAAACTGGTAGACGGACAATTGGGTTGTTTCCATGCTTTTGATGTTTGTAAATAAATGCTTCTAAAAGTGGACAGTATAATTTTATAAATAACAGACGTTTATTGTTTTCTGGTGAAAGTAAATTACACATGTTGTAGTATACAGGAAAAACAGAGAAAAGTATAAAAAGCAAAAAATTCTTTATAGTCTCACAACTCAATTTCAACCACCAGAATTTTTTGCTGAATTTCTTCCCAAACTGTTCAATGCACGTGTATGTAGGTATTTATGTCTATGAAATTGTCAAAACCAGTGTCATCTTACAAGTGTGATTTGATTCCTGCCTTGCGTGATGAACATGAGTGTGCTAGTCTGGGTTTCCCAGAGAAGTGCAGCATACAAATACGGTTTAATTTAAGGAACTGGCTCACTTGGTCCTGGAGGCTGAGAAGTCCTGCGGTCTGCTCTTTGCAGGCTGGAGACCCAGGAGTGCAGCTGGCCCAAGTCCCAGTCCGAGTCCAAAGGGAGGAGAAGGCCGACGTCCCAGCTCGAAGACAGTCGGGCACAGAGCGAATTCTCCCTCCTCAGCCCTTCGGTTCCATTCAGGCCTCAGTGGGTCTGAAGATGCCCACCGACACTGGGGAGGGCTTTACTCCGTCTGCAAGGCCAAATGCTAATCTCACCCAGAAACACCCTCATGGACATACCCAGGATCTTGTTTAGCTGAATCTCTGGGCGCCCCTGGCCAGAGATGGACACATAAATTTGTGTCACGCCCGGAGTCTTCCCAGCGATTGGACTTTTGAGGAAAAGTTTCCAGCAGTCACGTTTTTCACCGTGCTGTTGCTCTTGACGGCCCAAAGGACTCTTCAGTGCCTGGGACCCTCACGGTTTCAAAAACGTTATTCAGAAATATTCTAATTTTGTGCCGTATGAGGTGCTTCCAAATCTGTAACTAACTAATCAAGCTCCGTCACTCAGGGGACATTTTTTGCGCCTTGCCCTCTCTGATCGGGGTTGGGCTGGATGCAGGGACGCATGGTTGGGGTCGGAGATTCAGGGATTCAAGGCCCATCTCCAGTGGCCAGGCCTGGACTGGCCCCGTCCAGAGTTGCTCCTTCCCCGCTCCGCCCAGTTAACTCTTCTCCGTAGGCGTGCCGCCTGCTCCTGTCCCTGGGTCCTCTGGCCTCCTCCCTTCCTGATGCAATTCCTGATGCACCCGGGGCCTCCGAGGCCCTTCCGTCCATCAGCGTCCCATGCTGACCTGCCGTGACAGCTCTCCTCCTTCCAACATTGCGGACTCTGGAGAATTAGCGAGCAACCTGTAAAGAGCTCCGAGGGCCGGATTTGGGCTGGACTTGGGGGCCGTGCTTAGGAAATTCCTCAAGGTGACAGTTATCAATTTCGTAAACTGTCTTTTCCGCTTCACTAAATTCTATTTTGCTCCCTTGAAAGGCGGCCGGGCTAAGGATTAACCACATTGTGGTTGGTTTGCAATATTTAAATTCCAGACTGACTGACTCACATGTTTCACAGCCTCCTCCAGGACGGTTTCTTTCCACTGTAGTCGCTCGTGCAGGTGATGGATGGCCCTTGAACTATTTAAAAAGAATCAAAGTATTAATTATAAATTTAAACAGAACAGTCAGAAAATCTCTCTGATCCAATCGTCTCATTTATTGCCTCCTGTTTTACATTATTCACAGGCTTGCTAGCCTTTTTTTTTTTTTTGGAGAGGAAGATTGTCGCTGAGCTAACATCTGTGCCGACCATCGTCTGTTTTATGTGGGATGCTGCCACAGCGTGGCTTGATGAGTGGTGCTGGGTCCACATCTGGGATCTGAACCTGTGACCCCTGGGCCACTGAAGTGGAGTGTGCGAACTTAACCACTATGCCACTGGGCCAGTCCCTTGCTTGCTTTTCTTGTAATGTATGTTATTAGATTCTTGTTTCTCCAAAAAAATGAATAATTGACTTATCAGCAGGATATGCATTTGTTGTCTGGTTTGTTTTCTTCTGATGCTCTTCGGTCCTGATTCAACATGTGTCAGTGACACCACATCTCGATGCAGAAAGCCACGTTAGGAGCAAGCACCGAAGACGAGAAAAGTGGCAGTCAGAGCATCAGTGTGACAGGGTGGCGAACCCGAAAGGCAGGACCACCACCACGCCCCCCAGCACACCGGTGCTCGCTCATTCTCTCCTTCATACACACGTGTGACCGTGCACATACATGCCTTGAATGGGCCGTTCTGGTGGTGTTGTCCCAAGGCCTGAGGACTGGAAAAGGGGCAGCCGTTCCACCGTGAATATCAGACTCAACACCAGGTCACTGTGTGCACCACCCAGGCTATAGGTCGTGCACTGAATGACATGCCCAGTGTCAGGGACCTGGGCTGTCACTTTCACCTTCTGAGTCCAGCACCTGAAACAGGCAGGGGACATGGGAGGGGCTCAAGAATAGTATTAGATGGGAGATTCCAATATCTGAAAAATAGGTCTTTTGTCCACAAAATCATTCATATGGTTCACCCTAAACTTTGTTGACCTGGGAGTAAAGGAACGAGCACATCATCAGTCTTTTATCTTAGTCCATGTAGGCACACTCTCAAAGTGCATCCTTCTGGGGTTTTGCGTCTCGGATGCTGAGGACCAGCCCCAGAACTGAGGAGAATGTCCCGGGAAAACGGCCAGCCCAGGAGAGGCTCCTGCAGAGTTGCCCAGGCTGCTTCAGGTGGCCCAGGCCCTGCCCTGTGTGCTGGCGGTCCCCACACGCTCTCATCCTTGCCAGGTGCTGGGACTCCGCCTCCCAGGCGTCTGCTGGGGGTTGATCACACAGGGAGGACCGGGGTCCTCTGTGAAACACTGCATCTCTGAGGCCGAGGGAAGAGAAAGAGGCGGTGGGCCGAATGCTGACAGCAGGGCCACTCACAGCAGACAAAGAAAGGACTTCTCATCTCTCCCTTTGGTGCTGGTGGCCAGAGGCAGCTCTCAGTGGTGGCAGGGGCAGCTGCCAGCCCTCCTCTGGTGGATGGTTGTTCTGAGCCCATCATGGCTGAGCGACACAGGTGAAACCATGAGACTCTTTCGGCCATGGCTTTCTGCTCCGTGGAGTTGCACCGGGCAATCAGCCTGGAGCCCGCTGTCCTTGCCGTGTTGGGGGCTGGGGCAGAGCTGTGCGCAGGAGGACACAGCATGTAGGGGTTGGATGAGAACGCTGGTGAAAATCGGAAACAAACCCTCCCATCGCTGAGACCAGAGCCCTGCAAAACAGCGCTAATTCCACCTCAGCCCACGGGAGGTTGGCAGGTGGACCACCTGGCTGGAGAACGGTGCCAGGCTGCTGGGGGTACCTGTTCCATCCTGCCCGTCTCCCTCCTCCCGAAGACCCAGGTCCTTCATTCTCCTGTGCGATGGTCCTGGACCCGCCTTCAGAGGCTCCTCTATGTCCCACTTGTCAAAGCTTCCCTTTAATGCTCCCTAGAAGAATTTTGAAAAATCAAGTACTTTTCTGCGTATTATAAAATTAACAACTAAAATTTTTCATCATAAGCTTAAACAGTTGTAAAGAATGTAGTTTCCAGTGTATACTAAATATTAACATCTTACAATTTGATTCTCATCATCCATTTAAAAAGCCATAAACTTAATAGTTAGAAATTTTACATCATTTAATATTTTTCAGATATTTCTATTCTGATTTCCTCACAAAATTGTCTCTTAATGAGTTTTTTTTAATGCTTGGAAGCTGTTTGGGTCCAATCGTGTTCCTCTAAAACAAGTCCTAACCCCTTGTCGCTGTGAATGTGACCTTATCTGGAAAGAGGGTCTTTGCAGAGACGATCAAGTTAAGGATCTTGAGATGCGATCATCCTGGACTAGGTGGCTCCCAAGTCCAGTTACTGGCATCCTTGGCAGAGAAATGAAGGGAGATTGGAGAAACACACGGTGCAGGCCGAGGGCCGACCGCCACGTGATGACGGAGGCGGAGGCCGGAGGGATTCGGCCACGAGCCACAGACGCCTGGAGCCCCCAGAAGCTGGAAGAGGCAGGAAGGACCCTCCCCTAGACGGGAGGGAGCACGGCCCTGCTGGCAGCTTGGTTGCAGACTTGTGGCCTCCAGGACTTTCATAAAGAAATGTCTGTTGTTTTGAGCCGCAAAGTTTGTGGTAATTTGTAAATGTGGCCCTAGGGAACTCATATAGGAGCATATTCTACAATTCAGTATAAATTCAAATAAAATCCGTTGTTATCACAAGCCTCCAAAGTTAAAAAAATATATATTTCTTCTGGATTGGGTTGGTAGTACAAATGTGAAAGCAAAACAGTAAAAGTCTGTTACAAATTTTGATAAATACTTTTAAACACAAAACGTAAAGTCTTATTGGAAATTCATTCCTTTGGAGATGGTTGGGGCTTTTTTTGTTCGATTAGTTCAGGTACCTGTGGAGGCAGTACTCGCTGGGTAGGGAGCCCTGCTTTGGATCTCTGTCTGTCTCTGTTTCCCTTGAGAAACCTTCCTTAGATTAATAAGGATATACGGATTGATAAATAAATGACAAGCAATAGGATATACTGGAGTGTATGAGGAAGCCATTTGGCGTAAATCTAATTCGGCCTGAGCTTGTTTTTCCAAAAGGGCCTGACGTGGCCATTGAGCATGCATTGTATACCTGCTTTAGGCATTTGCTGTGTCCCAAAGACGGGAACGATGCCCTTCAAGTTAAGTACGTAACTTCCCCAACGTGGTGTTCCTTAGGGATAAGCACCTCCCCCTAAACTAAGGAGGGATTGCTGGCCTGCAGCGCTCACCCTGGGACCACCCACCTGTGACCACAGACCTGCGGCCCGCTGGGTTCATCAGTTGCTGTGTGCATAGCTGTGCCGGCAAGGCAATCTTGTGACTGTTGTAACAGGGACGCTCCAATCAGATGTGACACCTGCTCTTTGATGGTAGATAACCACTCTGTCCACCCCACTTCTTTGGAGCGCTCCGTTCCTTTGTGGAAGGGCTCTCCGGGGCTACATGGTCCTCAGATCCAGCTCATAACAAACTCATCCCAATTTTGATTTATAGATTGGTTAGGGATTCTTTTCTTTGACAGGATGGAAGCAGCTTTTTTTAAGTCGTTGATTCACTAAGTTGTCAGGACTACTTCTGTGACACAGCAAATATCCGTATAGTAATCTATCATCAAAAAAGGATTTTTTTTGATGAGGAAGATTGGCCTTGAGCTGACATCTGTTGCCCATCTTCCTCCTTTTGCTTGGTGAAGATTGGCCCTGAGCTAACTTCTCTGCCCATCTTCCTCTATTTTGGATGTGGGATGCCGCCACAGCATGGCTTGATGAGTGGTGTGCAGGTCTGCACCCGGGATCTGAACCTGTGAACCCTGGGGCTGCCAAAGCAGAGCACGCAAACTTAACTGCTACACCACTGGGCTGGCCTCCAAAAAATAATTTTAATGATCTACCAACTGGTTACTTCTCAGGCCCACCTTCAAGTTTTCTGAAGTAAAGAATCAGGAAGTGGCTGAATGGCCAAAGAAGGTGCTACCAGACCTTTCTCGTTGCTGTCTTCATGGTACTGTGTTCCTTTCCCGGTTCCAACCCCTCCTCCATCTCTCTCCTCAGCCCCGCCTTGCACTCTGGGTCTAGTAACCCCAGGCCTGTGGTCCAGGGGCGGCCGGCCCTGCTTCGTGTTTCTGTGGACTTTTGACTGGAGCTCATCGGTGGCCTGTCCTGTGATTTTGGATTGTGAGCTCGTGTTTGGTGGGACTTTGCTCTGGGAACTCTCATGCTCCCAGTGCCACCAAGCCAGGGACACATTAGGTTCTTGGCTTGAGCATTCCTGGATCATATACACAGAATAGGTCCAAAGGATCTGTGGCCAGAGCTTACAAACTTTCAGGGAAGAAACTTTTCCTCCGCAGAGCTGGGGCCAAGAAAGACGTGTTTTCTTGCTGTCTCCCTTTGCCAGTGGTGGATTTTTCTAGGATCTCCTGTCATTGAGAACGCAGCCTTTCCAGGGTCCTGGGCTTTGTAAGGTGGTCCCAGTTCCAATTCTCCCACATCTGTGGGCCAAGCCTGTTCTGTTCCCATGGGGCCATTAACATTCCGGCTTCTCCTGGGCAGCCAGCTCTGCTATTCACATGTTTGTGACATTTTATCTGTCACGTCTAGGAGTCATAGAAATGACATCTCCTTCCTCCCTCCCCTTCTCCCCACCCCCAACTCCTGTATTCTTCCTTCTATAACTCTTCTTTTTCTAGATCCTTCCATGGTGCCATTCAGAATGCAAAACCCGTGGTAAACAAGCCCCCTTCCATTTCCCTCTCCTCACAGGAGGAAAGGCTCTCAACAGCCCAGCTCCTCCTGAAACTGGCTGTCCCCTGACGTTGCTGCCCTCCTGCAGCCCTGCCTTACTCTTGGGCACGCCACTGTCCCCTGTCCCCGAGGGCCACTGGGAAGGAACTCTCTCAGCCTCATGAAGAATATTGCTTCCAGGTGATTCGTTCCCCATTCATGGGCCCAAGTGCACACTTTTAAACCCTTGCCATCTTTCACAACCACTCTTTATCCCTACTCAGTGCCGCACACCGATTCCCCACGCCCCCTTCACGGGCTCAGTCTTCCTTGCCACCTCCGTGTGAAAATGCACGATGGGCCCATCAGTGTCGACGTGAATGGTCCAGCTCCAGGCCTTGACATTCCTTGGCTTCCGTAACTCTCCACGCCTTCCTTCACTCCTTCGCCCCACAATGCCTTGCGCAGCTCCACGCTGGACCACATCACCGACAGCTTGTCGTCTCTGAACCGTGAGTCCAGTGCACCAGGTCTCGTGTTACCCGTTCTTCCAGGGCTCTCATTTCCTTGCGTCCACAATGCTGCTACGTGACGGAGTTGAGCCCGCTGATCTTGTGGCCCTTCCGGTTTGTCACCCGTCCTCGGTGAGTTTCTTCCCTGCCGAGCTGATGAGTAACTTGAACCACAGTTTGCCAGCGCAGTAAAGAAGCGTGTTGCGTTGCCGTTCAACCACAGAAGCTCTGCAGTTCTCCCAAACTTGTATCAAATAACCCCACTTCTACTTCCAGAATTAAAATAGTGTGCATCGCTTGATGAAATCTCCAGCTTTAGGGTTTGGGGACCAGTTCATGCTCTTCACCACCATGTGTCCTCAACTCAGACCAGTCATCCATGCCAGTGGCCCTGGCCAGCTCTCCCCCCTGCTCCAGCCAGTCCTTTCTAAACCGTACCACTCTCCTGGAGGGGCCTCCTCTGTTTTTTTACACCTCTCTTGGCTGATGACCTTGCCTTGACTTCCTGTGGCAAATTAGTGCTGGTAAAATTGACTTTCTACTCCCATACTGACCAGCTGGTCTGCCTCTGCGTCTTCGTGTGCCCTCCAGGGCCGCGCTGCCTCCTCGCACTCTGGGCATCTTTTCAAACGCGGATTCTGAGTTGGCAGGTGTGGGGCGGACATACAGACTCTCCATTCTAACAAACTCCCAGGTGAGGAGGATGTTGCTGCTGGTTCTAGGACCTCAGCTGAGAGCCAGAGCGTTGTGAACACCTATTTGCTGTTTCCCTAGCATCTACTCACCACTCCCTCCTTGCATGTGATTCTGAGGACGTTGATTCCACCATTGTCTCCGGAAGTACACCTTCCTTCTTGGCAGGTGGAATGGTCAACAGTCCATCTCATGCCAGGGCCATGGTGACTGTTCACAGGGGCACATGGTCCCTGCTCCCCGGTGTGGAGCTCAGGGAGTTTGGGAAATTCTGTGCCACAGACCCGCTTCCTCTGGATGTTTGACGTGAGGTTGTGACTCCTGGAACCACGGCTGCCGTTCTTCGCTCCAGTGGGGCAGCATCCAGAGGAGGAAGGCAACACGTGGGCTGAGGCACAGCCATGGAGGCCACAGCCAGAGGGCAGAGTGCGAGCGGGCCCCCTCCCCCGGGCTCTGTGCCCTCCAGCAGGGTGTACGCCCACCTGCTTTGGGCCTTCTGTTGCGCGTGGCTGAGACATCAAGTGGCACAGGAGACATCGCGCGCCGGTGGTGAAAGAACAGGTTGTCAAATAATTCTGAGACAAGCCACCAATACAACACAGTCAGATCTCTGCCTCACGCTACAGAACATTTCTCAACGAGTCATAACTCGTTAATGATTGAAATCAAGGTCACTCTTCTTCATCTCCGTCAGCTCTCTCATGTTTTTCCAGCTCTCTTTTCTTCTGCTGTGTGGAATGAGGGTCAGGCTGTCTTCCCTGTTTTGGTTGGATTTTCTGCTGGGTCACCTCCGTTAGTCATCCCCAGCTGATGGGAAAGTCAGGCCTGCTGAGAGACGAGAACACAAGGGCTGTGGCCTGGGTGACACCACACTGGCCATCATGAGAAACAGCACTAACGCTCCCCTCTGGTTCTCTCATCAGCCCTGCGTGGCCGGCATTGCACGCGCAGAAATGGAATCTCAGAGACACTAAAGGACGTGCTGAGCTCTCTCGGCGGAAACGTGGCAGAGCCAGAATATCGATTCAGGAAGCGCCTCCAAATGCATCCCATTATGGCAGATGATTGATGGTCCCTTCCCCCTTTCTTTGGCAAGAGAAGTGCCCTGTTCCCAAGCAGAGGCAGATACGCTGACCACCCTAATCACAGGGTGAGCACAGGATCCAAGATAGCCCATCAGATTCTTCCTTGGAAATCCGTGTCTTGAGCTGAGAACCCCTGTGGGGAGAGGTTAGAGCTGAGCCATCCTGTAGAATCTTCCAAAGAGCTGCTCTATGCAGCCCTTCTGCTGACAATTCCACGCTTCTCGGGCCCGGCTGTCTGGCTTTTCCATGGCTGTGATCTGCCAATGGTCTTCCTGTATTTTTTGCTGGTTTTGAGTTCACCAGATTCAGTTTCTGTTGCTTGCAGCCGAAGTGTCATCCTGACATTCTCTTCCCGGTCAATAGCGTTTTCTCCCAGAGGGAGTATCCAGGAGGCCGCGGCTCGCCAGACGGGATTGAAGGATAAGGCATTAGCTGGGTACATGCCAGCGGGGAGGAGAATTCCAGTTAGCGAGAAAAGCACGCCCAGAAGCCCAGCTGCCTTCAGGGAACCGCAGGTGCTCTGGCCTGGCCGTCACATTGTTAGGAGAGTGACTTGCATTAGTCAGGAGTGCGAATCCACCGTGTGAGTTATGGGCCTGGGGTGCAAGACAGGAAACACCCTGACACAGTGGTGAGGGGGGAGGATGCACGTGGGCGGGCAAGGCGGGGCTTGCAGGGGATCCCACGGTGGGACCACGAGGGAGGGCCCTGCAGGAAGGCACAGAGCCGGGCCTCTGTGAGGCTTCTGCCACTATGGGTTTGCCGTGAAGCGCCTGGTGGTCAGCAGTGGCAGAGGGGAGCGAGGGCAAGCTGGAACTTTCCGGTACTGGCACGAATCTGCATCGCAGAGACCTGCAGGGAGTGTGGAAAATACTAGCCGGCAGCCACAGGGCAGCAGACCCTGGGGACGCCTTTCCCGGCCCGACCTGGTTGCCTGGAGAGCGATCCTGCATCCGCTCGACCAGACGAGCCTCGTGGCAGGTTGCTCAGATGCCAGGCTGAGTGCCACAGGGGTGGGGAGGCAGGGCGCCCGTGGCAATGATGCCCATTCCCGCAAAGTGAGGACGGGCAGCAGGGGAGGGTGCCGTGGTCTGAATGTCTGTCCCCCCACTGTCACCTGTTGAAACCTATCCCCCAGGGTGGTGGTGCCAGGAGCAGGGGCCTTTGGGAGGTGACTGGGTCATGAGGGCGGAGCCTCCATGCCAGGATTAGTGTCCTCATAAAGGAGGCACCAGGCAGCTCCCTCCTTCCATCACGTGAGGGCTGGTGGGAAGTCAGTTCTCTGCAGCCGGAAAGAGGGCTGTCCCAGGACCGCACCCCGCTGGCACCCTCATCCCGGACTTCTAGTCTCCAGAACGGCGAGAAATAAGTTTCTCCTCTTTCAGCCACTCAGTCTGTGATGGGGATTCTGTCAGAGCACCTGAGCTGACTCAGACAAAGGGACGGGAGAGAGGTGGCTGGAGACATGCACAGGACTTGGTGGTCAATTGGAGCTGGTCAGTGAGAAAGATGGGCACTTCTAGAACAATCCCCATGTCTCAGGCTTGGGATCTGGAGGGGTAGGAGAGGGCAGTCTCCCTGAGCTGGAAGGATGAAGGAGGCAGTCTTGGAGGTAGAAATGGCACCACCTCCAGGATTCCTGGATGGGATGGACGGAGCCTGTTCAGGAAGACCACGAGGAGGGAGAGGAGTCTCTGCACACCCAGCTCCACGCTGCCCGGGCTGTGGGCTGGTGGCACCACGACAGAGCAGCACATGAGGGACCTACAGACACTCTGGTTATAGGGCGAGTTCCCGGGGCTGGGTGGGTGACTCATCTGTAACCAGGACACGGACGAAGAGATGGGCAAATGTGCATGGAAACCAAGCAGACGGGCTCTGATAGAGGAGCACGGTGTCAAATGGGGGCTGTCCAGACCCGGGGTCAAGGAGGAGTCAGCAGAGGACAGGTTTCCAAATTGCTCCTGGAGATTCAATGGGAACCAGCAAAACCGAAGGTGGCTGAGAAGAAGCATGTGGACAGAGGGGTCAGCACTGCACGGGATGCAGGCCAGGGAGGCACGGGGTGTGCAGGAGAGGACAGCAGTCCAGGTGGCCGAACTGACTGCAAAGGGGGGCTGGCCGCAGGTGGGGCTGGAGAAGTCAGTCTGATTCATGCTGTCTGACCAGCGGCGTGGCAATATGAATCCATGTAGAAACTCTAAATCAAAAATATGTTCTCTTTTACTCTTTCAATAAACTGAATTCTCTATATATTGAGCAGTATATGCATTGCTTATCAATGATGAAATCAGCAGTGCAAATCATTTGACAAAACATTCTAACAATGTTGGAGGCATCTGACGAAGTTTTGAAATTGGTGGCGCCATCTCTGGTTTGCTGTGGCTGTCATCAACCGGGGCCCATGTCTGTGCCTTGGCGGAGTGGAGAAGGCTACACCAGGTCTTCTAGACTCCCGTGTACCCTGACAGTCACCTGGGGACCCACACGGAGGGTCACTCACGGAGAATCTCCTGACACCCACGGCATTGATCGCGGGAAAGAACCTGGCTCAGATTCCGCAGAACTAACCACGGTGACACTCCGCAAGGCTCAGCTCTTATAGAATTGTCCAGAGGTGACCAACTAGGTCAACAACAATGACCTTGGAGTGAAAGGTTTATTTGGTCGTCTTCATTCTATCAATTCTCCTTTACCTTCAATCCACGGTCGGTCGTTTGGCCAACTTTCGTGACTCAGTAGCTTGAAAGAACTTCCAGGTCAATGCATTTTTCATTTTTGTTATCACACAACACATTCCATATAACGGATTCAGACGGCCTAATAGTTGCCCTCCTGGAAATGAGATTTCATTCTGTTTTTTTTTTTTTTTTTCTTTTGAGGAAGATTAGCCCTGAGCTAACTACTGCCAATCCTCCTCTTTTTTTTTTTTTTTTTTAAAGATTTTATTTTTTCCTTTTTCTCCCCAAAGCCCCCCGGTACATAGTTGTGTATTCTTCGCTGTGGGTTCTTCTAGTTGTGGCATGTGGGACGCTGCCTCAGCGTGGTTTGATGAGCAGTGCCATGTCCACGCCCAGGATTCGAACCAACGAAACACTGGGCTGCCTGCAGCGGAGCGTGCGAACTTAACCACTCGGCCACGGGGCCAGCCCCCCAATCCTCCTCTTTTTGCTGAGGAAGCCTGGCCCTGAGCTAACATCCATGCCCATCTTCCTCTACTTTATACATGGGACACCTACCACAGCATAGCTTGCCAAGCAGTGCCATGTCCACACCCGGGATCTGACTCAGCGAACCCCAGGCCACTGAAGTGGAATGTGCGCACTTAACTGCTGTGCCACCGGGCTGGCCCCTATTCTGCTTTGTTTTGGTGGGAATGTCGTGGCCCCTCAGTGCTTGCTCGATCCTGCCTTGTCTTGATGAAGACATCTTATTTTATGTGCTCCTCACGCTGATCATTCCTCAGGTTAGTCCATTCGCTTTAACAGTTGGAATTTTCTCCCAGTAAAGTCAAGTTCCTAGAACAGTCTCCACGTTGAACGTTTGATGGCCGCCGCTTCCCAGTTTACTGGAGCGGATCCCCGGCGAGCCAGGAGCTGCCAGGCCGCCTTTGCACCTCGGCCCATGGGCCCAATATGCTTCTGCACTTTTCGTTATTTTAATTCCCTTTTCTACACACGTTGTTTCATCCTCTTTGAAGTTCACTTGGTATATGGTAGCAAATATAAAGTTTATTGAGGATAGATAAAGTGAGTTAGCTGATTTATAATTTTTATTACATTTTTCAGAGATAAATGAGCACAGCGTTGTGGCTGCTGCTGTGTTAAACCATCCTAATATTTCCCAACTCCTGGCCAGAACTCCTCATTTTCGCTGCCTTCTTACACGGCACCGCCTCGACAGAACCTGGTGAGGCACCAGTCTGAGTTCTCTGGCTGAGACCGCGTTTTATGAGCACTGACAGTAAAGCCTGATAAATTGTTTCAGATATCTTCGAGCACCTCAAAACCATGAATTTACCATGAAAAACTTGGATTTTTACATTTTAAGTAAATTATTAAAGTAATTTTTGTGTCAAAAGGTGGAAGCTTCATTGGTTAAGATCAAAATTTTATTGTCTTGATTTATATATTTTCCCCAAAATTGTTTTCTTATTTCAGTTAGATATATATTTTGCAACAAATTGATTCTATAAATTTCGATTGCAGTCATGTGTCCACATCAATATTATCTTTTAAGTTCTATTAAAAGTATCCTGTCTGAATATGCCAAATTATTTTTTAACTATACAGTCAAACTTTTAAATTGTGAGGGTGTTTTTAAAATGTCAATTAGATTTATTAATACAATTTGTGAGCTTTTCCCCACATGCTTTATTGTGTGTGACTTATTCGCAATGTTATTACATGTGTTCTCACTGCCAGTTACAAATTCTTTACGTGAGCTGGAACGTTCTCACTGCCAATTCTAATAAAACAAGTATTACCGCTTCTCACTTTGAACCATACGACTCTTGAGTAACATTTACATCCAACAACTGTATCACTAACAACGAAAGTAAGCCACTTGTTTTTTTGAAATTAGCAAGTTGTATCTTTTCATTTCAGGAAAAACAAATGATTTCATGGGCAATGTATTGCAAGTTATCCAAAGTATGAAAACAAAAGGATGGATTTACTTTTACTTTTGTTTTTTCCCCTAAGCGATGAAAGACTGTAAAGGGATGGACGGAAGGCATAACCCAGAAGGACAAAGAGAACAGGAGGGAAATGGCAGTAGGACATCTTGAGTGCTGGAGATAAGATGCACAAGGGGCAGCTGAAGTGCAGAGAAGCTGAAGTCTCACCCAGCGATACGGAGCTGAGAAGCAAGTCTACTCATACATCAGACAGCAGAAAGGACGAGGATGCAGAAAGGACAAGGATGCAGAAAAGATGAGGATGCAGAAAGGGGAGGATGCAGAAAAGACTAGGGATCATGGGCACCAGACGCCCCTGACGGTGAGGAGAGTAATGCAGCAGGAAGCAGGATTGTTGGAAAGTTTGTGTGGGGTGCCCTTGAAACCCTCAAGTCCCTCCCCCTGCCACACTGCTCCTTGACCACCCTTCCCGGCCCTGGAAACGTCTGGAAGTTTGCTGCCTGCAGAGGACCAGGTGAGCGAGTCTGCACCAGGGATGCAGGCATCACTGAGGGGAGTTGATACCGGAAGAGCAGCTGCCCTCTTTCTTCACATGCCTCTAAGAACACTGGTGGCGAGGGTCATCCTCTCCAGGTGGGAGACCCGATGGCCTTCTCCAGAGAAACTCGCCAGCCCGAGAGCAAAGACGGCTCTTGGTGAAACAGCTCAGGTAGCTGAAAATCCCCCTGCTGGGAAGCCCACCAGCCGAGCAGCTGTCCTGGCCTTCACACTTTGCAGTCAGCGTTTCATACCCTGTTCTAAGATCAGACAGCCACGATTCAGACATTCACAGGAAGCTTCCAATGAAAGAAACAGAAACCAAGGCAAATAGAAAAAACAAGAAATTGAGAGAAAAGAGATAATGTAAAAATAAAAGGAAAAGTTCCTAGAAACTATGGTTTGTAGTCTCAGAGAAATAAAGGAAGATATTGCATGTAAGAAATAAAGGCAGAGAGAAACAAAACAGGACTATTCATAGAATGAAGATGGGCCTCGGAAACTAAAAAAGTAAGAGCTCAGAAAAGTTTTAGTGGAGGTAATGGAAGGAGACTGGAGGGTGCCTCCAAGAAAAGAGACTTTGAAGGAAAATAGCAGAGAAGAGCAAAGAGCACGAGAGGAGCAATCTGGACTCCAGACGTGTGAACAAAGGATCCTGGTAGTAGAGATGAGAGAAGAGAGAAGAGGAGGAGATTATACAAGAAAACACTAAAGCATTTCTAGAACAGAAGGACTTGCGTTTCCAGTTGAAAGACCCTGAGTGCCCTGCAAAATGGAAGGAAAAAGACCGTCTCGTCCCCAACGCACAAAACTTGGAATGTAAAAACACTGAGATCAAGAACCACTTGACATCCCACCATGCGGAAAGAAGGGACCTAAGCTGAACAACGTGGGGGCTAACAGGAGGTGAAGGAACTGCTCCCCAAGACCACAGGGAGACCACGTCCACCGAGACCCAGAAGGGCAAGCAGTCAGGGGCAGGGCAGGAAACGGATGTCTCAGTCCTGTGAGTTCCTGAGGAGCTTACTCTGCAGATAGCCTTTCTCAGGAAGCTACTACAGGATATGCTCCAGCAAAATAAGGGAATAAATCAAGAAAGAGAACAACACGAGGGCCATGTAGTAACAGAGAGGTAAAAGAGTCTCCACGATGACCTGTCACCTGAGGTCCCTGATGTTCCCCTGGGCAGAGCCTGCAGCGCACCTGCCAGAGGGAACAGCTGGAGGAGGGTTCCAGAAGGACTCTCTCCAAGAAAAAAAATGCAGTTGACAGAATATGCAAAGTTTCTGAATGGACTGAGAGGAGAGTCAAAGTTCTGGTGAAGTGTTTTGGAATGAATTTATTTTTTAATTTTATTTTTTGTTTATTATTTTTTTTAGGAAGATTAGCCCTGAGCTAACATCTCTCCTCTTTTTGCTGAGGAAGACTGGCCCTGAGCTAACATCCGTGCCCATCTTCCTCTGCTTTATATGTAGGACGCCTGCCACAGCATGGCTTGCCAAGCAGTGCCATGTCCGCACCAGGGATCTGAACCAGTGAACCCTGGGCTGCAGAAGTGGAACGTGCGAACTTAACCGCTGCACCACCGGGCCAGCCCCTGGAAGGGATTTGTAATAGGGGCAAAAAAATTGATAACCTGCAATACCTTATAATGAAATATAATATCTTTTTCTGGTATGAAATAACTTGTAATTTCAGGAAAAATAAATGGCTTATTTTGTTCTTAGTGACAAATGTTGGATACAAACATTACTTGAAAGTTGTAAGTATCATCAAACACGTTTTGTCAGAATGGGGAATGATGTCCTGACAAGTTCATGGTTCACATAAAGAAAATTTGTACTCTTCAATGGGGGAATATAAAATAACGTTATGAACCAGTTACATATAACAAAGCATTTGACATATACTCTTGGCGACAAAACTTTGGGAAGGTGATTGATAATGAAATGAAAAAATTTAGTGAATACGATCAGAATCTGTAAGATTTTTTACTGCACAGTTAAAAATAATCGAACATTTTCAGATGATATACTTAATAGAACTTTAAAAACAATATTGATATGGGCATGCCACCACAATCTAAATTTATGGAATCCACTTGTTGCAAAATACCTATCTGACTGAAATGAGAAAATAATTTGGGGGAAAATTTATTAATTAAGGCAACAAAATTTTGGTCATTACCGACAAGACACATACATGGTTTCACAGCTGAGGTACATTGTATCAGCCTGCTCCTGCGGCCGCAGCAGACCACCACAGGCGGGCGGCTGGAAGAGCAGACGCGTGTTTCTCACCGGCCCGGGGGCCGGCGGCCGCCATCCAGGTGCCGGCAGCGTCAGGTCTGGCACGAGCCCCTCCTGGGCTGCGGACGTCCCGCTTCTCGCTGAGTCCTCACACGGATGAGAGAGAGCAAGCTGTCTCATGTCTCCTCCTCTAAGGGCGTTAATCCCATCGGGGCCCATGCTCATGCCCTGGTCTAACCCTACTGGCTTCCCAAAGGCCCGACCTCCAAACACCGTCCCACCGGGGTTCAGGGCTCCAACGTGAGAGTTTCGGAGGGACACGGTTCAGTCCACAGCACGCAATGAGCCTGTGGAAAGGAGGTGATTCCATGGCTGGAGCCGGGGCACCTTCTCTCTGGAGAGCAGCTCCTCACATCTGTGGGGCTGAACCAGCGCTCGCCCGTGTCCTGGCAAGTCTGCTCGCAGGTGTGTGCACGTGCGCACCAGGAGGCGTGAGAAGAGCGCCCAGCTGTGCTGTCTGTAATTGTAAAACCGTGGGCAACGAAAATGCCTCGTCCACAGGAGAAAGAACGAGCTGGGGAAATGCCACGTGCAATTACGTGAATGTATCTACAAACGGTAGCTTTCTGCATAAGAAGGCAAACTGCGAAAAGATGCATTCCGAATGACGCCAAGTATGCAGAGTAAAAAAAGAAAAAAGAAGCAGTATAATGTGGGCTGTTGTTACAGACATATGAAGTGTCTGGATTAACTTCAATCGCATGAACAAGTTCCGAAAACAATACTGTAATGATTCTGACTGAGGTTCTGTGAAACATAG
This sequence comes from Equus caballus, assembly GCF_041296265.1. Lineage (NCBI taxonomy): Eukaryota > Metazoa > Chordata > Mammalia > Perissodactyla > Equidae > Equus > Equus caballus. Next base: position 66,032,041 of record NC_091706.1, on the reverse strand, counting down.
AGATAAATTGAAGAGAAGGGACGTGTATATTCCATTAAGTTTCTCCAGCAAGAAATGGCATATGTTGGGGCCGGCCCAGTGGTGCAGCGGTTAAGTTCGCACATTCTGCTCCAGTGGCCCGGGGTTCACCAGTTCAGATCCTGGGTGCAGATCTACGCACCGCTTGCCCAGCCATGCTGTGGTAGGCGTCCCACATAGAAAGTAGAGGAAGATAGGCAAGGATGTTAGCTCGGGGCCAGGCTTCCTCAGCAAAAAGAGGAGGATTGGTGGGAGATGTTAGCTCAGGCCTAATCTTCCTCAAAACAGAAAAAAAAAGAAATAGCATATGTCTCACCATGTAAGTTTTTTTGTAGCCCATCAGTAGATTTTGGCAGTCTTCTTCCTTAGGTCTAGATTGCTTTTTAGGATTATCTACAGGCATTTTGTGTATTTTTGCTGCTGCTGCGTCTGCTTCTGTTAACGGAAGCTTTCTCCATTATAGCTTATGTTCTGTGATTGTTGTCTTGTAGAAAAGCTGTTCATTTTTTATGCTTTAATCTTATGGATGATCACTTGATGCATTATAAGAATTTTATGTTGATTCCCTTGAGTTTTAAGTACATTATTCTATTATCTTCCAACTGTGATCAGTTTATTTTGTACTTTTAAATAATTTACATCTTGCTCCTGCTTTATTTATTTTTTTAATGGTTTTCATTGACTGCAACTTCCAGAAAAATGTTAAATAATAGTGATAGCAGGCAATTTTGTTCCGTTTGTAATTAAAATGAGAATATCTCTGAAGTATGATTTTGGTTGTGGCTCAGAATTAGGTAATACTCTCTTCTTCTTAGGTCTCTCAACTTTTTATTACTAGTAGATATTAACTGTCAAAAATTTACTTTGGGTATTAAGGGAAACTTTTTTTTTTACTGCATCTTTTCACGTTAATATGTAACAGATTGAGTGCGATATTTTAAATGCACAATTGGGCCACTAGAGGGTGCTGTGCCCCCACTTTTTGACTCCCCTGCGTTAAATTGCAGATTCTTTTGTTTAAAGTTCAAACATTTTCAATTTAATATGGTCCTTAAACTATTGTCCTCCTTTCAACTTTCTCCAAAGTGGCCCTGAATTAAGAATATGCTTCATTAAAAATACTTCTTTTTTCCCTTTTATTTGGTCGGTTTTGTGGGGGTAAAATGTACACACAATAAAATTCACGATTTTAAGCGAACCACCCAGAGAATTCTAACAAATACATGCAGTCTTGTAATCACCCCAGTTGTGATAGAGAACATTTCCGTCACCCCGATAAGTGTCCCCATACCTTTTGTAGTCAGTCCTGTCTGAGCCCCGAAACCCCAGATCTCTGCTGTCTCTCTGTTTCCCTTTCCTGTCATTTCGCGTAGACGGGATCACGCGGTGCTGGTCTGCCGTGTCTGGCTTCCTCCTGTAGCTCATCCTTTCAGGTGGTCCAGTCACTCAGTACTTGCTCCTTTCTGTTGTGGAATAGCGTTCCATCACGTGGACACACGAACAACTGGTTTATCCATTCACCAGGAGATGGATGTTTAGGGTTGTCTTAGCTTTGGGATGTTATGAACTTTCACATACACATCTTTGTCCTGACACATATTCTCACCTTTCGAGTAAGTACATGACCGGGGTATTGCTGAGTGAGACGATTAGTATACGTTTAATTTTACGAGATGTCGCTTTCCTAAGGGCTTCCCCCAGGTGGCTGTTCCGTTCCCCATTCCCACCAGCAGTGCGAGAGCTCCAGTGTGTCTGCACGTCTCCGTCAGCACTGGGTATAATCAGTCTCGTAAATTCTGGTGAGTGTGTAGCTCTGTCTTACTGCTTTTCCTCTGCATTTCCCTGATGTCTGAGGACATTGAGCATCTTTTCCTGTGCTTATTGGCCTTCTGATATCTTCCTTAGGGAACTGTCCAAATCTTTCAAAAAATTATTGAGCTATGACAGCTCTTTATATATTCTGGATACAAGTCCTTTATATTTCTTGCAAATATTTTTTCACAGTCTATGGCTTGCCTTTTTATTTGGCTTAACAGTGTGTTTTGAAGAGCAAATGTTCTTAATTTTGAAGTCCAATTTACTAATTGTTTAAATGTATGGTTCGTGCCGTAGGTGTCCAACTTAAGAAATCTTTGCCTAATCCTAGGTGACCGGGATTTTCTCCTGAGTTTTCTTCTAAAAGTCTCATAGCTTTAGCTTTTACACGTTTCAATAAGTCTTTCTATATAATGTGAGGCAGTGGTTGAGTTTAAACGTTTTGTTTTGTTTTGTTGTTACACAGGGATAGCCAATTATTTCAGCCATTTGTTGAAAAGATTATCATTTCCCCCAGTGAACTGTCTTGGCATCTTTGTCAAAGATTCATTGACTGTGTGGGAGTGGGTCCATTTCTGAGCGCACTGTCTTTCTTCTATGGATCTATGTCTGCTCCCCTTGGATCCTGACCCATGCCTCCTCGAGGAAGCTCTTGGAATCACTGACGCGAGCCCTCAGACCTGCTCTTTCTTAAAACTGGGTTGGCCGTCCCAGGTCCTTTGCATTTCCACATAATTAGCTTCTCAATTTCTACAGAAAAGCCTCCTGAGGTTTTGTTGGGGATGATATCAAATCTCCCCATGAATCTGGGGAGAACTGGCGGCAATGACAACACCAGGTCACGAGTGTCCATTACTTGGGTCCTCTGTAGTTGTTCTCAGAAGCTTTTTATAGCCTTTGCATTTTTTGCTTAATTTGTATAATAAATGTATGTAAATTTATATAAACACCTATGAAATAAGTATTTTACATTCTTTGATATCGCTGTAACTGGAATTTTAAACAACTTTAATTTTCCAATTTTTCATTGTATTTATAACATATAAAAAATTTCCAACATATATTTTATTTTTGGTGTATGCAAATCCAGAGGACTTTTGTATACTGACCTTGTGTCCTACAACCTTGCTAAACTCACTTGTTAGTTTTAGCAGCTTTCTGTAGATTCCTTATATTTTCCTATGTAGGTTGTCACGTCTTTGTGAATAAAGCTGGTTTTATGTCTTCCTTTCTGTATGCCTTTTATTTATTTTTTTCACAAAGACCCTGTGGCAGGCAGAAGAATGGCCGTGAAGACACGCACATTCTCATCCTCAAGCCTGTGAATAAGTTAGTGACACCAAAGGGCAGGTGAGGCTGGGGTTGGAATGAGCGTGCTAATCTGCTAACTTCACGAGATTATTCTTGGCGGGATCCAGTGTAAACACAAGGGTCCTTATAAGTGGCAGAGGCTGGCGGGGAGGAGGTCAGAGTGATGGGGTGACTCGAGCACCATTGCTGCTTTGAAGACGGAGGAAGGGGCCATGAGCCAAGGAATGTGGGCAGCTTCTAGAACCTGGAAAAGGCAAAGAAAGGGATTCTCCCCAGGAGCCTCGGGAAGGAAGTGGCCCTGCCCACAGCCTGCTTCCAGCCCCAAGTGACCGGGTCCAGCCTCTGCTCTACAGAGCTGTGAGATGATGGGCACGAGCAGCCTTAAGGCACCGAGTTTGCGCTCATTTGTTACAGCAGCTCCAGGAAACCAACACAACCTCCAACGTTAGCAGAAGTAGTGAGTGTGGACGGAAGACGCTTGTTAAACGGAGCACGTTGATGTTTTCAAAAATAATGCTCTTTACAATGGTTGAAACGCTGCCACTCCCTAAACCCCCGCCGTGAATCTGGTCTGTGATAAGATGGACCTGCACCCGTTTATCATTAACCTCGGTGCTTTCTACTCTAGAACTGATGGGTGTTTTGATTGAAGCCTCCAGCTCGCAGTGGTGGGAAGTGTTGCCGTCCTTCCTTCTGCTTCCTCCTTTACACTGTCTTTGCGTGTGTGCGGCACTCACTTTGAGCACTAGGGATTTCATACCACTCTACCTGAAGATCAGGATCGTTTTTTGGGAAAAAGTCATGGGAAATGAATCTCACTTAAGAAGGGCTTAGCAAGGCCGAGACGCGTTGCTAAAATCCCCGGACGCCCTGGACTCCGGGTGGGATCGCATCCGTCTGGCCTCTCTCAGGGCACAGACCTGGGTCCACAGGATTTCTCCTGAAAGGGTTTCTGAGGTCCTGGGGAAATGGCTGCTCAGAGGTTTGGGGCTTGTTTTCCTGGAGAGTCTGTCTGCCTGTCTCTCGAGTTCTCTCTGGTGAGATGTCCCATTGTGACACTTAAGCGTATGAGAGACGCCTCCTGGGTCTTCCTCCTGCCCCTCCAGCAGGGCCTCCCCCATCCTCGGCACCGGGCTGCCTCCACCACTACCCACCGTCGCTCTTTGCTTCCTTTGCCTTGTTTTTCTTGTTGTGGTTTGGTCCCATCTTGCCGCATAGAATTGTGTGTTTATGGGTCAGACGCCATAAAGGATTCCGTGAGGCACGTAAAGAAGAGCACGCATTTCACCATTTACTCTCCATACTCAAACATCTGCAGGCCTGAGGGCTACAGCAGACCATCGAGGGACGCTCTGCTCCGCTGCAGGCCCGGCCATGGAGGAGCTGGCCACTGGGACGGCTGGGCTGCGGACCTCCCAGCACGATGTACTGTGCTTTGTGCTGTGGATGCCTGATCCTGCCGTGGGAGGAAGGACACAGCCCAGACCCGCCAGATGCAGGTCCTCGGGGAGGAGAGGCGCTCTGAGCTGCTCCTGGCCAGTCACGCCGTGACTAAACCAGCCTTTGGAGAGAACGATTCTCCCAGGGCCGGGGTGAACTGGGGCCCCACCCTCAAAACGTTACATTTAAATTGTCACTCTTCCGGGTCATTCTGCCAGGGCTGCTCATGGCAGCTGTGTGTGTGTGCATGCGTGTGAGAAGATGTACATGCATGTGTGTATGTATGAGTGGATGTCTGAGAGAGGACATGTGTGCATGTGTGTGAACATGTGTGTATGTGTATGTGAGTGGACATGTGTCCATGTGTGACAGGATATGTGTGCACGTGTGTGAACATGTATGTATGTGTGAGTGGACAGGTCTGTGAGAGGATGTGTGTGCAAGGGGAAGTGTGAGTGTGTGCACATGTGCACTGACCTTTGTGGGGGTTCCAATCTCTTGGCCCCTTGACCTGCTAACAGCTCCTCTGGGTCCCGTTTCCCCTTATCCAGCTTGTAGCTGGTGGTCCGTGGAGCCAACCTCCCTCCTTTGTCTCGTGGCCTCTGGCATGGAAAAGCTTCCACCAATGTCTGTCCCAGTGATGCGTCTGCTTCTCCGTCAATGTGGGCAGACGACGCTGTTGGCTAAAGAAGACCCCACGACCACGATGATCAGAGCTGCCAGAAATTCACTGTTACCAACCACGCACGGAGGTCCCAGCAGTGCCGGTCACCTCTGTCCCCTCAGGGGCTATTTCTTGGGTCTCAGAGATGATGGCGTTTCCGTCTCAGAGCAGAGTATCACAGCCCTCGCCCTGGCACACGGGACGACCGCCGTCTCCTGGAACGACAGAAGCCATGTCCCGTGCTAGGCCCGTCAACGCAGCCTTCCCAGGTCCTCCACACACTGTCATCTCCTCTCTCAATGGCGCCCAACAGCTCTCTGCCAGCTCCTTCCATCGAGGAGGCCAGCTGGCCTCTTTCTCCATCTCGGACGTCCCCGCAGTGGCCCTGGTCCCCTCGAGGTGGCCGCCCTTCCTTCTCTTTCACGAGCAGACATCTGCCCTTGCTCTTTCCACTTCCAAAGGTGACTGAAGACGAGTAGGCTGCCCCTGGAGGCGGGATGTGGGGTGGACGTGCCCCGTCTCCTGGCCCAGCCTGGCCTGTGTGTGACAGAGGCAGGGACATCGGTGGCTCCTTCTTACCCCTGCCTCCCTGTGAGAGCGGCGGCTGTCACTTATTGGGGCCGCCAGGACAGCTGTTCTGTCCTCAGATGCAGGTGGTTGGGTTTCTGCACAGCGGGTGCGGGTGCTGGCTGGTGGCCTTCCCACATCCCCGGGCTGGGCTTTCCTGCACGTCCTGTGATCCCCCCGTGTGCCTGTCACGACCGTAATCTGTGGAGTTTACTGTCCCTCCTCTCTGTGTCAGGTGTCGCCTGCCTCCATCCTCACGGCTGCATAACGAGCATCCCCGAGCCGAGGGCCGTGAAGCAGCAGCAACGATTCAGTCGTGGCCTCTGCAGTTCCCGGGCTGCTTGGCTGGTGGAGCGTGTCATCTCAGGGTTCCTCACGCGGTGGCGGTCACTGTGGCCGGGTCATCTCTGGCTTCTCTGCTCCCACATCTGGAGGCTGAAGCTGGCTTTCACTTGCTGGTGCTGCTGGTGGGGACACGTGGCCTCCCCATGTGCCTGGGCTTCCTCGGAGCACAGTGGCTGGGCCAGGGTGAGTCTCCTGAGAGAGCCAGGCTCTCCCCTCTATGGCCTGGCCTCGGAGACACGCATCCTCGCTTCCTCAGGTGCAGTCACGTGTTTGAGCCGAGGGGAATGAGGCTCCCTTCTGTTGGAAGTGGTGTCAAGGATTTTTGGACGTGTTTGAAACCAATGCAAAGTCCTTTAGGGACTGTCTGAGTTTGCTGGGGCGGCTTAAGTAACAGGAACCTATTCTCTCACCAGTCTGGAGGCCAGAGCCTGAAATCGACATATGGGCGCAGAAGCCGTTCCAGGCTCTGGCATTCCCGGCATCCTCGGGGTTCCTTGGCTTGTAGCTGTACCTGTCCGATCTCTCCTCCTTCTTCTCACGGCCTTCTCCTCTGTGCATCTGGGTCCAAATGTCCCTCTTCTCTCAAGGCCACCAGTCTCTGGATTTAGGCTGCCTCCCACCCCCTCACTCCAGTATGACCTCACCTCAACTTGATTACATCTGCAAAGACCCTATTTTCAAACAATGGCACATTCACAGGTTATGGGGGGACGTGACTTTTGGGAGCACTGTTGGCCCAGCACAAAGATGCTTTCCTGGTGCAAAGAGGTTGGTGCGATGAGGGAGGGGCATTCATGGAGCTGTAGGATTGGGGGAAACGGACAGAGGAGCCAGCACTGGGCAGCCCAGGAGTGACATCAACGAGCCCAGAGTTGCCGTCCCTCTGTGTGCGTCAGGACAGGCTGGTAACAAGCACCCCACATCCAGTGGTTCACACACACAGTCATACTTCTCTTTCACTCGAAGTTGCCTGCGGGTCAGGGCGAGGCTCCAGCCGGTTCTCCGCCACGTGCCGGCTCCGTGCTCCACGCGCTGGATCTCGCAGCACCTCCACCAGTGTGTGCCCGCGGCTGCAGGGAAGCAGAAAGCAGAGAGCATCACACGCTGGTGTTGCGTGTCTTCTGCTTTTCTTTCAAGAGCCCAAACAACTCCTGGCCACGTCTAACTTCGAGAGAGCCGGTAACTGAGATCTCCCTGTGCGGCTGGAGCGGAATCAGGACAGAAATGTCTCCGGCTGCACCCACCGGCAGCCCATGCGCAGAAAGAAGCAGGTAAGGGACGTGGGGATTCTCAGGACTTCTCTCCTCCTGGACCCTGGCCTCTCACACGGCTGCATCTCTCACGGCCCTGCAGCGAGGGGTGGCTCTGTGGCTAAGTTTGCATTAACTGATGCGGGAACAGAAGACACGTGTGACCTTGGGCCTGGGGCATGCGTCCTCCGTGCTCTCCCTCCTTCCTTCTCGTTGGTGGAAACTGTGGCAACCCCAGGCGGGTGGGGAGCCGTGCGGCCCTAGGACTGGCCCCAGTGACTGCTACCTCCGCGAGGAGAGGGGAGCAGGTGCCAGAAAGCAGGTCAACTGAGTCTCCCAGCACGCTGTTCAGCTCAGGTAACGTTTTCTTTGTAAAATGAAACTTTCTTGACGAAGGAAGCAGTATGTTGATTCACACTGTGGTCAAGTGTCTTATCTAGTTTCAGAACAGCCACTGCGGGTAACGCTGCTCCAGGGGATGGTGGGACAACGGCCCGGAAGAAGACCCTGTCCCTGAGCCGTGCATGGGCCCACCCGGCCTGCTGGCCTGGGCACAGCCGTGTGAGAGCCGAGCCCCTTGTCTGCCAGCCCTGAGGTTCCAGGTCTGCTTGTCCCCTCACCGACGCTCATATCTAACGGGCGTCTCATGTGGGCAATGGATGGACCACGGGCACCAGTTGTTGTCACTTCCGAGTTACGCATTCAAACCAGGGTTCTTCTGCCTTTACGGTCTTCAGATTTTGGCAATATTCCCGTGCGGTTAAGAGTGTGGGCTCTGGGGTCAGTCCTGACTACTTGCTGGGACCCTGGGCACATTACCCAACCTGTGAGCCTCCGCTTCCCCATTGATTGGCCTGGTAATGGCAGGACCGCTACCTCACCAGGCTGTTAGGAAAAGCAAGTGAGAGGATGTAAGTAAAAGGCTCAGCAGAGTGGCTGGTGCAGAAGTGCTCGACCGAGGCTGTTATTTCCATCACTGCTGCTGTGAATGCCACTAAAGAGGAACTGTAATCATGAAGGCCTCTCCATGAGGGAGAGTCTGCTCCAGTCTGGATTCCATGAGTGACTACAAACCTTTTAGTGCTGAGATGGGGGAGTGCAAATGAGGGTTTCCCAACATGCTCCTGAAGTTTTGAGTTAATGCTACTGTCTGAAACTGTTTATGTTTATATTCAGTCCAAAACCATGGGAAACTCTCCCCAAATACCACACCCTTTGAGTTACGGGGAGACTTCCTAAATCAGCCATACAATTCAGGGTGGAGAGACCCCTGGCCCCCAGTGGAAACCTCTTAGGACTTAAGAAACAATCAAGAAGGTGCTAGACTGGACTTTAACATCCACGAAGTCTGCAAAATGCCCCCTGGCCTGTTAGTCGAGCAGCGGGGAGAGAAGGAGGGGGGCAGTGGGCAGCTGGCCTCAGCCTCAGATTGTCCCCTGGGCGTGACCTGAGCAGCTGCCACAAAAGAAGACTGCCAGGGGTCACTGCGTCACTTCTGCTTGGTTTGGCCCCATTTCCAGCAATGAAAGTTCCATCAGAGCGAGCACTGCACTTGGCGAGGGGCGGAGTCGCCGTGGTGACATCTGTGTACGGGGGGCCTGGGGCTGCCGGCTCTGCTCCCGCCGTGGCCCTGGCACATTCTCTGCACAGGACCACCCTGGGCTTCAGGTTGTGCTCCACAGGGTGGAGCCCGTCTGAGGATGATGTTTGCAGTCCTGACCCCAGGACTCGGTCCCTACACGGGGTCAGGGTGTGCACAGAGCCCCTCCTGGGCTTTCTGGGCCTGGCGGAGATGGCTGTCCAAGGGAACTCAGTGGCCATAGGGACCTGGCACCAGGGGTTCCTCGGAGCCCCCCAAGAACTGCCTTGGGCCTGGCCGTGCGGCCCCTCATCCATCGCTATCAGCTCGAGCGAAACGCCCCTAAAATTCCTTTCCTCCTTGTCGTTGTTGCTTTTGGGGACCCGCCCCACATTCCAGCTTTGATGTCTGGGGAGGGTGTGTGTGTGTCATAGCTGTTTCCACGCCCCGTATTTCAGGGGTTCTCAGGGTGGGGCATGCCGCAGACGCCCCGGAAGTTTGCTGGAGTGTCCATCACCCTGCCCGCCCCCTGAGTGGGCCATTCGGGAGGTCTGGGCACCGAGAATTTGCGTTTCTGACAAGTTCAGGTGAAGGGGGCCTGAGGGGTGCTGTCCTATATGCACAAACACTGTGTGTCAGGGCCGGGAGCACCTGCAGCCGCACTCCAGCTTGCATCCTCGGAACCCCAATTTACGGTCCCTGACTAAGGGTCTGTGGTCAAATAAGTTTGAGGTCCGTGGCACCCCAAACCTCTCTCTGGGAGATCCAGGACACGCTCGGACAGAATGAAAGCCCTGACCCACCCTGCAGTAAAGCCCCAGGCTGGCGTGACCCGACCCGCATTTCCCAAACCCGTGGGAAAACGCAACACCCCTGTTCCATCACCCCTTCCACCCTGTGTAGGGTCCCATCAGGTACTAGTTTGAGAACCAGAGCTTGCCGTGTCCCCAGGTGGCTGCTGCCGCCGTTTGCAGGTGGGGAGGAGCCCCCTATCCATGTGTCGCCCGCAGATCCACAGCCGAATCAGACTGTGTGAGTTTGCATTTGCGCCAGCCGGACCGGCCCGCCCTCATCAGACTGCACCTTGATCAAAGGCCTGCCGATCCGGGACCACCAACAAGAGCAGACCAGTCAGCGCGTTGCTGACAGCCGCCCTGCAGAGGACGTGGGTGCCGCCTGCATCCCCTGAATCCAGTTGTGAGGAAACACCGGACAAACCCAAGTCCTGGGAGAGCCTACAAGACGAGGGGCCCAACCTCTTGGACGCTGTGTCAAAAAGCGCCCGCGTCACAAACAGGCTCAGGAATCACTTCAGGTTGAAGGAGATGGAAGATGAAGGCCGGATGCGCCACGACCCTGGGCTTCCTCACTGCGAAGGTCGTCACGGGGACAGTTGACAAAATCGCGCCATGGTCTGTAGGTCAGATGGTAGCTGCGCCTCTACCAATGTTAGTTTCCTGACTTGATTTTACTGTGATTTATGGATTGAGGAGAATATCCTGTTTCTGGGAACTAGACGCTGCAGTATATCGTGGTCAAGAGGCAGCACACTCGAGTTACTGTCAAATGGTTCAGAGAAACACGCATGGGTGTGAGGAAGCGAGAAGACGATAAGAGTTCAGTGGACGGGGGCCGGGGAACGGTGCGCAGGAATGCTTTCTCTGCTGGTCCTGCAACCGTCCTATGTTGGGAGTTTCGTCACAATTAAAAATTTTAAAAGACCTCCGAAAGCCAGGGAGTGAAGACAGAAGCTTCCACCCGCTCCACTAGGACAGGCCAGCAGGGCGCTCGGCCCCACCAGGTCAGCGGAGGCCGGCACCGTCCCCGTGGCTGCCCTCTCCCCGCTGGCGTGGGTCAGCCCACAGCCGCAGGGAGGGAGAGACTGACGTTGGTGGAAAGAAGCTCCAGTCCACGCTGCCCGGGTGGAGCTGGGACTGGGGACCAGGGGGCGTGGGAGAGCAGCGTCCACCAGGACACCTGAGACCCGTGCGAAGGTGAAGCCCTATTCTGTGCGACAAGGGGAGAGGGGACTAGCAGCCTGCACCCCGCCCTCTCAGATTCAGAGGTCATTTAGGAAATGGCCACAGCCTTGATGAGTCTCGAGGTTATGTATCCAGTCCAGATGTCCCACATCTGCCACTGCCCAGCGGTGACCCCCAGGTGCCCCAAGCATCCCAAACCTGTGATGGTCCAGAACAGAGCCTCGCACGGCCCCTGGCTGGCAGTTCACCCTTCGGGCCTCAGCCAGGGCTGTGCTGCCCCCGACACGGTCCCCTGTGATGTGCCCCTGCCCCACCCGTGCCGCCCACGCCTCTTGGCCTGGCTTGAGTCTGCTGTCCTCTGGGCCGGGTTCTCTCGCAGCGCATTACACACCCGCAGGCACACGAGCACCACCCTGACCTTGTTAACATGCGGACTCTCGGTCCGTAGGGCCGGGGCAGGGCCTGAGGCTCGGCATTTCTGACAAACTCCCAGGGAAGCCGATGCTGAGGTCCAGGGACACCCTGAGCAGCAGGGGCCTGTGGGTCCATCGGGTGGCGCTGCGTCAGGCAGAGATGTGGGGCTGTCACTGCTATTGCCACCGAGAGTGCGATCACGGATGGAGGTGGAGGAATCGGGCGCACCCGCTGGCGGAGCCACCCTCGCCTGGGACGGACGCCTTGTGGAGCACTGTCTGTGTCCAACGTGGGCAGTATTTTGGAGAAAGCTGCCCTGTAGGTCCCTTCAAGTTTAAATATGCCTGTGAGTCTGTAAGAAAAAATAATCCATCTGCCTCCCATTGTGTGTCTGATGTGAGGAGGTCAGAAGAGCAGAGGGCGTGCGGGGGCCCAGGGCATTCCTAACTGGGAAGGAAGGTAGGCAGGCAAGCCGCTGGGGCTGCCTGCGCTCGCTGGGCGCTGCAGGGGCTGTGTCTCCCGCAGCTCAGCAGTCGGCCCAGGTCCCACCCTCGGGTGGCCCAGGTCATGAGCTCTATGTGAGGTCTGCCAGAGGCTGCTGAATCCCAGCTCTGTCATTAGCTGTGTGACCTTGGGCACGTCGTTGGTCTCCTGAAACTAGTCTGTAGATTGGGCAGGAGCGTCCCCCTGGCACGGACGCCTGGGTGGTGGTTCTGTTCTCCCCGTTGTTGGCACTTCGCACTGCCTGTCTCCGTGGGTAGCAAGCCCTGAAGAAGGAAGACACTTGCCCCCGCCTGGCTTCTCAGGGCTGCCCGTTGATGGCAGGGCGGTGGGAGCTCATTGCTGCCAGGGCGGCTGCTCCTGGGCATTGACGGCCGCCTGTGACTGTGCTGCGGGCTCCCTGGAAACACGGGGTCGGGACTCGGGGCACGGAAGGATGTGGATCCAGCTGTGAAGAGACTGCTTTCCAGAGCTGGAAGCTATATCCTCTTTGACCACAAGATGGCACCCCGCAATCACGATCCCCGGGACAGGCACCATCAGGCAGGGGCTCCCAAGGAGAGCCAAACACTTTTTTGAAATCTTCTTTTCACGTAGATGATCTCCTTATCCTTCGTGGACGAAATGGTTTGTCCCAAAAGCTCTAAAAAAGGTTTTACAGAGAAGTTCATCTCACTCCTCTTGGTGATGAGCGAGCTCCAGAGCCAGGCAGTCTGGGTTCAAATCCCAGCTTTGTCACTTCCTGGCTGTGTGACCTCTGGGAAGTTGCTTAACTTCTCTGTGCCAAAGTTTCCTCATGTGACAACAGTAGCTACCTAACAGGTGAGTATGAGGATTAAGTGATGTTTTTAAAGTGCTCGGAATAGAACAGGGCTCAGAGCGAGCCCTCTAAAAGTCTGGTAAATAAAATCATAATTCCAATTTCACTAATAATAGTGTATTCAGGAGCTCCTTGTTCTTCCAAATGGGTGAAATTCAACACGGAAAATTGAGTTGCACCTACAAGAGTCTCAAAAACAGATTGAGTACACGTAAATATTTTGAATTTTAGAATTCCTGATATATTTTGTCAACAATGGAAACAATTCTCATAATTTATTGCTGTAATTCATTTCTGGAAAATAAATATTTTTGCCAAAAAGGGAGTAAAAGATAACTTTATCCGCTGCTACTTGCTAAAATGAGCATCCTGGTGGACTGCGCATCTATCAAAGGGCGCGTCCCCGGGCATGTGGCCACTGGCCCCTCGTGCCTCTGGTGTGTCACCTGAGACCCCATCCCAGTCGGTCCAGAGCTGAGCTCGGGGCACAGCATGACCGTGTCCCCAAGGCCGGGACAGGCTGGCTCACAGCAGCATGATGGCTCAGAGTCAGAGACCGCGCTCGGCCTCTCGTGGAAGCATGGCCCACGGGCGTCCGGCTTCTTGCTCCGTTGCCATCTGGTCAGAGGGCGCCCGGCTCAACACTGAAGCAGGAGTCCGCTCAACGATGTCCACGCTGAGCTTACTACACACGGGAAGTCTGAATTTGGATTGTATAAAATTGATATGCAGAATGTTTAAAAGTATAGTGAAGAAAATAAAAAATCATGGATTAGGTCCTGTGACTTCAAGACACAGCCGTCCTTTCTGATGGTCATGTGCTGTAAACGCTCTGGCACGATCAGAGACACATACATTTGCTCCTCGCTTTTTCACATTGCATCGTGAGGCTTTACCATGAAATATTCTTCCAAACATTTTTCATGGCTGCTTAATGTTTGCTTTATGGCTGTGCCATGATTAGCGCTCGTCCCTCTCGTGGTTTCAGATTTTCGCTATTAGAAGAGCCATGGCAATAAACGTTTCCTTGCAATATGCATTTCTGGATGCGCCTCCTTAGGAGAACTTAAGGCGAGTAGATTTAATGGGACGACAGCCTGCACTCTTTCTCCCTGACACTTTCTTTCTGCCGTGCACTCACACTTTTTGCTACAGGTCAGAGTTCAGTAAGCAGCAAAAGCTCGGCACTTCGAGCCCTGCCTGCTAACCGCAGCTCCGAGAACCTGCTGCCTTTCCCGGGCGCGTCCACGCACTTCCAATATCTTTCTGAGCATGGGGTGGGGGGGCATTCAGTCCAGAAGGTCTGCGATTCTGTTCACGTATCATATGCTGTGTGTTCACGTCTTGGGGACGGCGACCACAGTAGCCGCACTTCCTGTGTGCTCTTAGAAAAGACAGTTCGCCCCAGACTCGAGTGCCTGCAGGGCCAGGCAGGGCCACCTGTGCCAGCAGGCCCAAGGTGACATTTGGGGCTCATCTAGGGTGACATGGAAAGTGCATGCCGCCCACTCCCACCCACACAAACAAACAAGTCAGAGCTGGATTTTCAGTGGTTTCAGAACACTGCCACCAAAAGAAACCTGAATGTGGGCCGAATGGTGACCAGGCGTGACCTTCAGAAACTCCCCGTGGGCTGCGGGAAGGGCAAAGGGCAGCTCTCCGCTGTGTGGGGGAACCCGAGGCTCAGGAGACCCAGGCAGGTGGCCAGGGAGGGGGCACCACTTCTGCAGCTTCTCGGGTTTCCAGCTACAGCGAGAGCTGCTGTGTCACTGGCCATGGCTGTGACGCGGGTCACAAATCATTTCTTACTCAGGATACAGAAAGTACCAAGTGCGTGGAGGTCCTCTGCTGACGCCCCATCCGTTTCAGGGATTTCACTGAGCTGAGGGGACCCTCTCACATGCTATCTAATCGCTCTCCGGGGAATAACTGCTCCTTCCAGAAAGCCCCCTGCCGCGACGGACCACAGACGTCCGGCCGGTGGGGCTTTCCCTTTCTGTGTTTCCTGTTTCCTGTCCGAAGCCTCCCCATCTACAGACCTCACATCTCACCTGGGTGTGTGTGTGTGTGTGCCTGCACAACTCCCTGGGCGTGGCAATGGGTGGGGGGCATCCTACTGTGGCCCATGGCTGCTGGCCCACATTCGACATATCAGAGAGGATGCTGCTAGTTTTAAGTAACAGGTGTGTGTTTCGGTTTCTTGTTTGAGTTAATGTAGTATTGTCACCGACTCATTGCTGTCCACCCCACCAGCCACAAGGCTTTTGGAAAACTCCTCTTGAAACCCAAGGAGACCGATCCCGCCTGGAGAAGGGGCTGATGGGGTGGGGGTGGGGCGGGGGAGTGAGCCATGCGGGGACTGTTAGCACAGGGGCGACCCAGACTGCCCCAAGGGCCCTGTGCCGACGAGGAGATGCTGTGCTGGCCCTGCAGAACCGGGGACCCCAAGGAGGCTTGCCCCAAGGATGTTCATCTTTTAAGAGCCTGGCCCCTTTATTTTGTTTTTCAAACTTCAGTTTCTTTTCAAAGATTGCAAATGCAAAGGGCCACAGGGGACAGGCAGGTGACCTAAAGGAAGGAAGACACTGGGTTCAGTGGCTCAAATGGGCCTGGCAGGGACTGCGGTGAACCGGAGAGCAGGGCCCAGTCTGGGGGTCCTGGTGCCCCCTCACTGAGGGTTAGCGTGGTGAGGGGGAGACCACAGGCACACAGTGGCCAAATCTTCCCACTTTCCAAGAGAAGCTGGAAATCCAGATTTTTGGGGAGACGTGAAAGCTGCCCATTGGAAAGGTGGCAGTGGCTTTGACTTCTCCTGAGATGTCCACATAGCGAAGGACTCGGCCTGCAGGCAGCAGGGACTCTGTGCTGCGGGCCCGCCCTGCAGCCTCTGGTGGCCGTCCTCACACGGGGAATGAACCTGCTAGTTACCCGTCGTGTGTACCTGCTCTGAAAGGAAACAGTTTGAGAAATTGCAACGGAGTCTGTCTCATTAAGTTTACTGCTTACTCAAAGCCCTTTTCTTTCCACCCCCAAATCAGTGCTGACGCGCCAACATTTTAGTGAGGCCCTGAGAGTGACTGAGACGTGCGTTTCCAAGAATGTGTTAATAACAATAATTAAGCCCTCAACATTTCCAAAGGGTTTTTAAAGCAGAGCATCTCTGAGGATGTCCCTTTAATGAAGTCGCCATCACCTGCATTGTTAAGGTTGAGGGGAAGGTTTACGGGGTGCAGCCACAGGGCACTTGGGTGACATCACAGCCTCCGAGGACTTGGGGCTCCTGCAGGCCGAGACCCTGGCTGAACGCCCTCTGGACCCCCTACAGTGGGGGCAGGTGGGGCATCTGCAATGGTCAACCGCCTTTCTTCCACCTTGGGACAGGCCAGGAGGGTATCTAAAGGTAACCCAGGACGGGGTTCCGGCACAGCCCACGCCCCCGGGGTAGTCTGACCCCACATGGGAGACCGGCGGTCCCAGAGCCAGGAGCCTCTGCATTTGTCTCAACTGCAAGGCCGTGGGGTGGTTTGGTGGAGGGCCAGCTTTGCCTCCATACAAAATGTTTCTTTCCAAATTGAGGTGAGGGCTTTGGGGCCATTCACACTGACCTAATAAACCCATGTGAAGCCATATCCTATGTCAGAAAGGTGGTTTTCCTGAAATTGAATACCTCAAAAACGGCGGCAAGTAGAATCGCCCCAGGGGGCTTTCAATCAGCCCTCTTCCTTCAGAGTGGCCTGGTGCCAACTGGGATCGCCGCGCCCTGCCCGCCCCCCCCCCCCCCCCCCCCAACCCGCGCAGTCAGGCCTGTCCGTGGCCTTCTTCTGGGAGGAGGGGCTGAGGGCCGATTTCTAGCGTCATAAATGGGGGGCGGGCAGAAAGCCCTAAGACGTCAACTAAGTATTATTTGCAACGTTTCCTGGAGACCTGGAACTAATACGTTTTAGGAAATGTTTAATGCTTTAAAAAAGAGCAATACCTAAGTCTCAATCACTTAAAAATAAACATATCGTACCCAGTCAAGGCACACCATCATTTTATATACCAGCCAGCAAGCAAGAAAGGAAACAGTAACCAACAAACGCCGCCCCCGCCCCCGGCTGTAAGACGCCTGGATTTCAGGGATGTCAGGCGAGCAAACCCGCATCTCGGAATCAGGTGGCGCCGCCTGCCGCAGCCGTCCTCGGCCCGCGCCACCGGGGGGCGCACGACGGCGCTCCCGCGCTCGGCCCTGTGCCGGCAAGTGCGTCTGCCTCCAAGTGCAGAACAAACACTTCCCTTGGAGGAGCCCAGAAAGACGTGTATGTCCCCCACCCACCGAAGTAGGCCTGAATGGGAAGACCAAATCCACCCGGCTGTTTTCTTACCCATCACCGCCCAGTCCTGCAGCCGAGCCTGGGCTTCCGGCGAATCCCCGGGGCCGTCCCACGGTCTGCCCAGTCTCCAAGACCTCACTTGGAAAAGGGGGGCCAGTGAAGCGCACCCCAGCACATGTTTCACTGTAGTGCAGAGAGATGCCGACACCAAAGGGATGCGCTCAGTGGGGAACCGTCTGAAAGCGCCGACTTGTAGGTCCAAGATGGTCACATCACAGCAACCTCTATTAAACTCTTTCAAGATCTCTTCCAGTTTCATTACCCTATTGCTGGAAAACAAGCTTTTTATATGTGCATATTTAAGTAATTAAAAATGTCAAAATAGCAGAAGAAATATGGACTCTTCTCCTTTAGTACTGGGTCGGAGTCTCCTTTCTCCCCTGCCCCCTCTCTGAGTGGTTTTTGCAGCCCTTATTCGGACTGTCACTAATGCGCCGCTTCGACGGGGCTCAGCGCACCCTGCAGGGGCAGCTCGTTGACCAGAGGGCCGGAGGCCAAGCCGTAGAGGCCAGTGGAAGTGAGGGGGCAGCGGGAGGTCAGGATCTTCTGGCCGGCCTGTAGATGGCGCCCCTGGAAAGCGATTCTGAGCGGTGTTCCCAAGCTCCCGGGGACAGTAGCCGCGGGGTCTCGGCGGAGTGTACCTGGCTGCGTAGACGGTGCAGCAGCACCATGTTCTTTCCACCTCGCGCGGCTGCTCTGCACGCGTGCGAGGACCGGGTGGGGCGGAATTACATGCAAACGTGCCGCGACGGCAGCGGGGCCGGTGCAGGGGGCGCGCACCGAGGGGCGCAGGAGCGGCACGCGGCCCCGATCCTCACGCGCGGCAGGGCCCTGCCCACCCCACCCGGCGGCAGGTGGACAGTGTCGCTATGAAGAGAAAGCCTCGATTGTCCCTCCTGCAAACTGCCACACGCCGGGCCTCCACTATTGTGCGTCCTCCATAGAAATGCAAACGAGCCGCGTGCGCCGGCCGCAATCTGCTCGCGCGCCCGGCGCCCCGCAGCGCTCGGCCACTGGCGGGGAGGTTGGCTCCGACCTTCCAGCACGGTGGGGTCGAGGCGTCGAGTGCGCAGGAGGCCTCGCGCGGCGCTCGGGGGCGGGCGTGTCAGCTGGAGGGGCCTGTGCTTCGGCTTTTTACAGGCTTAAAGCCAGTGCTGCACGTTCTTACTTTAAATTCTGGCTTAAAAGCAACATTCTCATAAACTCCAAATTAAACGTAAAGAGAAAATAGAAAGGTGCCAACAAAAAGGAATGCAAAAGAAAATTCTTTAGATTCTTCAAAGGTGCATTTCACAAATCGCAGCGTCCTATCAGCAAGCAAGGTTTTTTTTCTTTTTTAAATTTTTTCCTTTTAAGGACTTAAAAAAACAGAAAGGCGAGATGAAATCTGCAGGCACCAGTCTGCCTGGTAACACCCCGACAAAAGCGGCAGATTTGAGGCATTGTCATCCCCCGCGCCCCTCCCCACGTGGCCTTCTGGCACGAGCCGCGGGCCGCCGCCTCATTTGCATCAGAAAGCGGGCGTCGGCCAATGGGCGCGCAGCCTCGCGCCAGCTGGCGGCGCCGCGGGCCCGGCCTATATAAGGGCGCGCGGCGGCACCGGGGCGCACTCGCTGGCGGTGGGCGCGCCGGGTTGGGCTGCAGATCTCGCCGTCCTCTCTCGGGTCCGCTCCACCGGCTCCTCTTGTGGATAACTTGCTGCTTGCCGACCGCACCATGACTCTGGAAGAAGTTCGCGGCCAGGATACAGTTCCGGAAAGCACGGCCAGGTGGGTGGGCGCCGGACGTCTCTGGGTGCGGGGAACCTGGCCCTGCCCTGTCCGCTGCTGGTCGGGCGGCAGCCTTCGGGCCCTGCCTGGGTGGGAGACCCACTGGGTGGGAGCCGGGCGCGGGTGTGCTGGCTGGGCTGGGTCGCCTGGGGTACGTCCCTGGGGCTGGGGCGCGTGGGGTGCGTCCTTGAGGCTGGGACCCTGCCGCGCCCTCTGGCCAGTCTCCGCTCACGCGCTGGCTCGTCCGCAGGATGCAGGGCGCCGGGAAAGCGCTGCACGAGCTGCTGCTATCGGCGCTGCGCCAGGGCTGCCTCACCGCCGGCGTCTACGAGTCCGCCAAAGTCCTGAACGTGTAAGTGTAGACGCGGTCTGGGTGGGGCGACCAGGGGCAGGGGAGCGGTGGGGAAACCCCGGAGGCGGCGGGGGGGCCCCCGAGCTCGCCGCCCCGACCTCACCACCCTCTCCCTGCCCGCGCAGGGACCCCGACAACGTGACCTTTTGCGTCCTGGCCGCCGACGAGGAGGACGAAGGCGACATCGCGCTGCAGATCCACTTCACGCTGATCCAGGCGTTCTGCTGCGAGAACCACATCGACATCGTGCGCGTGGGCGACGTGCAGCGGCTGGCGGCGATCGTGGGCGCCGGCGACGAGGCGGGCGCGCCGGGAGATCTGCACTGCATCCTCATCTCGGTGAGTGTCGTCTCCTCCCCGGTGTCGCCCCTGCCCCCGCCAGCGGCTAGCAGCCAGCCAGGCTGACCCTCGCTCTTCCCGCAGAACCCCAATGAGGACGCGTGGAAGGACCCTGCCTTGGAGAAGCTCAGCTTGTTCTGCGAGGAGAGCCGCAGCGTCAACGACTGGGTGCCCAGTATCACTCTCCCCGAGTGACAGCCCTGCGGGGGTCTTTGGTCTGATCGACGTGGTGACGCCCCGGGGCGCCTAGCGCGCGGCTGGCTCTGTGGATGCGCCCTCGGAGGGCGCGGGAGTGCGGAGTTGGAGACTGGCAGGCGGGGCGCGCGTGGAGAGCGGCGAGGAGGTGCGGCTCCCTCCCGAGGAGGGGGCCTGGCGGCGGCAGGGGCAGGCTGGCCCCGAGCCGAGGACTCTACAAGTGTGGGGAGCTGCTGCTCGCCCAGGAGGGCCGGAGGCGGGACGTTGGCCGCGGGGCCGGGAAGGACGGACTGGCCCGGCAGGCGTGACTCAGCAGCCTGCGTGCGCTCTCAGCGGGAAGGAAGGGAAAGGCGAGTCAAGCGGCCTGGACTTGCACGGTTACCGGAGCTCTGGCGGACTGAGCGGTCTGCACTGCTGTCTCTAAACGGATCCGGGCGAGGCGATGCTTCATTTCTAAAGGATTATGCTGCGGCAGCACTGAAATTTACAATAAACTTACTGAAACAAACTTACTCTCTTTTTTGAGGGTGGGGGATCCTTGTCTGAGGGGGAGGTGGTTAGCAGGATTGCAGAGTATTGCTGGAACTCATGGAACTCCAGGACACCTGTTCCATCTTCCTGTCCGGGCTGAATTACAGCTCCTGGGAGGGCGGTGGAGGTGGGGGAGGGGACGCTGGCCGGTGTTAGGGCAGAACTTGAGCTCTGCTCCTGTTTGTCTCCTTTTAGGAAGATTTAAACTTGCAAAGCAGGAGCATACTTGGGATAAGACATCAGTGCGGCAACTAAAGCCTGGCCAGCCAACCTGATAACAGCGCCCTCTCCCTCCCCTCCCCCACTCTCCCCGCGGCCCCCTCCCTGCCGACAGCTGCTTATCGGAACAGCTTGCAGGATGCAGGCAGCGCCTTCCTGCACAATGAGCATTGCCTTCTGCAGGGCTGCCCTTTGTGGTCCCTGGGGATGGTGGCAGACTGCTCTCAGGAACCTTTTCCTCTTAAAGGAGTGGCACTTACAGCAATGTCACCAAGGTATTAATATCACATATGACATGATGACTGCATTTAAGTATGAGTCATCATTTTGTCACGGCTGTGATAAAACTTAAAGGATCTGAGCAAAAATGGGAAGGCAGCATCTATACAAATAGGGGTGAGCAATTCTGAGTGGGGCCAGCACCTGCCATCTACTATTTTGAGTGTTCTCTGCCCACATCAGAATTGGGAGGACGGCTGCTATTCACAATGCCATTTAAAGACTTAGAGAAGGAAAATAATTTAAATCTTTTCAGCAAAGACTTCCTTTAAGAAGGGTCTGGCAAGAATATCCCAAGTGAATCTATCTTTTTTATTAGACTGATATGTCTCGATTTCACCCCGTGCCTGACTGTAGCTGCCTTCAGCAGGGAATGCCCATGGGGCTGGCATGCTGGTAGCAAGCTGCCCAGAGGTGCCTGGAGCCTTCCCGGCAGGGGAGGGGCGGTGTGCTGTTTTTCGAAGAAGGAAACTCTACTGGTTTATCAGCAGTCCCAGGTGGCCGATTCTCTTTGTTGGGTGCCACTTTTCAAATTTCTCCAAATTGTGGAAACATTCGCAGGAAAACAACTTCATTATTCTTCCTAGAATGAAAGCATCGTGTTTTG
This sequence comes from Equus caballus, assembly GCF_041296265.1. Lineage (NCBI taxonomy): Eukaryota > Metazoa > Chordata > Mammalia > Perissodactyla > Equidae > Equus > Equus caballus. The sequence continues at coordinate 66,010,671 of NC_091706.1, read as the reverse complement.
CATTTACCAGCTTTCTTTAAAAAATTTCCCCCCTTGATTAGGCAGAGCTCTGCCCAATGAAATAATCCAGCTGTGTTTGTGCCCACGTTTCATAATGTTTTGCTCATTCGCTGCCCCATAGCTCGAGTTTCCCTTGTTGAGAGGAAGTCTTGGGGGATGGGTTTCTCCACCAGTCTGCGTTCTGGCATAATGACTATTTGCCCCAGCATGCGATAGTAAACATAAATGGGGCATAATTACTTTAAAGCGTACCCTTCAATGAGTAAATTTAGCAGAACGTTGCACAGAGCAGGCGGCAGACCCTCCTGCTGGCTGGCTGGCCCTTGTGGAGCATTCAGTTGGCAGCCCTTAAGAAACTGGCTTTCTCCGATTAGAAGTTACAGCAGGGCACCTGTTGGAGCCCCAGGTGCCAGGAGAATTTGCAGGGGAAAAACATGTATGCTTGGACACAGTGCTAGCCCCAAAGGTTATGCTTAATTTTTTTTCTGGATGAATGGGCATTTAATGCTTTTAAAATGAAATACTCCAAACAGTAAAATGCACAGTGCTTACACACACATCACTGCGTTCATAATTCCCCCAGCCCTACGTGGTAACGTGCAGATAAGCTGATTATCACCAGCATGTGGAGGTGATCCCCCAGACTGTTGAGCACAATGCCCTGCTTCTAAAATGTGGTGAGCGACTGTTGAGGACGGTAATACTTGAAGTAAACTCCAGGGGACGGGTGGATATTGGAGGAGGCTGTGTGGTTCCAGGGCCCAACACTTTCCCTGCTGTGACACACAACGGGGGGCCAGAATGGTGACTTTGGAAGGAAGGCTGCTGCCGTAAGAGAACTTTGTAAGTGTATGAAGGTTTCATGCATTCATTGAAGAAAAACTGTAAAACACATAAAATGAAAGAAAAAAGGAAAAGCACCGTGAGGGGCCTTGCCCCTAGTTTGGAGTACGTCCTTCTCAGCATCCCTCTTCCCAGGGAGGTGTACGTGCCACAGAGCATCCACAAGCACACGAGATGCTCCTTAAGCAGCTCTGTCTCCTCCTGTGTTGGGTTGTCCCCTGCTTCTTTCCCTTAACATTCTGTCGCATGTCCCCCATGTCACTCAATGACCTCGGAGGGCAGAGTCTCTCAGTGCTGCAGCGGCTGCAGCACAGGAGTGACGATGCCCACTGAAGCGTGTCCCCTCACAGGCCTCCCCCAAGCAGAGATGCCAGCTCTGTGCAGGCCTGAGGCAAAGCTGTGCCCACCCAGAGCAACGAGGGCCAGTCCTGCTCGTCTTTTATTTAAAAAAGAAATTGTGTGCATCTGACCATTTCTGTAAAAAGTCGCAAGGGCAAAGCTGCTGTTCTGAAGATGAAACAAAGACAGAAAGACTACGGGAGCAGCTCTGGGGGTCAGCAACTGTGTCTACACTAGGAGCTGGGGCCTCCCTTCGCTCCATGCTGAGCAGAGAGGACGAAATGACGGCTGAGACGTGTTGTAGCTTTAAAGGCTGTAATCTGTGTGTCACACATTTTATTAAACTGTTAGCCTCAGGAGCACAGTGGGCATTGCTCTTGATGCTCACAAAGAGCCACTTGAGAAAAAGTGGAAAAAGCGTTTTTCAGAAGAAATGCAAAGATGTTGGTGAACAGCGAGCGAGGCGTGCAGTCAGCCCCGGGAGCAGATACACATCCTGCTTTTGCCAAGCTCGCCCGAACTTCTGCTGGTTTGCCAGCTCTCAGCCCCTGCATGCCTCATTGGGGTGTGTCCCCCCAAAGCTCAGAAAGGACTTGTCCTTCTCCACCACCGAGGAGAGACTTTACGACTTGATGGGTCGCAGCGAGTGCAGCGGGACCACTCCTGAGCCGCCAGCAGAGGAACGACCAGGCTGGGGGGCAGGACCCACGGGGGCTGCAGGACGCCCGGGATGCTGACGTGCCTTCCGTTTCTGCACCAGGGCAAAGGCACACTTGGTCTTTGTGAGCAGCCCTGTCTTAAGTCCGGCTCAAACTTTTCTTCTTTATCTTAAGAAGAAAATTGCCACGTAACTTCACTTGGCAAATAAGGTATGAGGGTCCCCTGGAGTCCTCTTCTAGGCAGCGAGGAGTGGGCTGAGGTCAGCTGCCGGCCGCCAGGAGAGAGAGATTCTGCACGAGTCTGGATGCCGGAAGCTGCTGAGAACACCTCCAGGGCGGCAGGATTCCAGCCCACAGGCAGCAAAGAACTGAGTGCCTGGCAAGCTGGGCCAGGAGGGGCTGCTGCTTCTCCTCCTCCTGGGGAGAAGGTGTGGCCTTTGGCTGCTGGGCCTCGGGGTAAGAGATGAGCTTTTCATTCATTCATTCATTCATCACTCATTGCTTCCTTCCCTCATTCAGCTGACTAGGCCCAGGCTCCCGACAAGTTCTTGCCGGCCAGGGCTTGGCTTGGCTCGAGCGGAGGAAGGACACCCTGAGTGAGCGAGCAGGCTGAAGGGCTCTGATGAGGCCCCAGGCTCGGCATCCTCAGGGTCACTCAGCCGTCCCGCCTTAAAAACCTGCCCAGGAAGGGAAGGGGAGGTGGGAGTGCTGCGACGCAGTTCTCCCATCGACGGCTGACTTTAGGCGACCCTTACGGCCACCTATCAAAGCGTTATGGTCTTGTAATTGCTCTCTGCCTCCCTCCCTCTCACCTTCTCCATTTATTTCCTTCTAATTTCTCTCCAGTCCAGTCTCAGGCTATGACCATGGGTTTCACTCCCAAAAACTTTTAGTGACCTCCACTGCTACCAGATTATGCTTCCCCTCCTTTCTCTCCCTCTCCATTCCTCCCCCTCCCTCATCTCTCCCCCTTCCGGTTTCCCTTCCTCCTCCCCACATTATTGAGCTTCTGCCCTGGACCAGGCCCTGGAGTCAGGGAAGGGAGCTCCCATAGTGTCTGCCCCCTAGGAGGGAGGCCGGGGCTCCCAAACCTGGCATCCAGGGCTCTCTGCCTTCCAAGGTCCCTTCCTGCTCCTTCTCTCAGTGACCCAAACCCTCCCCTCCAGTCTGCCCCCTCTCCTTGCACTAGGCGAGCCCTGGCTGCAGGTGGAGGTCCAGCCTGGACACCCATCCTGAGTCCTGAAGTCTGCCCTTCCCAGGCGCCCTTCCTGGGCGTCAGGGTCCTTGCCTCTGCAGTGGGCTCATTGCACAGGGGCAGGGCTGTGGTGACCAGAAAGGGAGATTTCACAGCAAAGGGGCTGGCCTCTCGCACTCAAGGCAAACGTGGGCTCCATGGCATCTGACCATCCCCAGGACTCGGGATTTGGCCCTCTCTCTCCATGAGATTCTCTGACTCCTGCTCCTGACCTGTATGTCCCTTTCCTCTGTCCGGGCCACCTGCCACCGCCCGCCTGGGCCGTGCTGACTGCGACCATCCCACACCTCTAGGGATGTCAGGTGTAATGCTGACTGGAGGAGGCCCTGGAGAAATGGGAAGGATGCTGCTGTGCCCCGGCCTCGGCCTCTCCAGGCCCACCTCAGCACTTCTCCTCTCGGTTTCCTCTTCCATCTTCCTGCCTTTGCCTGAGTCCCAGCGCACAACTGACTGGCACCCCACAGCCTGTTCATCCTCGTGAAAGGGAACTGAGTCCCAGGACTGCAGGGCTCAGTGAAGGCCCTTCAAGGCTGACTTGGGTGAGGGGCTGCCTGCCATGCCCCTCGGACAGGCATTAGGCAAGTGGCACAAAGACAAAGCAGGTAGCATGATGCTCACCAGGTCACATCAACAAGGCAAGTTCCCCTGTGGGGGCTGGCTCAGCTTGGAGCAGAGCACGGTGACTCTGGGTGACTCACAAGGAGGAAAATGCATTATAGCATCTCAGAAGACTCTTTATCACGAGAAATACAGGCTGACCAGAAATGAGTGGCAGAATGCCTTGATATCTCGGTGTGGAACTGAGAGAGGCTCCTGATTTCTCGTCTCTCGGGAGCACAGGCTGCTGCGGCAGAGCCGTCTCCCAGGCAGAAAGGAGGGGCATCTGGACGGTCAGGAAGAATCGAACTCTTGGGCCCGAGCCAAGAGGATCAGGCTGCAAATCAGCGAAGGGAAAGGAAGAGTTTCTTTGTTGGGGAGCGTGAGGATCCCTCAAAATTCTCGCCGAGATGAGCAGCTTTGTGTTGGCAGGAATCCTGTAACTATCTCAGGAGGCCCCTGCAGGCACCTGAGGCCTTCCCCTCCCTGGTCCAGACCAGGCAGCTCTCTCTGGTCAGGCCTGATGGGCAGCTGGTTGGACCAGTACCTGCAGCTGTCCACTGGGCGTCTCACCTGGAAGCCCAGCAGGCCGATGAAACTGGCATGTGCCATGCTCGTCTCAGTGGTGTCCCAGAGTGACCTCTCCTCCAGCATGTCCTGTCCCAGCTTATGCTCCTTCCCTGCGGAAGGCAGAATTCCACCATGGCCCCTGACCTCCATCCCTGGAGTTACCCCCACAATGATGGAATTAAGGGATTTTGCAGATGTAACCAAGGTTACTAATGGATTGACCTGAAAATAAGGAGACGCTCTGCACAGGCCAAGCCTTATCACACCAGCCCTTTAAAAGCAGTTTTCTCTGGCTGGTAGTGGAAGAGGAAGTTAATCATTCGCCCCATCCCCAGCACCCCAAATACATGGTGTTTTTCCACGCCAATTCTCAAAATCTCCAACACCAACGGGGAGTCCAACCATTCACTTCAATTCTGACTACCCGGCCTTAGCGTCAGACCCCACAGGTTGAGGGCTCAGTCCCACAAGAAGCCCCACAACAGGAGTGCCCAGGTACCCACATTTTTGCCGGGCCAGCTACAAATTTGGGGGTTCCCACAATCCCGCTCAGGTTTGATAATTAGCTCGAGCAACTATCAGAACTCAGGAAAGCGCTTGGTAGGTTACCAATTTATTATAAAGGATGCAACGCTGGACCAGCCAGACGAAAGAGATATATATGTAGGACAAGGCACAGGGAGGGGTGAGGAGCTTCCACACTCGTCTGGGCCCACCCCCACAGCACCTTGACGTGTTCACCAACCAGGAAGCTCTTCAGACAGGGGCAGGGGCTTTATGAAGGTTCCACCATGTAGCCGGGATTGATTAGACCCTTGGCCATTGGTGATGGAACTCAATCGCCATCCCCGCTCCCCTCCCTGGAGGTTGGGGTGGGGCTGCAAGCTCCAACCCTCTAATCCCAGGGTTGCTTCCTCTGGTGAGCAGCCCCCGTCCTGATGCTCTCTAGGGGCCCTCCTGGAGCAGCCTCATTAGCATAAACTCAGGTGCGGTCTAAAGGGCTTCTTGTGAACAACAGAAGATCATCCCTCACCCTTATCACTCGGAATCTTACAAGCATTTTAGAAACTCTGTGCCAGGAATTGGGGACAAAGACAGATGTAATTTCTTACTACACCACGGGAAGCAACAGGGGTTCCAGTGCATGAAGGATTTGACACACCATCGCTGGCTTTGAAGATGGAGAGGCTACACAGCAGGGAATGAGGGTGGCCTTGAAGCTGGGAGGGGCCCCTGGCCAGTAGCCAGCAAGGGAATGGGGCCCTGGTCCTACGGGCACAAGGAACCGAATTCTGCCAACAACCTGAATGAGCTTGGAAGCAAATTCTTCCCCAGAATCTCCAGAGAAGAGCCCAGCCCGCTGACACTTGATTCTGGCCCCGTGAGACCCGAGCCGAGAGCCCAGCTGAGCCCACGCGGACTTCTGACCCACAGGACTGTGAGTTCGTAAGCAGGTGTTGTTTTCAACTGTCGAGTCGGGAACGTCAGTGTCACTTGGCCCCCCTCCCCGATCCTCGGGCCCGCTGGGCTGTGGCCCCTGCACGGGGTCTGATGTCTTTTTCCCCTTCTCCCTGAACTGTTCCCCTCTCTCACCCATCCAGTGTCACAGAGGACTCCTCTCCAGACCTATCGTCCTTGTCTTACCCCAGGACTGTGGTCAGACCCGTCCCACTGTGCGCTGCCCATTTTTGTGGACTGTTTGGAGATAAGTGGCCTCGCATCAGGGCTCAGCCAAGTCTGCAGAACAGCTGGGGCTCTGCCTGCACGGAAAGCAGCCGAGCACACAGCCGTCTGCCTGGACAGGGGACGTGGGCTGCACGTGGAGGTGACAGAGGGGTGATCCCGGGGACCCATGCTGGCTGGGATCCCGTCGTAGCATTCAAGAGATTGGCCCCGCACATAGGGCATGGCAATGTTGGGGGGTCCTTCAGACATCACCAGGGTCTTGGTGGCGAGCCCGAGTCTGTGCAAGTCCCCCGTGTGGATCAGGAACCAGCTCATTGCAATCTCTGTCCCTCACGCTCGCCCAGGGGATAAAAAACCCAAGGGGGCCCCACATCCTTCCCCTTTATATGAAGGCTTCCAAGCGCTGTCAAGTGCCCTGTTCTCAATGTGGGAGGGAAGCGTAGTGGTTCTTTATGCCTCAATTTGCAGACAGGCAAGTGGCTCAGTGAGGGGAAGCGGCTTCTTGTAGGTGAGCCCTGGGGGGTCCGAGCTGAGTCCCCAGCCCCATTGGATCCTCATTCTCAGGCTGGCCAAGTGCTATCTGGCCCCGCGGGCTGCTTACCCGGCAGCTGGGCCATCTGAGGCCCGGCTGTGTCCGGAACATGGGCAGTCGGCCACAGAGCATAGAATTCTCCAGAGGGAAAGGAGTGACTGGGACAGCGATGGGAAGGTGGGGTCTCCCTTCCAGTGACGTCTGGAGCCTGCCCTAATTGTCTAGTAGTGTCGCATTTCCGTCAAAGCCAGGCTCTTTTTCTCGTTGCTGCTCTGGGCTTCCTGTTACTCGGAGCGCCGCCGGCTTGTCTCTCTCCAGCTCCTGGATGTGGGGACGGCAGATCGATGAATACAGGAAGTCCTGCTTCTTGCGGTCGCAGAGCCGCGGCCAAGAGAGCAGAGGCAGTTATGGGAACATCGTGAAAAAGGATGTAGAAGCTTTTCTTCCCCCAAAGCGGGCCGCGATCCGGTAACCGCTGCCCATTTCTTTATCTCGTAGTAGGTGATGGATGCGGTTCGACTTCATCACCTCAGGGCATGTGGGCTCACTGCCAGTTTTCGTGATTCACCTTTTCAGCCCCGGGGCTTGCTCTGGGTTGAAGCTTGTAAGCCCTTCGGTTACGCAGCGCGGTGGCCGAATTGCTTCAGCTTTTTGCTGCGGTCTCTTCAGTGATTCCCGTCGCCGGGGCGCAGTCACTTACATCCTCTCGTCCCTGAGCGGGAATAATACCGGAGGATGATTCTAAATTCGTTGGGTTTTTATTATGATAAAGTACAGGCAGAGACAACCGTGAGCAGCAACACCAATGCAACAATAAAAATTAAAAGAAAAGGAACAGTCTGGAGAAAGTACCCCCTTTTGCAGCAAGGCCAAAGTTCCCTGCAGTGAGTCATGGCGGCAAAGCGATTCCTGGAACTCTTTGCACCGAGCAGGAGAAAATTCCAGGAAGGAGGCCGCCGACGGAGGGTCACAGCTGTGGAAAACCCGCAGAAAACCACTGTGCTCTCATTTTCTGCTCTGGGATTTCTGCAAATGGCTCAAGGTCTGGTGTTGTGGGGCCAGAACATTGACAGGAGAAAGCCCAGGGAATGGGGTGGCTGGCCCACAGTCATCAGACACTCTGCTTGGGCCAGCTGAGGGTTTGGGGTGCTGCCCACAGCCTCAGAGCAGAGGCTTGTAGCCCCCATGCAGGCCAGGGCCAGAGTGGGCAGCTGCTCTCTCTCCACATGGCCCCCAGGCCCCCGGGTCCTCAGCCTTCCCACAGGCACACAGAAGACTGCGGAGAAATCACCTTCAGTTGAGGTGGGGCTGGAGGTGCCTGAGGGAAACGTGGGACAGGGGGTGAAGCCACAGCCCGAGCCTGGCACTCTGGAGCTCGTCTGTCCATGCGAAGCCCCTGCCCCAAGTCCTGAGTGTGCTAATGGAGAAGCAGCCCCCAGCCCGAGCAGGACAAAGGGGCCATCCCCCGCTCCGAGCCCCCATGAGGGCCCGGCAGCTGCGTTTAGCCCTGGGCTAGACCCTGCTTGCTCCTTCTCTGGTCACCAGCCACCATTAGTGCCCACCTGTGGTCCACGCGCGGCCCGCTGAAGTGAGGCGGGGGTACCAGCGTTTCAGCAAGGAGCCAGAGGGTTGTGCCCTCCAGCCTCCGCCTCCAAATGACTGTCATCACAAGCAGGTCACTGCAGGCTCAAAGGACAACGTGGGAGACTGCTGGACAAGCGGCTCAAGTGCCCGGGGGAGTGGGGCAGATGGGAGTGGCTGGCTGGGGCAGAGCTTTAGAAGAGGTGCAGAGCTCAGGCAGGCGAGCCCACGGCACAGATCTGCCGACCCTCCCCGCCCGCCCAGGGATGCGCTTGGACTTTCTCTAAGCGCCTTCTGGTTCCCCTCTGAGGGGGAGTCTGCAGGGAGCCAGGCGCAGGCGCGGGAGCAGACGCCAAGCCTCCACATGTGGACTGTGCTTTTCCCGCTCAGGGACCTGCACTCACAAATTCCTGCAACAGGAGAGAGTCCAGGGAGCAGTTCTTCCCCCGCTGGACGGAGAGAGAGACACAGAGAGAGTGACAGACAGACAGAGACAGGGAGAGGGAGGGGATGTTCCCCAGAGCCGTCCGTCCGTAGGCAGCGTCTCTCTTCCTTATAGTTGGGCCTGCCCTTCCTGCTGCAGAAACCTCTCTTTCTGTCCATGCCTGCCTTTCTGCTCCACGCCTGTCTCTCCTCCGCACTTGCCTCTCTCTTCCACACCTGTCTCTCTCTCTCTCCACACCTGTCTCTCCATCTCCACACCTGTCTCTTCTCCACACCAGCCTCTCTCCTCCACACTGTCCGTGCAGCTCTCGTCTTCTCAGATCTAGGCTTTCTGACCCTCTCTGTGCTGGCCTTGGGCTTCCTGTCTGCCCCACTGCTGCTCTCCCATCTCCCACACCGTGGGCTATGTCACCGGTCTACGACACTAGTATCACCTTGTTACCCCCTTTCCCTGCAGACAACAGGACCAACATGTTCCTGCTTCTTCCTCTGCCCCACGCTGCTTCTGACGTTGGTGGGTCTCCCCCCGCTTCTCCACGGGCCTCCTCCTCTCCCCTTTCAAGGCTCCTCTTACGTTTCCAGAGGTATGTTTACCTGCCAGAGCATTCCTCATGGAGAGGGACAGAGTCTCACCTGAAATGCCGTGAATCCAACACAGTGCCTGGAAGGGCTGGCTCTGTCAGCTGATGGGTGGAGAAAGCCGTGTCCTCTGGGGCACGTGCCCACCACGCTTTCCTCCTGCTGGGTAACCTATAACCCCTGCACGTCAAACGCTTGATGAAAGCGGGAGAAACAGGAGCACTGGTTTGATGTCTGCTGTAGGGGTTGGGCTAGGATCTGCCTTTTCCTCGTCGTCATTGTCACCGTCATCACCACCATCGTCGTCATCGTTGTGGTTGTCATCAAGCACATTTGTTGAGTGCCCACCTCATAATGGCGCATAGGCGCTGGACAATTTGAAGACCTTACATTTTACAAGAAGCAGCACCATTTTTCCTTTAATCAATAGGGAGACAAACAGTGAGAAGCACTAACTTCAGGAAGGATGGAGTAGGAGGGAGCAGGCTGTGAAGCTCTGAACGTGGACCGTGCAGTGGGGAGCTGTCTTCTGCAGGAAGCTGGAACCACAGCGTGTCCTGCATAGAACTAGCACGGGGCCTCCCAGGGTGGGGAACGGGGACAGCCACTGTGGATCCACGAGATGGCCAGCCTAGATGTGGGGTGTTCCTGGAGGAGCAGATGGGCTTCCAGAGGTCAAGTGTGTCCAAGACTCCGAGGGCCTGGGCAGACCAGCCAGCAGGCGTCAAAGGAGGGTGGTGCCAGGGGTCCTTCAGCTACTTGAGGGACTTTGGCACTCGTCTTGGTCTCCCTGCGGGACAAACCACCCCAAGCCTAATGGGTGTTTCCTGGCTCTCATGATTGACAGGCCTGGGCTCTGTGTCCTCTTGCTCCCTGCGGTTCTGCCTGAGGCCTCCCGTCATCTGGGTGGTTCGTGACGGCGCCCTGGAGGCCTGGTGGGAGACAGCGCTTGGCCAGGAGGCCAGGCTGTCTGAGCGGCCCTCCCTCCCCATGAACAGGCCCCGAGCTGCCCTGCCACCTTCTGTCACTAACTGGAGCCACAGGGCTGCTCCAAGCTTGGGAACGCACATCCTGGGAGGGTAGACTGGGCTGTCTTTGGGGAGCAGCTACGACTCACATTTTTGAGTCGAGTTTTAGCCGGAGAGTCCCTTGGACGTGTATTTAGGTACATAACCCACCTGGAGGGAAAGACAGCATCAAATCTGTGACAGGATCGTCTGTGAAATGGCAGCTGGTGGAGAAATGCTGCTGCTGCCCTCTGCTCGGAAAGCCCTTCCCTGAGGGGCTTTTCCAGACACTGGGAACCGTTGAGCTAGATCCCACAGCAGACGTGTCCACTCCTGGGCTCAGCGCAGGGGTCAGTTCAGCGACTAGGCATGAGAGCATGTCGTTGTCCTTGTGGACCCTTTCCTGGCTCCTGAGGGTAGCAGGCCCCTCACCAGGCCGGCCCCCCATAGCTGGGCCCTCACCCTCCCCTGCCTCCTGTCCACGGTCTCTGCACCTCCCTGCCAGACCCTGCTCCTAGGAAGGGAAGAGAAGCCTCTGGGACTTGACTTCCCCTGGCCGCCACCCCTGACTCAGCTGCCCTTGGACATTCCCCACGGAGCGGATGGTTTTAAATTTCTCAAGTTCAATCCTTCATCTGACACATCCGGGCGCTCTGAGCATCTGTCAGTGAGAAGGTGAGAGGCTTTGTGGATGGGATGGTGGTTAGACGGTGCAAAGAGGAGCCACTCAACGGGCCCAGAGACCCTCATGCCCCCATCAGCCAGGTGGGTGGGGCCAGCCACCAGGTGCCAGTGGGGATGGGCAAACCCAATCCGGGCTGCTCATGTTAACTCACCATTTTCGGTGGGAAAAGCAATTTCATACAATGACTTAGGTTTAAGTAGCAAAAATATCAATGAATACGGCAAGTCTTAAAACCTGGAGTCTAGTCTTGGGGTCCAGCGTGTTCAACATTCTCCCACACGTGGCTCCTGTCCTATCTGGGGTCTGTGTCTGGAGGGCTGCTTGTTCCGTCTGAGGGGGCGTTTCCCTGGCCCCTGTCCGCGGGCTCAGCCAACAGGTGGGCTGGGGAGAGGTCAGGCGTTTCTTCCCTCTCCCTCCTGCAGTGGGGCCTTGTCCCTGGCAGTGCCCCCAGCCCCTGCCCCCTGCCCTGCCAGGAGCCGCTCCCCACGTGCTCCAGGGTGACTCCTCCGCCCTTCCCCTCTGCAGGCCTGGGGCTGGCCCTCTCTTGGGCAGAGAGCCCAGCTTCAAGTCCAGCAGACCTGTGCCTCCTCTCCCGTGTCATTGGCCAGAGCAAGGCATGTGGCTGTGCACAAATCAGAGAGCAGAGCAGTGCAAACTGGCTTGTGCCTGCAAGAAGGGAGCCCCATGCTGAGTCCTGGTTATCTGGGGCCACCCACTCAGGCCCCCTTTACCAGCAGGTGCGCCCACCACCCAGCCACCACTGCTCTGCAGCATTGCTCTTGGCCACAGGAAGCCTCCTGGCAGGGCAGGCGACCCCTCTGCAGACTCAGCCGAAGATGGAAGACAAAGGGAGGTACCACAGGCCACCCCATTGCTCCTAGGTGGAAACCCACTCTGCTGCCCCTGGGGGGTCAGGAGGTGCTTTCCTCTCCCTCTTCACGAGCCCCCTCTCAAGAGCACCCCACCAGTCACTTGAACTGAGAGCCCGTCTCAGCCCCTAGGGTCCGACCTGGGACAGAAACTTTCCTCGCGGGTCTAGGGAGGAATCCCATTGCTTACTGGTCTTGGAGCTTGATCACCACCTGGAAAGTGGGACCCGCCTCAGCAGGGTGGTGAGGACGCAGTAGGACAAATGCATAGAAGCGCCGGGAACCAGCCTGCCCAGCCCAGGCCCTGGTGAGAGCTGGCCAGCATCCCTACGGCTTGTTTGGTGTTTTGAAGTTGGGGGAGTTCTCTCTTTTTTTGCAAAGGAGAAGGACTGAAGGTGTTGAGCAGCGGCTCCTCTCTGTTGATGGGAAGGAGTACGAAATGACAAGCTCAAGAAGCCACACAGCCACAAGGCTCAGGCCACCTGCAGGGGGTGGCTCCAGGTCCTGCCTTCCATTGCAGCATGACCCCCCACCCCAACCAGGTGCCACCAGGAAAGACTACGAGAGGGACCAGAGGGGGCAGAGAGCAAGCCTGGGTCTGCAGGGCTGCCTCTGGGGCTGGGGAGGAAGGTGAGGAGAGGAAGGCAGGGGCACCCCCAGTTGGGTCGTCTCCCGGGGTCGTTCTTGCCATGTGCTCCAGGGTCTGGCTGGCGGGTCTTCTTGACCCTTGGAGAGCAGTCTGTCTAAATGCCACCCATCCCCTGGGGTCTCATGCAGATTTGGAAGTTGGGGCCATGGCTGCTGCTGGTCCGTGGAACACGCTCTGAGCTCTGAGGGCGTGCCTCACCGCTCGCCCACAGGGCTGGGGGTTAATCCAGAAGGTACTCCGAATGGGAGTTTCCTTTTTCGTCCAACACACAACGGCCCACAGCGCTCCAGTTCCAGCTCAGCCCTGGCAGGAGAGGGGTTGTTCTCCTCTGTGGGTTGATTAGACCCTGGGGAGGTGGCCGTGGAGAAAGCAGAGGGATGCCAGCCACACAATGAGGCAGGAGCTGGTTGCCGGCCCCTGGCATGATATTAGGTGGGGCCAGAGCTCTGAGCTAGGATTGAATTCCTGACCCTCCACCACTTACCAGCTGTGGCCTCAGGACCCTCGGTACGCCTGTGAGCATTATTGCCCATATTTTAGTAAGCTCTGACCTCACACAGGGCCCATGGGCTCAGAGGTGCCCAATGCACTGTTTGACTCTGAATCTGAACTTGGGGTGGGTTGTGGGCAGTCTCTGCCTCAGTTACTTAGCTCCTTTAGCAAGAGGCCAGAGGCATTTTTGATTGTAAACAAAGGATTGAAGCCAGTGGGCTCTTTGAGTCTGCCAGGTACAGGATTCCAATTGTTGATGGTCCCATGATAACCTATTCTATTAGCAGCTTCCTCCAATACAAACACACACACACACACACATCCACACCCATGCATGCACACACATACACACACACACACATGCATATACACATACGCAAACACACACACGTTTCCATGGCCATCTCTTGGGAGGCTCAATCTCTCAATCTTGCTGGATCCTCCAGCTATTACATCAGGACAGCAGGGTTGGCTTTGCCAATCTCACAGCCAAAGATGAGGGAAAGAAAAGGTTGCTGCTTTAACCTTTCACAGAGATGGACACAAACCCCAGGCTCGATGGCGTGGCCACGTCCAGCGTGAGCTTTTCAAACACACCTGCCAGTTTGTTTTTAAGATAGTAAGCACCAGAAAGTAAACAGACAGTGTTTCTCTCTGTGTTATTTTGTTCTCCCAGGCTTCGCTTTCCAAGAATGCCTGGGCATTACCCAGGGATAGTCCTGCACTCTTGTCCCCCTCTGACGCTGTCACCATCGAGCCACGTGCTGCACGACATTCCAGGTGCTCACAGCCTTTTCCTTCTCCTTCCCGTGGAGGCTGACCCCATCCCGTAACATGCATGGAGATCATCTCGTTTCAAAGCTGAAGGATCCAAGAGATCTTTGCCTTCTTCGGCAGGGTAACCACTCAACAAACCTCTTTCCCTATGAGCATTCTCTGTCCCTGGCACCTGCCTTATCATTTTTGTTTTGTCAGGCCTGCAAATTACTTCAAACAAACAAGCTAGTGCAGGAAAAGTAATGGCCAGAACGCTTGGTTTCCACTAAACGTTACATTGTGGGAACATTGTGACTTCTGGAAAACGGGGTGAGGTGACGCTGGCTGGCCGGCCGGGGCACAGGACGTTCTGTTCCGAGCTGCAGCTTGGTGGCTTCTGTGCTCGGGCTCAGCCTTGCACAGCTTCCCGATTAGGGAAGGAGAACTGAGCTCTCAGGCTTCTCCGGGAGCCGGTCTCGCTCGCCTGGGGCCAGGAGCTGGCGCAGAGAGCAGATTCCAGAGCCCGTGCTGCCCGGGCGTCTGGCTGCTGAAGCTCCGGCCCCAGCAAGGCGGCTGCTGTTAGTTAGCGTGTCTGCAGGGAGCAGGGTTAGCTCTCCAGGGCTGGCTGAGTGGGGCAGGAAGAACCTCTCTGGCTGGGGTCTGCCCTCACACGGAGAGGGCATCTGGCGCTCCGGGTCACATCTGCTGGAGGGCAGAACCCTGGCCTGTGCAGCCCCACTCCCCGCCCCCCCACCAGGGCCGAACTGGCTAACTGATCCTGGGCTGCAGTCTCTCCTGGTTTCCTCTTCTGTCACTGAGCCTGCTCAGACGACTCTCGTGGGGTCGCTGCAGAGACTGACGGAGCAGAGTTCTGGGAAGGTGCCCCACAGGAGCTCACTCGCGGTGCACGCCCTGGAGATGGGGGCTCCTTCACCCCTCCTGGGAGTGAACGATGCTGCTTTTCTACCGCACAGCAAACCTGCACCTGTGGCCTCACCCAGGTCCCCCCATCCCTTGGGAGTCATGTCTCTGTGGTCATCAGGCTGACGCCACCCCGAGGCAGCCTCGCCTCGGTCCCCTTTCCCATTTGTGAGTTCTGTTCTGACCACCCAGGGACCGCTTTTCAGGGGCCGGGGCCCTGGGAGCTGTTCTGTACGACTGTCTGTCCTCATCATTCACTGTCAGGGGAACGTGGGTTTCTTAGCACGGCCAGTGTGGGAGGTTTCGTGGGAGGAGGGTCTGCAGGGGTTGGTGGGGATAAACTCAGGGAGCGGAGAAGGCCTGTCTGGGGGACGAGGCAGCCGGCTGGGAACTCCAGGGACGGCTTCTGTGGGATTAAAGCTTTTTTGGTACGTGGTGAGCTATCTTTTTTTTTTTATTGGAAAACAAGAGGAGAGACAGTCCCCAGGTTGTCATAGGGTCTCCCACTGTCTTTGTGGCAAAGAGTGAACGCTCCTCAGATACGTGGATGAAATTGCTCTGTAGTTATGAGCCGGCTTGCAAAGCTGGTGCGCCATCAGCCAGGGAGCAACTGACACGACCTATACGTCCAGATTTGTTGTTGGAGCGTGAGGCAAGCCTTCCCATGGAGTGCTGGCACTGGAGTGAGCAGTGTCGCCCTGGTGCACGCTCACCCTGGACGCTCCCAGCGTCCCGGGGTGGGGGCATTCTGAACAGAGCAGGAGGGCAGTGACCTGGGCCTCACACCCCTCGCTTCTCGGGAAGCAAAGACATCTTCCTCATCAGAGCCCCCGGTGGACACCCTGACTCGGTGCTCCTCGCTGTGAGCCCAGAGGTCAGTCCGCTCTTCCCTCTGGGGTCCTGGAGGCTGTGGAGGAATGCAGGGAGCCGTGCCCGCCCCCGGCTGCACTGCCAGTGGACGACTCCAGGCCTTGGGGAGATTCCCGGGGCACAGCTTCGTGGCCCTTCTAAAGCTAGTCTGGAAGATCTGATTTCACGCTTCGCCAGGAATCATGTACCGAAAGCTGAACTTCTCGGATATCTGCAGGAACCAGGGAGCCAGAGGAGAGGGAGAGAAATTATCCGATCGAGACGAAGGCCAGAACCAGGGTGAGCTCCCTGGGCGACTCAGGTGACCTGCCCTTGTCCTCACACCGCCCAGGTCATGGCCCGGGGCTGGGTGGTGGCCAGACGCTGCAGCCCCAGCCCTCTGCGGGAGGACCTCCGGGACACATTATTTTGGTCTCCAGTTGGGTGGTTGTGTGCTGTATTGTTCTGGATCCCTGTAAACACGGCTCGCAGGCTTCCCTACCTTCTTTCTGGGCATGTAAGATGCACACCTGCCTGCATTCCCGATCTTTCTGTTAGGCTCCGGGGGCCAAGAGGAGGGCAGGAGGCTGCTGGCGGGATCCCTCTCCAGCCGATGGGAAAGCATGGGAAAAGCAAGTGAGGCCCCTTAGATTCCTGGCTGCTGTCAGGCTGGGTCCCCCAGGAGTGACTTGCCCAGGCCCTGGTCACTTTGCTCAGTTTGGGGACACATGCACACGCTCCATGCACAGGCTACCTGGGAGGGGAAACACCAGGGCCCCAGTGGGCCAGGGAGGTTGCTGCCCACATGAGAAGCCCTTGGCGCCCGCGGGCCAGCTGGTTGGTGGCCAGGAGGCAGCGAGTGCCCTTTGTCTCTCTCGCAGCGATGACTTCCCTCTGCAGGTCAATTATGCAGCCTGATAGCTGTGATTCTGTCTGAACAAAGTGTGCCGCACAGCCTTGGTGGAGCCAGGGCTGCTCTGCCTCCCAGCCTGCCCTTCTCCCAGAGCCTGCTGTCCTCTGCAAACCGGCACTGCTTGGCTGAGCCTCCCGAGGGCCACCACCCACCAGGAACATGAGTTATCAGAGGGCATTAGCTGGTTTGGGGGACCCGAGCGGGGGGAGCAGACACAGCAGAGGGAATGTGCAGAGCCCTCATCCCGACTCTCCTTGGAGGGCAGCCTTGGCAGGTGGAGAAAAGGCGTGGGTGCTGTGTCCCCGGGTGCCTTGCTCAAGAGAACAGAATTCAAGGCACAGAGTTGCGGATGGCCAAGAGCGGGGACGCGGGTACCCAGTCCTAATCTCTACCCCGCACGGGATCCCAAGCTCTCCAGTGGCTCGTCTCTGATTTTCCGTGACTTCCGTGTGCACTTGGAGAGAGAGGGTGTGAGCCCACCCATGGGTGTGTCATGACATGGTTCTCGACGGCCCCTTCGGTGGCATGTCCTCTCGTCCAGGCTTGTGAGCCCTGTGGGCGGGGGCTGAGCATGCTCTGTGGGGGCTCATCCGGAACCCAGCACGCATGACCTGTCTGTCCCCAAATAATTAGGGAGACAAAAGACAAAACCCAAGTGGACCATACAGCCATCTCATTCTGTCTTTTTGTTTCATGGACTGTTCTGGAAAGTTTCACAGGCTGAGAGGGATAAATCTGAGTGTCACCTCCCCTAGGAGTCTGGAGAAGGCTCCAGGAGGGCTGCAGAAGAGGAAGACAGCATGGACAGGGGCCCTGGGGGACGTTGGCCCGTGTGCATCTGCCTGCCAGGTGTGGGCCGTCCGGTTAAAGCCCTTCAGGATGAGCTTGCTTTCCCCTTAGCAGTGCCTGCGACATGGATGCCTCCCGTGGAACATTCTGGAGTGGACAGAAGAGGCCCTGCTGGCTTTGAGGTAGCTCTCCTTGGGATTTATTTTCTCTCGAGGAGGATGCAGACTTCTGTCCTGGGGATCCGTCTGAGAGGTGTTGAGGGTGGGTGCAGTCACCCTGCACACGTATCGGGACCTCCTGTCCAGAGGAGGGACTGGGTGGGGCAGTGTGGGGTTCTGAGGTTGGTCCGCCGGGCTCCTGACCTCAGGCAGCTGAGGGTCTGTCTTGTCCACGAAAAGCTGCGGTCCGGGGTGGACAGGAGGCCCTCGGGATGGGCCAGGAAGAGCAGAGGGGCATGGTCTCCCAGTGGAGAGCTGGACGGGAGGCAGACGCTGCAGGAGAGCCCTCAGGGGCCGCCTGCCCCAGGCACACTCTTCTGCATCGAGGTGCAGAATGGGGCGGTGACACGCTTACTTTATCACCAACACCTCGGTCATTGTCGCTGAGGCCAAGTGGCTGTGATAGCAGTCAGGCCTGTAGGTGAAGGCACGTTGCATGGGAGGCGGCCATGAGGTCACCAGGCCATGGAAGCCGGGATGAGGCGTTCAGAACGACGGACACCTCCACCCTTGGTGCCCGGGGTTGACATAGTGACTCCTGGAAGGACATTGGCCCGCCCGGCCAGTGGAGCCTGAGCACCGTGGATTCCACACGGCTTTCTCCCTTCACAGAGCATGTCCACTCTTATTGAAATGGGGCACGTAGCAATGGGATAATAAATTGACTTTTTTTAGGGTTGTCAATAATGGATGTTTTAGTGTAAGGCAAATGCTAGCTCTTCTGTCTTATCCTTTCACTCTGTCACAGGGTTTATTCACCATTAGACAGTCAAACCTTTTGCTAGCATGTACTTCCTCAACATTCGGCTGCAGCCTCTGTCAGTGGACGCAAAGCTGCGCCCAGTCCAGCGTTGGGGGGAGGCCCAGCTGATGACCCACCGTGGCCCTGCTGCTCTTCAAGCCCTGGTGGCTTCGTCACAGACAGCGCTCGTGCCAGGCCCTCAGGCCAGGCCACTGCTGGACCGTGGCATGTTTATGAGGCTCCTTAGAGGGGAAAGAGCAGCGAGCCCCCCGGTTTGGAGCTGCTGCAAGTGTGCTCTTCGGCCCGTCAAGTTCACCTCCGTGCAAATGCGGAGCAGAGGGACGGGCTCAATTTTGGGACAGAGTGTCCTTCGTTCTGAAACCTCAGACTCTCGAGCAGAGACCTGCGGTGAGGATGGTGGGGAGAGATGGGGGTCCAGGACTGAAGAGTTCCTGGGCCAGGGCTGTAGAGGGATCGAAGGCTCATGGGGAGGTATAGACAGGCCCTCCCTCCTGGACTGGAGTGTGGACGTGCCAGCTGAGGCAGGGTATTCTGACAGGCTCTCCAGGGCATGCCAATGATGCAGAGCTGAGGCCACTGAAGGGTCAGAAGAGCTGAGCTCAGCCAGGTCCCAGGATCTCGCTAAAGCGCAGGTTCCCCCGGGCCTGGGGCTCCTGGGGCAGGTCATCCTGGGGCAGGCTGTCCAGGGCAGTTGTCCTGAGGCAGGTCATCCTGGGGCAGGCTGTCCAGGGCAGTTGTCCTGGGGCAGGTCGTCCAGGGACAGGTTCTCCTGGGTCCTGTGTCAGCCTCTGTAGCCAGTGCTGCTTCTCTGGGGGCCACACTCTGAGCAGTGAGGCTGTGATGGTCCCTTCCGGGTTTGTCCAGCCCTCCCAGACACAATTCCTTTTCTTCCAAAGCCCCCTTTGGCATTCCTGATGGGCCCTTTCTTATCATGAGAGATTCCAGGAAGACCGCCCACAATGTGAGCAAGGGGGTGGAGCACCCCTCACTGTGCCAGTCCACACGAACAAGGCGCAGTGCCCCCATACGGGAGCTGCTCGAGAAGTCAACTGCACCACGCGCACCCAGGCCCGGCTTTCGGGTGCACAGCCTGCGCAAACACACAGGTCCCCAAGCTTGGTTTTATTCTACTGTTGCCATCCTGCAGGTCTCAATGTCCTTGAGCAGGGGCACCGGGTTCCTTGTGTGTGTGCGCGGGGCCTGTGGTCTCCTGGTGAGCTAGTCTGTTTGCAGATGGCCACACAGAGACGTGCTGGGCTCCACACCCTCCTCCAGGGTCTGTGCAGTGGGCAGAGGCGCATCCCTCAGTCAGGGCAGGACCATGCTCCTGGAATGGTCTTTCCGGTCACATCTGGGCCCAGCCCCTTGTGGATCTTTCTGGCACTGACCGAACTGCTGGGCCGGTCCTGGGGGGCCCTGCTGCCCACGTGGCCTCCAGCCTGGACCTGCCCTGATGCATCTGTCTTCCAGTGGGCACACTCCTCCTGTAGTGTCCATGTGACTCCTTGAAGGGCAGGACTAACCCAGCTCCCCACTGTGCCCGCAGGTGCCATTTCCTCGGGCAGTTTCAGCAAATGTGGGCTGAAACTCTCACCCTGCCTGTTGGCCTCAGAGGAAAGGAGTGGCCTCTGGGAAGCTCCTGGAGCAGCCCTGAGTCAGAGTCCCATGGGAGACCCCCAGAGATGGAGACCCCAGAGGCTGCACTGCTCCAGGTCACGCAGTAGGAGGATGCAGTTCGCTGGGGTGTTTGTGCTTTTCGTGGGTGGCTGCTGTTTCCCGTGGGTGATTCCTGGGGCTCAGTCTGTCGGGCTGGGGCTCACGGAAGTTCCTGCAGGGCTCTGTGGGTGATGGTACATCGTGGCTGTGCTGCCAGGGTCGGTGTCTCAGCTTGCTCACACCCCTTCTGAAGATCCGGGGACACGGTGCTCAGGCAGGTGTGGGCACACCTGCGGTGACCGGCTGTGATTTCCAGGTCAGCAGAGCCTCTCTGAGAAGTGGAGAAGTGGTCCCAACATCTCAGCTCTGGCTTGGCATCTAAGGAGCCCACGGGACATCAGAACTCACCAGGGGAATAGAGAGAATTCGACGAGGTCCACTCAGAACCTCAGGATCCCGGACGGGAAACTGCCCTCGCCTTGTGGAGTGGTGGAGAACCCCTATGGGTGCCCGGTTGCTGTGGGCCTGGCCTTCAGGAATGTGCAGTCCTGTGGGGTCAGCAGAGTGGGGGCGCATCAGGGAGCCGTCAGGCCATAGCGCAGCTTTGGGGCTTCAGTTAAGGTGCCCCTGGCATTATGTTACTCACCCAACATGTTTTGCATGCCAACTGCATGCCAGGAGCCATGCTAGAGGTCACAGACACCCCAGGTTGGAGGAATGGACTCGTGGGGCAGAGAATCACACACTAGTCATGTGACCAGAGAAGTACCCATGTAATTACAGTGTGACGAGTCCAGTAGTGCAAGAACACATGTCCTTAGGAGGGGACACTGGACTGCGAGCCCAAAGACCAGTGGGAGGGATCTAGGTGATGTGCGTGTGCAAGTTTATCCCAGACAGAAGGAACAGTATGTGCAAAGGCCCTGGGCAGGAGGCTTGGGGCATGTTCAAGGGATGTACAGGCAGTTGGTCAGAAGCACAGGTGACAGCCTGGACTTGCAACTGGCATCTGAAGAGGGGGTGGGGAGAGCAGTCTTGTGGGACTGAGCCTTTAACCTGTGGGATCTGTTGCTATCTCTAGGTAGGTCATGTCAGAATTGAATTAAATTGTAGGACACCCATCAGTGTCCACTGAGAACTGGACAATTGCTTGGTGTAGAAAGAGCACATAAGGTAACGAGCCACAGCAGGTGAAGTTTAATGTGGTGGAAAGGACTCAAGGTGAATGCTTTCCTGAGGCCGGGCCAACACCGAGGTCAGGCTGAGCAGGCGCTGAAACAACCGGCGTTTGGTGAGGAAGGCCTGAAATGGTCTCTCAGTGACCTTCTTTCTAATGCAGGGCTGTTTGGAGGTAGTCTGGGGCATTTACATTTGTGTCGCTGTTTCGTTTATTCGTTGCATGCACAGAGCATCCTTGGGTGGCCAGGCTGCGTGTGCCTCTTTGAAGAAGATTTAACTTGCTGGTTCCTGTGCCCAGTCTGCAGAGATGGCTTTTTACTTGGTGGCACTGCCCCAGATTACAGGCACAGTGTCTTGCTGGAAAGAAAAGGTTCTCTGAAGTACTGGCAAACTCCACACTGTCCTGAAAATGAGGCTCTGAGGGTGTCCCATGGAGGCGAGCCCCGCCCAATGCATGGGACCCCGGAGACAAGATTGCTGTGGTCCACTAAGACCTCCCTGCTCTCCTGAGCTAATCTGAGAGGACCAACCATCTAGCCGGCTGCAGTGAAAGGGGCAGGTGCCCAGCCAGGAGCCATGTCCTCCGATGTGAGTGTCCTGCTAAGCAACTTCTGGTGTCCCCTGGATCTGGGAAATGAGCCACGGGGCTGGGCTGTGCACGGGAGGACCTGCTCCTTCTGGCAACTGACGATGCTGCTGTGCAGTCAGGTCAGGGTGACGCCAGCCTAAGTGTAGGCAGTGTCAGTGTCCTTGCCAAGGGAAGGACAGGCCATGTAAACAGTCCCTTGTAGCTGCCTTTCCTCCATCAATATCTGCAAATTTTAACATCTTTCTAAGTTTGGGGAACATTCACCCCAAACTAGATGAATAAGAATTACAAAATTACAGCCCAGGAGGAGGGCTCTCCCTGCCATGGCTGGACCCTTTCTGCAGGCCCCTTCTCTTTTCCTTCCAAAGTAAGCAGGACTTCAAGCCTGGAGCTCACAGGGAAGGTTTGCTGTGATCCCACAAGGCCCTTGAAGTGACGGAATAAGAGTCGCTGTCTCTGGGCTGTCCCGGGCTACACTCCGTCCGATAGGGCACACTTCAATGGGTACAGCCCTCAGCCCTGCATCCTGGCCTGGCTGGCCTTCTTGGTCACCTTCCTGGGGTCTGGGGCACAGCTAATGAGCCAGCATCTTTCAGTGCACCCCAGGGCTGCCAGGCTGGGCTTCCAGTATCTTGGGGGCTTCCTGAGCCCTCACAACGTCTTTCCAGTGTGACTTTGTCCCGTGCCCTGAATGGCACCGAGGAGTCTGGGAATGAGCAAGTCTGGTGAGAGTCCTGATTGAACCTCCAGCCTCGGACGCGCTGGACTCCCTGTTCGCTCGGAATGTGAGCTCTTGTTTATAACGGACAGCGCTGGCATTTGCTCGTAAGGTCTTTATGAGGCCAGGCCTGGAAATCACGTGGAGGGCGCAGGGCTTCAGGGGCCCCCTGGGCGGGGCTGCAGAGCTTTCCCAAGCTGAGCTGGCTGACATCCAAGACTGCATGGACTTCCTAGCAGCTCGTAGAGAGGGAAATCTTCCTGATTTATAAGAAAACGGGATGCTTTCTGTGAGAGCCTTTCGGGACTGGCAAGCAGGACCCTGGCACACGTTGAGAGCACTGAGTCCGCATTGATCCCATGTGACATTTGACTAAAGGTTTTGTAAACTTCTGCCTCAGAAAGGCTGCGGACTCTGGCTCTTATCAGAGCTCGCGAGAAGAGAAATACTCTGCACGAAGGACGAAGGGGTACCTTGCAGGTCACATCCCAGGAAACCTGCTCCGGGGAGGAGATTCCTGGATGCCTGTGGGACTAATGCTGTAGAAGGGGCGGAGGGCAGTAGGGTTGGCCAAAGCAGGGCATGGAGACTCAGTGCAAACCCCTGAGGCTACCGCCAGCCCTGCCAGGCACGAGGAGCAGGCTGCTGCGAGGGGGCTGCCCCTGGAGAGGGCTCAGCTGAGACGCCCTATAGGCAGCTCTCCGAGCAGTGGAGATGTAGGGCTCTCACGCGTGAGGGCTCTGCGAGAGGCACTGCCGAGCCCGTCACGCAGTGGAGGAGCACCAGGCTGCAGGTTGACTCTGGTGCGTATGCTTCAGGCATCACCTCCGCCTGCGCCTCCTGGGCACTCACCTGCAGACTCGTAGGCTCCCTCTCTCCAGCGGAAGTGTACTGGCCGTGTGACTGTTCTGGAGACGCCTGCTCCTGAGAGCAGCCTGCAGTCAACGGGAGCTGGGCATTGGCGGGTAAATCCTGACTCCTGCACAGACCATCCCAAGGCAGTGTCTACACACCCTCCAGAGCTCCCAGCAGGACGAGCTCCAGCTACCCGAAGTGTGACTTGCTGGACAAGACGCCCGTCACTGGCTTCCTCCCGCCTTGCCTCCCCAGCATGTCCCCTCCCGTGGCCCTGGGTTCCCTGTGTGCAGACAGTCCACATTGGGTGCCTGCCTCCAAGTCGGCTTCTGGAGGTGAGAGGCACCCTCTGCCTGGGTCTGATGAAGCAGGACCCTGAGGACGGTGAACAGTGCCTCTACTCCTGAGTGAAGCCCCCTGGGGAGGGCACGGTGGAGGGTCTCCCTGACCCCAGCCCCCTCCTCCCCTCCAGACGCTCAGCAACACCCAGGCCTGTCTTGCCCTCTGCGTAGTGAGGCCTGGAGAGCTCACCTGACTCGGAGGCATAGCTGATTGCCTGGATGAAGCCCCAGGCCCCCACCTGACGCAGGGGAGGCTGTTTTGGAAGGTCTCTCTTCTACACCCAGGGGAGTGGCTAGAGAGACCCTGTGACACTTCCATGCCTGTGCCTGTCCCGGCCTCCGGTGGTCGTTGTCTCAGGGCCTGAGTGGACCCCAGGCCAGCTAGAGGGTCTGGGGGCGAGTGGGCTCACTGAGCAGTCAGCACCGCGTGCTCCCTGTTGTCATGGGTGGAATTGGTCCCCCTTCCCTCCGAAAAGATACGTCGATGTCTTGGCCTCTGGTACCTGTGAATGTGAGAGTGTCTGCAAATAGGGTCTTAGCAGACGCAATCAAGTGAAGATGAGGGCATTAGGGTGGGCCCTCATCCAGTAGGACTGGAGTCCTTACAAAAGAAAAAGACAGACACCTGGGAGGAGGGCCACGTGAGGACAGGGCAGAGCTGGGGGTGATGAAACTACAGGCCGAGGAATGCCCGGGACTGACGGCCAGCGGGAGACGCAGGAGGACACAAGCAGGAATTCCACCCAGAGCCTCGCGGGGAGCACGGCCCTGCCGGCACCTTGATTTCCGACTCGGCTCCGGAACTGTGAGACGATACATTTCTGCGGGTTAAGTCCCCGGCTTTGTGGTGCTCTGTTACGGCAACTCCAGGACGCCAGCCACCACGATGTGCTGTGTCTTGGTGCTGTTTCAGACCACGGGGCCCTCGGCAATATGGCCGTCTCATCGGGCTTCTCTTCCCGAGCTCGGGGAGTCGGCGGGAGCAGGCAAACACACCTGCCGACGCCTCCATCAGCAGAGCATGGCCATCTGCATCCCTTGGTGAGTCCTCATAAGCCAGCCAGCTGGGCCTCAGCATACCCATCTTGCAGAAGGAGAAACTGAAGCTCAGAGACCGCTCAGCCACAGATTCACAGCCCTGTCCGAGACTGCACAGGCAGGGATGGACGAGTGGTGATGGGACTCCAGGCCTTCTCCTAGCGTAGTGTGGCCCCCCGACTTCAGGCCCGCAGGCCTCCACACCAGAAACCCAGAGGGGCAAGGAGTTTGCATAGAAGGCAGCATCTCACAGGACAGAGACAGCGAATTTGGAGTCATATCCATCCGGTTGTAGTTTCTGGAGTCAGCTCTGTGACATTGGCCAAGAAACTTATGGCCTGAGGTTCCACTTGGCCATCAGTAAAACAGGTGATAGTGAGGGCCTCCAGTAAGGAAGGAATGAACTCGGGTGGCGGGTGAGCCTGCTCAGTTCCCGGAGGCCCAGCCTTCAGACTCGTGCTTTCTGCATGGTAACGGGCAGCGGCTGCTGTCTGTGTGTTGCCTGCCCTGTCTTGTCAATCTCCTGACACTGACCCAGCAAGAATGTCAACCAATGATGGGACCCAGGACAAGGACCTTGATGGGACTCCAGTGCAGGTGACAGCTTTCTGCAGCACTGGAGGTGTCCGTGCGGCGTGTGTCCACCACATGCTGCCTTCGAGAGCCTTTCACACACGGGGGCTGAGGCGCGGGGCTGCTTGGCTGCTCGTCCAGGACCTCAAGGCTTTGCAGGAGCTGGGAGGCATTTCTGGGCTCCACAGCGCCTGTGTCGCTAACCTGTCCAGTCTACCCAGCCTGGAGGGTGGCCCCCAACTCCTGTTCTTTGGTAAACGCAGCTAGTGACCTGATATCAGAAAGGAGGAAGGATTCATGGAAGCCTGACCCTGGAGGAGTGCGATAGCTGCCGTCCGGGAAGGCGGTGACGAGGGAAGTGGTTCTGGAGGTGCGCCAGGCCCCTCCTGCCCCAGCCGTGGTGGCCGTGCTCACGGCCACGGACACCGTCTCTGTAACACCCCGACTCTGGCGTGGACCCAGGCAGGTTCCAAGTCCTCTCAGCAGCATGACCTACTGATTTCTCTCACTTTTCTGCCCTCTTTGTTTCTGCTGTGGACGCATAAGAGTTTTTTTTTTTTTAAATCTCCAGGACAGAATTAAATGCTGTTATATCCAATCTTCTGGATCCTACACTCTGCTTATCAAGGTAAGTGGACATCGCAGTTGTGTTCCTGTTTGTCTCTTCCACCATTTCCAGGAGGAAGAAGTGGATTGAATCATAAGTTAAAATACACCAGCAGCAAAATAATAACAATATAATCTATCTGTCTATCCATCTATCCTTCCATCTATCTGTCTATCTCTGCGTATATGTGTGAGGAAATGTGCAAGTATTCGCCCAGCCCACACTGAGCGAAGATAGGACCTAAAATCAGCAGAAAGTCAACAACGGGTTTGAAATCCAGGAGCAAAGCTTCCTTTGAACGCATACTGAAGATCACAAGACACAGCACAGGGCGTTTCTGAGCAAAACCTGGGAACAATATTCACAACTGGAGCGAATCGCACCCCACGGAGAAAGCCAGGCCAAGGAGCCGCTTACCAAGGCAGCAACAGGCTTTCCAGCCAGTGTTTCTCCAAAAGCTGTAAAATATCCAAACCCCACAACTGCCAGTCGAGAAGCCCTCCTGCCCCGCCTTCGTTTCCCGTTAAAGCTGTGCCCTCTCCCGTCGTCATCCGATGCTTGGCTTGTTCTGAATAGAATGAAGTCGGTAAATTTACACACGCCCAGGGGGGTAGCTCTCCCTTTCGCATCTCAGCCCAGAATAGAAATTTTCCCTTTGTTACCATTTATTGTGGGAGGGAGGCAAGTGGGGGAAGTGGCTGAGGTCGAATTTCAGATGGTACCACGTTGAAAATGGGTACAACTTGCATTAGTCACGGCTCCCCAGAGACACAACCACCAGGATGGACGTGCAGGAATACGTAAGAGGAGAACTGTGTTAGGGATTGGCTCACACAGCTACGGAGGCTGAAGTGCCACATCTGCCGCCTGCAAGCTGGGGACCCAGGAGAGCCCGTGGAATAATTCAGTCTGAGTCCAAAGGCCTGAGGACCAGGAGCTCCGATGTCGGGGGCAGGAGAAGGTGGACGTCCTAGCTCGCAGGAGAGAGAGCAAAGTCTCCCTCCTCCGCCCTTTTGGTCCATTCAGACCCTCAGTGGGTTGGATGAGGCCCACCCACTTAGGTGAGGACGGGTCTCTTTATCAGCCCACTGAATGAGGTGCTACGCTCTTCTGAAACGCCCTCACAGACATACCCAGAAATACTCTTTTCCAACTCTCTGGGCAACGTTTAGCCCAGTCAGGTGGACACATACAATTAACCATCACACAACCTCTGCGGAAAAGCAAGCTGAGTGGGGGCCGTCTTGGGTCGGTTCTGTACGGACAAGCAGGGTACCAGAGCCCTCTGCAGGAGCGGGAGGAGCAGAGCTGGTCTGGGCTGGCTGGGGAGAGGCAATCCAAGTGGCCCTGTGCAGGCCACCAAGGACACGGCCCTCTCAGAGTGTGAGTCTCACCTAGACATCCAGTATACCTGCTGTTTTGGGGTAGGACGCCCCATAAACTGCAGGTGGCTCCTGCCAGACTGAGAGTGGCCGTGTCTGGCCACGGGGTCTCAGCTGTGCTTCTCCTCTGTGGCCGGCCTGGAGGAGCCAGACCAAGAGCAGCCAGACCAGCAGACCTCCCGAAGGTGGGAGGGATCTAGTCCTGGTGGGCAGTGTTTTTTAAAAAATCACCATCAGGAAGGTTCTGGGACTTTGATCAGTGCCAAGCATTTTAGGATCCAGGCCATGGCTTGCATCACTCCACAGCACCATTGGAGGCCCTGACCACGTGTGCCCAGGGGAGTTCCGAAAGCCGGTCACGGCTCAGTTGCTAATATTGGCCCACTGGCATTCTCTGCCGGGTGGCAATGTAGAGGGTGACAGCTAACCGGACAAATTAACCAGTTGCCGTCAATGTACAGGCTAGGCTGTGTGCGACCCGTGCTCTGCACAGACTGTTCTCCCAGTGGCTATGTCGCCATACTGAAATGCGCTCGAGCTGCTCAAAGGTGAGCTGTGCCCCGCTGGGGGCATGGCGGGGGGCCACTCAGATTTTCTTTGATCCAACTCGCCCTGTCCTCCTGTGGGCTTCCTTGAAAATCAACAACCGACGAATCTCTGATGACCACAGACAGCAAGCGACCCGAATTTTAGACCAGGAATGAAAGAAATACAAACAACAGGATGCTGATGGATTCGCTCTCCCTCCCCTCCGGTCCTGGCCCTTGCTCATTGCTTTGTGAAACCCCAACACCGCACTGGAGCTTCAAAACTCCTGCCGGATCGTGTGGAAGTGGCTCGACTTCTGCCGTCAGCTTTTCGAGAGTGGAACCACCATGGCCTTTCTCTCCTCCTGCAGGTGTTTGACAAAGTCCTCCCTGTGCTAGGGGGCAAGGGCCCAGCCCTGCCCTGGAAAGCCAACCTTCTCCAGGAGGCTGAGGAGGGCTCCTGGCTCCTTGGGGAGAGACCTCCTCTGGCACACAGCCTGTGGGGCTCCAGAAACCAGTGGGCTTCTCTCTGAGCTACAGGCTCTCTCCTGCCAGCCAGTTGTCTGACTGCTAGTTTTCCACTGGTTAGCGCCCTTCATCTAAGTAAATCCCTGAGCTAGAATTTTTTAGTCCCCGGGTTGTACCAGATACTATTCATTTAAGGTGTAGACTGAAATAAAGAGTCTGGGCAAAGGTTAATTAAAGGAGTTTATTCCATCATCAAGGTGAGGAACTCAAGTCCCGGGAAACAGTCCGACAGTGTATTCTGAGGAACCACTCCAAGGTCTGCAGGTCTGACACAGTTTACACACCTTCAACAAAGCAGCGTCTGTGCCTCTGGTAGTCAGCTACTTCAACGGTAACGAGAACTTTCTGGTTATCCGTCAGACAAGGCTTGTGATGTGTGTTATCCATGTGCGGAGGGAGGCAGGGACCAGGGTCGTGGCTTTCCCCCAATCTCTGAGAAACGCGGCTGGGAACGTGAGAGCGAGGGGCTGGCTATCTCTGTCACTGATTCGTCCTGCTGGTGTCTGCCGCCATGAGGTGAGGGCTACAAGGTCACTTAGACACAGGCTGAAGGTAGCCTGCATGCCGCTTCACGGCACAGCAGGGATTTCTGTACTGACTTCAAGCCTGTGCGGCCCGCTCGCTAGGTTCTCCTGTTTGTCAGGGGCGGGGGGCCGAGTTACAATCGCAAAGGGTATGAGGGCCTTTCCCCAACACCTAAGAATACAGTAAAAATACTTTCTCGAGTCCTCGAGTCCTAAGGAACATGGAGAGGTCGGCTCTGCACCTGCAGCCGCGTGTCCTCTCTCCCTTCCGGCTCTGTTGAAGCTGGGGCTGACCCTGTGCTGTGAGTGGACAGAGCTGTCAGGGCTGGTCCTGGCTCTCCCCACATGGCGGGGGGATCTCCACGAGCCAGCTTTGGGCTTCCTTCCTTTCCTGTGTCCGTTGGGCCCGGGCTGCCGGGGGCTGTGATGGGTGGCTGTGAGGGCCCTTGGGGAGGTGAGGCAGACGTCTGTGCTCCACAGATCTTCAGTTGCAAGGAGGGGCCTGGGAAGCTGCGGCATTTCTCCTGCAGGGCACCCCGTGGTGTGCTCTCGAGCTGCCAGCAGTGGGGCTATAGAAACATGGTCCTGACCACAGGGTCTGTCATGCTGTGCCAGGAGGACCAGGGGGAAACCAGGAGCTCCTCTAGGGATTCCCAAGGCAGCCATGGCCATGACCATCTTCTGACGCGGAGTCGTGAGTCAGCCCATCCCCTCACAGATTAGCACAGGACCCTCAGCTGGGGCTGCCCCTCCGCAGGAAGCCCCCCTCCCCGTGAACCGGCAGACCCGGACTCGTGCTGCCCTTGGCCCTGTCGCTGCCTCTGTCGTCTCTCAGCTGCCGCAGGAGAGTTGAGCTAGATTGAGACTGTTCCTCCCCCAAGCTAGAAGCCTCGGGGGGCAGGGAGCATGACTCAGCTCCCAGGCCAGTTTAAAAGTCAGCTCCTGTGTTTCAAGCCTGGTCAGTGCAATGCCTTCTGGGGGCAAGTGGCCTCTGGTTCTCCATGCTCCCCACCCCTCCCTGTTGTAGGCCTGGGCTTTGTGCGTTTGCTGTAGGCACCAAAGGCGTGCGGAGGTGTCACCCTCTAAACCTCAACTGGCACCAGGGTCGTGACTTCAAGCCCATCAGGAACCACAGCCCACAGGCGGCTGGGCACCCGGGCGGCTTCTGGGGGACGGGGACAAGAGGCCAGGTCCACATGGAGATCTGCAGGCAGGTGTGGCTTCCCTTTGTGCCTCTCCATTCTGTGGCCTGTGCTTTGCTGTCTGAGCTCTGATTCCAACAATGAAACCGCAGGTGACTCACGGAAACCTCTGAGGGCGGCGGGGACCGCCAGAGAGCACGAGGAACCTCGAGCCGAGAGCTGGTCCCCGGGCGCTGCCTGGTAGACACCCGCCCCCTGCTCTGTCCCCTCCTTGCCCCACCCCCCCTTGGTCCCTGGGCCAGTTCCTGAGGGTCTTCCTGTCTTGGTTCAAATCTCACCTTCTCAGTGACACCGGTTCCTGGGAGGCCTGCGCCTGTCCCCAGCCCTCTGCTCCCCTTTCCTCACGGCCTGTCACCATCTGCCTTCCAGACTTGCTTCTTCTCAGTGATTTCTGATTACGGCTGGCTCCCCTTCCACTAGAACACAGACTCCTGGGGGCCGGATGGTGTCTTGTCCAGAACATGCCGCCGGCTGAGCAAAGCGCAGGTCGGGGTAAATGTCTGTCAGAGTGAATCTAGTGCAAGTTGAGCTGTGGGAGCCTGGCCTCGCCTCCCCAGTGTCCCATTCTCATGGTGAGGAGCTGAGGCCCCCAGGGCCCACCCACGTGCTGGAGACCATGTAGCGGCCCTGGCAGAGTTGGAGCCCGTGGCCTGGGGTCCACCCAAGGACTTTCCAATGGTTCACCATCCCAACCACGACCTCTCCCTTGGCGTCATCCTCCTGGCATTCCCCTTCAGACCATGCAGATGCCTGCGGACAGTGCTCTGGGCACTGAATGAATGGGCCAGTGGGTGGGTGTGGAAGGCTCTGACCACCACCCCGTGCAGCACGGACGGGACACAGTGCACGGATTCTGGAGCCAGGCCCCCAGCACCCTGCCTGGCCTGGGGCAAGCTGTGCCACATGTCCGTGCCTCAGTTTCCCCATCTGCACACTGGGGATCATAAGAGCAGTGCATACCTCCTAGGGTTACTGTGCCGATTAAAGAGGAAAATGTGGGGGCAGTACTTAGGACGGTGCTGGCCCTGTCGGGGGAGGGACTCTATAAATGCTCCTTTTTCACCAGTAACAGCAGGAAGTGCTCCTGTTGCAGGGCTCAACGTATGGGTAGAAGGAAGGAGCGAGGTGGGGACGTCCTGGGAGGGATCTCAGGCACCTTCCGGGAGCACCTTCCGGGAGCACCTTCCGGGAGCACCTTCCGGGAGCTCCATTGAGCAGGAAGCCTCCAGCTATCTTGGCTTTCTTTCTGGAGCCTCGGCCGCCCTTTCTCTGTCTTCTCCTAGCTCCGCAGAAGCTCTTGGCTCTTTCTGCAGCAGCGTGTCCCCTGAAGGCATGTCGTGTCCACCCCCCCACCCCCGCTCCTCCCCGCCAACTTCCTCTGCAGCCCTGTCTACTGGGCTGCTGCTAACTGGCCAGGTCCTGCCCTGCCCGGTGGCCCAGGGGGCTGCCCCTTCCCTCCACATCCGGGCCAGGCCTTGAAGAATGGGGGAGGATGGCTGTGACGTGCACCTGCACCCCTGACCTGCCCCCGGGACCAGGGACCAGGAGGGTGAACCCTGTGGGCGGAGGAGGCGGATTTCAGAAGAAACTGTAGGGGAAGTGGCTACAGGGGCACTCGCTCCACCGGCTCTCCCTCCAGCAGTGCTTGGCCCAGCACACTCCGGGCCCCTCTCCAGCGCTGTAACGCTGGCCATCGCCTCCCACTCCACCTAGGCGCGTCCTGCCCACGGCTGCGCGGAAGCGGGTCTCGCTCCCGCCAGCCTTGTGCTCGCAAGTGCAGGCTCCTCTCCTTCCCCGGGGAGCCGGCTTTCCAAGCAGCTCTGGCGCCAGCAGCTGGAGTCTTTTTTTAGGGAGGAGCGGGTAGCTCTGCATTTGTACTGAATGTTCTGAGTCCTGGCCTCTGCAGGGTGCACTAGTGGGAACCACCTAACGGGAAAGGGAATTGCCCCTGAGCCTCAGGCTGGCTGACATTCCAGTGGGCTGCCTGATGCGCTTTCTCCAGGGTTCCATGGAAAGAGCAGCTGCTGGTCTGGGTCCCTGCCCCTCAGTCACTTTCCCGTCCGGGCTCCCCTGCCTTCCTGATCCTGTCCTGGCTCTGAAGGAGGGATGAGCCCCAGGTTGCACCTGTCCCTGCTTCTCCCCCTGCTCAACAGAAGCTGCAGACCCCTCCTCCCCCAGGAACCTCAGAGCAAAGGCCCAGGAGATACCAGTCTCCACGTTCTCTGGGGAGGGGCCTGGGTCTCCAGGACACATGGCTAAGATGCTCTCCAGTCTACCCTCCTTGCACCTGAGGACCCACTGGTTGGCCTTTGTGGGTTGGCAGCTCCCCAGGGCCCCTTGCTCTGATCATCGCAGCCTGTGGGTAATGGGGAGCATCAGACTTCCACCTCTTCAAGCTACTGTCCAGAGTTGGGGCAGCCGGAAAATCACCTTCGGGGAGGAGCAGAGCTCCATCGGCACCATCCATCCCGAGGTCCAGAGCTCTCGCCCACAGCCCCTGTGGTTAACTTCCCCTCTCTCCTTTCTGTGCCCTCTGCACCCCTCCAGAGCAGAGGTCCTTGTGGCTGGTGTGGGAGGGAAAGGTTGAAGGAGGGACTGCGGGCACAGGGCAGGCATGGGCAGGGCCTGGGGTGCCTTTGCTTGGCTGGCTGGGGGTGGCCTTAGCACAGACTTGTTCCTGGTGGCTCTGCACATCGTCACCACCCTGAGCTCCCGGGAGGGGTCCCAGAAACGATAGCGCCCACATGGTCAGCTGCCTTCCTAGAAGGTGTGAGATCTGCAGTCCTGATGGCCATGATCTCCCTTCTGCTTCTGCTCTTCAGACTCAGCTGCTCTCTGCGCAAGGCGCTGGCCGGACCTGCTGTCGGTGGCTGGATTTCTGGCCCTCTCCCTAGCAGTGTTGGTAGGGTTCCCTTTGCCAGGATGAATGGGGATAGAGCCACAAGTGGACCCTGACTTTAGATCCCAGAGGAGGGCGTATCTACAGGGCATTAAGGAGAAGGTGTGACTGGCCACCAGGGTTCCAGCCTCTCTCCTAGGGACCTGCCCCCAGTGGATTCAAGTGCAGGGCTGAAGCCTTCCCTCTGGGGGGGGGGGGGGTCCCACCCCCATGGCTCCTGGCCCAGAGCAGGAACCTGTCTGTCTCTTCCGGCCCAGGGACAGCACAGGGGGCCACCACCCCCCGTCAGTCAACAGGCTTAGGTGCTGGAACAAGTAGTGAAAGGAAGTAGATGCCTGTCAGGGGGGCCCGAGGCTGGCGGGATTGCATCTAGAAGAGAGTGGAAACCAGTCTTTCTCCAGGTGTCCCAGTTCAATCTATGTTTACCTGCACAAGCGGCCCTCCCTCCCAGACGTGCCTTGGGGTGGGGATCAGAGATGGAGGCCTCCTGTGCACTTTCATGATCTTCATGAGTTGCCCCTGCCTCTTATGGCCCAGTGCCCAGAATTTCCAAAAGCCTGGTGGAATGGGGGAGATAGAGAGAGAGAGAGGACGCTGTTGGCAGCAGCCTTGCTATCTTTCAAGACCCCAGAAAGTCTTCCATGGAGCTCCTACAGCCAGCATGACCCTGTCTTATGGTGGGGCTGGAGTGGGGTCCTGGCCACCCCATGCCTGGAATCCTGGGTCTTGTTCCACCTGCCCCTGGAGGCCTGTGCTCAGAGACCTATCCTCAGGCGGTCTCACCAGCAGGGGAAGTCCCGGGTCTGAGAGGACAGAGGGCAGGCGTCCAAGTCACAGGACAGAAAGGCAGGACCCCAGCACTGTTGGCACAGCCACTGTCATTCATACCTGCCCCACCCAGCCCCGGGCTGTGCTCTCCAGCAGGCTCTGAGTATCAGTCTTCCTTTGAATGCATCCAGCATTTGCCTCAGGCCTTTGACCGTGAGGAGAGGCTGGACTGACTGTGTGATGGTTCTGGGAGAGGAAGGAGGTCAGGAGCTGCAGGCCGGGCCAGCGCCTATCATCCGTAATGCCGATTTGCAGACTGACCTCGTTTCCTGTTACTCTGGTTGGGGCCTCGTGCTTGGTGAGGCTGACATCCAGGGCTCACTGAGAGAGCTGTACCAGGAACAAGTACCCCTGGGGAGGGGGAGCACTTTCTGGCAGAATGCTGGAGGTGGGGTGGTCCGGAGCCAGACCCCTCTGTCCAAGCGTGGACCCCTCCCCGTCCTGGCCGAGCCAGGCAGTGTCGCCTGTCCAAGCTGCTTCTCCTCTTTAAGGTTTCTGTGAGCCTCAGGAGCAGGATTGGGTGCTAGGCCCTGGGGCAGACCGTGTCTTCCAAAAGGGGTCACGCCAGCCTCCACCTGGCCCACACGCTCTTCTTACAGTGCGGCTTTCAGCTCCAACCCTGAGAGAGGGTCCCTGTTCCCTCCCCCAGAACCCACCTCCCCAGCAGACTGTGCAGGGTTCATGCTATGAGGCCCTGAGGTCACCGCAGGTCACGGAGGCCAGGCCTGGCCGCTCTCTCCCTCTCTGGGTTTGCTGGCTCTGGGGGAGGCCAGTCGACATGCTGTGAGGACATTCAGGCAGCCGAGGAGTAGCCAACAGCAGCGCCAATTTGCCAGCCATTGTCCTCGGACTGACGCTCATGGGACCTGGAGCCAGAGATGCCCAGGTGAGCTGGGCCCCAGTTATTGCCCCACAGAAACCCAGAGCGATAGCGCGAAATTGCTGTTGTCTTCAGTCACTGTGTTTTGGGGCGTTTTGTTACTCAGCCACGGCACCTGGAACAGGTACCCAGCAGTAAAAGTAGGCCATTGTTGCATCATTGCATCCCAGACTGCAGGCAGAGGGAGACCTCTGAGTGCAATGAGGCTTCTTCCAGGAACCCGGGCCATCTTCTTCACTCTATGAATAAAATATCTGTTGCACCCATTGACCATGTTAGTATTGATTTCTAATGTTCTTGGCTGTGGCTATCTCAGCTCTGATAAAACTGAAGGTGAACCAGAGACCCACCGCATGGCACACGCTCCCTGTGGGCCCCCATGGCACCTCACCACGCTCAGGACCTAGGGGTTCCGGGCTGCTCGTTAATTTTCTTCTTTTGCAACCAGAAAGCACTGAAATGCGAAGAAAGGGGCTGCTGCCCTGCAAGTCTGCCTGGACATCTGGAAACTAATTTTAAATATTTATATGTGGTCTGCAGGAGGCCGCACACTGGCCACGGGAGCTTCAGTTACTCAGTGACCCATAGAGATAGAAAAGCTGTTTTCTGTGGAGAAAGCAGTTCATATTCCTGCTTGAAACTTTGCTCTGTTCTGCTTAAACGTGTTCGAAAAAACTTTGCACTCGCGAAAAAGAAAGTAGTCAGAAAGAAGCTAAGTGGCTACGGGAAAGGACGCAGTGGGATTTGGAGTCCTAACAAGACGTAGCACTGGCTACGGCCGTCCAGCTGTGCACGTTTCTCATCAGACCTGCTCAGAGCAGGTCGCAGCTTGCAGCAACGGCCAGTGGAAAGTGACTCCCATGTCCTGGTTGGGGCCAGCTGGACTACTGCGACACGGACAGTGTGTATGCTCACCTGTCCCCCTCTCCCTGGGGGCACCAGCTCCCACCACAGGCAGGGGAGGCCTTGGGATCGTGTTCTGCGGTCTGGTCCCTGAATCCTCTGCATCTCCCTTCACGGTCCCTTGTTTGCTGGCCCCCTGTGAGGGGCCTGGTGGCAACAGGGCCACCGGAGAGGAAAAGCCTGGGTTCCGAATGACTGTGTGGAGCAGACACCCTCCCCGACCTGCGTTGGACTGGGGCCGGCGGAGGGGAACAACACTGATCCTGGTAAGTCACAGGCACAGCCAGGTGCACACCTGTGAGCACCTGGAGGACAGGTACACTTCTGCGTTTCCCATCTTTGCAGAGTCCAGCTGGTGACGTTGCGGAGTGAGTGGGAGAGAAGGATGCCTTTCCCCCAGCAACATGGGGTTGAGTTTCCTGTCGTTTGTTTCCACAAGATGAAGGAGGGAAAAGGGGCTGAGATCAAATGCTCCAGATGGAAAAGCTGAGAGTGCCAAGCTCTTTGCGTCTTCTCCCTCGTGTAGACAAAAAGCACACTTAGGAGCTGAGGCGGGCCAGCTTTCTGTGCAGGCCGGATGGCCCGGCGTGTGTTCACCCTCCTTTTGACTTGCGCACTGTGTCCTGGCCGGGCAGCCTCCCTGAACAGGTAGGCGTAATTGTTTTCATCTGTAACCACAACTGGCAGAAGAGAAAGAGGGAGAGGAAGCTCTGTATAACCCCAGTGCTTTCTATGGCTGTGTCTTGGAGAAATCTGATTGTCTGGAACTGCAGACAGTAATCAAGGCCCCGCGGGAGGACCGAGGTCAGAAGGGGTTTCCACGTGAGCGTTAACCTTGCACACTTGAAGTGAAGACAGGCAGGTTCTGGAATATTTTGTGTACGTGCTCACATACTCACCCATAGAGGTACTAAGGTCTC
Source organism: Equus caballus (assembly GCF_041296265.1). Lineage (NCBI taxonomy): Eukaryota > Metazoa > Chordata > Mammalia > Perissodactyla > Equidae > Equus > Equus caballus. The sequence goes on along the minus strand of NC_091706.1, from coordinate 65,974,526 downwards.
CCTCCTCCCTGTCATTCTGGGTCCCGTGACCCCTCAGGGACACAAGCCTGTTCAGATTCAGATGGCCCCGAGCCCCACGGGAGTCAACCTGCACATCAGAGTTCACACTCACCGACAGCAGCCATCACTGCATTTTAATCAGAAAACAACTGGAAGAGAAACGTGCAAATGCTGTAAACTGGCTGAAATCTGTTTTTAGAAGCTGGTATGTTTGGAGTTAAAACACAGCCATTAGATTTCCGGCACCGTAAGTGATTGCTTCGTGCATCTTCTCGTGAGAAGGGAAGTTTTCAGTGGAGACCTGGAGGGGCTGGACCATTTCCACCTTCTGCTTCATTGCAGCCCCGGCGTGTGCTGTGGTCAGCGCATTGGCACCTGTCCACACTCACACGGATTCTACTGGACTTTGAGGCTAGAAATGCCCAACTTTCTGGAGTAGTTTAGGAAGTTCTTTGAAAAATGGGGCTACAGAGCACTACAGCCAGAATCCGACAGCTGGCATGTGCCTTTGTTTTGAGCTGCAAGAATGATCTTGGGCACGACCTTGCGTCTCTGCAGCGTTCGGGGCGTGACTTAGGTCTTTATTGCGCAGACCCTGTGCCGTGAACCTTGGGTCTGGCTAGGGCGGGGCGGTACCCCGGCCACATTTTAGTGCTGCGGGCTGGGGACATAGGTTTGGATGGGGCTCCCAGGAGTTAAGGTTTTCTTCCCATCTTTGACGTGCTGTGGGATGGTGGATTCCATGTTACGATCCTGTTGGCTGACTCCTCCCGTGGGAGACAAATTCCTCTGAGCTGTGGCGCGTTCCCGAGGATGACTGGGCTGTGGAGAAATGCTTCGTTCTCTTCAGCAGACAGACTTGTTTTTCTCAAGCGTCAGGGGCGGGGTAGCACGGCAATGACGTCGCTTTGCTCCGACTCTCCCTCCCTCCTCCCTGAGACTGAGGAGTCATGAAACCTCGGTTAAACTGCGTGAAAACACAAACATCCCAGCCTGGGCCGGGATGACCAGGAGCAGCGGGAGCAGCAGGATGACCAGGTTGGGCAGCTCGTGGATCGTGATTTCAGGACCCTAAGTTCTTTGAGACTCTTCCAAGGGGGAGGCGGGGTCTCTGTCCCCTCCCTCGATCCTGGGTGGGTCTGTGACCACTCACCCCATAGCCTAGTGATGTAGAAGGGAAGGAGGTGACCTCGGAGGCCCGGCAGCTCTGCCAGGTCCTTCTGGGACGGCTGCTCTGGGGATGCTCCCTCCCAGACCATGTGGAGAGGCCGTGTGCGAGCATTTCTGGTCTTACTGCTCCCATGGTCCCCAGCCTTGGAGTCATCACACCCCAGGCTCCAGCCTCAGAGGGCTCCAGCCCCCTGCCGTCTGGGTGACCCCTGCTAGGGGCGCAGACCCTGGGAAGCAGAGCCAGCATCCTTGCTGTGCCCCCTGCCTGGATTCTGACCCATCATGCCTGGGAGCCTGGCTGATGTTTTAAGTTGGGGTGTCCAGGACCCAGATAGGCATCCCTTCTTAATGGATGTGAGAGCCGAGGTAAGAGGGACAACAGCAAAAATGTCAGTGGCCCTTCCCAGGTCACACCCTCCTCCAGGCTCGTCACAGCTGCAACAACAGCCTGAGGCCAGAGACGGGAGCCCTGGTGCCTCGTGGTCAGCGGGTCTTGGTGGCTCTTGGTGGCCACCACCTCCTTGGTTGAAACCTCGTCCTGCTGGGAGGGCTGAGGTTCTGTTGTTGGAGGCCTGAGGATCGGGGCGGTTCTTAGAGGAGAGAAGGAAGAGACCACCCAGAGAGGGATGAGCAGGGAGGAATGACGCCGCCCCCATGAGGCCCAGCTGGTGTCCTCTGGCCAATGTCCTGGACATCCCTGTATTTGCCTGCTTCCATGCGTGTTTGCGGAAGTGCAGCCAGGCCACACTCAGCCTGACCGTGTGGGGAGGGCCCCGCGTGCACCCTTTGCTCAGGACTTGTTAGGGGTGCCAGTGCGAACCCCCGCTGTTTCAGGCTGTGAAGTGAGGAGCGGCAGCAGACTGGTGCTCAGGCGTCTTATGAGAGAAAGGGCAGCGCCCAGCACAGCCGTCTGTGCGAGCCTCTGGCTCTGATCTTCTTCTTTTTAGACCAGTTTTAGTCTTCACAGTTTTAGGTTAGTGAACTAACTAACTAACTTTCAGTTTAGTGAACCAGTTTTAGGTTCACAGCAAAAATGAGGGGGAGGTACAGAGATTCCCATAATCCCCCTGCCCCACCCCCCATGCACAGCCTCCCCCTCTGTCAACATCCCCACCAGGGGGTACGTTTGTTACAATCGATGAACCCCTACACATCGTCTCATCTAAAGTCTGTAGTTCACACTTGGGCTCGCCCCTGGTGGAGAGCGTTCTGTGGGTTTGGACAAATGTATGATTACGTGCATCCACCATTACAGCATCGCAGAGTGGCTGCCCTGCAGGCCGCTGCGCCCTGCCTGCTCATCCTCCCCTGCGCCCCACCTGCTCGTCCTCCCCTGCACTCTGCCTGCTCATCCTCCCCTGCATCTCCAGCAACCGCTGAGCCTGATCCTTGTGCTGTCGCCACCGTTTTGCCTTTTCCAGAATGTCACAGAGTTGGAATCGTGCAGTATAGCCTTTTCAGACTGGCTCTTCCACTTAGTGAGGTTTACGTAAGGTTCCTCCGTGTCTTTTCATGGCTCAGTAGCTCATTTCTTTTTATCTCTGACTAATATTACATTGTAGGATGAACCTCAGCTCATTTATCCATTCAGCTACCAAAGACGTCTTGGTTGCTTCCAGATCTTGGCAATGATGAGAAAAGCTGCTGTGAGCATCTGTGTGCAAGAATCTGTGTGGACATGTTTCCAGCTCATTTGAATAAATACCAAGGAATGGAGTCGATTGCTGGAACACTTGGTAAGAGCATGTTTAGTTTTGTAGGAAACCATCAAACTGTCTTGCACAGTGGCTGGACCATTTTGCGTTCCCACCAGCCAGGAGTGAGAGTTTCTGTTGTCCGTATCCTCGCCAGTGTTTGGTGTTGTCAGTGTCCTGGATTTTGGCCGTCCTGGTAGGTGTGAGGTGACATCTCATTGTTGTTTTAATGTATCTGCTTTTATGGGGCTTGGTAACGTGGAGGGCAAGGCCGTCTGTTAGGAAGACACAGGCAGAACGTCCCCAAACTTGAGTAACCTGGAAGTGAGATGAGCTGTCGCTGGAAATGGGAGGAGGGAGAGCCAGGATGAACCACAGGCCGGGGCCAGGCAGGGCCAGGCAGGTGCCAAGAGCGGGATGGACTGCTGCCCATGGAGACGGGGCCAGGACCCGGGGCCTTGCTGGCTGAGACCCCCGGAGAGGAGCGCCAGCTTCCGTCCTTGGTCCCTCCTGGTCTGTGCGGCGGGGCCCTCACCCTGCCCTTGGCTGTGCGGATGCTGGATTAGAACTCCTGCAAGGAGTGGAGCGAAGCTGGGAGGGGGAGGGAGGGTTCTCAGGAGGGTCAGGAGTGGGGGTGCCCACTTCCTTTGTGTCGTGGGACGCAGAGCCCGGACTCGCCCTTCGTGCAAACTCTTGACACCCACGGAGCACATGAATCTCCCCAGCTCCAGGGATCCTAAGCTGGGAGACTCGGTCCCCGAAGTCACTCTGAATTTAGCGTTGCTTCTCGAGGGGTCCCACGTGAGAAAACTGTGGCTCACACAGGGTTAGCAGTCGGGCTCCCTCTCAGCAACAGTGAGTCGCTGAACTTCCAGGAACAGCCATGGCCGTGCTGCCTGAGCTGTGGGTACAGGAGCCACCAAATCTGGGAGCTGCGGATGGCAGATCTGCTCTGTCCCCAGTATGCCCAGCACAGTGGATGCCTGGCCGTGTCATTCCTGTGTCACTTGGTTCTGCCTCCAGGTTACGTGAGCCTCTCTTAGCTCTCCTTCTCTGCAGTCCGGGGTTGGGGGCCAGCTGGAGGGGACGAGGACTGGCAGGTGAGGCACCCACACTGTTCACCGTGGTTTCTGAAGGCCAAGGGTGAAAAGATTGTTATCATTTACTTCCTGGCCCAAACTCTGAGATACGAAGAAATGGCCAGGGAGAGCGTGTAGACGGGAAGATGAGGGACCCAGCGGGGAGCCCACTGTTTGCACTTGGAACACAGGAAGATGCTTTCTCAGGTTCTTCGGTGTGTGTGTCTAGGGTGGGGCCTCTGGAAACGGTTTATTTGGGAGCTGATGGCAGAAAGTCCTGCTCAGAAAGGGGAGTGGGGAGACAGGGAGAGGAAGGGGGAACATAACAGAGGACCATGTACCAACTGAGCCCTGGGCCGCGTCAGCACCTGGGGCTCGGACGCTGGGGATGCCTCAGGCTGTCCCGGCCAGGGCCAGCACCCTCTTTCTCCTCCCTGCACGCCCTTGGTGGAGGCCACCACTGGAGGCTGTGGCTGAGGGTCGGAGGCCTGTGACAAGGCCAGGCACCCATGGTGGCCGCTCCAGGGCACTCAGGGCAGCTCGGCTTCATGCTCTGCTGTAGGACAGTCTGAGCTGAGGCCTCGCAAGGAACACACACACTCTGGACCGTGACGAGGACACAGCGTTTGCAGCAAGAAACATTCCTTTGAAAAGCGATCCGCCTCACGACGCGCGGCAGCGTCCTACGGGTCCTCCTGTTTCTGCAGGAGCAAGCCCAGCTGCCCCGATGACAGCCCAGCCCAGACCTGCGACGGAGTCACAGTGTGCCAGCTGTCGGCAGGGTCCACGCAGCCCCACATGGCCTGGAGGCGGCCCTGGCTCTGGAGAAGGAGCTGCTCCCTCCGGACCCCTGCTCTCTCCCCTCAGCCCCCACTGATCAGACCACAACTGCTACCAGCCTTGGGAACAGGCTGGGGGTGGGCATTCGGCCTGAGCCAGGCCATCTGAGAGTCATTCTTCCACCCTGGCTGGTGAACAAACCACTCTCCTGTCTCGGTCCTTGCCCTTCTCAGGACAGCGCAGTTTAAAGCGCTCTCTCGCAGGTGAGCACACGTGGCCTCACAGCCGCCCACACTGTGCTGCTGGAGCAGGCAGAATGTCACTGTCCCCATCTTAGAGACATGGAGATGGGCCCGGGAGGTGGCTGGACTTCCTCAGGTCACTGACCCCGTGTGGGACCGAGGCCTGGCATCGGATGGCGAGTGCTCGGCGTCTCCCCTTCCGCAGACCGCATGGCTGTTGCCGCCATCCTCCGCACCACCTCCGGGCACCCACGATCACAGTGGGTGACGGGGGCTCCCCTACTCGCTGTGCCAGGAAGGGCTGTGCAGACTGCCCGGGAGGGCCCAGATCAAGCAGTGCTCCTGCTGCTCCACGCACGTCTTCCAGAAAAAATAAAACCGTAGGAAACCCTGAGGCGAGCTAACAATTCTCGTGCCCATGTGCTTGCAGTGAAGGGCACTGAGGTCTGCCACTCACTCTGAAACGAGCGAGAGACGCTGGACAGACGGCTGGGTGGCGGGTGGATGCACTGAGAGGAGACGTGTGTGCAAATGCGGACGGAGGCTTCTAGGCGGTGGGTTCACTGGGCCATTCTGCCTACTTTTCTCTGTATTGGCAATGTTCACAGAAAAACGTTGGTGAGTTCTTAGAGCCAGTAGCCCCTAGGATCTCCCGCTCATTTCTTCATCGCCCGCTGATCACAGAATCAGGTTCCCGTGGTGGAGACAGGGCCACCTACCCAGGCTTGAAGCACACACGGTGGGTGTTCCTGGAAGAGCAGCCTTGTCGTGGAGCCCAGGCAGCCCCTTTCGGGGCAGTTAGCGGCCCTGGCTGGGCACTAACTCCCAGCAGCCTTCAGTCAGGAGATGAGCCCATGGGCCGACGCATCCCCACATGGCTGCAGGTGGCATGGCACTGCCCCATGCTGACAAACACTGGTTTACTCCTCATTTCACGTGAAGGAGGCCCAGAGAGGGCGATTCACCCCAGAGAGGGCACACAGCATGCAAGTGGCCACAGCCATCGAGAGGCCAGGCCCCTGAGCCCTTGGCTGGGGCTCTTTGATTATTCTCTTGCTCCTCATAAGGTTACTAAAGGGTGAACAAGACAGTCATTTGGGGCATTGTAGCAATTATTTGCAATGGGTACCATTTAACACACCAAAAACCACTGTTAACACTCTATCTCCCCCACACAGGTCACGGCGCCATCGGGAGATGTGCTCAGAGCCATTTTTCTAGGAGCAGTGACAGGTTTTGCTGACTCAGGTGCAACGGAGCAACATCTGACAGGGCTAGCCAGCTGCACAGATACAGCCTGTGGTGCTGGAAAGGCTCTTCTTTGTCTGAAGTCCCTGATCTAAGCAATTATTCAACCTGAGACTGATCGCTTCCTGCTTGAGTTCACACTGAACTCTGCTGACCCAGTTTCACCAATCCTGAGTAGCCCTGTCCATACCTCGTTCACTGGGTGTGCAAGGCTGCTGTGCACCCGGTGGCTGCTGCAGACGTGCACTTGCTTCTGCATTCCAGCCTGTGCTCTCTGCCAGGCTCCAGCTGCCCTCCCTCTCAGGGCAGGCCCAAGCCTTGCCTCACCCGAGGGAGACCTCCCTGCTGCCCACTGAAAGAGCTTTCTTTCTTCTCTGGGGCTCTCTCGCCTCCTTTTTGTTCGGGCTTTTATTTTAAGTGTGTGGTGAGCTCCCTAGACTGTGGAGATCAAAGCAGGAGGCCTGTGTCTTTGTTCTGATAATGTATGTACATGAGCAAGTTGGGTGAGGAGCCGTGGGGCTCAGCATGCCTGTCACAGACACAGCAGTGCTGTGCTGAGGCTGATGCCCACCGTGGACACCCCTGTTCCCCAAGTTACTGCCTCAGTTTACCCGAGGCAATTTGATTTGGAGCATTTTAATTTGGCTCTGGGTTTACTTATTTAGAAGGACCACAGACAGGTTTGCTGCTGTCTCTGGTTGAAAGTGGCAGATTAATCGTGTGTCTTTCTTGATTTCCTCTGAATCATCACAAAATCACAGTGAATGGATGCAGAAAGGTATAAATCCAGAGGGATGTGGACAACAGCAGACCAGACTTGACAACAGAATTTTGGAAAATGGGTAGTATGTGGCTTGGCAGAATGGATCAGCTGAGAACTATGGGCCAGCGAGTGTGCACACGTGTGCATGTGTGTGCGCGTATGTGTGCGTGTGTGTGGTGGGTAAGGGGATCATAAAAAGGAAATTTAAGGTTGTTGCAGGTCCTGTTGGTGCACAACCAACCCTTACTGACAGGCACAGAACAGCATCCTCCGGGATTCTGTGCCCAGGAACCCAGACAGGGCAGGGTGGGGCTGGCTTGTTGCTGCCCCTCTGCGTCTGGGCCTTAACTGGGGAGACCCAGGGTGTTGATCGGAGCTCCTCACAGGGGGCATGGGCTTCCACCCAGCACGGCGGCTGAGGTCTCAGAGGAGGGTTCCAGAGCCACCTGGCAGAGGCTGCTTGGCCTTCTGCGGCTCAGCCTCAGGAGCCCCACAGCCTGGCCTCTGCCATACTCTGTTGATGAAGTGGTCATGAGCCCGCCCGGTTGAAGAGTAAGGTCCATAGATGCTCACCTCTCAATGTGAGGGTACCGAGAACTTCGGAGCCACACCAAACCCCAGGGCACTTGGCGTCAGAGGTGCCACGTCGCTGAAGCGAGGGGGCCTACTCTTAGAAGGACTGACTCAGGAAGGCTCTGAGCCTGGAAACCCCAGCCAGAGCGAGGACGGAGAACTCAGACTGAAAACAGATGAATCAAGAAAAATCTGCTTTCTGGGCAGTCAGCCGTTCCCGCTTTCCCCTCAGCCGCATGCCGATTGTGCTGTGTGGGCTGAATGTAGGAGTTTTCTCCAGCGAGACTGACCATCCAGAGAAAAGACGGACAGGACCCACATCTGGGGGTCGTGCAGGGACACAGCCAGGCACCCACCTGATCAGCCGACAGGCAGACAAGCATTTGACAAGCCCCACTCACCCACACTGAGCTTCCAGCCAGCCAACCGGGGCCTTAAGTATGGGCAGGATGTGGCCCCAGACCCCTGGGCATCGGGGCCTCTGTCGGGCATGACAGACACAAACAACAACGGACAGAAGGGGCTCAGGGAGAGGGGGGACGGTGCAGAAAAGGACACATCCACGGAACAGTAATGCGATGGAGAAGGGGGCATTCGGAATAAGTGAAAGAGCTCTAAGAAGTTAACATTATGTTGAAGAAGAAAAAAAGTCCAATTGATTGGGGAAAATAGCGTAGAGGAAATCTCGCAGGAAGTGGGAGAGAAAGACGAAGGCGGGCACAGAGGGAGATTAAAGCGTTAACGGAGGCGGTACAAGGTCTGACCAGCAGGAGCTCCAGAGGAGGAAAGAGGCGAGGACGCCGTCAGAAACATTCACCAAAACAGGAGACAGGACAGGAGATTCTAGGCTGAAGGAGCCACCAAGGGCTTAGCACAGCGGTGACAAAAAGACCCCCATCCATGCATGCTGCTGTGAAACTTAGGGACATCAGGGAAAGAGAAGAAGCTAAAAGCTTCTAGAGAGAGAAAAAAAACCAGGTCACGGGCGAGGCTTTACGATGAGCCAGATACCAGCCCCCTCCTCTGCAGCACGGGGAGTGGGCCTGGCGAGCGATGCTCCCGCCCCGGGAGGGAAGGACCTGCCTCCTAGCACCCTACGACCAGCTGAACGCTCGGCAGGTGCCAAGCACGAGTGGCGGATCTGCTCCAGGAAACTTGATGGACTGCGTGTGCGAACGCCCACTTTCCCTTGTTTAGATTCCTGTGGCGTCTGTCAGGGGGGAGCTACAGCCACACCAGCTGCTATTTATCCCGGGTTCACGTCGCCCCCCGACATGCCTGCCCTTCAGGCTGGGCCCGTCTCTGCTTCCCGTCGTGGTCTGACTTCTCGAAGATGTAGACTACGTCAATGGTTCCAACCTTCTTGGACCCACGGACCCCTCCAAGAGTTGATAAAAGCTACAGAAACTCTTCTGAAAAATATATGCATGCATGCACACGCAAGGTTGTGTGGACAGCCTCCGGAGAGCCCTGCGTGTCCTGGGCAGGTCCTCTGTCCCCTCAAACACTCTTCACATGCGTCCCATTTTCTCAACTCCTGCGTTATTCTTTCTCCTTACTTGTTTATTATAAACATAATACAATGCAGAAAGCTATAGCCAAAAAGAGTCCCAAGGGCTGGCCCTGTTGCTGAGTGGTTAAGTTCGTGTGTTCTGCTTCAGCGGCCCAAATTTTGCTGGTTCAGATCCCGGGTGCAGACCTACACACTACTCATTGGGCCACGCTGTGGCAGTGTGCCACATGGAACAGAATGACTCAGAACTAGGGTATACAGCTACGTGCCGGGGCTTTGGGAAGAGAAAAAAAAAAGAGGAAGATTGGCAACAGATGTTAGCTCAGGGCCAATCTTCCTCACCAAAAGAGAGAGAGAGAAAAAAAAAGTGCCAATCCGCTCACTTCCCGTTAGGCTCCATCCCCCTCAGGTGTTACTATTTACAGTCTGATGGGGATTCCTCCCGACGTTTCCAAACCTTTAATGTTGTGTGTGTGCCCGTGTGGGTGCGGGTGAGTTCATGTATGCATACATATCTGCATGTAAACAACCATATATTCACACAGTGTGGAAAAAAAAAAAAGAACGTATTTTGGATCATAACATACTTTTTCTGCCATTTGGCTTTTCGTGTGATAAATCACAGACCTCTCTTATGTTCACCCATACAGATTTCCCACGTTGATTGTCAGTTCCACCATCTTCCTGGGGGTGAGTGTATTTTAATTAACTTAAATAATGCCTTATCGATGGCCATTTAAGTTGTTTCAGTTATTGCTGCTTATACAAACAGTGCAGCAACCCAGCAGGGCTTTATATGCACGTGTTTAAAGAGTGGGAATGTGCACATGTATCTGCAGCCACTGTCTATCTCAGTAGGAATATGTCTGTAAAATGACTCCTAGAAACAGAACTGCTAACTCATAGGTACACGTATTTACATTTCTTACAGTTATTGCCAATTTATTCCCCAACAAGCCTGTACTAATTGTGCTTCCACCAACAGGGTCTCGGGTGTCCTTGTCCCCACGTTCTCTCCGATACTGGATGTGGGTGATGTTCTTGAAATACTGCAGATGGGTCAAAAAGAGCGTCTCAAGGTTGCTTGACACGTCATGCTCTTGGCCACTAGTGGGGTGAACGTTTTTCACATCTTTACGGCCAATTTATTATTTTCCCCTGGGAATGGCCAGTTTCTTTCTGTGTTAATCAGGCAAAGTAACACCAACTGCTGCCATGGACAGTCTGAAATCCGCGGGGCCGAACACGATTGCTTTGTTTTCTGCTGCCTGTGAGTGTCCTCCACTTGGAAGCCAGGCAGGTGGGCCTTGGGCCTCCAGGGTGCCGCGGGGGGCAGGGGGCACGTGGGGCTGTAGCCGCCTCTGCTGGGACGGGAGCCCCTACCCCGCGACGTCCCGGAGGCCAGACTGGGAAGTCCGTTGCCCTGGGGAGGCTGGGAACCCAGGGAGAGCCCGCCGGCTCACTGAAAGTTTGTCTTTGTCTTGCTAAAGTTTTTCTGAGTTGTCTGCCCTTTTCTTATTAATTTCTGAAAGCTCTTGATGCATTTCGTACATTAACCCTTAGTCCTGCCGTGGAACTTTAATGTATTTTCTCTTTACTGTTTTGCGTCAAAGCTGCTTGAATTCTCCATCCTTCCCATGCTTTCGGCGACGTGTGCTCCTGGGTCCTGGTGGTCCCTGGGGGCATCGGCTTCCACGTTCGGCTCAGGAAGCTCAGCCCCAGGTTGACCGAGGTGATAAATACCTCCTCCCACATTTTCTATTAGATGCCCAGGTTTCACAGCACATTTGTGTTTCCTGCAGTGGGCGTGTATGTGTGTGTGGCTTGTGAGGGCCTGGGTTTCCGCCGTGGTTGTTCCCACTCTGCTCAACCAGCTCATGGCGAGGGCCCCTGGCTCCGAGTCCTCCGTCCCAGGAAGGTTCCAGTCTCGCCTCTGCCCCCGCCACGTGGCCGGCTGCCTCCCCACTCCTTCCTCATGCCTCCTGCTCCTCCATCCTCCCTGACTGCCCTCCAGAGCCCTCGCCGGCTCCTGTGCCCGCTCCTCGGGCCAGCTCACCTGGCCCACATGGGTCTATGCCTTGCCCACCTGGCTGTCTCCCCACTGGCACTAAGACCCCCTACCCTGGAGTCCCAGGGTCCCTCCGTCTTCCTCCTCCTGCCTGCGGCCCCAAGGGATGCCCACAGACTTTCCCACACCTGTCTCTTCTGTGTCCCTGAGAGACCCAGGGCCACTTCTGCTTTTCCTCCATAAGCCGCATGACCAGCCACACACATCCCATCCATCCCGACTGTGCTGGGTGCGACCTTCCTGCTTTGGCCCCCACCACTCCCCCTGGACCCGCAGAGGCGCCCCTGTCTCCGTCAGCCTTCCACACCTCCGTGTCTTCCCAGGGCCCTTCCTCTGGCCCAGAAGCCCCTGCTCCACTCTCCTGTCCCACTAAAGCTAGGCTCCGTGGGGGGCCAGGCCAGCGCCACTCCCCTGCATTGCTCCCGGAGCTGCCGAGCCCTGAGCCTTCCTCTCTGTCCACATCTCCACTGGTCAGAGCCATGCACCCCTGGTCCTCTTACCCTGCGACACCCTGTGGCTCGTTCACGAGACCTGGAGCTCCTGGAGGCTGGAGCCCAAATCCTCTGGGGCCAGAGAAGGCAGCCGTGGGGCAAGCTGTCTCTGGAAGGTAAGGGCACAGGGCCTCTGCCTGCAAGGGCAGGTAAGTATCTGGTGCCCAGAGAGGCGAGTGCCTGACCGTGCAGAGAGCCCGGGGTTCCAGCCAGGGCCCCGCCACCTCAGGGGAGCCGCACTACGGCTGGCGAGGTCAGGCCGCCCCGGCTCAGCCCTCGCAGTTCAGCCAGAGGGATCCAACAAGGCAGCTTGTGGCTGGATGCCTGCCTGCCGGACCGCTGCTTCTTTTAAAAGAATGCCTTCTGCTCTTTGAATCCCAAGCCTCCTGCAACCCAGAAAAGATGCGGCTCGCCATGTGCCCTGCCACGGTGGGCTGCCGGCACCCCTCGGGGTGGGGACGACGGCTGGGGGTCTCAGCACTACGGGCTCCTGCTCGGCTGTCACTGGCTTGACGTCTTCCCCAAGCCCTGGATTGGAAGCTCTGCGGCTCCCCACCTCCTGCAGCGTCAGGTTTTGATTTCCTGGCCCTCTGTGGCCATGGACGACCCGGGGGCTGGCCGCTCGGCCGGAGCACGCGCCCTGGTCACTGGAGGCTCAGGTTGGGTGCAGGCGGGGTGACTGTGGCCCTCTGTCCTCTCAGCACGGAGTAACTGAGGGGGACCAGATGCTTTTCAGCCTCGGACTCGGGCCAGCAGGGCGGTGGAACTGTGGCTCCTTCAGGCGGGACGTTTTTCTGTAACGTCTCTGCCTGTCAGTCCATCTGGAAGCCTCGCCCCACCCCTGACTGTCTGCAGAGCTGGCAGACCGCCACCACACAAGCCGCCACCACTTCCTCCGTCCTCCTTGGCAGACGCCACTAAGTGCTCACGGGTGGGGTCTGAACGCAGCCTCAGAATCCTTCTCAACACTTGCTGGGAGCTGCCATTCCAGACGGACCCTCCAGACCGCCGTGCAGCTGGGTGAGCTAGGAGCCGTCTTCTGAGTGGGCTCCTCATGGCTTGAGTGAAAACACAGGCCACAGCGACCCGAGTGTCCATGGTGACAGTCCCAGACAGCACTGGGCAGGGGCGCTGCAGGGCTCCTGGCTCACCTCCCTTGTTCCCAGGGGAGGAACTGCAGCTCAGAGGAGGGGAGTGAAGGGTGGCCGATGTGTGTCTAAACTGGCCCTGTAGGACTACGGGGAGCCTGTGCCCCATCTGGGAATGCTGCATTCTGGGGTCCCCTCCTGGGAATCACCTACGAGATTGACCTTAAAGGCTGGGAGAAGGGGCTGGCTCAGTGCCATAGTGGTTAAGGTTGTGTGCTCTGCTTCAGCGGTCTGGGGTTTGGCGCTTTAGATCCCGGGCACAGAACTACACATCACTCATCGAGCCATGCTGTGGCAGCCATCCCACATACAAAATAGAGGAAGATGGGCAAAGATATTAGCTCAGGGCCAGTCTTCCTCAGCAAAAAAAAAACAAAGGCTGGGAGGAGTGTGGCTGTGGGGGGCTTGGTGGCCTCAGTGCAGTGCTGCATCCCCTGAGGGCAGAGCGCATGCTCGGAGCACTGCATGAGTGCTGGTGCATGTCTCCACGCTGGTCCTCGAGTCTGTTTCCCCGATGAAGAGGCTCAGAGAGGCTGAGAGGCTTGTCCAGGATCCCTTGTTGGAAAACGCAGAGGAGGGCCAGGGTCAGCTCTTCTGTTCCTTCCCCTGAGCATCTCTACGGGTGCTGAGTGTCTGTGGGGGTTCCTTTGAACCCGCTTTATCCCCTTTGGGGTGTTTCTGCTTGTTAGAAAGAATCTCACGCTGTCAGGACCAAGGCTGAGGTTTTCGGTCACTGCCACGGGATACAGTAATGAAGACAGAGCATCTCTCAGAGTGGAAACCAGTCCCCACTATGGTCAGCCCGGAAGCATCACCTGGGACCCGTCAGAGGCTCAGCAGCTGTTCACGGAGATTCAACTGAAATTAGTCAGATTCACCTCTTTGCTAACAGCGCGTCTTTGCCCCGCAGATTGGCCTGGCTCGAGTCGTGTGCCTAAGAGACTCACGTATGCACGTCAGTCCTGTCACCGCAGCAGGTAGCACAAGGCCTCAAGTCCCCGAGGCAGCATGGCCAGTGCGGGCCCTGTGCAGGTGCGATGTCACTGTCGCTCCTTGACTGTGCTTAGTGGCGCTGGCGGACGGGGACGCGTTCACGGAGGGGACCGAAAGCGAGATAGAGGTTTCTGTCCCTGTGATCTATTGATGCCCACAACCCTGCATTTAGGGATTTAGAACAGCAATCATGTGACTGTATGTCCTGATTTCATGGGTCAGGCGTTCGGGCTGCTGCAGCTTGGTGGCTCCCCCGTGCCTCCTGGAGCTGAAAGGGGTCACTTGATGATACCCATCTGGCGGGTGGGCTGGTCCAGGGAGCCCAAGACCACTTCATTCACACGCCTCCAGCCTTGACGGGGCGACCTGAAGAGAGCACCAGGGTGGACTCTCCAGCCTGGCCGTTGCAGGGTCCTCGGATTGTCCCCTGGTGGCTGACCTCTTCCTGAGTGAGGAGGTCCCAAAGAGAGGGTAGAAGTGAGGAGGCATCTACCATCCTGTCCAGACGTACCACAAGCTCTCTTCTGCTGCCTCACTTCGAGCAAGAGCATGTCGTGGAGCCAGCCAGCACCCCGGGCCAGTGGGCGGGGGGGGCCGGCTGCCCCTGGCAATGGGGGGAGCAGTGGAGACCCTGCAGCCGTCCTTCATCCACCACCGCACAGGTTGAGCCTCTGGCGTGTGGGGCAGGGAGAGGATGGAGTAGGCAGGAGGCAAGGACTGAGTCCTGCAGGACCCCTGCTCAGCGCTCAGTGTCGCAGAGGGGTCCGGCTGTTTGGCCCATGTGGCCTTTAGAATCGCTCCCTGCCCTTCTCTGAGCCCTGAGAGGCTGACTCTGTGAGCCCGGGGCCCAGCGTCTCTCCCGCCGGAGGAGACAGGAGGCAGGAATTTGTCCTCCCAGCCCCATTGTGGTTTAGCAGTAGCTTGTTCCTCTCCCCATTCCCTTCTAGTACCCAACCCCGCCCCCATGCCATCCCCCATCCCCCCATCCCCCCTGCCCCCATCCCCTTGTCCCCTCCCCGGTTGGCCCAGGCCGTTGCCGCAGTGTCGGCCAGCCTTGCACCTTCCCTGCTGGTCTTGCCAGTTCCCCTCGGACACGTCCCCTCATCACTCCCTCTCCTCTGCCCTTCGCACTGCAGTGTTTCCCCACAGGTGCCTGACCCACACGGCACATTTAAAAATAGTCACGTGAGGGGCCGGCCCCGTGGCCGAGTGGTTAAGTTCTCGCGCTCTGCTTCCGAGGCCCAGGGTTTTGCTGGTTCGGATCCTGGGCGCGGAGATGGCACCGCTTGTTAGGCCACGCTGAGGCAGCGTCCACATGCCACAGCTAGAAGGACTCACAACTAAAACATACAACTATGTAGCGGGGGGGCTTAGGGAGAAAAAGGAAAAATAAAATCTTAAAAAAATATAGTAACATGATCATAGTTTCATAATAAAAGAACACGACAAAAATTTAATAATCTATTAGTAATAAATCAACCAATGCTAAAAGTAGCTTGTGACAATTGTCTTTTTTGGGAACTCCTAAGAGGTTACCAGGGATCTTTGGAAATTGAGGACTGTGTACTGGCGGTCGCTTCTTCTCCTGAATCCCCACGGCTCCTCAGGGCGGGTGCCTCCCATCCACCTTGGGAGCTGTGGCCCTGGGTGTGGCCGGCGGGCAGCGGCTTCTCATCAGGTTTAGGGGGCCTGAAGATCACCCCCTCCTCCAGACAAGTGCGGGATCCGGGTCCCACGTTAGGAGAGGCCATGGGGCCGTGAGGGGGGCTGGGTGGCGCCCAGGGAGGGAAGCTGGCACTGCCCGGGGTTACCGTGCCTTTATGCTGAGCCCAGACAGCTTTTGACGCTCAGCAGTCTGCCCGCATGGCCGTGTGGCTGTCACTACCTCTACTTTGCGGACGGGGACACCGGACCGTGAGTATGAAGCTTCTTGCCCAAGCCCCGCAGCTGGTCTGGAGGTCCTGCACGCTCACTGGGCCAAGCCCACTGCCCTTCTCGCCACCACCCCCTTCTTGCGATCCCGATGATGCTGAGATGCTGAGGGACACGGGCTGGGGACTAGCTTGGAATATGGGGAAACCCGGGATGGAGGTCAAACATCCTCCTGGGATGTAGGTGCTCAAGAAAGAGGGAGGGGCTTATGCCTGGCACCTTGTCTCTGCAGCGCAGCCTCAGGGACCACCCACCTGCAGACGCCCCTCCTGGTAGGAGAGCCCAGCTGGGTTGGCCCCAGGCTGCACTAGGCCACCGTGATGAATGCCAGCTCCTCTGGCTCCTTCAGCACCAAGCTTCTCCCTCTTCTGCTCATGCTGACATCTGGTGACCCAATCAGCCCTGTCTGGGGCGCAGGGAGGGAGCAGGGCCCCGCAGCCGGCTAGTCTAATGAAGGAGCCGAGGGGCAGGAAGGCTCCTCTGCGGTGGAAGCAGGTGCAGAGCGGCTTCCTTCCAGAAGAACATGAGGCTTCCACCTGGGAGGGGGGCAAGGAGGCTGTGTTGACGCCATGTCTGGGAGCCAGCCCAGGCTCTGATCCACCTGGAGCGTCACCTTCTCCTGTGAGTGCTCTGCACTGAGGCCACCCCACCAAGGAGCCAGGGTGACGCTGGCTGGTCTTGCTGCGTCCACGGTCTCCTCCTTCCGGGCTACGGCCTCTGAGTCTTTCGTCCTTGTCTTAGCACGTCTGTCTCTGCTTCTCCAATATCTGACAACACCCCGCCCCTCACTTCCCTGCCCCTCGGCACCATGCCTCTGGGCAGCTCCGTGTGGAGCCCGGTCCAGCTCCAGGAAAATGCTGCAGAGAAGGTTTGTCCTAATGTCACACTGTGACCCCGACACTGGTCCACACTTCGGGCCGGCCTGGGTGTGAGTCGGGGCTTCCCGCAGGCTGGGCATGGGGGCTGTGTGCCCAGACAGGGCTCCCCCCCAACTCTGGCCCGCTCCCCACACGTGCGGCTGCTTCCTGAGGACAGAGCCCCTCTGCGGAGTTGTCGTTCTCCCCCTTCTCAGCGGTCCCCAGCAGGCCCCCGGCTGAGTCCCGAGTCCTGTGAGCCTGTACAGCTGCCCTGCTAGCTGCCCCTCTTTCAAACTCTCGGGGCTCCTCTGAGGGGGATGTGGGGTACCGGGTTCTTTCCTTCTCCCTCCCGCCCTCCCTGACCCTCAGCTGTGGCAGGCCGGCGGGGGGAGACAGGAGAACGATGCTCTGTGTCACTGCAGCTGGGTGACCTCCACACAGGAGAGCGGAGGCAGCGAGCAGCGTTAGGAGGGCAAGGGGGGACATCGCGAGCATGAGAATTAAAGGTAACATTGAGGGAACTTTAACAAGTTTACTCTTCACTTCTACAAAGACACGTGTGAGCCCCCTTCCCTCTTCCGTACATCTCACAGACTTTGGGCAAACCGCATTGGTTATTCTTTAATGGTGTTATCTCTGAAAGTGGGACATCAGTCAGGGTGCACTGTGTGTCTGCAAGGCCTGTCCTCCTTGTTAAGATGATTTCTTTTCTGATAGAGACCAAGCCCCAGGCCTTCCACTCCCACCTGGCAGGGACGTTTGAGTATCAGAAATTCATCCCCGGAGGAATATGGCAGAGCAGGAGACGGCCTCCCTCTGGATTGTTCTTTAAAGCTTTCTGAAGGGTTCTTGGGTTCAGAGAACCTGGCTAGTTAGGACGGGCTGGCTCTAAGGGAAGCTTTGAGAGGTTGTCCTCTCCTCCTGCGGTGAGAAGACGTGTCTGCCTGTGCCCCGAGGAGCCTGCAGGATGGAGGTTGGTTTCTCAGGGGCAAACCCTCTCCGGGCCAGCCTGGTCCCGGCCTTCCGGCTGCAGAGAAAAGAACTGGCATGCATTTTGTCATCTGCAAACAGCTGTCACTGTAGTGAGGCCACCAAATGCTCTCCCCCGAGGTGCCCAGGGAGCTCTGCACACGGCATTCCTCAGACAGAACATGGAACCCGGACTGCAAGTCCAGCCCAGGCAGATGTGTGGGGCATGGCAGATCTGCAGTGGGAGGCGTGTGCAGCACGGCCCAAAGCCCTTCCTCCTTCTCGGTGGTTCTCCTGCTGCCTGCAGAGGAGCCGTGCAGAGGAGGGTGTGGCTGCTCCTGGCCCCTCTCCTGCTCTCTGGTCTTGGCTGGGCCAGCAGCAGGCTCCCTCCATCCCTGCTCTCACTGGCAGAACACCGAGTAACGACCCGCAGACCCAGAGGGGCCTCTCCCTGTCATGCTCCCTATTCATCACTTCTGTGGGTGAAGGCTGACGGTGATGGTCCTGCACAGGCTCTCAAATCCTGTCGCACATCAGCGGAGCCTGCCCATGAGGAGCTGTCTCCTGCACTCGGCAGAGGGGCCCTCTTTGCTGGGCTCGGGGACAACACTTCGGAGCCTCTGGACTCCTGCCCAGGGCGGGGCCAGGCAGGTCGTGGC
This sequence comes from Equus caballus, assembly GCF_041296265.1. Taxonomy (NCBI): domain Eukaryota; kingdom Metazoa; phylum Chordata; class Mammalia; order Perissodactyla; family Equidae; genus Equus; species Equus caballus. The sequence continues at coordinate 65,956,347 of NC_091706.1, read as the reverse complement.
GTGGCTGGGATTCATGAGGGCAGCTGAGAAAGAAGGAGATCTTGGAGGGGGCTGTGCCTGCCTGTGGAGCAGCTTCTTTCCTGGACCGAGTGCTCGCAAACAACACGAGAACAGAGGGAACAGCAGTGTCTGCCCGGGACCCACCTCTTGCAGGCAGCCACCTCCTCAGTTAACTGGGAACAAAATCGGAAGCAGTTGTGCAATGCAGCTCCTGTGCCATCACGGCCTCCTGTGGGCTCCTTGCTGTGTTTACGGACAAACGGTTCTGGGCAGCAGACAGGCATCTCAGAGGGAGTCCAGGAGCACACACACATTGCACAACCCAGCACGGTCTTCTGTCCCCTGTGCTGCAGGCCGCCAGGAAGACAGGCAGCTGACACCGGGCGGGCAGGCCACCTATATGCTGCCCCCAGGCTGAGCACGCATGGCGTGTGACCCAGCCTTGGAGGTGCTGTCTGGGTGCCCACGATACCACTCACTGTTGCCAGCCCCAGTTTCCCGTTCTGCCTGCGGTGCAGAGGAGAAGTCAGCATGCAGTGATTCGTGGCCACTGGGCACTCTGCCAGGCGGGGCATGACTCTCCTGTAGTTTCGGCTGCGGGCCCCAGGTGTGGACTGTAACCCGCTTACAGGTGGGAGAACGACTGGCTGGTGCCTGACTCTTGCCCTCCTCTCCTGGCCTGCCCTGAGCTGTGGCCAGGCTGTGACGAAGGAGGGGCTGGGGAGGCTCGGCAGGCGGGGAGCCGTGTGGCTGCTCTGTGGGCAGTTGAGAAATGTGCCCCTCAGGCCGTGTGGATGGTCCTTACAGGCGCCCATCCAACCAGCTGGGACCCAGTGCTGCGCTGGGTGGGACTGGTGGCCCCTTTGCCTTGCCAGCTCCTGCTGCCCGAGTCCCAGCATGACTTGTCGGAGGGAAGAGGCTGGAGAGGTGTGTCCTGCTCCCTGCTTCCATCGATTCCCTCTTTCTGGGCCGTGTGTGAAGCTGGGGTTGTGACCCCAGGCCCCGGGAGACCTGTCCCTCACGCGGCAAACAAGCCAAACCTTCCGCTCGGCAGCAGCTCTCGCAGCACCGGTGGGAGGTCCCGGCTTGGCCTTGGGACTCCACGTCTGTAAAGTACGATGTTACCCACACAGCTGCCACATGTCTGCACTCCAGGGCGGGCGGGAAGAGGAACAGGACGTGGACGAGACTCTCGAGGCAGAAGAAGGCTTCTGAGAGGGTCTGGGACCCACTGGGATGTCAAGACAAAGGACCAAGCTGCCCCCCCCACCAGTGCACTAAGAAAATGGTGCAAGAATCCCCAGAACGAGGCTTCCACGCCACACTCTTCCCTCACCTGGTCCCCAGCAGCTGCTGCCACTCACCCCCTGGGGCTTCTGTGAGCCGTCTGGGCACCTCTGGGAAGTCCTGGGGGTCCCCGTCACTGCACCCTGGAAGGTTCTGAGCCACTGGCTCAACAGAGTGGGGCTGGAGGGAAGAGCAGGGTCCCCAGGGCTGAGGGGGTGCCTCCGTGTGTGCCATGCCCCTCCTGGGTGGGTGGTCATTCTGGCCTTGCCCCTCCCCCTGGGGTCTGTGAGTAAGGGAGGTGGCTCTGGTGCTGTTCTGCTCCACACAGCACGTGGCCCTGTAGAGACGTCAGTTTCCCAAACCAGAGCATCCCCCTGGAGTACACAGTCCTCTGATTAAGGACCAGCTTCGCATCAGGAAGCCAGAGCCTGAATCCACGCTCTGCTGCTACCAGCTGCATGACCTTGGGCACATTAGTTACGTGACCTTGGGCACACTAGCTGCATGACCTTGGGCACACTAGCTGTATAAACTTGGGCACACTAGCTTCTTGGGAGGAGAATATTGCCTCCTTCGTAGGCAGTTCTGAGACACAAATGGGAGAACATCTATGCAAGCCCCAAGCTCAGTGAATTTCAAACACCGTCAGCTCCTTTTTTCCTTGTTGAAGGAGGAAGATGAGTGAAAGCGGCTTTTAGGAAAAGCCTTGGGGAAGAGCCACAGGCTCCCCTGCGGAGGGCTCTGTCAGCGGGTGGGGGCCGCTGCAGTGTCTGGCATCGGTTGGCCTGAGAAGCAGCCATGAGCAAGAGGAGGCAGAAGCTGCAGTACCCAGACGCTGTGCTGTGTTCAAAACGAGGACCAGAGCTCCTTCCCAGGAGCCCGCTGTCCAGGTGGGTGAGGTGGCTCATTTCAGGAAGGCCCCAGGCTGAGCCAAGCTTCCAAGTGTGAGTGGCCTGCTCGGCGCTGGTGCCCCTCAACAGGGCCTGGAAATCCAGAACAAGTGAGTGCCTGAGACACTGTACACAGGGATGGGTGTCAGGAAGCAACGGCCAATCTGCTGTCACTGAACTTTGCTCTGGGACCGGGTTGAATTTTCACGGCAAATGGCAGGTGTGAAATTCACCTGCTGATGGGCATTCTAAGACTTGTCAGGCTGTGTTATGCCATGGAGGGCATGGGCTGGGGTTCTCGGGGCTCCTTGCAGCATCGGAATCACATACCTCTGATAAACGCAGATTCCTGGGAGCCCGCACAGAGATTCTGGTGGGGCCAGGGCCTGGGTATCTACATTAACACCCCTTCCCAGATTTGGAACCACTGATGTAGACAACGAAGAGAAAGAATGGGGCAAGGAGGTCTTCTCTCCAAAATCTAACTATTGGGGACCCTGCGGGGGGTGCCATGTCCAATCTTCCCAGACCCATCCTCAGGGCCTCCCAGATGCCCACCATGCTGCTGAGCAGCTGCACAAAAGAGAAAGCCTCTGGCCCATCTCTCCGAGCCTCTCCTCTCTTGCTCCGAAAACTCCCCCTGGTGTAACCCCACGGAGGCTGACTTTCCTCCTCCTGCAGCATGCTCCCGGTCATGCTTGAGGACGTGGGCAGGGTACGACACCCATGCACACCTTGATCAAGTCCTGATCATGCACGGAGCCTGAGCTGTGCAGGTGGCCCTCCAGGACACTGCTCGGAACGCTGTGTTCAGGCCTGCACGTGCTCCTCTGCCACCTGGAGAACCTGTCTGGCCACTCTCATGAGGACAGGAGCCAGAGGGAGCTGGCATGGGACCGCCCCCTCTACACACACACCAGCTCCCTCTGCAGAGACCGGGAAGGCCCCGCCCTCCCCAGGTGAGCTCAGGTGAGCTGCAGTAGCATCTGTGACACGGTTCTGGGAGAGTCTTCCAACCTGAGGAGCCCACAGAGCCCCCATGCTCCTGCCAGCCCTGCCCGGCTCTTGGCACCTCCACTCCCAACCTCCCCTCTCCCCCGGTGGGTGTGTGCCAATCTTAGTCTCCTTTAAAGGCTGAGAAACCGGTCCCAAGGAGGTGCAGGGTGGTGAGTTTTCTTGCTCAAGTTCACGATTGCTGTCAGCAGGTATTGGATCCAGCGTGGCCCTTGCCAAGCGCTCCAGCCAGTAGACCAGACGCCATACCCAGAGGGATTTGACACCCAGTGTTTATTTCCCATGTTCTGATTTAAATGTGCGTCACAGCCTGCACTCAGCCTGGCGCTCCTGCTGCAAACGTTCACTCCACGAGCAGCTTGAAGGCGAGGGCTTTTTCCGGTTCATCGGCTTATTTGATGTTTGGTGGGAGCCCCGTGTTGTCGGTGGAATGTGGTGTTTCTGATCTCAGCAGGGAAGTGACTTGAATAAGGTTAGAGATGCCAGTAAACCCAGTTTTGAGTCCGGGTTCGCAAAGGACTGATTTTGTTTCTTCACTGCCAAAGGCTACGGGCCGCAGCCTTGCGCCTCCACCCTTACGGGACGACTGTCTTCACCTGTCAGACGGGCACAGCCAGAGCCTCTGTTCACCGAGGCCATCAGCAAATGTGGATTGGTTTATTCCCAATGGGGCGAGGAGACCTTGTCCCGTCTGCACTATTAAATTCAGGAACTCAAGGGTGCCACTGAAAGGAAGATGCTCAGTGCTGAGGGCTGTGGGCAGGGGAAGGAGGAAAAGGGTCAGTGGGATCTGGTTGGCAATCCCTAGGTGAGGCAACCCTGTGTCTTTGGGGTCTCACTCATGGATGGGATGGATGGACGAGGTCCACGGACCACATTTAGAGGAAGGTCAGGCAGAAGGCTTGTCCCTTGTCCCTCGTGCTGTGTCAGGACTATTCTCCACCCAAGGACGGCCAGTGGCAAGGCCCAGGAAGGGCGCAGCCCACCTCTGGCAGAACTTCCACTTGCCTGGGTCCAGTGCAGCCTGAGGGATATGGATGGACTTTGCAAGTTCCAGCCCGGGGGATCACGAAGAGCAGTAGAGACGCTTCCATCTGACTCCTGCTCAGCTGGTTGCTGCCTGCCCGGTTCCAGGCTTGGTCGTCTGGCTCTGCTCAGCCTGCTCCATCACCTGTGAACAGAGGCCACGTCAGCTTCCATTTGTCGACGGCTGTGTGCTCCCCAGGCCTCGTCGCGCTCTGTCCTCCCAGCAGCCCTGGGAGCTGGCATCACCTCTCCTCCATTTCCCACACAGGGGAGGCAGAGATTGGGAATGCTGTCCATGCCCCACGACGAGGCAGTGGCAGAAGTGGTCTGTCTCACCTGCAGGCCTGCGTGGATTGCTCCTCCACGCGGCCTTGCCCCACACCTGGTTCTGGTGTAAGGAACAAAGAGATGACCCACGAACACCTGTGGAGGCAAGGGTCACGGCGGGCTGTCGGGGAGTGACAAGGCTTCCTGGGTCAGAGCCATGTCAGCCAACCTGTAAATCTTCAGAATCTAACATACGGGCACCAAGGACGGGTGCGTCATTTACAGATTCTCTGCTGGGGTATGAGGGACTGCTGGAGCGTCTGAGCTGGCCTGGGCCCACAGAGCTGGGAGGGTCAGCGTGCTGGAGGCAGACACTCACAGGCTGCCCTGCTGGACCCGACACACCCAGAGAGTTACTGACCTTTTGTGGACGGGCCTTCTGCTGTGTAGTCCAGGTGGTGACAAAGGGGACTCGGCGGGTCCACAGAAGGCCCTACCCCGGGACTGAGGCTTCAAAGACTCAGAGGACAGATCCTTAGAATCATTATGGGACGTGCATAGTGCAAGGGCTGGACCCTGTCCCCTGTGGGCTGATGCTGATGCTGATGCTGGCCTTGGTGCTCACAATACGAAAGATCTGCAGTGGGTTTCAGAGGAGCTGGAAATCCAAGGGGTGTTTTTTGGTTGAAACAACGATCGTTGGGACTACTGGTATATTTTGTGGGTGGGGTTGGGGACACATGAAGACAGTCCCACACAAACAGAACAACACTGTGGCTCAAACTGTCTGTGGCAGCTGCTGATTTGGGCGGAAGACCCACATGGATGATGTGGGTGTGGCACCCACGTCCACGTCTGTCACGCATCATGCCTTTCTCGCATGGTCGTGACACACCGGGAACTTCCCAGATATGCAGCTGCGACTGATCTTAAGGGAAGATCTAGGCTCTGTTTTGCCCAGAGCTTTGTTTATAATTTCAGGGAAACACTGCACCAACAGCAATGCCGTGCCCGGGACTGGACGCACCGAAGCCACACCCACGGTCAGGCTCCTCCCACCTGCTACAGCCTCAGACATTTCACGTTGGATGCAAGCATCCAAGGATTTGACTGTGTCGTCTCAGGCGCTTGTCCCAAACACTTACTATTGACAAGTTATTATAATCAGTTTTCTTTCATACTGCCATCAAGGCATTTTATATTCTATCGTCTATCTCTCTATCATCTATCATCTATCCAATTTACCTCTATCTATCTATCTACGCACGTTTCTATCATCTATCTGTCTCTTGATCTATATTTACCTCTATCTATCTATCTGTCTGTCTGTCTATCATTTATCATCTATCCATCACCTATCTGTATCTATCACCTATCTATCATGTTGCTGTAGATACATTGTATTATCCAAGAATTTCCCGTCAGGACGGTAAAAGAGGTTGAGAATATTTGTTAAGGAAGGGTCTGACTGACCCACCTTGCACATGTAAATTGCTGCTGGAGATGGCCCTGCAGCGCCACCCCCCTCGGGCCAGCCTCCCTGTTGGAAATGTCGCCACACCTGCACCAGGCCTGCTCTGCCGTTGTTTGCCCCTGCTTTGCAGGGGACGCCAAGGCCAGCCACATTGGGGGACCGCAAGGAAGGTTTACTGCTGAACCTGAGGGCAACTCCGGGCCCCCAGGCTGCTGGCCTGGGCCCTGGGCTCTGAGGGGACAGGCCCCACGTCAGGGCCGATGCATCTGCTCCCCGCAGAGCCCCACGTCCAGCAAGTTCCCGCAGTTGGCAGAGTGTTTGCTTACGGGGGTGTTCAGTGGTGTTTGGACTGTGTGTTGACAGAGGACGATAAGAGGGGAGGATGGGATGGGGGAAAGGTGGGCTGGCTCAGCTCAGTGGGCCCCCAAAGGCCTGCTGGGCCCTTGAGTTCTTCCCCGTGTTTCGGAGGGAAGACAGAAGGCCGGCAGAGCCACTTCCTGTCTGATCCAGGGTCCCCTCTCAGAGGTGGGGCTTTCATGTGCGATGAAGACCCAGCTGGCCTTAACAACTTAGCCTCTGTGGCTACTCTGGTGTCCTCACTGTGGGTGAGGAAGGTGCCTGGTTTCGTGTTGACGCCACGACCAGCTTTAAGCACAGTTCCAGGAAGGGGTCCACACTGCTGGGAACAGAATCCTGGAAGTAAGTGCAGAGCCCCCCAGGAGACCCCTTGGCCAGACGTCCTGCCTTTGGTGGTGTCAGTTCTGGTCGGTTTGGTCAGCAACAGCAGCCAGACTTGTTCACTAATGGTCACAGCACGTCCATCCCCGGAGGATTCTCGGTTGAGCAATGTGCATGCAGGCTGCCAATGGTCATCACGGAGTCCAGCAGACAGAATCCTCAGGGAAACCCTGGTATGGAGGGGGTGTGTGCATGTGTACAAGCGTGTGTGTGTTTGCAAATGTGCACACTTGTGCATACATGTATATGCATGTGCATGGATGCATGTGTGGGCGTATACAAGTGTGTGCGTGTGCGTCCAGGGGGTCATCCGAGGCTTGGGACGGAGATGGTTGGGCCCCCAGCAGCCCTTGGAAGAAAGCAGTGAGTCAGCAGGATTCATGGGACCTGGCTCTGGCCCCAGGAGGCATTTGCAGGCCTCCATTCCTGTCTTCTAGGCTCTTCCATCAAACCAGTGGGCACATCTCCTGCTCCCGTTGGAAAGACAGGTCGGAGCAAATGTAACTTGACGTATTCCTGGGGCCCGGCTCCTGGGTGGGTCTGCAGCTCCCCCCACACCTGTCAGTGACATGCACGATGCCCAGCATGGGTGGTGGGCAGTGAGGCTGCCCTGAGACCCCCGCCTTCCCCGGGCCCTGGGCCCCTTCTCTGTGCACACGGGCTGGGATTCAGAACTAGAGCTCTGTGATGTGCAGGGCAGCACCCTGTGTGGCAACGCATTAACACTCTTCGTGAAGCGAAGCTCGTAAACCAAGCCTAGTGTCCCCATGGCCAGGCTGAACTTTGTCTGCAGACAAGTTATGGAACAACTTTTGGTTCTCAGGGCTTTTTGGATTTTGAACGGCTGATGGGGAATCACAGACCCGCAAAAATAAACTCTGTTGACACAACTAGACTTACAAGTCGGACCTCGGGCTTTACCGGCACACTGTGTGTGTGTGCGTGTGCGAGTGTGCCTGCTCTAGGCCTCAGGATGGTGGTGGGGTCAAAAGTCACCCTAGATTAGCCCCCTCCTCGGGCCCTGCCTACAGCCGCCCAGCTGCCGCCCCGCCCCCACCTGACTCGGTGGCAGATGGCCCCTGGCCCAGGGGGGGGCGGCTGGGTTGGGGGCAGGGAGGCCAGCGCTAAGATCTGGGCTCTGAGGCTGCCAGCCCCCTCCTCTCCTTCCTGCTGGCTCCCCTCAGCCAGGAGAGCCTGAAATGCTCAGTAGCTACTGAGACGGGGCCTGGGCTAAAGTGGGGACTAGGGGACATGCTGTGGCTGCTGTCAGAGGAGAGCAAGGCGGGGGCACCCTGTGGCCAGCGGGAGGGTGGGTCATCCTGTTGATAATCCGGGGCAGGGTGGGTGCCCTTGCAAGGACGGCGGAGCACGTGGGTCAGAGGTGCATTTAGCAAAACAACACCCACATAAGTGCCAGCTTCGGGACTGGTGCAGACATCAAGCTCTTAGAAGGGCATGGGAGGCGGTGGTGTCTGGGGGTCTGAGGGGGGTGGCTTGTTTGTCACAATGTCACACTATGCTTGTCCCCCTGGGGTCCCCAGAATGTGTCCCCTCTCAGCAGAGCGCCGGGGCTGGGCCGACCTCCTGTGCTCGCGTGTGCTCAGTGACAGGGGCATCCTAGAGGGGAAAGCGTTGGGGGAGGCTGCCCTTCACGTGGGGCCTGGAGGCTGGGGGACACCAGAGGGTGGGGCTGCGTGATGTCACCAGGGATGCTGACTGCAGAGAGCCCACTGGCCCTGTGTCCTGAGCTCAGTGGCTTCAGGACATCTGAGATGTGGACTGTGACAACTCACGGCCCTGGCCGGAGGGGCTGTCATATCCTCCCTGTGAGTCCCAGGTTGAGTTTTCTATCCCCTCAGACACACAGGGCCTACAGTTAGCTTCAGGCTAATTTAAACAAAAACACTGAGACGTGATCTTTTTGCACAAACTGAGATACATGGTATGTATCACTTTGTGGGCCATTTGACCCGTCCCTGGGCAACAGAAGCACTGCGGGATGGAAAGCCTTCTCAGGGGCTGGGGTTGTAGGAAAAGTTCTGGGTTTATGACTCTCCTGTGAACACGGGAGAAAGTTTGAGGGCGCTGCTATGGGAAAGATTCCCTGGCTGGGATCCAGAGTCTGGGAACTCCTTAGGATTCTTTCTTTTTTTTTAGTTGGAGATTAGAAAAACAAAGCTTTTAAAATATTTCTGAAATACACTATACATACAAAAGAGTGTATCTAACTTATGTGACCATTGGAAAGAACAATAATAAATAAAGGCACAGCCGTGGAGCCCACACCCAGGTTAATGCTGGAACGTTCCGCTTGCCTCGGAGCAGTCCCGGCACATCCTCCCTCCTGTGTCACTTCAGCTTGGGTAACCGCTGGCCTGAATTCTGTGGTAATCCTTGTCTTGTTTAAAGTTTTACTGTGTACAGATACGTTGCTAAGCAATAGATTGATACATTTTGCCAGTTTTTGAAATTTCACAAACAAAAATCATATTGCATAAATTCTGTGACTTGCTTTTTTCTGCTCACGAGATTTGTGCATGTTGAGGCACAGACTTGTCAGTCAATCACTTTCACTGTAGGAATTATTTGGATTGTTTCCAGGCTTTTTTTGTTGGAAACAACGCCCTTCTAAATAACATTTAAGGGCACAGATCCCAGAGTGTGGCGGCTTTGGTCCAAATTCTGGCCACCCAGTTCCTGCTGTGTGACCTTGAAGTCAACTCACCTCTGTGCTCCAGGTGCCACACTTGCAAAATGCAGATAACAATAGCGTGTGCATCAAGGGGCTGTAAGGAGGACTGAGTGAGCTCATTTAGATAAAGCACTTAAAATGGAACCTGTCATGGGGTCAGTTTAAAGGTTAGATATGATGATGATGACAATATGATGGTGGTTGTGGTGACAGTGATGATGATGGTACTGATGATGGTGATGATGATGGTGGTGGTGATGGTGGTGGTGGTGGTGATGGTGATGATGATGGTGGTGGTGATGGTGGTGATGGTGATGGTGATGGTGGTGGTGATGGTGGTGGTGATGGTGATGGTGGTGATGGTGGTGATGGTGATGGTGATGGTGATGGTGGTGATGGTGGTGGTGGTGGTGATGATGATGGTGGTGGTGATGGTGGTGGTGATGGTGGTGATGGTGGTGGTGATGGTGATGGTGGTGGTGGTGGTGATGATGATGGTGGTGGTGATGGTGGTGGTGATGGTGGCGATGGTGGTGGTGATGGTGGTGGTGATGCTGGTGATGATGGTGATGGTGGTGGTGGTGGTGATGGTGATGATGGTGATGGTGGTGGTGGTGGTGATGGTGGTGGTGATGATGGTGATGGTGGTGGTGGTGGTGATGGTGATGATGGTGATGGTGGTGGTGGTGGTGATGGTGGTGGTGATGCTGGTGATGATGGTGATGGTGGTGATGGTGGTGGTGGTGGTGGTGATGATGATGGTGGTGGTGATGGTGGTGGTGATGCTGGTGATGATGGTGATGGTGGTGGTGGTGGTGGTGGTGGTGATGGTGGTGGTGATGGTGGTGGTGATGATGGTGATGATGGTGATGGTGGTGGTGGTGGTGATGATGATGGTGGTGGTGATGGTGGTGGTGATGGTGATGGTGGTGGTGGTGGTGATGGTGATGATGGTGACGGTGGTGGTGGTCATGATGGTCTGGAGGGGATGGTAATGATGGCAACTCCTTGGGTACAAGTGCAAAAAAGTCCTTTTATATAATACGCTTAGGCCCCTTTTTTATTGAAACTTTCATTTGGTTCCCTTCTCTGAGCAATAATTCCTTCCCCATCTCCATCCTCTTCCCAGCATCTGGTCTGCCCCAGGGCTTCTCTGAGCAAGGCTTTACCTTCCTGGCCTCTCTGGCTGACCAAGCTGAGGCTAAGGAGGGCCTGGGTGGTGAGTTCTGGTGTCAGGGTGCTCCCGGTGTGATGTGAAGTGGATGTGCTGAGGGCTGTGCCCGGGACACCAACAACATCGCCCATGTAGATGAGAACCTCAAAGTAGCAATCAGAGAAGGAAAGCCTGCAGGAAGAGGCCATGTGGGACACTTGGAGCGGGAGCCTGGAGATGGGATCTTTTGAAATTAGGGGGCGGGTCCCAGAAAGACATGCACTTGGAAAGGGACATGCCATCTGGCAGGACTCATTAGGGCCTTTGCAATCCATGAAGAGAAGCCAGAATTCAGAGCCAGAACCATTAAAAGTGTCTCATCCAGGGCCCGGCCCATGGCCGAGTGGTTAAATTTCTGCATGCTCCACTTTGGTGGCCTGGGTTTGTGGGTTCAGATTCTAGGTGTGGACCTACTCTGCTCACTAGCCATGCTGTGGCAGTGTCCCACATACAAAATGCAAGAGGATTGGAACAGATGTTAGCTCAGGACTAATCTTCCTCAAGCAAAAAAAAAAGAGGAGGGTTGGCAACGGATGCTAGTTCAGTGTGAATCTTCCTCAGCAAAAGGAAAAAAAATCTCATCCAATGGCATTTACCAACAGAAGAGGATAGTAGAGGGAGGGTGGGGCAGCAGCCCCATCTGTATGTCCCTTCCATAAGTCCCGCTTGCTAGCTTGTGCCAGGCACCACCCTAGACCTAGAGGAGAACGCAGCAACAAGGCACCCACATCCTCTGCCACTGGGAAGCCAGTCAGTGAATAAGGTGAGTGAGATGACACATGCACTGGGAGGGTAGTGCAGGGCATGGGAGGGGTGATGGCTGGACGGCTGCATAGATGGAGCCCAGAGAAAGCCTGTTTAAGGAGCTGATGTCAGCTGGCCCTGGAATAAGGAAGAGGCACCATTTTGGGATGTGCAGGGCCCGGGAAACAACTGTAGGCCACTGGTAGGAGAAAACTCGGGGTGCTCGTGAAACCCAAAGAGCCCCTTGGGAGGGAGAGCAGGCAGGGCTGGGAGAGGGCTGCGTGTGAAGCAGCCCAGTGGTATGCAAGAACCAGAGTTGCCAAAGGCTCCTGGGTTTGGGCAGGGTCAGCCAAGCCCTCCTCCAGGTTGGAGAGTGGAGAGCTGGCATGTGGCCCCTACGTCCTCTGCCCTTGGTGGGGGGAGGTAGCTCCCAGGACGGTACCTGGAGATCAGACCCAGAACTCCCTGGCCTTGAGGGTTTGTCTGCAGGACCAGAAATATTCCTGCTTGAATGCACTGCCTCATGACGTGTCTAGACACAAGGAGAGAGGGAGACTGATTGGGGAGAATGGGCCAATCGTGTCCTTCACAGATTCCTATGTTGGAGTCCTGACCCCTGGTACCTAGGATGTGCCCTTATTTGGAGCTAGGATCTTACAGACGTAATCAGATTCAATGAGGTTATTAGGGTGGGCCTCAGCTTCATGTGACTGGTGTTTTTATAAGTAAAGGAAAATTTGGAGACAGACAGATACACAGGGAGAAGGCCGTGTGAAGATGAAGGCCAAGACTGGGCTGATGCATCTACATTCCAAGTAACAGCAGAGATCGTCAGCAGCCCCAGCAGCTGGGAGAGCAGCCTGGAGCAGACCCTCCCGCACAGCCTCGGAGCGAACTAGCCCTACCGACAGCTGGATCCCGGGCTTCCAGCCTCCAGAACTTCGAGACAATACACTTCTCTTGTTTAAACCACTAGGGTATGGTACCTTGCTACAACAACACTGGGAGGCTAGTGCAAATAATTCAAAAGAGAATTCCTCCAAATTGGAAAGGTTCTTATCCTCATTGGGAGATTGACTTTTTAAAAACTGCTCTTTAATCACTATTAAATTTTTCCTCAAAGAATTTGTGCTGCTTTAATACTCAGTGTTGAAAAGAAGCAACCTAGACGAAACCACGTTAGGCAGAATTTGAGGGTGGCCAACGTTGCAGAATTCACTGAAGTCCTCCTGTTTGCGGTGCCTTTTGAAGTCACCATGACACAGGTGGAAGCTGCACGAAGATGCTGCTCCCCGTCGCTTTATTGACGGGATTATGACATTGGGTGGGGGGCAGAAACAGGCTATTTCCAGCATCTCATTTATCATGAAGCTGCCACCAGCATTTGTGGCTACATTGTCACGTGCACATGGTGGCAAGGTTTATTGAATGAATGGGTTATAAGGATCTGCCTGGAAAAAACTGAGGTCTTTTGACTGTAATCTGGAAGAATCGTCAATTCTACCGCGTTCTTTCTGGCAGACCTCGGCGCGTGTGTAATACGTGTGCTTATTTTGTACCTCTGCATCTTAAGCAATGGGCTGGACTAAAATTAGAAAGTTTGCATGAATGTTTTTTTGAAATAATGTTTGTCCGGTATGGAGACTGGAAGCTCATGAAGTTGCCAAGGCTGCAGTCTCGCTTGCTTGAAAGCAGAAGTGCCAGATGGGCCCCTGATGGGGATTTTGACCATCCGGACTGGCAGAGAGCCCACCCCAGGTCTGCGCTTGATTTTGGCCAAAGTGGCTACAGCAGAGCAGAAACTCACGGGTGAAACCCAACGACACCAGTTCTAAGAAGCGAAAGATTATCCTGGGGTCATCTGGCAACAAGAGCTAAAAGGAGAGGGGGATGTGGAGCAGGGGAGCAAGGAAGAGGACAGGGTATTCCAACCTCCCGCTTGGCATTGCACCACCCTGAAAACAAGGGCAGCCTTTCCACAACCACAGGTGTAAGCTGTGCCTTCCGTGGAGGGGCCATCCAGGGCTGACAAGTGCTCATTCCATAAAGCTGTGCAGATGTCACAGGGCCTCAGGGGCGCAGCCAGGGAGCACGCTCCCAGATTGTACATCCGGTGTGCTCATGCCTAGTCTGCTCATCTGCAGTGTGCTCATCCCCAGTGTGCTCATCCCCATGTACTCATCCCCATGTACTCATCCCCATGTACTCATCCCCAGTGTGCTCATCCCAGTGTGCTCATCCCATGCATTCATCCCAGTGTGCTCATCCCCATGTGCTCATCCCCAGTGTGCTCATCCCCATGCACTCATCTGGGGTGTGCTCCTCCCCAAGGTACTCATTTCTGATGTGGTCATCCCGAGTGTGCTCATCCCAGTGTACTCATCCCCAGTGTGCTCATTATCAGTGTGATGTCCCTCATTTTCTCGCCCGTATGCACGCATCTGTTTTAAGCCTCTTATCCAACATTTCCCAGGGGAATCTTAACAGTCTCTACCTTTATTTCCACGTAAACATAATTCGATTGAGTTTTAAGCTACTTGCGTTGAGATCAAAGCGAAGCTTTGAATAGAAGGAAGTCGTGCATGCCTTCCTTAGTCACATGTCCCTGTGGTCAGAGAGATCAGTGCTGGGGGGCTGGGCTGGTCAGAGTCAGGGGTCCCAGGTGAGTGAAGATGTCCTGGGTCAGTGAAGTCTCCTGGGGGCGGCAAGGATGTGCCACTGGTTGACTTAAAACCAGTGTGCGGAGAACCCAGCCCTCTCCTTCACTCCCAGTGCTTTGGGAGGAGCGGCAGCCGCTGATGATGGGAGGGGTCCTCAGCGTCCATGGTCAGCTCCTGCTTCCCCCGCCCGACAGCCTCGAGTTCTGCCCGGCAACCAGGCCACCCTCCATCTGCCGTCTGGAATAACGAGCTCACCCCGCTGCTGCTGGCACAGGCCACCTTCATTCTCCTATTCACTGGGTTGCCCTTTCAGCTTCCCATTGTCCCTTGCTAATGGCCTTACAAAGTGCCTGCCTGTTACCTTTCCTCCCCGCTGGCCTGGCGGCCCTGGAGGAAAGCCGCAAGGGCTCCTACTTGGCAGGAATGCGGGCCTGGTGCTCTGGGATGCAGGTCGTCCCTCTGGGCCATCACTGCAGTCATTAGCTTGGCAGTAAGTGTCACAATATTTTATGGAGCATCCCCTCCCCACCCCCTGCAATCTGGCCAGGTCGCCACATGGCCTGTCTTCTGTGTCTTTTTGAACCCCACCCCACTCAAGCGCATGGCTATCCCCGTGCCTGCGACAGATGGCCTGGGTGCCTGAGGTGGGTTGGAGGCTGTGGCCGGGCCCTCCATTCACTGACGATTTCCCCATCACTCCCGAGAGGAAAGGCGACAGGGCAGCAATGGCCGGGGGACTCAAGTGCTCTGAGGCTGGACTGACTTAACCCTGTCTGGGCTGGGCGTCAGGTTCTGTGGGGAGAGGAGCCGGCAGAGTTGGCCCTTTCCCGGTGGTCTTCTTATCTGCCTGTGTAGCTGAGGGCGCAGGAAAGCAAGAAAGGGCAAACCAAGCTCTCGGGGGAGAAAGAGAACTCCTTTCTCCTGGGGGAGTCTGCAAGCTTGGCCGTGGTGCGCGATCGCAGCCTTCAGCAACGTGTCCTATGATGATGTCAGCAATACGTGTCCATTGTCCTTCCAGCTTAGCTCTAGCAACGGAGCCCAAACAGAGGGATACTTTATCTGAAGAGGAGATGTCGGAGACAGAAACTACAAGGACCCCATCCTGAGTTATAAAAATGTTGGCTGCATCCAGCTTTCCGGGGAGATTTTGGCCTCTGTAGGGGGCTGTGGGACGAAGGCCAGGGGAGCTGACGCACCGGCCACTGCCCTCTCGACGGCCAAGCTCTGACCTCCACAGGCTCCTAACCCAGGACAGACCATCTGCGGGCGGTGGTTCCCTGTGGTGCACGTGTGGGCACGTGTGTCAGCCTGCCCCCTGTGGAGGCCAGAGCACGAGTCCCAGACGGCTGCTGGCTTTGTTGTCGGAGTGTGCAGCTTTCTCCAGATTTGCAGATCTGAAAAGCAGTGACACGCTGTGTCAGATCCGCCCCCAGTCCAGGCACGTGGCTGCATCGAGCATGCAAATGAGTCGGACGCTTGCCCATGGCCCAGGGCACACGAGCCAGCTGCCCCACCCCCTTGGGAGGCCCGGCAGGTGCCACGCAAGGCAGGTGTGCGGCTCCCCATATGCTCTGGCTGGGGTCGGGTTTCTGCTGGCCTCTTTCAATTCACCACCAGGTGAGATACAGTGGGTGGAAAGGGGCCCGTGGCGGCCTGTGGATGCATGAGGCACCTCTGCATGTGTGTTTGCTCTTTAGTGACAGTAGTTTTGTTTGTAACTTAGGCACCAGGATAGCCCTGAAAGCCTGGCCATGGCAGGCAGAGAAGCCACAAAAGTCAGGGCGGGGGAGGTGGTGCTGCAGTCCACTGTCAGGAGCCTCCGAGCTCGAGAATTCTTTCTAAACTCCTCTGCATCTTAGAGAGCTCCATTTAGGGTGGAGTTAGGTCCGTGCCGTCCAAATGTACCGTCTGTCTCCGCAGAACCCGGGCTCTGGCTGCAAAGGCAGCTCAGCCAGGGCTGCCCTGCTTTGCTCCCCTGCAGAGCCCCCTGGGAGCTCTAAAAATCCCAATACTTAGGCTGCATCCTCAAGAATGAAATTGGACCCTCGGGAAATAGGCCCCAGGGATCTGTGTTCTCGTGTGCTGCCATGTCTGAGAACCCACAGTTTAGAGCTCTGCTACTCGGCACAGTGACCACTGGCCGCATGTGGCCACTTACATTCAAGTTAATTGAAATAAAACAAAAAATTAATTTTTCAGAGCCCAGTGGCTGAATCGGGCAGTGCAGAGAGAGGACATTTTATCACTGCAGGAAGTGTGATGGGCAGCACGGCTGTGGACTGTCCTCCCATGCCCACTTTCACAAGCGGGACGCCAGGGCCCAGGGAGGCGACCCGGAGCTCAGGGTGGTGGGCTGGCCTCCTGAATCCTCATTCCCCAGGGATTAGGCTGCTGGGGTGCAGGTGTGCCAGAGAAAGGCCTCCAGAAAACCCAGCGTGCACACACAAGCCACCCAGAACTGTCTCGTGGAGCCCCCTTCAGAGGGCCGGCCAGCTTCGGTTGGCCTCAGTGACGTGGATTTCCAGGGGATCCTTTTGTGCCCTGGTCACATAAGCATGAGGGACCCCTTGCCCCACACCAGACTTATTGCAGTGGTTCCCGAAAAAGCGTGGATGCAAGTAAGCAGCCCCCCGAGGATGCCACCGTGAGGCCTGGCCGTGAGTGCGCTGCCACTGTCTCCTGTCTGGGTCTCGCCCTGCAATTTATCAGTGATCGTTTTTCCAGCACAGGGATAATGACACACGCCGGGGATCTCTGAAACGGAAGGCTTAGTTCTCAAATGAGCCAGAGTGCAAACCCAAGTGCTCAGCGAAGGGGCTGGGACAGAAGCAGAGCTGGGAGGGGCCTTCCTGCAGGCAGCATTTCACAGCACGTGCTGCCAACTGTTGCAAAAAGAAAACACCCCCCCCTAAGAAGAAGAAAGAGAGGGGAGATGTCCATATTACTGCAGGCTGCGGCCTCCCTTCTCCTCCGTCATTGTTCCCCGAGCCGGCAGCAGGCCCGCGACAGCTGGGTATCACCAACAGCTGCTTTTTCCTGGGGTGAAATGAAAAGATTAGGGGATGTGGGCACGTGCTGGCCTCAGGAGCCCAAACAATGCTTGATTTAGGGTGAAACTTGTCTGGGGAGGCTGACAAAGGAGGAGGCTCCAAGTTGGCCAGGGGTCAGAGGGGGGGCTGGCTCTGCCAGAGACAAAAGGGCCGATGGGAGGGGGGTGCAGGGGGTGGGCGCAGAGGGCTGGGGGCCCGGCCAAGTGAAAAGCAGCAGCTGCTCCTGCTCCAGAAATTTGAGACGGGTCTTTTCACAAACACAAATGCGGAGAAGAATAGGGGGCCACGCTTAGCTGAAATGACTCGTTTGCAAATGAAAGGGAGATTGAGAGCCCTTACATTTTCCAAGTTTTCACCTAAGAGGATGGAAAATGATTAGTGAATGGCGAGCACGCGGCGGCGGGCAGGAAGCGTGCGGAGCAGATGGGCCAGCCGCTGCCCGCTCTGTGTTTACATAACAATCGCGGGCCCCGCCGGCGGGCACGAGCCGGGGCCCCAAGTCCACCCCGCGGACGCCTGCCGCCCGACTTCGCCTGGGTGCCTCCAACCGGGCCCACCGGAGGCCTCTGCGCAGCCTGTGTGGATGCTAATATGCTTCCTGGCCAGGAGGCCACGACGATGGTGGGGAGACAGGCCACCGATGGGGGACATTGAGGCTGTCGCCCCAGGGTGGGACATCCTACTGCCCGCTGGCCATTTCCTCCCGGTGACTGGTGACAGCCAGGACAGCCCACTCTAGGGGCGTCTAACCGTGAGGGTGCGCACAGCCTATCCCCAAAGCCAGGGCCATGGGAACGGGCGACCACGGGCGCCCTGGGTGGGAGATGCAGGAGACTCAACCTCAGGGGCTTTCCACGCACCCAAGGGGTCCGAGGGCGGGGTCCTTGGGTTTGTGCTCCTGTATCACGTCTGGAATATTCCTGCCCCAAAGCAGAGCTTAGCCCAGCCGTGAGGAAACATCAGACAAACCACAATGGGGGCCAGTCCGCAGAGTGCCTGGTCCGCCACCTCGTGCTGTCCAGGGTGCAGCAGTTCTGCGGCCGGGCGCCCATGCTCCGCACTGCGCTCTGCCCTGGACGGCGCTGTCGGAACAGCAGGCAAATCTGAACGGCGCATGGAGGGTAGACATGAGTATTGCATTCGGGTTCATTTCCAGACTTTTATGATCATACTGTGGTTACATAAGAGGAGCCTCCTGATCTTTTAGGAAATCTATAGTATTTGGGGATAAAGGACATCTCATAGGGTTCAGAAAAAATTCTCTGGTGCATATATATATATAGAGAGAGAGACAGAGAGTGGGAGAGACAGAAAGAGGGAGAGAAAGAGAGGAAGGGAGAATGACAGAGAGAGAGAGAGAGAGAGAGAGGGATAAAGCAAAATTGGTTCAGCGTTCACATTTGGGAAACTGGTTGAAGGTGATGTGGTAACTCTGTACTATTGTAACTTTCTCTGAGTCTGAGATTATGTCAAAATATAGATGTTGAAAGGAAAAGCCAGGCCATGGAGGCCCTGCTGTCTTTCCAGGACCTCTGGGCCCCTCTCCCAGGAGTCAGGGGGGCCCCGGGAGGGGGGGCTCTGACAAAATCCTGAAACCCTCCCAGCTCCTAGTGCAGTGTGCACGGGTGCGGTTCTTGCTGTCTGGGGCCCTGGGCCCTTGTGGACCATTGGGGGAGGGGCAGTGCTGCTGTTTGGGGGATAAAGCCCTCCTGGGCCGGCGTGGAGGACAGGTGACTGCGGCCACCCAGTGGAAAGGTCTCCCCAGGGCCAAGGACAGATGCCTATGACTGTAGATGTGGAGAGGGTGGGGCCCAGTGAGGAGCAAGAGGGAGGAAGCCCGTCCCAAAGATATCCCTGGGACCCAGGGGGGCAGCTACCACAGAGGTGCTGTTTGTGGCGATGCATTTTTCTCTCCACCCATTGAGCAGTTATTACGTTGTCAAATTCCATCAACTGCCCTCTTGCCAAGTGCAAGTTTAAGCTCAGTTCAACTATTTTTGCCGCTTTGGGTCTCACTGCTGCCTACACATTTGTATCACTGGGAGAGGTTATGAAGAAATGTCCAGGCCCCACCCCAGAGCACCTAACTAGAATCCCCAGGTGAGGGAAGCTGGGCATTCTTGTGCTTTAAGAAGATGTGCTATATGTACAATGGAGTACTACTCAGCCATGAAAAGGACAAAATCGTCCCATTCACAATGACATGGATGACCTGGAGGGTATTATGCCAAGTGAAATAAGTCAGACAGAGAAAGACAAATGCTGTATGATTTCACTCATATGTGGAAGATAAACTAACACATGGAAAAAGAGAACACATTAGTGCTTACCAGAGGGGAAGGGGATGGAGGTGGGCATAAGGGGCAAAGGGGCACATATGTATGGTGACGAATAAAATCTAGACTATTGTGAACATGATGCAGTTTATACAGAAGCTGAAATATAATAATGTACACCTGAAAGCTACATAATTTTATAAGCCAATATGACCTCAACAAAATTAAAAGAATAAAACAGTTATTATAGGGGTTTTGAACGTGCACTCAGGTTGCAAAGCGTTGCCTGGAAGGTTGGCCTCAACGATCTGGCTGTGCTCTTGAAATGGGCAGGGACACAGTCACCTCAGGAGGGATCCTGAGGGCAGGGTTAGGTGTGGGGACGTGCTGGCCTGAGGCTTCGTGACACAGAGTGCCATGTTGAGAGCCTGGCCACCTTTGAGTCCCCCATCCCAGCCCCTGCTCAGGGCCCAGGTGGGCGTGGGAACAAGGGGGTTTGTACTGCACGGGGCATGGGGTGAAAGCACGCACTCCCAGAGGCCAATGGTTGGAAGACGGGCGTCGTCTGCGTGCACAGACCTTGATGGTGCGAACCCAGAGGTTCCCCATAAACCCCACTCAGCAGGGCCCATGGTGAGCGCTGGAGCAGAGCGAGAACCTTGCAAGGAGGCTCTGCGGAACCTTCTTCTCAATTGAAAGGAATTCCTGAACTGATTTGAGCAGTGAGTTTTAATCACTTCTTTCTTTTAGGATTTCTGGGGCATACCTGACCATCTCTGCTTTCTGTTTAGATAGTGCGGGCTGTATAAAAACTGTCGTTTGCTGTGTGTGTTTTCACCCAAGGTCAGAGGCAGCGGGATCATTTCCACAACTCAGAATGGAAGTCAGGAGAAGTCAGCAGCCGGCTGCTTATTCTGCCCGTGTTGGAGGCCATGAGAAGTGCGCACAGCCCGCTCTGCGGAGAGTGGAGGGGATGTCCAGGGGTCTGCCTCGAAGTGAGTTACTTGGAAATGAATGCCTCTGAAGGCGTCTATGCAGGCTCTCCCCTCCCTGGGAACCACAGTCTGGCTCTGAAACGGCTGGAAATGTGCTGTGTCCATAGGAAGGCAGCGGAGGTCTTGCTGTGAGAAACACAAGGAGGGCAGCCTGGGGGCCCTCCGCTGGGCCTCGGGTCGCATCAGTGTTCCTGCAGACTGGGCAGCTTAAACAACAAGCATTAAATTCTCGGAATTCTGCAGGCCGGCCGTCCAAGTTCACGGTGCCAGCTCGGTGGGGGTCTGGTGAGGGCCTCTTCCAGGCTGCAGACGGCCACCTCCTCCCTGTGTGGGGATGCAGAGCTCCGGTCTCCTTGTCTTCTAACACGGACACTAACCCCATCCTGGGCCCCACCCTCAGGACCTCACCTAACCCTAACCACTTCCCAAGGCCCCGCCTGCGATACCGTCCCAGTGGGCGTTAGCTTCCACACGTGAATATCCCGAGCACACAGACATTCAGGCCATCCAAGTCCAGACAGTGGAAGGAAGCCTGCAGGATGCTGTTCCGGCCGCATCTCGTGCAAAGGTGAATCTCGCATGTGTATGAAATACACTTGGAAATGGTCTCCCGAGGTGCGTGTGGAGCTGAAGGCCAGGCACAGGAGACGAGGGCAAAGTCAGGGAACTGTTGGTTACCAAACTGAAGAAGGATGAAAAAAAGTTATCAACAAGAGGGAAGTTATTTTGCACTTCTTTGGTAAGGTCATTTTCAGTTCTTCCAGAGACGTCACACCCTCAGCTCTCGGTGTCACAGAGCTAGCTGAGTTTGTGCTCCGGGGGTCCGTCCACCGTGCAGCCTCTCTGACACCCCTTTCTGGCGGAGCCTTGCCTATACTGCTGGCAGGGGCTGCGTCCTTGGCGACTTAGAGAAAAGAGAAGAGCCAGCCCAGAAAACACCTTCCCCGCCCTTCATTCTGCCCCCAGGAATAGGGTGGTTTTAGTGACAAGCAGGTTTCAGGGGTCTGGGGTCGGCCCTACCGCTTCTGGGCAGCGGTTCCGGTTCCTGCAGCTCGGGGCTGGCATCCCTCTCGAAGGCTGGGGGAGGGCTACCGTGCCTCGGGGGCCTTTGTGGGTCACAGGACTCCAGGAGCCCCAGGCACAAAGGCCCAGCTGCTGGTGACAAGACCCTGCTCAGAGGGAGGGCTCGTTTGCAAGGCTCTGGCTTCTGGCGTCCTGGGAGGCAGGTGAGGCTGGCTGACCCTACGCTCGCCGGCCCCCAGGAGTCCACAAGGAGCCCCAGCGTGGGGGTTGGGGCAGAGCAACTGCCTCCAATCCAGAGGTGGCCC
This sequence comes from Equus caballus, assembly GCF_041296265.1. Lineage (NCBI taxonomy): Eukaryota > Metazoa > Chordata > Mammalia > Perissodactyla > Equidae > Equus > Equus caballus. Next base: position 65,934,693 of record NC_091706.1, on the reverse strand, counting down.
AAGGCACCGATGGAGGGACACGCCCTTTCGTTAACCACTTCTGCACAGTAAGGGGTCCTCAGATAGACTCCGTGTACATCACTGTGTGCCTGAATCCAAACTTTCTCTGTTGTGTGATGTTTGTGTCACCTGAGAGCTCGACTTTGGTGTGCTGATAACTCTGGAGTGAGTCTGGGCGCTCAAAATAAAAGTAACAGTAGTAACCCATGAAAGACAGAATTCTGCAGTGTCCTTGTCCTGCAAAGTCGGTGGGCAGGCGGCCTGGGGGCAACAGTCGGGCTGACTTGGAGCCCTGGAGTTACTCTGCTCAGTTTCCTCCCTCTGTGAGTTGGGGACAGGAACAGCAATTGCCCTGCTGGGGCCAGAAACCCGTGAGCTGTCTGCTCAGTGCCTGGAACCATATGTGGCTCCCAGAGGCTGCACGGCTGCACAAGCCTGTCCCTGCTGACTATAAGGAGGAGACCCAGTAGAAGTAGATGCTGCTCGGAAACAGTTTCCACCAGCACATTGCAACCCACTGGGGAGCTGTGTGTATGGTTTACATGTGTGTGAGCGCTCTGCAGACAGACCCCAACTGAGTCACATTTAAGGGAGCAGCTCTTCCTATCACATCCTGCGCCACCTGCCCTGGAGCCCAACACAGCCGCTTGTGTGTGGCTCGTGGCTCAGATGTCCTGTGCTCCCCTACCTCTGCTCTTCCCAGGAGGTCTTAGGGAGATGATTCGGCAGGCGTATAGCTTGGTTATCCTGCAGCGGTGGCCCTTGGAGACAGCAAAGCCTGGGAGGTGCAGAAAGGTCACCTCTGTCTTTGCATTGCTCCTGGTTTTACTGTTAGCTCTGGGGGATTCAGAGCTGGAAAACCTGGAGCCTTGGCTCTGGGCCTCAAGCGTTGGGAAGTGCTGGGAGCTGCTGTGTGGGCAGGCAGGCTGGCTCTGGTGCAGGAGCGGGGCTGGCTGCCTGCTCGTGTGACCCGGCCTTGGCTGTCTGGTGCTCTGGGCCTCGGAGGCTGAGGGAACGGCCTCAGGGACAATCAGGAAGCACAGAGGCTGGAGCAGAGGCCTTGGCAACCCCCACCGAGGACACAGGCCTCTTGCAGCTGCTCAGCCAGGCTCCAGGAGATGTATGTGCGTCTCTTTCGTCCTGTGCCCCGTCCGTGGTGCCTGAGGCACGCAGGTCCCTTCATTCGCCTTCACCCATCACACAGCATCAGGGTCCTCACCAACCTGAGTAGCCTCCGAGGGCGGTATTTCCAGCTGATTCAGCAAAAGGCACGGGTTTGAGAGTAGGAACTTGGCACCCAAGCCCTTTTGTTGTTGTTTAATGAGAAAGCACATACTGTGCTGTCGTCTGCGCCTCAGAGCCACAGGCTAATTGGACTCTAGTTTCCCGTTGTCCCCAGGAAAGCAACTGCTGCTGGCAGAGGAGGGAGGCAGCAGCCCGCGGGCAGACCCTTCCTCTCGGCCCACAGCCTGGCATATGCTCAGCCCGCAGGGGAGGGGCTGGCTGCTTGTCTGGCACTGCCTGTCCGTCGAGGCACGCTTTGACGGGCAGCCAATGCTCCCTGGACACATGGATGAAATTCACCCACCTGTGCCCATCTGCCTTCCCCTTCTGGTTGGGGCCAGCAGACCTTTGCATGCCACGGGGTTGAGGTGGCTGTTTTAAGAGGGGGTGCCCGCCTGTCCTGCGGCAGCCCTCTTATCCAGTGGTGGGGTGTCTGTCCCGTCCCCTTGGACCCAGACCCATCTTGTGGACCGGTGCTCGCTGAGACAACACATAAGAAGTACTGCCACTTGGTGCCGCCATGTTGTGAGGAACCCAAACTAGCCCATGGAAGCAAGCACAGAGAGGGGCCTGAGACCACAGGGTAAGACCCTGGCCAGCCTCCAGCAGCTCTAGCCACTGCCTGACTACCACTGCTGAGGTCCCGTGCCCAGCGGAGCCCTTCCTCAAACCAGGAGGACTCAGAAAATGACTGTGGCTGTTTCAGGCCATGAAGTCTGGGTGCTTGCTTACACTGCAATGCCTGGCCAGAATGCCCGCTGCTCCTGCTGTGCCCCTCCCGCTCCAGACCCTGAAACCAAATGCTTCCCTGGACGGCTCCACTGGACGGCTGGATGGAACTTCTCCTCCCTCGGTTTCCCTGGGCCCTCCCCAGGCCTCCTCAGGTCACAGGCATCGATGTCACACCCCATGCTTGCTCACTTCCAAGTGCCTCTTTGCTTACTTACCTTTAAGTTCTCCCCTGCTTTCAGAGGGGTGGCAGGTGCCTTGGCAGCTCACACAAGAAATTAATATAAAGTTAGGGAAATTGGGCAACTTTGGTAGAAAGTGGGAAAGAGAAACGGAGACATCAGGAACGGAGATAAAGAGAATGCTGCAACAGAGCTAACATTTAACTCTAACTTCTCGGTAGTTGAGGTTTTAAAAATCCAATTCTTAACTCAAAAAAGAAAGGGCAGAGCACTTCTTCAGGAAGGACTACCTGCTTTCCTGGTGCTTACGTCCAGGAAAATTAAGCATGTGAGCAGAAGGGGTAGGAAATAGCATAACGATCAATGTTTCCCATGGCTTTGTGTTTTAAGAAGAAAAGTCTCTTGCACGTGGTGTTTTTTGGTGTCATTGCGTAAGAAGCCTTGGGGGGACAGGGAGTCCTCCTCTGGGTGCAGCATGTCTGTGGGCAGCTGGACGGGGGCCAGGAACCCCAGGAGACTGAACCCACGTGGGTGGGCGCGTCCTGGCTGTGTTTTCGGCTGGGACATGGTGGTGTCCGGAGAATGCCTGGGCGCATCTTCTGTGCTGTCGATTGAGGCCAGATCCAAGCCTTGGAGCCCTCCAGACAAAGCGAAATGCTACATTCTGTCCTGAGAGTCCCTCAGGGCCTTGGCTCTGGCCGAGAGCTGCAGGAAAGATAGATGGGCCCCAGAGGGCAGCTGGTCAGTGCTTGCTTCTCCGTTGGAAGGACTGCTTGGGCTGACCTCTCTATCACATGAGACCATCTTGAGTGGGCAGCCCCATGAATACACGCATGTGAGCCAAGCCCCAGGCTTGGGTTTTGCAGGGGCCCCCGGATCTACAGGCCCCAGAGATAGCTCTGGCCGCTGCTGTCCTTCTGCAGGAGCAGGGCCAGGTCTCCCTTCACAAGCACGGGGCAATGGCTCTGGTTTCAGTCATGGCAATGATGCACTCGTTCCACACAAAATGCAGCCCCCATGGTGCAAATGCATTCATGCATTATTTCTCTGCACCAAAAATACGTCTTTAAGTGACCTGACCTGGGGATTCATTATGGAGTTGAACACATTTATGCCTTTGTGGTTTCTTTCTTTGTCCTTGCTTATACCCACAGACAGGAATTGGGTGGGCACACGGAGGTTTCTCCTGGACGCCGGACATCTGCCAGGGGTGTCTTTGTGTCCCCAGTCAGGAGGTCTGCCCCCTGTCCCTCGGCAGTACCGGGGTATCTGGTGGGCATGGAGTCTGGACCCTCCACCTTGGGCCTCCAGCATCCTCAGAGGGGTGGTGCACAGCTGGGCAGAGCATTGGACCTTGCAAAGGGGCCTGGGGGCCCATGTGTGGGACAGGGCTCTCCGTGGGGCTCCGAGGGGGTCTCCAATGGCTTGACCTTGCATGAAACCCAGGACTTGGCCAAAATCTGGGGCAGGTCTGAGGGCAAAATGACCTGGGACTCCCAGGTGGCATTTCCCACCCCATGACATGATGGATCTGGCTCTCGATCTGCAGGGAAAAGGGGAACATGCCCTTTTCTGCCCACCGGGATCTACACCAGCCCCAAGAGTATTGTTACTTTCTGTTGAGGTCATATGCACTCCGCTTCCTGCTCCTTCTAACTCCACGCAGTGTCATCAGTTCACGTGAGCTGGCTCTGCTCATAGTATACTGGGGCAACCGCCGTGTCACCTCCTGCCTTTCCACGGTGGTGGAGGTGCGTTCTCCTGCAGGAGCTCACCCTCGGGGCCGGCCTCTCTGCCACCTCCTCCACCTCTTCCTATGAACGAGCAGGTAGCTGTGGGAATCCGTCCTGGTGGAGAAGACACGAAATGTGGTCCTGCCTTTCCTCTGTGTGAACTGAGTCAGGTTTGGCAGGACAATTTGTGCCGCCTGTCAGGGCCGTGTGTCTTCTGAACAAAGGGTCCCTTTGGGGAATGCTTGGCCCTCTGTCTCGCCACCTTGGGGGCTCCAGGTGCTGCTGCCTCTGGGGAGGAGAGAGGAGGCAGGTTAGAGATGGGGATGCTGGGATTGTGGTTCTGACAGGGGACACAGACACGTCCCCAGAGTGATCCCCTCTCCCACAGTAGCTTTTCCTCCAGGCCCATGGCAACGTTGCTCTGAGAGACAATATTACAGGCAAACTGCTCTGTCTCCTTGGGCCTCATTCTCACTTAATACAGGAGGTCACAGGTGCGGAGGGTCTGGAAGCCATTACTGTCACTGTGATGACATGTTCCAGCGCCAGAAGCTGCAGTGACTCTGGGATATGCCTCCAGGCCCCCCTCAAGGAAAGATTTGTTGTTCCAGCTGTAGGGTATGTGGTCAGCAGACCGGCCTCAGCTGTCAGGACCACAGCATCGACTCTGCTGCTCCTGCCACTGAGCCCAAGTCTGTCCCATTCTGGGTGGCCACATACAGTGACCAGCAGAGGCAGGGGTGTAAGGCCCATCAGGGGCAGGGCTGCAGGTTGCTCCTGACCCAAGCCTGGGGCTGACGGACTCTGCGATGTGCGCCGGGCCAGAGAGAGGTAAAGTGTGCTCTGCGTGACCTTGGTCTCAGCCCTCTGCACCTCACAGAACCCACTGAGAAAGGCCTTGGACACGCACAGGCAGGACGAGTGCCACGGGAGCCCGATGGCCTCGGGAAGGAGCGGCCCCCCACCTGTAGAATGAGAATGCCAGGCCCCTCCTCTCCGTAGGGCTCCCTGAGAGCAGCTGCCGCTCCTCCCGGGACTCAGGCCGGGCTGCCCGCATCTCCCAGGTACGCTCCATCAATTTATATTCTGAAGGACCCTTGAATGCCAAGGCCTGGGAAAGAGATGTCCAGGGAAACAGGGCCCAATCGACCAGAAATGGTGATTCGGAGCCTGGAGCAATTGTGAGACTGTAATCAAGGCAAATGTCACAAGGAAAAACACCCGGAACTAGAAACGGGGTGAAACAACAGGCACGGGAGCAGGGTGTGAGCACAGACGAAACAGTCGACGACAGGGTGTGAAGTCACACCACAGGGAGCCTCAAGAAAGGGGAAGTCGACCTCGACACCGGGAATGTCGTCCTGACCCGCAGCTCGAGATGCATTCTGCCTGTCGGCGCAGAACGGACGAGGTTGTACAGTGACGAGTTCATGCATAGTGCTTGTTTGTCTTCAATCCTCAGAAATAATAAATCAACAAGTGGCTCCTTGTTTGTCACTGAAGTAAAATGGTGAATGCTGATCACTTTGACAGTGAGCACAAAGTAGTGGAAAAAGGTGGCTTGAGAAGAAAGCAGGAGAGTCGTTGTTCTCCTCTCGTAAAGGAACATGTCGGGAGCTAGTCTTGAAAGCGGATGAAAAGAGAAATAAATATCTAAGAATATATAGGGTTCCAAAGGTAACCAGCAAAATAACTAAAATACTGGATGTAAATATCAGACGTTGGGACAAGAGGGTAGTAGAAGTTAGGAAAATCCTCACTTTTAGCTAGAAACCCAACTGGCCAACTGGCATTGTCCAAAGCTGATGACTTCTGAGGTCAGATGCATAAAGGACAGGCGATCACAGACTGAAAACCAGAACAGGCACGAGGCTCCCACTGGGACGGGCGAGAGGGCAGGGCTGTGCCTTTTCATCTTAGCTCCTCTGTTGTTTGGGTTATCAGGTGACGTATTACCTTGATGAAAATAAAAATGAAAAAATAATCGGTCTTTGCAGAACACTTGGGAAATGTAGAAAAGTGTAAAGAGAAAAGTAAAAATTATGCAGAATTCTACTAAGAGATAACCAGTTATGATTTTTACTGTTGTCATACTTTCTATTTTACGATGGTCATTTTTCTTAAATAGTTACTGTGTATATATTTTTGATGTTTTCTCTTCTAAATGCTAGATTATGTTATAAGCACTTACTGATGACATCAGATTCCTTTGTAAACATGATTTTTAATAACATACTCCACAATTTTGTGTATCTTAATTTATATAATGATTTTCCTATCGTTGGATATTTGGGTTGCTTCTATGTATGTTACTGTGACAAATTCTGAGGCAAACTTTCTTTTACATAAATCTTAGTATTCCCGGTGATTTCCTTAGGCTGTATTCCTAGGGAGGGGCTTACAAGGTCAACATGTCTAAACATTTTTGAAGCTCTATGTTGTAACATTGCTTTCAAGTAAGATTCCACTTAATTTTTTTCCCTTGGAGACCTACCGGGCTACCCTTTGTCATCATTTGTATCGTTCAGACCTGCAGGATGTGCTGAAAGTTAGTCATATATTTGTCCGGGATTTGAGATTTGGCTGGGAGAAATTCCACGAGCGTGTGGCGTTGTTAGCATGCTGTAAATATTGCCCTCTGTATCTAGGTGTAAAACCACAGGATTTGTGAATTCAAACCGCTAATGAGTTCTGAAAATAGCAACTCTAAGAACTGAGTTCAAGGTTGACTCTATTGTGCTGATAGCAGGAGGGAACTATTGCTGACTGCACGGAGACTGTTCTGGCTGGGATGGGCCGATGGACTGAGATAGATCAAGATTAACCATGAATGTGATCAGCTTATCTGGTTTCCTCTCCTCTCCTGCCCTCTTCTCTTCTCTTTCCTTCCCCCCTTCTTCCTTGCCTTTTCTCTCTCTTCTTCATCCACCCATCTATCCACTTACCTATCCATCCATCCATCCACCCACCTATGCATCCACCCACCCATCTATCCATCCACCCATCCATCCATTCACCCATCTTCCCACCCACCCATTACCCATCCATCTGTCTACCCCCCACAACCTATCTACCCGTCCTTCTTTCCTTCCATCCGTCCATCCATCCATCCCACCAAGATTTTTAAAAGTTTCTTCAAATTACTACAGCAGCAAATCTCTTTCAGTGCCTCAAAATGTCAGAGATTTTTCACTGCGGAACCCTATGAGACTGAAGACCTCGATGACATTGAGCCATCAAAAGCAGTCACAGAAAACATGTCTCAAATAATCCAGCACACAGGCATTGTTTGTGGGCAGGCTAAGAAACACTCCCCGACTTCTGAGAAAATTAGGTATTTCTATCTACAGTGAAGAAAGCAGAAAATGACAAAGGATAAAATTCAGATCCCAGGAATTTAAGAGGACCAATAGACCAAATCTATTTTCTTTTGTAGACAGTTCAAAGGCCTCCAGAAGCTTCCTGTCACTGTGCAGGTCAGAATTTGACAAAGTGCAAGTCACTGAGGAGAACTGATCTTAAATTGTGGTTACTTTAAAAACTTTTCTGGTTTCGACCTCTCTCTTGCCTCAGCAACAGCTTTACTGAGGCGGCTTCCTTCCTCTCCAGAGAAGGGAGCGTCTGCACCCTTGACTGTTCTTCTGGATCGTTAATTTTCCTTTGGTTTTGTGGTTCTATCAACCCAACAAAATATTATGGGAGGATGCTGCCAAGGCCTGCCTTTGCAGTCATTCCGTGGGTCCTCCTGGCTCGTCCTCTGAAGTCAGCCAGGCTCATCGAATATTTATAAACCCAGTACCTGCTTCCACAGGGCACCTTGAAATTTTACTGCTGTGCAGGATATGCTGTAAATGAGCATATGGTCCTGGGAACTCAGATCTTCAAGCTCATTGAGGCGACAAGATGTACTCACGAAAGAGTTGAATAAAAATACACGTTAGTAATCATCATAGGCTGTTACTCATTCAACCTCTACTCTGGCGATGGTGGGCCGCCCTCGGGACCATGTAGCCAGTAGACCCGAGCACAGGGCAACTGGAACTTTATCCTGGGGTCAAATGGGCATCACTGGGGCTTTTGAGTTGAAGAACTAAATGAAGTTTGCATTTAAGACCAGATTGAGAGAGACTTCTTTTCTAGATTCCAAAGAGGTAAGGTCGAGATGTAATGCCTGTCACAGAAAACTGGCTGAAGCATAGTGAATTATCGTTCTAGCAGATTTCCTTCTCGATGCAGCCATATTGATCCTTAGAACCAGCTAGACTCGACAGACTGTTGGAGCTGGGATGTGGTGGAGATAATTGGTCAGCTCTGTACATGAGGAAACACTGGAAGATAGTCAAGGAGATCCGCAGGGCCATCTTCAATGGAGGTCCAGGTCTTCTTTGGTCAGTTTCTTGAGCAGAAAGGTATAGTCAAGATGGTTGGAAAAACTAACATCAAATGGGTGTAGGGACAGAGGATGGCCTGATGTGAATGGAGAGAGGAACTATAGTGACCGTTGTGGGAGGGAGTACGTAATAAGAAGGGTGGTTGGGTATAAAAAAATGGAAGGAAAGGTAAAAAATGGAAAAAAAAATAGATGTGAGGATGAGTAAGAGGAAGATGATCCAATGGGAAAAATGGGAGTGAGGAAGATGGAGTGGGGCAGACTTGGTGACTCAGAGGATTAAGGGAGAGAAAGGCAAGAAGGCAGACCTTAGAGGGAAGGAGAAAGGACGGTGTGGAGAGAGAGCTGAGGGAGGGAGAGGAGGCAGGGAGGGAGCAGAGCCAGGAGTGGCGTGCTCGGGACCTCTGAGAAGCAGGCTCCCCTGCTGGCCGGGTGCGTGGAGAGCTGTGATGGTTAACCGTGAGTGTCCACCTAGCTGGGCCACCAGGTGCCCATATATTTGATCAAACGTGCTCCTAGCGTTTCTGTGAGGAGCTTCAGGTGAGACAAACCTTGAAATGGGTAGACGGAGTAAAGCAGATTGCCCTTCCCTGTGTGGGGGGCCCCATCCCATCAGCCAAAGGCCCTGACAGAACAGAAAGACCACTCTCCTCTGAGCAAGAGGGATTTTCCAGCAGCCGGCCTCGGACCTCATCTGCACTGTCAACTCTTTCTGGGTCTCCAGCCCGCAGCCTCCCCTGCAGATTTTGGACTTGCCAACCTCCACCATCACGTGAGCCCATTCCTTCTCTCTCTCTCTCCACATCCTGTTGGTTCTGTTCCTCTGGAGAACCCTGACTCTGAGCCTCCATTTATCGTCGGTGCTCTGGGGTAACACGTGCCTGAGTCACAGAAGTGCACGGAGGATGAAACAGGGTGAAGGGTGGGGGTCTTTACACTTGATTGAGGGTTGCAACCATTTGGAGGTTTGTTAAAACTCAGATCACCAGGCCTCGGCCCAGGAGACGGATTCTGCAGGTCTGGGGTGGGGCCCAGGAGTTTGCATTTCTGTTTGTCCTTAGATGCTGCTGCTGCCTGGGGAACCACTTCCAGAACCACTGACGTAGGTGATAACTGGCTGGGCGCACAGCGTGTGGACGGGGTGCCGCTCGCAGGTGCCCCTAGAGTCATCTGCCCTGGGGTTGGGGACTGCGGGGGACTCTGAGAGAAGAGCCTGGTGCCCACGGGTCCACCCAAATCAGGCTTGTCTGGTCCCTCCCCACCCATGGCACAGCTCGTCGTGGATCGCAGCGCTCGGCAACGGGATCCACATGGACGGGAGGCGACTGCAGAGTTTCCAGAACACAGCGCATGAGCAGCCTCGATGTGTCCTCACTCACTGCCTCAAAATGCACATGGGTGGCCAGTAGTCTTAAAATTAAGGTGAATCAAGTTAAATGTGACTTCAGAGACTTGAAATTTTTATGTTTGGCGCTTTAGTATAATCGAGTGCCATGGTCAAAATCCTCACTAGCGTAAGTGACAGTGGAATGTGTTACAAGGACGATGAGGGGACATCCAAGGGCTTCATCGGAATCCTCGGGCTCCTGGGGCACTGGGAGCCACGGTAAAGGGTCTCAAATCTGGAAAACTTACTTTGGGATGATAAGTTTTGCGTTAAGCTGCCTCTGTCGGGTTCAGCAGAGCCTGGGAGCTGTCCACTGCAGCCTGGCCACGCTGCACGGCCGCCCTTCAGTGCCTGGCTCAGCTCCGGGCCCACGTGCAGTCTGGCTGGCAATCTCAGCCAGCCTCTTCTCCCACCTCCGTGAGGAGGGCACTCATCGGCAGTCCCAGCATCGTCACTGATCTCCGGGCAGCCACTGTGGCTCCAGGGTGATCTAGTTGAGCGTGTTGTTGGGGAACCCCCAATGCAGTGTCTGTGAGAGGAGCCTCCCCTGGCCCGATGCAGGGCCCGGATGACCACGACAGCCCTGGCCCGGAGCTCAGCGGGAGCGCCTGTGACAGGAGGAACTGGACTGTCCTTGGGAACAGGTCCCAGTTGGTGCCCTGCCGTCAGGGACTTGGGGACCTGAGATTGAAGACCCCAGCTTGCTTCCTGTGGTCTTCCCAGGCAGGGGGTCTAGGGGTCTCCCTGGGACGAGCATCTTCTGACTAAGCGGGGATCTTGCGGGTGGGGGTGGGGCAGGCTCTTTAATTTTATGGGTTGTGCTGCAGGTGCAGTAGCCTGGCAGAAATGTCACTGTGTCATTAGTTAATGACTGATTGAATGAATGAGGTCAAGGATGTCCCCATGAAAACATTTATTGTCACCGTGGGGCAGGTCGTACAGTTTGGGAAACCTGGCAGCCATCGCTTATGTGGGAGTCTCCAGAGAGACTTCCAGCTCCCTCCCGGGGACGGGCTCTGGATTCTGGGCACGTCTGCAGCCAAGTGTCTCATGAGCTTGCGTTCCTCAGACCCACCCCCCACATTCTCCCAACATGTCCACTGAACATGTCACACACACCCTCTGGATCATCCCCTTTAAAGGTGTCCCTTGCTCTGCCACTCACTCCTGGACAGTTGGAAGCCAACTGTCATGTCCTCAAATCCACACCTTCTCCCCATTTCCTCTGTTTCCTTTCCAGTGACAATCCCATCCCCATAGGACAGTGACTGCTTGGGCACTGGGGCCTGTGCTGTGTTAGAAGTCACCCTTCACTGATTTTATTTTTCTCTTAACATTTTTGTTTTAAAGGTATGCTTTTCTTTCTTTTTTTTTTTTTTTTTGGTGAGGAAGCTTGGGTCTGGGCTCACATCTGTTGCCAATCTTCCTCTTTTTATTTTTTGTCCCCAAAGCCCCAGTACATAGTTGTATATCCTAGTTATAAGTCACTCGAGTTGTTCTATGTGGGATGCTGCCACAACATGACTTGAGGAGCACTGAGTAGGTCCACACCTGCGAACCGAACAGGGGAACCCCTGGCCGCTGAAGTGGAGCAGGAAGCTTAACTCGGCCACGTGGCCGGCCCCCTGCACTGCTTTCAGTGCTGCCCCTCCCTTCCTGTAATCGCCCGCTAGGCCTGTTCTGGATGACCCAAATCACCGTCTTAACTCCGGGCATGGGATTCGCCCTGTCCCCATGTCAGCACTCTGGAGAGGAGTCCTGTTCCCTGACGGCCTCCAGCACCGTCTGCTCCAAGCTCCTCTTTGAATTCTGCCCCTTTGACCTGGTGTCTCTGGGCGGACCACGGCCCCGTGGGGGCCTCCTTCTCTCTCCTCCCTGTGGGTGGACCCCATCTTCCTGCCTCAGGTGGAGCTGGAAGCGTCCGTGGTGTACGTTTCTCCCACATTTGTTTATGCCCCTTTCTTTCTACCGCTTTCTTTCTTAGCTGGAAGGCCCCTGGTACACACGCATCGCTCTCCGGGGACCTCGGTCTCGTGACTGGTGCCACGGTGCCAGTGAGAGTCACCAGAGCTTCTGGGTCCCTCTCTGGCTCTTTCCCCACATCCATCCCCCTCGCTGCTCCTTGAGGACAAACATCCCCAGGTCCAGAAATAATCCCTGCTTTGGCTTCTACTGCACAAGTGACAAGAGACCACGATTCCTCTGTAACATTTACACGTTAAATATGTGAGGAAACTACTGTTTAAAACTTAAATTCACCAAATGCATCTCCGGTTGGAAAGTAGAGAGCTGCTCCTTTGTCAGCAAAGGGCCCTTCACGAGGCAGTCTCGACGACGATCTGGGGCACAGGGACTGATGGTGATGCACACGGACTATGCCCATTGCCAGCGTGAGGGACTGTCCAGTGGGGCGACGATTCCACAGTGGCTGAGGGGGAGTGCAAGCCTGAGGGCTTCTCCAGGAAACCCCCGAGCAGAGCTGAGTGTGCTCACATCACCCGCAGCTTTGGCTCTGGGCTAACGGCCTTGATAGCCTGATGGTTGACTTTTACTTGCCCTGAACTGCATCTTTCGGTTCTCTAACTCTTTCTAAGGTGCGGGAAGCCTCTGAGACTGCCCCCAGTGTCTTGCTTTCTCTCTGCATTACGGCTCAGGCAGTGGCTGAAATGAAAGAGGCATTTTCTGCGATGCTGCAGGGAGAAGGAAGTGGTGAGGGGCCGGGGGTGAGCCGCCAGGGCCAGAAAGTGCAGAGCTGTATGCAGTCAGAACACCCGCGGGCTGCTGTGTAATTTCCCCTGGTGGCTGAGCAGCCTTTCTTGGAAAAACCCTGAGACCGTCACTGCCCTCAGATCATGCTTTGACACTGGGACAGTCCCTATGTGCGGGGCTCGCCAGGAGGGAGGGCAATTCCACCCTGAGATCTCCACAGAGGTGGCAGCTGCCCAGATGCCGGGTGTGGGCGAGCTGGGGGCCACTCGGTCTGTAGGCCTTCAGGCCTGATTGCCAGTAACTTCGGTGAGGCCACCCACCTGGATAACCAGCTTCTCTCCCGAGCTGGTGGGCAGTGGAGGCTAGCGAGGCTCTGGGAGATTGCATGGGCTTCCCCTCAGGATGGCCACTCAGCTCTTTGCCTAGGTCTTAGATGACTAAATAGGAGCTGGACTGGGCCTGTTTTCCTGCAGTCTTCCATTCCCCGATTTTGTAGCCTGCTGCCGGAGTGATTTTGGTTCTGGGCTGCCCCGGTGCGTATCTACAAACCAGATGTACAAGGATCATGGGAGAGTTTGCTAACAGTACAGGATGCCATTTGGTGCCTCCTGGATACACAAAGTGGGTGAGTCTAGGTTTTCAGGCCATATGATTATACAGTTTGGGAGGCCCACTGCAAAAAATGTGCACAAAATTCCAGCACAAACTGCCCTCGGCCCCTGCTGGGAGAGACGACGAATGTGAGGACCCAGCAGACGTGACCCGCTGCAGCTCGGCCCCCTCGCATGGTCAAATTTAAGCAAAAGCCTGATGACACTATCCGTTGCTGCCGTTCCTCTGGTACGTGGGTGGCCTGTGCAGGCAAAGCGTTAGCTTCATTCAAGTCATGAAAAGTCCACACCGTGGCCATGATGTGGTTCTGGAATATTTCAGAAGCACCAATACCACACTCTGACCATGTCATTCATTTTAAAATAATGTCACCATAAGAGAAAGTGTATAACGAGGTGAAAGGAAACTCAAGACAGAAAAAATGTTCCCATAATTCTGCCGTTCTAGCAGGAGAGCTATTCTTGTCTCAGTGTGAATGTGTGCTTTTATTTTATTGTCTTTATTTTTATTATTATTTTTTAAAGAAGATTAGCCCTGAGCTAACATCTGTCACCAGTCCTCCTCTTTTTGAAGAGGAAGACTGGCCCTGAGCTAACATCTGTGCCCACCTACTTCTACTTTATTTATGGGACGCCTGCCACAGCATGGCGTGCCGAGCGGTGCCATGTCCGCACCAGGGATCCGCAGAACCAGCAAACCCTGGGCCGCTGAAGTGGAACGTGCGAACTTAACTGCTGCGCCACTGGGCCAGTCCCAAATCTCTGAATGCATGCTCTTAAATTGTTGCAACAATAATCTTGGAGGGAGGAAGGCCTTTCTAAGAAGGACACAAAACCTAACAACCATAAATGAGAAGATTGACACGCATAAAAATAAAATCAAAAGACAAATGAAGCATGGGACATATTTGCAACTCACACTGTAGACGAGAGACTAACGTTCCTGATTTATAAAGAACTCTTATAAATCAGTAACAAAAAAGCCAACAGTCCAACAGGAAAAGGAGGAAAAAATTTTAATAAGTAGTTCTCAGATGAATACAAAGAGTTTTTCAGCTGGTGAAGTGGAGGCTGTACCTCACTCAGCATGAGAGACATAGAAATTAGAACAATGTTGAAGTTTTTAAAAAGCAGGTTTTTTTTAAATGGATGTTGACAAACTGATTCTAAAATGTAGGAAATGCAAAGGACCAAACAAAGGGCTGACGTTATTTTTAAGAAGAGTCAAACAGAACATTCACCTACCAGAGAAGGACCTGAGAGAAAGCTGAAGGGTCGAGACCATGTGGCTTCTGCACAGAGAGGGGCCAGGCCAGCGTGGCGAGAGAAGTAAAGAGTCTAGGAACAGATACGGATGGCTGCCTGATCCATGCAAAAATAGGCACTGGAGTAAAAAGGGAAAATTTTTCTCCAATAAATTAAACTGATTCAATTGTAAAGAATTTGTCTTGGGGCCGGCCCGGTGGTGTAGTGGTTAAGTTTGCGTGCTCTGCTTCTGCAGCCTGGCGTTCGCAGGTTTGGGTCCTGGCTGTGGACCCAGCACTGCTCATCAGCCACGCTTTGGAAGCATCGCACATACAAAATAGGGGAAGATTGGCACAGATGTTAATAGCTCAGGGGCAATCTTCTTCACACAGAAAAAATAAATTAAAAAAAAGAATAAAGAATTTGCCTTGACTCTTACCTCACTCTATACTCACGATGAATTGCAGATGAATTTCATCTCTGAACGTGAAAGGCAAAAGCAATAAAACTTTAAACAAAAATTGGAGAACATCTTCATGACGTTGATGTAGTGAACTATTTTTTATCCAGGACACGAAAGGTGCATAAAGGGGAAACGGTGACAAATAGGACTTGGTTCAGAGTAAGCATTTCTGTTTTTCAAAAGATATGTGTGCCGGGAAAAGACAGCTCACAGAATGGGAGAAGGTATTTGCAGTATACAGATCTGACAAAGGACTCATATCCAAAATATATAAAGAGCTCATACAATTCAATAAAAAAAATACCAAAACTCAATGGACAAAAGGGAACTTCCTCAAACAGGAAATCCAAATGTCCATAAGCACATGAAAAGGTGCTCAACTTCATTAGTCACAGCCACCAAATTGGGAAAGTGAGAAAACACTGCCAGTACCAATTGTTGGCAAGGGTGTGGAGCAAATGAGTTCCAACACCCTGCTGGTGGGAGTGCATGTTGGTATCACCAGGTGGGAAGAACTGTTTGGTCGACCTGCTAAAGCTGAGCATATGCCCAGGACATGACCTATGATCTATGACCCAGGACAGGGTCAATGTGGGCACGGGGGTGGGGGTGGTAGCTCCTAGAAGGAAGCAAGAATGTTTCACTCTGTGCACACTTCAGCATGTGTGTTATACTACAACGAAATGTTCAAAGAAAGAGTAACATGAAAAATTAAGCTATGCTGAAGTTCCAGAGGTAAAAAAATGTGATAACAAAGATGTGGGGAAATAGGACATTCTCGTATACTGCAGGTGGGAGCTCAGACTGGTGCAACATCTGGGAGGTGCAATTGGCATTCTCCACCCAAATCATGTGCAATTCTACCTCTCCTTACTCCAGGGGGACCTGTGCAAGACGGTGTCACTCTCGATGTAAAAGAAAATATCGGGAACAACGTAAATGTCCCTGTCAGGTGACTTGATCTTTTCCTGTCGCGGATCAGTATGTGCCACACAAACCGGGCAGGACGTGCTAGGCGCGTGGGCACAGACAGCCGAGGCCATGGGGGAAGTACTAGATATTCCACCTCCTTGTACATCTTTTTCATTTTGAACCACGTGTATCTGTCTCCTGTTGAAATATTAAGAAAATGAAATAAAATGCGTAATCATAGAATAATATAGCTTTGCATGGTGTTCTACTTGCAACACTCTCCATGCTTTCCCAAGTCAGTAGTCCTCCTGCTTATGTTGAATCGCGGTATCTTGTAATTGCTGTCGTGTCATTAAACCGATGGACCGTGATGGAGGCGCCGTTCTCCTGCTGCACTGTCAGATGATTTTTCACCTTGACTGTCTATTTCCCCTCTTTTGATTTATTTTCTGGAGCCCATCTTCTCCTTAGTGGACCCTGCTCACAGGATCAGCTCCGTTTGGCTCTGCCTTTTTCGGGTGGAAGACAGATCAGAAGGGGTGATGAGAGCTGAGCGCCTCCCTTCATGGGAGCCTCATGGGAAGGACAGAGGCAGAGGGTGTGGATCTTGTCATGCTCCCGGGGACTCGGAAGGAGCACCCTCTGGGAAGCCTGCTCCCTATCTCCGGCAGCAGTGGGCTGTAAGCAGGGTTTTTTTGTCTGGACTTTCTGGACCAAAGGCGTTGGTAAGAACTTGATGGGGTGCAGGTGAGCACAATTCCTAACGCAGACCACGAAGGGCAGTTGACTGGGTGACTGTGTTCTTGACGAGGGCAGGCAGGTCCACCTCATTCCGCATGGGGTCATTTAGGTCAGTGGACTTTAGAGTTCGTGTAAACTTTAGCTCCCCTCTGAGCAGGAGAACCCTCTGTGGGTGGCAAGGCGAGCATCTCTGCGCTGCACCCCTTGTCCGCATCTCTCCTTTCTGCCCCCTGAGCTCCCGGCCTGCTGCATCTGCTTCCCCCCGCTCCGGGGCCAGCTCTTCTTAGGGCCTCGCGGGGGGAAGCAGCCAAGTCATCAACTGCTTTGTATTCTGTCCCCTCTCAGGAGGAGGATCGGGGCTCAGGGCAGACACTTTTTGACAGATTTCCTGTAATCTCAAATGTCTTGATTCTCTGGGCCCATTTTTCTTTAACGTCTACAGTAAATTTCGTTAAATGAAAGTCTACAACCGTTAGTGAATTGAAACCCTTTCACGCTAATAATTGTGAAAATAGGTCAGTTTTATAAAGGAAAATTGCAAGCCAAACAATTGGGAAAGAAGTATTTGAGGAATTTAACATGCGTGTATATATTATGTGGCTGAAAAGGTCTTTCCCTCTTTGTCAAACAAGATAGTCTTCAGAGAAGTAAAATACATCTTTTCTTTTTTAAAGATTGGCACCTGAGCTAACTACTGAGGCCAATCTTCTTTTTTTTTTCACCTGCTTTTTCTTCTCAAATCCCCGAGTACTTAGCTGTATATTTTTAGTTGTGGGTCCTTCTAGCTGTGGCTTATGTGACACCGCCTTAGCATGGCCTGATGAGCAGTGCCATGTCCACGCCCAGGATCCAAACCAGCAAAACCCTGGGCTGCCGAAGTGGAGCGAACTTAACTACTCAGCCTCAGGTCTGGCCCCTAAAATATACCTCAGACGTGGTCCAGGCCAAGGCGGGAGGGCTCCCTTCTGTCTTCCGTCTACATAACGGGGGGCTTCTGGAGCGGGGCGTTTGAACTTTTGGTTGAAAGACGATACCGCTGGGTTGTGGGCAGCATTCATGTTTTTGTGTTTTGGTGGAAGAGCAGAGCAGAGGCAGCGTGCCCCACGAGACTTGGGCTCCTCGGTGCGGCTCACGTGTCGGTGTGCACGTGCTATCATGTAACACGCACTTCTCTCTGGGGTCGCAGAGAAGTTTGAAAGCTGCTATTGTAGAAAGAGGCTTCCCCAGCACTTTCTTTAAGGAGATGAGCTCTTCCAAGGGAACATGCATGAAACCGCCTCACCTTTTCGAGACTCTGAAGCCCACAGAGGCAGTTTCCCCCATGGGCAGGCCTGTGGCCGGAGCTCAAGCTGGACGTTTGTGAAACATTTGTGGTTTTCTTCCTCCATGGAAGAACTTCACCAGCAAGAGGTTCCCTTTCTCTCAAAATAAGCTGGAACCACATTCTGAGGCCTTCACTTCGGGAGCACAGCCTCTGTCCTTCCTCCCAGGAAGCATTGTCTAGGACCTGGTGACCGTCTGGTGAAGCTAGCCCCATGGCAGGCCTCCGCCTGCAGGCTGCATGGGGTCGGCCCTCGGGGCCCCACCCAGAGGCTGCCTGAGAGAGATGGGGTCGGGAGCAGCCAATCAGAGGAACAGTTGTCAGCGAGGGGAAGAAGTGCCACTGGCTGCTCCCCCACTCTGGACCCCTGCCCCACCTTCGTTCCCCGCCCTCCAGGCCCGTCTCTGCTCCATTGGACAGCCAAGCCGGGGGACAACACTCTGGATGGAGTCGGGCCACCAAGCGTCCTGCTCAGAACGTTGCATTTAGAAAGGCTTCTCAGTGAACTCCTTGTCCTGGTCCCTCTCTGCCGTCCACGCTCCACACCGCCTGCCCACACCAGGCCCAGGCCAGCTTCTGCCACCTGTTCCCACGCCCCACCCTCCATCCTTGCGTGTCTGGCTTCGTGTCCCCCCGCCCCTCAGTTCACATGTTGCCTTTTTAGGGACACCTTCCCTCTCCCACCAGGCCTGACTCTGTTCTCCTCACCATCTCCACGCCCTGTTCTTTGCCTTGTCCACTGCCCTGCGCGTCTACTGCTGCATGAAAAAGCACCCGAAAGCATGTGTCTTAGAACAGACACTCCCTCCTCTCTCCCACGGCGCTGTGGGCTGGCGGGGCTCTGCAGAGCCTCTCGCTTGTGGTTTCTGACACAGTTGCCATCAGACAGTGCCCAGGCCTGAAGTCACCCGAGGCCTCCACAGAGCAGATGTCCGGGATGGTGCCTTCATCCACACACCTGGCAAAGACGTAGATGGTCAGCTTGCAGGGGCCCACATGTGGGCTCCCCACGTGGCTTGGGCTTCTCACGGTGCGGTGCTGGGTCCCAAGGGCCAGCACCCCAAGAGTCACAGCAGCTGCAAGGCCTCGTAGGAACTTACTTTGGAAGAACCGGAAGTTCTATGCAGTGAGCAAGTCACTGAGCCAGCCCAGATTCCAGGGAGGGGGACTGGCCCCTGGTGGGCCTGGCGGTCACCCTGCAGGGGAGCTGCTGAGCGGTGAGGTATTGTTGAGGCATCTTTGGAAAATGCAACCTGCCACTTCAGACTCGCCTGAAGTCTTTGTTTTCATTTGTTTCCTTTCTCGCCCAGTCCACCGGATTGCTCCTGCGTGGCAGGCCTTGTTTGAGCAGCTCACAGCGGGTCCTTGAACCTGGACTTCCACAGTAAAGCGAAGATGAACACCTTCCCTGTGAATTTTGACAGCGGGACAAAACTCTATCTGATCAGTGTCGGAGGAACAGCATTTTAATGGAGGAAGTAAAAGCATAAGTAACCGGGATAGCTGCTAAGTATTTAGGGGCAGATGCCCCTTTATCCTCATTCATTCATTAATTCATTCATTTATTAATTCAACAGATATTAGTCGACATTTCTGCCATAAGAAAAAGCACTAGGTTCTAGGGATTGAAAGACACATAAAGCCATGTCCCCTGTGTGCTCCACTAGCGGATTTCCATGTGGTTTCATGGCAGTAATGTTACTTACCGTTCATTGAACATGTGCTCTGTGCCAGGCATTATGGCAATATGAGTGCACGCACTGACCTACTGAACTCTTACAACAACCTCGGGGGGGCCAGCAGCAGTCCTACTCTACAAACGTGGGCTCAGGTGTAGAGAGGTTGGGAGACACAGTCATGATGCTAAAGCTCTGTCCTCTCACCCTGTAGGACGGTAAGATCCACCCCATCACCCTGTAGGATGGTGTGATACACCCCCTTCACCCTATAGGATGGTGTGATCTACACCATCACCCTGTAGGGTGGTGTGATCACCCCCCTCACCCTGTAGGATGGTGTGATCTGCCCCCTTCACCCTGTAGGATGGTGTGATCCACCCCCTCACCCTGTAGGATGGCATGATCCACCCCATCACCCTGTAGGGTGGTGTGATCACCCCCCTCACCCTGTAGGATGGTGTGATCTGCCCCCTTCACCCTGTAGGATGGTGTGATCCACCCCATCACCCTGTAGGATGGTATGATCCACCCCATCACCCTGTAGGATGTGTGATCCAGCCGATCACCCTGTAGGATGGTATGATTCACCCTCACAACCCTGAAGGATGGTAGGATCAGGCTTTTCTCAGGTCACATGTCCAGTGCTGCTGCTCTGGGCCACGCTTGCCAAATCAAGGAGGCTGGGAGGAAGGAAGTGAGCATGGCCCAGAGGGTGGCTGGTGGGGGTCTGTGGGCAGGTGGTCCAATGCAAGCTCATCTCATTTCAACAGGAAGGAGTCTGAAAATGGAGTCCAGCCCAGGACCAGGAAGTCGGCAGGGCCATCAGGGAATTTGAGTGGGACTAACCTGTGTGGTGCCAAGTTTGTTTATTCTTGGCTGAAAATTACTTCCTTTTTCTGTGAAAAGAGGCCCACGGTGGACATAAACCATTTCTTACCAACAACGTTGTGCTGAGCTCAGGCCCAGTGACTCAATGTCATGTGGATTATATTTCCTATAAAATGCTCCAGGGGTGAAAAATCAAGGGAAAGTGTTGGACAGGAGGCTTTGGGTCGTCCTCAGTGTAGATGGGCTGTTTCTCCACACTCCTCCCGGCGGAGATGGAGCACCAGGCTGGGGGCAGGGATGGGAGGCAGCACTCCTCCCTGTGCTCTGGGGCCCGGGTGCCAGGCACCTGTCTGAGGGCTTTGCTGCTGTTTCCTGAAGCCAGTGTCCCGGGGCTGCCGTAACAAAGCCCCACACTCTGGGCTGCTTAAACAGCAGAAATTCATCGTCTTGCAGTTCTGGAGGCCAGAAGTCTGAGACCAAAGTGTGGGTAGAGTTGGTTCCTTCTGGACTATGAGGGGGAACCTGAGCCAGGCTCCTCTCCTAGGAGGTTTGCTGGTGACCTTTGGTGATCCTTGGCTTGTAGATGCATCACTCTGATCTCCGCCTTCATGTTCATGTGGCGACACTGTGTGTGGGTATCTGTCTGTCTCTGTGTCCAGATTTCCGCTTTTGATAAGGACGCAGTCATATTGGATTAGGGCCCATCCTGATGATCTTAACTTGACTACGTCTGCAAAGACCCTACCTCCGAGTAAGGTCAAGTCGCAGGTACCGGGAGTTAGAATTTTAACCTATCTTTTTTGGGGAACACAATTCAACCCATAATAGTGGTTGGTTTGAAGTTGTTTTCTTCTGCTCAGTCCCTTCCTGTCCCCTCTCCCCATGCTAACAAACTCTCTAACCACATGCCTAAGTCAGGATACAGGCTGAGCTGCTGTGACGAAAGGAACCCCGCACAGGGGCTCAGATGCCTACAGCCTTCTTTCCCTCACGTGGAGCAGTGCAGGGCAGCAGCCTGGGCTGGTACGGAGGTTTGCCATGGATCACCTGGGAGCCCAGAGTTCTCTGGTCTTTTCCTGTTGTCCCCTAAAGACTCCTGTTTCAGCCTGTAGCCTGTCTTGTCATGTGAGCTGGGCTGCAGTCACTGTAAAGCTCGAAGGGAGAGAACGCATCCTCAAGGCAGGACTCAGATCCTCACGGGCTGTTAGTCAGAGCCTCCCCTTGGTTTCCTGCCATATAGGTTTCTCTAACATGACAGCTTGAGTCATCAAAGTGAGCAACACAAGAAGAGTGAGTTCAAGCAAGATGGAATCACAGTCTTTTATAGCTCACTCTTGGAAGTGGCATCCCGTCACCGATGCAACTCACCAAGTACAGCCCCCATACACAGGGAGAGGAGTATTCCAGCCTGTGAATACCAGGAGGTGGGGACCACTGGGAGCCTTTTCAGAAGCCACCTACCCCAGTCTGCCTCTTGCCCCCAGTGACTTGTATTCCTGCTACAAGTTCCCCCAAAGCCTCATCTTTTTACTGCACCAGCACAAAGTTGAGACTCTCATCTAAGTGAGGTCCGGGATGGGTGAAGCTCCTCAGGTGTCATTGTTCTAGTCTAGCTCTTCTGGATCTGCAGACCCACGAACCAAGAGACGAGTTGCCAGCCCCTACACACCCTACACACATTGGAGGGGCAGGCGTGGAGCAAATGGTGTAGATGGTTCTGTTCAAAAGGAGAAAAACGAGAGACACTGAACCATAGCAATTCTGAAATCCAAGTGGGCAAATGTTAGAAATTCCTTGATTAGGTTTCAAGGGCTGGGAATAATTCTCTGTGGCTCTCGCCCCACCCTGTTGGCTGTTGGTTCTGCCCTCTTCGTCATCCTTACTTTTCATCAAAGAAAGAAAGAGTGTGCTTCTGAGCTCTCTCAGCCTGCTTCCTGCCAGTAGAATTTTGGGGGTCCAACTGCCTCTTTTCATTTTGTCCTCTCTCTGTCCCTTTCAGTTCCAGCTGGCAGTGTTTTTGCTGATAGAATTTTCTCGAACCCTTTGTGGGTCTTATGTGAATCTCCTTGGGACAATCTCCCTTAGACAGAAGCCACAACCACACATTTCTTTGAGATAAGCCCTTCTCTACCTTGGAGTTCTCTGAAACAGGTAAGAAGCACCGCCTGTCAGCTTCCTAGAGACCCGTGGTTCAATTGAGGGGAACTGTGAGGCACACACTTAATCGCTCGCTAGGAAGGGTCCTTTGTGCGTCTCAATAGTGCAATCATCCATCCTTCAGTATGTGAAGGGGATTGGTTCCAGGACCCCTGGTGGGTACCAAAGTCTGCTGATGCTCAAATCCCTTAAATTAAATGGTGTCGTATTTGCATATAACTTACGCACATCCTCCTGTATGCCATAAATCATCTCTAGATTACTTATAACACCTAACATAATGTAAACGCTATGTAAATAGTTGTTATACTGTATTGTTTATGGAATAATGACAAGAAAAAGCATCTGTACGCATTTGTGTACAGGTGCAACCATCGTGGCCTTTTGATTTGTGGTTGGCTGAATGCTCAGATGTGGAAACCTCAGATATGGAGGGCCAACCGTACTCTGGTGCTTTGATCATTCTGAGGTCTTAACAAAATATTGTATAGTCACACGATTGGCTTTATTTCTCTCTCTCTCTCTCCTTTCACATTTACTATAAGCTGCAGGGAGAAACCAGAAAGAACCTTCAGTATTTTCCTTGAACATCTCCTGAGCCAGACCCCGCCGTTCACTAGGTACCAGTTCCACCCCTACCTCACCGCAGACCACAGTGTTGCTAAGCTTTCTGCCGCTGCGTAATGAGGCTCCTCCTTCTTCCAATTTCCTATAGTGTGTCCCTCAGTCCCTTTTGAGCTCTCCCTGGCAGTGTTCTCAAAACCCAGATTTCTGTTAATTGTCTCGTCAAGGCAATTTAGGCTTTCTCTGTCACGCTCCTTGACACCCTTCCAGCTTTCATCCACTGCTCAGTTCTACACCCATGTCCACATGTTCAGGCTTTGGTTGTGGCGGCACAACGCTGGCACTAAAATCTGTCTTCATTGTCCATTGCTACAGAACACGGTAATCCCAAACTTCATGTCTTAAGACAGTAGCATTTCTCACCTCAGTTCCCGGGGCCAGGAATTGAGGTGAAGCTTACCTGGGTCCCCTGCTGCAGGGTCCCACACAGCCCGCAATGCAGGTGTCACCAGGGTTCAGGTCCTTACCACGGGGGATCTCCAACATGATGCTGGCTCCCTTAAAGGGCCAAGCTGGGAAGGCCAGACAGTGGGAGCAAGGTGAAGTCACTGTCCTTTCTTGGTTAATCTTGGAAATGGCATCCTGTCATCTTTGTCATATTCCATTCATTAGAAGTAAACCATTAGGTCCAGCTTGCACCTACACACCCATGCACACACACATACAAACTCACAAATACACATGCACACATAATACTACAAACATAGTACTCACATAATAACACACACACAATACTCATGAACATATGCATGTACACATACATATGCACCCACCCACACAGATACAAGCAAACATACACACACATACATACAAACATGCACATACATACATACATACACCCACATACACATATGTACTCAAAACCCATGCATAGACTGCTACACATACACACACTCATGTACACACTGAAAACTCACACACATATACACACATGCATACTCGCAGACTTAAACACACATACATACTCAAAGCCCACATGCATGGATAATTGCACACATACGTACACACATATAGACACATACTCAAAACCCACACATCTGTGCCTGTACATACACACACACACACACACGCACACACACACACACAGAGGCGCGTGCGGGCTTGGGCATGAATCCCAGGAGGTGAGATCCTGGAAGCCATTTCAGAAGCTTCCCAGCACAGGGTCCAAGCCATGAGGAGGACCCCTGGACCCTTCCCTGGAGTCTGGGGCAGGGTGCCTCTGCTCCTTTGGCCCCCGTTTCTTTGGGGAGTAGGGCTTTCCCTAGGTCTACGGCAGCAGCTGGGGGCTTCACCTCCAAGGTGGTCAGCAAGGGTCGGGCAGCCTCTCAGCTGTGGTCGTGGTCAGGGAACCCCCTGTACGTGCCTTCTGTGCCTGGGCTTCCTCGCAGCATGGCTGCGTGGTTCTCAGAGCAGGCACCTGAGAAGGAGCCAGGAGAAAACCTCAGAGGGCACGTAAGGCCGTGTCTACTGAACTCTACTGGCGGAGGCAGGCCTGGCGGTCTGCCCAGGTTGGGGGGTGGACGTAGACTCCTCCCAGATGGGTGGGGGCGACGTCACAGTCAGAAGGGCGTCTGGGATGGGACACGGTAAAGACCCTCTGTGCAAACACACTCTTCCCCACTAGCCAATTGGACAATTTAATCCCACCCACAGAAGGAGAGGTTAATTTACCATTGTCCTTCCCAGAGAACACAGGTGCCATCTAAGGGGTGGGCTGCAGACCTGGTCAGGGAGGTGTTGTGGGTGATGCTTCTGGGGATGCGTGAGACCTCACATTGGACGCTCAGGCAAGGCTTGGTCATCACCACTTCACTGCAGGTGGCCGACTCTCTTCCCAGATTTGCCTTCAGCCAAGGTGACAGGGTGGTGGCTGACAAGAGGAGAGGTGCCTTCAGGGGACTTGGGACATTGGGGATGAGTCACCAGGCTGTGCCACCACCAAGCGATCCCCTGCACCCAGAGGTGGCAAGGCTGCACCCCCTCCGAAGGTGGGGCCCTGAGCCCACCTCTGAGGCCACATCCCTGGAGCACTGGGCGGAAACTTCCCCTGGGGTATATCTGGAACCTGGTTCTCTGCCGTCTCTGGTGTTTCCTGGGTGCAGGGCTGTGGCCAGGCTGCAGGTTTGGACGTTCCAGAGGCAGAAAGCTGTGCCAGGTTGGTCCCCAAAACCTCTCCCGTTGGCATGTGAGAAGCGCTGATGGCAACAGAGCAGGCAGACAGAGGGTGGGGCTTGAGCTGAAGCGCGCCAGACGCTGCTTCCATCCCAGATTCCCGGTCTGTCTGCAGATCCAGGGCTGGAGCTGGCTCTCTGCCCCTCCCCCACTTCAAATTCTCATGGGCCTTGGAGCCATTGTCTGGTGTGCAAATCATCAACCAAACATGCCAGGCTGCAAAAAGTTGACTCCCGAGCCCTTTCATTGGCTCCGTCTCTGTTTCCCAATGTCTTCCAGCTGACTTCCTGCCTCCCTCCCTCCCCTCAGGCTGCAAGACCCTGTCTCCTCCAGCTGGCAGTGTTCCTTCTGTGACTCCTCTGGGGTGTCCTTCTCAGCAATAGTTCTCAAAAAAAACAGCAAAGCCTGTGCCTTCCTTTAGGGAAGGTCAGGATACTCCTCAAAGGGGGGGTTAAGAGATGATTTTCTGATTGTATCTTTTATCAGCTTAATGAACTTAAAGAATTCTCAAAGTCTCCTTGTGCTCTATTTTGCAAAATGGCAATATTGTCAACCAATCTCTCTGTCTACAGAGTTGCATGATCAGCAGTAAGTATCCACGGATGGATGAGCATGGTGCTGGCAGATTCCCCTACATCAGCCACACAATCCTCACAAGAGAGAATCCAAGGCACAGAGAGACTAGCCCACAGTTGGCATCGAGTAATTGTACAAGAGTGGTGTTTTGTTTTTTTTTTTGTTGTTGAGGAAGATTAGCCCTAAGCTAACATCTGTTGCCAATCTTTCTCTTTTTGCTGAGGAAGATTGGCCCTGAGTTAACATCCGTGCCCATCTTCCTCTACTTTATATGTGGGATGCCTGCCACAGCATGGCTTGCCAAGTGGTGCATAGGTCTGCACCCGGGATCTGAACCAGCGAACCCTGGGCCATCAAAGCAGAACCTCTGAACTTAACAACAGTGCCACTGGGCTGGCCCCAAGAGTGGTGGTTTTAAAACTTTTCTGCAAATCCCAGGACACTCCTGTCCTCCAGAGGTGGGATGTAATGCTCCTCCCCTGAATATCGTCTGGCTTTGGTGGGGAAAAGGACAGGGTATGGCTTTGAAGCTAGATCAGAAACGGCAATGCAGCTTCTTCCTGACCCTCCCTCGGTACCCCTGTTCTTGGATGCCAGCCGCCAGGTTGAAAGAAAGCCCAGCAGCTGCAGGAGAGGCCACCATAGCAGAGGCCCCAGCTGACAGCCAGCATCATCTGCCTGCCGACTGAGTGAGCGATCTTCCAGATGCTGCCAGCCTCTGGGCCACTCCAAGCTGTCCCTGCTGATGCTACCAAAATTGCAGATTCGTGACAAAATGAATGTGGTGGTTGTTTTAAGACACTGGGTTTTGGGGTGACTTGTTACCCAGTGATAGATAACCAGAGCTCCAGGGCTGGGATTCAAACCCAGGTCTGTGTGTCTCCAGGGCTCCTGCCAAGGAGAAAAGTAGAGTGAGGAGGCTAACCGTGGCCTCTTGTTCTAGGCTGCTGCCCGGTTTTCATCCGGCCTCCCTCGTGAAGACAGAGCCCCAACAGCCCACGGCAGTGAAGGCCCGGGTGCTGAGGCTGCTGTCGCCTTACTGCTATGCCGCTGCGTGGCTCTGCTCCCTGGCAGCCCCCTGCCGCTATGGGAGCCCTCTGCTTAGAGGAGAGGAGGTGACCAAGGGCTCCTAGCCACATCTCAGAGTCCCAGGAGCAATGACTGGCCTTGGGAGACAATGACTTGCCTTCCTGCTGATCATCAGAAGCCTCGTGCTTCTTATACACGTTTGCATCTTCACGTCCCCATGAGAGACAGGGCTGGGGTGCACGGTGGCGATTTGCTGTTCCAGCCCCGTCCTCTCCAGGGGGCAGCTGCAGAGACCTGGGCTGAGTGCCTAAGCCCCAGAGCCTGTCAGGGGCAGAGTCCGCCCCCGACCCCTGGCCAGTGCTTGGGGACCACCGCCACCTGGAATGTCAGAGACAGATGTTTCAACATGACTGACGGGTGTTTCTGGGTGCTGAATTCCACACTGGCTGCAGCTGGTTTTTTACTAAGGTGGGGTTCTTGGAACATACAGTTTTCCTTCTGAGACCCGGTGTACCCCAAACACTCTTGAAGGCTGATGTTACATATGTAATGAATTTGCAACACATTTTTTTCTTTTTTTTAATTGTGGTAAAAAACACGTAACATAAAGTTTACCATCTTAACCATTTTTAAGTGCACAGTTCAGTAGCGTTAAATATATTCGCACTGCTGTGAAACAGATCTCCAGAACCTTTTCATCTTCCCAAACTGAAACTCTGTTCCCATTCAACACTATCTCCCACCGTCCCAGCCCCCGCCACCCGTCGTTTTACTTTCTGTCTCTGTGGCTTTGACTCCTCTGCGGACCTCCTGTAAGTGGAATCATATACTATTTGTCCTTTTGTGACTGGCTTATCCCTGAACAAAATGTCCTCAAGGTTCATCCATGTTGTGGCATGTGCCAGAATTTCCTTCCTTTTTAAAGGCTGAATGATATTCTATTGTGTGTTTATACAACATTTTGTGTATCCATCCATCTGTCAATGGACTTTTGGGTTGATTCCACCTATTGGTTATTGTGAATAGTGCTGCTATGAACGTGGATGTGCAAATGCAATGCATTTTTTGCATGCTTTGGGTATGGAGTGATGGCTCCTTTCCCCCTGGGCAATCTCAGGGCACCCTGGACCCCCTGGTTATTTACAGGGTCCAGGCTGTGGCCCGTCCTGTGAGCTTCCTGACAAGATAAAGGAGCATGTGCCTGGCCTTCCTGGAAGGGCTTGCTGCAGCAACCCAGACAGAAACTGGCTCCAGCAGCTGCCAGATGTCCTCACATTTAAGAGGTCCAGGTGCCACCAGATACAGCCCATGAATTACCCATAACGAGTTTTCTGACAGCCATAGTTGTCATCCCACCTGTTGCAAAAAAGAAGTCTCAGGTTTCTTTGGCCAGGTCTGGCTAAGCGTTTCCAGTGCCTATGTTTGCAAATGCAATCACAGGGCCTAAGGTTCTGCGCCTCCTGCTACGTCGTCTGCTGAATCTGCAGGGCAGACCAGGCGGTTTAAAAAATCCTAATGGAGCAACCCAAGAGAGCACTCGATGAAGCCAAGTTTATTGCAGACCAATATGAAGCTGCCGACTGCTAGCCTGGCTGCACAGCTGTGTAAAATTGCTCAGCAACCTGGGCCAGCAGACACTAAGCAGAGTGAAAGACTGGCTGTAAAATTTGACAAGCTGCCAGGGCTTGCAAGACAGATGGGGTGGGGTGGGGTGGTGTGGGGTGGGAGGGGGAGGCAACTGGGCCCAAAGGTTATGCCCTGGGTGGCTCTCAGACCTACAGGGCAGTCTGGGTATTAAGATATGCGGTAGCCACCCAGGAAGTTCCTTTCAGAGAAACAGTCAAGAAAGGGCAGGTTGCAGGCTGACTGCCATGAAATAGGAGAGAGATGAAGGAGGCAGGGTCATGACCCGCAGAGTTAGGAGGTATTGGGGTGCAAGTACCGGTGGGGAGATGGGTCTGACTGCATTTCCCGTAAAACATGGCTCAGCTCCTAAATGAATCGCACATTGCGTGTGTTTGCAGCACATTCTGAATAGCAGATTTTGGGCAGTGCTCTGCAAAGGATCCACAGCCTCAAACAACTGAATAGCTCAGAGATGACAACAATGCCATCAGGACCAGAGGGCATCGCAGGAGGCCAGGAAACCAGGCATGGTTCCCATCCAACCTGAGGAGATGTGAGGCTGTGGGAGTGGGGGGATAGCTGCTCCCACACCCAGCTCCCAGTGCCGTCGCCCTACCTGCATGGCTGTTACTCGGGGCTTCCAGCTGGCTTGCCCCGTGACGGCCGGTGGACGCCCACCCAGCTGTGGGCTGAGGGCTGGGCACCGCTGGAAGGGCCTGCGGGCTCTGCCTTGTGCATCTCAGAGCTGCACACCCTGGACGATGGCCAAGCGCTGGTTCCATCCTGACGGCCCTGTGGCCACGCTTTCCTCCTCTGTGCACTTCGGTTTGGATTCAAACTTAAGTAAGAGAAGAATGGCTGGAGGAGCTGCAGAGCTGGCTCAGTTTCCCCCCAGGGTCGGATTTGCATAGAGGAGGAAATCAAAGCCAAGTCCAGTGCATTTGAGAGCGAACAGAAAGGGCAGACACACAGCAGAGCTGACCGTACGGTGCCCGAGGGGCACCACGAGGGAAATTCAGCACCTACAATGATGGAATCAGAAACACAGACGACTGAGTTTGAACAGAGTACTAACCCATGAGGCTAGAAAAAGGCCAGAAAGCATCGCAAAAGAAAAGGAAAGAAGAAAGAAAAACAAATACAGTCGTTCTGAGACATGAAATAAGTGAGCAACAAGCCAGGAGATAAGATCCGTGAAGTCCTGGTCTGGTTCTTGGAAAATAGCCCCTCCCTCCCTACCACTTACACAAGCATGTAAAAATGTCTGCAGATCTGATCAAGTAAGAAAGAGAGCAGCTGCAGCATTAGAGACGGACGCACAGAGGTCAGTTGTAAGAGGTTACTATATCCATTTGATATCAGTACATTGGGAAATCCAGACAGAATTGATGGTTTGCTCAGGAAATAAAGTCAATCAGACTGCCTCAAGAATCAGAAGAATTCTGAAGGTACCCAAACTTACAGAGACATGGGAAATGTAGTTCAAGTTCCATCTCCGAAAAGGGCATCATAGTCCCACAATCTTAAAGGCTCATGTAACCTCAAAGGGACGGTCCCTTCCCACAGTATTTAACATATTTTTCAGGGCATTAAAAAAAGAGAGAATGCTTTGTATGTAATTCTACGAAAGCAGAAACACACTGGAAAGTAAATTTGGATAGAACAAAAAAGTATATGAAATAGACATATAGTAAGTATCATATTTAACGATGACGTTTTGGGAGCATTTCTGTTATTGTCAGAAAAAATGCTTGTACGGCTGCCACAAATACAGATATTCAACATTGTTTATGAGATCCCGGTAGAAACAGGGAAACAGTAAGACACATAAATATTTAAAAGGGACAGACACAATTTTAATTATTTGCCTGCAAAAAATCCAAGGTGGTCATTGGCACTAATACAAACTAAGATAGTTTATGCTGCTGGATCCAAGATAAATTTGCAAGACACAGTTATTTTTCTAAATGCCAGCAACAGGACAACGTAATTTTTTTTAAAAAGGTCCTATTCATATGATTATTGAAAACTGACAATATCATGTAATAAATGTAAAAAGATACGTGATACCTATTGTTCTGAATTCAACTGTGTCCAGGAATCCGGATGTTGATAGCTCAGAACATGAGCTTACTTGGGCGTATAGTTACGGCAATTGTGATTAGTTAAGGCGAGTCCTACTGCAGTCCGGTGGGCCCCTAATCCAGCATCACTGGTGTCCTTATAAAATGGTGACATTTGGGGACACAAACACACACACGGGGAGAGTCCATGTGAAGATGCAGGCAGAGATTGGGGCGATGCTTCTATAAGCCAAGCATCACCAAAGGTCGTCAACAGCCCCCCGAAGCCGGGGAGAGGCCTGGAACAGATTCACTCTCAGCCTCCGAAGCAACCAGCACTGCCGATGCCTTCATTTTGGACTTCGGGACTCTGGAACTTTGAGACAAAACACGTCCGTTGTGTAAGCCTGTGGCGCTTTGTTACAGCAGCCCCAGAGAACGAACGCGCCTCTATATAGAACTCTAACAGAGCTTTACTGGAAGACCTAAAAGAAGATCTGAACAGAGGGAGAAATGCAGCACGCTCGTGGGTGCAAGGACTTGCCCACAGCCAGATGCCTTGTAGCCGTGCAGCTCCTCTCTGAGGAGGGCTGCGGTTTCCTTCCAGAACAGCAGGAGGGTGCTGAATCGCTCCTGGAATCCTGCCCCCTGCCTGCAGTGCTCTGGGGAAACAAGACACGCTGGTCCCCAGTTCCTGGACCAAGGCAGAGCTCTCTGCTCCTTGCCTCCTTGGTCCCCCCCTCGCCACTCTCCCCGAGCCTCCTTCCTGCTAGGAAGCCTGCAGAGGGGGCAGGTCTCTCCGGCGGGGCGGGAAGCTATCGGCAGTTCCCCTGGGGGAGGATCAGTCCATCCCTCGTCCTTGTCCTTCGGAGACACTGGTCATGAATAGACCTTTTGAGGCCGTGGCTGGAGGGAGTCTCGCCTTGGGGAGTTTTCGTTACGTCATCACATTATCTGTCTCTCCCTTGACTTGGGGTTTTGTCCTGTGGGAAGGGAGTACTGCACGGCCAGGTGGGGCTGCCGGAGGCTGTCCCCAGGCCCCGAGGATGCCTGCAGAGCCTCCACGGGCACTCAGCATGGGTGAGCTCACCAGAGAAGGGCCCTGACCTCGAGGCCGCTGGCATTTTCCCTGCCTCCTGAATCGCCAAGATTAGCTACGCTTCTTGTTCTCAGCAGGAACCGCAAGCATCGCCTGAGATGGGAGGACCCTGCAAATTTTCCCCCTACAGGGTTTCGGACTCAGATCCCAGGCTCGCAGGCTGTAGTGAGGATCCAGTGACCGCCAGGCCACGTGGGGATCTGGGGAAGGCCCGTGTCTCCATGGTCTGAAGGGCTTTGTCCCCCCAGTCGAAAGAGTCTAGAGGTGGGAGCCTGGTTTGTCTAGAAGCAGCGACTCGCATCAGGCATGGCAGTTAAAATGCACATTCCTAGGCCCCCTCCTAACAATTCCAATACAAAGAGTGTGTGTGTGAGTATATAGTGTATACGTGTATGTGTATGGTGTGATGTGTGTATGTGTATGTTTATATGGTGTGTGTGTGGTGTGGTGTGTATGTATGTGGTATGTGTGTGTATGTATGTGGTATGTATGTGTATATGGTGTGTATGTGGTGAGATGTATGTATGTGCAGTGTGTATGTGTGTGGTGTGTGAACAAGTGTGTGTGTGATGTGTATGTGTATAGGGTATGTATGTGGTGTGGGGTATGTCGTGTGTATGTGTGGAGTATGTGTGCATGCATGTGTTTATGTGTGATGTGTATGTGTATATGGAGTGTAGGTGCATATGGTGTGTGTGTGTGGTGAGATATGTGTGCGTGTGTGATGTGTTGTGTATATGGTGTGTATGTGGTGAAATGTGTGTATGTATGTGGTGCGTGTGTGTGATGTGTATGTGTATAGGGTGTGTATGTGGTGTGGGGTGTGTGGTGTGTATGTGTGGGGTATGTGTGCATGCGTGTGTATATGCTGTGTATGTGGTGAGATGTATGTGGTGTGTGATGTGTGTGTGACGTGTATGTGTATAGGGTGTGTATGTGGTGTGGGGTGTGTGTGTGTGATGTGTATGTGTATACGGTGTGTATGTGGTGAGATGTGTGTGTGTATGTGGGGGGTGTGTGTGTGTGACGTGTATGTATGTAGGGTGTGTATGTGGTGAAATGTGTGTGCGTGTGTGGTGGGAGGAGGTGGGAGTCTTCATTTTTAAACCAGAGATCCTGCTGCAGAACTTCTGGAAGTCATGCTGCCTCAAAACCCTGGCTCAGGGCTAGTCAACATGAGTTTTCATTCACAGATTAATACTAAATATGGTTAAAAAGTGGGGAAAACAAAAGCAGTCTGAAGAGTCTTTTGACAACGTAAATCCCACGCTCGGGGATGCTCGGTTTTCATAAACTTGGGCCCGGCCGCTTCCTGCAGTCCCGTGAGAAGACGGCCCGGCCCGGTCTCCAGCCCTGGTCTGTTTACCCAGCGAGCAGGGAGCTTGCACAGTCTGGTCAAGCAGCAGGAGTCGGTGGTCACACCCTCCTCTGCGGTCAGGGGCCTAGTGAGTGTCGGCTGGCAGGACAATGTTTACCCCGAACCTGCCTTTCTGTCAACGCTGGAGCATGTGGCCCCTGCTGGCTCCGTGGGAGCTGCTATGGGAAGCCTTCAGAGCTGCTCCCAGACGGAAAGTTCCCATGGCCGGTGCGGGGCCAGCTGGCGGGCCCGGCACCAGGGGTGGGTCTGCTCTCTTGCTTTGCCAATAACCCCAGATCTAGTTTGGTTCAAAGAATATTTCTAGTACTGCTGAATTATTTTATCTTAGAAAGTTCCAGTACTGGTGCTTTAAATATTTTGGTCTTTGGAAAATTAATCTTCACTGAGTAATATTTGAGTTGGTTGCATTGGGGTCCTGCTTCAAGATCTTTGCATGAGAGATTCTCTTTGGTTATGATATGTCCCTCTCTCTCTCCGTCTCTCCTTCTATCTCATTCTCTGTGTGTTATATATACCACATACCCAGTTGGATATAAGTGGAGTGACCCATCTTTCTCCGGTCAGCTCTCTCAGTTCGTTTTCCAAAGACGATGCTGTCTTCAGGTCAAGGGTGACGTGGTCCTCTGCCGCCTGTGACTCCCGGCTCCCGGTTCAGCTGTCTGTGGTTGTCTGCTCGATGCTGCTCTTGCCTTTCGGTACTCACCTGGCCTTTCTCTGTGCACACCCAGTCCGCCGGGGGTCCTGGGGAGAGGTATCCCCTCAGGTAGCTGTCTGGCCTTGCCCCCTGAGGGTCTGCTTCTCGTCCTCTGTGGCCACCTTCCCAGCACGCCCACAGCCGTGTTTCCCTCCTCGCGCCCCCTCTCTGGGCCGTCTCCCTGCTAGAATGAGGTCGCCCTCTTTAAGGAAGGAACTGCGGAGTCCACCTTCCCCCCTTCCGTGTCCAGGTCTCGACGGATGCTGCAAAGCCAGGCGTCCCCCTGCAGGCAGGCCTGGCCAAGGGCTGCTGGCCGCTGCGGGCTTTACTGGTCGGTGACCACACAGGAGAGCCCGAGAGAAGGGTCATCTGAGAGTCTGAAGGGCCCCTTGACCCTCCCATCCTGTGGCTTTCAAACTCATGTGTATCAGCAGAAGCTACTCTTCAAACGCCCCATGTGCACAGGAGATGGAGGTGGGGCTGAGCAGATGCAGCAGGCCATGTCCCAGCGCCCCGTCCAGCTGCGTGGTGGGCTCCATACCCCCCAGAGCACCCCCAGGCAGGCTTGAGAAACCCCGCAGCCTCGGGGACAACAGGGCGTGGAGTCTGAGGACTTTGTCTCCGATAATTATACAAAGGGCTCCAGAATATTTTTCCTTCTGGGGCGTAAGGAAGCAACAGTTGGTTGAGTCTTTAGCTGGAGAGGAAAGGATCCTTAAGTTAAAGTATCTTTTGTATTCGCCCTTTCCTCTTCTTTGTATTTTCAGGGACAGTTAAAGGAAGAAACAGTTCTGCTGTTTTGATGAGCAACTTTTACTGTGCAGGTGGAGGAAGGAATCCGCCCAGGAAACAGGCGATCGAGCGTGTGAACAGAGGCCAGGGCTATAAATAACCCTCTCCAAGCGGCCTGGGGGCCGGGGACCAGCCTGCTCTAGCAACTCAGAGATTCACAGATCCCACTGTGGTCACGGAAACGTTGCAAAAGCAGCTTATAAGTCTTCATTCTCCACTCCTATTTAGCCTTTGAGAAAGAATGGGCTGTGTTTCCTTCGACAGTGGATCATAACCCACATCACTGCTGGTCTGGAACACCATCGTCTCCGTCTGTTCTTGGAAGACGGACATGGAGAGACTGCAGCTCTGTCTCCCGTCAGACGGTCAGGCAGCACAGAGGTCATGTACGAGTAGGGTCTGGCTTTCGGGGCTCCAATATCTAGAAAATAATGTGTTGGCGTTAATAATTAGCAATAACTAGCAACCACGCAGCATGTGGCTTGTCTGTTGGCAGATGCGCTTACAACAGCAGGAAAATGATCCTCTCTTTTGAAAATAGAGATTATTTATGGAGAAAGTGTTGTTATGTGGCTATTATGTGTATCTGTCTAGAAATTTAGGTTGAAGTCAGAATCTTAGGAAAAATCCTCCCCCAACCCGAATTCTTTCCTGGGAATTTGTTTTCCAGATAATTCTACTCTTTGGGGCTTTTGGAACAAGGGGAATGAGTTAATGCCTTCCAAGGACTTCTCTGTGTCCCTGGCTCTCGACCACGTCTGTCCACGCTTTCTTTCTCTGATTCCACCCAGAAAGGATGGAGTGCTGGGTGCTGGATTCACAGACAGTCCCAGGACTCGATTGTCATGGGCTGGTGGCCCTGGGGAGAGGCTGTGAGAGACGGACTTGCGATAGGACATGGGTCCTTATTTTGTGGCCAAAGTCGTGGCGGGAGCTGTGTGCATTTTCCCTCTGAGGGTACAGTGATTTTCGGGTCTGACAAAAAGGATTGTCACACGGTCTGGCAGTTGACGAGGTTGCATTGGGATTCTTAATGCGGGTCCCTGGACCTTTAAGGAGCTGGTGGGTAACACCCAGGGGGTTTGTGAACACACGGGAGGAAGCACCGTCTCTCTATTTTCACGAACTCTAGCTGCACTTCCGCACGTCCGTCAGCGTGCCCACGGTGCCTCTGCCCACCCGCTGGCAGGATGCTCTCAGGACTTTGTGGCAGATCCTTAACAGTTCACTTATGCTCATCACTGCCTCAGGATGACAGCTCATAGACCAACCACAGATATTATTTACTGTCTTCATGAAGAAGAACATTCCAACTTTTCAAAAATATTTTCATGGCTCCAGTTCACTCTGATTGGTTTCCTTTGTAATCCTGTGCATGGATTAGTTTTAAAACATTATTCCATGAAGAGGTCCACAGGCCTCGCCAGATGCCCCCAAGAATCCACAGGCAGAAGTGGTTAGGGAGCCCTGTGGGAGGGCCGTGCTGGCGGATGGCGGGAGAAGGCGTCCGCCACCGTGGACAAGGACGTGTGGGCCCTGAGCAGGCGAGA
Organism: Equus caballus; assembly: GCF_041296265.1. Classification (NCBI taxonomy): domain Eukaryota; kingdom Metazoa; phylum Chordata; class Mammalia; order Perissodactyla; family Equidae; genus Equus; species Equus caballus. The sequence continues at coordinate 65,898,719 of NC_091706.1, read as the reverse complement.
CTTCCTGTGCCTTCCAAGCTGGTGTGTGCCGTGTGGCAGGGACATGACCTTCCTGTGCTGATAGTGCAAATTGTAGGTCTACTCCTTTGTGTCCACAACAATGACTTGATTGTGTGTGTAGAGTGTACATGGAATTCTAACTTAGATGAGATTGGCTTTCAGAGCAGTTTTCTTACCACTTAAAACTGGAAAGTCTGAGTGTTTCACACTCCGTAAGGACAGAGATAATATAGATGGATAGAAAGACAAACTCCAGTCCAAAATATGCTTTAGTTTTTTTTTTTTTTTTTTTTTTTGCCTGATTTTGGTGGCAGTGAAATGAGCAGTAATTCCTGATATGGCCGCTTTTGGAGCAGTCGCTGACATGCAGTCGAACCCATTGCCAGGGGATTCCAGTGTTCATTTCACACCCACAATGCAGACACGAGAAGCACTTGGTTCACGACAGAATCCCCGTGAGCAGCTTCCTGTGATGCACCAGGGGAGACGGACAGCAGTGAGTGGACGGAGGGTAAAGACATGCGTGCTACTGCTGGCCACTGGGCACAGGCAGCAGGCATGCCCGTGGGGGGCCCGGGAACATTGGTGGCCCGGGTGGACCTTATTCTCTCAACAGCTACAACTTCAGTTTCCGTGAAAAAGAACAATTCCGATCTTAGTTTAGGTATAGATGATTATGATTTAAAAATTTCATAATCAGAATATGAAGTACCAGAAACGTTCATGGAAACAGCAAGAGCAGAAGCAGGTCCACCTACCCGTTAATTCCACCAGATGAACCAGAGCCATTTTGAAAAGAAATGGACATTTTCACTTTTTGTTAGTTTCCTATTCTCACCTGAGTTCCTTTTTGTGCTTTTCTGAGACAGGCAGCTTCTTAGGAGGCACACCAAACAGGTAAGGATTCTGTAGACTGCGCGTGCCCGGGAACCACCCAACGGCCAGCAAGCGTGGGACCCGCGCACATTTCCTGCTCCTTCTGGGCTGGGGAGACACACATGTGGGCTCAGAGTCACCTGTCTGTCTTACTTTTGGTTTGGAGATGGGCTTGTCTTGGGCGATCTGCTCAGACAACTCTGGACAGTAATCGAGCCCACATTCCGTGGCCAAGAGTCCACGTAGCAGCCACCCAGCATTCAGGGGTTGTCCCTTCTTGTGAGGTGGGAAATCGAAAGTGCCGAGATCTCACTTTGTGCTCAGAGAAAAACACCAGCTCTTGTGTGGTTTGGTGGGTATCCTGTCTTACTGTGTGTAAGTGAGACGTTGACGATCTTGATGAAGGGGGCATAAGGACCTCGTGGATCAGGCAGTTCCCTAGACACCCAAACCTGGCAGGAGAGGGCTGGGGGTCTGCACAGGGCCCTGGACACCCTCTTGGGTCGGAAGCCGTCCGCATGGAAGAAGGATGTGGTCGATACACCCAGGTGGGCTTGTGGGTTGCAGGAGGATCCATGCTGGTTCTCCAGCGTCTAGGGCCCAGCACAGACAGCCTGGAGACCACACAGAGAAGCCTGGATTCAAGAAGGGTCATCTCAGAGGTGACCGCGGAGCAGTAAAATGGCAGGAGCTGGCCAAGTGTGGGCTGGCGGGTTGGTTTCAGGACGTCTCCAGAGAGAGCCCCATTCCAGAGAGAGCCTGCGTCTCGGCTGGGACTGAAGGCTGTGAGGGGGTGCGTGGACACAAGGACTTGGGTGTGGTACTGGGCTGCATCAACCTAGCAAGTGGGAGCTATGCTTCCCGGGGCGTCCTCCTGGGCTAGTTTTCTATTGCTGCATAACAAACAGGTAGGGTAAACCAGCACCCACTTCTTACCTCACAGAATCCGAGGGTCAGGGTCCAGGAAGGGCTTACCTGGGTCCTCTGCTCGGGGTCTCAAGGTGTTGGCCAGGCTGTGGTCTCACCTGGAGGCTGGACTGGAGAGAAATCACCTCTGAGCTCATTCAGGTTGGTGGCAGAATTCATTGTTTACGGCTGTAGGACCGAGGTTCCCATGTTCTTGCTGGTGCCCGGCAGGGGCTGCTGTCAGCTCTGGTGGCACCCCCAGACCCTCGCTCTGTGGCCCCTCCACGGCCCCTGGCACAGCAAGGCAGCTCCTTTCTTCAAAGCCAGCAACAGGGAGAGGGCCTCTCACTTCAGGAGGGTCCTTGTCCTCCTCTCAAGGGTGCCCACCGGGTTAAGCCAGGCCCTCCCAGAATGACCTCCTCGTGGGTAACACTAGCTTTTTGATTTGGGACTTTAATAACATCTAATGCTTCCTTCCCCATTGCTGTCTCCTATTGATTAGAAGCAGGTTGCAGGTCCCGCCTGCCCTCAAGGGAAGCTGGCCACGGGTGTGGACCCCGGGAGGAGGGAGTGAGGGAGGGTTTCTGAGTCTGTCTGCCGCACCCTCCCTGGGAGGGGCCAGGTTGGAGTTGTCCCCAAGAGAAATTTGTGCAGGATTTGGGGGACAGCAGTGAAACTGGGGAACTCTCCACCTGCGGTCGGTGTGCGGTGCCAGGTGCCGCACACTATAGGCTGGCCCCCCTTCCTCTCCTGGGGGTCTCCGCGGGCGTCTCTGAGCCCTGGCATCAACTCCTGGTGAAGCTCCTGGTGAGGACACCAGCTCCTCTCCCAGATGGCCTGTGCGTCGGGGGTGGAGGAAATCAGACGGACAAGGACTCCCACCTCCCGCTTTCTGTGGGGTCCTGCTTCCTCCACCTCACATCAGCTGGCTGACCTGCACCAGATATAGGACTCTCCTTCCATCACCCCATCCTGTGAAGGCCTGATCCCTCGGTGTCTGTGCCCTTCTTCTCCGCCACTCTTAGTGGGTCTGCCTCTGATGGAAGCACGACTGGCGCCCGGGGCCAGCGTGCTTCGGCCAGGCCAGGGGCTGTGTACTCATCGGATCACCCCTGTTGGGATGTCCCACAGGTTTGTGCCTGTTTCAGGAGCTGCATCTGGGTTATACTGTTTGCAGCAAGGGGCCCGTCTGGGAGACTCCATTCCTTACGTGGAGAACCTTCGGCACAGAGAGGTGAGGTTCCTTCCCCAGAGGCACGTGGGGAATGATTGGGATTTGAACTTCCTGGGCTGGCTTCATCGCCCTCTGATGACACTGGGGTGGCACCCCCCGCGGTACAAAGCGTCAGGGAGGTTAGGCTCCTTGCCTCCATCTATGTCGCCATGGCACAACTCCTCTCCCGTCTGTGCTGGAAGGGACCTTCCGGGCCAGCAGCAGGATGCTGCCCTCAGTCGCCCAAGGGCTCCCTGCTCTGCAGAGCCTTCCGTCTCCACCACTGGTCTCCCCTCAGACTTCTCTGTGATCTCAGCACTTTGCAAAGATTTTGCACAAACCTCCCTCATAGCCCTCCATGCGCCGTATTATAGTTACTGGTTTGCGTGTCTCCTGGCTAACAAGTGCGCTATTTGAGGACAGGAAACCACATCTTTTCATCTGTGCATCCCCAGAGCCTGGTTCATTACCTGATACATCACCGGAACTTGGTAAATGTTTTTGGAATGACTGAGTGAAGAGGACAGAGACACAAAGCAGTGAGTGGCACAGACAGAGTAACACTTGGGTCTCACTGTTTACCAGTCAAGTAAAAACCTCGGCATGTGTTACTCTTGGTTGCTGCTAAAAGAAGAGAGCCTTTGTCAGCCCCAGATGATGACACAACCACTTCCTGGCTCTTTCTGGATCTCATAGTTCTTAAGATTCAGTCCAGGTTTTTGTCAAAGATACAGGAGGTTGTTGGATCAAAGGCAGAGATTGTGGATTTAGGAGAGCTGGCTCTAAGTCTCGTTTCTGTCACTAATTAACCAGATGTTGGGCCCTGGAGCAGTGACCGGCGCTCCCTGGGCCACGGCTTGCTCTGTGTAAATATGGAAATGACGCCAATGCCCGGAGCTCAGTTGGCTGTGAGCTTTACCTCCCGGAGGACTGACAGGGCTGGCCTTCTTTCACTCATTCTGCGAACATCTCTTGAGTCCTACTATGCGCCTTGCTCCAAGCCAGGTCCTTGGATTTCGAGGATGGAGACCCTTGAGAGGTCAGTTGTGTGGAGAAGCTGGACATTGAAACAGAAGGGACCCAGGTGGTTACAATGTGGGCCAGGCGGTGTGGCTGAGGACCCCTGCTGGGATGGGAGTCATGGGGGATCAAGGGGCTTGAACCAGAAACGGCAACAAAGCTGGACCTTAGCTGAGTCTCAAAGACAGGGCAGGGGTAGGAGTTCATACACGTTAGGCTTTCTCGATTCGTGTCATTCATTTATTTATGATCAAGTACAGCTAATCCCACACTTATGCAACTGTTCCATTCTGAAAGGTCTTTCTCAACTTGAATTTGCATGAGAAAAAAAAATGCAACTCTACTGCTTTTTTTTTTTTTGAAGATTGCTTTGGGTTTAAAGACACAAACCCTGTGTACATGCACGCTCCTTCATATGCATTCACTTGTTCAAAACACTCCCCGACGCTGAAGCCCGTGGAAGCTGCAGGCAGCAGGCGGGAGGTTTGGCCACCTGCGTACTTCAGTGTGCTCATGTTGTCTTCTTGTCTGTGAGCAGGTCCTGTCCTTCTCAGCTCAGCCCTTCCAGTGTGGCTGGCATGTTCACAGTGTTTGAGGGGTCAGCACTGGGGACAGAAAATGAAGACCCTGAGAGACACAGCCCGGCTCCCCAGGGATTGCTCCCTCTGCAGCCTCTGCCCACCCGTCTCTGGGTGGCTCGTCCCTGAGACTGTCCTGTGCTGTGAGGGGGACCCTGTCCTGGCCCCTCCAGACTACCAGCTCTCCCCTGCTCTGTCCCCAGAGGCTGATGGGCATGGACCTCTCAGACTGCTCCCCTGCCTTTGTCTTCCCATTGGAGTTCGGCCCTTGGGGACCCCCAGCAGAACACGGGTTGGCAAGAGAGTGAGGTTGGGTCCCCGTGGGTGGCTGTGACCGTGGACTCACGGACCCCTGTCCTGTGGGGCTACGTCCCCCAGCACTCTCATGCAGGCTCTCATAAGGACTCCCTGTTTGCCCTCCAGGCTGAGGGGAGGCAATAGTCCCCTTGTCCATTCCTGTGGGTTCCCCGTGGCCTGTCTACACTCAGCAAATAGTCCCTTCATTCCTGTGCCGGGATCCCAGCGTGCACCAGGAGGAAGGACTTGTGTGTGGTCCTCCGTAAGTAAGACAATTGCAGGACCAGCTGGCTGAGCCTGGCTCCTGAGCAGGTCTGCACAGCTCTGCCGGGTCTGGCGGGTGCCCCACTCTGCTCCGTCCACTCTTCTCTGGTATGCTCTGCTTCTCTCCTTGCAGATGCCAAGTCTCTCCCTGCTATGGACGGAACGTCTGTGTCCCCCAGAATCATGTGTTGAACCCCTGTCAGCGTGATGGGATTTGGAGCTGGGGCCTTTGGGAGGTGACTGGGGCAGATGAGGTCGTGAGGTTGGGACTCCCATGATGGAGTTAGTGTCCTCCTAGTAAGAAGAGACCAGAGCTTGCTCTGTGTGTGAGGACTCAGAGAGGAGGCGGCTGTCTGCAAGCCAGGAAGAGAGTCCTCACCAGAACCCGACCCTGCTGGCATGTGACCTCAGCCCTCCAGCCTCCAGAGCTGTGAGGAACAAACGTCTGCTGTCTGAGCCCCCAGGCTGGGTTTTTCTTATAGCCGCCGGTGCTGACCGAGACACCCTCCCACCCCGGGTCGTGCACTTGCTGCTCCCCCTCGTCCAGGATTCTGCTCAGGACCACGCTGACAGCACCTCGGCCTCTCTCCACCCCAGGAGCTCACAGTGATGCAGCCTGGGCGCCCATGAGGATGGTGTCCTCTGGCATGTGCTGTGTGCCCCCTGCATGGCCACGTGGTGGTCCTGCCTCCCCCCAGGCACGCCCTTTTACTTCATGGTTCTCTGAAGTGAGTTGTGTCCCTCCCTGAAATCCATCAGGCATCGCGTTCCCGTCTCCGGGTGGGTAACTCGGTGAGAGCAAAGACTCGCTCACAGATGCATCCTCGCGGCCCGGAATGGTGTTAACCCACCGTCAGTGCTCAACAGAGACTCGCCGAGTAGATGGACAACTGAAGTTCTGTTTGCTCCACAATGTCAGGCTTGACACCAGGGAGCCAGAAGTATGTGTGAGACCCACATCAAGTCTGTGGCTTTCAGCTTAGTTCAGTTCCCCTGAGTATGAGAGATCCGCTTTCTCGGTTTCGTGTTGTTGGTGACAAGGCCTGGGAAAGAAGAAACGCCCATTTCAATGGACCACTGCAAGGGTGAGAAAGCAGATGGCTCTGGGGACCCCCAAGCCCTGGGCTGCGCGGACTGCAGGTTCCCGTGGCCTTGCCCGCTCACAGGAGACCCTTTGCGGGCTTGAGGAAGTGGCTTGAATGCTTACTTTTCATGCCCCGCTAATCTCCGGAGTGGCGACCACATCCTTTCTTTACAGAGAAGCTCACATGAGTCCCGGTTCGCGGTGAGCGGTCTGAGCAGGAAGTTGGGCAGGAGGAAGGACTTCCTGCTGACCTGTGCCCTGCATGCTCGAGTGATGTGCGTGTGTCAGCCGGGGTGCAGATTTTGAGTCAGATGTGGCTTTCCTCTTCTCCAGAGCAGGCTGTCGTCATGCGCGTTTCTGCGAGTGAGCTTTGGCTGTTTTTTCAAATAACTTCAAAGTGAGTGCAATGAAAAATCTGAAAACCTGATCATAAAAATTGTTTGGATGGCATTTCCTTTCCTTGGAAGAGCTGGTGATTATTTGTGTCCTTATCACTCTGGCTCCTGACGAGGCAACATCATTATGGCTCCAGGGGCCCAGGGGAGGTAACTGGGGGGCTGGCTCTCGCCTTGGAGAAAGGGAGCTGGTATTTTCCAGGCAGCAATGCAGGGGTACAAGGAGGGGTCTTCCACAGGTTGCTAAACAGACCTGGGCTTTTACATTTGTCACCGGCCCACAGACCCCTCCTCAAATTCCAGGGCCTTGCTACTCAAGTGGGGTCCCTGGACTGCAGCATCACCATTGCCTGTTAGAAATGCAGAGTCTCAGGCTCCCCCAGCTCTCAGAGTCAGGATCTGCGATTTGGCCAGACACCAGGGCATGCATGTGCATCGTCAGTGTGGAAACACTGCCCGCCCTCTACCATCCCTTCAGGTTGCTACAGGGGTCTGGGCACGAACCAGAGACTCTGGGGGCCTTGAGGGGAATTGGGCCAGGGTTGAGCAGAGCAGGACGAGCAGATGGATGTGGCCCGCCAGCCTCCCCTGTCAGCGTGGCCTCTGAAGAAGGTGGGAACTGGGCTCACAGTGCTTTGGGGCTGGAGGGGCTGCCTGGCCTGGGGAGTGCTTGATCCCTGGGAGGAGCTGGGCTTGAGAGGTGAAGGATGACCTACCATGGAACGTCCTTTCAGAGGGCCCTAGGTGACCTCTGTGGTGCTGGCCCTGTCCTCTGGTCCCCATCCCTGCCTCTCCCCACCGTGGCCCTCTGGGGTGTCCCTAGCTGGCCTCCTCGGCATTGGGAGTCATAGAGGGTCCGTGGCCATGATGCCTGTCCTCCAGATTCAGTGCATGTGTCTGTCCGGCATTTGCTGCGTGCAAGCGGGAGCTCGTCCTCATGGCCGTGTCGGGTCTCACTCCTGCAGCGTTTCTAAAAGGTCAGACCACACTGCTGTGATTTCTCCTACTGTTCACTTATTTCAGGCACCAAGTTAATCTCACCAAGCTCCTTATCTCTTTGGGTGTCACCTGTGCAAGTGCACTGTGATGCCCACTCTCCTGGTTCAATGACCAGTGACCAGAGCCTTGCTCCAGCCCCTCCTCCCCACGCGAGGGGAGTGTAAGGCCTGGGAAACGAGCCTGTGGGGTCCCAGACATGGCCCAGCATCTCCTGGGCGATCTTCATCACTGTGCTTTTTGCATAAAATGTGCCCTCGTGCTGCTGTGACCACGGCCACTCGCATTCGACAAGCAAGGGCGTTAGCAGGCTTCATGCTGACTTCCCCATCCTGGTGTCGTGCGGTTTGAAGATTCTGTCACCACAGCGCTCACCAACCATCTACGTCCAAGGGACTCCTCTCAGAGCCCTGGAGGTGTTACGGCAGCATGGCCACTGGCTCCCTAAATTGTCATCGTTATTGGTTGGTTAAGTCTTTGATAACTTGAATTTTTAAATTCCACGATATTTGCAGAATCTGTGACACAGGCCATGGAAGATTCTCTCCTCTGCTCTGTCTTGCAGGAAAGTCTCTGGGGAGAAGATGTGGCCTTAAACACTTGCTGTCACGCTGGTGCCTCCTCACAGGGCTGTTTCTGGGGTCAGAAGACACAGGCAGCGGCGAGTGCAGCCCCGGGCCTGGCACATGATCGAGTCCCAGTGAATGTTCCACACAGTTATTACACGGCGCTTATTTTAATGACCTTAACGTGCCCTCAAATATGAGGATGCGTTTCATAACGAGCCTGGAGCTTCCCTCAGTCCCACTGGACGCTGTCCCCAGGATGGCCTTCCAGGCCCTACCCGCAATGCTGGGAAATCTGTATTCAAACGATACTACTGGGAAACCTTATTCAGCCAGCTGGGGTGACACTTGGGAACAAGGGGACCTGAGCTGGAACCACAATAGATTTTGCTCCAGTGTGTTCAGGACAAGGTGAACAACCTGTTGCTGAATTGGTAAAAGGATGGCCGCTAAGCACCAAACCAACCCAAACTGACCGATGTTACCAGGTGTGTCCTGATGTCACCAGATGTGTCCTGATGTCACCAGATGTGTGCCAAGCTCCTCCCTGGGCTGCCACCTGTCCTCAGAAAATGAGTGACAGACAAGTCATGCAAGGGCAGTAGAGAGCCTTCAGGCCAGGGAACTCCTTTCTCAGCTTCCCACATACAGAGAGGTGCAGGCTGGAAGGCCCCGAGGGTCGGGTGAGCCCCAGGGCAGGGAGTCTTATGCTGGTGGCTTCTCCTGAGTCCCGCTCAGTGTCTGACACAGCCCTTATGGGTGCCAGGGAATTGTTAGCGGACATTGAAGAGAGCAAGAAAGTCAGAAACTCCATCTGAAAAGGGACACTGGTCCCTGCGGTCACTCCCACGTGGAGGGAGGAGGACAGAGGTGGACAGCGGGCTGCGTGGGTTCAGCTCGGCTAGCTGCTCTTCTCACACTGAGGACTGCAGCGTGAAGGAGACGCGAAGGGGATGTGAGTGAGGGCTCCCGCTGGAGCTTGAATCCAGGGCACGGGCGGACCTGCAGCCGTGAGTGTAACCCAGGCCCTGTCCAGGGCTCTGGGGCCACAGAGTCTCAATGTTTCATCCTGGTGAATAATTTCACGCATTGGCGAAGGGCTCTGGGGCACCCGCCAGTCCCTGATCAGAGCCCTGCCGCTGGACCCACGTCGTCTCTGCTGTGGGAAAGGGAAGAAGGCTGGGTGGCGGTTCCTAGGGTAGAAACAGGGCTCACACTCCCTCCGGGCAGGGATGCTGGAAAGACGGCTGGGGTGGGAACTTCACACCAGACAGTGGCATCTCCCTGAGACTGTTTCCTGTTCTAACTCCTGACTGTGGTGCTTCCTCCCTCCTTGTGTCTTAAAAAAAAATTAGGTTCTAATTGCACTCTAAAAATATCTAGGGTGCTTGGAACTCAGACCCGTGTGTGGCAATGTTCTCAGCAGCAATATTCACAACAGTCTCAGGTGGAAACAACCTGGCGTCCATTGATGGATGAATGGATAACCAAGTGGGGTACATGCATATGTGCTAATCATGTTTTTCATTTGCTGTGATTTTGATGCTTTGACATCTCGGGGCCTTGCTGACCCTGGAGGGATGGCCCCTCCCAGGGCTAGCCAATTCCCAGAGAGAGCAAATGACCTCTTATGAGCTCGCCTTTCATATGCAAACCAACCAGTCACCATACCCCACTGACCTCCTCTGTCAGCCCCTCACTATCGTCCTGCCCCAAGCCCCTGAGGTCCAGGTACCAGACAACCAAGGACAGTGCCTGTGCCCCAGAGCTGGCTGAAGTCATTCCAACTAGCCAATGCCAAGCCTGCTGCCTGGTCCTTCCTGAAGAAGCCACAATAAAGGCTCTTGTCCACACTTCCTGCTCTCCCTCTGCCCCCTGACCGGCCCTGGTGCTGCCCCGTGTGGCCCTGCATGGCCCGCCTCCTGCTTCTAGGGAGCTGTGAGTATAAAACTTCTTCCTTCATGACAGTCATTTCTGTGTCTGCGTGTCTCACCACGACTGATAGAACACGTCTCAAGCACATTATAAAACCATGTACAGTGGAATATTATTTACTCATAAAAAGGAAGGACATTCTAACACCTGCTACAACATGGATGAACACTGAGGACATTCTGCTCACTGAAACAGGCCGGTCACAAAAGGACAAATGCTGTGTGATTCCACTTATATGAGGTCCTTAGAGGAGCTGAAGTTGTAGAGACAGAGAGCAGGATGGTGGTTGCCAGGGGCTGGAGGAGGGGGATGGGGAGTGAGTGTTTAATAGGGACAGAATGTCAGTTTGGGAAGATGACAAAGTTCTGGAGATGGAGGGTGTTGATGGCTGTACAACAGTACTAATGTACTTACTGTCACTGAATTGCACTCTTAAAAATAGTTAAAATGGTAAATTTTATGTTATGTACGTTTTTGGGGGGGAGGGGGGAAATTAGCCCTGAGCTAACATCCACCACCAATCCTCCTCTTTTTTTTTTTTTTGCTGAGGAAGATTGGCCCTGAGCTAACATCTGTGCCCATCTTCCTCTGCTTTATACATGGGATGCTGCCACAGCATGGCTTGATAAGCGGTGCATATGTCCATGCCCGGCATCGAGATCGGCGAACCCTGGGCAACTGAAGCAGAAAGTGCAAACTTAACTGCTATGTCCCCAGGCCAGCCCCCACATGTTATAATACGTAAAATTGTGGTATTTTACCACAATTAAAAAAAGCATCTAGGCCGCTGGCAGAGGTGTCCTTTAGTCGCCGTGCATTGTGGCTCCCTGAGTAGGACGTGGTCATCCCCTGGCACTGTGTGTGCCTGGCCTCGGGGTACCCACCGTGTGGGTTCAAACCACAGCTCACCTGCCCCAGTGCTCCGTGTTGTCCTCACTCGTGGTCAGCTTCAGGAGTCTGCTGTCTGCTGGCCCAGGGGCTGTGCCGTGACCCCAGGGGCTGCTGAGAGAGTCTCCCTCTTAACAAACCAGAGCAGAAAGGCAGCTTCACGGTGAGTAACACAGGGGAAGTGGCTGGTCCCCCGAGCGTGGGGCTTCCCTGGCAGGGCAGGGCGGCCTCTTTCTGAGAAAAGGCTCAAGGGGGGCGTCCAGATACTGATTGTGCTGGGAGGCTGGGCTGTGCTGGGGGTTGGTCTACACCTGGCTTTCTGCCTTGTTTTGCATTTCCATTCATCTGGAGGCATCCTCGCTGGCCTGGAATGCCCAGGAGGCCGCACACGCCGGCAGCTCCCGGGCTGGAGAAGGCTCAGGATGGCAGGTGGCCCTTCACCTGAGATTTGATGCTGTGAGAACACCTGCCCTTTGGTTTTGATAATTAGGTTTCTATCAGGATCCAAATGAAACCACAGCCCAAGCCCAAAGGCAATGCCCCTGCGCCGCCCGTGTGAAGCTGCGAAGCCAGTGGCTTTCCCGAGGACCCCCCACATCACAGGCTGGGCCGCGTGGCCTCTGGGCCTGGGAGATGGTGGAGCACGTTTGCTTCCTTCCAAGGCTTGAGGCTGTTTTGCTTTCTGTCCCCAGTCTTGCAGGATCTTTTGAAAACCCCAGCCTCCTGCTTTCAACTCTTTCCTCTGGTCTCTGATAAAAGGCAAATTAAGAATCACTTCTAACAGCTCCCTGAGAGCTGAGAGGGCTTGTCTGCAGACAGGACATCAAAGCAGAGCTCAGGTGTGCCCTGGCCTGAGCCAGCGGGAGGAGGGTCTGCAGCCCCTGGCTCCCGGCCGCCCTCTGCCTCGGCATCCTGCCCCGGCCCCTCAGCCCAACGCCTGCGCCTGGCCTCCGAAATCTGACTGTGAGCAAGGCCCGGGCAAACACTGCACACAGCCCAGCTGCCCAGAGGCAACATCTGCATCCTTGATCCCTCTGCGGAACGTCTGGCTCTAGTCCTTCCATGGGGAGGCACAGCTTAAACTTCAGAGATTCTCCCTGCTTCTTAATGTTCACAGCAGCTCTTGGAGCGACAGGATAACTTCGGGGTCCTTGCAGAGCAAGGCCTGCCCTGTGGACTTAGAGCCCAGGGCAGCCCCATCTGCACACAGCCCTTCTCCTGCCCCGGGCCTGCCAACAGCTCCCGCTTAATGGCTCTGTGGCTCCATCTCTGGCAGGGTCAGGGCGTCTGCCTCAGGGCTGGGCCTGGGGTTTGGGCTGGTGGCGGCTAAGCTTGCTGACTGGCCCGAGGCCTTGCCTGATGGCTGGGGTGCCCTGGACGTGGCAGTGCAGGGACCAGCATGCACACGTGTTCTCACACTCAGGGCTGGGGTTCTGGTGGGTGGCTCGTGATTTGTAGGTTTGTCGCCTTGACTCCAGCCTCCTCGAGGGGAGGGTGTAGAGTCCTTGTGTGGCTGGTCTGTATGCACGAGGTGCTGGGCTCGACTGCTGGAGAGGGACCCTCGTGGTTCCAGTGACTGCTGCTGAATCACCACTCACCCCACACTTAGTGGCCCCAAACAGGATCATTTCACTGAGCTCATGATTTGAGGGGTCACCAGGTCAGGCAGGACCTGTGGGAGGACACTCTGAGGGGCTCACTGAACAGCGGGCCCTGGATCTCCCACTGTGCTTCGCCCACAGATCTGGGGCCTGAGTGGGGCTTCCTCATGGTGTGGTGGTCACAGGGCTATTGGCCTTCACCCTGCGGTGGCCCTGACGCTTTGGGAGCCCATGTCCGTGAACAAGGTGGAAGCTGCATGCCAGGTGGGCTGCAGCCTCCGAAGGCATCACTGGCCTTGGGGGAATAGCCGATGATCCAGGGGAGACATGAGGACGCATCCTCAGTGGGCGGGGCAGACACCACGTTAATTCCTGTGCTTCCCCCACGAGGAGAACATCTCTGTTCACTCCACTGTTATTTTCTGAAGCAGATGCTTGAGTTGTGGAAAGACTTGCATCCTGGGGTCAGACCCAGTGGGACCTGAGTGAACGAGGTGCCGCAGGCCACAGACACTCTGGGCTCCAGTCTCCCTATGCCGGCAGCCAGGGGGACGTTCTGGTGATTTAACGAGGATAGGATGCACACCCCACACCAAGCCCCCTCCCTACTGCTGCCACGCAGTCTGCCCCTTGCCCCCACCCCGCGTCCCGTCTGCAGCAGAAGCTGCTTCTGATCTGGGTGTGAGGAATGCGCCGAGGCCGGGGTGGAGCCGGGAGGCAGCCGTGGAAAGCAGCTGCAGGGAATTTGGCCCTGGACCTCGTTCAGCTATGACAAGAATGTCAGCCTGTGTCTCTATCAGCTGGGTTGGGCGAAACAGCCATTTTTAGCAGCCATGCGGTCCCGGCCCGGCCTCTGCCGAGATGATGGGCTGGAAGGCTCTGGAATTCGCCTGGTCTGGGCATGGTGCTTCACGGGGAGACAGGTGAGGGGGCAGCTTAGGCTCTGCATGTCTCTGAGAAGGGTCTGGCACGTCCCCGAAGAGTGGACTTCTTTTATGGGAAAGCTTGAATCTCATGCAGTCCAGGAGGGGTGGGCGACATGTGCTTGTCCCGCAGGCCCGTTGGTCGCCTTCAATGACTCCCGGGGCCTGTTCAGAGAGACCGAAGCTGCCTACTGCACCAGGAAGGCCTGCCACCCTGCCTGCCTCGCCCACCGCCGACACCTGCCCGGCCAGGTCCTCCCAGGTCCTGCTGGATGATGCAGCTTCAGTAGCGACATGCAGGAGGGGGTTTCAAATGTGCGATCAGACGGCGGGCCCACTGCTGACACCAACAGGATTTCACTGTTTTCCCGATGGCTTTCTTGGGAATGGGTCGTAGGGACCCAGGGGCTGGAGAGGCGGCTCAGTGAGAGACCGAGAGGCGCGGGGCAGTGCAGTGGCCCTGAATCCTCACCTGTGACTACGGAGGGAAACCCCCAGGAGGGCAGGGTCATGTTCTGGGGTCACCTGCAGGCCCAGTCCCCCCCAAGAGAGAAGACACAGGACGGCTGATGGCACAGGCACTCGCCCTGCTGGAGGGACTGCCCGGCACTCACTCAGAGACCAGGGACTTGTGTGCCCCCAGCCCAGCCTCCAGAGTCCTCTCCTGCATTGCACAAGGGACACACCAGACCTGGGACCTGTGACACTCCCCTCCCCCCACTGCAGGCCTTTCTCACTTCCTGCCCTTTGCACGCTCACCCTCCTGGGGTCCCCTCCGTCTTTATTCACCTATTGCACACTGTTTTTCCTCCAAAACACCTCAGTAATCCTCTCACAGAAGCTTCCAGAAGGGCCCCCAGGTGGGGCTCCTTGCTGGAGCAGACACCACAGGGCCCTACACACTCCCTGGGCCTCGCTGATCTGTGTGTCTGGACTCTGCAGCTGCCCACGCTGGCATCTCTATGCCCAGGCCATTTTTGGAACTGCCGAAGGTTGCTTCCTGTGAGTTCACGCAGGCTGCAGTGCAGGAGTTGACAGTCCCGGACTGGGCCTCTCAGAGTGGAGTGGACACCCCAATGCCTCACACTGGGCGTGGGGTGCGAGTTTCCACCAGGCACCACAAAGCCTGGGGTGCAGACGAGTGCAGCCTGCATGCAGACTGGGTCGTGAAGGGGTGAGCACAGAGCTCGAGAGTGAGTATAAACTTTCAGAGCAACGTGATGTGGGGCCACATTCGAGCTCATGATCGTTGTTCTAGTGGTTCATTTCACAAAAGTGCCAGCCTGCAATGAATTGGAATTAAAAGAACAGAAAACACTGGTTCCTCACCATGATGCGTAGTTTGAGAACTTGTTTTTTCCACCGTGTCCAGAAGTCCACTGCAGGAGGCAGCGCCAGCACATTGGCTGTCCTTGGGCCCCCGTGCATTCACTGGCAGCTCGCTATGCCCCCTCCCCCAGGTCTGGAGGGCACTCTGGACAGCATGGGGCCCCCTGGGGCCGGAGCTTCTGCCTCGCCGGCACCCGGCCTCGTCACACCCTGTGGTGGCACATGATGGAAAGATGGCTGCTCCTTCACGTCTCACTGAAGGGTCCTGAAAATACCACGGACGGGTTGGCGCCCAGCCGCTTTCTGGGATGTGCGTTGGGGCCTGAACAGCCCACCTGTTCCTGTTGTCCCCTCAGCATCAGGGGCTTTGCTGAACCAGGACAGAAGGCCCCACGGGGTCCAGAAGGGATGGGGAGGCTGACTGGGAGGGGAAGGAGGGGGACGTGGTCAAGGAGCAGTCGTGGTGGAACCGGCGCCGAGAGCTGCGGGCCCGTCCTGGAAGACCAGCGAGAAGTGAGGAATGCCAAATCCGCCTGCCCGCATGGTGGACATGGTCATCCTTGTTTAGGGAACGGTCTGCCCTTTCCCTAATGGTGGAGGGACGGCCACCAGAGACGGGAGGGAAGCAGCAAGGCAAGAGCGCTCATCTGCAGGGAGGCCAGCCTCCTTGAAGGCCACGGGCCCTTTGAGAACCTGACGGAAGCTGCATCCTCTGTCCCTGGGAGATGCACACACCCGCACACTCACACACATGCACATACGTGTGCTTGCGCACATTTGTATGCACACAC
The DNA here is from genome assembly GCF_041296265.1 of Equus caballus. Classification (NCBI taxonomy): domain Eukaryota; kingdom Metazoa; phylum Chordata; class Mammalia; order Perissodactyla; family Equidae; genus Equus; species Equus caballus. Next base: position 65,883,057 of record NC_091706.1, on the reverse strand, counting down.
ATGGTCCCTCAACCCCCCACACACGTGTGCAATTTCCAAAGGATGTCGACCCCTAGAAGCATTTCCATGGTCTACATGGTTAAGGGGTCCTGTTTTAAAAGGAAAGAGGACAAAGAAAAGCTGCGAAAAGAGAAAGGAGACCACAGGAAGGAAATAAAACACACCGGAAAGACCCTGTTTAATTAAAATAACGGGAAGTCCACCCACATGCCCAGTTTGCAAACTTGATTGCTGGTGAGAGGCACGCTCCTCCAGGAAGGGAGCAGGCAGCCTGGAAGGAGCTCTCCCCACACCCGCTGTCGGCTGGAGAAGAGAGCTGCTGGGAACGTGCACACAGAACCCAGAGGGTGCAGTGCCCAAACTCCAGGACAACGGGGCTCCGCTCTCCTCCCCATAGAGAGGTCCCCAGAGAGACGGGATCCTGCCTGGTCACTGGAGGCTGGGGCTGACCATGCCTGGAGGGAGCAAGGCTAAGTTTGTCGCTCCATCAGACTCTTCAGAGATGAGCCCCCAAGAGTCTGAGGATGCCGCCACGTGTGTCAAAGGTGCCCGAAGCTTCTTAGGCATCAGCCAGTCCAGGCTGGCTATTTACAGTTACAGAATGGCTGAGCTGGGACATAAAGGCTTCCAGAAGGTTCTGGGGCCAGGTCCGTTTCCAAGGCCTGCACAACCATCTCCTGGCCCAGTTCCCGGTGATGCACCCTGATGACCACCCAACCCCAAGTCCTGAGGCCCACGCTTGCCGACTGGACAAAGCTGAGGGCTGCAGAGCGACCAGGGAGCTCATGGCTGTGGGAGGTCCCGTGGCTTTGCTGTGGACTCGGAGCCCATGATGCTGTGTCGCAGGACCAGGGCCGCCCTGGACCGGCTCTGGGGAAGGACCCCGTCCTCCGGCTGTCTGCTCACTGAAGGTGGCCGGCCCTGTGTGCAGGCAGCTGTGTCAAGGGAGGTCCCTGGAAACCGGACCAGCAGCAGAGGTGCTCTGGAAGTCACTCTATTATGGCTGATGGCCAAGAAACAGCTGCTGCACCTGGCCGGGCAGCCCTGCGGGCCACAGGGAGGGGAGGGCTGGCAACAGAGGGTCATTAAAGGAACTAGCCCTGCTCTGGGCAGGAGGGCCACGCTGATGCTGGGAACGTCGGGGGCCCAGAGGCCAGCCTCCACCTGGGGGCGGTGCCTGCAGGCTGGCCGCCTGGCTTCCCTTGGTCTCCATCCCCTCTATGTGGAGAGCTGTACTTAGCTCTTAGGGTGGGTGTGAGGACGGAGGGGGCAGAGTGGTTCCCTCACCTTTTAGCTCTCGGAGCTGCCAGAGAGAGCTGGCCATTTTCAGAACGGCCTGGGATGGGCCTGAACTTCCACGTGGTGATCACAGGGCCACTTGGGGTGGGGGAGGAGGTGGTGATGGTGCCAGTGCCAGGCGGGCCGGCGTTGAAAAGGCGTCTTTGCAGGCTTGAGGGTGCCGCCTCTCTGCCACTCCCCAGTGTGGGCTGGAGCTGTTGGTAACTGGGGTGGCGGGGGACCACCGGAAACCTAGTGGTGAAAATAACCATTGGTTACAGCCATGGATTCTTCAGAGACGGCTGGTCTCTGGTCCAGGATGCTGGGCCTCAGCTGGGAGACCTGACGGCTGGGGGCTGGAGCATCTGAGTGGTCACTCTCTCACAAGTCTGACAATCCATGCGGCTGCAGGCTGGACCTCAGTTCTCTCCACGGGGGTGAGTGGAGCTTCCTCCCAGCATGGCGGCCCAGAGTCCTCAGAGAGCCCGGGGCAGCCGTGTGCCGTTTGTGGCCTCCCCTTGGCCATCAGGCAGCATCCTTCCAGCCACACTCTCCACATACACTGCCCACCTTCAAGGGTAGGAACAAACATCCCTCTCAGGTGGAGGGCAGCCTGTGGGAGGAGATTTGCACACATCACACACTTACACACATGCAGGAAGGCCATCTCTGCACAACATCCATCTGTCGCAGTGTTCTTGTGACGTTTTTCATGAAGAGACCAGAGCTCGGTCCAGATTCTCTGTCCAGACTCTCCATCCTCGGTGCTTTTGCTAAAGGTGCTTCTGCACTGGTTTTGTGGGCCACGAGGATATGAGAGCTGGGAAGACAGTCTCCCCCAGTCTGGCCTCAGGGTCTTAGAGACAAGTCAGGGGAGACATATCAGCCTGCGCAGACAGGAGGATACCCTGACGTCACACTCGGAGACAAGAGGGAGCCGTGCTCATGGGAGATGCTCTTGATCGAGGAGCTGTGCCCGCCCAGACCCCCGCGGCTCTCCGAGGCCCAAGGGGGAGGTTCCTGGCCTGTTGCCTGAAAAGTGAGGGCCACTCGGGCTATTTCTTAGGAGTCATTAGATAGATTTGCTACCATAGAGTTTAAAAAACTATCCACTGTCTGTGTAGAACTTAAATTAATGATTGATTTCTTATTTAACTTGAAAAATAAAAACTCGAACAAAAAAAGTAGAAAATAGTCTTTCTTTCCTTTCCTTTTCTTTTAAATTGAAGAAGTCAGCATTCCTCCCTTACTCCCACCCATGGTTAATAGCTGGTGTGTGTTGTTGGTATGTTTGTCTTTTAAAAAACTTGGATTTTTATCTACTTTACAAACCTTGCTCCAGGAGGTGGGCGCAGCAGCCGGGTGGGACTGGACTATGGCCAGAGCTAAGGGGCTGTGCCTGGTGCTCCTCTGGGTCTGGTGGTGGGAGGGGGCAAAGCAGAGTGTCCAGAGGAGGGGGTTCTGGGGCCAGGGCAGAAGCGTAGTGTTGAAGACCTCACATGGCAGTTCCAGCACCAGCCTGGAACTCTTCACGCTGATGGTACTATTCTTACTGTTTGCAGCACTTTGCTTTCACCCTCTGATCTTTCCGGGGTATTTTCCCAGGTTACAACATGTGGATCACTGCATTGGGGAAACTCTTTACTGAAATATAGCATCCGCACAGGAAAGGACACAAATCACGATTGCACTGTGCAGCCAACTTTCACGAGGAGACACACGTGGGATGGGAAGTTGTTTCTCGAGCTGATGACACACGCGCGTCACCTCCTGCCCCTCCAGTCTGTCCCCCCACGGACAGACACCACCCTGACCTCTGAACCACCATTCACTTTCGTCTGTCCTAGAGTCTATGATGGAGCCTGGCTTCTTCGGCTCCATATCGTGTTTGTGAAATTTGTGAAATGCCAACACTGCGTTCTTCCCCGCACTGCACGGCAGCCCTCCGATTGCTTAGCCACTCACCCGTTTAAAGAAACCTTTAATGTTGTGATTAGCTTATTTATTCATTTTTTCTGCCATGGGGCACGCAGCGGCTCTGGACTCCCTTGGTGGCAGCAGCTCAGGGTGTGGGTGGACACAGCGGGGTAGTCATGGAGCCTGAACGCTCTGGGCTGGGGCATCCGCAGGTCCGGGTCAGGTCCCTCGGTCCGGGTCAGGTCCCTCGGCTGCTCATCCTCTGGCTTTTCCTCATCCAGCAAGGACTTCAACAGGAGAAACAGCATTTGCGGAGGGCGCCCAGGAGCAGGCTGTGCCGCACGCTGTAAGTGCAGGGTCCGGGAAGGCGAAGTCATCATCACTCTGCACAGGAGTTAACCGAGGGACACACACAGCCAGGAATGGGGTGCTGGGAATCTGGACCCAAGTGTCCCAGTCAGAGGCCAGGCGTCCAAGCTCTAGGGGTCAATCCTTGTGCTTGGTCTCTCTGTTGAAGGTGAGAATTTCCTAAACCCCTTCTATCCTCAGTGTCCAGGTTCAAGTTGTTCCGTGGGCTCCCTCCAGCCCATTCTCGGTTATCCAGGACTGGTCTCAGAGTGGGTCAGCTGGGACCGCCCATGTCGAGTTGGCATTTTGCCAGCATACACTCGGGACGTTGCTATGGTCGTGCGAGCAGGGGCCCTCCCCATGGAGATCCAGAAAAGCTCTTCTCTTTAAAGAAGGGAAAACACCACTTTGGAAAAGCAAACCAGCACGCAGACTTTTACACACCAGTTGTCTGCAAAGAGGGTCTTGTTCCACCCATGGGTACTTACTGGGGATTCCTTTTTACGTTTTAGAATTGGCTCACACATTCTTACCTTTGCCAGTGAGTGACAGAACTCTCTCCAGGAGCCCAGCACATCTGAAACCACACCAGGTGTGCTGGGGACATTTTAATGCAAATGATGCGTGAAGGTTCCCTTTCCTCTTCCTCTCCCTGAACTGGACGTGGATTCCAGTCTGTCCACCCGCTGGCGTGTGCGTCCTGAGCCAGGTGGCCAGGTTCTCCCGTCAGCGTGAACAATGCCTGGCAGAGAGTCATGACTCCCCTGAAATAACCTTATCCCAGCTGCGGACAGACAGAGTTCCACCCACATGGGCTCCCCGCCAACAGGAGAGGCAGTGCAGAGAGGAGAGAGCCCTCGGGGTCCTCAGCTGAGGCTGGTCTCAGGGGAAGTAGGTGCTGGTTGCAGAGACAGGAGCTCTGCAGGGGGCTCCCCGTGGAGGCCTCAGTGCAGCAGGCGGCCAGAGGGCGCTCCCTCTTCCCTGCTCTGTCTCCCTGGGCCGCTCCTGGGTCTCAGATGGAAAAGATGTCTGCTTGGCTCTCAGTGTCAGTTATCTAAGCTCTGGAGTGTGCCTCCCTCTGGTCTCCCAGTGGATGGCCACTAACAAAAGGGGATGGGCTCGGGAGCAGGCCACCTGTCCTGTGGACACTCAGAGCTGTCTGCTACAGCTGATAGAAGCTACAGCTCAGAAGCCTGGTCCATTTCAGCCAATAACCAGAACCCAGGCCTCACCTGACTCCCTGCCTCCGTCTCCCCAGCACTTGCCCACCCCTCCCCGCCCCACTTACCCGGCACCCCTTGGATTCCATGTTTCTCTTGAAGCCACATCCATCTTACCGACCCTCCTCCTCGGTTCAGAGCAGGCTTAGACTATGACAACGGCTCAACTTGCTTATGGTGTGCTCTCAACCACTTTGCACCATGCCAATCTGGTTCTTCGTTAGCCTTCCTCAACATCAGCATGACCAAGGCCCTCCACCCTTAGACCCTTCTGAGCCCCTGTTGCAGCCTGCTGTGTCCCGATCCTGACATGGCACCGTGATCCACCCCTTTCCTCCCCAGCATTTTACTGTGAAAACTTCCCAACACAGAGAAGCTGATACAGTTGTTCAGCGAACGCCCACCTCCCTACACCCCGACTCCAGCATCCACCTGCTGCTGCATTTGCTTCCTCACGTCTCTCCTCTCTGTCCCTCTCTCACCCACCCCTCCATCTTACTGCTCCACGCGTTGCACTGGAAGTTGCTGATATCAGGGAACGCTTCGGCGTGCACATCATCAGCTGGAGGTCAATGTTTGCTTTCAGTTCTCTTTTTGGAGTAAGGTACATTCAGTGAAGAGCATGGATCTTAACAGGACAATTTGATGATCTCCCTGTGCAAGACATGGAACATCCCATCACCCTAGAGCGTTTCCTCCCACCCCTTGCCACTCAATCCCCACCCCCAATGCCAAAGGTGACCACTGTCTGGTTTTATCATTGTAGTTCACCGTTGCCCCTTCCAGAACTTCATAGAATGGAATCGTGGAGTAGACACTCTCCTGTGCTGGGCTCATTTCCTGCAGCAGAATGTTTTTGAGATTTCCTCGTGTGGCTGTGGCATTACTAGTATCTGGCTCCTTACTCTTGCTGAGTAGACGACACTGCACGGACACACCGCAGTTCTCCTGGGGGCGGACACCAGGACTCTGTCCAGCCGGGCAACGGTGAGTAACCACAACAAGGCTGTCATGGACCTCTTGTACTGCCTCTGCATAGACACGCACTTTTGTAACGTGGCGGGCAGAGCTGCAGGGTGCACGCTGGTCTCCATGACCTGCCCCTGGAGACCTCTCCCGCCTCTCAGCCTGGCCGTGGGGAAGGGCCGAGCGGCTCTCCAGTCTGGATGCTGTTCCAGCCTCAGGATTGTGTGAGGCGGGCCCACATCCCATCTGACACTCTCTTGCTCTTTGTTGGGTGTTACCTGCTAGGCAATTTGGGTTCCTGAGGCCAGGACTTGAGGGCAGGGTTTCCTTTGGGAGGTTGTTCCTGGCAGGGGAGGGAGGGAGTTGTCAGCACTGTGGATGCCTGGAGCACAGCCTCTGGGGATTTTGGGGGCCAATGTCCCCTCTGGGAGGAAAGGGGCCTGGGAAGTGGGTGTTTTACACTTTGACCTCCCCATTGCCCCCATCTCTGCTGAGCTCTGCTCCCCAGGCAGGCAGTCAACTCTGAGCTCTCGGGCCCCCAAGGACAGGCTGAGCGGGCCCTGGGTAGCCTCAAGCAGAGAGCAGGGCCTGCAGCAGAGCCCGCAGTGGGTACCGGGACATGGAGCTCCACGGCGAAGCCGGCAGGACTCAAGGGCACGTGCCACACCTTCTCCGGCAGCCTCCCTGCCCACCTGCAGGCCGAGGCAGGTGTGCTCTTTCCTCGCTGCTCCACTTGCACAGGTGCACAGCCTAACAACACTTGATCACATCGTGTTGTACCGGTCTGTTTGTGAGCTTCCTCTCTCTGCTGTGAGGGGACCCCAGCCCCGGAGCAGCCTGCACGCGTGGACACTCAACAATCCGCCTCCAGTGACTCAGTGCAGCCTCACCTTGTGACAGATCCTCCCCCGCAGGAATCGCTTCCTACAACGCTGGGCCACAAGGAATTGGCAGGGGTTGCTGGCACCCGGCCCTGGCTTTCTGCCCCTCCTCCCCGCCCAGCCGGCCTGCCCGTGTGCAGCCTCTCCCTGAGGTTCTGGCTAAAGTTTAGGCTGGCTGGGCTGGAGGTGAGGTGAGGACAGCGTGTGTTGACGGTTGGTGGAGTTCTGCCAACTAGAACAAGCTGAGGTCCACACCTTGGCAGAGCCAGCCTCCGTGAAGAGGCCCTGCCTAGATGCAGAGCTGCCGTGGAGAGCCTCAGAGGCTGGCCCTGCCAGGGGACAGGTGCGTCTGTGCCCTCGGGAGTGCCTCTCCCCTCGACTGTCTGGGGGTGAGCACAGAACTGGGCACACCCGTCCAGATCCAAGAAGTGCTGTTTGCTTGAGGCTGAGTCCCCTCCAGATCTCTGTTACGGGGGTCAGCGGGAGTGGGTCCTACTGGCACCACCACTGGGTCCCTTGATGACCAGATTAGCTCCAGGAACTGGGCCTGATGTTTGAAACTCTTACTTGATGGTGTATGGACCCACCTATGTGGCACAGAGCCATCAATTCTCAGCTCTCTCAGTGACTTCACTCACTCGACACCGGCCTTCTGAATCTCTGTCAGGTGCTGTAGATGCCGTGATGGGTCAGTCCGCGTGGTTGGCTCTCACCAGCAGCCCCAAAGCTCGGTGGCGTACCGCAGTAAAGGGGGATTTCTCACGCACATCCCCGTCCACGGAGGCTTGGCTGAGGGCTGGGGCAGGGGTGCGGTGCCCACACAGCCATTCAGAGACCCATGCTCCTTCCACGGCGAGGGCCCTGGAGCTGTCGGCAGGAGCTCAGGATCCGGGAGGCAGAGGAGGAGAGTGAAGGAGCGTGGAGGACCCGGTGGGAGGCTTCTGGCTGGAATATGATGCACATCGCTTCTGCCCACACTCCGCTTGCCAGAACTATTAGTCGGCCCATCTGACTGCTAAGGGGGCTGGGAGTTAGGGTCCAGCAGTGTGCGGAGGAACATAGTCTCAGTGGACACGCGGCATTAGCTTGGCCCCACTCGGGAAGAGAGAGTGCTCAGGTAAGTGTGAGAGCCACAGGCGGCTCTTGAGGTAGTAAGATCTACCCCTCCTGCAATGATAACACCCCCTGTGAAGTGCTATGTGCTCTCAGCATGATGCCTCATTTTCTGATTCCTAAGTTGGGACATGTAGCTGGTCCAATATTTTTTCAACGTGAAAATTCTCATGAATTTCTAAAATTAAGCTATACTTGGTATTATAGGTGCAATATTTCCTCCCGAGTGACATCCCGCAGCCCACAGCTGCACCCGGGGAGCTCACCAGGGAAGTCGCTGCAGAGCTGCTGTGTGGTCAAGCAGCTTGGGACGCTCAGAGTTGCCCAGCTAGCCAGGGCTCTGCGCCGTGTTCCGTGAGAGTCTGAGGAAGGGCTGTAAGGAGCCCTGTTCCCGGTTTAGGGAACAACGGGATGTTTGAATAACGGAGTTCTTACGTGCAATGTCCTCCACGGCATCTTCCAAAAAATATGCTTAAAATTCATCTTTAATGAAAAAATTGGGGCTGGCCCGGTGGCACAGTGGTTAAGTTCACCCATTCCGCTTCTCAGTGGCCCGGTGTTAGCCGGTTGGAATCCTGGGTGCAGACATGGCACTGCTTGGCAAGCCATCCTGTGGTAGGCGTCCCACGTATAAAGTAGAGGAAGATGGGCACGGATGTTAGCTCAGGGCCAGTCTTCCTCAGGAAAAAGAGGAGGATTGGCAGCAGTTAGGTCAGGGCTAATCTTCCTCAAAAAGAAAAAAAATTCATCTTTAATGAAAAAAGAAAGTTGCATCAAGTTACGCCCATCATTGGAAAGCTGAGACTTGAGGTTTCTGCCCCCAGAGTAGGTGGGCAGAGGAGGGGCGTAGGGAAGCAGATGTGGGTCACTTCACCAGAGAGGGGCCTCTGGGCTGGGGAGGGGAGGAGGTGCCCAGAGGGCTGGCGGCCAAGGGCAGCATGTCACAGGGCTGCTGAGGACCAGAGTGAGCTCTGGTCAAATCCTGGGGTCAAGCAGAGACCGGGACCTCCTCTGTCTTCACCACGCCTCTCCTTCGTGCGGGAAACTTCGGCCTCTTTTCTCCCTGAAGCGTTTACTATCCTAAGATTCCTCGATGCTTTATCGAAGCTCTGGGGGAGGTTTTACTGGCTGAAAATTGGTGATTTATCCAACACGGCAAATAATGAAGAAGTGAGCAGAAGGTGGGGCCCAGGGGCCCTGAAGCGTTTTGTGATGCCAACAATTTCAGGCGGAGCGACTTTCTTTCATAAGGAAAGGAATTACAGGGGAATCCTAGAAAGATTCGTTTGCAAGCAGCCCTACTCTAGACGAATCTCTTAAAGGATTGCTTTCATCTGAAGGACACTTGTAGCCTCTACCTGGAAGAGCAGAGGACCCCCGGCACGCTTTCTGGCCTCAAGATCCTTCTGGAACTCACTTTGCCTTGAAATCTGGCCTAAGATCATGCACGATGTTTGCAGATCCCGGTCAGCTTCCATTTGGGGCCAACGCCTGTGCTTAGTCTAAACTCAGATTCTTGATTTGCTATCACCTGGGTTTCCAGCTTGTAGAGCCCCCAGCATAGGGGGTGGGCTTGAGCGACAGTTGCTGCTGTTTTCCTGTCAATCACTTCCTTCACCTCTGTGTGCCCACGTCACCAAAGATGGATCAGGAACCAAAGGGCCAAACTCCGGGCCAAGCAGGACGGACTCCACCACGTCGCCCTAGTGGCCCTGTCAGGGTTCTTCCTTCCGCCTGTGGGCAAATGCTGAGGTGACGTTTCCGAAGACTGGAAGCCGTGTCTCCTGTGACTCTTTCTGCGTGAGCTGATCCTTGGACTAACAGATAGGACTGAAGCCGCAGCAAAGCAGCCGTGGCCACAATCGACACAGGACCGTAAACATGTCTATTGCCATGGAGTCCCTCAGGAGACGAGGTCTTGTTTGGACCTAAACACGCTCAGTTTTCTGGACATACAATAGTTTCATATTGTCAACAAGCATTGAGAATCTAAAGAGACCAACTATTTCTGGAGACACGGGTTCCAGACTGGAAAAGATTGGGCAAGTCTGGGAGAGCAGTGGCATCTGAGGGGGAGTGAGTTGAGCACGGGGTCTGTGCTGGGGTCCGGGGCGGGGAGAGGGGGCGGGTGCTGGGGGCTCCACCAGGCCGCGGAAGTGAGCAGTAGTGTTATTGATTGGCCAATGGTGGCCTCTCTTTACTCTTCATCTTATCATTGAGGCAATGACAGCAAGCCTGCGAGGCTGATGGGCCATCTGGAGGTGGGTAATATCGTAGCATGTATTGATTTTGGATCAGGCGAGATCCAGGGTAATGAGTGTTGTCTGTCTTTCCCAAAGCAGCTTTCTTTATTCTTACGCAATGAACATAACTCACAACTCCTGTATCTGTTGGCTCAGAAGAGGTCACCATGACATTAATTCTGGAATTCCATTGTTCTCCCAGGGCCCCTTGCCCTGCCCTGCTCTATGTAGTTCTCTGTCGAATTAAGACCTCTGATCTGCTGTGAAGTGTCCCCTCACCATTGTTTCAGGTCCCTGTGCTCAGGGGTGAGTCCACCAGCTTCTGCCATCCGTCGCTTCCTCATTCCCGGGTTTCCAGGCCCGGCTGCTGCTTCCACCCCAGCTGCTGCCCCCGGGTCCCTAAGCACCAAACCTTTTAGGTCCAGGCTGCCCTGCATAACATGGCCCTGTGGGGCAATTCTGGATGATGTGGAGTGGGGGTGCGTCCCCTTGTCACGTGGGCCCCCTAGGTATGTATACACATCCTCACAGAACAGGCGTTTGGCGTTTGGACTCTTCAACAGAGAGAAACAGGTGATTTATAGAATGAAGCATTAAAAAGCACCACACAGCAAACTACCAAAATACACTGAGCACAGGAGCTGTGGGTCTTGGTGTTTAGAAACTACACGGTTCATGTTTTGTCCAGTGAATCAGTACATTGTCCAATAGCCACGGCTCGTACTGCAGGAGACTGAAATGACGACAATGACAATAAGGGGGTTTGCTAAGACAGAGGAAATATTTGAAATGTGTATGTGTTTATTTGTTTTTTAGAGTTAAAGGCAATTAAATAAACGTTTCTATTTTATTTTTGTTTTAATGTCATCTAGAATTCAATCAAAATAAATGACTGTTTTCCACTCTCAACAGTTTTCATCTCTAAAAAAAAAGAAATTCTTTTTTTCATAGAAAGTCTCATCGAGGGGCCCCTGTAGCTCTGGGCCCCAGTTCGTCCTCTATGTGGAGCCGCGGGGCTCTCCCCCTCCTCCAGGTCTCTCTCTCCCGCAGGTACTTGTCACAAAATCGCTTCTCCTCCCCACGGGGCGACAGCCACCACTGTGCGCCTTGAGCCCGTCCTCCGTCCCCTCCATCCATCAGGGGCCAAGTCCCAGTTTGGTCTCAGCCGAGAATCTGTTTCAAATACGGTCATATGTCATTTAACGATAGGGACGCATTCTGAGAAATGCGTCGTTAGGCGATTTTATCGTTGTGCGAACGTCGCAGAGCAGACTTACACAAACCCAGATGGCACAGCCTGCTACACACGTAGGCTGTGTGGTGCTGATCTTGTGGGACCACCGTTGAATGTACGGTCCATCGTTGACTGAAACGAAACATCATTCTGTGGCTGTAACTCTTCCTAAAGAGGACTTCTCGCAGCCATCTCATCTCCTTGGCACAATAACTCTGTGATAACTTCACGGATGCATTTTTGTCCCTGTCTTCCTTTGCACTTTGTCATTGTCCTATGGAGATGAGGGGCTGAGCCTTCTGTGTTTGAGCAACTTGTCAACACTTGGTCCGCAGCACACGTTTGTATTTGTGAAGAGTCTCCTGGTGCCTCTTAGAGGTGTTAAATTTGTAATTTTTGCAAATGGCAGGAAGCAGCTGGGTTTCCTGACCTTTTCTCTGTCTCTGACCTTGAATTCAGGTGTAGGAATAAGGCTGCTGAAATGTCTGCATGGGAGGCTGTGCGTCTTCTCCTCGCTGCTCCTGGAAGCTTATGTGACCATCCTCTGTTTCTTAAAGTCTGTGATGCGTTCCCAGTATGACTGGATCGATGCCGAAATCCTTACCTGGTGTCTGACCAGGGAGCCCGTGTTTCTCTGTTCTTATCCACTCTCAACAGGCACCGGAAGGTCTCAGGCTCCTGCGTTCATCCAACAAATGCTGAGTGCCCACTGAATGCGGGGAACCAGGCAAACCCCGAGGCAGCAGTGTCACCCACAGAGACATATCGGTGCCGTCCCTGCTGGACTGCAGATTCTGTGGAGAGGACGCGTTAGAAGGAAGAATAGCACCAACGACAAATACTAGAACTTAACAAGTATGAAGACGGAACTGATCCAAGGGCTGAGAAAATCAGGGCAGGGACGTGAGGAGTGGGGACATTGCTATCGCTTCACAGATAAGGGAAGGCCTGTGTGAGGGGGACATTGAAAGAGAGATGGAAAGCCATATGAGGAGAGGTTGGAGGGAGTTCCAGAAAGAAGGAAACACGGGATGGAGGGAAGGACACGAGCAAAGGTGTCAGCCATGCAAGATGAGGTTGGGCAGGCTGGCTTGCACCTGCTTCACTCCACGTCTCCGAAGCCGACACTGTTATGCCCAGTATTTACATTGTAAACGCCTGGTGATGGTTAATGTCCGTCAGTAACTGGGGCAAAGATGTATGCTTCCAACACCCAAAAAGAATTGGATGTCGTGCAAAGTGAAAAGTTCATAGAAACTTGAACAGTAAAAACAGAATCAATCTTATTAAAGGAAGAAGAGAGAAATTAGTTTTTATTTCTTTGGGCTTCCTTCAGTGGCCCCTTTGGAACCAGCTGTAAACGTCCTGGCAAGAAGAGAAATTCTTTGACTTTTATCTAATGAATGAATCTGTCATTTCATTCCTCCTATCTAATGAACGAAGACTAGAACTTCGTGTGTAGAGGAAAATGTTAATTCTAGGCAGAATTTGCTTAAGCCAACTTGGGTGACATAATGTCTTCAACAGTGATTTTGCAAAAGACGTAGAAATACTTAATCTTAAAAAATGAATGAGGGGGTCGGCCCCGTGGCTGAGTGGTTAAGTTCGCATGCTCCGCTGTGGCGGCCCAGGGTTTCTCTGGTTTGGATCCTGGGCGTGGGCATGGCACCACTCATCAGGCCACATTGAGGCGGTGTCCCACATGCCACAACTAGAAGGACACACAAGTAAAATATACAACTATATACTGGGGGGATTTGGGGAGAAAAAGCAGAAAGAAAAAAAAGAAGATTGGCAACATTTGTTAGCTCGGGTGCCAATCTTTAAAAAAAAAGAAGATTGGCAACAGTTGTTAGCTCAGGTGCCAATCTTTAAAAAAAACCGAATGAATCTTAAAGATGAATGATCCTTATGTAGTCATTCCATAAAAGCCAAGGAAATAATATTAAATATTAATTGGATGAATCCACTTCTTGGGGTGCCAAGGTAATATGGCAACGTGGCCCGGGTGTGTTGCTCTTCGAAAATAGACTCTAATCCAAGGACAGTTAGCCTGTCCTGCAGACTGCCTTCTCGGATGTCTGATGTCTGAGCTCTCTTTCACCAGCTCGAGTTCACAGCACTCCTGGTTGAGCTCTCAAAGGAGAGCCCGAAGTGCTGGTATTCAGGAGGATGGGGTGATTAGAAGCCGTTGGACAGCAAACAGGCAGGCAGAAGAGTGGGTCCACCATTTTGGGTCCAATTTAAGAGTCTGGCTTGACTTCTCACTCACAGAGACAATGTATTCATTAACAGTGCGTCTGTAGACATATATTTTTTTAACTTAAAATTTTTTTTTTTTTAAAGATTTTATTATTTCCTTTTTCTCCCCAACGCCCCCCGGTACATAGTTGTATATTCTTCGTTGTGGATTCTTCTAGTTGTGGTATGTGGGACGCTGCCTCAGTGTGGTTTGATGAGCAGTGCCATGTCCGCGCCCAGGATTCGAACCAACGAAACACTGGGCCGCCTGCAGCGGAGCGCGCGAACTTAACCACTCGGCCACGGGGCCAGCCCCTTTAACTTAAAATTTTTAAAAATAGCTTTCTTGAGATATATTTACATGCCATAAAGTTCACCCATTTTAGGTGTGCAATTCGACGATTTTCAGTAAATTTACCAAGTTGTACCAGCATCACCACAATCTGGTTTGGGAGCATTTCTGTCCCCCTAGGGCATGTCTCTCATCTCCTTTCACAGGCACTTTCTGCTCTCCCTTCCCCAGCCCTAGGCAACCGCTGATCTACTTTCTGTCTCTAAGGATTTGCCATTTCTGGTTATTTCCTGTAACTGGAATCATACCTTATCTGGCCTTTTGTGTGTGTATTCTTTCGCTTAGCACAGTTTTTCACGGCTCGTCCACGCTGCACCCTGTGGCAGTACCTCATTGCTTGTTATTGGTGAATGTATTCTGTGGCGTGGATAGACCGCATTTTGTCACCGGTTGACACTTGGGTTGTTTCCACTGTGGGGCTATTGTGAATCATGCTTCTGTGTTGGGTTGATACTTAGGATTTCTGCTTCACGGTTCATCTATTTATCTGTGGCTGCATTCTTCATTGCCGGCTCTTGGAAAACCCGAGAGCTGACGGCTAAACTGGAAATACCAGAACTGGGTCTCGTATTTACTCTTTTGATCCTGGGGCTAATTATTGCTGTTTCCCCCTGAAGATATTCATGTGTGAGCAAAGCTGGCAAAGAGAACACAGCGTTCAGTGCTGTCAGCCAGTGAGTGTCAGCTGATGTGTTGGTTACGATGGAGTTTTCTTTTAACTGGAGAAATACTATTTTTAGTTGTGGTAAAATACACATAACATAATATTTACTGTCTTGGCCCTTTTTAAGTGAGCGGTTCAGCGGCATTAAGTACATTCACCTTGTTGTGCAACCAATCTCCAGAACTTTTTCACTCTGCAAAACAGAAACTCTGTCCCTATGAAACCCTAACTCCGCATTCCCCTCCCCCAGCCCCTGGCACCCATCGTCCTGCTTCCCTTCTATGGATTTGACGCCTCTAGGGACCTCGTATACGAGGAATCTTGCAGAATTTGTCCTTTAGTGACCCACTGATTTCACTCAGCATAACATCCTCAAGCTTCATCCATGTTGCCGTGCATGTCAGAATTCCCTTATTTTTTACGGCTGGGTGATGTGTCCTTGTGTGGATAGACCAGATTTTGCTTATCCATCCTTCTGGTCAATGGAAACTTGGGTTACTTCCACCTTTTGACTGTTGGGAATACTGCTGCTGTGAACACGGATGTGAAAATTCCACTTTAAGACTCTGCCTTCAGTTCTGTTGGGTAAATACCCCGCAGTTGTATCGCTGGATCGCAGGATTAGTCTCTGTCTAATTTGGGGGGAATTGGGTTGGGATGGATAAGCGATCCTTCAAGTTTGATTCTATTTTTCTTCTTACTGTGCTTCCTTCTTAGTGTGCGCTCCTTAGTATAAACGTTCAGATTTAATATTTAGAGGAATGGGAGGGTTTGACTATTGTTCTTTGTATTGAATAGAAATTTTGGCAGCAATGGCCTGCGTGATAAATAGCTCAGGGTGCCTGACGCTCTTTATTTCACAACAGGAATGCGTTAAGAAATTTCCTTCTTTCAGGGTTAAGAAAACACGGGAGTTTCATTGATTGCTCTTTGATGTCTGTCCCCTGAGCACACCTGAGGGAGTGACCACACTGGGTCCTGGAAATCTTTTGGGTCCTCAGGCCAGCACACTGGGAGGACTCTGGGCACCTCTGTTTTTGATTATGGAGATTGCAATGAAAGGACTTGGTTTCTTCTCAGAAATGCTTCCCAAAGGTAGAAATTGCTAGGACACTGACGCATATGGCCTCCGAAACTGAGACTGAGCGGGGGAGGCACAGGACAACATGTCTCTGCTCTCGGGCCGTCCCCGTGAGCTAACTGCAACGATTTCTTGAAATATTCCCGGCAAGGAAGCCAGTGCAGCTGCTAACACCCTTTTCTGCTTTGAGGGTGGGGTAGAGCCCAAGGAGATGCAGGGGAAAGGGCTGGAGCTGCTGAAGATGGGGTGACTGGCACACGGGTTAGCAGAGGCCAGCTGCCCATGGCCCCCAGCTGTGTGTGCAGAGGCGGACGTCCCACAGCCTGGCCAGAGGGTGCCCATGGCATGTGGCTTCCATTTGGGGCTGTTTGTGTCCAGGGTATTGAGGGGGGCAAAGGCCACCTGTGCTATTTAAGGAGCAGGCAAGTGTCACATGCTGTTGACAGCCCCTCTCCTGGGTTGCTGTGAGAGTAAAGTGAGGTGAGGTGTGTAGAACACTTGGCAAGGTGCCTGGGACATGGCATGCCTTCCAGAAAGGCAGCCGGCATGATCATTCTCTTGCTGGTGGAAGCGTCCGGGCAGCGAGCGTGGAGGGCCCGGGCAGGAGCAGCTGGAGAGGCTAGATGTGCCTTTCAGTGGCCCCTTGACCTCTCTTCTCTGGGGGTGGGCAATTTGGAATCCTTCAGCAGGTCTCAACTGCACCAGCCTGGGGAGAGAAAGGGCAGTTGCGGGGTAGTTTCGAGCAGGCCCCACCTCTCTGGTGCTGGCTGCTGGGTCGGGCATGGCCAGGCTCAGGTGTGTGTCTCTTCATGCTGTGCCTGTATTTGCCCGTACCTGTGTGTGTGCACTCACGTGTATCTGTGTGTGCTTGTGTTTGTGCATCCATGTGAATGTGTCTTGATCAGGGCTGGCGAGGGTGGATTGGTTAGCGGAAGCCACAGGCCCCCCAGGTCCTTGGACACAGCGGGGGAAGGTGGTGGGCCAGGGGTCACGGCCAGGCGGAGTCCAGGGAGCAGGGCATGTGGCAGTCAGGCTGTGGGTGGAAGTTGGGGAGATGCAGACTGGTAAGGGCTGGTGTGCAGGAGCAGGCCTCCCTCCAGCCCTGCACTGCTGGCGGGGACGATGGGGAGCAGGGCACCAGGGCCCAGGGGGACACGGGGCGGAGTCAGGCCTGCAGGACTTTGTGCCCTCCGGGAGCTCCTTGGCCAGCATCAGCGGCACGGCCACCTGAGGGAAGGAGCCCAGATCTGATGCTCTGGAGGCTCCAACCTCTGCGTTTCAGCTCAGGGGAGCCTGTGCAGAGGTGCTCACCGGTGGCTCCAGAAACAGACTCGCAGGGAGGGTGATCGCGGCCTCGAGACCTGTGCGTCCCGACAGCCCAGGTACCCCTCCCCTAAACTCGCCCGCAGGCGACTTCACTGGGCCCACTTTATTTCATTGACCTGAGATCTCATTTAAAACCTCGAAACCTCGCTGAGCCTCGAGGCCAGATCCCTGCACACCTCGTGTCACTGGTACGCAGCCTTAGAGGCCTGAGTCAAAGGGCTCCTAGATGGGCGCTGACCTGAGCCGGCTGGGAGCTCCTAACTTCAGTTGGGAGGTGTTAAGGAGCCCTTTAGAAAAAAGACTTAAAACGAATGTTCATCATCTTGCTCCCAGGTAATTCCCGTTGGAACGTCATCCACGTGCAAGGGGAGAAGCCCCCACAGAAGTGGTGACCGTCCAGCACTCCTGCCCTCACCAGACCCCCTTCCCAGGGACCGCGGCCTTCTACTGTTTCTTGTGGTTCCCCCCAGGAAGAAGCACTCTTTACTGCATCTCCCACAGTCACTCCCTCCTTAAACCATTTCTTTCTTGCTTCCCGGCTGGCGCTTCATGCTCCCGGTTTCTCTCCTCGTGCTCCCTGGAACCATCTTCTCACTCTCCTTGGATTCCTCCTTCCCTTGCACACATCTCTGCCCCAAACACACGTGGAGGTGTCTGCTTCCTCCCCACTTTGTGGAGGTCTAGTCACGCCCAGCCCTGAGGGAGGCGGCTGGGGTCTGGGTGCAAAGCTCCAGTCTGCAGCGGGTACACTGTTCCAGAAGAACCCTGTAGCCCTCTCCTAGGCTGTTGGCCAGGAGTTGAAGCTGCTGCGCTCAGCAAGACTGGCCCATGCAGCTGAAGTGACGTCCTGCGTCTCTGGGGCATCATGGGTTTCCTTAAGGGGTCTTGGTAGCGTGTGTCTTTGCCCCTGTGGTGCTGTCCTGCTGCTGCCCAAGAACCAGAGCAAAGCCCAATGTGTGAGTGAGGCCACTGGGATCCTCCAGCGTCAGCTGAGCGGCCCTGGCTGGCCCCACCTGGAGCAGGAACAGGTGTCTAACCAGGCCCTGTGTCAGGTCCTGCGCCTGCACTGTGAGCCAAGGAGCTACATTTTGGGATGGCTTCTTACACAGCAGTAGGCAACTGAAGCAGCAGCACAAATTCCACCAGTGGCAGCCTGACCCTACAAGCCGCGGCCGTATGTGTAGGTGACAGCCAAGGGGCCCTGGTGAGAGGAGGCATCGTCAGTTCCGCCAGTGCTGACGTCAGCTAACAGAATCTGTGTCTGTCCTTCTCTGCTCTTTGACGTAATCAAAGATGAGTTCTTACAAGTGGAACACCCCAAAATGCGTTGAGATGAGCTCACTGCTTAGTGCATTCCTTTCGTTCAAGTTAGAGAGGCGGCGCTGGGCATGTCATATGGACCCACCGTGAGTAATTACTGTTCTTATTTGATAGATGAGAAAACCTAGACTTAGGGTCTTATAGAGATCCTAAGGGACCACCTTAGGGACTAAGGTGTCATGAAGTCTACATGGTCGGGAAGGAGGGAATTGTACGCAAATTTCTAACTCTCGACGTCCAGCCTGCATCTCACCTCTCGGCATCAAGGGCCTTGCCACTCAAGTGCAGACCATCCTATTGGTTCTGCTGCCTTAGACCGATCGCTAAACTTACCCGAGTGTCGGCGAGCAGGTTTCCCCTGGCCTGGAACCTGTGAGCATGTGGAGTTCTACCTTGTCAGGAGCAGGTTTTTCTTT
Organism: Equus caballus; assembly: GCF_041296265.1. NCBI lineage: Eukaryota > Metazoa > Chordata > Mammalia > Perissodactyla > Equidae > Equus > Equus caballus. Next base: position 65,864,457 of record NC_091706.1, on the reverse strand, counting down.
GACTTTGCTGGAAGGGTTTCCATTCCGAGGCCCACAGGCCCTAATGGGACTGTGGACTCAGCTTTGTGGAGTGGAGATCTGCTCCCTGGAGTCAGGGTTCTGTGTGAAGGGAGTGTGGCTAACGCGGCAGGTGTTATAGCAAGCCCACTTGGGGCCAGTTCTGGGGGTCCACACGGATTCCCCAGGGGAAAGAGCCTCGGTTTGTTGGAGAAGGCATGCTTGTCAGCTGAAGATGAGTTGGGGGCCCATGCAGAGCTGACAGAGAAGGGCCTCGTGCCCGGCCACTCCTGTAGCTGGCCCAACCCTGTTGCTCAGTCTGGAGACACAGGTCCTTGTCAAATTCCCTTGAAGCCTTCTGCCCAGTGGGCACGACCCAAATGTCAGCCCAGACGTCTTAATGTTACACTTCTGCACCTGTCTCCTTCTTATTATGCCATCATGGGTGACTCTGGTTCTTAGGAGAGCTTTCATTCTGATTTCTCCTTTTATTTTAAAAAAGACATGGATGTGTTGACCAGGCAGTTTGTTCATCTCCGCTGTGCTCCTTTGTGGATGTTCTGGTGTCAGACCAGCTGGGCTGAGCAGCCGTGAGTGCAACATTATTGACATCTGTGCTCAAACCTTTATTGGGTGAGAAAACAGTCACACTGGGCTCTGTCCCATCAGACACAGGAGTCACAAGAAAGGCTTGCGAGTGGCTGCTTTCACGGCAGGTCACCCTAGGAAGCCGACGAGGAGAGTGAGCACTGATGCCGCCCAGGCTGGGCTTTTTGACGAAGGGAAATAAGGTTTCAAGTCCCCATTTCTGAAATAGGTGGTTCAGGTGGAGGCGATTTAACTCCTGCCTGGGGCCTTGCTATTCGCCAGAGGTCTGAGTGCCTTGGGGGAAAGGGCTTCCAGGGGTGGATGGAGTCCCCAGGTATCGGCTGGAAGAAGATCCATGCCCGCCATGTGGATCTCGGTGTCTGTGAGACCACGCCATCAGATCCAAGGAACCAGGGCTGAGCCACACTCGCTCCGGAAGGAAAGTGGTTGCTGTAAGACACATGGGGATTCCTTCCTATCTTCTTTGAGGGATCCTAGAGTCCAGGTCCTGGAACCTCTAGCTCTCAGAGACCAGATCTGCTTCATTTCCACCATCCACACTGCCTGGGCCTACATCCTTCCTCAAGAGGCTGACCCCTCAGCCTGTACCCTCGGCTGCTCCTCTGCTCCCAAGGAGAACCCTCCTTGACATGGAACTCACCTCTGCTCCAAGGGCCCCACGGCTGCACAGCATCCACAAAGAGAGAGCATTCAGATCCCGGGGGACCCTGACTTAGCATCTGAATTCCATCAAACAGCAACTGCTCTGAGCTGCTCTCTGGGAGCTGGTCAGCAGAAGAGCAGCCCCAAGATGGTCTGGGGAAGAGGGTGGGTTCCTGAGCTCTGGGTTCGAATCCTGCCTCTTCTCAACCTCTTCAGCACTCAGTCTGGTCATGGGCACAACAAGAATAATAGTCGTGCCTTCCGTTGGGAACACAAAGGGGAAGCATGCACCCCCGGGGCTGGCACATCAGAGGGTCCTATCTGGGAGCATCGCTGTGACAGTAGGGTGTCAGGCTCACCCCCCTCTTCCCTCCCCTTCCTCTCTGGCATGGAGAACCACTTAGAATGCAACCGCTTACATTCACCTAATGATAGTCCATTTCCATCACCATTGTTTGTCCAGGGCTTATGGTTTCGCAGAATTCAAGCTGCTCCTGGGCGGCTCCTCGACAAAGCGTGGAGCCAACTGTCTCATCGCCTCAGACGGCTGTGTGCTCCAGGTCTTCACAGTCCGAGAGCTGGCCCTGAGCCCAGTGAGAGCCGCCCGCAGCGTGGCCTGCGTGGAACCCACACCCCATGTGGGGTGGCGTGGCCTCCTCTCTGGCCCTCCTGAGACCATCTCAGTCACTCTTGGATGATGTCTGCTCATTGCTACAGCTTTCTCGGGGTTTCTGGAACCATCCGTCGCAAAGCTGCAATCAGAAGGAGCAGAAGGCCTCGCGGGTCTCTCCCAGCCGTTCAAGGACACAGGGTCTGCCTCCACCCAGGGATGACTCCGTCCCTGGACCGGTCATGGAGATGAAGTTCTTCCTCTGTCCCCGGGAGAGCACGCCCCCCGTTACAGTGGGTGGGTAGTTAGTAAATCCAGCTGCATTCTGTTCTAGAAATCCAGCTGGCACAAGCCCACAGAGAGCTGCCTTCTCTCAGCTGAGAAGCCCAGCTGAGACCCCCAAAGCTCAGCTCCTGGGGAAAGGGCGGGCCGGCAGCCTCCCCAGGATGCAGGCAACTCCCGAGCCCTGGCTGATTCTGAGCCTCTCAGGAAGCCGTCGAGTCTAAAGCTGGCTCCTCCATCCTCAAGACAGCTCCACTCAGAGAACCGAGGACGTGGGGCCGAGCCAGCCGGTGCTTCCTGGGCACTATGGTGGATGCCTGGACCCTGCACTCACACCCACAGTCCCCCGGCACTTACCTCGCATCAGCACCATATGCAGAGGTGATTTCTGGGGAACATTCTGGGCCAAATTTGAGCCCCAGAGGTCCTCCCGCTCTTCTCAGCCTCCATGAAAGTGAATTAGGCACCTGGAGACATAAGGAAAGATAGAAATCAACCCAAATGTATGGTGCGATTTTGGGCAACTGATGCCCTGGACACAGGTTGGACACACAGGACTTGCAGAGAGAGAATAGAGCCCAGTGACCCCGGCCGTGCTCAGGATACAGACATCATCATGGTATCAGGTTGCCTTTCTGTTTTCAAGGTTAGAACCAACCCATGGACAGCGTGGAAGACCTCCCCTGGCTTCCAGCAGACATGACCATCGGGCCTGACGACGGGAGAGGACGGAGCAGGGTTGGGTGGAGGGCCACCTCCTCACTTCACAGAGTGAGGGTCCAGGGATGAGGGACGGAAGACCAAGACAGGGAAATTTAAGCATAATATTTACTTTAAAAAGAATGCAAATAACAAAGCCCACTAATAACCAAGAATAAAGGTGGTGAGCTAAGCCATTGTCCCTCGTGGGGTCGTAATATCCTAACTGATACTGTGTATCGGTCTTTTTGTGTATATCATATTCAATGAATAATAAATAAATATACTCAGTAAGTAAATCAATAATCACCGTAATAACTGAGAGCGCAGTGCGCCGCCCCGTCCGGGCAGGCGGATGTGGCATTCCTCACTTCCCAGTGGTCTTCCAGGATGGGCCCGCTGCTCTCGGTGCCGGCTCCAGCAGGGCTGTTCCTTGACTCATCTTTGCGAGGTTGACTCCTTCCCACTGTTCAGCTCTCAGCCCACGCTCAGCCACACTCTCTGTTTGAAGCTTCTGCTCGTCACCTATCCAAGCTGAACAAGTTTCTCATCACTCGTTTGCCGCGCCTCTCACTCCCCGTGGGACACCGGCCGCTCCGTGACTGCAGGGGTCCTTCTGCCTCTTCACTTCTGTCTCTCCAGTGCCTGGGACAGGGCCTGGCACCTAGTCGGTGTAATTCAAAATCTTCCCAACGGCTTCACTCGTGTCCGTCCTGTGTGCACGCCTGGGGCCTCGTCTCTCTCTGTCCGTCCCCTCCCGGGCTGCGTTGGACTGTGCTGCACTAGCTCTCAGTCCCTGACACTCCAATCCTGGCCCCTCTTCGAGCCCGCCAGCCCGGGGTGGTGTCCCCTCCCTGGCCCCCTTACGTAATGAGCTCCCCTTCAGCCTGATGGTTTTAGCACAGACACCACTGCTTCTGACCCAGGCAGTGTCAGGCATCCTGGAATGTCACACAGTGCTCAGGGGACACCAGGGTGGACACCCAGGTCCCTTCCTCCCTGCTTCTGGGCAAGCGGTGCCTGGGCCAAGTGCCGCTGGACACAGCGGGTCTGCTCGCCAGGCCAGCCAGCCAGCCCTGTTGCTCTCCTGTCTTGCAGGGCGGGCGGCAGAGCAGCTTTGCAGGGAGGGCGAAAAAGCCTGAGTTCCCACACCCAGAGGTCTGAGCGCAGGCGTCCATTTTCCAGGGGGAGTAGGAGGGCACGGAGGGGAGGGGGAGCCAGACCTTCCATCTCCAGGCTGCCTGGAGAGGGCTGCTGGTGTCACTCATTAGGCCACCTGCCTGATGTCCCCATTCTTGTAGTAGTCGTGACACTGCATGGAAATTGGGTGTTTACTTGTCTCTCCAACTGATCCGAGAGAGTGTCGAGACGGGGGACTCTGCCTTAGTGAGTGCTGGGTCTCCAGCGCCAGCCGGGCCTTGGGCACCACGCTGCCTTTGAAGGAATCTGTGAATGAGAGATGTGTCCTCTGAAATGACACCAGCAAGGAGCTGCCTGTCCAAGTCCCCTCACAACCCCCCCCCGTCTGCACGTGTTGACTGTCGGAGCCTGTGGAGGACACCCTGGTGGTCTGAAACCCCACCCCGAGCCGGAGGAGAGACCCTCCAAGTTGGTGGGACCCCTCGGTACTGTCAGGGCAGAGAATCACGTTCCTCTCACTCCTTAATTCCCACATTTACATGAGTGTGCATGTGTGTGTACATATGTGTGTGTCTCATTCTACACCGGCCAGCATTACAGACAAGAGGAAGACACGGGCCTTGGAAGTTGAAGAGAACCCAGGTCGGGAGGTGACTACCCCAAACATAGTCTCTGGAGGCGTAAGGAGGATGGGAAACGTTGGCCTGTGCAGCACAGCAAACCTCCCTCCTGAATGAGTTTAGCTGTTTTTAGCATCCTGCACTAGATGAGGGCAGAAGCTGGATGAGGGTTGAAGCTGTGTCAGCGGGGGACTGTTTACTCGAGAGCAGCAGCAGCAGGATTCCCAGCCGTCCCTTCCCGACTGTCAGCAGTGCCAGTGGCCCTCCAGCCCTGCCTCCTGGGCGGGGCAGAGCAGAGCACCACACCGCAGCGCTGCAGGAGAGGGTCGCTCTGACCTCACGGGGCCCTCTCTTGAGCCTGCTGTAAACCTGCGACTCCCCCGGCTGCCAGCAGACAGTCCCAGGGCTGCTTCCCGAGAAAGGGAGCAGGGTCTGAGTGAGCCTTGAGATCTAAATGGAGAGGAGAGCAGGGCGTTTCTCAACGGGGCAGGGTCACCCGAGAGAAGTGGACTCAGCCTCCTTCCTCCAGCTTCACGATTAAAAGAGATGTTTGACTTTGTTCTCTCTTGAGAAAGAATGAATTGAATATACTTTGGACCGTGTTTAGTGGGAAAAAATGCTAGGTTAAAAACAATGGCTCAAACTTCAATTGAATTTTTAAGAAAGTCTGTGATTGCTTCATGAACTCACTTGCTTGTGAACTGAAAACGCAGAACAGTTTTTTGAAATGAATGTCCTTGTGCTGGAATCCTCCACGAGTCTGTGTCCTCACTGAGAGCTCTGCTGCCACCAGCCAGACGGGCTTCGCATTGAAAACGGGCTGATTTCCACCGTGTGGGTCTCAGCACAAACCTGCCAGAACCACCTTACACCCACTGTTCTTCTTAGGAAAGATATCTGTTATTCGTTATAAAAATGTGGATGAGTTCATGTTGCCAGGTAATAGGTCCCCTGGAGGCCTCTAATCAGACAGTGATGCTCAAAGCACCACTCCGCGAGATTTATTCACTGCCACCACAGCTAATGTGGGGACGTCTCCGGACTGTCTCAACGTAGATCTTGACCTGTGCGTGAGGGTCAGCCTGGCCATGTGTGTGCACACCTACCATTGGACTCAGGAGAATTGTTCGGCCAGAAGCTTCTCTTAGTCCCAAGCATTTGAAAGGGGAGGTGAACAGGCGTAACTTCCTAACAGAGTTGTAGAGATTGGTCACGCTTCGTCGAAGTCTTCGTGAAAAGTATCCCGCAGGAAGCCTGGCATCGTGTTTAAACAACACAGGGATGATTCTCTCTTGGCCAAGAGTTAGACCTCATGCATCTTCAAATCACCTGTGGTGGGGACGGGAATCTGCAGAGGGAATCGACTGCTCTCTGGGTCTCACCTCTGGCCAGCGAGGGTCAACCTTTTCCTTCACCTTCTGTGCCCAGCTTTTCCAGAATGTTTGGTCCTTGCGTCTAAGACTTGAAAGTGAGGAGTCGGAGAAGCCGAGCGCAAGGGCCGGCCTGGGATAGGTGCTCGTGGGCTGCTGGTCTCAACGCTCAACTTTCCGTCGGCTCCAGCCTCTTTCTCCAGCCGCGGAGGAACCCGAGGAGGCAGGCCTGCACACTCCCTGGGGATTTTTCTGGTTCACATTTTTATGAGTGGGGACAGCAACCCGCTGAGAAGTCGGCTGTACACGTATGTGGAATCGGGAAGAGGAAACGAGAAATTGATTGTTTTGAGAGTGGATCACTTACATGTCACTGGAAAATTCAAGAGTAAGTGTATTTACCCTAAAAGTAATCAATTTGCTTGTAGGTGGTTAAAAGGTCTACTTACAGCTTGAAATTAAGTGGATATGTCTGTGATAGGATTACTTCTTTGGAATCTAGTGGAGTTTATGTTTCTGCTGCTTGGGTCACCCTCGCAGTGAAGGGAGGTCACCTGTGTTCCTCGCTCATGTGGCGGGGAGATGCCCATGCCCTGCGGCCAGGCTCCCTTCTCAAGCAGCAGCTAACAGTTCATAGTGCTTCCACGCTGAACAGCAAGGGAAGTTGCCGGGAGCCCGGGAAAGGACCCCAGGCAGGGTTTGCTAGAGGAAGCACCGGGAGGCAGGCCGGCTGGCAGGGGCCGGCGGTGCCGCTGCTTCATAGAGAAATGGCGGGAGGCTTCTCTCCCCGTTTCCCTGGACAGTGTTAGCACGGACAACCCAAGGGATGGGAAAGGAGCCAGAGACGGGATTATTGTAGGCCTTCCCGCTTGATAAGTGCCGGCTAGAAGCCAGATCTGATTCACTTTAGAAAGACAAAGTGTTTCTTTCATGTCAATAGGTCGGTGACTTCTTTGGGTTTTTCATCCAATAAATGCATTAAAATGTGTCCTACAGCCAAACTACATAGCTGGCTGGCAATTATCTAAATTCTCTAGATGAAAGGCGAGAGGGGAAGTGGGGAGGTCGACCCTGCATCCATGTTCTCCTTCTCTCCCGGGACAGAGCCCGGAGTTGTTCCATGGGGCCGGGGCCCATAAGGCACATTTCTGAGCTGTCCTTGCTGCCTGTGGGGCCATGAGAAGGATGACTCTACTGACAGAGGCACCCCTTTTCCTCTCCCTTCCTTCCACCGTCCTGATGGGAGGAGAGCTCTGTGGCCTGGCACTGCAGCAGCCCTGGTAGCACAGGAGATGAGGGGCTGGGTCCCTGATGGTCATGGCATCGCCTCACAAGAGAGCTGTGGGAGAGAAACATACCTCCACCCTGGGGCTGCCTCCAACAGGCTTGGTTGATGTTGGAACACTCCTAGAGATGACAGAGCCATGCCGTAACCAGTACGATGAGACTGCAAATATATCTGGGTCAAAACGAAATAAATATTCCCTCTTCAGGCTCACAGAGAGCCAGTTTGTTGTACTAACTCACTGTGGGCCCCGCCCTCTGAGCACAGGGTTTGCTCAAAAGAGGAAATCACAGCCTGTGGGACAAGAACAGACAACATTAAGGCTTTGAAGAGCTGGTCCTAATGAGCCTGGGGCTCCTCGGGGACCAGCAGACCCGAGACGCCCCCGCCCCTATTTTGAGGGGCGTATGAGTTCAGGCAGAGCTGTGCTCGTTTCGGTGCGTGTTGTCAGCAGTTTTCTGGAGCGGGGTTGCCTTTCCAAGAGACAGAACGGAGCCCGTTAAGACGTGCAGTTTATAACGATTTATAAGGCATTGTTCTCGGTCCCCAGAGGACCTTGCTGTCTTTTCTGCCTTTGCCCCCCGCCCCCGTCCCCTCCTCGCTGTCTTACTCCGTGACCTTTCTCCAGGCTTTGCACAATCTCACTGGATTGTCAGCACACCCCCAACGACCTTGGCCCCGGGCTCCTCCTGGCTGCCTGCCAAGCGTACCAGGAACGGCTGTGGTTGTCAGGGGGCCCTGCTCTCCTCTCCAGCCCCTCGGCCTCGTGTGTAATCAGCCTGTACCATTCATCTTGTAATCGAACCTCCCCGCAGTTAAATTCAGTCTCTGAGGCTCCCTGAACGGGCATTCTTCAGGTCCTTTGAAAGAACAGGTGAGTCTCCTTGATCTCTAAGTCTTGTATCATTCTAGAACTTCTTTGATCCTCAAAGCTGCTTTCAGGCTGCCAACTAGGGGGCTGGAGGGCAGATGTTACGGGCGCTGACACCTTTCCAGGATGGCTGGGCCTCTAAGGGAGAAGGGACAGCTCCAACCTGTAGGGTATGGTAACCGTGTCAGCAAGGTTAGAGAACTTGACAAAATCTGACCGGCACAAGAGCAGTAGCCACCCGCAGGTGACAGGTCCGGTGCTGTAGCCCTTGCCACCACCCCAGGCCAGCCGGCAGTCCCCTAAGGGAACAGGAGCCTGCAGAGCGTTGACAGGAGACACCGCTCTGCTAGGAAAAGGTTTCTTCCTCCTCCTCCCACCTCTCCTCCTCTTGGGAGAGAAACACACCAACACAGCCAGGCTCAGCCACGGAAAGGAGCCGCACTCCCAGTGAGGGCCTGCTTGCTTTGCAGAAGGCCCAGAGCCTGAAGCACCCACCTGGAGTTGACTTCGGGGGGCCTCAGGGTGCAAGTGGGGGTGGTAAGCACAAGACCCAGAAGATTTCTTGGAAGCAGAGGAGCAGGGAGGCTGGAAGGAGGAGGGACTCCCAAATGCCCACTGGAGGAAAACTGTCGACTGACGATTTGATGGGAAAAAATAAAGTCAGACTGGTCTCGTCCGCTTGGCTCTGTGCACGCGAGGGGTCTCGATGCCTGACAATGACCTCTGACGGGCTGCCTTCCCCCTGCAACCTCGGAACGAGGGGCTGCGGATTCCCACTGCAGATTTTGGGAAAGCCAGGCAAACAGTTACCACACGGCAATAACAAAACTTCACACAGAGAGTTGTTGAATACTTCGGTTTCTCAGTAAAGAAGTCCTCTCACATGTTAGCAAGCTCTCTCTCCTCGTCGTCTTCGCAGAAACCATTTCTCAAGATTTGCCCTGTGATTCAGTTATATCCACCTCTTACCTTAGCTTGGCACTCCACTTAGCAAGGCGGAAGGCTCATGGTCAGCAGCACATCACACTCCAACGTGCTCCCAGAAGCCCTGTCCCATGGGAGTCTTTCCCCACTCCTTTAGCTTCTCTTTTTTTTGAGGAAGATTAGCCCTGAGCTAACATCTGCTGCCAATCCTCCTTTTTCTGCTGAGGAAGACTGGCCCTGAGTTAACACCCATGCCCATCCTCCTCTACTTTATATGTGGGACGCCTGTCACAGCATGGCTTGATGAGCTGTACCATGCCCTCACCTGGGATCCACACGGGCAAATCCCGGGCCGCCAAAGCAGAACTTGCAAAATTAACCGCCGCACCACCGGGCTGGCCTCTCCATCAGCTTTTCAAAGTTCTTGTTCTGGAAGGCAGGTCCCTGGTGGTTAAATGAGTTTACGCCCCTGTATTTTACACATCATCTTACTGAAATAGACAACATAGATCATCTCACATAGTTGTCCCAGTGAGGCTGGTACAGATGAGAAAGCTAGGGCTCTGAGAAATCCATGAATCTGTCCAAAGTCGCAGTTAGAACATGGCAAAGCTGGCCTTGAAAGTCACAGCCAGGGCCAGCCGCCTCTTTCACAGATTGATCTCTCAGTCGACACCAGGGGCTTCACTCTATGATCTGCGTGCAGAGCATTTTCTTGGACTTAGTACTATCAGGCTAAGGGTGTTTTCGGGCTCTATCTAAAATTATATCAGCTGAGATTAAAAGTTACTTGTGCCGTGCAGAGAACGTGAGTTAGCATAGAGGTCACCAGTCCCACGCTCTAGATGGATTAGGGCTTTTAGCTAGAAATTCTGATTGCCTGAAAAAAACATTGAAAATTGTTTTTAAGTTCTACTGTTCATCTCAGTCTAGATTTAGACCTGCTCCTCAAACGCGAGTGTGTTTGGGAGCCCAGCGGTGCTATGATCCTGGCAATCATTTCTTTAGCACTTCAAGGTTAGTTTTAGAAATTCTTTTGTATGCACCATTTCAAGTTGATCTTGCATCTCCCAACAACGCCATGACGTAGGAAAGCTTGACCCCGATAGTCCCATTTTTATGGCTGATGATCACACACTTAATTCCTTAATGGGGACCTGCTTAAAGTCCTAACGACTAGGAAATGTAGCCCGGCTCTCTAGCTTCCATTTGTGCACTTCAATTTCAGCATTTTTGTGTATTCGTTCATTTTTATTTTCATTTATCGTACTTTTACATTTCTTATCCTTTTCAGGGACTGCACCAGGCGCTGTGGAAACAAGTGAGTAAGACCCAGCCTCGTCTTTGAGAGAACCGGTGTTCTAGAGGAAGAAAGGCTGGTGCTGAGGCTGAACCGCTCCACATGCTGGGTGCTGGGATGGTGATGTGGGCATGGACATGAAATAACAGCTTCTGCTGAGGGGACAGGAAAATGCCACTGAGCTTGTGGCATTTCAGTGGGTCAGTGGATGTGTTTGGGCAAAGGAGGTAAAGGACCTTTAAACAAAGTGTCCTCAAGGACCTGGCATTTGGTGGCCGATGAGAGGGCCAGTGTGTCAGGAGCTGCAGAGCGCTCACGATGATGCACGGATGGGAACAGCGACGGATAATTCGTCCTGATGTGAGTCGGGCCAGGTGCGCCTCACTGAGGGGGTAGAGTTCATGCTACAAATCTGTGTTTCTCAAACTGAGCTCTGCAGGGTGCTGGAGACCTGTGGACCTTTTCCCTTAAATCTGTGATCACTTTCCGGCTTTTAATATGGATGACATTTAAAAATAAAAAAGTCACAAGTATCATCTGAGGGCCAATGTGGATGAACTTGACTCAGATCACTCTCACTTGAATTTGTGCCACTGCCCTTTTGTGTCGAGCGTTGCTTTCACACCAAGCACAGCAAACGCGGTCACGGGAAGTATTCACAGTAGTCTGAATGGGAACAGGTGTGTGAAGACTGAGTCATTGCACTGAGCGGGGACATCGACATGCCAACGTCACAAGAACCCGGACTCCATTAGCCAATGCTGGGGTTACGAGCAAGTGGACATTCTTTGCACAGCCTGGCCTGACACCATCCCATCACGACCATTTGTTGGCAGCGAGTGTTGGAGTGACTATTGAAGAGTTTTCCTGTTTTCCTTGGAAAGATAGAGATAATACTAGAAATCTAAAGTATATTCAAGGAATAGAACAATAGCTGTTGTATTTTCAAGTAAACAAGACAATTTGACTAATTTATCAGGAGCCGGTTCATTAAAAGTGATTTTTGAGGATTGATTCTGGCGTTTTTTGTTAATTATGAGATAGGAGTATCCTGAACTAATGAATAAATCCTTAAAGTGCTTGTTACCCTTTAATGTACCTTGAAAATCAAACAAGAATTCTTAGTAGTATTCTTATTAGAAAATAAAGCTAAATGTTAAATACAGAATTGAACCCGAGGCCACGCTTTCCTCCCCATCATCCGTCATTCTGTTAGAATGAAACAGCAGCGTGATTCTTATTAAATACAGGACTTTAATATAATGCTGGTTTTATAGTTTTGTGTTCACATGAAGTTGGATTTGTTTTATAGCTAAATAAAAGTATAAGAATAGTGTACTTACACATAATTTTGTGATTGAACACATTTAAATATGTAAAATAAATGTAACCAGAATGATATGATATAATTTGAGACAACATTAAACATGCAAGGGCATTAGTTTTTCTTTAAAAAGGCATATGAGGGGGCCTGCCTGGTGGCTCAGTGGTTAAATTCACACGTGCCGCCCCAGCGGCCTGGGGTTCACTGGTTTGGATCCCGGGCGCGGAAGTGGTACCACTTGGCAAGCCATGCTGTGGTAGGCGTTCCACATAAAAAGTAGAGGAAGATGGGCGTGGATGTGAGCTCAGGGCCAGTCTTCCTCAGCAAAAAGAGGAGGATTGGCAGCAGATGTTAGCTCAGGGCTAATGTTCCTCAAAAAAAAAAAAAAAAAAAGGCATTTGGAGGCCAACCTGGTGACATGGTAGTTAAGTTCTCACACTCCACTTCAGTGGCCTGGGGTTTGGATCCTGGGTGCGGACTTACACACTGCTCATCAAACCATGGTGTGGCAGCATCCCACACAGAAGAACTAGAAGGACTTACAACTAGGTACTGGGCTTTGGGGAGAAAAAGGAAGAAAGGATAAAGATTGGCAACAGATGTTAGCTCAGGGCCAATCTTCCACTCTTCCACACCAAAAAATTAATAAAATAAAGGATAGGAACATTTCTAAGATTTGGAAGCAAGTAAGGGCAACAACAGAGACTTGTGCTCTGAGGAGTTTTGGTACATGACCATAGTTTTGTTGGAGATAGAATGTTGATGATGGTGTGGACAACACGTAGAGGGAAGCTGGAAGGCAGGAGACTGGCTCAGAGGCTGGTAGAGAGGGGGTGGGGAGAAGAGTGCCATGGGTAGGCATTGCTGCAATGGACTAGAACAGAAGTGTGACAGGCAGGCATGGGGGGTGTTGCTGAGCTGCACACATTCAGGATGGTGGAGATATTAAGCCGTGTGACCCTCCAAATAATAATACAGTTTACCAGGATTGAGCATCAAAAATGTGGTACATGCTGGATTAACATTATGAAGCATAATTTTATACATCTGCTAATCTTGTTTTTCTGGTAAGATACAAGTCTCACACAAACACACATGCACATACTCCCCAAACATCCCCCAGCTGAGCAGGCGAGGAGAAAAAGAATTCAAGAGGGACAAGTTGGGTGACCCTAAGTCTCTTTCAGCTCTGACATTCCTCATGTGATTCTGTGATGTTGAAATAATATTGTTAGAATTTTTTCCCCCTTTTGATCATTTGCATACAAAGCATGCTATATTTTTTCTAAGGTCTTTGCTTAAGTTAGTAATTTAAAGCTTTCGTAGTCAAAAGTTTGACATAGGACAGTTCTGGTTCTGGTTAAGATGGAAAAAGCACACTCCACTCGTTCTCTCCCGCTGGAGAAAACTAAATCTCCAGACAGACCTCACAGGGCAGCTAGCAGAGGATTGTGAAAAGCCAACAGTAGCAGCCTATTGGAGAAGGGATCCAGATCGTTCACAGTATGACTCATCAGGAGTTGAGTTTCTTGTTTTTCTTTCTTTCTTTTCTCCTGTATCTACCAGTCTGGACCTCAAGGCAGCATGGGATCTGGAATGATGCCCAGGCAAGGACAGAAAGGGCTCCAAGGGAAGGCTGTCCTTTTGGTCTGAGGAATAGAAAGGAACAGAGAAAGGAGGACATTCTGGTCCCCTAGCAGGTCCTACTCCTGCAGCTGTAGCCCCGTGACAGTAGAGGAGTGGGATCTGGGTAGGCATCTAAAACTCTGACTGGGGGAATCTCTCTCTCTCCTGAGAGGAATATGTCTGAAGAGTGTGGGTGGAATTTCCATTATGTTTTCTCTCTCTTTATTCTCCTGTAGATAGATACACTCAAGGTAAGTGTGAGGCAGACTGGGGAAACTAAGGCCCCAGCTTTCTAGCCAGAGGGCCAGGGAGGCAGATCCCTGGGAGCCAGAGATTGTGGAGGAGACTGAGGAGAGAGAGCAGATCAACAAAACGATGCCATGAGTTTTATATGAACTCTTGGCTTTTCCCCAAACCTGAGCATGCATGGAACTGACCCAAAACATCATGCCAAAGGCTTTGAGAACTTGGGGTAGATCAACCCCCTAGGATCCAGACTTGCCAATGAGTGATGCACATGCAAAACAGATCTGAATAACACTGCAAAGGCTTTGAAAACTAAACTGACACTAGAGCCATAGCTCATCAAAGGCGTGTTCGAACACACATTCTGAACATTTGCATCCGTTGCTTGCCAAAGCAAAAACCAAAACCTCGACATTCTCTGGAGGATTTAAGCAAAGCCCATAGCCTTATAACAATATTCAACATGCCCAGCATGAAGCCCCAAGTTGCTCAACATCTGAAAAACCAGTAAATTTCATCTGACAAATTCTCGATGGAAAGGATGATGAACATCTACCAAACCCAAGGTGACCAGATGTTTGAATCATCGGAGAGAATTTAAAGCAGCCGTTATAACATGCTAACATGCTCCAAGAAGTAACAGCGAACACTCTTGGAACAAGTGGAAAGATGGAGAGTCTCAGCGGAGAAGTAGAAGTTATTTAAAAAAATGAACAAAGTGGAAATTTTAGAACTGAAAAATACAATAGCGGAAATTTTAAAAATTCACTAGATGGGCTCAACAGAAGAACGGAGATGACAGAGGAGCTGACTTGAAGATAGACCAATAGAAATTGTACTTTACAAACAACAGAGAGAAAAATGTTGAAAAAAATGAGCAGAACCTCGGAGACCTGTGGAAGAAGATCAAAAGGTTCACCATTCATGCCAAGAGAGTCTCAAATAGAGAACAGAAAAACATCCTGTGGAAAAAACATTAGGTGAAATAATGGGCAAAAACTTCCAAATTTTGGTGAAAGACATAAATGTACAGATTCAAGATACTGCATGAACTTCAAACCGCAAGAGTTTAAGGAAATCCATACCAGACACATCAAAATCAAACTCCAAAAACTAAAGACGAAAAGATCTTGAGAGAAACCAGAGAAAGATAATACATTATATATGGGGAAAAAACTATTAGAAAGATTGAAACTTTTTTATCAGATCAGAAGACGGTGGACTCGAGTTTTTAAAGTACTGAAAGAAAAGAACTGTCAACTCAGGATGTGACATCCAGCCAAAGCATCCTTCAGAAATAAAGGCAAAATAAGCACATTCTCAGATCAAGGAAAACTAAGAGAACGTGTCACCAGCAGACTTGTTCTCACACAAGCACAGCACTGTTGAAATTTCCGATTTGAAAATTCTGTGTTGTGGGGCTGTTCTGTGCATTGTAGGAAGTTTAGCTGCATCTCTGGACTCCACACCCTAGATGCCAGGAGTACCCACCTTTCCCCAGTTGTCACAATAAAAAATGTCTCCAGATATTGCCCTTTGGAGGCAAAATAGCACCCAGTTGAGAACCACTGCTCTAAATTAAATTCCAAAGGCACTCTTTCCATCGGAAGGAAATGATACCAGAGGGAAATGTGGAATTTCAGAAATAAGAGAAGAGTGATAAAAAGAATAAATATATGTTACTACAATAGATTATTTTTTCCTATAAGTTCTTTAAAATATGCCTGATGGCTGAAAGCAAAACTTTAACCATGTCTAATGGAATTTTCAAAGTATAGAGATGTAATACATATGACAACAACACCACAAAGTGGGGAGAGGAAAGGGGCACATATGGGGGTAAGCTTTCCACATTCTACTTGAAGTGATAAAATATTAATTCTAAGTGGGCTGTGAGCAAATGGTATGTTTATAATAATCTCTCGAGCGACTTCCAAAAAGACTGCATGCAGAAATATAGTCCAGAAATCAACAGATGAGTTAATTAAGATTAAATTCTAAAAAATATCCAAATACTTCAAAAGAAGGTAAGACGGGAAAACAGAAGAATGAAAAACAAAAGGAACAAGCAGAAAACAGTAATAAATTGGGAGACCCAAATCTAAACACAGCAATGGTTAAATTAAATGCACACGGTCTAAACACGCCAATTAAAAGAAGGCCCACCCAAGTGTGGGTTACAAGAAACCCACTCTGAATATAAAGATAGATAAATTAAAAGTATTGAAAAATACATAACATGCAAACATTAATCAAAAGAAAGCTAAAATGGCTCCACTGACATCAGACAAAGTGGAAGTGAGAGTAGAGTAATTAACAGGGATAAAGAGGGACATTCCATAGTGACAGAAAGATGTTTGTCAAGAAGCTGTGACAATCCTGAATATGTAGGCACAGCAGAAGAGTTTCAAAATAACGAAGCAATACTGACCAAAGTGAAAGGAGAAACAAGCATATTCACAATTGGGTTGGACACTTCTACGCTTCTCTCTTGGTGATTGGTAGAACATGTTAACAGAAACTCAGCAAGTATATAAAAGAAGTGAACAGCATCACCAACCAACCTGAACTCATTGACTTTTATCAAGCACTCTACCCAAAGGCAGCTGAATATATATTCTTTTCAAGGTCACGTGGAACATTTATCAAGACAGACCATATCCTGTGTTATAAAACAAAACCAGATGAATAGAAATCTTACAAAGTATGTCCTCTGATTATAGTTGGCTAGAAATCAATAGCAGAAAGATATCAAGAAAATCCCCAAACACTTGGAAACTAAATAACACACTTCCAAATCACCCCTTAGTCAAAGAAGAAGGTTCGAGGGAAATTAGAAAATATTTTGACTTGAATGAAATAAAAATATAACATGTCAAAATTTGTGGTGCAGCCAAAGTAGTATTTAGAGGAAAATTATAGAAAAAAATACAGATAGTAGAAAAGAACTGTGGTAGGAAGAATAAAGACCTCCCAAAGATGTGACATCTTAAAACCTGGAACCCGTGACTATGTTATTTTACACAGCAAAGGAGAATTAAAGTCGCAGATGTAATTAAGGTTGCTGGTCAGCTGACTTTAAAGTGGAGAGATGATCTGGATTATCCAGGTGTCCCAGTGTAGTCATGTGGGCCCTCATAAGTGGAAGGAGGAGACAAAAGAGAGAGAACCAGAGAAACGGCAGCATGAGAAAGACTTGACCCGACACGGTTGCCTTTGAAGATGGAGGAAGTGGGATGCGAGTGAGCCAAGGAATGTGAGTGCCTCTGGGAGCTGGGACAGGCTGCTTGTCCCCAGAGCATGCAGAAGGCAGGCCTGCCAATAGGAGATGTTAACTAGATGAGATGCATTCCAGATTTCTGGCTTCTACAAGTGTAAGATTGCAAATTTGTATTGTTTAAGCCACTAAGTGTATAGTTGTTACAGAACCACAGGAAACCAGTCTAAGAAAACAGTGTTGGCTTAATCATCTCTGCTTTAACCTGAAGAAACTAGAAAAATAAGAGCATATGGAATGCAAATAAGGAGTAGAAAGGAAGCAATAAATACAAGTGAAGAGATCAATAAAATTGAAAACAGAAAAACAATAGAGAAAGTCAATGGAAATAAAATATGGGTTTTGGAAAAGATGGATTACATGGCTGTTGAGCCAATGGACCACTGCGGATTCTTCTGCACGTTTTATGACACTATGAATTGGGTTTCCTGTTACTCGAAACGCACCTAACTTCAGCCATTAGGGTGGGTGCTTCTCTCCTGGGGTGTGACTGACCAGGGACAAATGCTGTCTCTCAGGAGGAAGGTGCAGACTGCTAGCCAGTTACACCCCGGGGGTACCCTCCCTGCATGAAGCCCTGGGCTCCTCATGCCTCTGATGCGCCAACATCAGGGCTCTTAAAACCATTGCAATGGAGAATTCACGTCCGCCCAGAATGTCGTATTAGGAACAGCCACGAGGCAGGTGTAATTACCCTCTGGGGTACAAGGCATTAGACAAAATTCTGAGGACTAAATTCAGACACCAGTTATCTTGTATTACCCAATTACTACGAGACAACATATTTCAAATTATCAACCACAGGATTGTTAGCAAATTTTGGAGCACAACTTATTTTTGCTATATGTTATTAAATGCTCAAGTGAGGGACAATTTATAGGATTCTCACAGGATTTGAGAGACGAGAGAGACATGAAGGCCTGGAGAAGCTGGAAGTTCTCATGGAAGAGGCCAGGCCCCCAAGGTCAAGGGAAAGAAAGAAGCTGACGGTGACTCCCTGCCTGGGGAAGGAAGATGGGTGTGGAGGGCCCGTCCCTGGACTCTGGCTGATGCCCCAGGTGACAGCGGGCAGGGGAGCGCCCAGATCCTACAGGAGCTTTTGCACAAGCGTCAGGTCACACATGTGCCCACCTGGATCAGAGCGGCTGGGAGGGCACATGTTTGCTTTGATGTGTCTGGACCACGGGTTCCGGATTCCCGTGACGTGGAGGAGAGGGAAACCCCGGACACATGCTGCAGCAGAGGCCCAGGGGACTCCGCCCCAGTGTCCCGGCAGGTCTGAACTCAGGGCCACTGGCCTCCTTGGGGCGCTATCCCCAAAGGGGCATTTGCTGGGCAACGTGCGAGGGAGATGCAACTTTTCCCCTCCTGGTGTTTTAGGGGCACAAGTCTCCCCAAGGAACCAACCGCAGGATCACACGGAGGCTTGTGTCATGCCGAGGACTTGGGGTGTTGCCCACAAGGCTGGGACCAAGTCCGGGGTACACTGCCCCAAAATGCTTCCTCCCTTTCCCCAAATCTCACATGTAGGTTTTAAGAGGGCAAAGTCACAAAGCTGAGGGAGGTCGACCCGGGGTAGAGTCAGCGAGGGGTGGGGGTGAGCAGCTTGTGCATGTAATGTGGCTATGAGGCCACAGGACGGGGGTGTCTGAGAAACCAGGAACCTGACACCTGGCCCTGGGAGGGGCTGTGGGGGCTCCTTCCAGCCTAGGGACCCAGGCCACCCCGGGGTGGACTTCCTGAGAGCAGGGGGCGCTGGCAGCAACCCCCGGAACTCCTTTCACTCTTTGTCCCCCGAATGGCTGCCTGGGTGACAGGCAGCCCTTCTCAGGGCAGCTGGAAGGTGCTTGGTGATGCCTGTAGGTGAGCTCAGTGCTTCTGTATGTGAGCACCCTGGACTAGCGCCTGGGGATGGAACTGCGGGCCCCGGGCCCCACCTGACCTCCTGGGCAGCAGCTCCAGCAGTGGCGTGCGTGAACAAGCCCGCGGCCTCTGCTGAGGGAGCTGCCGTTTGAGTGTCACTTAATTCAACGTTAGGGCGGCAGTTTGGGCTGACTGGCAAGGCGAGTGGTACAGGAGACCCCACTCCCCAGCGAGTCGAGTCCTAGCCCAGTGGCCTCTTCTGTCTACCTGCTGGTGGGGCCGAGGGCGGGCACGAGCCGCTCGGCCAGACACTCCAGCTACAGGAACACAATTCTCCCCTCCTCCAGGCCTCCCCGCCTCGCTTCTCAGACTGCCGCCAACGTGCACACAAATTACAGCCTGCGGGGTCTGGGGCAGACCCCCCACAGGCCAGCCACAAGCGGAAACCTCTGCTCTTTTTGAAGTTTTGTTCATCTGCAAATGTGGGCACGTTTCCAAGACTGCTGTCCGCGCACAGCCCTGCGTGTGTCCTGCAGGGGAGACACCTGCCTGGGTCTGTCATGCAGCCCTCTCGGGGTATCACTCGGAGGGTATGTGGCTCTCTTGGTGAGGGGTGGCCTTGGGAGGAGCGTCCTCCAGGCCAAGCTGACGTCTCTTCCCCGGCCCCCCTCGAGGACTTCTCTTCTGCCTTGGGGGTCTCAGCACCAATTGCTCCCACCGTGCTGCCTACTGAGCGCCTGCAGAGCAGAGCCCTCCTAAAGACTCTCATTTAATTCAGTTCTCAGAACAACCTTGAAGGGTTTTCCTGGTTTACAGGAAGGAGCCATGCAGAGCACATGGGAAGCTGTGTCTGTGGTCCCAGCGAGGGGTTCATGCTGGTAGGGTGGCTGGAATCTGTGTGCTGTCACCAGGCTGGGGGATCCTAGCTGATCTTGAGGGGTGGGTCCCACAGTGTGTCCTGGGAAGAGTGGCAGCATCGCCGGGGAATATGTTAGCCATGCAAGTCCTCGGTCCCCTCCCCACAATGAGTCAGTGACTCCTGGGGGCCGGCGGGGGATTCCCTGGCTTACACCTGACGTCAACCTTGCAGACACATGGCCCTCCCCCTCCATGGGGAGCAGCCCTGCGGGGTCACACACATGGGCCTCCAGATTCACTCCGAGAGCCCCTTAGAAAGCGTGGCCCTTCCCACCCAGGGAAGAGGGTGAGAAAGAGACACAGCACAGAGCGAGTGTAAGTAACAGAGAAGGAGGGAACATGGTCCTGAGGCAAGAGAACCTAGAACACCATCTGGGGAAGTTTCCAGTCACGCGTGATGAAGACGCGTGTCCAGAGGGCCAGCCTGGACAGCAGAGTGCCGAGGGCACCTCGGGATGTCAAGAGGCTCAGCCATGCTGTCCTCAGAGACGATCTCCCAGCAGGTCTGTCAGGGTCCCTGAACCAACAGGACCGCTTCCAACCCGACAACACACAGACACAACACACACACACACACGTACACAAATTGGGACACACAACCTGACACATACACAGATCCAACATACAGACAGACACACATGCAGAGACATACATGAACATACACACAGACATACATGAACACACACAGACACACATATAACCTCACAAACATGCGTGTGCACACACATACAAACGCATCACACACAAGTGGGCAGGGACTGGATTTGGACTCACTTGCTGACGCAGCTGGACGGCCTTTCTCAGAATGAATGTTCTCTTCCTCTTCGGTCTCTTCCCAGATTCTACGAGCCCTCGAGGGCAATGTGGGATTTGGTTTATGGGGAAGCTGGAGCCGGCCCTTGTGTCCCGTGTACACCGAGGGCTCAGCAGCCCCGCTCTCCACGAGGTGTGACGACAGCGGGCAGCTCTGCAGGACCCGGGGGACAGCAGGACAGGCGCTTGGTGTGGGATGGGGCAGTTGAGTCCTTCCTGGGAGGGTGAGAAATCCCACCAGGGACACTCTTGGCCTCCAGATGGATTCCTGCGGGGGAAACAAGGCGCTTGGCTTGAGTAGGTAAAACGAACGGGTTCAACAATAATTGGTGAAACTTACAATCCTCTGCATGTTTCTGTGGGGTATGGCTGTCGGCAGTGGGTGACTATCACTACACGGTGATTCAGCGTCCCGTGTGCAGGCAGCGTGCCCTCATCTCCCAGGGGTTTGCTCCTCTCCCCTCTGAGGCCGTGGGCGTGGTGAGGGTTGGTGCGGACCCGGTACAACGGCTGAGGGCTGGTGTAGACGGCCAGGCTGGGCTTTTGAGGCTGAGGGGTTTCACTTTCTACTGACGGGGTGCAGAGGCTTTGGAGAAGCTGCTGGGATGCACAATTACGTTTCTGCATCCCCTGGGCCGGAGCCTCTTGTGATGGCACAGTCATGCCCCTGAAGACTCAGGGTGGGGGTGGGGGGGGGTGCTCAGAAGCCCAGGGTCTCAGTGTGGCCCAGGCTGTTCCATCTCTGAGACAGTCTCCAGCTTCTCCCAGTTCCAGCCTTGATGCTCCCACAAACACCAGCGCTCCCTGGGGCCCCTTCTGAACCCCGAGGTCATCTTTGAAGACTCTCCATGGTTGTACTGCGTGCTAGCAGGCCTGGGGCGGAGCTCAGAGGAGCCGGAAGATCACCCCTCTTTAGGTTTTGGCGTTATTCCAAAACTTCTTTTGGATGACTGTGAGGAATTAATAAGGAGTGAAAAGGATGGCCCTGGAGAACCACGGAGTACCCTGAATGGCATTTTCCCCAATCCAGGTGGTGGCTTCCTGCCTCACCCTGCAGGTGGGGCACACAGACAGGGTCGTGTAAACCCTGACTTCTTTGCCTGGGGTCCTTGGGGCTCACACTCGGGGATGTCTCGAGGGAGTGGCAGAGCTGACTCAGAGCAGGGCCAGTCATTCTTCAAGACGGGGTGAGGTTCGGCTGCTGACGGCAGGGCCTGGTCGGATGCGTGTCTCGTCCGGAGGGAAGGAGGGCTCTCTGGCCTGTAGGGCGGGACCTTCATGGGATGGAGGTCCACGGCGGGCCGCGGGCCTGGTCCGATGTCTCAGAACCGCCTCCCTGAGGCTGCTCCAAAGTCCAAGGCAGAATCTGGTGTCTGCGAGCTGCACTGAGGTGGGCCTGCCCTGCTCTGGGTCCCGGAGAGAGGTGGGCAGGGGTTGGGCATCATTTCACAGGCTACGGGGAAGGGCGGGAGCTGGGAGGCATGCCCAGGAGCCCTATACAACCCCAGGGAGGGCGTCCCCAGGGGCCTGAGAAGCTCTGCCTAGTCCTTGGAGGCAGGGTTTCCTCTTTCTCCAGGCCCAGGCTGTCACCCCACAGCCCTTCCTGGGCTGAGCTGGGAAGGGGTGTGTTAGTCAGCCTGGGCTGGTAACAAAGTGCCACGGCCAGGGCAGCCTAAACAATGGAAGCACATTTTCTCACGGTCCTGGAGGCTGGAGTTCTGAGATGAAGGTGGAGGATGGGCTGGCTCCTCCTGCGGCCTCTCTCCTGGCTGTGTGGATGGCCGTCTCCTCCCTGTGTCCTCACATGGCCGTCCCTCTGTGTGTGTCTGTGTCCTCATATCCTCTGCTGATGAGGACACCAGTCATACAGGATTAGGGCCCACACATATGACCTCATTTTACCCTAATCACCTCTTTAAAGGACATACCTCCAAACACAGTCCCATTCTGAGCTGCTGGGGGTAGGACTGAACATATGAATTTTCGGGGGGACACCATTCTGCCTGTAACAGAGGGTGGGGCTTGACAGGGCATCTGTCCCCTCCCTCCTGCAGCACCCAGTTCTGTCCTCTCTTGGGTCCACCAGCGTTCAGCCCTGCTCTCAGAGAGTGCCCAATGGACGTCTCCCCAGAGAAAGATGGAGAGAGACGGAGAGAAAGACAGACAGAGACAGACAGAGAGAGAGACGGAGAGAGAGACGGGGAGAGAGATGGAGAGAGAAGGAGAGAGAAGGAGTGAGATGGAGAGAGACAGAGAGGGAGCCAGGTGCCGGGTCTCCATCCGTGCCGTGTGCACACAGGGAGCCTGTTCAAAGGCAAGCAGACGCTCCCTGACCTCTGAGCCGACACAGACCCTGTCCACTGTGACTGTGGACACACTGCAGCCCATGCTGTGCAGCCCACCCTGAGCCCTGCTTGCCCTGGCTGTGGCGGAGCTCCTGCCACTCGCAGTCTCTCAGAGGGACCCGCAGGATGGAGCCTGCTGCCCGAGGCTCCAGCTTCCTCTTGTCCACGTCACGGCCTTTGCCTCCCTCTCACTTTCCTCACTCCTCACTCTCCTCCCAGATAAACCAGCAGCATCCAGACTCATGTCCCAGGGGGCCTGGGAGACCCAAACCAAGACCTGTGCAAGAGCTAAACCAGATGTGACTCCAGGAAGTGCTTGTGGCATTGACACACTGACAAAACCAAAACAAATCAGGAAATTAATAGCAAACAAGGTTAGAAACCAATGAAACTCAAATTGCCTGCATTCATGATCGTGCCAGATGAGTGGTCTGCGGCAGCTCAGCACCGGCGGTGGCGAGGCCACGCTGTCCGTGCTGACAGGGCTGGACTATGCCGGGCTCATAGCCCCACTGCGGCCTTGTACGGGGAGGGCCCCTGTGCACAGTCTTCACCCAGAGCAGCCTTTGGCCTTCACTTGCCGTTGACCCGTTGCTGCCGTCCTGACTTTGCCTCTGTGCCTTTCCGTCCAGGGCCACAGCGAGATGGGGTCTCTCTCTCATACTAACTGGAGTGGCACCCCAAATGTGATTCACAGGAAACTGCCCAGAGGGGCCACTTACCCCAGATGATCCCGAATGTGCCTTTTCTTTTGTTTTCTGATCCAGCTTTTCTTTTTTTCACTTAAAATAGCTTGTGGCGAAATACACAACGTAAAGTTCCCGTCTTAACCATTTTTCAGTGTCCAGTTTGGTGGCACTAAGTACGTTCACATTGCTGTGCAGCCGTCAACACCACTCACGTCCACCTCTGGAACTGTTTTCATCTTGCAAAACTAAAACGTGTCCCCATCAAATACTAACTCCCCGTTCCCGCCAACCCCAGCCCTGGGCACCCATCATTTTACTTTCTATCTCTATGAATTTGACTCCTCTAGGTCCCTCATGTAAGTGAAATCTACAGCGTTTGTCCTTTTGTGTCTGGCTTATTTCATGTAGCATAACATCCTCAAGGTTCATCCATGTTGGAGCAAGCGTCGCAATTTCCTTTTTAAGGCTGAACAATATTCCACTGTACTAATAAACCACATTTTGTTTCTGTGTTTGTCCTTCAATGGATATTTGGGTTGTTTCCCACTCTGGCTGTTGTGAATAATGCTGCTATGAACACAGGTGTACAAATATCTCTTTGAGATTCTGCTTTCAATTCTTTTGGATAAATACCCAGAAATGAAATTACTGGTAGCAAAAGGTGCTTTTAACAAATTTTTAAGGATTATCACAGAGAAGCAGATACGAATGTAAACAGTACCTGTTGGTCTTCATGAATACATCTTCAGACTAAAGGATCTGTGGGCTCCAGCAGGAGGAAAGCCACTTGTCCCACAGAGGCAGACCCAAAACAATGACTTGGGTACAGAGGTTATTTGGGACACGACTCTGAGAAGAACTGTGAGGGAAGGCCACGGGGACAGAGGGAGGTGCCCACGGCCCGGCTACTCCTCTGGGTCCTGTCTTGGCTCTGCCCCCTGCTCCCAGTGACCTGGGGCAGTGGCACACGAGGGCGGGCGGCCTCCCTCTCCCCCCAGGCAGTGAGAGTGTTCATTGTCTTCAGGGAATCCAAACAGGACCGACTGGTCTGTGTGCTGTTTACCATCACCGCGCACCGGGATTCCAAACGATGTGGCCATAGAACTCTGCTCCCTGGAAAAACATGTTTGTCCCAAACAATGGCTCAGCTGCTGTTGAACTTAATAACATCTGTGGAGGCTTCAAATTGACAGGTAGGACTGCTAATGCTTTAATAAATATCCTCTCCTGCATGGACATTAATTTGGAGGCCTCCCAGTTACGCGGTTGGCCCGACACATGTTTGTTCCAAGAGGAAGCTTGAGGGCTCCGAAACACTTCAACTCCCTTCCAGTGTGGTGCATGGGCCCCGTGGTCACGCGTGTCCTGTGTTTAAACACTTGTTTTGAAATAAACAATGATAATGTGGTGCTGAAGAATGCAAAGAAACAGAGCTTGAGTTACGGCAGCTCTGTGCTCCTATGGACACCCGGAGGGACAGCAGAATCTCAGGTCTGAGAGCAAACTTTAGTCTGTACACATGGATTTCCTCCATTTCCTGGACGTCTTCTCACGGTCTGTGTGGAGGCAGCAGAGGAAGGCCCCGTCTGTGATTGCAGCTGGCGTTACTATTATCAGGAGGAGACGAGCCTGGTGGCGTTGTTGGGGCGTTGGTGTCCGCCTGTGAAGGAAGATGAGACTTGTCCCCATGTGAGAGAACCAAGAGAGCAACCGGGGCTCTGCTCCCCCAGAACTCCTCCCCCCGGGGTGGTATTTTGCATACAACCTCACTTGGATACTTTCTTTTATGTGAACATACTTGTTCCTTCCACTGACATTGGCTGAGCTTCAGCTCTGAGCACAATGTTGTCTGGTGGTTGTCCCCAAAATAATGTAACTTCTGGGTCAAACAAATGGCAGTGAAGATGCAGTGGATGTTCTCTCCACCGTCCATCTGAAGTTTCCTCCAGGGGGTGGTTCCCTGCAGGGGGACACATGGCTAGCTCCTCCATCCGCCTGCACGTCTTAAGTCATAAACAGTCCTCAGGCACTTTCGGCTACGATAACCATTGATCTGGATTTTAAAAACTCAGCCTGCCTGGCCCAAGACTGTCCAACCGTGAACTTGGGGTGCCATCCTGTCTACTGCCCACCAGGCTGGGCTGCTTTAGGGTAGGGGTGGCAGTGGGGTCCTTCCTCAGCCTCCCCAGCCCCCCAAGCTTGCTAGAAAGATCCTGAACCTACAGAGTAAGGGCGGCTGGGGGGAGAAAATGGACGGGAAACAGAGCCCTCCCTGACTTTGGGGCAGTCTGCCGGCCCATCTCCAGGCTCCCTGGGGGTGCTTCGGGCGGATGCAGGTCTGAGCTGGCTGGTCACCACCGACTCCTTCTACAGCCCCGGCGCTGCAGCTGAGCTGTGGGACCGCGGGCCCTTCCCACCAGCGTGGAAGACGGCCCTGTGTCTCTCACCCTCTGAGTTTCCCTTGGGGAGGCATCAGATCCAGGCCACAAGGTCCTGACTTGAGGGAACACTTGTCCTCCTCTCGGAGTGGCCCCTCTCAGCCTGGAATTGGACTCCACCATTTCCCCCCACCACATACCCCTACATATTCCCACATCTGGCTCCGAGAAGGTGCTCCCCACCAGATCCTTCCCTGCTCAGAAGGCTGCGCTCGGATGGCTGTGAGCCGGCTTCATGACTGTCTCCTTGAATACGCAGCGTTGGGTGCCTTGTGTCTCCAAGTCTGGCTGCTTTACACCTGTTACCTCTTGATGTCTGCGTCAAATACTTAAGTTTTAACAGTCTCTCATTTTTGGAAGGACCCATGACTGTATGTGAATGATGCAAAGGAACGTGATCCAGGGTGGACAATGAAGGGGGACTTCCAGGTGGTCTTGGAGATGGCAGGCACTGGACACACAGCTGTGCAAGGAGGGCCTGGCAGAGAGAGCAGGAACTGAGAGTCGCTGGGGAGCACACCGGACGCGGCCCCTGCCTCAAGCCTGGGCCGCTGCAGAGCGTGGACAGTGTCTTAGCAGCGATGCCCCACATGAGGGGGGTAACTGGGAGAGAGCCTGTCTCCTCCGCACCAGCTCTGAGCCACCCATTTCCTAGTGGAACGACCACAATGCTCATCCTTTCCAAGTTCCAGAACCTTCTGAGCTCCTTGGAGTAAAGAGCTTACATAAACACAAAATGTCCTGCTTTTATTTTAAGAGTAAAGTAGATGGACACGTTCCCGTGCAGACACCCCAAGGCACATTGGATCCGACTTCCACAGTTTTAATAAAGTGAAACATTTTGGAAAACAAACAAACAAAAAACTTTACCCTTGATCTCTACCCCCATTACTTTTTATTTCATTTCATTTTTTTTTTTTTTTTTTAGGAAAAGGCTTTGAAGCGTCCTAGAGCCTTGAGGTGGGGAGGGTGGCGCTCCTCTGCCGGGAGCAGCAGGCTTCTCAGAGGCAGACGGACTCAGGCATCGACAACAACAGCAACAAATGTAGCGGAGCCCTCGCCTTTGATGTGAGAAGATGAAACATCGTGTCAAGGAGTGCTGGGAGCTTGACTGAAATGTGATAATCTGGAAGCCTGGTACCTTCGGGGCCACTGCATTATAAAGGTAAAGATCGGGTTATTAATGGCAGTTTCCAGTTTAAAACAAGTCTTAAGATGTGTCTGATCTGCAGGTCCCATGCAGACACCCCTGCTTGCAAACACGTGTGGACCACATGCCTGTAAACGGAAGAGCTCAACTTGCAAAGCGAACGCTTTGGGAGCAGACTGGCCCGGGGAGCCCCGAGTCCTCCTCATCTTGGCAGGAAGCTTGGCATGAAGCCAGAGCTACTAAGTGCCATCCCCTCCGGGCTTCTCACATCTTCCAGGATGTCCTGCAGGGTGTTTCTGGCTAACGAGGAGTCCATGTGTGTAGGTCCTCCGAGCTGGTTGCTGCCCCTGCGTGGAGGCTGTGGGGGTAAGGGAAGACTCTCTCATTTAGTGAGAAAGGGGCCACAGAATCCGCAGCACCCCTTATGTTTGGGTGGGAGGCCGGAGAAAGGGATGCAGCTGCTCCCTCAGGCTGATCTGTCAGGGGATGGGGGGTGGAGATGTGAGGGGCCCCCAAAGCTTCCACTGGCCGCCCTGGGCCTGGAGCTCCTGTCCAAGCTGAATCCTTGAGAGTGCCTGGTCCTTTCTTCAAATGAGATGGCTTTAGCTAGGTAATATATTAGACATGGAGGGCAAACGTCGCTGGAGCTGGTGTGGGGTGGGGGTGGGGTCTAGGCTGGGTGAGGCTGCGGCGGGGCATGTGAGCAGGGCCTCAGTTTCCTTAGCTGTAACTGCAGAGGGCTGGCCCATGTGCCAACCGTGGTCCTCTGTGCCTGCAAAGCTGCTGTCAGCCGTTAACTCCTGCATGTAAGGTGGTCCATCAGACCCTGTGGCACAGACACTCAGATCAAAGAAAGTCCTGGAAAGGGAAGCTGCTGAGTACCAGGACCTGCCCAGGCTGGGGCTTTTGGGGAAGCTGGTCAGGCAGCAGGAAGCTGGCAGCCAGGACAGAAGAGGTGCTGGGAGGGAAAGCACAGGTGTGTGCGGAGGGGGAGGTCAGGGCCGCAGGTGTCAGGGTCGTCACCACCCTCTGTGGAGTGCTTCCCCATCCGGCCTCCCCAGGGTGTCAGGGGACACACAGGCCTGGTCTCGTAGCGGCAGGTATATCCTGAATTCAGATTTGAATCCCAGCCTCTTGACTCCAGGCTGGGTCTCGTGACCAGGGACATTCAGTGTGTCCCTTGGCTTATCAACTGCGAAGCCCCCTGTCCTGATGTTGGCTACCAGCTGCCTCGTTCACCCTTGGCTGATTGCAAAGGCAGACCTGCCAAAGGAGGGCTTCGAGAGGCTCCTGAATGATCCATTCACTCAGACGAGGTGGGGCAAGCCATGAAGGTCGCCTGCTGGGATGTCAGGGCTCACGGCGCCAGCTGCGTGGTGGCTCCAAGGACAGACAATAGGGTGCCGGTGTCGGCGTCAGCAGACGGGACTCGGAGTGCACCACCCAGCACTCCAGCAGGCCCTCGCTCCTCTGTCCCTCACTGGTCAGTGGCGGGGGTGGGGGGCCCGCACCTCTTCTGGGGTCCCCGGAAGGCTGAGCTGATGAAGGCTCGCCAGCCGGGCTATGCTCAGCTTTTGTCCAGCCGGTTGTGAGTTGTTGTGACAGTCTGCATGTGGGCTCGCTGGAGAGCACAGAGCAGGGATTCGAGCATTTGAGGAAATCTTCCTGAGAGGGGGAACAGCACCAAGCCCTTGACAAGGCCGCTGAACTCTCTCTGCACAGTGGGGAATTGCTCTCAGTGGGCCTTTTGTGCGTGTCTGATGGAGATGGGTGCGCCCACGCCCAGTGCCCCGTGGAGGCGGAGCGGCAGCAGGCTTGGGCAGAAGTGCTCTCCGGCCACTGCCCACGCCCACCTGGTCCAGGAGGACGGCCCTGGGAGGACGTGGGGGGCCCATAGGAACGGAGTGCCACTTGCTAGGCAGCGGTGACTCATCTGAGGGAGACAATTGCGGAGGGTTTGAGAGCAGGAAATGTCCATCTCTGCTTCCTCCGGGTGTGAATGTAAGTGATGAGGGATCAGCCTGCTTGTGCGTCTACACCTTGTTCTCTTCCCTGTGAAGTTACCCCAAAGGGGAGAAGAGCAGATGTACATGCCCCTCGGGGATCCCGTGTGAGCGAGCTGGAGGACCTCTGCTCCAAATCTCGATCGTCCCGGTCATGAGGAAATCAACGGGACCTGTTTCACTGGTCACCTATCGCTGCATCCCACCTCACCCCTCTGCACCCTCAGCCCTCCAGGACTTCAGTCCTCGAGCCAATGGCCTGGGGAAGTCCGTCCTCTCAAATGTCGGGGATCCTGCCCTGCGGCTGGGCTCCGCACTCCCGCACCAGGCTCTGCCCGCCCCCTCGCCCGCTTCCTCAGGCCGTGCTGCCCATTTCTGGCCGGCCATGGGAATCACACATTTCTGCTGAGGCAGACAAATTGCCATGCATGTCATGTTAACATCGGAGTCTCCCTCTGGCACAGCGAAGCTTTGATGCTGTCTTCCTTGTGAGACGTCGGCTTGTGGGGAGAAGAAACTTCATGTATCTCTTTACTAAGGTACATTAGGGTTGTTCCCAAAGTCTGCTTGATGTTGATTTGTCCAGAAACACACACACACCCAGCACAGAGATCCAAGGCCAGACACTGTCTGTCCCAGATCTGCCCTGTCGCCATACGATGCCTTTACGAGGAGTTGGGGGTCTCAGCCCAGAGCCTGGACCACCTTGGAGCAGGCAGGAGGGGAGGCACCCGGCTCTCAGCTCTGCCCCGCTCCCGTTGTTCACATTCGACCTGCAGCCGAGCCCCATCGTGATCACAAGGGCTGCAAAATGACAGTCACGTCATCACGGTGCAGGGCATACTGTGGGGACAGATGAGCTGGGCCACAGTCTGCCAGGATGGAGCAGCCTCACCCACACTGTGCTAGAGCTGGCCCTGGTTGATGTTCACGTGCCCAGACTGATCCCACCTCCTACCCCACACCTGGGGTCACCTGATAGGACACAGTCCTCCCGTCCAGCCTCCTGCCACCAGGTTACATTTTTGCCATGGGAAAATTGTGCCTGTGAATTCCCCACAGTAGCTTCATCTAAGAAAGTAGGCTTCTGGGGCTGGCCCCATGGCTGAGTGGTTAAGTTCGCATGCTCCGCTTCGGCGGCCCGGGGTTTCACAGTTTGGATCCTGGGGGCGGACATGGCACCACTATCAAGCTGTGCTGAGGTGGCATCCCACATAGCAGAGCCAGAAGGACCTAAAAGTAGAATACACAACTATGTACCAGGGGGCTCTGGGGAGAAGAAGAAGAAAAATAAAAAATAAAAAAGTGGGCTTCCAAAATGCAGGTGTAAAGGACTGAGACACTGTCTAAGAATGCACGAGGCCGTGTTTCTTGGCTGTTAACATCCACCCACAGGCCAGGTGCCCACAGGACGTCCTAACACAGGAAGATGCCTCCTGGGCCAGAGCCCTCTGGAGACACCTGCTCCCAGGCGGCTTCTCCTTTTCCTTCTCCACCAAGAGCCTGGTGTGTTGGATGCACGACCAACCTTGGTCACAAAGTCCTCGCTCTCTCCTAAACTGAAACAACGCCCCAGCCTCCAACTATAAGGGAGCGGGCATAGCATCACTTAACTACCACCACCCTAAGTTTGGTTTAGAATTTTCTGACTTTGATATTTAGTAATGTTTGACATCAGCTGTGGAACACACGACTGAGGATACACTATGTCACAAAAATAACATCCCACGTATTTCAGAACAGTAGCATTTACTCTGTCAACCATGTTTCTGGCCAAATATGGAAAGAGAGATGCACTTTGCCAAAGCTGGCTTGGACCTTTGAGTGAGGCAGTTCCCTGGAACGAGCCTTGGTAAGAACGCGCCCTTCTGTTAGACTGGGCGCCCCAAGTCGACTCTGCACAGACCTTTCATCTCCAAGGTCATTGAAGTGTTTAGCAAGCATCCTCTTCGCTATGATCCAAGTCGGGAGCTCAGCATGGGTTTTCCAGATGACTGAGAGTCAAGAGAGTGGCTGTCTTGCAGCCAGGGGCCTCAGACCTGGGGGAGGAGGAGATAAGTGGGACTGGGGACAGAGACCAGGTGCCTTCACTTCCCCCGGCACCATTCTCCCTCTGCCTGGCTCCTCAGGTGTCAGGAGGCAGCCCGACCCCAGAGAACTAGCATGGGTGGAATCAGAGGTTCAGGTCCAGGCTTGGGTGCAGAACATTATTTGCAAAGCCTGGGTGGTCACCGTGTGTCTCTCTCCACTGGGCAGTGCTTCCTTTCCAAGGCTTGTTAGAGACCCCTCGCTCTGGAAGGCACAGAGCTGTCTCCTGTGCCATTTTCACTTTGCCCACCATGCTACTCCAAAGGGTCGTAACTACTAGAGAGTGTGCTGGTGAAACTGGAGGAGCCTCCCCGACCGCAGTTCTGGGGATGGCATCACTGAGTTTGGGATGCAGGAGCAGACACCGGTGCTGTTTCCAGTTCCCAGCTGGGCTGTGTGTCTGACTGAGTGGGGAATGCACCCTGTTCCTGAAGGAGCAGGGAGGCCAATTTCAGCACTTTGATGCTGCTTTAGAAGAAGGGAGGAAATCAAATACAGGCTCCTGAAATAGTAGCAAGCCCGGGGTTCTCAGGGCATTGTGTTTGAGTTTTGGAAAAGATGACACAGGAAGACCTGGCACCGGGCTGTCCTCATTAAGCTGGTTGAATCTCACTCTCCCTTCTCCCTCCTTCTCCCCGGACACCCGGCCATGGGTCTCTGCTGCCCTGCGGCTGCACAGTCCTGGAGAGGGGTCACAGCTGCGGCTGGGAGTTGGTCTGACCCATGTGAGTGAAAGAGATCTGCCTCAGTCCCCCACCCCTGACCTGCTCCCCTCCTGGGGCCCTCCTGGGGCCCTGACGAAGAGAGCGCACAGTGTGTGCAAGAGCCGTGAGCAGGCCGCCGGTGTGTCTGTTGACCTTGGCATTCCAACAGTCCAGCACAGCCCGTCTTCCCCTGTGGAGACACTCATGACACGCTTCTGCCTGTTTTCACTCTGTGCTCCCGTCTGCTTGCCTCTTCCTGGGAAGCAAGGCCTGTGGCCCTATTGACCTTGCACAGAGACCTTTGTGCTGGCTGAGTATTGAGGGGGCCTTTGCATGACTGTCAGGTGACTTGGTTTA
Source organism: Equus caballus (assembly GCF_041296265.1). Taxonomy (NCBI): domain Eukaryota; kingdom Metazoa; phylum Chordata; class Mammalia; order Perissodactyla; family Equidae; genus Equus; species Equus caballus. The sequence continues at coordinate 65,832,267 of NC_091706.1, read as the reverse complement.
CCATGGGTTGCATCATGTTTTGAGGGCACAAGATAAGCCTGGGAGGGAAATGGGTCAAGTCCCAGGGAAAGGGTCACAGCTGTGGCTTCCGCGTCGATATTCTTTCAGGCTCATTCCCAGTTTGCATCAGAAAGAAGGCTGTGTCCTGAGGGGGTGGTCAGCGAACTGGCAGTGTTACCGCCTGTCCTTAGGGCCGTGGCCTCCAAGGCGGTCACAAAGACTGCTGCGTCTCAGCGGACGTTGGCTAAGGAGGGTGGCCCCAGTGCTCAGCCTCAGGTTCTCTGTAGGTAGCTGAGTGGACAAGGCAGCCGGGCGTCAGAACATAGGATCTGGACACAGGAAAGGCCACGGAGTCAGCTTTGCAGAAGCATACATCCCGTACTGGATGGACAGACAGACAGACGGCAGGCTTTGCCCAGGCGGTGCTCACAGCTGAGCAACACCACCGACTGTGTTCTGGGTGGGACAGAGCTTTCTTAGAGTAAAAACGGGTTTAGCTAAGATCGCTACGTCTCCGTTTCAGAAGAGCTGAGGTTTTTACAACCCCAGGCCCCACATCTGGGCCCTCCCCAGAAGACACAGTACCAGTGGGAGAGGGCAGTCCCATTCCTGCCTCTTTTGACACTAAGACAGCCCCAGAGGATCCCCTTGGCTGGAGCACTGGCATCCTCACCTTCTCCCCATCTGCACTTTCGACTCCAGAGCCCATTCGTTCCATTGCTCTCCTCCTTCTCATCCATTTCAAAGTCTGCGTGAGTGAGCTTGGGGTCAGCAGCCCAAATAATGTGAACAGGGAAAGTCAGCCATTTTTATGGGAAGAGGAGCATTAAAGAATAAATACTGTCTTTATCAGTGGCTGCTGTTTCTTTATCTTTACGCTGAGTCATGCATTTCATGTTTGTCTCCCTTGATTGCATGACTGCTCTGTGTAGTGGGCATTCTTCTCAAACCCATTTAATTGATAAGGGCCCTGAGGCACAGAGTGGTGGGCCTCATCCGAGGGCTGTCTCACTATGAATTCCTGGAAGAATCCAGATTCTAACCCAGTGCACGCTCCACACGTCACAGGCTGGGAGTCGGAAAGAGACGTGACTCTTAAGTTCTGAATGTCCTTTCAAATTCTTTTCTTTTCAGTTCTGTAATGGGAAACAAAGCTGGAACCTTCTCCCTTCGCATTTGGTACCTAAATTAGAGAGCGAGGCCTCAAGGCGCGGGCCTGATTCTGGAATCTGCAGCAACACAGAAAGTATGCCGTCCACCCCCAAGAGTCCAGGGCGTGGAGATGACCTGTGCTATTGCTATCATTTCTGGAGAAACGTGAAGGGCAAAGAGGGCAGGTGGCCCAAGGGACTTATTATACACAAAGAGGAGAATTTGCAGGGATGTCTGGCCTTTCCGTGGTTCTAAGATTGTAAGATGGGGATTTGTTATTTCGATGAAGACTTGGGGCCCTGCAAGTTCCTTGATTGACACAAGAAATGTGTTTAAGCTCAGGACACTCCCTCTGGCATATCTTAGAGCTACTTTCAACAACAAGCGGTTGTTGAAACAGAAGCGGTTTCTGCATAACTTTAAATTAAAAAGGTAACACACGGCCAGGGTCAGTGATGGTTTCCAATTATAATCAGATCAGAGTCAGTTCGCAGAGAAGATCTTTCTGGGAGGTGTGCAGGAAAGAAGCACATGTATTTATGTGTTGTATGTAATTTTTTCCAGAGACTCTTGTAGCCGCTGCGATCCTGTGCCATTCCCCAGGCTGTGTGGCCTCCCTGGGCATGGGGATGTTCCCTCGGGCTGGCTCTGCATCTCTGATACCCACCTTTGCTGGGTGACCTGGAAGCAGAGCTGGCTGTGATGCAAGGATTTGGTGGAGAATTGATAGGCATTATCTTGTTTCCAGTTGATGGAAATTTGAGCTGTTGGCACATATTTTCCATTTCATGTCAAAGATTCATGGTATGAAATACATTAAAAAGATGTTTCTAGAGGGCAAGTTAAGTATTAACGAATAAAAGGAGCTTAAATGTCCACCAAGATGAGTATTGAGGGAGTTCAGGCATCCTCTCTATGGTGCCCGTCCTGTGATCCTGGCCTGGGCAATGAGGCACGGGGGTCATGCGTGGGCTGCCGAGTCCATTAGAAGGCAGAACTGAGTGAGTTTACAATCCCATCTTCAGTTTTGTTTGGTTAAATCCCCTGGTTGTTTCACTAACATTGTGGAGTTCTGCTCGCTTGTCAGATGGAGATGTTTAACTGTGAAATACGGCAGGACCACAGCCAACTGAGAACAGATTAATCAATACCTCCACAAAAGAAGACAGGAAAAAGATGCACAACTGAAAACTTTCGTCAAATCTTAGAGGAAAAATCAAGCTTTTGTCTTATTTTGGGGGAGGAGATCATAAAGCAGCTGCTTTGCATTTGTATTTAGGTAGAAATATTCACAGAGCTCTTTTGTGGAGGACGAAATTTTCCTCTGCCCTTCTAAGTTCTCCTGACTGGTCCAAGAATGAAATCAACATGCCACAGATTGAGGTCACACCTGAAAGACCAACGTGGGCTTAGAGGCTGGGCCATTGAGCCCACAGTGGAGCCCAACCTCGGGGATGGGAGGCGATGGAGACAGGCTCAACCTCCTGGCCAAGGGTTCAACCAATGGTGCCCAGGTGATGAGGCTCCAGCAGAAACTGCACACCTGAAGCTCGGTCATACCTCCCTGTGCCAGTGGGGACAGAGCCTGAGGACACAGGAGCTTCCTGTTTGGGACCCTTCCAGACACATCCTACCATTCTCTTCCTTCAGCTGGTCCTGATGTGTATGCTTTAAAACAAAGCTGCAATCCTAAGTATGCCGCTTTCCTGAATTCTGCCAGTTGTTCCAGTAAATTATTGAAGCTGAAGGAGTTATGGGGACCACGAATTTGTAGCTGGCTGATCAGAACTGTCGGGGGCCTGGAGCCCCTGAGCTTGTGGCTGGGGTCTCCATTGAGGCCTCAGCCTGGGCAATCTGACCTCACCCTGGGTAGCTGCTGTGTCAGGAGTGCACTGCAGACCCCTTGGCGTCAATGTGACGATGTCTAAATTCTGGCACAGTTTCCCAGTCAGTTGAGATCATACAAGAAGCCTGAGAGGGGACCCTCGCTTGTGCTGGGGCCTCTTGGGGTCAAGCAGTGTGGTAAAAAAACTGACTCTTAAAACGCCCTTCAGCAGATTATTTCAAAGTCTATAGGTGAAATCGCTAGAGACAAAAGTTTATGTGAAGAGAAGACATGGTCCTGACAGTGATCTGGAAGATGTTGATGAGCCACACATCCTAAGATCAGGGCAGGGGGCGTGTGATTTAGCTGGACTTGCCTGCCTTGCTGGAATTTATCGTCTTCTGTCCAGAGCTCCTTCTGCACCTCGTTTCTTCCTCCTGGAACACTCGTCACACCTCCCATGCACACCTTTCTCCTCTCCCGGACTGTTCCTTTGGAGGTGGGGGCAGCCCTTCTTTATTTTTGCAGCCCCCATAACACCTAGTGAATTGCATGCAGGAGGGTATGGTTCTGCAAAGACCCCGCCAACAAGGCGGTTTGCCCAGAGAGAAGAAATAAATCCCATGTGGTATGGTGCCTAGACATAGCATGAGTGTATGCTGCTGGGACCCCTCAAGGGACTGAGCACCCCACCCCTGGATGCTCAGTGAACCCGAGGCAGGTGGGGCCTGGGCCCCGGTGTCTCCCTCCTTGGTCCCGGGCCCCTGACGACTTTTCTCTGCAACTGATGCTGGCTGGTCCCTTCCTGACAGAAGATTCACGGGGTGTTCTCTGTCTCTCCGGGTCTTTGTTCCAAGTCCTTTAAAGAGCGGACTGTTTCAGCCTCACCACCAACTCCCGAATTCCTGTCCTCTTTATTTCTGTTCCCAGTTGGCATCACACAGAAGCCAACAGTTCAGGAAGAGAGACGATTAGATAGAAATGCTTTTCTGCTCTTGCCTCCTGGGGAGCGTCCGTGAGTATCCTCCGTGGATGGCGTCCCTCCTCTTGCTGCGATTGTTTTCACTATCAGACGTTCCCCAGCTGTGGCAGCTGGAGGTCAAAGCTGCCCCCTTGCCACAGACAGTGTCCTTGGCGGGTTTTCTGTAGAGCTGATTAATGCCCCATGATGTGGTTCCCGCAGGAGCAGCCCTGGGGTGGGTTCTTCAAGGCGAATAGGAATCTGCCAGAAAGAGTGATTAATCCTCCCTGCGCTGGGCCCTCGGCCGTGGGCCCCGCAGATTTGCTTCTGCAGGATGAAGACAGTCCATAATCTGAGTGTTCGTGCCCCCAGAGTCCCGCTTCTGTGCTGGACCCACTGGTGGTAGGTGCGATCTCCACCGTGAAGGACAAGCCAGCAAGCGGGCAGCCCAGGCCTTGACCTCGGCAACTTCAGTACAGACCGCACACAGTTGTGATATGTCTGTCTGTGCATCTGATCTGTGAATTGACAGCAGTATAGAATGATCCTGTGTCAGAGCTGGGGACACAGTCTGGTGGTCAGAAGGGAATTTTGGAATTGTGGCCAGACACTGCTCACCAAAAACTCCAATTAGTGGGTGGTCAGGAAAGTCTCGTCGCCCGGAGCTGGGCTTTTCCAGGATCAGCTGGGCCATGCCCAGGACACACAGAGCATCACAGGAGGTGGGCTTGGAGCACCTATCACACCAGCTTACCCACATAAGCCACACCCAGCAGAGATGGCGGCGACCTTCTGAGCATCTGTCTCGTGGGCGGTGGCCAGACGGAACAGCTCTGCCCAGAGCCAGCTCCTGCCCTGCTGCAGAGGCAGCTTCTCCTGTGGGTCCTCACTGGCCTCTCTCAGGGGGACGAGCCCTTGCTGAGCCATCTGTACCTGGCAGCCCTGAGCACAGTGAGGCTGTGTGCCAGCAACCACTCCTGACGGGTCCTGCTATACACTCACAGGAATCCAACTTACTGTCAGTGGTTATTAGCCGGGAGACTGTCGGTAAGGATCAGAGAGGACCATCTTGAAGGCCCGGGTGTTTCCCTTCCCTTTTTTGAAATTCTGAATGTGAATTTTAGAGAAAAAACAAAAGCAGTACCAGGAGAGAGCCCAGGTGAATGCTCTCAGTTGGGTAGAATCATATAGAGAACGTTTTTTTGACTCAGAGCTGACTCCCTAACTGGACTTTGGGGAAAAATTAGGAAGGTGGACAGGCTGCGTGGCTGTGCTGTGTTGACTGCAGAGGATGGAGTCCTCCTTAGGCACCTGCTTGCCCATCGTTGCAGTAGACGGTACTTTCCAAAGATGCTCATACCTCTCTGCATCCCTTCCGCCATGCTCTTCTTACTGTAGGGCAGTGGGCTCCTCCACTGAAGGGGGCCACTGTGTCCCCTCTCTTTGGGCCCAGGCAAGCCTTTGTAACTATCTCTATCAATGGAACACGGCGGAAGAGGTGCTGGCACCTTTGGAAAACGGGTCATAAGGTCAGGACGGTTTCTGTCGTGGTCTCTGGGCGCTCTCGTTCTTGGGACACTTGCTCCAAAGCCCAAGCACAATCTTGGGAGGAAGCAGGGGCACGTGCAAAGGCCATGTGCGGGTGTTCCAGCTGAAAATCCCACTGGGCCCCTAACCGACAGGCTGCACGAACTGCCAGACTCACGAGGGAATAGCCTTCAGGTGGTCCCTGATCCCACTTCGAGTCCCCAGTGGAGGCTCCAGATGCTGTGGCACAGAGACACGCCACCCTGTAGCTCCCGGTCCGAATTCTGACCCACAGGAACCCGGAGAGGTGATAAGCATTATTGTTGTTTTCAGACACAAAGAGTTGGGTAATTTGTTCCTCAGAACGGATTCTAATTCAACCATCTTCTTTGAAGTAGTGGGTGCTGACTGGCCACGCACCCTACCCTGACCCCTTCTCATGGCTTTTAAAGAGCAATGCATGGAAGCCTGGTGTGCGATGGGGAGCTCAGGGAGGGGAAGAGCGTGACCATCCCCAAGGTCATCCCCAAGGTCAGCAAGGCCTCCGTTCCTGGACACGTCTTCTCTCTGCTTGTTTTAGCTCCACGGGAACTTTAGTCAAAACTGTTTATGGCAGCAATCAGGCTCGCCTCCAGAAATAACAAAGAAAAAGCAAAAGGCAGAAGGTAGTAACTCTTTGTGGGAAACAAACATATGAGTTCTGTAAGAATTCAGAGAAATAAAGAGATGCACAAGAACCCCGGTCACTCAAGAGACTTTTCCAGGCCCTGCTATTTCTCAGCTCATGGTGTCTATCGCCACCTCTCCAGCATCCCCCCACCAACCCCCGCAAGATAAAGATGGAAATGCTTCAGCTTCCAGAGCCCCGCTCAGCTGCTATGTTCCCTGTGCAGCACATGGCATCAGCATGCCAGGGGGTTCCTTGGAGGGCATTCTGGAAATGAGAGGAAGCAGGCAAGGCAGCTGCACCCCGTTACCTGGAACAGAACCTTTTCCTGACATTGTGCCCAGCTGCTCCTTTCTATAGTCATAGGGCGCAGACACTCTGCAGGTGCAAAGACATTAAGCTTTCATCCCCATCCTGATGCTGGGGAATGACACCGGGCACGCGGACAGTGGATAGAATTACTGACTGAATGTGCTGGAAACCTTCTGTAGTTTAGTTTAGTTTTTAATAAATAGCTCAAATCATCGGCCGTGCATTGGGACAGGACAGCAGGCATCTGGAAGCAGAATCCCCCATGTGGCGCCATCCTTGGGGATCTTGGAGAAGGCAGTCTGTCTGCTCTCCAGCCCGTGAGGGGCTCCCTGCTCCCGTATTGGGACCACGCGTTTGAATTCCTACAGAGACCAATTGTTGGTAGGGGAGCAGCAGAGAGTGTGCGTAGGGAGCACACCACCAGTCCCTTCTGGCTCTGGGTCTCCTCTGAGGTTGCTCAGTGAAGACTGGATCCCAAGTGTGTTTTCCAGCTGGATGGACCGCCACTTGAAAAGTGCCCAGCAGCTCCTGTCTTCCAGGACGGGGACTGGAATTTGCCCTGGAAGCTGACTGTCCTTTCCTTCTGGGAGGGGCCTCCCAGACCTGCAGGGAGAAGTAGAGTGGGCAGCTTATGGGCTGAGCCTCCAGGGAAGGAGGGTTCTGGGGGGAATGTGGCCTTGTCTGGGATGGTAGGCAAGAGCTGGGCAGGTGGATGGAGGAGGGCGAGGTAGACGGGGGAGGGGGAGGGGAAATAGATGGGGGAGGCAATGGGGAGGTGGGAGGTGGATGGGAGATGTGGCAGGTGGGTGAGTGAGAAAGGAGGGCAGGGCTGGCTGCATTTCCGGTCCCAGGCAGGGGAGCCCAGGGAGAGGCCTGACAATCTCCGTTCCTTCCCACCCCGACGTTCTAAATCTGTATTGAAGGCACAGTGCATGTTGGCACTAAAGAAATGCTGGCTTCAAATCTTGTGCGATGGTGTGAACCTGCATCAGGATTCTAGAAACGGGAAGAACCATAGGCTGCCGTCCAAGCCAGGCCTTGAAGCCCAAGGAGGGATGGATGGGGGACAGAGAAGAGGAAAAGTTGCAAGACAGACAGGAGGAGCAGCTTACACAAAGCCAGAATTTGGGTGAAAGGGTGCCATGGGCAGAGATGGGGCACTAGGGGTACTGGCCTTTCTGGAGGAGGAAGCACCTGTCTGGGGAGGGGGAAGGCACAGTCTCGGAGGGGCCACTAGACACAAGCTTAGTGCTTTACTTAACAGACATACAGGGGAGGTCCCAGGAAGGTAGGCGAGGAGCTCCAGTGGGACGTGGGCCCCCTGCAGATGGGCCAGGTGGGCCAGGGTGAGCTCCGGGGGAGTCAGTGGCAGATGTGATCTTGGTGAAGCAGTGGGAGTACTGAGGAGCATCATCTGAGAGGAATCCCAGAGAAACAAAGGACAGGCCTTAGAGAGTGTGGAGGCCGGAGGAGGAGTGGCGACTTCCCATAGGGAGGGCCCCGCAGCGCAACCCCAGGCCCTCAGGGGGACGGTGGATGGTGGACGTGGAGCCGACGGTGCGAGCAGCATGGAATTCACGTGGAGGTTGGGGTGGGCCGTGCTGCTGTCGGCTTCCTGCAGACAGTTGGGAATGTGGGTTTGAATTACAAGATGAAATCAGGGCTAAAGATGGAAAATTCTGGAATCTCCTGCATTGAATCCACACTTCAGTTTGGAGAGAATTGTAGTAACTATGCTGAGTCTTCTGTCCCAAGAATCTGGTATATCTCTCCGTTTATCTAACTTTTCCTTAATTTCTCTCAATAATATTTTGTAGCTTTTGGTGTTAATTTTTAAATACTATGTAGGTGCATTAATTTGATAAAGTAACAATTTAAAAAAGTGTTTGGATGGAATTAATTTGCTGGAAAAGCTTACCTGGCTCTGTAGGAGAAGCTACCCAGGATATTTGCTCTGACCAGAAGAAAGGCGTCCCCCACGTGGGACATCCACCCCGTGTCCCTCGCTGCTCCAGAGCACTCTGGCCCCTGTTCCAGCCTCTGCCCGGTCCCAGTGGGCTGACTGCCCGTCACCAGGTCCAGGTGTGCGTGAATCTAAATGGACTGTCCCACGACCCGGCTCCTTCTGTGTCTGGTGACTTTGGACCCTCAGTGTGGCTTTGAAATGCAGGACGCCACAAATGGCTCCTTCTAGAAGTGTCTGTGGAGCCTGGCACTGCCCTGGGCTTCAGGGATCGATGGTGGGGAGAGACGGTGAACAAGTGCACATGAGGGGTTCAGGTTGTGACGGGCAGTCTGGAGCTAACAGTGGAGAGCGGTGACGGAGGGCGGTGGGGAGGTCAGCGTAGGCCCCTTGGGTTGACCTCTGACACGGGCAGGGGCACCGTCGGGTGGTGAAGGTGCTGCACCGACGGGGTGAGGGGGGCTGCCTTAGAGCCAGGAGCAGTGGAGGCACAGGCCAGGCCCCCGAAATTGACCACTGAGCAGGAGCAGGCAGGTGACGTTGAGGCCAGGCCCTTTCTCAGGGAATCTCACCCTCGTCCTTTGAAAAGGGCAGGGTCCCTTCTTGCCCACCATGTCCCTCGGGGAGATTGATAGCTAATTTAAGTGCAGCTACTCTCTCTCTCCAGGGCCGGGGGCATCTTCTTCCCAGCGCCGGTCTGGGTTTAGCCCGAGTCCATTGCCCACCCGCCTGTGACTCACGGGGCTTGACTCATGCCTTTGTTGTCGTTGAGGTTGGGGTGCCCAGTGCAGTTTTGGAGTTGGTGACGCTGGAGGGCAGCCTGTGGCCTGGTGACACCGTGGTTCCCTCTGTCCCAGCGGTGGCTGCGTGGTGCCTGCTCTCTGTGGGATTTCATCTGCTCCTCACCCACGGACGGCACCTGCTCCCACCTCCCAGGGACTTCTCACAGTTCAGGTCTGACTGGAGGACCCATCATTCATTTTCCAAGGGGGTGTGCGTGCCTCTGTGTGTATGTGTGTGTGTGTGTTTGCATAAACTCTCATTTTACCACCTTGGCGTAGTTTCTGAGTTGAGGTTTTAGAGTAAAAAGTATTTCCTGGAAGGGTATCGCCTCTCGTTTTCACAGGCTGTGAATGGCTCAGACGAATGGACTGGTCGTTTCTCCAGAGAGCATCCTCACACAGGAGCACACGGGTAGGAGAGGACGAGAGCGAGCCTGGGAGCCTGGGCTGTGGGGCCCCCGCATAGGTGGGGAGCAGCGCCCTTTAAGAGGCAAAGCTCTCCCGTCATGGAGACCTGGGGGCCGCTCTATTCCATCCCCTGTCCTGAGCCTTTCAGGCCTCTCACTGTCTTACATTTTGTGTGTTTCTACATCGCAGTCTATCCTGGACCGGATTTCACATCAGTGCGTGTAGATTTGCCTGGTTTGTTAAGTGACCCAGCGAGCGGCACAGCACGGACCATGATTTATTGACTCAGTCTTCTGTGGACAGACAGCTACTTCTCCTTGGCAGAAATGTGATGTATTTGCCAATAAGAACACAAAGCTGTACTGGAGTAAGAAACTTTCCCCAGATGGTAAATCAAATCCACAGAAACAAATGAAGAAACCGGAAACGGGAAATAGGAGGCTAATAGAACAAATCCCTGAATATACACGTGCTCTCCATCCTCCCCAGGGTGTCTTTAAAAGACAATAAGCAACCCCAATAAAAATAAGCAGAGGGTTTGGCTAAACAGTTCTCTATTGAAGATAGAAAAATGGCCAGTAAACACATGGGAAGATGCTCAACTTCATTAGCCAACAGGGAAATGCAAATCAAAATCCCAATGAGATACCACTTCACACCCGCTAGGATGGCTGGAATCAAAAAGACGGACAAGAAGGAGTGTTGGTGAGGATGTGGAGGGATTGGAGCTCTCGTCCATGGCTGGCGGGAGTGGAGACGTGCAGCTGCTTTGAAAACAGTCTGGTGGTTCCTCAAAGGGTCAAACAGGGTTACCACGTGACCAGTCAATTTCGCTTCTAGGTTACACCCAAGAGAAATGAAAACATACATCCACACAAAAGCGTGTGCACCCGTGTTCATAGCAGCCCAAAGTGGAAATGACCCAAATGCACATCAACTGATGAAAAGATAAGTGAGCTTTGGGATACCCATACAATGGAATATTATTCAGCACTAAAAATGAATAAATCACTGATACATGCGACAATGTGGGTGGACCTTGAAAATATTATGCTAAGTGAAAGAAGTTAGTCCAAAAAGTCTACGTAATGGATAACTCAATTTACATGAAATATCGAGGATATGCAAATCTAAGGAGACAGAGACTACAGTAATGGTGTCTGGGGCTGGGATGGGAGAGTTTGGGGGCAAAATGGGGAACAGTGACTGCTGACGGATATGGGGTTTCTTTTGGGGTGATGAAATGTTCTGAAAGTGACTGTGACTGTGTTTGCACAAGTCTGTGAATATACGAAAACCATTGAATTGTTCAGTTAAAATGTGTGAATTTTATGATATGTGAATTATATCTCAACAAGCTGTTATACATATATGGATGATTAATTAGTACTAATAAACTGGTCTATCTATCATCTATCTATCTCATGTCAACATTGATCTCATGATGAATTGTTGAAATTGGGACTGTTTCCCATACAGATTTTCTCATTGTTGAGTTGGTTTATACTTATAAATGTTAACCAACTTCCCTGCACTTTCCCCCCAGTGGTTTTATCCAGGGTGTGCTGTTGGTGGCTAACACTATAATTTAGCTCTTGGATTACGACAGGATACCGAGCCTGGAGATTTTGGAGCTGGATGAGGAGCGATCATCACTGAGCGACAGATGCCGTGACAGACGGTGCCTGGTCTTCACTTCAGGGGAGCGGGTGGGTGCGCTCCTCCGATACGGGGAGAGTGGCACAGTGGGAGGAGCAGGTCTTTGCTGTTGTTTGGAGCGTGACTGCCGTGGGAATGACACATAAGGATGTTGAGGAGCCGAAGGGTGGCTGGGGTGGAGACGATGACTGGGTGCTCCACATCCATTCTCCCCCGCTTCTAGACCCCCTTCCTGCACAGCAGAGCTGGGAGAGCTCAAATGCACGCTTTGGCCTGCCATTTGCAAGGTTCCTGCTGTGCCTGCTGTTTCTGCTGACAGGGCGGTGGAGACGCTGGCCTGCTGGTGAAGGGATGAGCAGAGCCGGTTCCAGTCTCCGGGATCGCGAAGACTGACAGGCAGGATGCAGGGCACACATTTGACTGGTCATAGCAGGACAGGGTGACCCTGGAGTGGGGGCAGAGCGCCTCTGCAGTCAGACCACTTCCTGATCATTGTGGCTTTCTGATGGAGGCAGCTTCTTGGTCACGATGTTCTCCATCTTGGCGGTGGTAGTGTGGTGCTGGAGCCAGCGGCCTTGGGGTTGTAGTGGGGGCAGCAGCCCCCTCACCGGCCGAGTCAGCTTTGGGAACTGTTGCCAAAAGCTCATCCTGGTATCCGCCTCTCCAGTCCCCGCCTGTGCTTCCGTGAGCCACTCAGCACCCTGCAATCGAGTGCTTTCTGCTCTAAACCACTGAGGGAGGATTCTGGTTTTTGTAACTGAACCTTGACCGAGGCAGTGAATTACATAAGCCCATTTCTTAAGACTGAGCCATTTTTGCATTTTTGGAAGGAACTCAACTTGGTTAGAATGCATTCTCCTAAAAAACTACTGAATTATATTTGCCAATACTTCACCAAGATTTTGACATTGCTTTCTTATGCAAGGCTCGTCTACGTCTGTTTCAGATTAAACTTTAGTTTCAGCGTTTTGCCAGCCTTGAAAAAAAGAATCTGAAGCTTTCTTTCTTTGCTGTATTCTAGAAAACATTATACGTTAGTGGAATTTTTATTCCTGGAAATATTTCAAGATTTTCCATGGAAAAATTATCTGATGAAGGCATTTTTTGGGCCAGGATAGCTTTTACATAGGTTCTTCAATTTCTCCCATGGTTATTGATTTATTATTTTCCTGTTTCTCTGAGGTCAATTTTGCAAACGTGTGTTTACCTAAGTTGTATTCTATTCTAGAGTGGAATGATTGATCCATCTCATAAAAATCATTTCTTGCAGTTTTTCAAGAATTATAGAATTATTTCTTGTAATGTTTCATTTAGTAACATACGTGAGAATCACTAATGAATTTTTCTCTGAACATTATTTTGCATGCTTTTTTTTTGTAAAATGTAATTGGGTTTTATTTATTTAAGATGGGCCCTGAGCTAATACCTGTTGCCAATCTTCTTTTTTTCTTCTTCTTCCTCTTCCCAAAGCTCCCCAGTCCATATAGTTGTGTATTCTAGTTGTAAGTGCCTCTGGTTGTGCTATGCGGGCCGCCGCCTCAGCATGGCCTGACGAGCGGCGCCATGTCCGCGCCCAGGATCCGAACCCGTGAAACCCTGGGCTGCCGAAGGGGAGAGCATGAACTTACCCACTTGGCCACGGGGCTGGCCCCTGGTTTTATTTATTAATCTATTTGGGGTTTATTTTTAAGCAAACGAGTTTATCTCAGATTTATTGATATAGATAAACTCGGTCTTAATTTTATCTTATATCCATCATTTATTTAAAAATGTTTCTTAGTAATTCCATTTTCTTTCTGTCTTTTACTATGTAGTTGTGTTTGAGGTTCAGTTTGGTAATTTAGAGGGCTTTGTCCTTATTTTGGCCATCTTTATATATTTAAATAATGTCGAAGTATCTAAATTTTGAATTAGCCTCATTAGAAGCAACGATAAGAACAACAGCGTTTGTTGAACCTCAATGAAAACAGTGAGCAAATTAGTCCCCTTTGCTTGCTCTTGTCCTTGGCTCCCTTGTCTTCATGTGTCGACTTCTGTCCTTGCCTGCTGTGGGTGTGTGTAATGTGGATCAATTCTGAAAACAGGTATGATATTTTTTATTCCTACTAATTAGGAATTAGTTAAACTAACGATTCCTCTTACTCATGCTGTCTTGCACCTCTTAGATTTTAAGGTCAAGCCATACGTCTTATTCACTTTGCAAGGAGACAATCATTTCAAGGAAGGGCGGGAAAGGAGTTTCCAGTTGGCAGAAAGAAGAATGACATAAACCTGATTTGAGGAGAATGGCCTGAGGAAGAAGGAAGAAGAGCACATGGTGAGATATGTTTTTATCTGGTGCCATTGAAGGAGGACCTTGCATAAAACTGGGAAAGTTTCAGTGGAGGGGAAATGTCAGGTTTGCATGTTTGTGCCTCAAGAGACGGCATGGGCTGCATAATGTCCCATGTATTCCTGCCTCGCCCACTGTGCCCTTGATCCCAGCATCATGCTCGAGCTGCAGAAGTTTCCCCAGCAACTTGCTGAGAACAGAGAGGGAAGCTTGGAGTTGAAGGTTAGCAGGCAGGCCTGTGGTGGGCTGCCATGGCAAAGGGCAAGGTGACCTGGTGATACACGTATTTTTTTGAAAGATGTTTTAAAATGTCCAGATATAGGACATATTTTTGGTTATTTTATTGTTATTGATTTCTAATTTCATTGTCTTAGATGCAGAGAATATGATCTACATGATATTGATCACGGAGTATGGGTTGAGATTAGTTTTGTGGCCCAGTGGGTGGTCTCTTTTAGAAGAAATTTCACATGTGCTTGAAATGCATGTGCAGGGGCCGGCCCTGTGGCCGAGTGGCTGAGTTCTCGTGCTCTGCTTCAGCAGCCCAGGGTTTCGCTGGTTTGGATCCTGGGCACAGAGGTGGCACTGCTCATCAGGCCATGTTGAGGTGGCATCCCACATGCCACAACTAGAAGGACCCACAGCTAAAATATACAACTATGTACTGGGGGGATTTGGGGAGAAAAAAAAAAAAAAAGATTGGCAACAGTTGTTAGCTCAGGTGCCAATCTTTAAAAAAACAAAAAAGAAATGCATGCGCATTTTCCATTTGTTAGATGCTGGGCTCTACGTACGTCTGCTAGACCAACACGTGCGATGGTATTCAAAACAGAATCCTAACCAGTTTTTGGTCTGCTTCATTTTGCGTTTTCTGAGAGAAGTAATATAATCTCTTAATATGGTTGTGCAATTTTCACTTTCTCCTTGAAATTAGGTTAATTTTTGTTTATTTCTTTTGAGGCTATGCTGTTAGCTATTTACAAGGATGGGAGTATTATAAATTCCTGATAAATTGTTCTTTTTATCATTAGGTTGTGACTTTTTATCAGTCTCTTGCCTTGATGTCTACCGTGTCTGATGGTGAAATTACTCTACTAGCTTTGGTTTGGAGAGTGTTGGATAGCATGGTGCACGTTCATAGGTTTCCTGGCTATCAAGCATCCTCCTCCCTTTTGTCTGTCTGAGGCATTTCCCACGCTGTGAATCTTAGCGGGAGGCAGATTCTCCCTTGCAGTGTGGACACTGACAGGTGCGGTCAGTCTTCCGGCTTCTCTCACTGTGGGTCATGACATCTAGTTTTGGCCAAACAGAAGCTATCTCCCAGACTTCAAATTGAGAGCTGCTGATGTTAAGAAGCAGGGAGAGTGGAGGACATGTTCTGACAGTCAAGGGAGCAGGGTCCCGTGTCCAGAGGCAGCAGTGGCCCCACTGGCAGAGGTTGGGGGCCCTGAAGCAGAGTCTGCATTTGGTGGTGGCAGCAGCCGTGTTCTCAGCACAGCAGTTCTGAGGAATTGCTGTTGGCTGTGACTCCCTTTGTTTCTGTGACTTTAGTTGATTCAAGTTCTCCAGATTTCCGAGGGATTCTGTGTGCTACTCAATGTCTAGAATAAGCTACTGGGTTTGGGGGGAGGAAGGAGAGTGGGCATTTTGGGTTTAAATCAGCCATAATTAGTTTTTGGTACTTGCAACTAGGACCCCGCTTATTACTGAAATTATCACGCGGATGCCTCCACCTCTGATACATTAGCTCACCGCCATTCTAGCCTCACTATTCACCCCCGCCTGTAGGTGAATGCCCGCTCCAACACTGAGACGCCTGGCTCCACCACCGGCCATCCCTCTTCTTAATCGTTCAGTTTCGGGATAGCTGTATAGCAGGACCAGAATTATTCATCCAGTAGGACTAGTATTCTTTTAAGAAAAGTAAAAGACATCAGATCTCATCTCTCTTTGTCTCTCCATGCATACGGAGAGGAAAGACTGTGTGAGGACACAGCCATCTACAAGCCAGGAAGAAAAGTGTCACCAGAAACCAACCCTGAAGGCACCTGGATCTTGGTCCCCCATCATCCAGAACTGTAAGAAAGTTTCTCTTGTTTGAGTTGCCCAGTCTGCGGGATTCTGCTATGGCAGCCTGAGCAGGCGAGTCTAACTGTGACGAGCTTTGTAAGAAACCACCAAACTCATACAAAGTGGCTGCATCATTTCGCATTCCCACCAGCAGTGAATGAGGGCGCCTCTTGCCCCACATCCTCACCAGCATTTGGTGTTGTCAGTCTTTTGGATTTTAGCCATTCTATAAATGTGTGGTGGTATTTCGTTGTTTCAGTTTGCAATTCTCTAAGACAAATTACGCTCCTCACCGTTTCATGTGCTTATTTGCCATCTGTAGATCTTCTTTGGCAAGCTGTCTGCCCAGATTTTTTACTCACTTTTAATTGAATCATTTGTTTTATTATTGCTGAAATTTAAGAGGGCTTTTTGGGGTATATTTTAGATATGAATCTCTACCAGACACGTGTTTTGCAAATGTTTTCCTCCAGTTAATGGTTTATCTGTTACTCTCTTAAAAATGTCTTTTGCAGAGCAGAAGTTTTTAATTTTAATATGGTCTAATATATCAAGTTTTTCTTTCATAGGTTGTGCTTTTGGTGTGTCAAAATATTCATTGCTGAACACCAAATCACCTAGAATTTTTCCTATCTTTTCTTCTAGAAATTTTATAGTCTTATATTTAGGTCTTTGATCTATTTTGAGTGAATTTTTATGAAAGGTGTGGGGTACGTGTTAGGTTCACATTTTTTGTGTTGGATTTCATTTTTAAACACCCATTTGCTCCAGCATCATTCGTTATATCTGTAATCTCTGGGGCTTTGTTAAAAAGACTATCATTTCTCACTGACTTGCCTTGGCTAATTTATCAAAGATCTGCTGACTCCATTTGTATCCATCTATTTCTGGGCTCTCTGGCCTGTTCCACTGGCACTGTGTCTGTTCTTTTGTCAGTAACATGCTGTCTCAATTACCGTAGCTTTATAGGAAGTCTTGGAATCAGGCAGGGTCAGTCCTGCAACTTGGTCCTCCTCCGCCACTTCCTTCTCTTCTTATTCGAGGTCTTTTGCCATTCGGCATAAACTTTTTTTTTTTTTAAAGATGGGCACCTGAGCTAAAAACTGCTGCCAATCTTCTTCTTCTTCTTCTTCTTCTTTTTTCCTTCTTCTTCTCCCCAAAGCCCTCCAGTACATAGCTGTATATTCTAATTTTGAGTGCCTCTGGTTGTGCTTTGTGGGACGTCACCTCAGTGTGGCTTGATGAGCGGTGCCATGTCCACGCCTAGGATCCGAACCAGCAAAACCCTGGGCCGCCGAAGCGGAATGTGCGAACTTAACCACTGGACCTCAGGTATAAACTGTAGAATCAGAAAATATAGTTTTCTGGGATTTTATGGAGATTGCATTGAACCTATAGATCAAGTTGTGAAGAAATGACTTCTTAACAATATTGAGCCTTCCAATTACAATCTTTGATATCTTCCATAATAGTTTGAAGTTTTCTGCATATAGATCCTGTACATGTTTTTGTTAAATTTATACCCAAATTCATTTTTGTTGCTGTTGTACATGATATTATGTTTTTAATTTCAAATTCCATTTGTTCATTGCTGGTATATGGGAATGTGGTTGAATTTTGTATATTAACCCTGTATCCTTGTAACTTTGCTATGCTCACTTATTCATTTCGAGGTTTTTTTGTTGATTCTTTGGGATTCTACATAGCCATCATGATATATGTGAACAAAGACAGATTTACTTCTTTCCTCATGGTTTGAATGCCTTTTATTTCCTTTTCTTGTCTATTGCATTAGCCGGGACTTCCAGCGAATGTTGAGTAGGGGCGGGGAGAGGGGGCATCCTTGCCTCTTCTCAGGTCTTACAGGAAAGGATCCAGCTTCTCACCATTAACTATAATGTTAGCTGTGGGTTTTGTTTTTTGGGCTTTTTTGGGGGCGGGGGGGTGGGTGTTCTTTATCAAGTTGAGGAATCTCTGTTCTATTCTTACTTTGTTAAGAGTTTTTATCATGGATGGAGGTTGTGTTTTTTTGAAAAATGCTTTTACTGAACCTATTGATATGAACATATGATGCTCTTTTTTAGCCGTTGGTATGGTGGATTATGTTAATTGATTTCTGAGTGTTGAACCAGTCTCGTATACTTTGCAATCCCACTTGGACAAGTTTTTAATTTTTAAATTTTTTAAGCAATTGTTTGAATATCTCTTCAAATAAGATCCTTATGTTGGAAAAGATTGGTGTATCTTATAAATCTCTTTTAATCTATAGTTTCCTTCTCTACCTTTCTCTCTTGCTCTCCCAGATTAGTCATTTGACATAAATGTTTGCAACAGTTTGGGTTTTGCTGATGTCCTCATGTTTTAATTTAACTTGCTCCCCTGTTCTCCGTATTGGATTCAGAGTCTTACTCCACGTTTAGATTTAGTTAATGGATTGATCTGCTTGGGGGCAGGACTACTTCCTATGTCATGTGTACTTCCATCAGGAACTACCTAATGTCTGCTTGTCTCTCTTTGCCATCTCAGAAGCCGTCGATGTTTGTTGTCCCAGTACAACGGGCTGGTGAAGTAGTGATGTTCTATTTCTGGCATTCCTTCATCATTCATTAGCTGGGATATTTCTATAATGAGGAAACTTTCCCTCATTAGCTATTTGATACCCAGTGAAAGAATTTCTATAGGAAAGGCAGGATAAATGTTTCTTTCCCTTTATTTACCAGTTTTCAAAATAAGGAGTTAATTCAGGTAATGAGGGTTTTTGAAAGTACCATTATGTACTCAAGGATTTAAATAGCTTGTGTTCTAAGCCATTTTCTTGTGATCTTTGCTGTTGTTCTCACCGTCCCTCCTGTGGCTAGTGAGAGCCCGCTCTGGGCAGGTCCTGACTCCTTTTGACGTGACTCTAATAGTTTAGTGGTGTCCTTGCTTTCAGATACGAGGACGTGTTCCCAATGCATCCAGTGCATTTGTGCCCCAGACCTGGAGTCAGCCGCTCCTCAAGGAGCCCTGGTCCCTGTGAGTGGGAGATGTAGAGACGACATTCTGAATGCTTGGCAGAGTTCTAACGTGAAAATGGAAGCGGCATGTGGAGACCAAGCCTGAGCAGACTCCGGTGCCCGCACCACATGTGGGAGGCCTGAGCCTCGTGTGTCCTGGGCTGCAGAAATGTTCCCACAGTGTGGCTTTGTTTTCCTTCTGCTGGGGGCCCCGTTTCACCCGTCCAGGGCAAGTTTTTACATTCATTTCTTGGCTTGAGATTCCCTGAACCACACAAATAGTGCAAATTTGGAATCCTCACATGCATGTGGTACAGCTTGAGGTTTTGATTTCTCATGGGAAACCTTTTTCTTCCCATTTGGAGCCCCAGGCAGATGACAATCCTGCTTGCCACATCCCTGCGCTGGCAGCTGGAGTTCCTCTGACCTCTTTTCGCAGGGTGGGCTGGTCCTCTGTGGGTAGCCCCTCCCCCCCAAGCTGGGGGCTGAGGTCTTGGTTCTCTGGGTGCATTCACATCCCATCTCAGAATGGGGTAAACGCCCGCTGTCCCTGGGCCTGGATCCGGGGGTGGTGGGGCATCAGGGAGCATGACTTTTGCTCCCTTTTGAGTCTCTGCTTCATTTTTGGCACCTAAGAACCTTCATTTCTCTCTTCTGAGCTTGGATAGAGGTTTTTCAGACATAGACATATTTAGAATTTTTTAACCTATCTCCCTTTCCACCTTCTTATCAACCAGGAAACCATAAAATTATATGTCCTGGGAGCTTTTCCATCTCTGAAGGCATCATTATTTGTCCATGAGAGTAGGGCGTAGGGAGCATGGCTTGCTCCTGGGCTGCTCCCCTCCAACGTGACTGTCTCCAAACTGTGCAGGAGGAAGATGCCCACTGCCTAAGGTTTTCATTTCTGTGACATCTTAATACATCAGGTCTGTGGGCCCTCTCCTGCGGGGACCTCATAGACTGTCTCCTGTCTCCGGAAGGTTGGGTGGGCGCCGTATGTCTGCTCCTCAAACGCCTGACTCTGAGAGTGACGTGGGCTCCTCTTGTGGGGTTGCCTTCGTGGAGAAGAGCTGTATACAGACCCCCTCCCAATCAGTTACCAGGTGTCGTGGTCCACGTCTCCTCTGCCGTCTTCCCATGCTTTACCAGGTCACTTTTTTAAAAGATATTTTTCGGAACATTACTGCTAAATACCTCATCCTTCTTTATCAACAGACTACTTCCTGTGAAGGAAGCACACACACCATCTTCAGAGATGCCTGTGCCAAGAGCTGCCTGGGGGCATCTGGGATGACGCTTGACCCACTGGTGAGGCAGGCGGATGAAGCAACGATGCTCTCTGGACTCCTCCCAAGACAGGAACACAAAGGCCTACGTCCTTTTCCTTTCAGTGCATTGTTTCCTTTGACCTGTTTCATTACTGACTGAGGACTGATGGGCCCTGCTCTTAACTCAAGTCGCCGAGTACATGTGCTCCACCCCTCTGTTATATTTCCCCCCAAACCTAAAAAGGCAAAGTCCCTAGGGACTGACTCAACATCTCATCCCAGGGTCCGGTCTCCCTCCTGGTAGCAAGGCCTGCTGGAGTGGGACCTTGGTGGGCCACATGTCCCTCTCCTTTCAATGGCACCGAGGATTTCTCACAAGTAGGTAACAGGCCAGTAGAATATCTGGTTTCCAAGGAGCCAGCTGGCGAGGTGCTGTCCCAGGTTTGCGTAAATGGTGCAGTTACAGGAAAAAGTGCACGATTTTCTGACCTAGTAACTGTTGCTTAGAGATTGTTCACAGAGCCTAGAATTCAGGAAAGGGCTACCGTGAAAAGAAACAAACACTGGACCTGGGTACAAGAGACGTGAGAGACAGTCCCCGTTCCACTATGGGGTGCGATCCGGGAAATCTGTTTTAATTTTCCATAGCCGTGCTGCTCAGCAGGCCAGATCAGGACATGGTGAGGCCTACTCCTGGGAATGCCCTGAGGATCAAATGACACCACTAGGAGGAGAGATGGGAATGTGCTCAGCCTGGAGCACTTGAGGCCATCAAGGAAGGTGACAGCAGCACGCACTTCCCAGAATGACCTCCCGGAATGGCCTTGTGGAACAGCCTTCTGGAATGACGTCCTGGAATGGCCGAGGAGAATATGCGCTCGGTGGTGCCAGGCAGCACGGTCCTTGGACCAGGAGCTCCTTCATGCTGAGCTTTTTCAGACTCACCTCTGCTTTCCTGCGGCCTGGCACCCTATGTGGCACGTGCTAGATCCTCAGTGAAAGCTTGTTCATGGGCTAGCAGGGGGTCTGATGCAAAATAGGACGGTGACCAGCCTGACGTGGCCACTTTCTGTTCTGTATAAGAATCACACTGTGTTGAGGCTGATGGTGCATCGACCAATGAAACAAGCAAAGCAGACAGCTCTGTGGATCCAAGTTTCTCTTTTTCCTTCCTCAGCATCCACAGCTGTGCCTTTCATTCACGGTAGACAAATGTGGCCCCAGGGGCAAACGATAGATAGTTGGTTCCAGCTTCGAGACTGAAGCTTGGATGGCGAGGACGCCCTGTATTGACCACTAAGTACTTGCTGGTCACTTCCTGGTGCTGGAAATGGAGAGTGTCGATGAAAATAATCCATAAGCAATCTATAAATGACAATTTGGGAGAATTTATTCTGAGCTGAAATCTGAGGACCATGGCCCAGGGCCATTCTTCCTGAAGGAAGAAAGGGCACCAAAGAAGTGAGGTATACAGAGTGGTTACATACCCCCAAACAGGATGTTTCACATATGATTGAAATGTCCCTCCCACAATAGTCACAAGATTGCCCTGTCTGCACAGCGCTTGATGGACACAGCAGGTAGTGGGTCTGCTCTCTCAGAGGACGTAGCAGGAGGCAAGTCTATTGTCTCGAGCTGGGTGGTCACAGGTGAGCCCAGCAATCAGTTTCTAGCCTAAGGAAAGATGCTTAATCCTTAAGGAGACGCCAACGTTGGGAGGGGGAGGGGAGTTGCACCTTTATCTCAAGGGCCTTTGTTCTTGCCATAGGGAATCTCTAAAGCAGATAGACAATGCATGCTCAACAGCCACGGTCAGGCCCTTTAGGAAAGACAAGGTCAGGCCAAATTAGGTTTACACCAAATGGCTTCCTCATATACTCCAATATATCCTATTCTTTGCCGTTTTGATTTGTCAAGAGTGAACACAAAAGAGAGAACCCACCTCTCTTGGGGCTGGAGCTAGACTTCCTAATAACGCTCTGGGGGTCCTGCGGAAATATGTGGCAGAGGCCCCCTTTGGGTGGGGAAGGACACAGATGAATTTATTTTGTGACAAGCTAGCTTTTAGACCATGGAGGAAAGCACATTAGATTTGGACTCAAAGTGACCAAACGGTAAATTTACATCCACTGTGTGGCCCAGGCAAGCCCCTTGAGCTCTCTGAGCTTCAGTTTCCCCATCTGTAAGTTGGGAATGGGACTGCCCCCAACTGCGTTGCTTACTGGGTTTACTGAGATGACAGCCCTTGGGGAGCATTGCTTGTCCCTTCCCCCCGCCCTGCCACTGGATGGGTGGACTCCAGGTGTGTTTGTCTCCCCACAGTCGTCCAGCCTCACGGAGACGCCATTTCCTATAGAACAGAAAGCTTGGGCCTCTCGCATACCTTCCTCTGCAGCTTAGGTCCTCGGACACTTAAGTAATTTCATTCAGCTCCCATGTCATGGGCTCCAAGTTTTACATTGATGGAGACTTCATATATTTACTATGTTTGACTAGAACACTTCCGATTCCCCAATCAGAGATTTATACCAAAAACTGTCAAGAGATTTTAGCTCCAAATCCAGAAAGAGTTAAACCCACGGAAGCAAGACCGCAGTGCTTTACCCAGAAGGTCAGCGTCACAGGCTCCATGGTTTATATGCAAACAGCACATGGTTAAGTCAGTGGAGAAGGAATGAAAATGCCAGCTAATTGCTCGAATCTATTTCTCTTTCCTCTTCTAAATGCACATCAATTGGCTCTGACCAGGAGCTCTTCTCTCCTGAGCAGAAGCACCTGTCTCGGAGGTCCAGACCTCGGCGCTTGTGGAGTGCGCTGCCCGCCGTCCCTGCGCGCCCTCCCGCCTCTCACCGGACGTGGCTGCCTCTGCAGAGGAGACGATTTTAGCGCGGGTTTAACTGTCAGCAAATATGAAGAATTGGTGCTTCTTGCCTTCCTTGGAAACGCGTCATTCCAGGTGAGGGGGGAGCCGCCGTGTCTGTGTACAGCTCCGCCTCCATTGCGGGTTCCTCAGAGCTCCCCAGGGCCGCTCTGGCATCCACCAGACAGGGCTGGGGACTGGTCCAGCACAGCTTCACGAGGATGCTCTGAATTCCAAGCCTGGTTCCGTGCCCATGGGGGTGAGCTCCCTGTCCTGTGCATCAGTACAGATCACAAATGCCTTATAATTTCTTAAACATCCAGACGGGGCCTTCTTGCTCGTTGAACATGTGCCTTGCCCACTGGAGGCACCCGAGGCCAAGCCTGCAGGCCGCCTGCCCCACCACACCCGTTCTCTCCTCCTGCTTGGTGACAAGGGCCCAGGTTTTAGCTGATCTCACTCGGGTGAGCTCTGACAACAGCAAGCAGGAACAGGTCACATTTCTTAGCTTCTTTGCAGTAAGGAGAGGCCGTGCGCCCATGTCCCGCTCCAGGAGACATAGCCCAGAGCCCTGTGTGGACTCCGGGGAGCCCGCAGCTCAGCCCAGCTTCCCTGAGAAGCAGCCTGCAAAGCCTGAGCACTGGGGTTACTGGCCAGGGCAGCGAGACGGAGGGAAAGGGACCCTGCGGGGCAGGAGGGACAGAACACGAACACGGGAGTCACCTCACCGAGCCGTGCACAGCTTCTCAGGGACACACGGTGGGTGGCGTGTTCACATGGATGCCTCCGCCACAGAGTAGCCCGTCTAGGGAGCAGGGAGAGCATGTGTCTGCCAGCATCCCGTCTCAAACCTCTTCCTGGTCAAATTTTGGCCCATGGGGTACTACCCTCCCTTCTTCTGGTTTCTCTCTCAACCCTCTGGGGCAGCCTTGGGCCAGACCAGGTCCGCTCCCTACATTCATCTGAGCCCAGAAGTGGGGAGAGGTGTCAGAGCCTGCATGGGTACCAGAGTTGCCACCATTCTCTGTGGTGGGAGCAATAGAAGCTGTGATGCAGCCTGCCCTCACCCTGAGATGGCTGAGACAGCCAGGCTGTGAGGAGAGGTGGTGACAGTGTAGCCACCAAGCTCTAGTAAGTCTGGGGAAGTACAGTAGCTCACTTAGTACATCTCGTTAAAAGGAGAGAGTGTGCCCTGGAATGCAGATATGATGGCTGGAGCTCTGGTAGCCATTTTGGAGTGCAAAGAAGAGGGCAAAATGCTAACAATGGTGGAGTGGAATCTAGAACAAAGCCTGTGCTCCTGATGGCATTTTGAAGTCGCCATACTAGATAACTAAACTGCTAACCTCCATACTTCTTTTACTAACATTGCTGTCTTTTACACGAAAAAGAAATGTCTATTTTATTTAGGGTAACATTATGTTTGTTTGTATATCAACCCAAAACTAATTGTAACTACTACAGCACATAATAACTATTTGTTAGATGAGTGAATAAATACCCTGGTTCACTAAAACCTGTTGTGTATTCAAGACAGTAGATTCGATGCGTGCTATTTGACCCCAGCGTTTGTCCTCTGCACGTGTGTGAGTCCTGCTGTCCCTGAGAGCGGGGAAGTCCCTGCCTCTGTGTGCTCCTGACCCAGCACGCGCTGATCCCGCCAGGCCCGGCGTGCAGCACTTTTGTTTCTTGCTGTTTCCATGTTCTCCCTCATCCTCTGCCCTCACATCTGCCTCCCCTCCACCCGCATCCACTCAGCAGGTTCCTCCTCTTCATTAACAGTCCCCACACCCGTCACCTCCTCCTGAAGCCCCTCTGTGTCCTTGTGGGCGGGCAGTCTTGCCTCACCTGTGTTCCCACAGCTCTCTGTGGCGGCCACACTGCGTTGTCAGTAAGTCTGTTTCTGGGGTTGTCTCTGCTTGCTGCCTTCTGCCCCCAGGAGTCCGCAGTGCATGAGAACGCAGTCTCTGCAGACAGACAAGGCTGCCTGTGGTCCCCTCTGCTGCCCCTGGTCGCTCTCTGAAGTTTCTGAGTCACCCCTTCTCTCTCCTCACACCTTCCCCCCTCCCCTCCTTCCTCACTCTCTACTGAAGATGGGACTGATCCTCCATGGGGGAAACGCCAGCCTCCAAGTGAGGGCCCGGACCGGCTTTGCTGCCCCACCCCTCAGCCTCCGTGTGTCCCCATGCCGCCACCCTCTCTCCTGGGTGACGTCTCGGTCTCCTGTCGGGTGAGGGCAGGCTTCCTCATCGGGAGGAGCTGTCAGCGCTCCCGCAGAAGGCAGGACCGCCATCCGACCTGCCCCCGGCCTGGACAGACATGCGCCACTCTAAACCACCGTCCTGGGTCAGATGATCGAGGAGAAGCTGTCGGCAGAAGAGAAAAGGCTGAGGATGCTCCGGAGCGCGCCAGTGTGTAGAGACTGGGCTGGTGGAAGGCTCCAGCACCTCCATACTCATCTGCTCTCCTTAACTTCCCTGGAGCAATTCTTCCTGTTCTCTTGCACCATATTTTTTCCCATCTCTATGGAATCATTCCCGTCAGCATACAGATCTGCCATCATAAATCTTCTCTCTTAAAAGAAACCCTCCTTTGCGCCCTTTCCAGCTGCCGCCTGGTCTCTCTGCTCCCAGTACATAAACTCCTTGAACGACTCTCTGTCCTCACTTCCCTTCCAGTCCTTCCTTGAATCGGTTCCAGTCAGGCTCGTCTTTTCCCCCCCAAGGTCTTTCTTGACCTTGTCATAGCTAACTCCAGTGGTCGCCCTCAGTCCTGGCTCTATTGCTGCATGACAAGGTGCCCCCCAGTTTAAACCACCATGCATTGCTATGCACCGTGATTTCATTGGCTGATCAGGCCCAGCTGGGTGGCTCTCAATGAGCTTCTCCCATGGTGGCAGGCAAATGGCAGCTGGGGTCATCTGAAGGCAACGTTGGGCTGCACATCCAAGATGGCACGCTTGCATGGCCAGCAGTCAGTGCTGCCTGTGGGCTGGGAGCTCAGCATGCGCCTTTGACCACAGAACCTGCACGTGGCCTCTCCATGTGGCTTGGGCTTCTCAGCACGTGGAGCTGGGTTCCAGGAGAGAGTGTTCCAAGGGTGAGCATTCCAGGAGGGGAGCAGCAGAAGCTGCCAGGCCATGTAGGCTCCTGCTAGAGCAGGCGTGGGCTCCTTCTGCTGGATTCTAGTCGTCAGTCGTTACAGGATCCATTCAGAATGGAGGAGGAGGGTGAGAAATGAACTCTGCTTCCCCATGAGGGAGTGACAAGGTCACAGTGCAGAAGAGCATTTGGCAGGGTGGGTCCCTCCTTCCCCTTTGAAACGTAGCCCCCGGGGCCTTCCCAGACAGCCGGACAGCGCTCTGCAGCTCCCGTCTCACGAGCTGCTGCTCTCAGGGCTTTCCTGGTCCTCCCTCCTGCCCCGCTCTACACACTGGCGCTCTCCGGAGCGTCGTCCTCAGCCTTTTCTCTTCTGTCTACAGCTTCTCCTCGATCATCTGACCCAGGACGGTGGCTCGGAGTGGGGCATGGCTTCCATGACTGGGGCAAGTCGGGTGGCTGTCAGAGCTGCCACAGGGCACTGCTTTGGAGGGTGCAGCCCTAGGTAACCGTTCTAGGGCTCAGAAGAATGGGGGTCTTTCCCCAAAGGAGTTCAGAGGGGGCTGCCCTTCCAAACCAGAGGGTGGTCTCTCTAAAGTTAGAAGCAATGGAACGGCCCTGTGGCAGGTGTGACTGCCGCCCCCCAGTGTGGAGTTCCTCGTTATACTTGCTTGAGGTGACAGTGCCTTCAGGTCCCTTGTCTTTCCTGTGACCAGAGAAACGTGAGTGGAAGCAACAAGTCCCTTCCAGGCTGGAAGTACTTGTTTACTGATGCTTGTGTCTCTCTTCCTTCCCCCACCCCCCTGATGGAGGAAGTGTGGACGGAGACAGGGACACTCCGGGTGGCTCAGAATGTCTATCTCATGTGCAGGGAAATGCTCTGGCCCCGGCAGGCTGAGATGACTGGAACAAACGCTGGCTGAAATAAGCCTCTGAGGTTCGAGCCGGATTGTCACCACGGCATAATCAGTCTGTCATGCCCGAGATAACTCTTCATAGGCCTTTTTAGAAAGATAGGGCAAATTTCTCCCCGACCCCAATCTAAGCAGACAAGAACTTCCTACGCTCCCAAACCCTGACTCCCCAAGCACGGAATAATAGAAAACAAAGAACTCGAGCCACTGGACCGCCTGCAGCTGCCTTCTAAAGCGCTGAAGGTTCTCTAGCGTCTGATATCTGTCTGCAGGTGTCCATCACGATTCCAACACTTCCCTCACCCAAGCCGCTGATTGCGGTCGGCCCCGTCTCCGGCTGAGACGGACGAGTGAACCCAAAGGAGTCACCTCTGTGGGTATGTAAGAGCTGCACGCAGTCAGATCCCAGCGCGTCCTGAAGGCTGCCCCCCAGGTTGAGCGCGTGAGCATCAATGGGACACTGCCTGCTTTCTGCGAGGTTGTGATAGGATGGGGCGCGTGAGCTGGTTTCAGCAAGCTTTCATTGAGCGTCTGCTGTGCCCGGGCTCCGTTTAAGCATCTGGGATACAGTGGGCAACGGGATGGATCTATTGGATGAAGGACCCGTCCTGAAGCTCTTGCTTCGTGGGTGGGATAGCGTGTGGTGTAGGGTGATCAGAGCTGCTGCAAGGAAGAGCAAGAAGGCAGGGGACGGGGAGTGTGGTTGGAGATGCCTCATGGAAGGGAGGACCGGAGCAGAGTGCAGTGAGCGAGGCAGCCACGCGGGTTTCTGGGGAGAGGTATCTGGGTTGGGGTGGGACCTCACTTGAACATTGGGGAAACAGCTGGGTTTCTCAGGGACTCTAGTGCTGCCGGTGGGTTGGAAGGAGGCAAGAGGAGTCTGGGGGCCACTGTAGGGACATAGGGTAACAAGCAGCCTGTCAACATGCACTGTAGACACCATGTCAGGGCTGACTCCCACCAGGCGGTGAGTCTCCTAATGTGGTCTGATTCTCACAGCTCAGGAGCCGCCTGCAGTGTGCGCTCTGATGGGAACAGCATCCAGCAGTTCTGTAAAGATGTTTGTGATGCAAACATCATTAGAACAGTGGGGGAAAACGGAGGGGAAGCCTCATCTCTTTGTCAGCATCTCAAAAGTCACCCAGCATTATTTTATGTCCTCAAATATTTAAACAGAGTTTGGAGACATAACCACCCTTGCTTCTTCGAGCATCCAGGATCTGCCAGTTCCTGCTCCACGCAGGTGGAGCTGTTCTGCAGAAATGTTTTTTTCTCTGACTTCCTGGAGCAGGTTTGCTTAAGGAAATAGCTTTGCAGAGTCGACGTGTGCCCCGGGCACACGCCTGGGAACCTTATTACAAGGGGACGTGTCCTTTGACCGCCTGCTCTCAGGGCTGTCCTCCTGAGCCAGGTCTGCTGGCCCGTCCATCTGCGTGAGCCCCTGGCTTGGGGAACATCCCCTTCTGCTGGGAAAAGCATCGTGGCTACACTGTAGCTCCCCAGGGGCACCGGAGCAGGTGTCTAATGCTCCAGAGCAAAACAATAATTTGAAAAGTGTGTGTTCACCAGAGGTCAGTCCACCATTCCTGAGGCTGTGGCCGTGGGCTGCGCTCCATTTTAAGCTGGACTTTTCTTCGAGGATGTGGTGTTTAAGAACAAGGCCTCATTGTGGGGTTCCCCGGAAGCTCCCTGGGTCTTCACGGTGACATTAGAAACGAAGGAGGAGCTGATGGGCCCATTTCCTAATTTGAGCTCAGGTGGGTCTTGAGGAAAAGGACAAGGACAATTTAAAGTCTAAAATATCACCTGGGGCCAGCCTGGTGGTGTAGCAGTTAAGTTTGTGCTCTCCGCTTTGGCAGCCTGGGGTTTGTGGGTTCAGATCCTGGGCATGGACCTATGCACCGCTCATCCAGGCATGCCGTGGTGGCATCCCATATACAAAATAGAGGAAGATTGGCACAGATGTTAGCTCAGCGACAATCTTCCTCAAGCAAAAAGAGAAAGATTGGCAACTGATGTTAGCTCAGGGACAATCTTCCGCATGAAAAAAAATAAAATAACAAAATGTCATCTGAAGATGGCAAGTATGCTCTGATTGGTTTCCCGGGAAGAGCTCTCTTTCCTTGGTCACCCATTCCTGAGGTGAAATGAAGGCGCTAGTGAGCCACACGTCGCTTGTTTGGGGCTGAGGAAAGGCAGTGAGGGCGTCTCGGCTGGTGTTATGGGCTGAATCGTGTCCCCCAGATTTGTATGTTGAAGTCCTGGCCCTCGATGTGGCTGTACGTGGAGATGGGCCTTTGAAGAGGTGACCAGGGTTAGGTGAGAGCGTGAGGTTGGCCTCATCCCGTAGGACTGGTGGCCTCAGAAGGAGACACCAGAGGCTTGCCCGTGCGTGGAGGCCAGGCCACAGGAGGACAGCAGGAAGGTGGCCATCTGCAGGCTGGGAAGAGCCATCTCTCGGGGAACCCGCTCTGCTGGCACCTTGGTCTTGGACTCCAGCCTCCAGAACTGTGAGAAGTGAAGTCTGTCGTTTGAGCTGCTCAGTCTGCAGTATTTTGTCACGGCAGCCCGAGCTGACTCAGACACGTGGACTTTAGCACCATCCCCGACCACGTCAACGAAGGGGTGAGCTGCGATGGCAATGGGGGATGCTTCAGCCCCTACTGAGGGCCAGCACTGGCCTGGACGTCCACAGAAGCCGCCCCACGATCGGCCGGGGTGCTTCAGGGCTGCCCCAGCCTGAGCTGGTGCAGGACCCCAACTGGGGGGCACACTTGAAGCACTAGTGACCCCTGCGCCAGGGTGCAGGTCAGGCTCCAGCCCACCGCATGCCTCTGTGTCCACCCCAAATCTTCTCTCTGCCTTCAGTGCTCCCGTCCTGCACAAGAAGCCTTTCCACCCATTCACTTCCCATCCACTCACTCACTCGAGGATCCACTCACCCCATCGGTGCGCCCATTCAGTGCTGGCTTGTTGATTGTTACGAGGAGCTGGGACGGTGCTGGGCACACACTGACCATTCAGGAAGCTCACAGGCGGTTGTTGGTTTGGTGTGAGGAGTGGGCGACAAAAGCCTGTCTAGGGGGTCAGACTCCCAACCGTTTGAGAAACAAGACAAGAGGGTAAAGTGTGGGCAGTCAGGGTGTCGGCATCGTAAGCGACAAGTCTAAGTAATATCTGGGGCAAGGGCTGCCGGTCCTGGACACCAGGGGACGGACTCCTCCGTCTGTGGCCAGGTCTCAGCGTGCTCGAGCTGTCCCTGGACAGGGTGGGCTCCTGGCGTGAAGTGCTCCCCATCCTTTCCCAGGAAGAGCCCCTCATCCTCCCCAAAAGGAGGGAGTCAGGAAGGATGCCGAGTGGCCAGGACTGCTGCCCTGTGCAGCCCCCTTACGTGGAAGGAAGCTTTCGGAGGGGACAGCTCCCCCCGGACAGTCTGATCCGGGAAGCAAGTGACCCAGCTTGTGAGTAAAGTGGGCAGTTGTCGATGGAGACAAATAGCCCTCGGGAAACTACCGAGCACAGGGCGGCACGGAGGCCGTTGTGGGAGACATGTGCTTCACCCAGGGGCGTTCTGGTGACTTTAGGGTGACCTATCGGGAGCTGTCATTGCTCAGAGCATGAGGGAAGGTGTTCAGGCGCAGGGAACAGCATGTGCAAGGGCCTGGAGGTGTGAAAGATGATGGCGTGTTCTGGGAAACAGAAAGAAGGCTGAAGATTACGTTATGGAGAAGGAGAGGACTGTGGGAGGAGAAGAGGGGGCGCAGTGGGGCCGGGGCCCTGCATGGAGCTGGTGGAGAAGAGGCCGCTCAGGGAGCCGGTCAGGGTGGCTCCCGAGGTCCGGGCGAGGGCGGTGCAGCTGGCACTGGAGTGTGGGCGACAGGACGGGAGCAGGGGGCAGATGTGGGACATGGTTTGGAGTTGGAGTTGACAGGTTTGTTGATCGACTCTGCCTGTGGGAAAGCACATGGCGAGAGCCATGGAAGACGCCAGCATCAGACTTGTGTTCACACATTCTTGTGAGTGATGGCTGTGGGGTCTCCAAGATGACAACCGGTGCTCAGAAACGCCATCAACATCACGATGGCAGGGCTTCCTTTGGGATTCAGAGAGGCTGAAACCCAGGGACTTTAAATTCGCTGCAATGGAGGCTAGTGGGGGTTGGGGGGAATAGGGTCAGATGGAAGGCGCCAGTGGTAGCAGCCTGGATCTGATCTTTCCACGTCTCCTCCTATTGCTCTGCATGGACTCCAACCGTGATTCATGTCTTAGGGCCATTATAAAATATTAATAGATACACACTTTTTTTTTTTCCATTGTGCTTTTCTGGAAAGATCTATTTTAAGGAAGGCTCAAGAGGATTCCAAGTCCAGGGAAATCTAGGCGTTCCTTAATCTGCTAAGCAAGTGCCTTCCAAGCAGCTGCGGAGCACACGGGTTTCCGCGCCGCCCGCCAGCGGCCCAGCTGTCGTCCAGGAGAGCGCCCGGACGCCCACGCCTTTTCCAGTCCCTTTGCTCTGACTCCCGAAGTGGAGCATCGACTTGCCAGGAGATTAAAATGTGCTCTATTCTGCCTCTGGCAGGAGTCCCTGAAGGGTTGTGAGGAAAATAGCGATTCCTCAATAAATGTGCAGATTTGTGCCAACCTCCATTTTATTGGGTATTTATCCATACAGCCAGCAGAATGATGGCTCCTCAAAGATCAACACACCCTGCTACCTGGAGCCTGAAGTTATGTTACATTGTGGAGCGAAGTTCCTCTGAAGGTGGAATTGATTCAAGGATCCTGAGATGGAGAGATGATCCTGGGTGACCCGGGTGGGCACAGCGTAATCACCAGGGTCCTTATTAGAGATGGCAGTAGAGTTGGAGGCAGAGTGGGAGAGAAATGATGGAAGGGTGGAAGCGGAGGTGGGAGTGACGCCACTTGAAGATGGGGGAAGGGGCCACGAGCTGGGGAATTCGGAAGCTTCTAGAAGGTGGGCAAGGCAGGAAACAGGTCTTCTGGGGCCTCCAGAAGGGAGGTGGGCCTGCCGACACCTTGATTCCAGCCCCGGGAGGCAGACTGGGGGCTTCTGACCTCCAGAATTATGAGGTAGATTCACGTTGATTGAAGCCACTAGGTTTGCGGTACTCTGTTACACAGCAAGAGGGAACTAAGGCATCCAGCACCCGGGCTCTGCGATGATCCAGTTGTGCGGGGAGAACTGGTAGCCTGTGTTCGCACAGAATTCGTTGCTGCTGTGCCCCCTCCTCGGTTCATCTGGGCTGACTTCCACGGTTGGTCGGGTTGTTATGTGTTGACATCCTTTTCCCCAAAGGAATGAGGAGATCTCAGCCGATTTATGTCGTTTGGAGTGGGCGTGAAATTAGCATCTAAAGTTACCCTGCTCCCCGGACATCTACAGGGCGGTCATAGAGCCTGGAAATCATGATAATGTGATTTTACCTTGAACATAAAGTGGGTAAACCTCTGAGTATGCATTCACCTCTGTTCCCAGAGGTGGTGGCCCCCTGGTGGAACCTGTGGTCCCGGGACTGCCCGCCTGCAGGACGTGCACGGCGCTGAAGACTGCTGAGGGCTTTTGTTGCTCTGCTGAGTCGGCGAATTGTATTTATTGGTCACAAGGCATTGGTTAGACATTGGTGGCTTCTATTGCTTTTGTTAACTGATTTGACAACCGTGTTTGAAATTCATTTACTCCTTCCACACATGCTGACCGAATACTGACTATGTGCCAAGCATGGTATCAGATGCTGGGGAAGCGAGAAAGAGCAAAGTAGATGGCTCTCCATCTCACGGGGCTTCTGGTCTGATGGGGAGTCACCCACGCAGCACCGGGAGCTGAGGGGGGCATGCAGGAGCTGGGACTGGACCAGGGGCTCACAGCTTCCTTGCAGAGGTCGGGGCTGAGATGGGGTCTGAAACGGAGGCGTTTGCCAGGGGAGGCAGGATGCTGCGGGCAACCGTCCTGGGCCCCACCCCAGCTGGGATGGGGCGAGCCCGGCCCTTAAGCAAGGCTGGAGCGGCGGGAACAGAGAGAGCACTGAGCTCCACTGTGCCGCTGTGGCAGGTGTCTCCGTGCATCTCCAGGGCGAGGAGAGAGTGGGGTGCAGGCCCCAGAAGCAGAGCCCAAGGTGGGGACCCCTGGGAGGCACCTTCCTGAGGGAGTGCTCCTGAGGGAGAATGGGGTGAGACGCAGGCCAGCCTGGGCGATCAGAGGCAGGTTGGGGGTAGGAGTGGCGCCAGAATTGCCCACCTTGAGCAAGGAGTATGGCTTCTCTCCCCCACATCAGTCGGTCACCGTGTGGGGAGCCCCTGGCGGGGGGCACTTGGGCTCCTGGGCCTTCAAGGCCAGGCAACACCCTTGACTGAGGGCACCTCTTCAGGGAAGGCTGCAGGTGTGGCACTGACAGCAGGTGATAAGGGGTCGGTGGGCAGCCATGATGTCCACTCTGGGAAGAGTGTGGGGATGGTGCCTGGGTGGCGGGGAGTCTGTAATTTCAAGGGACCCCTCTGGCCGGAGTGGCAATAGCTGGAGCAGCCAGGTGTGGCGGCTGACGTCAGCGGAGGCTGGCGGGAGCTTGCTCTGCAGGGGGAGGTCCAAGTGGGACAGGCAGGCAGGTGTGTGAGGCTTCAAGGAGGGCGAATCTCCAGGGCCTCGTGATGGACTGGCTGCACTGGGCGAGGGCTGCAGCGGCCAGGCCACTGCTCCAGTCCAGACCGCAAGAGGAACAGGCTGTACATGGCCCAGGGCGGGTCTCAAAGGACTGCGCGTGGGTGACAGCCAGGCTGAACTGTTAGGCGGTACTTTGTTGCACTGGGAGCGCGGCTCTGTTCTGGGCAGTTGTCAGCTCTCCCTTCAGGACACATTGTGGCCCCGACACTCCCCCACCTGCGCAGCTGCCATCCTGGGCCGCGCCCCAGCCATGTCCTGCGTGGGTCAGTGCTGTGGCCTCCCACCCGGCCCCTGCATGTGCCCTTGCTCACCCACCATCAGTTCTTCCCACAGAGCTGGGGGCGAGCTTTC
Organism: Equus caballus; assembly: GCF_041296265.1. Taxonomy (NCBI): domain Eukaryota; kingdom Metazoa; phylum Chordata; class Mammalia; order Perissodactyla; family Equidae; genus Equus; species Equus caballus. The sequence goes on along the minus strand of NC_091706.1, from coordinate 65,798,443 downwards.
GGGACCCTAAGATGAGCCAGGTCGCCCCTTGGCTCCAACCCCCGACGGCTCCCCATTTCCCTTGGAGCAAAGCCACATGCTTATGGTTGCTCGCAAAGCCTGACTGGGCTTTTGCCCCCTGCCCGTTTTCTTCCTGATCTCACGGTCGCCTTGCTCCAGCCACTCTGACCTCCAGGCTTTTCCTCCAGGATGTCAAGCCGAGCCTTCAGCCCTTCACACTGGCTGTTCCCTCTGCCTGGAGCAGGCGTCCCACATCACGGCTCGTTCCTTCCTCCTCAGATCTCGTCTTCTCAGAGACGTCCCCCTCATCTCACGGTTGAAAACTGTGACCCGGCCCATCTTCTCCCTGCTGTACGTCTCCCACGGTCGCTGTCACCGTCCGCAGTGCTGTGTGTGTGTGTGTGAGAGTGAGTCTGTGCCTGTGAGTGTGAATGTGTGTAATAAATGTGCTGGCTGCCTGCCCGCTTCACCCCAGCACTGCGTGCCTTCCCTGACAGTTGGGGTTTCTTGTCTGTTATCTATGGCTGATCCTCCACCCCTGGACCCTGGCTCAGGGCATTGACGTCAGGACTCAACACTGGGACGGCTGACCCGGGGGACAGGAGTGCCACCTGTCCCCACTGTCACTGTGACTGGTCGACTGTTCCCATTCTCAGGTTTGTTTGGACACCCTGTCATCAGCGGGTCCCCCCTGCCTCTGAAGCCTCCCCTGGTGGCCTTGGCTGTCCCCTCCGGGCTCTGCATACACAGCCGCCTCCACCTCTCACTCTGACTGCTCCTTCCAGTCTCCCTTCTGGAGGTCGCCCGAGGCCCCCGGGGGCCTCCGCAGCAGAAGCTCTCGCCCTCTGGGAGGACGGGCCCCCGCGCTGGGACGTCGCAGGTCACGAGAATGCAAGTCATTGGGCTTTTCCACCAGGCCACACGCTTCTCGAGGTTGGAGACAACGTGCGTCTTGTCTGCTGCTGGTTCCCTGAGCGCAGCCCAGCTCCTGTCTGTCCTCTTTCTCTCCTTGATCGTCCGTAGAGACTTGCTGAAGGAACACAGTGTCATCAGTGCTGAGCAAGAGGACTGCTTTCTATCCCAGGTTTCTCAACCAGAGGATCAATCAAGGGAGGAGAAGGGTGTGTATATACGTAGGTATACATGCAAAATATAGATAGAGATGCACGGAACACAGCCAGACAAGCGCCAGGCCACAGGTGGCCACAGAGCTCTGACCTGCATGCAGCCTCTGCAGTGACCAGCCCGACTGGTCAGGACCTGGCCATGACTGCCAGCTTCCCGTTTGCTTGTCCTGTTTCCAGCTCAGGACCAACCAGAGAAAGTGAAATGTGCTCCCCCGCCAGTCCCATGGGATGCACCCCTGCTGGGCCACCCCTCCAACGCCTTCCCTTCTCCTTCTCTGCCGTGCTCTCCCCTCCCTGCCTGCCTCTGTGTCTGTCCGGCCAGTGATGGTGGCCTGACTGCCCTGCCACAGCCAGCTCCGGAGAAGTGGCCTTTGGTGGGTCTCGTGTAGGGGGCCTGCATTTGCCTTAGAGGCACCCACCATCATTTTGGACTTTGGTTTGCTTGATAACTCCCAGGGATTAACATAAGCATATTGGGAATGGTCTGATGTCCACCACACAGACACGCACGGTGACTTCTATGCTTGCATTTGCCTGTTAACTGATGGCGTTGTCCCACCAAACAAAGGCTGAAAGGCCAAGGAACCAACGGTTGGCAGAAATTTAGTAAAGAGAGTGACAGAGTGCCCGGCTCTTCATGGCCGTATGCTGACTTGGGCTGGTGTCAGGGGCCTGCTATCTCAGGGTTGAGACCATGTCTACTCCTCATTCTCTGTCACATGGTAAAGGTGGAGGAACCTCAGGACAGGAGGGGCTGGGTCACTGAGTCCTGCCCAGACAAGGTCCACCTGCCTGTCATCAGAACCGTTTTTTTTTTTTTCTTTTCTGCGGAGGAAGATTTACCCTGAGCTAACATCTGCTGCCAATCTTCCACTTTTTGTATGTGAGCTGCCGCCACAGCGTGGCCACTGACAGACAAGTGGTGAAGGTCCATGCCCGGGAAGCAAACTTAAGTGGAGTGCGCCCATCTTAACCACTAGGCCACTGGGGCTGGCCCCCACCGTTTCTGATTGTACATGAGTGCAAATTTATTTGCACTTTAATTATAGCTTGTGAAGCCACGAGGTTGGGGGTTTATCTGTTTTGGCAGCTTGTGTTGCCTAAACTAATACTTCAAGTAAACAAAGAAAGGAAGATGAAAAATTGCAGAGTGCCAAGTGCTGGGGAGTGGACAGAGAGACTGGATGGCCGAGCAGGTGTGGCTGGGTCGCCTCCCCCAGGAGGTGGCCTGAAGCTGACCCATGGGAGCTCCACAAGCTTTCGAGCAGTTGGGGTGGGGACACGAGCTTGCTCAAGGCTCAAGGTGCAAGGAGCCTGGAGTTTGAGAAGCAGAACTGAGGCTGGGCCGTGCAGGTGTCGGCCGAGGCAGGCAGAGCCCACTCGGAGATAATGGAGACATGGGCATCCGTCAGAGCGGAGGGCTTGGGCAGGACCAAGAGGAAAGCAGATTTTATTCGAAATTCAGTGGTGCCAGGGCTGTGCTCCAGCCGGGGGCTGGCAGGGGAGAGACACAGAGGAGTTTGGGTATGTTTTGGAAACGAGCTGATGAGACTTGCCGTGGATTCCATGAGGGCGGAGAAGAGTCAAAGACGCCACCTGGATTGTTGACAGCACCCCTCGAAGAGAAGTGTTTCTAGAGAGGGAGCAGCTCAGGGTGGAGGGATGGGCCATCCCCAGCCAGGAAACAAAGCCTTGGAGTTATTAATAGCCTTGGAACAGCGTTGTCATGGGACAGACATTCCCCATATTTGTTTTATTGAAATTAAAATCCAGAAACATCATCTATAAAACTAGCCCTGAGGCGACAGCTTCCTGCTCTAAACCCAATATTGGCAAATTAGTTTCCGCAAAACCGCCTCACCTGTCACGTTAAATTAACGCGGCCTACTTGCGTTTTATTGGGTCTGTGGTTTTATTGTATTGGATTTGAAAATTATTTTGGTTTATAGTTATATAAAGGCTGTAAAGTGCACAAAATTTATACCTAATTTTATATGGTTATATATTTAAGTCACATTACAATGAGAATAATTAAGTCAAGACAGGAGATCCATGATGAATTTTTTTTTCTTTTAAAGAAGATGCGTATTTTGTTCAGGTTTTGACACACACTGCTTTGGTGACCTGCTGAAAAATGCTGTGTGGGTCTCTTGTGGGTCACAAAGCCGGCCCCTTGGTCTCCTGTGTGTGGAGGGCCTGGGACTCCGCCCCCTGTCCTGTCCCCGTGGGGACCTCGGCACACATTTGTGGGATGGGCGCGATCACCGGGAAAGGGCTGTTTCCCGTCTGGCTGTACACGGTGGTCACCTGCCAGGCTCACAGAATGGAGGCTAGACCTACAGATTCAGATTTAATGCATCCGGGGTGAGGCCTGGGCATTGGAGTTCTAAAACCTGTCCAGGTGATCGGCCTGTGCAGCCGGGTGGGGTTGCAGGTGAGCAGAGAAAACCTCCCGGGCCCGGACTCCAGCTGAGGTCACGTCTCACTAACACCAGTCGGTTGCTTTGGGGAGACAGACAGACAACATGAAAGTCAGCAGCGCCACCTCCTCGGAGGGAAGCTGGACACTCACCCCTTCCTAATAACCTCATAAGACAGAGACCTCCAGTGTCTCTAGGGCGTGTGTTTTGACTGAGGAAAAAGCAAGAGAAAATGCAATATCAGGAATCTTAAAACAGACAGGAATGAGGAAATTCAGCTTCATCGCTGCAGAAAAAATATTTTTTATTGAATCTCCTTGGCGAGCAGGCACCTGGGAAAGAAGTGTATTTCTGAGAAGACAGCAAAGAGAACAGGCAGACGCCTCTGTCTATACCTGGAGCCAGATGGCCAGTGGAGGAGTGATGGGGTGGGGGCTGAGCTGGTCCTGGGGCTGATCCAGACGTCTTTGGGACCAGCGTTAGTGGTCCAGGCTGGAAGCCAGGCTGCCCAAAGCATCCTTTGTCTTTCTCCACTCGTGGGTCCAGTGGTGACTCCCTCCTCCTTGTGTTCTGCCTGCACCTTCCCCGTCTGCCTCCCACTCTCTCCTGAACCCGCCTCCTACGTTCTCCCTCCCTTGCAGCCTGGGGGGGCCTCAGAACAGCATGCTCCTCTCTGGACGCTCAATCCTTGGTCTAGGGCTTGTAGACAGTTGGCACCCAGCAAATGTCAGTGAGTCACACACCAAATCGATCCAGGCTCTCATTTGTATCCCGGGCAACAGAAAACTTCTGCTTTTGTTTCCATCTTTCCAAGTTAGACTTGTTAGTGTGGATGGTGGTCGACCCTCCTAGAGGATAGTAGTGACCGCTGGTCTTTTCTGGAGGCCATTAAGAAGCTGGAAGATGCAGAGAGCTTGGGGGTGGTCTGTCCTGTGCCAGGAGACTCTGAGCTTTCTGGAACTGGCCACAGCAGCTGCCGCTGAGATCGGAGGTGGGTGGACAGAAAGTGACTCAGGGATTTGAGGAAGGTTTCTTAACGGCTCATACCCTTTGATTCAGCATCTATCACACGGGTGGCTCAGACCAGACCATCCTCAGAGTGGGGCTCTCAAAGTGACATGGTAGGATCAGCAGCTGATGGCCCCACAGAACCTACTGAATCAGAAATCTGCTTTTAACAAGTTCTCCAGGGGATTTTGATGCACGCTAAAGTTTGAGAATGCTTGACTTAGAATTTCTGCCATTTCTGTCATTCTGTTGTCTGCATTTAATCCTTGTGCATATTTATTGAGTGTCCATGGTGAGAGATTGAAGAACCACATGTCCTGGGCCAAAATTAGGCTCCACATCTCACTAGATGTGTGACTTTGGGAAATTGCTTAAGCTTTCCATGCCTCAGGTTCCTCCCCTGGAGAATGGAGTGATAATAATAAGAGCAATCTCACAGTCACGGAAGGGTTAAATGTGGTAATATACATCAAGTACATGGAGCAGTGTCTGGAATGCAGGAAAGGGGAAAAGATGCTAGATGCGATTCTGTTATCTGGTAGAATTTCACTAAGTGTAGGAGATGCTAAAACCATCTCAGTGAGGCTCCATTTCTTGAAAACTCTAGCAGCAGCTCACATATCAATGGCAGCCTGTGCCTCATTATTTTCCAAAGTTGCCTGGTTAAAAATAGCCCAGGGCACTTGTTAAAGATAGAAATTCCTGGGCTCCACCCAAGATGTCCTGACCCAGATGCTCAAGGAGGTGATCCTGGGAATCTCTTCCAACATGTCCTCAGGGGTTCCCATACTCAGATGAGGGAGAAAGGTTCCTCTGAAACACAACAGATCATGTGTTATGAAGAAGACGTGAACACAGGGCTCTAGAGGCCAGAAGGAGCCGGCGAAATCTCAGGGGGAGAAATAGGGCAATATTTGATGTTATAAAAGTGGAGGGCCACACAGGAGTGAAGGCAGCGAGACGGCAGACTAGGAAGCTCCAGGTGCTCACTCTTCTACAGAAACACCAAATAAGTAACAACATGCAGACCGCAGCAACTTTGTGGGAACTCTAGAAACCGGTTAAGGATCTGCAGTAACCAGGCGAACTCCCAACCAAGAGAAAGCCACACTCAAGACAGCAGGAAATTTTGTGTTTTTGCCCATCCTTGTACCACCCCCTCCCCAGCGCAGCACAGCACAGCCAGGAAGAAGCTGCCAAATTCCCAGTTCCTCCCTTAGGAAGGGAGGGAAAGACTGGAGCTTATTCACAAAGTTCTGGCTTCTCTGGGGGCTTGACGGTTCTGTCTCATCTGACTTGCAGCCTTGATGGAAAAGGTGGCATAGTCTGGACATCAAGTTGGAGACCTCTGAAAGCAGTGCCGAGTGCCAGAGCATGTCAGAGCAGCAAGAGGCCGTCGGAACACCTGGGAATTATGGGCAAAGATACACTAGACATCAATGCAACTGGACATCAGAGAACAGCTAAGGCCCAGAGAAGAAGCAAAAACATGGGAGAAATCAAGACATTCCCAGAAAAACAAAAGTTTAGAGAGTTCATAACCACTAGACCTACCCGACAAGAAATGTTCAAAGGAGTCAAGAAGCTCACTTTAGATTTCAGGACATGCATAGGTTGGAAGTGAAAGGATGGAAAAAGATATTCCATGTAAATAATACCCAATTGAGAGCAGGAGTGTCTCTACTAAGACTAGACAAAATGAGCTTCAAGTCAAAACTGTTACAAGAGACAAAGAAGAACACTATATAGTGATAAAAGGGTCGATTTTCCAAGAAGACATAATAATAATAAACATATATGCACCACATGTCAGAGTCCCTAAAGATATGAGGCAACCGCTGATAGAATTCAAAGGAGAAACAGACAGGTCCAGAGTAATGGCTGGAGACTTCAATCCCCCACTTCCAGTAATGGATAGAAGAACCCGACAGAAGAGCAATAAGGAAATGAAGGACTTGACAGCACTGTGAAACAATCGGACCTCACAGACATACGCAGAACACTTCACCAACAATAGCAGACTTCATATGTTTATCTCCAGTGCATATGGAACATTCTTTAGGATACTCCGTATGTGGGACCACAAAATAAGTCTTAATACATTTAAAAAGATTAAAAACTTACAAAATATGTTTTCCAACCACAATGGAATGAAACTAGACATCAAGAGCACGAGGAAAACTGTAAAATCATAAATATATGGAAATTAAGCAATTCACTCTGAAACAGCCAGTGGAGAAAAGAAGAAATCAAAGGGGACATGAAAAAATATCATGAGACAAAAGTGAAACCACAGCATACCAGCACTATGGGGTGCAGTGAAAACAGTGCTAAGAGGGAAATTTATTACTGCAAAGGCTTACATTTAAAAGGAGAAAGATCTCAAATCAAAAAACCTAACTTTACACCTTCAGGAACTGGAAAAAGAAGGATGAACTAAGCCTATAGCCAGCAGAGGGAGGAAATAATACAGATTAGAGCAGAGATAAAATAGAAAATAGAAAAACAGTGGAGAAAAATCAATGAAACCAAGGGTCACTTCTTCAAAAAGATCAACAAAGTTGACGAACTTTTAGCTAGATTGACTAAAGAAAAAGAGTGAGGGGCCGGCCCCATGGCTGAGTGGTTAGGTTCGTGCACTCTGCTTCAGCGGCCCAGGGTTTCACCTGTTCAGATCCTGGGCGTGGACCTAGCATTGCTCAAGGCATGCTGTGGTGGCGTCCCACATAGGAAAGCTAGAACGACCTACCACTAGGATATACAACTGTATAGTGGGGCTTTGGGGAGAAGGAAAAAAAAGAGGAAGATTGGCAACAGATGTTAGCTCAGGGCCAATCTTCCTCACCAAATAAAAAGATGTAAAAAGAAAAATGAGAGAGAAGATTGAAATAACTAGCAATGAGAAATAAAAGTGGGAACACTAGAATTAATTTTACAGAAATAAGAATTAGAAAATTGTAAAAAATTGTATACCAACAAACTGGACAACCTAGATGAAATGGACAAATTCCTAGAAGCAACCTATCAAAATTGAATCATACAGAAGCAGAGCATCTGAACAGACCATAACCAGCGAGAGGACTGAATCAGTAGTCACAAACCCCCGACAAGGAAACATCCAGGAACAGACGGCTCCGCTGGAGAATTCTACCAAACATTTAAGGAAGAATTAACACCAATCCTCCAACTCTTACAAAAAATTCAAGAAGGAATACTTACAAATTCCTTCTCTGAGGCCGCAATTACCATGCTATCAAAGCCAGACAAAGACACTACAAGAAAAGAAAACTACAGACCAGTATCTCTGACAGATATTGATGTAAAAATGCTCCACAAAATACCAGCAAACAGAATTAAAAAGCACATTAAAAGGATTATACACCATGACCATGTGGCATTTATTCCTGGAACGCAAGAACGGTTCAACAGATGGAAACCAATGTAATGCCCCGCATTAAGAGTGAAGGAGAAAAAAACATATGACCATCTCAACTGATGCAGAAAAAGCATTTGACAAAATTCCACACCCTTTCATGATAAAAAAAACATGACCCAATTAACTAGGAATAAAAGGAAACTACCTCAAAATTATAAAGGCCATATATGAAAAGCCCAGAGCTAACATGATACTCAATGGTGAAAGACTGAAAGTTTTTTCTCTGAGATCAAGAAAAAGAAGGGATGTCTGTTTTCACCACTCCTGTTCAGCATAGTACCGGGAGTCCTAGTCAGAGCAATTAGGCATAAAAGGAAAAAAGGCATCCAAATTGAAAAGGAAGAAATAAAACTATCTGTTCTCAGACGACTTATATGTGGAAAAGTTTTCACTTATATGTAGAAAATCTTAAAAATTCTACAAAAAACTGTTAGAACTAATAAATAAATTGAGCAAAGTTTCTGGCTGTAAAATCAACACACAAAAATCAGTTGCATTTCCAAATACTAACAATAAATCATTCAAAAAGGAAATTAAGAAAACAGTCTCATTTACAATACCATTAAAAAGTAAACTGCTTAGGAATAAACTTAACCAAAGAGGCAAGAGACTGGTACGCTAAGCCTCACAAAACATTGCTGAATAAAATTAAAGAAGGCACAAATAAATTGAAAGACATCATGTATTCATGGATTGAAAGATGTAACATTGTTAAGATGTCAATACTACCCAACGCTATCTATAGATTCGATGCACTCCTTATCAAATTCACAAAGGCATTTTTTGCATAAATAGAAAAATCCATCCTAAAATTCACATAGAATCAATCTCAAGGGACCCGACCAGCCAAAACAATCTTGAGAAAGGAGAACAAAGTTGGAGATCTCATAGTTCCTGATTCAGAATTTATTACAGAACCACAGTAATAGAAACAGTGTGGTATTGGCATAAAGGCAGACATATAAACCAATGGAATTGAACAGATAACCTAGATAAAACCCTCCCATATGTGGTCAAATGATTTTTGACAAGGCTACCATGCAGCTCAATGATGAAAAGATGGCCTTTTGAACAAACAGTGTTGGGAAAATTGGATATCCACATGCAAAAGAAAGAAGCTGGACCCTTACCTAACATCATATAAAAAAATTAACTCTATATGGATCAAAGACCTGTTTTCTCAAATGTGAGACTTAAAACTACAGAAATCTTAGAAGAAAACGTGGGGGAAAAGTTCCTGACATTGGATTTGGCAATGGTTTCTCAAATATGACACCAATAGCACAGGCAGCAAAAGACAAATGTAGATAAATTGGACTACATCAAAATAAAAACTTCTGTGGACCAAAGGACCCAATCAACAAAGTGAAAAGGCAACTCATGGAACAAGAGAACATATTTACAAACCATATATCTGATAAGGGGTTAACATCTAGCGTGTGTGTAAAGAACTCCTGCAACTCAATAATGATAAAGAGAATCTCTGATTTAGAAAACGAGCAAAGAACTTGAACGGACATTTCTGCAAGGAAGATATATGAATGGCAAAATGATGCTCAACATCTCTAACGACTGTGGAAATGCAAATCAAAACTACAATGAGATTCCATTTCACATCAGTTAGGATGGTTACTATAAAAAATATAGAAAATAAGTGTTGATGAGGATGTGGAAAAATTGGAACCCTTGTGCTTTGAGGGCAGGAATGTAAAGTGTTGCAACTCTTGTGGAAAACAGTATGGCAGTTCCTCAAAAAATGGAACTAGAATTGCCATGTGATCCAGCAATTCCACTTCTGGGTATATAACTAGAAGAATGGAAAGCAGGGTCTCGAAGGACACTTGTACATCCATATTCATAACAGCACTATTCACAACAGCCAAGAGGTGGAAGCACCTCCAGGGTCTGTCAATGGATGAATGGATAAAGAAGATGTGCTACACACATGCAATGGAATATTACGCAGCCCGGGAAAGGAAGGAAGTCTGACACCTGCTGAAATATAGATGACCCTTGAGGACATTATGATAAGTGAGAGAAGCCAGACACAAAAAGAAACACACTCTGTGATCCCTCTTAGATGAGCTCCCTAGAGGAGTCAGATTCATAGAGACAGAAAGTAGAATGGACGTGCTAGGGGCCGGGGGCGGTGAATGGGGCATTAGTGTGTAATGGGGACAGAGTCTCAGTTTTACATGATGAAGACAGTTCTGGAGATGGATGGTGGCTACCATTACATAACAGTGTGAATGTACTAACACTTAAAAATGGTTAGAAGGGCAAACTTTGTTATACGTATTTCACTACAATTAAAAAGAAAGTGAAGGGCCATGATAACCATGCGGATGAGGGAATTCACTGTGCAGGCCATGGAGGGGCCTCCAGACCTGGTGAGAGGGTGACTTGGCCACAGGAGTGGTAACTCTTCCCATGTAGAAGGCGTGGTTGGAGGAAGGACCCTCAGGATTGAGGAACCAGCTAGGAGTCAGCCTAGAGGTCCACGGCTCTCAGACGTTCAGGGACATCAGAACATCGGAACGGCTGGAGAACTTATTAGGGGTGGTCAGGCTGTCCCCGTAGACACACACTCGGGGCGTCTAGGGAGCACTGAGAATGTGATTTCTACCAATCACAGCTGAGTCTGATGCTCTGGGACCCCACTTCGAGCACTGCCATTCCAGGGAAGAGGCAGGGCAAAGCGGGCAGCCAGCCTACGGCCGGCAGGGTGATGTCTGTGTCCATCCCGGGGTGTGGACACCTGGTCTGGGCTGTTTACACTCGTGCAGCAAGGTTTACAGGAAGCCACCTGAGGGGTTTACTACCCGCTCGCAAGAAGAGCATCGCGGCATAAACAACCCCAAACCATCCATTTCCCGGACGTCTCCTCCAGGTTCAGCAAAGCTGTGACCACCTGCCTCTAAGCGAAAGGCTTCCTTCCACTTTATTACCCGATTTTATGGGCCCAGCATCACGGGTTCTGACCTAGCCGACTGCGTTCCCGACCTTCACGTGACCTGGTAAGATAGCGGTCTGCACACCATGGGCTCCAAGCTTTGATGCTTTTCAGGGCTGAATGCAAGCGGCTGCTTTTAAAAATGCAGAGTTAATAATTCTCCAAGCCGGAAGCCAGGATTTGCCCCCCAGGGAGGGCTGACTTCGTGCTGGGAAGTCTGCGGTGACATCTGGCTCTTGGCAGGGTTTCTGGGAGAGGCAGGCAGCTGCCGCTTCCTTCTTTCCAAACCTGGAAAAATGCTATAATTCCGACCACCTCCCCAGCTGCTGGGAAGAGAGCAGATTGAGGCTGGGGTCTTCCGTCCTCAGAGCAGCGCTGCATGATGTAAAGGGCTGGGGTTCCAGGGCCAGTCCCTCCCTGCTCGGATCTGGGACCTGGACAGTCCCCTTCTCTGAGCATCTATGCATTGGGCCCTCTGGCTCAGGGGTGTGTGTAGCAGTTCCATTCGGCCCTCAGCACTGGGGAGCTTGTAGACACAACCCATCTCCCAAAACAAGGCCATCTTGTCAGAAGCTGATCACGGACCCGTGGGCATCCAGAGAGCAGTGCATGTGCCTCTCGACTCTGGCCAGCAGGTGTGTCCTGGTCCCTACGGAGTTGACCTTGAACTTCTGGTGACCTGAGGGCCCCTCCTCCCTGGCTTTCTCCTTGTCCTGCTCTGTTCTGGCTTCCCATGGCCACTGCCTCTTATGCCATGGCTGAGGGGATATCTTCCTATTCCTGATGGCACATTCTCAGCTGGGTGGATGTGTCTCTCTGTGGTCCTCTGCTGGTTGTAGCCCCAAGTAAGGCAGGAGAGTGGACACTGAGCCCCTGAGCTCTGGGCGAGGCAGCGTGTGAATGGCTCCGGCTCTGGGAAGCATCTTGGACATGTGACCCTCCTCCTCTGAACAGCATCTCCCCTCTAAGGAGTGACATGGCACCACAGGCGAGTGCCCCATGCTTGGCATACCATAGCCACTCAAGAAATGTCTGTTGTCATCACCGTCACAACACCACGGCCTCAGAAGCCCGCTGGGTCCTCCCCATGCCCTTCAGAGCTCTTTGCTGGGTGAAGAGACACCTCCATGCCCATGAGGAGACGAGCAGGAAAAACAATCCTCTTGTTTTCTCTTAGGAGAACCCAGGCTGCTCCTCATGCTGGATGGTGATGGGGGTGGAGCGAGGGGTCAGGGGGAGAGGAGAGTGCCTTCGCCTCCCAGGCAGAGTTTTCCGCTCCAAGATGGCCCAGAGAAACAGTATTAATACTTTTTGGCGAGAAACAAATGCCTCTGAGCCTTGGGAAAGTTGGCGGGGAGAGAGGGTGCCTGCTCCAGCGATTGCGCTTTGAAAAGAACAGGCTTCCTCAGCCAACATGGAACCGAACACGATGAAACACAATCTTTCTGTCTCCGCGCGGAAACTGTGCGCTTCTGGGGAGATGGAAAATTGATGACAAATCCATGGAAAGAAGACTAAATTCTGGATTCTGTCTGTAAACACACCAGCCTCCACGTGGAGAAGGAGGTGCCGGTGTGGTGCATGGCCTCGGGCACTGGGACGATGCCTCACGGGTGCCAAGTGCTTCCTTCTGGGGTGTCCGTGCATCGGCCCCACCTCTGGACAGAGCTGCCCGGGGGGAGGGCACTAAGGGCAGGGCCATCTCCAGTGGGGGGAGGATGAGGCCCAGGGCCTGGCCAGAGATGCCATGATGACCGAGGGCGGCGTTTTCCTGAGGCTGGGGGAGCAGTGTGCCCTGTGCCCCACGTCTCTTGCCATTATCCAGTGGGCTGGGTGGGGGAGGGTGGAGTAAGTTGCATTGCGAGGGGGTATTGCCAAATGTTGATCATGACAAATGCAGTCTTCCGTCTCTGTTAGGATGGAAACTACGCAAAATGTGCTTGGAATATAAAAAGTACACATTTGAATCTCAGGTTTGTATTTAGGGAAAGCAAAGAAACTGAATAACTGAGATGATGTTTCAATGCACGTGTGTAACTGTTCAAATACATGTGGAAAGGTATTCTTGATGAATATGTAACTTGGACTTGTTCTGTATCTGAATCCTGAATGCATGAAATAAACTTCCATTTCAGGAGAATGTAGTCAATATTGTAAACAAAGCTGTGAAATAGTCTTTGGTGCTTTTAGGTTATTGAGCAAGACACTGTTAGCACCTGAAATTTCCCAGTTTATGTTGGGTTGTATGGAGGACCACTTTGTAAGTAAATTTTGGATTTTGGAATCGGCTATGTATTTATTTCTGAAGGAGCAGTAACTCATCTATGAATGAGAGCAGAGGGCAGGCCCCACGGGTTTAAACACCTCTGTTTAGAGAAGCTGCTACTTAGACAAGCGTGGCATCATCTCATGCTGTGACATAACAGTTAACGAGATTCCTCCTTAAATAACGTCCCTGAGTCGGGGATCCAGTTGTGCGCAGTGAATGGCAGATAAGAGAAATCGAGATAAACAGATAGACGGAGAGGAAATATGCACAGGACATTTCCACAGGAAGTTCCAATCTGGCTGTTAAGCACTTTGTGACAATGGTGGCTGGAGAGGAACCTGTGACAAAGGTTCTGTGGCTTTCCTCCTTTGGAACAGCAGCAAGGACACAGCTGGAATGGACTGACCTTTGTGCTGTCCTTTAGGAACGTGGCTTACATGTCATTTCTCCAGTCTCCCCGGACCCCTTGGATGAGTATCGGGGGCCTGGTTCATACTCCCTTAGTCTCCTCCACGTAACCCCACAGTTACATTTAGCAAACGGCACCACAACTTCTTCTTGACGCCCCTGTGTGCACGATCCTATCCCCTGTATGTCGGTGTGACACCGCCACTCGCCATCCATTTCTTCTGGCTCACGGAGCTGACTTGGATGCTTGCTGCAGCTCCTCCTGGTCACAGATATCTCACAGATAACAAGGGTGGGGGTGTTCCCCCCCACCCCGCAGCTGGAGATGGCAAGGCCACTCTGCTCTGGGGGCTGAGTTTCAGATGAAGGAGAAATACCAGATGCAAAGGATGCTCCTGAGTTTTCACTTTCACCATCAAGAGGTAAGTAAAGCACGTCATGGTGGTGGGGCAGGGGGACGTCCTGGGCTGTGTGCCCACAGTTGCAGGGGCCGCTGTCCCCCGCACGAGGGGTGGAGGTGTCGCCTGGAGCTGAGACCTGTGGCCAGTTCTGGGAGGGATGGTGTGCCCTGCAGGGTGGCTCCTCTCCTAGGCTCCCCATCCACCCGTTTGGGTCTGCAGGGCTCTTTCACGTCCCTCGTCCCTCCTCTGGCTGGGACATCCCACTCTCCCCTCTGCTGGATCTTTCCCACCCATCGCCTTTAAATGTGATCAGAGTCTCCTGAAATAGAACAGCTGGCCCGCCCCACGTCTGCTCACCATGTCTCCTCTCTCATTCTTATCAATTCCTGAGAGAATGGACATTCTCAGTGCTCCCTCCCGAGCCCATTCCTGTCTGTCCCCTCACCCCCACAAGACGCCACACTCAGCTCTCACTCAGGCCACCTGGCTCTTCACACGTCTGCATCCACACTGCACCTTCAGGGTGGTCCCCACGGCCCCCATTTCTTTGGGACATACTTACTCTTAGGGGCTTTCAGCCACCTCCCTGGGGGAGAGACTAGTGTCAGCTATTTGCTGAGTGATCGAATCATTCTAGGGCCAATAGCTCTTTCTTGCCTTTAGTGGTGAGGAGGATGCATTTTTTCCACACTTTTGTCTCCCCAGGGTTGGGTGAGGGATGAATATTGCTGCCACAGATCTGAGGATGAGCTGGGCCTCGTCTGCATCTTTTTCCTCGGTTTCCCCTTCTGAGGAAGGTGGGCCCCAGGCAGGGGACCTGCTGGAAAAGAAGGTCTGGGATCTGCGGGACCTGAGCTGGAGCGACCTCACTGGGGCACCAGGTTGCAGAACTGCCTGGGGGCTGGTGGCCCGGCTTGGAAGGTGGCAGGCGTTGGAGGCCGGGACACGTTGGAAGAGCTGGGAGCTGCTGAGCTGGGGCGCTGGTCTCCGGTCGCTTCCTCTCCCTGCGTCTGCATCCTCATTCACAGCAAAGGCGCAGGTGGACAGAGACAGGCCTGCTGGTCGCCCCACCTGGCTGTACCCGGGGGCGGAAGGAGGTCACCCGGGATTCCTCTCCCTCCAGGACCACACACAAAGGGGAAATCAGTGTCGCTTAGGCAATCCAGAACAGACAACTGTTTCCCAAGGCTGCATCTGCAGGAATAAACTGTGTCAAGTGTGGCCTGCTGGTGTCACAAGTTCTAGTGGAGCCAGGGCTTGCTTCTTTCTGGCAAAGTCAAAACCTTCAAGGACAGAAGTTCTCCACCAGGGGCATTTTTGCCCCCAGGGGATATTTGGCCATGTCTGGAGAAACGATTGGTTGTCACAATGGGTAGGTGGCCAGGAATGAGGCCAAATGTCCTACAGTGCACAGGACAGCCCCACAGCAGTCACCCGGCCCTGCGCGTCCACCGTGCGAGGTTGAGAAACTCCGTTCTCTGCAGCTGCCAGCAGGGCTGCTTCTATTTAGTTCCACGTGGCCAGGCCTCAGCGAGGAGGAGAGCGTGGGGTCCCACCAAGGACCGGGGTTGCCTCGCTGGTCACAGCTGCCGCCCTTCTCGTGCCGCTCCCCAGGGGCTCAGAGGCTGGACCCCAAGCACGGAATGCCGAGAGCTGCAGGCTCACGAGACGTGTGGATCTGCACCAGCAGCTGTGAGGGGCCCCTTCGCTAGTCTAAGCGGAGAAGGGGGACCTCACGGTCAGTCCAATGGGAGCTGGAATTGGTGCCAGGAAGACGTCAGGGGGATCATCTCTCATCTCTCACGTTCCGGCTGGTTATTTGCTGGACCTCATAATTCAGAACTCAGATTCGAGACAATTCGTTAGCTCTTACGGTTATCATGGTCAAGGATTTGGGCCATTGGCTGGGTGAGTCTTCAGGTACAGGCTGAGTTAACTTGGTAATGAGCTGGTGAGTGAGGGTCTGGGATCCAAGCCCTGTGTTCCCATATCTGCCACATTAGCTGGGGCGGCTGCAGGCTGGACTCGCCCAGGATGATGGCTCAGAGGCTTCAGCACAGCCCCTGAGGGTGCTTCAGTGTCCCCGAGGGGGTCCCATGAGATGGGAAGAGAATGCAGCCACTCCACAGTGCCCGGGCCCAGAAACTGGCATCACGTCCTGTCACGTCTGCCATACTTTATTGGTCAAAGTAGACCCAGAGCCACCCAGATTCAGGAGTAGGCGGATGTATACCTCCACTCTTGGATGGGAGATATTCAAAGAATTGGCAGCCATGTTTAATCCTCCCAGGGGTGTCCCCTCTAGGAGGAGCCTATGGCCCTCCTGCTTCTCCCACACCCGACGGGTCCTCAGCACTCTGCTGGTGACTTCGGCCTCTGTCTGGGTCCCTCTCCCTTCTCTTCTCTTCCACTTGCCAGCCTTGCTCAGGCTCCTATATTTGCTGCACTCCCCACATACACCCATCTGCAGTGTAAACGTATTTCTGGTCATTTAACTAACTTTCAACGGCAGCCAATGGACACCTGTTTACCTGGAGATTGCAACCAAAGGGAAGCAGCTCAAGAACAGAGGGACCCTGCAGAGCTGGTCGTGGCTTCCAGGGTTCCTCACGGACATCGGGGAGGCGCAGCTGTGTGGGGATGACTGGAAGGCAGGCGTCCTTTTAGAAGTTATTTCAAACATGATGATGGTAAAGCATTTATGTGCTGAGTGCATAGAAAATACTCAACGAATTTAGCTAAATGTTTTAAGTTTTTCACATTTCCTTGAATGATTGCATTTCAGAGTAACTTCCTCCATCAGTGGTTTAACTTCCAGCCCAACCTGTGACATTCGCTTCAGACTTCCACACGGCACATGAGACCTGTTGGGAGACGTCCTGCCTTCCCTGGTAAGTAGCTGACCCTTCTAGAGATGGTCTGTGGTGAAGGGACTGAATGAGTGTGAGATGGGGCCGAGGGGGCATCCTTCTAGTTTTGAAACAAACCTGGTATGATCCTTTAGATGATTAAAAAGTGAGTAATACATTGGTTTTCCCCTTGGCTTCCATTCACTGTGGAGAGGGAGCAGAGGACATGGATCCTGGACCCCAAACTCCCGCTGTGTGCTACTCGGAAGCTCAGGAAAGCTGGTCGAATGCTCTTTTCCACACAGGCCCGGCGGCTGCTCGTGAAGGATGGACCTTGGGTGTCGGCCCGGGGTCGTCCACTTCCATCCAACCCTTTGCATTTCTGTGGGTGACAGATCAGCTCCCAGAGATCCTGCAGTGTGGTGCTGTTCTCTGGGGGTATAGGCACGGTCCGACATGTGTGAGCACATCAGAGAAGGAGAAGGATACAGCTCTCCCCACGGCCTTACACACCAACCTGTCCCATCGATTTTACACGCAGGCCGCAGCCCCCGGGTGTCTCAGAACTGGAGCCTTCTTGGGTGTCAGAGATAATGACTGTGTCTTGACAGAAAACCCTGCACGGCGCTCCTGCCTCACTCCTGTGCTCGAGTCAGGTGGCAGGTGTTGTATTTACTGAGCTCTGCTCTCTCCCAGTGGAAAGGACACCAGAAGCTGCTGATTTACTTACCAAGGCCTCCCAAAGAAACCATGCGGCAGGCACCTCGCCTTGCACGCAATCTTGGGTGCCCCTGCTTCATTGAATATAGGCTCTTCTGAAAAGAATCTGAGAATTGGACCCCTGGGGAGACGGGGAAATGAAGCAACATGTGTGTTCCCAGACCTGCCCAATGGGAGGGGCGCTCCTGTTATAGCAGGAGTCCTTGCTGGGGTCTCCGTGCCCCCTCACCCAAGCACCTTCCCCTCCCCTGGGTTTGAGTTACTGAGCCCCAGAACATCCTGCTCTGAGCTGTGTCTGGAAAAGGCTGAACTCACTGTGGGGTCCTGTTAACTCACCCTGAGGGAGTGGGGGGCACAGAGCGGTGGCCTCTGCTTGGGGGCAGATGAGGAAGGACAGGAAGAGAGCCCAGGGTGGGTCACTTATGGGTTTCATGGCTTCTGGGGACTGGTACCCCAGGGCCCCCAGTGGGTCCCGGAAGGTGCAAGACTTCAGAGAGTAATGGGTTCTGGGGTTCAGTAGGTTGGGGGTTCTCTGTGGGCTGGCAACAGCTGAGTCCATCTTGGCCCCTCTGCTTCCACATGGCTTTCTCATCACCTGCCTTGTGCATTTGTCCCCAGCAGGTCTGAGAGCCCGCGAGGGCAGGACCGGGTCTCATTCCCCATGGGGTCCCTGGCCTGGTGCGTAGTAGGAGTTTTGTGAAGTGTGTGGAGGGACCCGTGGAGCTGGGACTCTCACCAAGGGTGCAGAGGTAGGGACACAGGAGGGGCCCCAGGTCAGGGTGGCCTCAGGTGTCCTGGTCAGTGGCAGGCCTCCACAGCATTGCTTCGCACCTGTCTGCGTCCACCCGAGGAGGGGTCTGGACCAGACTCTCAGCAGCCTCTGCGCAGAGGTGCTGACTTCCAGGCCTCACTCAGCCAATAGCCGCCACTCTTGGTCCCTCGTGGCCGTAGAAAGCCCCCTCACGTACAGCAGCCCTGTGCGCTGAGACCCTGACCCCGGGAGGACACCCACAGGACCCTCAGCCCTGCCCTGGGCCTCGGGCTGGGTCTCTGGAAGCCTGGGGCAGAGAGTCTCACATTTTCCTGGACAATGAGTCACCCAGGGCCCTGGGAACTGTGCATTCCGACTCCGGCTAAGTGTGGAGCAGTGCTCTGGGGGTGGGGGGGTGAGGGGTGAGGAGGGCTATGTTTGGGGGGTCAGGAAGGGGGGGCCGTGCCCTGGAGGGGTGGGGAGGGCGCTGCTCTGGTTCGTGGGCTGCACTCTGAGTCGTAGAGTCTGGACCGTCTCGCAGGAAATAATACACCTGATAAAAAATGATGAACACGTCTGTTTCTACATGTGGCAAGTCAGCTCAGACGTACAGGCACATCCCTAAAACCTAAGTGTAGATCTTAAAGGACCGTCAAACAGTGAACCCCAGGTGACATCAATGAAGCGGGCTCACACCCAAAGCCCCGAGCGCTCTCCCCATCACAACCCTCCACGCTCTACCCGGAGCTTTGGCCTCTCTCCCTCTGTCTGGAGGTCTGCTGTGGTCAGACGCAGCCTGCCCTCCTGTGTGGAGGCTGCACAGAACTGTCCTGCCCAGCCGCTGGAGCCCTCCTGGTGCACCTCCCCACGTTTCCATGGGACTATTTTTAGATTCCTATTTTCGTCCTGTTTGAAGTTCACGCTGACGTCACTGCCTGCTTGGAAAGGGCCCCTCCCTGCAATTGTCTGCCCGGCACTCCACCCCTGGACAGTACTGAGCGGAGGTGATGAAATGTCCCCTCTGGGGCCAGGAGCCAGCGTCCATCCGCCCCAGGGCCCAGGTCAGTGTCTGCAGAGCCGGCCCGGGCCTGGTCTGAGGCAAGCCGGCTCTCAGTGCTCGGCTGCACCTCCCACCTGTGCTCACCTGTCTGGGGCCTGCAGGCCCTGCAGGAGGACACAGGCCCGCGGGTTCTCCCCTCAGCCTGGGGCGGGACTCAGGAAGGGATCCGTGGCAGGTTAGCGCGGGGCCAGCGCTGGCTGTGGCTTTCCATGTCAGGAATGCTCTGCACCAGCTCGGGGGTTGACTGATGGTCCCTCCAGAGCCTCGGCCCTTCTCATCTGGAGGGGTCTTGGCCCCGGGAGGGCTTGTGACCACACACATAATCTTGGATTTAGCAGGTCTGGGGTCGAGCCTGGGATTTACATGTCTCTCCTGATGCTGCAGTTCTTAGGGCCACACTTTGAGAAACACTGGTCTGTGCCAAAGGGCTTCAGAGTTCTTTGGGGAAATGCCAGGTCTCCTGGCAGCCACAGGCCCCATCTGTGTCCTCCAGGAGGTCAGAGTGTGGGCTGTGGTCCCAGAGATGCCTGGACTCTAGTCTCCCAGTCAGCCTTTTGTGGGTGATGACAGTAGGTCACTTAATTCCACTAAACCTCAGTTTTCCAATCTGTTAACAGGGTTAACATCTCCCATCTCATAGCGGGGTGCCGTGTAGGGACCAGAGGGCCTCCCAGTGTGTTCTCTGGACTCCAACCTGACCCAAAGTCAGGCCGAGAGTGGCTCCTTGGGGCAGAGATGTCAGCGGCGTGGGCTGTAGCACTTTGGCCATGTGCCCCAAGCTTTGCCTGGACTGCTCTCAGCCTCGGTTTCCATCTACGAAGTGGGAGGAAAGCCCTTCTCAGTGCTGATTGTGCTGCTCAGAGGCCCCTCGAGGGGGTAAACTGAGCCAGTGCAGGAGGCAGGGGCTGTTCCCTGGGAATCTGTGACTCTGCCCGTGAAAGCTCGTGAGGTCCGAGGCCCCCTCTGGAGGTGTCAGTGCGGCCCTATCCCAACCCTGTGAGCTCAGGGTACCTGTCCTGCCCCAGAGCTCTCCCGGCCTCTGGGAATAAATTCTGCACATTAGCCAAAACGCTGACCTGGAGGTGCCCAGTTCGGGGGAACTGCCTGAGTTTGCCTTGGCATGGGGACAGCTTGGGTTTGCTCTGCCTCTGCTGGACTCCTCGAGGGCGGCTAACACCCCCATTTCTTGGGAACAGGACATTTCCTGCCTGGCACTGCTCTGCTCTCCTCTCCCCCTCCCGCTGTCAATAGCAGAGAGCCGGGGACTGTGTCTCCCATGGGGCGTCCCTGCACCATCCTTCCCTCGGGAAACAGTGGTAATTAACCGAGTGCAAGAAGGACATGCCGCACAGGGGCAAGGTCCACACCTGCTAACCAGCCTGCCACCTGCTTGAGGGGTTCCCAGAACACCCCCACTCCCCGCTCCCCTCCGGGAAGCTGCTGGCTGGCAGAGGCATCCGGGCAGGGAGCCCGGGCCGGGGAAACCGTTCCTCAGTCACCCAACCCTGGACAGACCGGTGAGAGCGAAGGGCAGAGGACATGGAGGCCGCCTGCCACAGCCTTGATGTCAGGAAGAAGGGGACCCCGGGAAGGGCCTGGCATCTCCGCCGACAGGGAGCCGGCCCCAGCTGGGGGTGGGCAGTTGGGCATTCTGGGCTGAGGCCTGAGTCTACATTTGAAAAAGTTGATGCAAGGACACAGCAGGCAGCCAGGTTTGGGCACGTCCCATGCGTTGTGTAAATCGCAGGTCTGAGTTCCCAGGGACAGCGCTCCCACTTCTGGCTGCCAAGTTTCTGTTAGGACTTGGACGTGACCTCCCTCAACCCCAGGCTTGTTTGGGTTTACTTTGCGGTCGCAGTCTAAGGAACATCGCAGTCGGGCCCCCCGGGGCCCCTGGGTCTAGAGGGACGTGGGTGTCCGGGCGGCCGCCCATCACCTCTGACCACACCTGCACCTGGCTGCGTGCCTGTGCTCCTGGTGACCAGGACATCCTTCCCTGTGGCCTCAAGTCCTACTTCCAATAGAAACCCCTCCGTCTCTACATTCCGCAGAACAGAGAAAAACTGCCCGCAGCTCCACGCAGGCTCTCTGCGCCCCACCCTGCTGATTCCTTTCATCTTTTTCTCTTCTGCTCCTTTTCTGTGAAGAAGCAGGCAGCTGCCTGAGAGTCAGGCGGCCTGCCAAGCTCTCCGACTTCCAGAGACACCAAGATCTCCCCTTAGGAACCTCAGCCGGCAGCACCCTCCTCTGCTGTGTCCACGCTCAGGGCAGAAGAGCAAATTCACCCTGCGTCCCCAAAGCAGAGTCTCGCAGTGGCTGCTTCTGAGGAGGAAGGCCAAGGCCCTTCCAGGTTTCCAGTTTGTGGTGCCTGTCGGTAGGGGGCTCGCCTACCTTCGTGAGGGCAAACACCCCGCGGGCCACGCCTCCCTCAGGCTTAGCGGAGGACGGTGGGCGTGTTCCGGTGGAGAAGCGCACCCTCGGATCTTCAGGCCCAGGCTGCCATGATGGGTTTGTTGGAACAGCAGAGCCGTGGGAGAGGTGACAGCCAAGCAGCCGTGGTGGGGCCAGAGCGACAAAGGATGCTGGGACCATCTGACCAGGGAGCCAGCAGGGCCCTTAAATACTAGTACAACAAGAACAAGAGGTAAGCGGCAATGCGACAAGAGATAAAATAATAACAACCATGAGTTAAAAACCCCAGAAAACCATGATTCTCTCCGACTGAAGTCAAGCCCCGTTGGAGCGAGTTCTGTTTCCCTGGGTATCTGGCCGTCCGGGCCCAGCCCTCTGAGGAGCATGTGTGTCCAGGTTGGGGCTGCTGTCTGCCTTGGAGATCCATCCCCGCCTGGCTGCAGTCACTCTGCACGGGCTCAGCCCAGCTCCTCTCTCTAGCCACCTTGCTCTTTTCTGCCTCAGTTTCTCCACCTTTGAAATAGAGATAAGCATAGTACCCCTAGGCTTGCCGTGAGCACTGCACGACCTGGTCCTGACAGCATCCAGCTCAGCCTGGTGCCCAGCGACGCTTGGCTCTGTTCGTAGTGTTGGCAGCTGTGCCCTCGGGGGAGGAGATGCTCCTGCCTCCTGGCTGAGGGCTCCTGGTGCCGTCTGCCCCCATCTTCTCCGGCTGTTGATCGCCAAGGCTGCCCTGTGGGGTTGCCCTCCTGTGTGTGTCTCTGCATACGAGAGAGTGACCTTCACAATTAAAGGAACTTTTTGGTAAAAATTGGGTCTCCAGCTCCATGTAGACTCCTCAGACCCGTCTCAAGCTGGAAGAAACTGGAGGCATCCAGTGGGGTCTTCTTCACCATAGACGCTGCCCTCAGCCTGCTGCACTGGCTGGATGTTGAGCGCCTGCCGTCTGGGCCCCAGGGGATGGGTCAGTGTGGGTACCAGGGGCCATGGCCTTCGCAACCCTGAGGGGACCAGTGGGCGTCATCAGCTCGCTTTTCAGACAACCTTCCTTGTGGTCCTTGTTCCTCCAGCAAGGGACAGACAGGGAAAATGGGAGTCGGGACGAAATACCCGTTATGATGGAGTAGAGGGCTGACTGGATGGGAGGGGCTGGAAGTAGTTGTGAATACATAATGGTTCATAAACCTGGGTCTCTGCTCTGGAGAACAGATTAGGAAGAAATATGTTGCGGGTGGGGCTTAAAGGCTGTCAGTGGTCAGGCGTCAAAAACAGAGTCAACTTTTCATCACGGCCCTGCACAGCCGTGTCCAAGGCAGCCTTATCCACAGTGGCCCAGAAGTGGAAACAGCCTGGCTGTCCACCCCCAGATGAACAAATAAACAGGATGCAGTGTTTGTCTACAATGGAACACGCAGGAAAATCCAGCAAAGAAGCCCTGACACACGCTGCAACACGGAAGAACCTTCAAGATGCTATGCCAAGTGAAAGCAGCCAGACACAGAAGGACAAATATCATGTGATGCTATTCACAGGGAAGGTCCTGAGTATGCAAATCCATAGGGATAGAAAGCAGAGTAGTGGCTGCCCGGGGCTGGGAGGGAGGGGGTATTAAGGGTGATGGCTAAGAGATATGGCATTTCTTTTTAGAGTCAGGAAAATGTTCTAAAATTAGGTAGTGGTGAGGGTTTCACACCTCTGTGAATATACTGGAAACCACAGCATTGCACACTTTAAAAAGGAGAATTGTATGGTGTGTGAGTTATATCTCGATAAAGCTGTTACTTGAAAGAAAGGAGAGGAGAGACGAGATCAGCCTTTGTCCGAAGTGCCTGGGGACGCTGACCTGGGGAGGCTCCCTTGGAGAGCAAGTGTGCTCCCCCGGCTCCGCGGCCAAGCCTGGAGCATCCCCTCAGCGCATCAGAGAACAAACATTCTGAGGATTCTGCAGGGAAGAAATGGTTTGCTCTTGTGTAACCTCGGGTCCCAAACTTCAAAGACCTTTATTGGGGTGACACCTGGAAGCACCGTGCTGAGGTCTGCAGCCCGTGCTGCCTGCGCTGCAGTTCTGGGAGAGCTTGACCCCTGCCCTGACCCTGACCAACGCCACACTCTGAGGCCAGGGGTGGGTGGGATTTGCAGCGTGTGTCTGAGGGCAGGAACAGGGAGGGAACCTGCGAGAGCGTCGGAGATCCAAGATTCCTTCCCGGCTCCGTCCCTGTGCCTATGCCCCTCTGAAGCCCTCCTCTGTGTTTCTGTGTTTTGTTACATGCATGGCAGTAATGACGCTTGGTGGCCATGCTCCCCGCAGCAAAGCTGACGGGGAGGCAGAATGTCCCAGGGATCCCTGTTGAGTCCGTCCCGGTCCAGGTAGCCCCTCACTCAGTGGGACAGGCACCTGCTTTTGGACTGGCCCTGGACAGGTGCACACACCCCCCTCGCCTGCCCCTGACCTGCCCATCTGATCCAGTCGCGTGGGGAGGGGAGGCAGGTGCTCTGAGTCAGGCCCAGGCTAAAGTTGTTCAGAGAAACAGCTCGGTTTTCCTCCCTGTGTAGGGAAAACCCAGCTTTCCCTACGGTCTTCTTCCCGTGCATCTCCTGTACTCTCACAGAACACTCACGCTGACGCTTCTGTCACCAGATGGGCGGCAGTTTTCCCCATCCCAGCAAGCAATTCTCGGACACCAGCTGGGTGTCCAAGAATTCGGCTCGATTCTGACACTATCTCCCTGGAGGTGGCATCAGATCGCACAGATCGAGGGCTCAGTCCTGCAAGATGGTGCCCCCACTTCACACACGTTGTCACCTGTGCTTCTGACCAACTGGCTACAGAATGGGAGTTCCCATGACCCCCTCCTTGGGTTCGATTAGTCTGCTAGAGCAGCTCACAGAACTCAGAGAAAGATTTACTTACTAGATCACTGGTTTGTTATAGAAGGATATAACTCAGGAATGGCCAGATGAGGAAATGCAACTGGCAAAGGATGGGGACAGTTTGGAGCCTCCGTGATCTTTCCGGGCACACCCCTCTCCCTGAATCCCATGTGCTCACCAACCCAGCAGCTCTCAGAACCGTGTCCTTCTGAGAATTTTATGGAGGCTTTATCACGTAGGCACTATCCATCAACTCCACTGTTAGCCCTTCTCTCTTCTCAAAAGAATAGGGGGTGGGGGGCCAGCCCAGCAGCGCAGCAGTTAAGTTTGCACGTTCTGCTTCGGCGGCCCAGGGTTCACTGGTTCAGATCCCGGGTGTGGACATGGCACTGCTTGGCAAGCCATGCTGTGGTAGGTGTCCCACATATAAAGCAGAGGAAGATGGGCATGGATGTTAGCTCAGGGCCAGTCTTCCTCAGCAAAAAGAGGAGGATTGGCAGCAGATGTTAGCTCAGGGCTAATCTTCCTCAAAAAAAAAAAAAAAAAAAGAGTAGGGGGTGGGACTGAAACTTCCAAGCATCTACCATGGCTTGGTCTTTCTGGTGACCAGCCCTCATCCAGGAGCCCACCCAGAGTCGCCTCAGTGGAACAAAAGACACTGCTATCACCCGGAAATTCCAAAGATCTTAGGAGCTCTGGGTCAGGAACTGGGGTCAAAGAGCAAACATTAGAACAAAGATGCGCCTAGTGTTCTTATCACTGAGGAAATTACAAGGGTTTCAGGAGCTCCATGCCGGGAACTGGAGACAGAGACCAATATCTATATTTCCTGTTATCTCACAAAAGTGCAAATGAGGAGCCCCTTGGGCAGAGTCATTTTGGGGGTCCTTCTACCTGGGACCCATTCTGGAGCTCGGGAATCCCCTCGGCCCTTCTTGGCATCTTGTGGCAGAATCGGGAAGGGATGCTGTTGAGAAGCACGGTCCCTAGTTGTCCGCACCTGGCTCCAGCCCTGGGAGCTGGCATTCTAGGTGGCTGCATCTCAGGGTTCGGCCGTGGTGGCTGTGCCATCGTCCTGCTCAAGAATGGGGTTCCTCCAGTGTGGCTGGATCCACGGTGTGCCAGCCTGCCCTGGGCAGGTGGTCTAGAACAGTTATCTTAGGAGGAAACATGACCTTCCTGTTATGGATTGGAAGTTTAATGCATGTGGTCCCTGTGCGCCCGTTCCCACGCCAGGGGCATCAGAAGGGCAGGACAGTACCACCGGTCATCATCCAAAACCTTCCTACGTCTGCAGGGATGCACAGGACCACAGCTCACCCCTACAGATGGGTCCCCGTCTCTCCTCAGCTGGGGCCTGTCCCTCAACATGTAGGTTTTCACCTTGAGGGCCTCCCTCTTCATTTTTAGGGCAGTCTCGCCCCTCCACAGAGTCCTCGTGCTTCTCCGCCCCTCCCAACCCCGCATTTCCCAGTGTTGTCCTTATCCCCCGCCAAGCCTGCGGGGCTTCCTGATGGCAGCCCAAGCACACCATTCAGATGCACCGGTTCCCTCCTCTGGTGAAACGTCTCCTGGTCTGCCCTTCGCCTCGTGCTGGGAGGACAGAGAATGAGCAGGAAGCTTCCTGCCCAGGCCTGAGCCCCCCACGCAGAGCTGTCCTCGTCTGGGGAGCTCGCCCTGACTAAGGGGGGCCTTGTGAGGTTTCTTGTCAAGGTTCCTCAGGGAGAAAGGCCCCTCCGTGGTCCCGGTCCCCTAGCTCAGGCCCACATCAGCATTTGGCCTGGATTATTGATCCATCTATTCCTTCCTTAAAAATAAACTATTTTAGCAGGAGCCAGAGGAAGTTTCAAGTGTACGTGCATGCATTAAAAGGGGGTTGGAGCAAAGCTGCAGGCTCCAGTTCCTGCCCTGTCTCCACCGTGGGCGTGGCAGCAGGGGCCTCAGCTTCTCTGCACCCTGGCATCATTAGCAACCTGCATGCAGTCCCCGAGGGGGCCGGTGTGTGTCACACCCTAGAGGTGGAGGGAGGAGAAAGATGCTAAGTGTGGTTGCAACAAAAACCTAACAGGAGCATGTCTTCTCCACAGGGTTGTGTCTGTGCTGCAGACAAGGAGGTGGGGTTGAGGAACTGTTTGGAGGTTTTTACCTCTATCGATGGGAGAGGCCAGGGTTCCACGAGTAAGAATTAATTTCCCTTTCTGCTGCATGTCTACCGAGTGTTGTCCTGAAACCCAGTGATTCCACAGTCTGTGGAGCAGAGGCTGTGAATTGGGCGGGACGGGGCTCTGAGAGAACACAGCCAGGGAGTTGGGATGATCACAGCCGGGAAGAAGGCCCATGAATCAATGGCCCTTGAAGGGCCATGTGCTGGAAGCTGTCATAGATCGTAGAGCCAGGGCAGCGAGTGTAGAGAGGACTAGGGGAGGTGACACGGGAGCAGTTTTATAGGATGAGTCAGTGAGGACGGAACAGCCCAGAGGACGGGGATGGGAACAGTGTGTGCAGAGGCACAGAGCCACGGGGGTTGGCACAGCCCAGGAGCCAGGTGGGGCAATGCCTGCCCTGGTGTGTCCTCCGAGCTGCGGGAACGTTGGGGACTTACTCTTTGGGGACCGTCTGGGAAGGGCAGTGACAATTCTTGGCTGGAACAGCATTTCATCTTCCCTGCAAAGTTGTCATGGGCTGGAGTATTCTCTAATGCCCAGGACGCAGAGCACAGGAGCTCTGCAGAACGGAGCCTGTGGCTGCACAGAGGTGTGACTGTGCAATCTTGGGTCCTTCAGCTTTCTGGACCCAAAGACACATTGTGGGCCACACAGTGTAGGGGCATGCATATTCCCTCAAGCTCCACCACCATGCATTCGCCAACAGTCCCACTACAGCCATCCAGGGATGCTGGCCACAAAGAACAGCAGGGCCACTTCAGGCCCATCCTCTGGCCCTCTGTCCTCCTGCCCCCATGGTGTTTGTCCTCCCCCAGGGATGTTCCAACTGGAGCAGCATCAGAATTCCCAGCAGGGCTTGTTAAAAGACAGATCACTGGCCCACCCCCAAATTCCTGATTTAATAAGTTTAGTGGGGGCCTGGGTTTTGTTTTGCCAACAGAGTCCCAGGTGATGCTGATGGTGCCGGTCTGGGGACCACATTTTTGGAACTGCAGCTGTGGAGCAGGACCCATCATGTGAAATGGCAGAACAGCCATGCATGTGAGTGGGCCTGGGGCCGCCATGACACAGCACCATGCACTGCGTGGCCGGGAGCAACGGAAGCCTGTGCTCTCCCGGCTTCAGAGGCACACAAGGCTGACATCTGAAATGAAGGTATCAGCAGCGCCATGCTCTCTCTGATGGTTCTGTGGGAAAACCCTTCCTCGCCTCTTCCAGCTTCTGGGGCTGCTGGCCAGCGTTGGTGTTCCTGGGCTTGTAGACGCACCCGTCGTCACGTGGCCATCTCCTTCCTGTGTCTTCACCTCCTCTTCCTTTTGTGCATGTCTGCCTCTGTGTTTAAATCTCCCCTTTTTGTACAGACATAGTCACATTGGATTCGGGCCCACCGTAGTCATCTCATTTTACCTTGATTACCTGTGTAAAGGCCACATTCCGAGGTCCTAGGGGTTAAGGCTTCAACATATCTTTTTCGCGGGGAGACAATTCAACCAGAAACATCCCCTTGGGAGCAGTGGTGGGTCACGCCCACCGACAACTGGGTCTGGAAGCAGGACTGGGCCAGCAAGGGCACCAGGCCAACTCTCCCCTTACGCAACACCTTAGCCCGGCCCTCCAGCCACGCACTCCTCGGAAGACAAAGGAAATTCAGTGTTCCCACTGCCTTCGGAGCCTCCACAGTGGCTGCACCTCCCTGAGATGAGGATTGGCTCCAAAAGCCCACTGAAGGTCATTCATCATCTGTGCGCATGCTAGTGAGGGCTGCCACCCAGCTGCTCCACCGCCGAGGGAGCCGCTGTGGGGACGCTGTGGAGACGTCTCAGCATTCTTAGATGTCTCAGGGGGCCTGAGAAGAAGAGATGAGAGAAGACCCTGCTGAAAGCATAGGGCAGTATTTCTTGAGGAGTCCAAAGGGTGAGTAGGGCCAACAGCTGTCCTGAACATTCACGGGGCCTGGGCAAGGGCTGAGACAGGGCTGGGCCACCACAGACCCAAGTGGTCTAATAACTTGAGAAATAAGACTAGTTCTGTCTTCCCGCCTGGATCACCGTCTCAGTCAGCTCAGGCTGCTGTGACAAAGCACACAGACGGGCGGGTCAAAGGACAGACAGTCATCTCTCACGGTTCTGGAGCTGGAAGCCTGAGATCAAGGTGCCAGCAGGTTCCGTTCCTGATGGGAGCTCTCTTCCTGGCTTGAGGCTGGCTGCCTCCTCCCTGTGTCCTCACGTGACGGAAGGAGAGCTCTGCTCTTTTTTTCTCATAAGGACGCTAATCCCATCCTGGGCCCCACCCTCAGGACCTCATCTAACCCTAACCACCTCCCAAAGGCCCCGCCTCCAATATCATCACACTGTGGGGTTAGGGATTCAACTTATGGCTTCAGAGGGACACAGACATTCAGTCCACAACAGCAGCATGCTTTCATGAGGGCCTGCAGGTCACAATGCATTTGGCTCTGCAGACCCCTTGAGGGTCCTGCTGGAACATGGTGGTAGGGGGCTCCCAGTTTCTGGCCTTGGGTCTGACCTCTGCCCTTTCACCCCAGCTCCATCCGTCACCTTGTGGGGAAGCTGTGGGGACATCCAAGGTCTGCCACTACCCCAGGAAACAGCCAGTGGGCCAACAACCGTGCACACCCAAGGCACATCTGAATAGGCCAGGAAGCAGCCAGAGAGCATTTATGCAGACAATGGTGGGGTCCTTCCGTAAAGATGGGGTGTGGGCTCCAGGTGGTGTGGGAACTGGAATGGGGCCCTCTGAATCACGGGCCCCAGGCGGAGGCCGCTCTCACTCAGGTTTAAGTGAAGAGAGAAACGGCGCTCCCCCCATCTCTGCGGTTGACTAAGCTTCCCAGGGGCTGACTCTGACACTTGCCTCGGCTGTGACGGAGGAGTCCACGCTCCAGCAGGGCCCTCAGAACCCAGCAGGAGGTTGTTAGAGCTCAGACTCAGGGCCCAGCCCAGAGGGGCTCTGCCTTGGAGGGTGTGGCCTGGCGCTGGGCAGCATCACTCACACCAGCAGCCCTGGTGATGCAGCGTGGTCAGATGGCTGCTGCGGGGTACTAGAGTGCTGGGGCTGCCTACGAAAGTCCCGGTGGGGAGATGCACCCCTCAAGTTTGACTCCATTACATTACACAGGGAATCAGAGATGTGTCCAGAACACAAGTCTTTCTGGGAAGGTTTTGAGACTCTCAGTCTTTCCCCATTGGAGGCACAGCAAGTCCCTCAGAGATGGGCTCGTGTGTGTGTGTGTCTGTGTACAGGTACATGTGCACATGCGTATATAATTAATTTAACAGTATGCCATTATTGTGGTTGGAGTAGAAGACAGGGTTTAAGGTACTAGCCCAGGGTACCATCCTAAGCAGATGTGATCTGGTTTATAACAGAACATTCTTTTGAAGTTGTGACCAAGATTCCACATTCTTGACAATGGGGACACGGACACAAAGCCACAGGTTTGCAGGGTGTGACTGGAGAAGTCTGCGAAGGCAGCTGTAACAACAACAACAGAGGGTGAGGCTGGAGCTCAGCCCGTGCCCGCCAGAAGAGGGAACCATCTTGGATGGATAATGGAGACCATTCTGAGGGTGTGAAAGGAAGCACTGGTCCACCTCCAGCTCTTGAATTTACTTTTTCCACTTCAAGGACTTTCTACATGATCCAGTGTGTTAATTCAGAAAAGAGGCCTAGTAATTAATTCCCAACACACACATGCACACACACACACATGCGCACATGCACATATACCTCTCCAAGGGCCCGTAGGGGGTTTTCACTAGAATATGATGTGTGAGAAATAGAGAGTAACACATACATCTTTCCCCCTGCATTTCTGTGCATGTGCACATGTAGGTATTAAAAATGCATACTACGTGGCAATGTTGGCCCCGTAGGTATGCACATCCATATTTATAACATGCGCACACATGGGCACTGGGAAATTCAGTTCACACCTGTATTCCATGCACACTTTGGACTCTGGTTGGGAAACTCCTCATGGCTCAGTAACTGTAATGAATCAACTTACTAAATAAGCAGGAAAAAAAAAAATCCAGAAACCAAGACTTAACAAAGAAGTCTGCAGGCCCTGAACAGCGTCACCATAACAAAGCGGGAGCACAGCCCTGCGGAGGGAGGATGGCCACCACTCTCCTGGCCCTGCTCTCTGGGGCCGGCGGCTCTCCCAGAGCACACCCGCCACGTCAGTGCCTCCCTCCACTGTGTCAGGCGCCCCGGGGACTGGTGTTCCTGTACTTGGCTCTGGACTGATGTCCTTCTGCATCTGGTTGTCACCGTGTCATCACACATTGAGTTGATCAGAAAATTGCTGTGGGGCTGCAGGGAGACAGGACGAAGCGGGGGGCAGCCACGGGCACTCGGCTGACCAATTGCAACGACTGCATGTTCCTCCTGGCAGCCGCTTGGGGCCAAGGGGCTCTGGGTGCAGAGGTCATTCACTGCCAGGTCACGCTGCAGGGCCAAGACACACGCGGGACACTGCGCTCCACGTGAGGTGCTGAGACGCAGACTCTCTCCGGGAGATGGTTGGGCAGCAGCTTAGAAACGGTGTGTTCTGGGTGCCGGCTGGCAGGGGAAGAGGATCTAAGTCCACTGAAGGGTTAAGGGGGGTGAGCAAGGGCCGAGCTGTGAGCATGCTGGTTCCCGGCGGAGGTCGTGCCTGAGAGCCCCGAGGTGGACGGCATGTTCCGAGCCGTGCTGAGCCAGCTGCCCTCTTAGCCCGATGCAGTAAGGGCTGAAGAATCTGAGGAAGAGACTGTCCTGCCAGCATCCTGCTCCCTGGCTTTTCCCGAGTGCTGGTCACCCCTCAAGACAAGGGGGAGGGCTCGATGACAGGTTGAAACTGACACCTCAGGCCCCAGGCTCTGAGGAGGGCCAGCTGGAGGGGGCCTTCAAGGTCAACGCGAGCCTTTGGGCTGGAATCTGCAGTCTTTTGAGCCTGAACTGCAGCCCTCCAGGATGCCCATGAGGGGGAATGAGGACCACGTTGTTTTGGAAAGGGGAGGCTAGTGGCTGATGACTGGCTGGTTTTCAAAAGCAGGAACGGACTTAAGAGGGCAAATGGTAGAACCTGCTTCCGTTTCTAGGAAGGATTTTATGATAGGTGGCGAGACACCGGACCAGCGTCTGGATGGGTGCTGTGTCGTCCTGTGTGGAGAACCGAGTCTGTTGACGCCTGTTCTGGGGGATTTAGGCGTGATCCGCATGGCAGCACGGGGACCCAGGACGTGACTTCTCACATCCTTTAATACCAGGAATTCTGTGATTAGAAGGCACAGACAGGAATGCCAACCGAGATAAGAGGAGCTGTCACAGACCCGACCAGAATTGGACATATAGGACTCAAAGGAGCCTTTTTCCCTATAAGAGCATCTGTGGATCTAAATTCCTCAGCCCTGCTGTTCCCCGCCCGTGCCAACAACTGCTGCCTATCGCAAGCGCGGCACTCACGGGAGCCCTGGACCTCGAGGTGGCAGTAGGTCCACGTCAGCTGCCTTCCAGGCCCAGGGCTGGTGGACTCGACAGCTTGAAGTGTCTGGGTGACCTGGCAGCCCTGCGTTGCCGTTCTTGGGCATTTTGCTCATTTTGGCTTAATAATTATAAGACTACACAAATACAAGGTAAAATATGGATGGGCTGTGGGGTGAGTCCATCTCCAAACCCCTGTGCAGTTAATTCTTCTGACTGTGTAGATGGTACAGCAAAGCTTGTGCACCTCTGTTTTTAATTGAGATATAATTGATACATAGCTGGGTATTAGTATCAGGAGTACAACATAGTCATGTGATTGTGATGCATGTGTGTCACCACGACAAGCCTGGGGAACATCCATCGCTCCACCTAGTTACACATTTTCTTTTCTCGTGATGATCAATCTCTCTCTTTTTTTTTTTTTTTTGAGGAAGATTAGCCCTGAGCTAACATCTGCTGCCAATCCTCCTTTTTTTGCTGAGGAAGACTGGCCTTGAGCTGACATCCGTGCCCACCTTCCTCTGCTTTATATGTGGGATGCCTGCCACAGCATGGCTTGACAAGCAGTGCATAAGTCTGCAGCCGGGGTCTGAACCAGTGAACCCCGAGCCCCTGGAGCGGAATGTGGGAACTTAACTGCTGCGCCAGCGCGTCGGCCCTCGATCTCTTTTTTAACGTCCATATTTTGGTAAGGATCATTCAGAAGCAAGGGTTACCCACTGAGTGTGGCTTTCAGACTGCATGCTTGTAACTGTATTAACAGGCTGGGAAATCAATTTAGCGGAGTGTGACGAGCATTTTTTAAGAAAGTGAAATAGGATGGAATAGAAAGTACTGGAGTGCACGAAGCCCTCCATTTGTTTCCCATCCAACCTAAAATCCGTGCTGCTGGGCCTTCCCACCAGGTCCTGAGGCCGGGCCCTGACTGCCTCTCTGAGGTCAGCAAGGCCCGCCCCTCACTCCCTGCCTCCACCCCGGGGACCCCCTGCTCTGTCTCCAGCATGGAGGGCTTTTCCTCCAATCCCAACTGGCCGCCCCTCCTTCACTCGGGTTGATGCCCAGATGCCACCGCCTTCTAGAAGTCACTTGGCCCCAGCTCCCTTCATCTGGACCCTTAAACTGCCACATTTTTCTCTGAGACGCTCATTACTGCCAGATGTGATATTATAGCTGGGCGATGTTCCCTGCAGCCTGTTAGTCATCAGTTCCATCTGGGAAAGGACACTTTCCAGGTCTTTGTCATCTGCCTAGCAGCTAGAAGGATGCCTGGTACACAGTAGATGTTTGACAAGTATTTGTTAATATTGAAGGAATGAACGAAAAATGAAATTGGTAACCACACTTATGTCACTGAGCTGTGGTGAGACCAAATAAAATGATCCAAACGCAATGCCCAGAACATGGTTAGCACTCAATAAATACCAGGTATTAGACTGTTTTCATTTCTCTGAATTTTCAGGCCATTCACTGCTTTTGAAATTTTTAAACATGTCTTCCTGGAAAAGAAATATATCCTGTGTTTCCCTCGGAGCAAGAGTCTCTGAGATGGATTCACGGTACTTTTAAAAGCTGAAACTGAAAATGCAAGAGCGCACAGCACACTGAGCTCACTGCGTGCTGCTGTGGTTTCCCCCGCGGCCGAGAGCTGGGAGGGAGGTCGCAGCCTCGGCGCCTCTGCACTGTCTGTGGTCAGAGGGGCGTCGTGTTTCAGAGCTCACGGTGCTTCCTGAATACCTAAGGCAAAGGGTATTTCGAGCATGCGTTGAATATTTTCAAATCCGCAGATTCTTTGGGGTCCCCTCGGTCCAATTTTAGAGGGCTGCAAGTTCCCTATTTGGAAAGGATTTTGGGAAGGGAGTTCCTGGATGCCAGGAGCTACTAGATGTCACCAGAGAAACATTTGTCTCCCTTGTGTCAGCTTAATAATAGAAGCACTTTGCATTCGCACATTCTCGATAAACTTCACTATGCAGGAACAGCTTGGTCTTGGAAGAGGAAATATTTTACCTGTGAAGGAGCTGGGTAGAAACTAAAGTATCTGAGGAATGCATGTGAGATGCCCCTGCACACTCCTGGCACTCTTGGCAGGAACATTTGGTCCCACTTGTCACCGGGCCAATCTGTGTCTTGAAATAAATTTACTGTGCGGCTTTTAGCCGTGGTGGAGCCGACTCCAACAGTTGAGACAGAAAACATTTCTCAGGTTGATCTCTGGGATGTGTGTGATGGATATTCCTCATGACAGAGACCAAGGTTGAACGCATCCAACAAGGATGTTGTCTGCATCCTGTTGCTATGGGAACAACCATCCTCCTGCGTACTTCTAGACATGTTTATGTGCGTGTGTGTCTAAGAGTCAGCCTGGGGGACAAAGCTCAGCGATTTACTTCCACTTTTTCCTGCTGGAGCTTTTGATATACGATTCCTAGGACCTTCAGAAAATATGCTTCCTTTCCTTCCTTTCTGCTTTAGCATTTTCCGCCTGTGTGCCCTCTTGTCCTCGTCCCCAGGTTCCACAGAGGCTCAGGGTTGACTGGTCCCCTTCCACTGCTGAGAGCTGACTCCCGTTACTGCCGCTCGTCCTCTCAGTTCTGTGAGGTCCATGTTACTAAGTTCATCTCACAAATGTGGATAGCGAGGCTTTCCCGTGGTTCCACGCCCAGGCAAAATGAGATCCAGTGTCCCCGCCCGTGTCTCTGGCGCCGGGAGGCCAGCCTGCAGCCCCCCTTCTGCTGGCCCTTCAAGTGAAGAAGATGGGAGGCTCTGCGAGGATGCAGGCCCCTCTGGGTCACACCCACATCCCCCTTCCAGGGGGCTGCATGTCGACGCCACCCAGGAACTGCTTCTTCTGCCCCTTCTGGCCTCTTCCTCTCGTCTTTTACATCCAGGAGTGCGTCCAAAGGCTCCTGGAACCAGGGCACATGAGAGTTTGTTTTGCAATTGCACACTGGGGAATTATAGGACGCCTGAGGCTATTCCTGGAGATTGATTTGCATCTGAGGACCTGCGTCAGTGAGTGGACCTGTGGGGAGGACTTTGGCATTGCACTGGGGTGTCCCAGGCTCCCTAGAAATGGAGGGGGCAGCCTTGGGCACTCTGAGGCCACCTGGGGCTGGGGGGTCAGGACCGCTCAAACCTAACTATAGCTGTGAGTCAGGGAGGGAGGGGCAGAGCTCTGTGTCTCCCGGACCCTGGCTTTCTGCGGGGTGATGACAAGTCCTAAGGACACTGTGAGACTGGGATTTTAGGGAGAACGAAGGGGCCTTACTCCTGAGTGGGAGGAAGGTTGGTCAGACCCCTGTTGCAAGTGCTCGACCTGGCTGATGCCTTGGCCAACACCTTCCACACTTCGACTGAGGCTCTGAACAATGTCTTAAAGCATACGGGGTGTAGGAAGGGGAGCAGAGTGCTCATGGTCGTGGGGTAGGGGGTCTCCCATACTTAGTGGGACAGAAAGTTTCAACAACAGACCCTGTGGACAGAAGGCCCTGGGGGCACCAGGGGCAGCGGGAGAAGAAAGAAAATGGCCAGGCTCTTCTTGACAGAGAGCTAGCTCGTCTTGCCGTGGTCTCCCCGGGGACACGGGATGTGTTAGCATGATGCACCTGAGTGTTACCTCCAGGGTGTAAGACTTTCATTGGTCATTCCAGCAGTGTCCCGGGCTTGACCTCACTGTGCCTTCAGTCCCACGTGCACAGGTTCACCTGTTCATTCAACAAGGATTGCTCCAGCCCCTACCACGTGCCACGCAGAGTCATAGGTGCTGGGGACACAGCTATGAGCAGACGACAGATGCACCTGCCACAGGGAGCTGAACCCCAGGGCGGGGTCGTCACACATCTTCCATAAATGTTTTAGGCTTTGGGGGCCACGTGGTCTGTGTTCCAGGTACTCAGCTCTGCAAAAGCAGCACTCCCGAGGGTTTCAGCTACTCAACTCTGCGAAAGTGAGCTCCCGGTACAGCCTCCTCTGCAACACCAGGTGGCCGTCGCAGGATTCAGCCCAGGCTGAGGCTGGCGGAGCCCAGCTCTCGTGAGCAAGGTGGGAGGAGACGTGCCGCCTTCAAGCTCTGCCAAGTTTATTTTTCTCATGTCTTTGCAGAACATCTCTGCCCTTGAGGCTGATTTTGGAGCACCTTGCCCCGGCCCTTGTCACTTAGTCACCTTGCAGGAGAGGTCAGGATAGCAGAGTGTGCTGACGGAAGACAGCTTCCATTATGGGCTAAGTTGTCGTGCCCCAACATCAGTGTGCTGCAGTCCTAGCTCCCAAGACCTCAGAACGGGACTGTGTTTGAAAGTAGGACCTTTAACGAGGTGATTAAGGTTAAATGAAGTCATGAGAATGGACTCCAATCCCTTGTGACTGGTGCCTTCATAAGAAGGGGAGATGAGGACACAGACACACACAGAGGGACCACCATGTGAGGACACAGGCAGGAGACGGGCGCCCTCAAGCCAAGGAGAGAGCTTGGGAGAAACCAGCCCTGTCCACACCCTGACCTTGGCCTTCAGCCTCCAGAACTGCGAGAAAATAGATCTGTGTTGTTTAAACCGCCCGGTCCGTGGTATTTGTTACGGGAGCTGAGCAAGCTGTAGACGGGCACTGTCCCAAGGGTAGGGGGCTCCGGAGGGTCAGGGCAGAGCGAGGCACGGACCCTCCTTGACCAGCCAGCTCCTGCAAGTGCTGGCAAAGCTCCGACGCTGCTTCCTCTTCCTTTGGCCCTCAAGACCCTCCAGGTAGGCAGTAGACCTGCTGGCTTATCCCCTCCTTCTGGGAAGGTGACCTTTGGGTGGTAAATTGACATGCTTTGAGAAAGAGAGAGTTTGTGGAGATGAGGCTGAGAGAAAAATGTCCTCTTCCATCCTCCACAAGGTGGGAAACATGCAGAAGCACCACTGGGAGAAAGGCAATGCTGACGTTCTGCACTGGAGTCGCTTTGCCTAGCACTGCCCTGGACCCGGCGCGGGCCTGGGCATCGGCTCCGGCGACGGGCATCTCCCAGGAGAAATACTTGAGCCAGCTCTTGGCGTCAGAGAATCTGATTGCCCCAACTCCAGAGTCATTAGAAAAGCAAACAGCCGGCCACTGAGGTTTCTGCTGTGTGGGCTTCCAGGCCGGGTGCCCACAAGAGCAGAATACATAATCCAATCAGGGCTTCCAGGGGTTAGCGAGTTTGAGAATCAAACCTATAAGCTCTTCTTATAACCTGAGAGTCAAGGATACCCAGCAGGTCCGCTCCAACGCCTGGGAGCTCCTCTGGGTCATCTGCCTCTGAGGTCATGGGGTCCCAGCCCTGTGTGCCTACCGCCCCCCTGGGGGGGACCCCTGCCAGCTGCACTTGGCCCTTCCCAATGTCCTGGGGCTCTCACACAAGCTCGGGCCAAGCCATTGGGCACATCCAGGCGGGACAGCGCAAGTGCTCCTCCGAGCTGACTATAGGATGCAGAAGGACAAGCTGGCTGTCCTCGGTTTCCCACAAACCTCTTCCACCTTGTGCTGTCACACATCCCAATGCCTCTGGCTCCAGGTTCAAATCCCTCCGTCTGGGAGTCTGGGTGTCTGTGGGTCCCACAGCTCCAGGAACCGTGTGACGGCGAAGGCAGCAGCCCCGGGTGTGTTAGGGGGTGGTGCCCCCAGTCACCATGGAAGGCCCCCTTTGAGGCAGGGCCTACACCATGGCGAGCGCCTTGGTGATTGTAAGGGAAGGGGCTGATGGCCGAATGCCACGGCTCTTTAAAAAACACTATTAGACCATCTCATTCCAAATTGAAATGCAAACTCTCCTAATTTAACATTCAGTATCTTCAGTGAAAATTGTGAGCAGGGCTCAATAACATCTCCTTTATTTGGCCCCTAGCGTGCTCACAGGCTCTGCTCTGCTGGCTCTGGCCTGCAGGGGTGGGATTGGGGAAGGGCGCCTGCAGTCTGCCCTGAGGCCAGGCTGGCCAGGAGGAGGCGGCACTGCCCACCGTGCCCCCTTTATCGGCACAACCACTCTGCTCTCTGTGCAAGGCTTGAGGACCACGTGGTGGGAGGTCTGTGCCATCAGTCGATCAGTGCCATCAGTGCGAGGGAGGCTTGGGGACGGGCTGGGCGGGGATTCCAGGGCCCCGGCAATCTTTGGAGAGGGCCTGAGGTTTCGGAGGGTGGACCCGGGACCCCTGGCCCAGTGGTTTGATTATGATCTTCTGGCTCCTGGGGAAAGTCACCTTGGGAGACGGTGGACTGCAAGGCTCTGGATGGGTTTGTGGCAGGGAAGGCTGCAGAGCCCCCGAGGACCAGGCCGCAGTGGCAGCCCGTGCTGGCCGTCCCCCAGCCCTCCGCAGCCCGGTGGGCCTCTATGCCGAGTGTGCTCCCTGCGCTTGGCTCCGAGCTGCACGTCGGGAGACTGAAGCCAAGGCACAGTTTCTGCAGCCTTCTCCTTCAGGGTTTTCTGCAGACGGCCCGGCCAGGGACAGAGGCGTGTTCTGTGTAGAAACAACAGCTGCATTTTCCCGGGAAACAACCTCGGTTACAGCAGCTTTGCTTTGGCAGCGCCTCCCAGCCCGGGCAGACGCCTGCACGCTGGCCTCCACCCCGAGGCTGCTCTCCAGCACCCTGTCCGTCAGGAGGAGAAAAATGCCACCAACGGGGAGCGCCCACCCCCTGGAAGACTCCACAACCTGTCCGGGCCCCCAGTCCCTGACCCCGGCCCCTGGCTCCCTTCCCTGTGAGCGTGCATCCTCTGAGCCCTGGAGGGTGAGCAGCAGGAGGAGTGGGGGACGCAGGGGTAGAAGCCACTTTAGGAGATCCGGGAGCCGGAGCTCAGCATCTTCGCCTTCTCTGCTCGCAGAGACCTCGAAGAGGAAACGGCCTTGGGGACCAGACCGAAACTCCTAATGGGGAGGAGCAGGCTGGTAATGATGGTGTGCCCCCTCACTGCTGCCCCAGGGGGTGCGAGACAGCCGGGCCTGAGACAGAGGAGAAGTGCAGGCAGAGGCAGCCCTGAGGCTGTTCCCGGCTCTCACTTTGTTTGTGTCCCAGAGTCCTTCCTTCTTTCTTTTTCTATTTTTACAGGGAAAGAGGTCACCTCTTGGAAAGTTTCTGGTTTTCTTCCTCCCTCTGCCCCACCTCCACAGAAAGAAGGTCTAACGTTATTCTCTTTACTTGTCAGTTTTGGCGTTATCATTCTTTGCATCCATCCATGCACAGGTTTTTCTGGTTTTGTTTTTACCCCATTTCTTTCTAACTCCCTTCTCCTATTTCACGCCCACCTCCAAGAGGCAGGAGTTCTTATATGCCACATGCCTTGAAGACACAAGTGTCCTTGCAAAATGTTGCTGTGTGTCCATGTCTGTTTTTAATCCACGAAGAGTGTGTGCGCTGGAGCCTTGTTCTGTCCCCACTCTGCAGGCGATCGGTGTTGGTGGAAGCTCTCTCCTCTGAGCTCTCTGCACGTTGGTTTGTGGGTTCTAACTGCTGCAGGTAATGTCCAGTCTGCACCCCCGCATTCCACAATCACAGACGATGCACTCACAGAAACCCTCAAAGACGTCCTCGCATGGCCTTGCCAGTGGAGCCTCCAGGTACATCCCCAGAAGTAGAATTTCTGGCTCGTCAGTGGTGAACACGCTTGACTTTACCAAGCAATGTCCAGTTGCTTTCCACATGCTTGTGCAAGCTCACATGTGGGCTGTGCGCACGAACGTTCTGGTTCCCATCTCCCAGATCTTTCATTGGTATGACTTGGTTTGCTAGTTTCTGCCCATCCAATGTAGATAGAGATCTAAAGTGGTACCCCACTGCTACTGCATCTTGCATGTCTCTGGTTGATGGGGACTTTGAGCATCCCTTCGTATCCATGTTGGCCACTTACTGGGCACACTGGATACCAGGTGGATAAAGAGAACAAAGGAAAGTGTCTGCTTTGCTGTTGTTGTTGGCATACATTCTACGTGTAACTATTAGTTTGAGCTCAGTCCTCGTATTATTCAACTCATAATTTTTGCTGTCTTATGAATCCTATTCTATCTGCTTTGAGAAGGGTGTTATATTAATTTAATTGTATAGTCACATATTTTCAAGACTCTATCATTAGATGCCTTTATACTCATTTCTTTAACTTTTTGTTTTGAGATGATTATAGACCGACATGCAGTCGTGAGCCTTACTACAGATCCTGTACACCCCTGGCTCAGTGTCCCCTAAAAATAACATAACCAGAGGACAATAGCACAACCAGGAAATTTATATTTAAACAGTCCATTGACCTTATTCAGATTCCATCAGCTTTACACGGACTTGACGTGTGTTAGTTCTATGTGATGTTTTCATGTATGTACACTCCGTGACCACCCCACAGTAAGATGCAGGACAGAGCCATCTCCACAAGCTTCTCTTGTGCTCCCTTTTACATGCACAGCCACCTCTCTCCCCTCCTCCTCCCCCAACCCCCAGCAACCACTTACCCGTTCTCCATTTCCATCACTCCGTCAGTGCAGGAAAATTGTATAAATGGAATCATACAGTATGTAACTTTTTTTTTTGAGGAAGATTGGCCCTGAGCTAACCTCTGTTGCCCATCTTCCTCTTTTTTTTTCTCCCCAAAGTCCCAGTACATAGTTATATATCCTGGTTGTAAGTCCTTCCAGTTCTTCTATGTGGGACACCACCTCAGCGTGGCTTGATGAGCAGTGTGTAGATCTGTGCCCAGGATCTGAACCAGCGGACCCCGGGCTGCTGAAGTGGAGCACTCAAACTTAACCACTCGGCCACCAGGCCAGCCCCCAGTATGTAATCTTTTGAGATTGGCTTTTTCACTCAACATAATTCCCTGAGATCCATCCACACTGCCTTGTGCTCACTCTCATTTACTGCCCGTTAGAATCCCATCGTGTGGATGGATCACCACTCACTTGCTGAAGGACATCTGCATTGTTGCTGGGTTTTGGTTACTGCAAATAAAGCTGCTATGTCATTCGTGTACACGTTCTAGTGTGAATGCAACTTTTCACTTGTCTGGGATAGATGTGCACAGCTGCAATTACTGGGCGATATGGTTAAGTGTGTGCTTAGTTTTGTAAGAAAGTACAACACTGTCTTCCAGAGTGGCTGCATCAACCTATGTTCCCATCAGGCCTGTATGAATGATGCTGTTTCTCCACATCCTCACCAGCATTTGGTGTTATCACTGTTTTTTAACTTTACCTATTTTGATGGATGTGGAGTATCACCTCACTGCAGTTTTGTTTGAATTAGCACTTCCCTGACGGCTGACGCTAACTTCGGTTTTTGCCTCGTGTATTTTGAGGCTCTGCTATTTGGTGACACGTTAGACTAGGTTACCTCTTTCTGTGGATCGATCCTGTTACCATTTTGTAACATCTCTATTTGTCTCTAGGAATTTTATCTTCTTTGAATTCTACTTTATCCGATATTAATATAGCCACTCTTGATTTTTTAAATCTCTATAGTTGTATTCAAAATGAGTTTCTTGTAGACGGCATTTTATTTTTTTCACTCCACTCTGCCAAGCCCTGTGTTTTTATTGTGGATTTTTGTCCCTTTATATTAAGGAACTATTGATGTGTTAGGACTGCCATTTTATTGATTTTATTATTTATTTTCTGTCTGTTCCTCTTGCATCTTTCTTTCTTTTGTTACTTTTCTTTGGGTTCCTTGAACACGTTTTAGGATTTAGCCTTGATTTATTCAGAGTGTTTTTCAGTCTCCCTCTTTGGATGGTTTCTGGGCAGTTGCCCCAGGTATCACAGTATACGTACGTAACATACCATAATCTGCTAGGGTTGATGTTTTACCACTTCCTACCAAGTACGGAAACCTTGCTTCCTTTCGGTCTCTTTGCCTTGCCCGCTATTTAGTCTGATTGTCCTGTATACTGTGTACATTGGACACCACATTAGATTGTGATGTTTGCTTCCACTATCAAATGTGATTTAGGAAACTCACAAGACGGGTCGTTCATTCTATTTACCCATCCTTCTACTTCTGCTCGTTTGGATGTTCTTGTTTCTTTCTGAGGTTCCCAGCTTTCTTCTGTTACTCTTTCCTTTCTGTTTAGAGAGTTCCTTTAGCCATTCTTTAAGGATAGGGTTGCTAGCAACAAATTCCTTTAGTTTTCTTACATCAGAGAACATCCTTCATTAAAGTAAGATGTTTTCACCTGATATGAAATTTGGGGTTGAAAGTTCTTTTCTTTCAGTTCTTAAAAAGTAGGGTGCCACTTCCTTCTTGCTCCCGTGGTTTTAGGTGAGAAATCCACTGTCCCATAATGGGTGTTTTCCTACGAGGAATGTGCTGCTTTTCTCTGGCTGCTTTAAAGATTTCTTCTTTGCCTTTAGTTTCCCCAAGTTTAATTATAGTATGTACTAATGTGGATTTCTGTGGGTTTA
Organism: Equus caballus; assembly: GCF_041296265.1. Classification (NCBI taxonomy): domain Eukaryota; kingdom Metazoa; phylum Chordata; class Mammalia; order Perissodactyla; family Equidae; genus Equus; species Equus caballus. Next base: position 65,755,709 of record NC_091706.1, on the reverse strand, counting down.
TCCTGTCTGGGATTTGCTCAACCTCCTGAATCTCTAGGTTTATATTATTCACTAAACTGGGAAATTTTTAGCCATTATTTCTTCAAATACCCTTTCAGTCCCACTCTTTCTCTCCTCTCCTTCTGAGACTCTGATGATCAATACTGACTCTGATACTATTGTTACTTATGTTGGTGTTGATCTCCAGATCTCTGAGACTCCATTGGTTGGGTTTTTTTTCTTCAGTCTATTTTCTTTCTATTGCGCAGATTGGGTAAGTTGTAGAGATCTGCCCTCAAGTTCTCTGATTCTATCTCCTGTCATTTCCACTCTACTATGGAGCCCATCCACTACGTTTTTTACTTTGGTGATTGTACTTTTCAGTTATATAATTTCCATTTGGTTCTTTTTTATACCATCTATTGCTTTGTTGATAATTTTTTTTCACTTGTTTCAAGAGAATTCATAATTCCTCTTGAAGTTTTTTTGATGACTGCTCTAAAATACTCGTCAGATAATTTCAACACTTGCATGGCCTCATTTGGTCTGGTTGATGTTGGAAAGCGGTGGGGACTCAGCTTGTTGGACCTCCTCCTCTCCCCTTCCCCCACTGCACTGGTGAGGGAATCAGAGCGTCTTCTACTTCTGCCTGGTGGATGACGAGCTGTCTGCTCAGTCCTGCTGATGCCACCCTGCTAGAGGAACCAAAGTGCCACCATCTGCTTCTGCTGAGCAGGAGCTGGGAGATGAGCCCCTCTGACACTGCTGAGCAGGAGGGCTGGAGAGCTGCCTCATGTTTCTGTGTGATGGAGTGAGGTGAGGTGGAACCACAGCCTGGGCCACTGAAACCACCGCAGTGGGGCTGTGGCTTTTTATGGTGGCTGCCTAGCATCTATCAAGTATCTATCAATTTTGCTTCTGGAACATTAGAGGTAATCTTCTCTTGTGTACCTAATTCGTTAGAAAACAATAAATTTGTTTCTGTTTACTCAATGTTGCTTCTCTTTATCACCTAGTGTCCTCCTAGCTTCATTCTTCTGGCTGTCGTACCTCCTTCAAGACTGTTTTCAAAGAGACTTTTTTCAGTAGTGGGAAGTCTGAGGTCACATACCCCTAAGACTACGTTTTTTTGCCTTTTCATTCAAATGAGAATGTGACTGAACATAAAATTCTAGTTTTAAAGTTCCTTTGCTTCAGTTATTTGAGTATTACACTGTTGTCGCCTCATTCTCCACGCTGTTGTTATTGCAGACTGATGACTGACTGACTGAAGAAGATTGGTGACTTCTGACTTTTTTGAAAATAATTAACCCCCTGTCACTGAACACTTTGGGGAGTTTTCTTTGTTGATATTTTTAATTATCCCTACAATGTTTCCAGTATGGATTTTTTCTTATCTATCTTTTTGGTACATGGTTAGGACTTTCAACTTGAGGATTTTCATCTTTCTTTAATTTAGTAACGTTTCATTTCTTATTTCTTCCAGTAATTCTTCCTCTGTGTGTATCTTTCTCTCCTTGTTGGACTCCCAGTGTATGAATATCCTGCTAGCTATATCCATCACATTTGTTAACTTTTCATTTAGATTTTACACCTTTTTGCTCCTCCTTGCTCTCTAGGAGTGCTTCACCCAATCTTCCAGCTCACACATTCCTTCTTTAGCTATATCCATTTGACAATTAATTCCATATATTGAGAATTTCTTACTCTTATTTTGCATGCCCAATATTTCTACTTGGTTCTTGTTTAAAACTTCTGTCCCTATTTCACGTTGGCAATATTCGCTCTTGTTTTTCAAGAATATTTACTATATTCAAGTTCTTTATTTGTCTTGCTCTATTAATGCTCCTTCATCTGATGTAGGTTGTTCAACTTATGTTTTTCTAGTGGCTGTTCTCCTCACTTGTCTCCTCTCCTCCCCCTTGTGAGCTTGAATTTCAAGGGCCCAATCACTCTGACTAATGACATTTGTCTGGGAGAACAGGCTGAGGCTCAGGTCCTGGATTTTGCCCATCCTGGTGATATAAAAAAGGAGCTGTCACAGTCCTGTGTGGAGAGGTTCTGGGATCCCAGTGTGGACTTGAGTTTTAGGTGACCTGCCTGTCTAGGACACCTGCCTCTACCTCTGCCCCTAGATCTGTATTCTCTAGGAGATTTTCTTTGCATTTTGATTGTGATCCTGTACTTCTTGGAATATGCTCAGTGAACAGGGAAAAGTCCCTCTGGGCCATCTGGTCCAACTCTCCTTGTAGCTGTAGACTCCCACTCCACAGCACTCTGACGCCGCCATAATGTTAGCTCCTACCCTCCACTGGTGTGCAATCAGAACTATTACTTACATGATCCATAATGTGAACAAGACAAGATTCGATTTTCTCTGGACAGTGAGGCAAAGCTGTCACCCAGGTTGTTCTCTGACCCTAGTGCCTGGTTCTCTGCCATGGATGTTCTGCTCATGCATCCCAGGCCACTGCAACCTTCTGAATCTCCAGGACTTTCCCACAGTTTTTACATTAGTATATTTCACTGTCTCTCCAAACACTATGCACAGTGTCCTGGACACCTGGGGTCCATAGTACACTTTAAGAAATTGGAAGAAAATAATGATGAAAAAGAGGGCTTTGATCATCTGGGCTGTTTGAATCATGACTTGCCACCTTGACTCAATCTACTGTAGTTGGACAGTAGTCATTGCTCTCAAGATTACGTTTAACTGAGGTAATCTCTGAGGATGGACAGCACGTGGGAAGTCAGTGTCACTAAGTCCCTATTACACAGGGCTGGCTTATCCAACCTGGGTCTCGGAGAGCCCAGAGCCATCCGGTGGACGTGCAGTGCCAACATGAAGATGCATCCTTTGGCGATCGGAGAGTGAGTGTGTGCCGGATAGAATAAGCGGCAACGTAGTTGTGTCCTGACTCCCGTCTCCCGGGACCTTCCTCTTCTCTTCCGGAATTTTTCTTCGCTAGAGGACAGAGTCTTTCCCAGATCAGGACAGAAGCACACTGGCAGAAAGTGAAGCCTCTCCTCCACTTCTGAGCTATCCTGTGGCAGCTGTTCACCTCTCCAACACATACCACACATGACAGCGAGTGGCAAATGGTGTTCTTAGGCCACTCGAAGCGTGGTCTCTCCAGCTCTGGTGCCCCCATGAGACCTGAGCATGCTTTCATGAACGGTGCCTCATGCTTTAATGTCCTCCCCGAACTTCCTAGCAGTTTGGCCTCTAGTAAACTAGGCAAGGTGGTCAGCTGACTGATGGTCATCTATAGTTATAATCTAAGTTTGAACTACGAAATCTCAGATTATGGCAGGGACTTAACCTCACAAAGACAGTGAGATAGACTAATGTAAAAACTGTGAGAAAGTCTTGTGGATTCATTCATTTACCCGTTCAACAAAAATTTAATAATCACAGGCATTTTGTTAGACCCTGGGAAACAGCAGTGAAAAAACACATCAGGGTTTACTTTCCAGCAGAGGGAGATCGGTAAGTCACATCAGAGGCCATTAATAACGGTGACGATTTCAGAGTGATAAAGGCAGAGGAGGAAATGAAAGTAGATTGTGTGATAGGGCGGATGCCAAGCTGGGGTTGCTTCCTTGTCTACACAGATAACCAGGAAAGCCTCATTTAGACAGTTGGGCTTTGCAAGACGAGGAGGGACAGGCCATAAAAAAGCCAGAGGGAAACATTCCCGGCAGCGGAAACAGCCCCAACTTCCTGGGCTGTGATCAGCCTTGGTCTGTTGGAGCCATAACAAGGGTCAGCGTGTTTGGAACCTGGTGAGCAAAACTATGAGTAAGAGATGAGATCTAAGAAGTGGGCAGCAACAAGTCATGCAAGAGAGAGTCCTTTTTTTTTGTTTTTCATGTGCAATGCAAATCCACTGGAGGGATTTGACCAGGTTCTTATTCTGCTTTGATTTAAGATCTCCCTTGTTTATGTGCAGACGATAGACTATAGGGTGGAGAATATAGATGGGGGGCCCAGTTAGGAGGTTGTTGCAGTACTGTAGACAAGAGATGGTGTTGGCTGGGACTTTGGTAGTATCAGTGTAGGTGGAATGAAATGGAAGCATCCAAGATATTTTTAGGAGCTGTGGTTGATGAGACTTTCCACTGATAAGCGAACTGGATGCCTCCAGGGTTTGCAGATGAGCTGCTTGAATGGTGTTGTTACTTCCCGAGGTGGTGAGGGCCAGGGAGGTAACAGATTTGGGGAGTGGAAATCCAGAGTTTCAGCTCTGTTGTCCTGGATGTGTTGTTAGACCTGCCGTGGGAGAGGCTGCAACAGTATTGGCATCAGTATGGGATGTGGATGGTTTAGGGATGAAGTTGACCAGAGGAAAGTGGAGAAAGCAGGTCTTAAACCCCTGCAGAGCTCCAGGACTTTGGAATGAGGTGGGGCTGGATTTTGGGTGGAGTACGGGGGTACAGTGGGAGGTAAGAAGAGAGGGGGAGAGAGGTGAGGCGTATTTTAGGATGTCAACTTCCAGGACAGTGTTGGGTTGGATAAGGAGCAGTCGGGAGAAGGAGGTTCCCGGCGTGTTTAACCTAATAGGCGGAAGAATGATGACGGAAAGGGAAAAGCACGGAAGAGGGCCACGTTCGGGAATTTGACGTTGCACAAGTCAAATAGAAAGCGTGGCTTCTGGCACTTTCTGGAATTGTACATTATTGTGGTTCCAAGCCCAAACTTAGGGGTGAGGTCTTATTTTTCTACCAAATTCTACCTCTCTCTCTCTCTTTTAAAAAATAGTAGTTATTATTTTTTAACTTATGGAAGCACTACATATGTATTGTAAAACATTTAAAAAATGCAAAAAAGAAAAAAATAACTCAAAATCTGACTACCCAGAAATAATGAGCAGTAATATTTGGTGTCTTATAAACACACATTTTGTGCACTAGATTTAGAATCTTTATGACACTTTCATCATGTTTTTTAAGCTTAATAGATGGTCTATATTTTCCCACGTCATTAAACATTCCTCCATAAAATACTACTTAATCGTGTCATCACCTTTCTTAAAGCTTAGGAAGCAGAAACTCAGAGTTGGCCCCCCTTCTGGGGCTGCTCCATGCTGTTCCCCATCCCTTACATATTTTATGAGATGCTGTGACATTTCCTACTTGGAAAGGACATGGTCCTACTCAAGTATCGAGGTCGCATGACCAAAGTTACAATTCAAGGAAACTGACAGTCTGAGAAAATTTTCTTGGAAACAGTCAAGGACTGTAGGAGAGTGCTGTATGATTAATGATCACTGACCTCACTCTGATGTCAATCTCTCTGCCTGCTCGTCCTGACTTTTAACTTTCACTCAATTTTTACAGCCTTACAAATAAATGGGAGAAAGAAAAGAGAGTGTAGGCTAGAATTTGGTGTTGCCCCAGGAAGAATCAAGCTGTTCTATCAGCACCTGGGCCAATTCTTCATTAAAGCAGGGCTGAGTTCTATGTCTTTCCTGCCCACCTGGGGATGGAGAGCTCTTGTGTGAGTCCAGTGGCTCCCCAGTGAGAGCAGTGGTGGGAGAAAAAGGGACCGGAAGGGATGGAGGAGGGGGACTCAGTCCCCATGACTCCCTCATCCCTTTGCTCTGGAGGCGGGCAGGCGGCCCTTTGAAGCGCGAAGTCAGCCAACTTCATAGCACAGTAGCAAAGGAAATTGCTCTTGTTACGGCTATTGTAAACAGAAGCATGTGCCCCGTACACAATGCTAGCAGGGTGGCGCTGTACGGGAGAAGACAGGGAGAGCTTTGTCATCTCATGTGGTACATGTCGTCATTAACAACATACAATCTCGTATATCAGGTTTGATCTGGGAAACAGAATTGCTTGGTGTGATATGGAATAAGGGATGCGTGTGTGTGTGTGTGTGTGTGTGTGTGTGTGTGTGTGAGCAGTGAGCCTTAAACAACTGTGGTAGAAGCTGGGGAAATGATAATGGTCTGGGAGTGTCCAGTTAGAGGATCAGACAGCCGGGCAGGGACTGTGGAGAAGACATCTGTGCTGTGTGTCACCTTTGTCGCTGGTGGTTGGCCTGAAGTCACTGCAGGTCTGTTGAAAGAACAGCTATCTACACAGTGAGGGAGATCAAGGTACACTGGAGACTGGGGACTCAGGGACCCCTAGGAGCATACTGGGGCCCAGGAGGGCCGAGTGGACACCAGGCCTCCCTTTTACTGCATCTGCCCCCAAGGACAAAGTGACTTGAAGAAGGAACTGGAGGCCCTTATTGTGAGACGGTCCGTTTACCTGGCCCAGCACTCTCACATTTTGCAAATCAAGAAAGAGTCTGTAGTAGATAATTTGAGATCATAAATGTGACCATAAATGGAGAAAAACTCTAAAACTTGAGGAAATACTTGGACACACGCACGTACATGAGACAGTACCCAATTACAGCTTACCCAGATTTTATTTTGGGGTGCTAAAATATTGTTGAAAAAGAAATGCATATAGCCATTGACTGTGTAAAGAGACAGATCTACGTTTACATTTAAACAGCTGGAAATCAAAGACATATGATATAGTGTGGGTGGGATACAATTCAATGCAACATTTTTGGACAAGCCTTCTTCAATGGCTATCAAATTTAAGAATGCAGACTACATTAACTCCACAGGTTCCATGAGTCAAAATGTATTTGAAGTATATTTGATGTGTGCAAATACTTCTCCCCCTGAAACCATATGTGTAAGTGTGAGTGTGTTCCCTCAATCATTGTTTGAAAAATTAAAATTCTGGAAACTATAAAAATGTCTGTCTCTAAGGAACTGATTGAATAAATTGTTATATTCATAAAATGAAATATTAATGACTTTTGCAAAAGAGCTATAGATCTGTTTGTGTTGATTTGGAAAATACTTAAGAATTATAATAAAAATTGAACCGGTATGGGTTATATCTAAACACATACTTACTAAATTGTAGAAAGGATGTGTGCATGGAAGGCTTTGCCTGAATGTGTATTTTAATAAAAAACACGCACCAAAATGTTAATGATGCTTTTACCTAGGAGGAAAGAAGAATTTTATCTTTCACTTTATAATCTTCCGTACCTTTTGAATTTTTGACAACCAATATTTACTACTTTTGAAAGCAATAATAGCAATGATAGTAGGAAAGAAGTAAACTATATGAAAGTGATTAAAATAAGTGATATTTTCACTCCATACCCATTGTCTTTCCAGCTGCCCACCACAGAAAGTATGTATGATGCATCCTTTCCACACCTTTTTCTAGGCACATTAAACACTATCTATCTATCACCTATCTATCTATCATTGTCTATCTATCTATCTATTTATCTATCTACCTACCTATCTACCTACCTATAATCTATGTATTTATCATCTATCATCTATCTATCCATCTACCTATCTTCTATCCACCTATCTCTCTATCTATCTATCTATTCCCAAGTGAAATGATACTACCCTTGCTGCTCTGCAAACCTCTTCTGTGACAGAACAACCGACCTTGAATATCTTTGTAGTCAGTTCAAGCACGTCTGTCTCCTCCATTTCAGTGTCTACCTGAGATTTTCAATATGGTAGTAGGAAGATATATTCCTAGAAAATCAGAAAACCTTCTTGATGAAAGAGCTGAATGGTAACTTTGAAACTGTTTCCCAATGCGAAGCTGAGCTGAGTGTGGGCACTTGTGCTGGTGGGGTCCCAGGTGTGGATTCTGAGAGGGGAGGGTTGGTCTGAGCCAAGCCGGCAGCCCTGTTCCCCATGGTTTCCCCACTGCCCAGTGTGGACTCAAGAAATACCCTTTTTGCCACTTCCAAATGTTTCTCTTCACTGTCTCCCCAAGAACGAGGCAGGAGGATGAGCAGGAAGGGGCTGAAACGACTGTTCCCTAAGTGACGGGAAAGTCTTCCTCTGAGTCCACTTGCCCCACCGGGAAGGTGGGGAGGGGGTGACTGGGCAGAGTGGGAAGACCAACTCTGCAGCCACGGGAGGTCATCGCTTTGATAACAAACTCGAGCTGCTTCTGCCACTTCCACCTGCTGTTGCACAGACCCTGCAGCACACAGCCACAGAGCACTCGGGCATTCCTCCTGCGGGCTGTGACAGTCAGCGATTGCCTCGCCCCGGGGCTGAGGTCCTGGAGGAGCCCTGCAAGTATATATGACCAGGAAGCCAGATCTGCACTCGGAACTGTCCCCCAGGTCCCTCTGAGCCCTGGCCGGGCAGATCCCCCCAAGTGAACACAGTCCTGCTTCCCCACTGTGAGCCTGGGGTCGACGGCAGGCCAGGTCACAATTCAGCAGGTCACAGCAGGTCACTGCTCCCCTTCTTGGTTTTGTCCCTTTTCTGTCCACTCCAGTGCCTCTTCCTGTCAGGGTCACCCAAGCACTCTTACTAGTTCCTGCGTTTATTTTTTATCTTTGCCTTATCCAGCTCTGGAAATAGGGACTTTTCTCAGCTCATTGACTCTCATTTTACCTTCTGCTGGGAAGGAAGAGACAGAGTCATGGTTGGGAGTCAGGAGGACCCCATGGGTGGGGAGCTGAGGGCACCAGGGAGAGGGAACAGAGGGGCTCAATTCCTCCCTTTCAGGGTCATTTGGAGGGAGAAAACAAGAAGAAATCTGCTGCTGGGCTGGTGGTTCCACCTCCTTGCTGGAGCCCACCCATGTGCCCACTGGGGAAGCAGGACCACTCTGCTCCTCTGACCTCACATCCTACCCCTGGAAGGACTTGTGATCACGGAGTGTGGCGGGTTCCAAGGTAACCAGGCTGCTTGTCTGTTTCTTAATCTCATGTGCCACAGTCTTTGTTCTCATATTGATCATTGTTTGCCAGTGATGATTTTTCTTGCTCCATTTCTTATTTCCCTTGTACACCCCTTCCTTCTAATTATATCTGAATGGTCTCAATCTGGCCCGTTTTGCCACCATATTCCTTCATCTGTAGATATCAGTGGCTGAGTGTTTGCCAAGGAGCCGGTGACCACCCCTCAACCCAGAGCAGCCTAATTCACCTTCTTTGGTTCTACAGTCAAAATCATTTCTGTGACCAAACTCGAGACCTCTCCGTCCTCCCACGTCTTACTGGTCGTAAGGGATCAGGTGGAGAGCGTGTATTTGAATAAATCGAGTGAGTACTGACAACCATCTCAGCCAATTCCTCAAAAAAAAAAAAAATGCTATTTGCGGAGGGACACGGTGCATTCTGGGGGAAACCTGGAGGCGTTTGCTGCCACCACGATGGGCTAACCGCTGAAGAGCTCCTGAGCATCAGCACTGACCCCACACGAGCTGATTTTCTCCCTCATGTGACATTACGCTCCGCCATCTTGGACACCTGCCTTCCAAGCACGTGGGGGGAAGAGCTGGAGCATTCTGTGTAGGGGCTCCCCAGGGACTAGTCCTAACAGTGGTGACCAGCACCCCCACTCACACTCCAGACTGCAAGGGAGGCTGCAGGCTGGTCTGACTATGCACAGGAGAAGGAAATAGGTCTGGCGGGCTCTATCTTGGCCCAATATGGATCAGAAGACGTGGGCAGGAGTTCTGACTCGTGCCTTTGTTTAGGCGGCTTCACCTCTCCAGGTCTGGGGGTGCTGTGTGTGAGACCCTAGGACCCTTCCTGATTCCCGTGCCGACAGCTCTCCTTGTGGGGTAGAGCTGCTCTTCAGAATCTGCTGACTTTCCATGGCCAGGTGAGGCTCCCTCATGTGTCTCTGCCTTGAGTCAGCCCGAACGCGCTGAGGCAGGTGAGGACCATTTCAAAGCACCTGGTTCTTAGTGGTGAAGAAACTCGGACATATCTGCAAAGGGCTGCCCATCAGGCCGGCTGCTCAGTGCTGAGGATGCACCTGCAGACACCCTCTCTGATGGGAACTTGGGTCTTTTGTTTTGGTTGTGTATACACATAGTTGCTGCTTTCTTTTTCCAACAGCAATGTATTTTCAGTGTGGAAATGTTTACAAATACATACAGGCAAAAAAGAAGAAAATTATTAGTATAATCCTCCCCCTAGATTTTCTCTGCGTATGTATCAATTTTTGTCCAAGAGCCAGCTTTTTTCACAGTTTAAATGATAGAAGTAATATGTGGCCGTGGTAATATATTATGTGGAAGTGACACAGGTGGAGAAAGGAGCATTAACGCACATTAATTATTCATCTCTCTCCTCCCCTGTTTTAAACAGCTAAGGGTTCAAAGGCAACAGGTTGCTGTGAATTTTCCATAGTTTTCTCTTCTTACCCCAGAGAGAGCAGGTTTGCCTCTCTGGGGTAAGAAGATTTACATGGAGAGAGAGAGCCTTTTATTTCTTCAAAAATTCAAAAATAGAGGCAAGTGGTACATATTGTTCTGAGACTTTTTTCCCACTTAAAAATATATTGTGGAAATCTTTCTAATTCGATACATCCAAGCCGTCCTTCCTCCTTTTACTGCTGAAACAATCTCTCATAACATCGACCGTCATTGTTCACTCATCGTCCCATTGATGGTCACTTAGCTGCTGCCAGGGTCTTCCTCCTGACATTGGTGCAATGACCACGCTTCTTTATGTCTCATACATGGCCACTTTTGTTTCTAAAAAGCTGTACTAGAAGTGGAAATGCGGGATCAGGGGATTTTAGCACATTTTGCCAACTCACACCCCGGAAAGTTGCAATAATTGTTCTCGCCACTCACAGTGTGTGGAGACCTGTTTTGCTGCGCTCTCACCAGCAGAGCTTGTTCCAATACCGAGAAATGTTGCCAATCTAATGAAAAAAGGATGCCTCATTATTTTCTTAATTTGAGCTTCCACGGACACTGGCAAGAGGAGCGCCCTTGCATGCGGTGATTAAAGCTGTTAACTGATCGTTTGCATGGCTTCTGTGAATTTGCGTACTGTCTCCTTTGCCCACTTTTTCTTACTAATTTGTAGGAGTGCATGTATCATGCCACCAACTCTCTCTCTATTCAATGTATAGGAACAGTTTTCAGTCCAGCTCTTAAAAGCATTTTGTTTATTGTGTTTTTGATGGAAAGAACTATTGGCCTTTTAAATTATTAAAATTTTAAGTTAAAACATTGTGGAGGTTTTCCTGTGTGGCTTTTGGGTTTCCTGCCATGCTTACGAAGGGTCTCCCGCCATCTATCTTGTAAGCTTAGCTGGTGATGCCCGTGGACTGTGCATGCCGTGTGCTAGGAATGTGGCTCTCCCCTCAGGAACAGCCGTGTGACTACGCGAGCGAGGACCGCCCAGCCCCCAAGGGGCTGCATCTGCATGACTCTTTCCTGCAGTGCCACCCCCACGGGCTAAGCGAAAGTGTGACTTCATTCCTTTTGAATTCTCTTTCCACAAGACCAAGGCCCTGGGTGTGGCTGCTCCTTCCACTCTTGAATTCTTCCAGGCTTTGCAGAAATAAAAGAATTCACGGAACAGGTTCCTGTACTAAGGTTGTCTGGAAAATTCATAGACTTTTTTGGGAAAGTGTTCTTTTTTTTCTCTAAATAAGGAACAAAATACCAGAATGATTAACCCAGGCAAGATCTCACATAATCTGCAAATTAGTTCTTTCCAATTTCCCTTTTATTGGGTAGAAATGTGGACTTGGTGAAGGCGTGAATTCGAGTCTGGGTCCTCTCCACGTCCTGCCACAGCGGCCAGGTGAGGAAAGGGGTTTACGTGGTCCTGTCCCCGGCCTCTCCCACAGGGACAGGAACTGTTTCCCACCTGGCACCCCACCCTCAGCCCTGCTCCTGTCTGCGAGGCTCCCAGCCGGCCACCTCCTGTTACTCCTGCCGAGCTGCACGCCCCCGGGAGACAAGCACGGCTCTGTGCTCCTCAGCCAGGGCTGAGGGAAAGGCCACGGTCCCTCTTCCCCAAAGGCACTGTTTCCGGGGCAGTGATGGCTTCTCTTAGCACCGGACTTACCAGCAGGCAACTAGAGAATAATGGGCCAGGAGCTTTGTAAAATTCGATTCCATTTTATTTTAAAAGTTTTGTTATACCTATAACCAGTGAGAGCAACGTGTTTATACATCAAAATAGGATAAAAATACATAAAAACAGTGTAATCAACAGTATCACGGAAGAGTGTATACTCTATCACAACACTCTTTTCCAAGTTCAGAAGTGTGCAAAAGTAAAGAATAACTATTTTTAGGAATGTATATGCTTGTAGTGAAAATTAGAGAAGAAGAGTGAGGGAATGATGAGAAAACGAAACACTGTGGACTCCGATGGAGAGAGAGAGAGCAGCAGGGGGTTTTGGGCGGCTGGCGGAGGTGGATGGAGGGCGGATGCTGGGCAGGTGATTGGTGGGTAACTTCTACCCATCCTACTGGCACAGAAACTGGGACGTGGGGGTGCTCACCTGCCAGGATCGCAGAGTTGACGGTGGCAGACTGGGGATTCAAACAGGTTTATCTGGCTCCCAGCTCACTATTTCCTGGTCACCAGGAGCTGGTCATCAATGAAGCCGCAGGTAGGGATGAGCTCACCCATCCAGGGCAGAGTGAAGAGCGAGGAGAGGACAGCGGGCAGAGAGGGTGGGCAGGATGACCAGCGCCCAGGTGGAAACCGAGGAGTGGCCGAGAGGGAGGAAGGTGACCTGGGGAGCATGTTGTCTGAAAAGCCCATGTGGGGGTGAGTAGAGAAGGGGGTGGTTACTAGTGTCACACGGAGCAGACATCATGGACCTCTGCTGTGGACTGAGTGTGTACCCCACATGTCCATGTTGAAGCTAGAACTCCCAGTGTGGCTGGATCTGAAGACAGGGTTATTAGGAAATAATTAAGGCCACATGTGGTGGTAAGAGTGGAGCCCTGCTCTATGAGGACTGGCCCCTTCGAAGGAGTGGAGGAGACGCCAGAACTCTCTCTCTCCACCATGTGAGGGCATGGCGAGACGGCGGCCATCTGCAAGGCAGGAGGGGAGCTCTTGCCAGAAACCGGCCCTGCAGACACCTTGCTCTGGACCCTCTGGCCTCCAGATCCGTGAGAGAGAACTGTTTGTGGTGTGAGCCGCCCCGTCTGTGGGGTTTCGCTGCAGCAGCCCGAGCTGACTGTTTGCTGGCACGGTGGGGGTCTCCCTGGGGCAGAGCTGAAACAGAGCCTCGTGTTTGAGCTCCCACTGTCCCACTGTTCATGCAAGAAGCATCTTTTGTGAACTGATGGGAGGCAAGCAGCATGAAAAGAACCCAGACCCCATCCGCTGATGCTGTCCCCACGGCAGCCACAGTTCTGCTAGTGTGGTGGCCACGTTCACAGACACCCTCAGTGCCGTGTCCCAGAAACAGATCTTGCCAGCAGAGTTCTGACCTCCTTTTGAGGACGACTGCTCTATTGCTTGGGTTTGGAGCATTTTCAATCCTGCCAAAGCAAGAGACGTGAAAGGGCCGCCTCTGGTTTTGTAAGCGTGTGTGTGCTATGGGTTGAGGACACCGTCCTTAGAAGGCGGGGTGGATGTGCAGGAGGCACTCTTTGTTGTGGAGAATGTGGGGCGAAGAGACGTGTGTTTCATTTCCTCCTCAAACAACAGCCTCCTACTGAGAAGCCAAAGGGGACGTTCCTGTGTGCTTGTCGCTCTTGTTCTCAGACTGTGTCCGAGGATTTTACATCCATTTGAATGGCGACAGGAAGACCACCACCAAAAGCGATGCCTCAGACAGTAGCATCCCTTTACAGGTGACAGACGCTGCAAGGCGGGTTTAGTCTCCAGCCGTGCAGCCCAGGGCAGGTCAGCTGTGTGGGCGGGGGAGAAGGCAGGTCATTCAGGGGGGTGACATACTTACATTCTTCCTGCTCTTTTTGTGAAAAAGGCTTTTCTATCGAAGTCAGAAGTGCAGAGTCCATTCATTTCTGATTGGAGGCAAGAACTTTCAAGTATGGAAACATTACTTCTTTCCACTTCTTGGATTCTGCTTTTAAAACTGAAAAATTAATCTTTTCATTGAGAATGGGGCTTTCTATTCTAAAGGGGGCCATATTTTATTAATCTTTTTAGACTGCTTTGCAAATGCATTGCTGTTTTGAAGACCTTTAAGCTGCTGTGCCCCTCATTTCTCCAGGAGTTGTCACTAGTCCTTGGGGATGTTTGTGACAACACACTTCAGGCACTGCAGGCACGGGCACACTTCGGTACGGTAGAAAGATTGAATTATCATCAAGATGTTGTTCGGTGTAAATGGCATTTTATTTCACTAACCTTTTGAAAAGTGGCCAACACAGTATCTGTATTATCTTTTGATTAACCCAAGGGGTCACTCTCCAGAACATCCCACAAAGGCAGTTTGCAACAAATGAGCAGGACACAGTTTTGTCGGTGTGTCTGAAGAACGCCTCCATGTCTGGCTATCTTGGGCCCTTTCCGCTCCAAATAGAATGGGCTTCGAGCGCCTGGGTGGAGGGTGCGGATGGCCAGGCTGCTCATGCACTCAGGGCCAGTGCTCTGGGCCATGCCTGCTTGTGTCCCCTGGCTGGGAGATCCAGATCCCGCCTGAAGTGGAGGACAGAAATGTCTGCAGGCTGGAGCCATCCAAGCTATGTTTCCCCGTGCAGCCTCCTGGCCTGTTCCCTGCAGGTCTTAGGGGAGGCTGCAGCCCCTCCATTTCTGATGATGAGTCCATGGCAGAGTGCAGATGGACCTCCAGCAACCACACAGGGGACACTGTCCCTGGCCTTGCATCCCACTGCCCTCCCTGCATGCACATGTGAGCAGTGATAGACACACACACACACCACACACACTACACACACACACACACACACACACAGTGCACCTGCAGTCGATCTGCTGTCCTCTCAGGGGCTCTCCTGCCCCTTACCCTCAAAGGGTTCCTGCCGCAAAGCCGGTGAGGTTTTCTCCCCAGGAATGGTCCCACTCTGCGAAGACCGAGAATGAGGGGCCCTGCAGGGAGTAGGGTGGGGCGTTGGTGGGAAATGGGCAGAGCCCCGTCTGCACGGTGCTGGGGTCTTCATGGGCAGCAGGCAGTGAGAAAATGGTGAGTCCGATGGTCACAGTGGGGAGAGACAGGAAGGAGAGAGGAGCCGGACCCTAGAGCAGAAACATGTGGAGAGCTGATGGCAAAGGAGCACCAGCCCCTGCCTGTCCGGGCGAGAGCAGAGGGGAGGCCAGGGAAGGCTGTGGTGGGACCAGGCCAGAGCATCCAGGACGAGGAGGTCCAGGACTGCACAGTGTGGCGGGAGGAGGAATCTGAGGGTGTGTACGTGATATATTCCTTCCCTGAATGCAGACGGGCGATGAGGGGGTGTGGAGAGGGCACCAGGAAGCTGCCAGACGATTGGGAGAATTTAGGGCGCTGGAACCCAGAGCAGAGGCCCAGAAACCCCAGACGGGTACGGAGGGGTATCTGGAAGAGGAAGATGCAAAGGAGTTGGAGCTGGTCCCACACAGGCGTCACTGCCTCTGGGTAAAGAGGGTCGGGTCTCGCTGTGCTCTTAATTGCACTTTTCCAACCCTGGGTCTTGGAACGGTCTTGGCCTTAGAGAAGAGGTGCTGGGACAGAGTCTGCATAGATGCTTCAGCCGGTTGCCTTTCGTGCAAACATCTCACATAACCACGGTCTCTTTGTCGAGACCGGGAAATTTCCGCTGGTAAATGCTGGTAACTAGACAGTAGGCTCTGTTTGGACCCCCTTTTCCCTAGGACCCAATCCAGGGTACCGAGGGGCACTGAGTTGCTGTGTCTCTGACCTTCTCCAGTCTGCGATGGTGCTCCAGTTTCTCCTCTTATAACCTGGATGCTCTCGAAGAGCGCTGGCCAGTTATTTTGTACAATTCCCCTCCAGCTGAGTCTGTCGGATGCTCCCTCCTCATGAGGTTGTGTGGAAGACTTTTGTGAAGACTACCACAGAGGTGCGTGCCCTCCTGTCACTCCAGGGCGTGCATGACATCACTCGAGTCATTCCTGGGAATGCTGACCTGGGCCTCGGTCAGGGAGGTGACTGCTGGGTTTCTCCACTGGCTGCTGACTGCTTCTCCTTCTCCGTATGTTTGTTATGAGGGTCACTATGTCTAGCAACACTCAAGGGGAGACTGAATCACCACCTTCTGGAAGGGTGAGTGTCTCAGAATTTGTGGGGTTATGTTAAAACCACCACAGTAACTAGGAAAGGTTTGTACTATTATTAGTAGTAAACCAGTTATGAGGCGGCCCTTTCTTTCCACAGGATGATGACTTTCTATCTGCACCACCTTTGACAGTCTTGGGGAAGACATCCTCCCCGTCCAGACACAGAACCAGAGAAATGTCTAGCTAACAACCTGGAACATTCTGCTTTACAAAGACGCAAGGAGACCTGGGGTTAGGGAGAGCAGCCTGACCACGCTCGTGGGCCTCCCGCCTCTCTCCTGCCCCACTGAGACCACAGGAAGGGAGTAGACACCTCAGTAACTCTTAGGGACAAAGGGAATGGATGATAAGCATGGACTCAGCCAAGCAAGCGGAGGCTGACAGGAAGTGGTCCTCTCTCCAGCCATCCTGCCAGGAGGGGCTGAGCGGTCAGGAGGCCAGGGGGGTGCGGGGCTCAGCAGGGCTGGGCAAGGACCGCGTGGAGAACCCCTGGCACCCAGCTTCCTCTCCTTTTCTAGGGAGCCAGTGACTCCTCTGGCCACCATCGCCCACAGCGGGTGGGTTTTCATTTCCTGAGGTTGCCATAATGAAGCTGCGAGCGCAGACTGAGCGGCTGAGGACAGAAGAAATGTACTGTCTCACAGTTCTGGAGGCTGGAAGCTGGAGATCAAGGGGTTGGCAGGGCCACACTCCCTCTGAAGGTGCCAGGCAAGGATGTGTCCCAGGCCTCTCTCCAGCTTCTGGTCCGGTGCCTGGCTTGTGGCAGCAAAATGCCAAACTTCACAGGGCGTTCTCCTGTGTGCGTGTCTGTGCCCCAATTTTTATAAGGACACCAGTCATAGTGGATCAGGACCCACCCTAATGACCTCGTTTTAACCAGTTACATCTGCAATGACTCTATCTCCAGTGTCACGTTCCGAGGTACTGGGGCTTAGGACTTTAAAATACAAATCTTGGGGGGCGGGGTACACAATTCATCCCATAACGAGGTGGGAAGTTTCCCTGTAGGAAGAAGAGAGAATTTCCCCGTCAGGGACAGCAGACCCAGCAGAGGCCTGGAGAGAGCTGTGGGGCTGAAAAGACGGTTTAAGTAAACGGCAGCCTACAAAACTCTGGACCCTCAATGCCCGGCCCCACCCTGCTTCCACAGAGAGCAGCCAGGCCCAGCCCGCCCTCACCAGGGGAGAAAAGCAGACATTTCCAGACATTCCCGTGTTGGCATCTGGCAGTTTCCCTATTGAGTCGGGCTCATTTTCTCACCGCATCAGTCTGCAAGCCCTCCACCACTCTCACCTGCCCAAGTGCCAACCAGCGCTTCAATGCCTCACTCTGAAATACCAATGGACGGCCAAGGACCACGGACACTGGAGAGGGTTTCTACGTGAAAGACAGAGAGTCAGAGGGGCAAACACAGAAAGCAGGTCTGCAAAAGAAACAATAACCAGGGAGCTAAAGGGAGAAACAAGAGTTAATACTTGTAGAGCTCAAAGAAGGTTTTGTGTCCGTAGAACAAAACAGTATGCTGTGAGATGAGAATTAGTGGCTGCTGGTCAAGAGGGAAGGCAGAAAATATATATCTTCAGACATGAAAGTAAGACCTATCTATCTATCCATCAATCAATCAATCTTTCTGTCCATCCATTCATCTACTGATTGATCTATCCATTCATCTATTCTCTATCCATATCTATCTATCTATCTATCTACCTATCTGTCTATCTACCTACCTACCTATCACCTATCATTTATCTATCTATCTATCTATCTATCTATCTATCTAACTTTCCCTTGAACTCTTTCATTGAAAACTACAAGATAATGCAATTCAATAAAATAAGGAGGAAAACTAGGTAAAACAGGGTTCTGGAAACAGAGGACTCAACACAGGAGAGAGATGAGAAAGGCAGATGCCTCTAAGAGAAAAGAGCTCCCTGAATCCAGGCAGACCTCAGAAGATATTGAGCATTAAGCTCCAGACCACTGCGATAAAACGAGTATGGCAATAAGGTGAATCACACAATTTTTTTGTTTCCTAGTGCATATGAAAGTTACGTTTCTACTATACTGTAGTCTATTAAGTGTGCAACAGCATTATGTTTAAAAAAACAAGGTACATACCTTAATTAAAAAATACTTTACTGCTGAAAAATGCTAACCATCTTCTGAGCCTTCAGCAAGTCATAATCTTCTTCCTGGCGGCGGGTCCTGCCTCCATATCAATGGCGGCTGCCTGATCGGGGTGGTGGTCGCTGAAGGTGGGAGTGGCTGTGGCAATTTCTTAAAATAAGACAACAATGAAGTTTGTCGCATCGGTGGACTCTTCGTTTCACGAACGATTTCTCTGCAGCGTGCGATGCTGTTTGGCAGCATTTTACCCACGGTAGAGCTTCTTTCAAAATTGGAGTCAGTCCTCTCAAACCCTGCCACTGCTTTGTCAACTCAGTTTATGTCATATTCTAAGTCCTTTGTTGTCGTTTTAACAATCTTCACAGCATCTTCACCAGGAGTAGCTTCCATCTCAAGAAACCACTTTCTTTACTCGTCCATAAGAAACAACTCCTCATCCATTAAATTTCGTCATGAGATTGCAGCAATTCAGGCTCATCTTCAGGCTCCACTTCTCATTCTAGTTCTCTTGCTGTTTCCACCACATCTGCACTTCCTCCCCTGAAGACTGGAACCCTCAAAGTCGTCCGTGAGGGTTGGAATCAATGTCTTCCAAGCTCCTGTTAACGTTGCTCTTCTGACCTCCTCCCATGAACCACGGTTGTTCTCAATGGCATCTAGAATGGGGAATCCTTTCAATTTGCTTTTCCCAGATCCATCAGGGGATTCACTCTCTATGGCAGCTATCACCTTACGAAATATGTTTCTTCGTCAGTAAGACTTAAATGTCAAAATATCGTCTCGATCCATGGGCTGCAGAATGGATGTTGTATTAGTAGGCATGAAAACATGAATCTTGTTGTACCTCTCCATCAGAGCTCTTGGGCGGCCAGCCGCCTTGTCACTGAGCAGTCATATTTTGAAAGGAATCTCTTTTCTGAGCAGTAGGTCTCAACAGTGGGCTTAAAACGGTCAGCACACCATGTTGTCAACAGAGGTGCTGTCATCCAGGCTTTGTTGCTCCATTTATAGAGCACAGGCAGAGTAGATTTAGCATAATTCTTAAGGACCCTAGGATTTTCGGAGTGGTAAATAAACATTGGCTTCAACTTAAAGTCACCAGCTGCATTAGCCCCCAGTGAGAGAGTCAGCCTGTCTTTGAGGCTTTGAAGACAGGCATTGACTTCTCCTCTCTAGCTATGAAAGCCCTAGATGGCATCTTCTTCCAATATAAAGCTGTTTCATCTACATTGAAAATACGCTGTTTGGTGTGGCCCCTTCCTTAGTGATCTCAGCTGGACTTCCGGATAACGTGCTGCAGCTTCTCCATCAGCACTTGCTGCTTCACCCTGCACTGTTACGTTGTGGAGGCAGCTTCTTTCCTTAAACCTCGTGAACTAACCTCTGCTGGCTTCAACCCTTTCTTCTATAGCTCCCTCACCTCTCTCAGCCTTCAAAGAATTAAAGAGTTAGGGCCTAGCTCTGGATAACCTTTGGCTTAAGGGAACGTTGTGGCTGGTTTGATCTTCTGTCCAGAGCACAAAAGCTTTCTCCATACCAGCAGTGAGGCTGTTTTGCTTTCTTATCATTCATGTGCCCACTGGAGTAGGACTTTTAATTTCCTTCAAGGACTTTTCCTTAGCACCCTTGCAACTTGGCTACCTGTTTGAAACAAGAGGCCTAGCTTTCGGCCTATCTCAGCTTTGCATATGCCTCCCTCACTAAGCTTAATCATTTCTAGCTTTTGTTCTAAAGCGAGAGACGTGCGACTCTTCCTTTCCCTTGAACGCTTAGAGGCCATTGTAGGGTTATTAATTGGCCTAATTTCAGTATTGTTGTGTCTCAGGGAATAGAGAGGCCCCAGAAGAGGGAGAGAGACAGGGCAACAGGCAGTTGGTGGAGCAGTCAGAACATACACAACATTTGTCCATTACATTCGCCGTCCTATATGGACGTGGTTTCTGGCACCCCAAACAATTACAATAGTAACATCCAAGATGACTGATCACAGATCACCATAACACGTATAATAATGATGATAAAGTCTGAAGTATTGTGAGTCGTACCAAAATGTGGCACAGACACACAAAGTGAGCAGACACTGTTGGAAAAATGGCCCCGATAGACTCGCTTAACGCAAGGTTGCCACAAACCTTCAATTTGTAAGAAACCAAATATCTGCAAAGTGCAATAAAGAGAAGCCCAGTAAAGCGAGCTGTGCCTGTCCTTGGAAAAGTTTCGAGGCATTTAACAGATGTGTTAAAACTTTTAGAAATATTACTAAGAAGCACTTGGAGCAAATAAAAACACAAGGCAATTTTTAACTTCTGGAAAAAACCCATAAAAGTTGTGTGAGAATGGAGACGTGTTCCCTGTGTGCTGCGCAGAACAGTCTGTACCCGTCTGCGAGAATAATGCAGACTCTGCCCATTGGGAGGGGAGGAGCAGGGAGGGGAGGAGCAGGAAGGGGAGAAGGGCTGGGGGGCACGGGGGTGACAGGAGGGAGCTGACTTCTCATTTCCTTGAACACAAAGTCAGTAAGATACTCCAAAATATTGATTAATCAAGAAACAGCAGGATGGCACAGTACATAGACATACAGAAATAATGTCAGAAAAAGATCTTCGGAAGTTGAAACGCCTTCCTCTAAGAGGTACGGAGCTTGGGCGCGGAGCCCAGCACATTTTAATGTAAGCCACTGAGAACTCTTTGATGTCACTATGTGGACGTACTTGGCTAAAAATAGAAACAATTTTATAGCAGAAAGGCGAGTAGAAGAATGTGTACACACAGCTCCCGGAGGCTTAAAAAAAGTGCAAGTTTTCTGGCAGGATTTTGTGTTGCCTTTTTTTTGTGAGCCTGGCCAGTGGAGTTTTGCATTTCTGCTGTCAGATCTGGGAGGACAGCCTTCCTGTTCCTTGGGGCCACAGCACTCCATCCATCCTTCTCTACGTGACAGGATGCTCACAGTGCTCACACCTTGCCCTGCTCACTCCTGAGGGGACTGACCGCTCTGCTCCCCCTGCAGGGGTGGAGTGGGCAGCTCAGAGGGCCCTGGAGCCCTTGTCAATCATGGGAAAGGGAAACGGTTCTCTCTTGGTCCTGATCTGGCTGCCACTCTCCCCAGAGGGACTGAATCCGTAACAGACAGTGGCCATTATAAAACCCGGCCCTGGGGTCACGGACCGTCATTCTCAGGATCTGGTGAGTCTCCTGGTCTCACCGCCCTACCCTGTCACCTCTGCATCTGCCTGTCTGCATGCCCACACCCTCACGCCCTCACGGTTCAGGCTCCCTGGACTGGCTCTCTGCAAGGCCTCCCTCTTGATATTCTCAGTTACCACACCCTCCACTGTCCTCCCCATGGAGGAGAGACAATGCGAGTTGGGGAGGGGCCTTTACAGGAATATTGGGCTCCACCCACGAAGCCAACTGCCCCCTCCCAAACTCGCCCTGGGAAGTAGGGTGACCAGTGACATACATGGTGGTCATTTGGGGAGAAAGAGCAAATGAAAAATGAACACTGGTTGACTGGAGTGGCAAAGCTGGAGACTCACACCCAGTAAGGGGGATGGGGAGGTCCAGAGCAGGTGCGGGGCTGACCAGGTGAGGGGTCCGGGGGGAATCCTGACACCTCTGCTGCCAGCAACGAGTGCGCTTCCTGGGAGGTCTGTGTTCCAGCTCCTCCAGAGTTTGGGGATTCTGGGTCCTGGGCACCTCTCCTCCTTCTCAGACATGAGAAGTTCTTCGTTCTCACCTGGTTGACTGCAGCGTGTGATGGGAAGGCAAAGGGAGTGGCAGAGCCTTAGAACAACATTAAAAGAAGTGACTTTCCAGCAAAGCAAACAGTTTCTTGAATGTCCTTTCAGATAACTTGCATGTAGACTGTGTCATAGCAAATGAAGTAAAACCCCAGACCTTAGGAACGTTCAGCGTTTCCAAATTACAGCCCATTTTAAAATATTAACTAAGTAAAACGTTTTTAAAGATCACAAGGAGACAAAGGAGGCTGGCTGCTCCAGCAGGTTGGGGGGGTGCACAGAGGGATGAGGCCCCAGAAAGGGAGCTGGCAGAGGGACAGGGGCTGCCTGCAGGCAGGTTAGAGTCCCAGGGGCTTCCGTGGCTGCCAGTGGTGTGGGCAGCTCTGTGTCCGCCTGCCTTCAGCCTTGGTGAGGTGAAGACATCTCTGGGCCAGCTCTGGTCAACTGTGTTCAGGCAGAGACCTCAGGAGGTGACCACACCAGTACCTGATCATGAGAAATCCAAGATCAGGGAATCACAACTGCAAAACCCTGAGGTTTTAGAAGCTTGATTTGGAAGGAAACAGAGTGAGCAGATTGAGCATGGGAAGATGGTGTGGCGTGTCCGTCCTGGAGGACAGACAGATTCAGAAGAATCCAAACAATCCCATAAAGTCCCCTTTTACTCACTCCACTGATGGGTGGGGATCTGTATTGTCAGAGTGCAGACGTGAGAGTCTAGCGAACCATGTGAACCAGGTCCAAAAGGGTGCTCACAGGACGTGGAGCCCACACTGGGGAAGAAGGAACCATGCACAAAGGGTGCTCGTAGAGCTGGAGCTCACACTGGGGAAGAAGGAACCATGCGCGAAGGGTGCTCATAGAACTGGAGCTCACACTGGGGAAGAAGAAACCATGCACGAAGGGTGCTCATAGAACTGGAGCTCACACTGGGGAAGAAGGAACCATGCGCGAAGGGTGCTCATAGCACATGGAGCTCACACTGGGGAAGAAGGAACCATGCGCGAAGGGTGCTCATAGCACATGGAGCTCACACTGGGGAAGAAGGAACCATGCGCGAAGGGTGCTCATAGCACATGGAGCTCACACTCGGGAAGAAGTGCGGAAGGTAGAAAATCTGGAGTCACCCATCAGCCCTCTCAAGCCGCTGTCCCGGGTGCCCACATGCGAGCTCAGGGGGAACTCTCGTATGTCTACGAAGGACCCAGTGGGGGAGGCTGTGGCCTCAGCTGCCTCTGCAGCTACCACTCCTGGGCAGAAGATGCACGGAGGTGGTCTGGGCTCCTGGGCAGGCTGAAGGAGAGCAAGGGCCCTCTGCATCTGTCTACCATACATGCATTCTGCCCTCTGCTTCCCAGACCTCAGGCCAGGGTCCACTTCTGGCCAGATCAACCCCCAAACCATACAAGGAAGGGGAGTCTGGGACACAAGTCTTCAGCTTGATCAAGCTGAGCGTAGAGCAGTGGAGTGAAGGGGCCTGGGCTGGCACCTACCCTCCCTTACGGACCGTTGCACAGTGAGCATTGCACAGAGCATTGCATAGTGTAAATTAGCATTGTAGCCTCCCCACGGTTGACCCTGGCCCCTGCACCACACAGCCTGTTGTTCCTGAATGTCCCATTGGGCCACTGCTCAAGAGAACAAGGCGAAAATGATGGATGCTCTCCTCCTGTGGGTCTCCACCAGTGGAGAGCGACTGAGCTGTGTAGATGCCTCTGGAGAGATCAACATTAAAGTGACCGGCACACTAAGGGTCACCAGACCACACTCAAGGTTCTGGGAACTGTGTTGTCCAAATGTAAATCCCAAAGAAAACCAGCTCCCCAGTGGCACCGGCCCCACCGGCTGGAATGAGTCCCAGCCTCATTCCCTCATGGGCAAGAGGCCCCAGGACACTGTGAGTATTTGTGTGTGAGGCTGGGCAGGGGGCCGGGGCCTTGGTGTTTACTGAAGACAGTCTGGGGAGAGAAGAAGAGGGGTCTGGTGGAAACTCCCGCCTTCAACCTCAAGGCGACTTGTTATACTGGTGAGGTCAACGGTGAGCTTTGACGACAAGCAAAGGCTCCGAGATTGTTGTCTACAAAAGCAGTTGATTCATTTACTCCAGGCCTCCACTGCCAGCAGGCCAGCCTGAGCGGAGGGGGCCGAGGGAGGAGGGCAGGTTAGCATGTAAGTCCCTGCTCAGCCTTCCCTCGATTTTCTGAAGCATGTCTGTGATTTCTGTGATGTGCCCTCCAAGGCACAGGATCTCTGAATTCGGTCACGGATTTGCAACATTTACTTGACTCGTGAGAATGTTAACTCATTTGCTGAAATAGTAAATAGTAGCTGCTTTTATCTTACCTTGGGGAAAAAAAAGGTGGGTGGAAGTATATGCCTGGCTGCCACCACCTCTGGGTGCAAGTGCTGCTTCCTAGAATGGAGAAAATTGGAGAAAAGGAGATGAGACCCAGGAAAAGGGCAGGGCCAGGCAGCCACGGTTGGTTGGTCGCACATGTGCAGCCGCAGAAACACCTGCCGTCTTTCCCTTCCTCCCCTGGAGCCTCTCTGGGGCTCATGCCCTCCTCGCTGCACAGCACAGGTGCAGTTGGTCCCCTGGAAGCCAGTTTTGCAGCCACTTCCTGTCCCTGGCAGTCATCCTGCTGGTCCCCTTTCTGCCTGTGTCTGTGGCGCGATTGCCCAGGAGGGGTGCTCAGGAGCCCTGGGCGCTGTTCATCCTTGGAAGTCATGAAACTCACATTCCGCCATTTGTCTCCACACCTACAGCTTCTCCTCTGCCTCTCGTGAATGAGCAGCTATCCCTGGACAGCTTCTTTTCCTGTTACTAGGGCCCTGACTTCGCTCTAATAACTCTTGGTGGAATTAGGTGCATATTATGGAGTCTTCTAGAGGGTTCGTGGAGTTAGGTCTGGCTGGGTAGCTCTGGAGGGCTGGGCATAGATTGGCACTGACCTATTACAATGGGTTGTTGACAGTTCACTCATTCATTCATTCATTTATTCAATTAATGTTTCTTGCTGGTCGAATATATATCAGGAATTTTCTTGGAGGAAAAGGCAACAAGCCATAGAAACTTAGTCCCCTCCCTCATAGAGTGTGAGGTCTATGGGGCAGCTAGTCGAGGTGAGACAAGCAGGTGTGACACCACGTGAGGAGTGTAGGACTGGACCCCTAGGATGCAGAGGCCGGGTGGGGCAGAGAGTGTCCCAGGAGGAGACGCGTGGACTGTGAGCCCAGGGAATAGAGGGAGGGGGTCTTTGCTGGGCTGAGGAAATGGCGAGGCCTGAGGTGAGGGCCGAGGAGTCCCATGTGGCCGGGCACTGAGGGTGAGGGTTGTCTTGGGGAGAAGGGGAGGGCAGCACAGAGGCCGTGAGGACGGGTCACTGACAGACTGTGAGGCTGCAGCTGAGGGCCCAGGGGACAATTAAAGTGACTGATGGCCCAGGAGCACGGGAAGAGTTTTGTCTACAAAGTCTGCCCCGATTTTTCTGTGAGCGAGCAATAGGCTCACCCACAGGACTACCTCGAGGGGCACAGACCACCCCGCTGGGGATGCGGGTGGTGCCTACAGGGCCTGAGCACAGGATAGCAGACTGCACACATGATGGCCCCCGGAACTGAGATGCGGGTTGCTTGAAGAAGGGAATGACACAGACTGTGATAAAAGGCAATTCTTGGAAGCTGGATATGCAAGAGCACATGCAATGTGATTCTGTTTATACAAAGTACGGAACGGGCAAGGCCAGTCCGGGCTGCTCGGAATCCCAAGGACCCTGATTCTGGCCTGGTGCCCGGAAGGGGCACGGGCTGGCGCTGTGAAGGTCGTGTCTTTATCCCGTGCCGGCATCACGCATGTGTTCAGTTTGTGAAAATTCATAAAGTCATGCTTTTCCATACACACACACACGACTTCAGTAAAAATGTTTTTCAGAAGGACAACACTGGGAGTTCCCTGGAAATGCCCACTTTGGGTTCTTTGAGGGTGTAGACGGGAGAACTGAGCCAATAGGGGTCTGTGGACACAACAGAGGCTAAGCCTGTGGGTGGGGGCCATGCTCAGCTGAGGCCCAGGCTGGAGGTGACCTGATCTAAGCTAGGGACGGGAGCCCCACGCCTGCTTCCTTCCCCCAGGGTCCCCGGGACACTGGTGGAGAAGCCCTTGCCCATGCAGGATCCAGGGTCACCGATTCACGCCTGTAGAAAGAAGTTCACACGGGGTTGTTGCTGAGTTCAAACAGGCCAGAGAGGTCACAGTCTTCCTGAAACCACGGATTCCTGGGCCAAGTCTCCTCCTTTTCTAACCCCCTAAGGCAGAGAGGTTTTCCGTGAAACCAGGAAGGGAAGGGTTCCAGCCAGAAACGGTCATGACTTCATCTAACTGCTACGTAAAAATAGTGTCTTCAGAAGGAAAACAGGCTAACACGGAACGGTTTGAGACTTCCCTAAGGAGCAGAGACTCAGAATCTTGGAGAACGAATCTCATTTTAAGGGGGACGAGCACACGCAGAGGCCGTACTTGACCTGCCAAAGCGGGGACTGTTTACCCGCCAAGTGTGTTCTCAGGAAGCGCGCAGAGATGCTCGCCCATCCGTGCTGGGCCAGCACGACCTCCAGGACGCCCGCACCCTGCGCATCTGCGCCAGCAACTGTGTGATCTGCTTGCCTTGGCCTCTTCCATCCCCCATCTCACAAATCCTTCCATTTTGTCCTCTGGGGCACAGCTCAGCTTCTCTCCTCTGAAACCAGGCTCCCCTAGGGTGCAGCTCCTCCCTCAGCCTCTCAGTGGAGGCTGACTATTCTCAGGACGGGGAAGGCCAGTGGGCTCCTTGCTCTCAGCGCTGCTTCTAGGTCATCATTCCTCCAGTCTCATTTCAGATTCACACCATTCACTTAACCTCCCCTTCCTCTCTTTGTTGCTGTCGTCTTCCACCTCAAGCTGTCCCGTCAAACTGAGAGACTGCCTACTGCTGAGGCCATAGCTTTGATGCTATAGTCATTTCTGCTCCCTGTCCCCGCAGTTGCTGCCTCGATTGTTCCCTCCTGACCGCACTCTCCCACATTCTGTTTGCATGTCCAGCTCTTCCCACCAGGGCCATCTTGGAGCCCCTGGGACGTCAGTGCACTGAGTCCACCATCTTCTCTTCACTTAACTCTCTTTTTTTCCACTTCCCTCTGCGTCCAGCTCAGAGTCCATGGTTTCTCTTTTTAGCAACACATTTGCCAATACCCTGAGTTCCCTTGACCCGCTGCCATTTTATCAAACCTGATGGGCAGAACCTCAATCCTGGATGAACCCAAATATTGACTTTCTCTAGTTGTGCAGCCAAGAAATGAAGGCAGTGGAGCAAACCGCACAAGGGAGCAGATTGATAGCACTGTAGACTGGTGATCAACAATGTCAAAGGACATCTTGATCCTACCCTCCATATATTCGACAACAGATCGTCCCAGAACAGACAAGGAACTTTCACATTTTGAAAAACAAAGGACAAAAATCCAATCATAAAACAGCCAAGACTTAAACTTCATCATTCACCGAGGAGGCTATCCAAATGGACAATAAACACACGAGCAGGTGCTCAACACCGCCATTTGTCAGGGAAAGACAAGGGACACCGTGATGGTTGCCAGCACGTGCTGCCAGCACGGCTGAAACAAAAGAGGCGACAGCACCAAGTGTGGGTGAGGATGTACGACGACTGGATCTCACACACGGGGCATGGAAATACTAGCTCTTCTTTGGGAACTCTTTGGCAAGTCTCCAGTAAAAGTAAACACCTGTGTATCCTGCCAGCCAGCAGGTGACCCCCAGGTGTATACACAAGGGAAAAGAGTGTATACGTTCACAAAAACTTGTTCGACAATTTCCACAGAAGCTTTATTCATTGTAACTAAGAACTGAAAACAACTCAAATATCCATCAACAGAAGAATGGATAAACCCATTCACTAAATGGAATATAACAAAAGTGAGAAGAAAAACAGAATAAACTGCTGATACATACAACAGCAGCATGAGTGAATCTCAATGAATACCTTAAGCAAAAGAGGCCAAACACAAAAAGCACAGATTGTATGATTCTATAACCTTCTGTGAAGGTTGAGAACAGACAAACTAATCTACAGAGAGAGCATTCAGAGTGATGGCTACTGCTGGCAGGGCGTGGGGTGAGTGTTGACTGGGTAGAGGCATGGAAAACCTTCTGGGGAGAGGAAATGTCCTACAGCTTGATCTGGGTGGTAGTTACGTGGGTGTATACAAGCGTCAAAATTCATGGAATTGTACTCTTAAGTTTTGTGTGTCTTATTCCATGTAAATTGTATCTCAATAAAAATAAATCCTGCCTAGCAATACCGTATTTCTGTGTTTACCTTCTGCCAGCAATGGGTGAAAGCCCCTGTTGCTCAGCAACCTCACCAGCATATCATATTTTCAGTTTTTGGGATTTTAGCCATTTTAATAGGTATGACAGCTGGCTTTCCCCAGAGCAACTGAGACAAGAGGTCAGGGCAGAAGTTGTAATGTCCTTTATGACCTAGACTCAGAAGTCACTCACACACCGCCACTTATGCGGTATTCCATTGGTCACACAGGTGAGCCCTGATTCATCCTGAGAGGGAACTACATACGTGAGTACGAAGGAGGGAAGGGTCATTAGGGGCCATCCAGAGGCTGGCCACCACATTCACACAGGTGAATTTTTTTTTCCACATCTGGTAAATGCACTGTGCCAAAATTAACTATTTGCTGTGAGCTTTCTCCCAATTGAATCCAAGCTCATAATGTGGGCATTCTGGACAGATGGCATCAATTGGCTGTCTACCCGGTGACGTGAGAACCAAGCTTCACCTGTGTGACCCGCTTCTTCAGGTCATACCACGTCTCAATTATGTTTTTCTGACAAACTAAATGCAGGTTTCTGGGACATAATTTTGCCCAGGTTACTGCACTGGGGGCTGGTAATTGACTGGCTTACTAAATCTGGTGGATGTGAGGTCAGGCCCTTGTCACATGTGTTACATGTGTCCCATAAGCTCTTGGTCTCTTTAACACGGGAGCCATATCACAGGTGTGTCACTGGGGAAATGCAAATTCTGAGATCTTCAAGGTTCCACATTAATTCCTGAAAGACAGCACATGTTGCACAAACAGGAATGCCATCCAGACATCCAGAAGCCACGGTGCTGATGCTGAGCAGAATGAGAGCTGCAGAGCGCTTTCATTTTTCTGGACTTTTAACTTACAAGGGCAAGATAATTTCATTTTGCTCTTTACTTCCTTCAGTCTTTGAATTCAAAGTTACCAAAAGATCTAATTTCTCCCTGGGACTCGAAAATGGGGGAAAGTTTCTTAAATTTGGGACATTTCTAGATTTTTACAAATTGTTTGGAGGCATTTTAATTTTCCCTTTAACCTCATCGAGGATGCTTGGTGAACTATGTTAAAGGATGGAGGTGGACATGATTGGTGTAAGGGAAATGGATCAAGGAATGAATGCTCCGTCTTGGGTACAGAGTGGTCTTGAAGTTAATTTAATTAATGTATCTTGAATCATTTCAGAGCTTTTTCAGGTCAAATTTTTCCTGTTTCTGCCATTTATTAAGGGCTTCCTGTCCATTTTGATGGCTGTTGGTCATCTTGTTTGAGTCAACTGTCTTGGGGTGGGATGCCCCCTGCCAGCCCTGCACTGCCTCCGTAAGTCAACTACTTCTTGGATTGAGAATCAGTGAGCCCTCTTGACTGCAGATACACATCCATTCTCCAAGTTAGATTTATGAGTGACACATGTGATGTTTTGGCCTCAAAATGCTGATTCCTCTGACTTATTTCTCAGATGGCTCACAACTTATGGTGGGAAATGTGGATGGCATTCATTGGGAGCCCCAACAAAGAGCCCAACAGCGTTCAGTCTCAGCTGGTGACCTCATACTCCCCTTTGCTGAGAACAATAGAAGCTACAAGACAGTAAACCCTTCGTCCTCTAAACATCCAGCACACATTGCTACCTACATCTTCACACAACCTGCCCTCCTGCGCTCGTGGTCCAACGAAGAGCTGCCCTGCTCCTATCTAGAGGTGACCACAGCCTCGTCCCCCGAATACCGAGGACTTTAGATCCCTTCTCTTTTCACCCTCTCAGCTGGATTCTTGCAGTAAAATGTGAAACAGGCTCAAGTTTCTCTTACAAAACAAAACATGAGCAAAACTATAACACTTGACAGCTATTGCCTGCCTCTCACTTAGCATTTACAGGAATTTCTCACAAGAGTAGTCTGTACCTGTATCTCCACTTTCCACCTCCCAATCACTTCTCAGCCTTTCTTCCTAGTCCTTTGGAACATGTCCTGCTCAGGTAAGTGACGAGCTCCTTGCTATTGCCTGGTCTTTCAGCAGCATTCTGCACAAATGAGCACAGCCTATTTCAGGACACCTGGTCTACCCTCAGCTCCAGTAACACCTGTTCCTAGTTTCTTCCTGCTCCTTGGCTGCCCCTTCATCCCCGTGCAGGCTCATCCTCCAGGTCCAACAATCAAACATGGGCAATCCCCAAGTCCTGTTCTTCTCACTCTGCATATTCTCCTTAGGTGGAGCATACTCTTAGTTGTTCCCCCAATTTCCTCATTCTTCTTTTTTGCTAGGGATCCAACTTGGTCCACCCCGTCATGTGACTTGGCAATGAAACTCAGTTCAGCCAAGCCAGTCATGAAATTTCCATCTCTTTGTGTGGGATCCGATTTTATCCCCTGAGAGGTGGACATGCTCTTCTGGGTGGCTTTGGGAGCTGTTTTTCATACACTTAGTAAGAGATGCCAGGAAGAGCTGACCTCTTCTTTTTTGGCTGTTAACATGAGATCTGAAGCCTGGACCACTCTGGCCATCCTGTCTCCTTCATATCCTGGAAACCGAGTCAAAATATTGAGAGCGCAGAGCAGAGATTAACCAACCCTATAGTGCTCCTTGTGATGTGAGGTAACAGACACTTTTACTGTCAACATCATTTTAAGTGGAGGTTTCGGTTGCTGGCAGATCTTTCTGCGCTTCTTGGCTTGAGTCACTTTGATTTACAAACTATACACACCTCAGACGCCTTCCTTGTTAGCTCCTTTTCCTTCACCCTCTTGGCCAATCCTTCATCCTAGTAAATACTGCTCTAATTCAGCTTCTTCTCTCCTTCTCACGGCCTGTTCTCCAGGATGCACCATCACAGCCTCTCCTCTGGCACTTTCTCTCCTCCTCCATCTAGGGTTTGCTAAGAAGGCTAGTCTCTTTCCCTAGATGGTAATCGCCATGATCGCCCACCCAGGCCTGTTTTCATCACCATTATATCTTCAGAATCTAGCACTGTGCTGTCACCCAGAAAGTACCATAAGGATCTGTTTGTCATCCTAGAGCTGCACCCTCCCGGAGTGTGTGCACCCCAGGGGAGAAGCCTCCCAGGAAGCTGATAACAGAGCGTGACCTAATTTCTCAAGGCTCTTCTTTTTTGCAGCTGAAAAGACTGATTTATTTATGTGTTAGTATCTCGTCCAATGACTCCCCCGTCGGGTACCTACTGGGTGTCAGGCACCCTGGGCATAAAGAGAGGGAAAACCCATAAACCCTGCCATCATGGGGGAACGGGATGAAAAGATTGAGTGAGGCCCAAACGGTGAGACACAAACAGGGACAGAGGAAGATCGGTGTCTCTCAGGCGGGAAGTGACGGAATGGTCATCCAGGACAGGAGAAGAGGAATTCTGTGCAAAGACATGGCAGTGTGCATCAAGGGCACAGACAGGCTAAGGGAAAGCGTCATTTCAAACAGCTTGGTCTTGACGCAGTGCACACAAAGGCGGTTAGAGCTCAGAACAAAAGAAGTCAGAGCGCAGCAGACCGTGGCAGCTTGATCTGTCCTGCAGGAAATGGAGAGCCCCAGGTCCAGCCTTCTGTTTTGGAAAGAAGAGGTGGGTGAGAGAGCAGCGTTATTGGCCCCGTGATGATGTGGGGGCTGGCCTCACTGGCTGTCCTGGAAGAGCTGCTTGTGTCTCTGGCAAGGCCAGCCTTGGCTGCTCCTTACTGTCACCATCCTGCCCCACCTTTGTCTTGGTTCATGGAATCACATTGGCCAACCAATTGGGAATAAGTGGGTCAGCTGTGTCCTCTCTGAGCAGACGTGTCTTAAGGGCGTCGCTAAGTAGCTTTGTCATCATTGCTCCACACAATCATCCACTCTACTATAAATAATTGAAGACATAATGCATAATATTTATTGATCCCAGTGGGAGGCACATTTCAAAGTCAACCTTCTTGGTGAGCCTGCCCTCAAATGGGGTGGGGATGGAAAGGTAAGGAATGTATACTAGCACAGATTCAAGGCAGAGGGGACCCTGGGGAGTGGGCAGGGTGCGCTGTCATGCCAGAATGTCCCTTATGTGGCTCTAAACCAGGAACAGCAAGCACAAGCTCAGGCCCACCTGCCGCCCCGCCTCACCCAAGGATGGACTCGCTCCCTGAACTCTCTGACGTCCACCAGGGCCTTGTAATCCTCAGCATAGCATCCTGGATAGCCACTGCCTATTGACCGGAGGTGACAGGCAAGATGAGACCTAAGTTTCACCCAGGCGTGTGCAGGCGCCTTCACGGATGGGGCCTTGTGTGTGTGGCATCATTGGTTACACATGTTGCTCTCTTTGCCTTTAATTAGCTGGTGAAATCAACTCTGTCTGAGGGGTTTCTCATGTGCAGGAGCTCTGGGAGGGCTCCACCTGGGGAGAGAGAAATGGTCACACGAGCCAGATACAGAAAGTGCTGGTTGCTGACCTCAGCACTGGCTCCTTTCCCTTCTCCTCCCTCCACTGCCCAAGACCCCGTGGGCCCTGCTTAGATCATCCGACACGGAGGGGCCATTGAGAGAACGGAGATGTGATGTGTCACCTGAGGATGGTTCTACATTTTTCTCACACAACTCCCCAGTGTCTTTCTTTTCCTCCTGCCTGTCAACCCCACAGGGGCACGACAATGGAACACCCACTTGTTGTTAAAAGCCATCACAGATGGCGAAAAACCTCAGTCACTCGCCATCAACTTGTGACTCCCTTGTTGTGCCAGCTTCTGTTATTCTGGGTGTGTTGGCAAGAATGTGCTCGTCTCATAGGGACACTTTTGTTGTTGTGGTACATTTCCTCTGATCAATCTTTCTGTCTCGAGATCTCTCATGCCTTTTTAAACATTCCTCGGTTTCTACGCCTCATAGAATTTGGAAGTTTAGAGAAACAGTGAGCACTTGTTTGTTCAGAAAGGGAAATGGAAGCCCAGAGAAGGAAAGTGACTTAGCTGAGGTCAAACAGCAGATCGGAGCCAACAAGGAACTCCAGCAGCCTCCTCGCAGCCTCGCCCGTCTCAACACCTTCCTTCTCCTCCTCAGCCTGCAGTGGCTGGAGAAGCCTTCCCCGTGCAGATTGCAGTCAGCCTGGAGTTCCGCAGCCAAAGTGATAACCAACAATGAAACTGCTTATTCCCCACAAAGTGTAGAACGTTCATGGAGAGCCTGATGCCTGCCCGACCCTGGGTGTGAGCACGGTGTGCCCTGTACCATAACCCATCCTAGCCCTGGGAAGGGCAACCTGCACTCAGAATGGACCCACGAGGACAGGGACAGGCCTATTTGGTCCTCCATTTGTGTAGATGCTGTGAGAGGTGTTAGCAGAAGCCTTCCTTGGCCTTCAGAGCAGGAAGACGGGGGCAGGGGACCTCAGCCCCTCCCTCTAGCATGGCCAGGCTGTGTCCTGTGTCTATAGGGGCTCCCACTCCACCACTCATGCTTCCAGCAAGAGTTAGTTGAGAGCCTACAAATGGTCAAGGGCAATGCTGTGCATTAGGGGACAAAATGACAAACACCCAGACACGGCCTCTGCCCTTTGGGATGTGTGCATTCATGTATCTGCTCAACATTTACTCCTGAACGTCTCCCAGACACCCCTGGCGCCACACGTCCAAATCTGGACTTCTTCTCAAAGTCTCCATGGCAGGAGGGAGCAGCTTCTATGAGAGACAAAATAAGGCCAATAGAGAGGGGAAAGAGAGTATGAGTGGACACAGGGCTTGCAAGGATGATGGAGAGGGATCTAGAGGTCAGACTATGAAGAGCCTTGTAGACCGTATTAAAGAACTTTGTTTTCTTCCATTCTAAAAGCAACTGAAGGTATTTCAGGCAATGGAGATGGAGGAATAGCATGATCAAATTTTCCTTTTGAAAAGAATAGTCTGGCTGTCATGGGAGGACAAATTGGACTAGAGCCAGATGTATATGGATGGACCAGTGCAGTAGACCGGGTGGGTGATGATGACCTGGGACTAGGTTGGTGGCCACAGAGGAAAAGATGAGTAAACAGACCCAAACAGTGAACTTCAACAGCTCGAGGGTAGACTCCACGTGGAGAGGCTCAAATAGGCAGTGGTAAAGAGGAGAAGCCACAGGTATCCATCTGGCTCACAGAGATGGCTGCTCCAGCATTTGCTTGAGACAGGGGACACTGGAGCAGAGCGGGACAGAGGACCATGGGTCAGCTCAGCTGTGTCTGTGTTGCACTTGCGGTACCTTTGGGACATTCGAGAGATGTTGAGCTGGTAACAGCAGGTGGGCCTGGAGATGGGAGGCAGGCGCAGAGCGGGCACTCTACTTTTGTGAGTGTTCTCCGCAGCGGCGATGGCGGGGCTGTTGATCTGGATGCAGGACAGCTTCAGCTGAAAAGCGGAGATGCCTAGGATGAAACGTTGAGGAACCACAGTATTTAGTGGCCAGGAAAGGAGATGGAGTGGCAAGAGAGGCAGAGAAGAAGCAGGCAGTGACGCAGGAAGAAAGTCAGGGGAACTGTGTTTTCAGAAGCCAAGGGGAGAGAGGGCTCCCTGAAGGGGCAGGGGTCCCAGGGCTGACGCTGCCGAGGTCAAGCAGGGTGAACGAGAGAAAACGTGTATCAGTTTTCCTGACAAGGATACCCTTGCGTGACCTTGCTGAGAGGGGTTTTGGTTCAGTAAAGGGGAACGGGACAGGGTAGGGAGGGGAAGAGCAGGGTTCGAGGGGTGAGGAAAGGGGCCCTTTACAGACCCATCTTCTGCGCCATTTGGCTTTGGAAAGGAGACAATATGGCAGGGATCAAATAGAAAGTTTTTTGTTCTCATTTGTTAGTTGCTTATTGGTTTAATGAGAGAAACAGAAGCATGTTTATAAGACAATTGGATGATGGGGCTGAAGATGGGAAGGTGAGTATATAGGGAATGAAGGGGAGAAGTGACAGTGGAAGATTCTGAAGGGGAGGAGCAACGGAGCGCACAGTGCAGATGGAGGAGTTGGACCAGGAGCAGGGGACGGGGGCTCCTCTGCTGTGAGAGGAGAGGATGGGGTGGGACGGGGCCACTCTCAGCGGGTCTGTGCATTTGGAGTTATGACTATGAGGGAGTTCTTTTCTGACGGCTTACCCTATTCCTGTAAACTACGACCAGAAGTCGCATTCGGAGGGCATGTAGGAGTGAGGGGGAGAAGGCGTGAGGAGAGGCTGAGAGTTTTACATTGTTACTGTGGAGAACGAGGACGCCAGGAAATCTGGAGGATGTGGTGGAATTGCAGAGTAGCTTTGAAGGCCCTTTGGAGGTGAGCGATCTTGAATTTTCTAGAAGCCATCAGATATGTGACAACAGGCATGGAAACAAACAGATAGGGTTCAGGCAAGATTGGACTTTACCAGACGTGTGTTTCAGAAAGATGCAAAGTGAAGAAGTTAGGTCATTGCCAAAAGTGCTGCTGAAATGGTGGCCCACCGAGCTTCATGAGAGACTGAGTCGAGAACGGCTAAGCAGAGGGATAGAGGAAGAGGGCCAAGAGCCCAAGAACGAGGTGAGACAGGAGGGGGGCGACTGTGGTTGGAGAAGGGTTGCTTGGGTCACTGGCTTTGGAGGTGCAGCACCAGGAGGAGTTCCTAGGGGCGGCTCTGCGAGTGAGTGGCTGCTGTGGAGAGGAAGGAAGGATCTTTGAGGATGAGCGCACAGAGGAACTGAGAGCTGGGTTGTTGGATGAAGGGTCCAGGCGGATGTTGAGTTTGTGCAGGTCAAGTTTGATGGTAGGAGAGAAAGGCTCTGAGGCAGGTTTCCTCATCTCCAGGGAGCGAGGCACAGCGATGAGAGGATGGCAGCCTGCTGCTGCAGGAAGAGGAGACGGTGGTGGAGATGAATGGGTGGGAACCCCAAGGCTGTACCAAAAGACTGAAAGCTAACTAAGCACCTGGAAGCAGGGGCAAAGCATCTGCTAGGACACCAGACCCTCTGGATCCGGGGGCAGGGGCAGGAGGGGAGCACCACAGCTCCATCGGGAGACGGGTGTAGGGGAAGTGGTGTCCCCAGGGAAGAGCTGACTTAAGAAGGGGAAGAGGAGAGAAAGCGCACAGAAGAAAGAAGTGCCTGAGGCTATGGGGTGGTCTGGGGGGATCAGGAAGGGAACCCCTGGGGTTTTGAGAAGGGCAGGCAATTTGGACTCCAAGCAAGGGCCTTTCTCTCCGCTCTCAAGCTCTGGAGCACTGTGACAAGCACATTCAGGAAACACAGGGTTTTGCCCAAACCTCCTCCTTGGTTCCAAGCCACGGCACATTTCTAGTGAAGTGGCACCAACAGAGCCCAGGGCTTTGCTCTCTGACCTAATTGTCCTCAAAACAAGTGAGTGGACCTAGCCGACCTGAGCACGTGCTGGAACAAAATGTTTCTGCTTTGCTCACAATGCGGGTCATTGCCCACTAATGTCGTGCTTGTGCCGGCTCACAGGCAACTTCCTCTCACCGAACTCACAGTACTTGTTGCCTTTTTTTTTTTTACTGCCAAAATATAAAAAGACTTTGGTGCTCATAGAATCTTCTTGTCTGAGAGAAGCTCGCCTCCTGATTGCTGACTAGTGGCCAAGTGTGGAGAAACGTTTCAAAAAGGGGTGTCATGAGAGGGAGAGATGACTGGAACTTTTCCTGTAAAACCTGATATGAATGAGTCACGTTCTTACTCGGCACAGTGAGCTGACGGGCTCGGGTGGGCATTGCTACCTACGGGATCTTCTCCACGGATGGAGGAGCCTGTTGTTAGATGCACTGGGGTTGGTAATAGAGATTTTGAGCTCCTTCTCCAATCTCAGAACTCCCCCTTACACACAGAAATGCAGAATTCATTGTTCCCAGGGAGAGCCTGATGAGTGGGAACCTTGAGAATTCCAAGAGAATGCAATCATTCTTCCGCCTCTCCCAGCTGCCCAGGGCCTTCTCCTCGTGGATCTTGGCCCCGCCAGGCAGCACGCCCACAGCCCCACGCCCTCTGGGGAAGGCTCCTTCACCCCTCTTTGCTCTGCATTAGCTGCTGCATCCTACCACCCCCACCCATCTCCCCGCCACCGGGTTGTCTCAACTCTAAACTCAGATGCCTACTGATCTCTTGCTCCAGGGACTGCACGTCAGCGGGAAGCCCTGATTCCCTGGACATACAAGAAACAGGCAGCGTTTGAAGGGAAGGAGGGAGAGGGAGAGGCAGAGTGGCGTGGACACAAGGTCGACCACTGGGGCACAATCCCATGAGCTGTCTTGGGAATGTCATGTTCCAAACCCCAGATTCAAGGTCACCACGCTGTGACTCATCATAGTCGGGATTGTCGGACCCACGAACCTGAACCCTGACTTCTCCAGCTCACATGTCATGGAGCCGTTGCCAGCCCGGATCTCCTAGGTCCACAGGCCACTCTGGGAATACTCTGCCCCAGCTGCCCTTTGGGTCATGATGCCCTGTGGACCCACTGGACAGTGCGACCTTCAGTCTTCTTAGGCACCAGTCACATTGGAATCCAGCTGGAGGGTTATGCTTCCCCTCCTCCATTTCTTGATGAAATAACCGTGGACCATCTCTGATCACATCCAGCAGGGAGCCATGTGCCTTGAGAGTTGGCAGCTGCCCAGTAAGGCACACAGACAGTTGTAGGAGGCAAGAGACCTATCGGGTTCAGGGGAAATGTGCATTAACGGGAGCTGTCAGACGACGACCCCGCTTTCAAAGTCTGCTTCACCCCAAAGGACCGGTTACAAGCAGTAGAAATAGCTTTGTAAATGGGCTTTTCCTTTGATGTCCCTTCCTTTCCTGTCCTTTATGAAGACGGTCAAGGACGCTGGAGACTGGAGCTGCTTCCCCTCCCGGCGGGCGTGCTTCACCCTGTCAATGCAGGCACTCGGAGAGGGTCTCCGAGGAGCATCACTCGTTTTTCTGAAATCCGGAGCTGGGAAACGGGGGCGGTTCATGTCCAGCACTGAAGCTGAGAGGAGCTGCCAGCCTGCTCCAGAGGGACCAGCCGCCGTGGGCACCCTGCTACCAGGAGAGCCATGTGCTGGGAACACCGGAGCCCTGGAGGCTGGGCCTTGCTGCCCAAGGTCTGGGTGGGCGGAGCGAGCACCCAGCCTGGCTCGTGCGCAGTCCACGCGTGCAGTCCCATGCTGGCTCATGTTTCTGTGGTGCTCTGTCCCTCCCACGTTTACCCCGTCACCACACTGGTCCTCAGAGGAATGGACTCTGGCACGGTACACACAGATGTCTTAGCCCACCCAATTCACAGCATTTTTCCCTCTCAATCCATGTTTCTTCCTTTGTTTAACTTTGGAGTGACTGAGATACTAGAAGATGTCTCCATGCCATGCTGGGGACGAAACAGAACATGGGGCGGGTCCCTAAGTTGTACGGGACATTGCCTTGTTCCGTTCCCTTAATTCTTGCCTCCTGGGCTGGCACTATGGTGACATGGTCCTGTTGGACACTGATGCCTGAAGCCATGTGTGTGCTGGGAATAGGAGCTGAAGAAGCAGGCATTCGCCCTGTCCCCAGATGTCAGCAACTGCACACCACACCGCTGCTGTCTTCTGAACCTGTGCTCATTCTAACCATGAGAGGGGCACTCCAGCGTGAATCTGCCATCTGCCCGCCGAGCAACGGTCCTCAGCCAACCCACTCTCCCTGCAGAGGGAGCTTCACTCCTGAGTCTCTGGTCGTGGCTTGTTGTAGAAAGGACAATGCGTCCATGGAACTAAGTTTTCATCAGCCAAAAACTGAAACGACCTTGGGTTTCATACTTGGAAAAAGTCAAGAGCTCTGATGAATAGAAGAAACGGGGAGTGAGCATAATTCATCACAGAATAGGCACGGACACAATGATCCCTCCAGGATCTCAGGAAAGCAGCCGGCCTGGAATCCGAGGGCAGAGGAGGGCAGCGGAGGGGAGGGGAGCCAGGACCCGCCCGCTCCTCCTGGGAGGAAGGTCCTGGGAGCCGGGGCCAGCCAGCCGTTCTCCCATGTCCCTCTTAACGTCCGCCACAAAGGCTGCCCTGTGAGGTGGTGAGAGGAGCTCGGGCACGACGGACAGCGGTGGGCGGCTCTGTCTCTTCTGGGGTGACCTGTCTGCTAGGAGAAGGCACACTGGAAGAACGCATTTGGGGGCCTGCGTGATCCTAACACTGAATATTGATCGGTAATGCCTGAGAAGACTGCCAAGTCCGCGACAGATGTTCTGGAATGGTGGGAGCTTTGCTGAGGCCTGCATGTTGGCGGGAGACGCCCGCTCCTCTCCTGATGGAAGTTTGTCGTTCGTGCAAAGAAGTTTAGGCAGGTCAGTGAGGGCAGGGCCCGGCCTCTCCTCGCTGGTTCTTTATGAGTTCGATGCACAGAGGCTGGAGGATGATGCGGCCCCTGCCTCCGAGAAGGCTCCGTGGTGAAGCGCCTCCCCAACCCAGGCCTCTGTTCCTCCCTCCATCTGCTCTTGCTGCAAGGGGACAGCCATCGAGTGGCTTCTTCTCCTGAACGAGCTGGAGGAGGAGGGAGCAGTCGTCAGCAGCCTGCCTTTGCTTCCGCTTGCGCTCTGGGGAAGGCGGTCAAGGGGGGTTCAAAATTGTGAGCATGGGTCCGCCTGGTGTCAATTCTTGTCACCTCAGTGGTTCCTATCCTCCTGGTGCAGGGTGTCTGTTCCCTGCTGCGGGTTGAGAACTAAACGTGTTAGATGTGGGCCAGAAAATTCATGAAGAACCTCTTGTTCTCAGTTGGTGTTTTCTTCCAGATTAGAGGATCTTGAAGTTTGTTGCATGTTTTTATCTTTCTCTCTGCCCTTCTCTCTGCTTTTCTCCATCCTTTTCTGAAGAAAGTTTGAATAAACGGCACCTTGAGCTGCTTCTCCCTAAGTTGGGGATTATAATAACATTTTTCATGATGCCGTTGACTCATAAAGTTGAGAGTTGCATTGAACCCCACAGATCAAAGCCACGCAGGTTGGAAATAGCCATTTTCCTTATGCTCGCTCTCTCTGTCTCTGGTCTCTCTAACGAGTTGCTGTTCATAGAGCCAGGTTTGGAGGTTGGGTTAGATTTGAGATCAGCTTCATTTTTATGTTTCCTAGCAATGAATTCTACTTTAGAAATGAAGGATGGGTACTGGGACCACAAATTTCAGTGTACGATAGTCTTCTCCTGGCAGAGGAGCTGCTGGGTCCTATTTCTAACAAGTCAACACGATGTCTCCATTTTACACCCTTCCCACCCACGCTCTAGAAAGCAGTCCTGATATAACGAGAGATGTTCCTGTGCTTCTCTCTCCTCTCTCCCTGTTCAAGTCCTCTCTCGTTCTCACAGACACAGTCAAGACTTTCCCGTAACCCGAAGCTCTAGGAACGTCCCGGACGCAGCAGTTTCTGTGATCCTCCTCGTGGTCAGAATCCTCCAGCCCTTTGCTACCAGAACGGATCAAGCACGAGCTCAGCAGTGTCGTGCTTTGCTCATCCCTCTAGTTGCCTGGAGCCAACTCCTTGATGGTCTGCATCCAGTTTCCCACTTCTGCTTCCTGCGACGGGCAGCCTGTAGGATGGCCCAATAGTCCTCGCCTCCTGGCGCCCCCTCTCCTGTGTAATCCCCTCCCCTTGTGTGGGCAGGACCTGAAGCTGCTTCTAACCAATAGAACATGGCACAGTGGTGGGATGTCCCTTCCGAGATTAGGTTATGACATGATAGTGACTTTCATCTTACGCTCTCGCTCTCTCTCGCTCAGTCTTCACGGCTTGCTTGCTGTACTGAAGCAAAATGCCCTGTTGTGAGCTGCCCTGTGGAGCAGCCCATGTGGCAAGGAGCTGACATTCTTGTCACCAGCCAGAAAGACCCTGAGGACTTATCAGTAGCCATATGAGTGATCTCGGAAGTTGACCCTCCCCAAGCCAAGCCTTGAGCTGACTGCAACCCTGGCCGATACCTGGATTTCAGCCTGCGAGAGACCCTGAGTCAGAAACACCCAGCAAAGCCATGCCTGCCTCCTGACCCACAGACATCAGGACATAATAAGTGGTTGCTGCTTGAAATCACTGAATTCTGGAGGAAGATTATATGCAGCGTAACTAACATGACCGCTTACGGAACTTTTTGTCCAGCTTTCTTGTACAGCACAATAAAATTGATCATGGGGGGTGTCGTCTAAAATAAACACATTTAATGCTACCCCCAGAGACTTCAATTGTTGAGTCTGGAAGAGGACCCTGAAAAGTCCCTTTTTTAACAAGCCTCCTGGACCTACTGATGGTGACTCAAGGAGCAACCGTTGAGAAAAGCTGCCCAAGCGCCTTCTGGGACCACTATAACTGCAGTTTTGTCATTGTCACAGAGTGCCAAGGTAGACATCAGCTTCCTTTATGGTCATTCAATATTCCCTATGGAGAAATGTCTAAATGAAAGCGCCACGCCACTTGTCACATGTGTTCTCCGAAGGAGGCTGCTACACCATCTCCCGCCCCACAGCCTCTTCTGCGAGGTGGACTTGACAGCCCTCCCTCCAGAGGTCGATTCTAATATCCACCCTTGGATCTAGGCTGGCCTTGTGACTCATTTGTGACCAGTAGAACGTGGTGGAAGTGATGTGTGTGACTTCCATGACCAGGCCAGTCAAGCCCTGCCTTCTGCCTGGTTCTTGGGGATCCTAGCACTGAGGGAAGCCAGCCTCTGTACAGGCAGTTTATTATCCCAAGACCCCCACTCCAGAGGGGCCGTGAGCACACGCTTTAGTCGACAGCCCCCACTCTACTGTCACCAAACAGCCAGGGTCACCTGCCAGCCATGTGAGTGAGCCATTGTCAACGGCCAGTCCCTCAAGCTTTCAGGTGGCATGTGACTCTGACCCTAGAAGAGGCCCTCTCTCCCCAAAGCCCTGACTTACAAATCATGAGCACAGCAAAATGGAGGTTGTAAGCAACAGAGTTTGGGGTACTTCATAACACAGCTACAGTTGAACACTACTTAAGCTGGAAATGCAGATGAAAAGGCACGTTCTCCACCCTGCGTTTAATGAGTAAAACCATGGAAAGAAAGAATTATGATCAAATCATCAAATGATGGTGACTCTCTGGAAATCACGTACAAAGATCTGAGGACTAAAGGGGAATGAGCCTGGAAGAGAAAGGCTGTACTTAGCACAGGATGCTGAGGTCTCAAGAAAGAGTGGAGCTTGCCACCCGTGCAAGTCGTGGGTGGCACACCCACTAGCAGCAACAAGCCCTAAGAATTACACTCGATTCAGTGGGAGGAGAGAGTTCAAGGGCGAGGTGAGGGCTGATGAAAGTGGCGAGGTCTGCCACAGGCAAGGCGGCTGCCACATGGGAACTTATTATACCAGGCCAAAGAATGCTGATTTTATCCTGGTCCCACGGGGTGAGCCACTGGGGATTTTGGAACATGCTTATCTGGGTGGTATAAACATCCATTTGTTGGTGAAAAAAAAAGCAATAACTCTTTGCCAATCAACTGAGTGGAAAAAGAATTGAATTGCAACTCCAGCAACTTCTATTTAAGTCCTTGTGACTCACCCTACGATCTCGCAGAGATGACTTAAGGCTGGGGCCCTCCCTGTAAACACCTGTCACTTTGCAGAGATGCTGAGAGGCTAATGAGATCACACGTATGGAATGCATGTGAGCTGCTGGGAGAAAGAAACCAGATACATCTGAGACATTATTATCATCACCCGGCCGTCTGGACGTCAGCTTTCTAGCAAACTCAAGTATTCAGAAGCCAGAAACTTCAAAATAAAGGAAAAAGAAAGAAAGGTGTTTGGCTCCAGAGAAAGCAGGAAGTAGATACGGAAATGACTGAAGAGTTGGAGGTAACACAAAACAGGATGCGCCTGGTCGTGAAGGAAATCCCTGCACTCCTTGGAGGGAATGACAATAAAAACCAGCCACTATGCACAGAAGCGGGGGATGCCGCAGGGAGGGATGCGCAGGAAGGAAGGGAAGAGAGCAGACTGGTGGGAAGGGGCAGAGATCAGAGATCAGAGATCAGAGGCACCGGCAGGCCGTTTGAGAGCAGAGAGCCATTGAGCCGGCCGCAGATCAATGAAGTCCAGGAGGAGGGTCTGGAATGGTGGGGTGGCAGCCGGCCACTCCCGGGCTCAGCAGCAGGACTATTTGCAGACTGTCCTGCAGATCGGGGGGCAGGATTTCCTCTTTGACAGTGTGGACGCAGCAGACGTTTCTAAGCAGGGGAGTGAAAACCCAGACGTTCTAGGAGGAGCCCACGGTGCGACTGCGTGTCGACACACTTCAGTGTGCATGTGTGAGGAGGAGCCAAGGGACAAGACAGGAGCAGGTAGAACAGGCCAGGTGAGACAAATGGGCGACTAAAGAAGACAGCGGCTACGCAGAGGGCCCTAGAGATGCTCCTGTCTTACCATGGTTTCCCGCCTGATAGATTTACAATTTCCACGTGTCTGCATCCCTGAGAGCTCCTGAACCAGGTAACCTCTTTGTAAAACAAACACCCACTAAGGAATCCCAAGATTTCCTTGTGCTCCCCTGCCCTGGATCTGGAGTAAGAAAGGGGAAAGGGGCACAAACCCAGTGCTGGGACCCTCCTTTAGAATAGACCTCTGCACCCATCGTAGCCGAAAATCCTTGGCTGCCCGTGACAGTTATGATTGCAGACTCACGTGGACCCTTGCTGTAGTATCCCACCTGTGGTCTAGACTCCAGAAGACTCTCTTGATCTTTGGAAAATGCTTCTCACATCATGTCCTCTCTACCTGTCTGGAGTGAGAGGACAGGCAGCCTTCTGTGCTTGGTCCCCGATGACCTACATGCTCCTCCTCCACCCACCCTGGGATGCATTCCCCTCCCCCAGCACAGCACTTCCCAAGCTCCCCCAGCCTCACCCCACACGATTACGTCAGGATCCCTGGGGGGCCTGGGCATGGCTTTGTTTTCACTCCCCCCGGGGGATCAGAGAGAATCACTTCTCTGCTGCCCGAGCTCACCACCAGGG
This sequence comes from Equus caballus, assembly GCF_041296265.1. Taxonomy (NCBI): domain Eukaryota; kingdom Metazoa; phylum Chordata; class Mammalia; order Perissodactyla; family Equidae; genus Equus; species Equus caballus. The sequence continues at coordinate 65,711,491 of NC_091706.1, read as the reverse complement.
CCCTGCGGTTTGGCAGGAACTGCCAGCTGCAGTGCTCCCACCTCCAACCTGAGGCCTCACCACCCCCCCCCCCACCAACACTACAGGCTGTTATGGAAGGATATTCTGCCTGTTCCTGGCACTCGTCTTCTTTGCAACTTTACATTTCTTTGCATAAATTCCTTGATGAATTGATGCTTCCCCCAACGGATGATGAGCCCAAGGAGGACCCAAACTGGATGGGCTTTGATCAGTATTGTGTCCTTGGCACCTGTCACGTGCCCAGCACATAATAGGTGGCCCATAAATATTGGAAAAACTGACGAATGAAGAAATGCCTCATTTTCTATAAGAACTTCTCTTCTCCCAAAAACTTCCCCACACTGTTTCCCTTTGGGTCCATGCCATCGCGCTGGAGGAAGGTTGTAGACGCAGGAGTTGGTGCTGACTGTCCTCATCTACTAGTTGCCAAGGGCCACGGGGACAGAGACAAAGAAGGCTGTGAGGGGACGGGGTCTCCTCCCCTGACGTTCCCTTTGGTGAAGTGATTGGTTCCCTTTGGTGTCTGGAGCCCCATGTTCTTCGCTGGTGGTGAGAGGGGCCCTGCAGCTCTCTGGTCTCATGCTCCTCCACTGTGGGGGAGCTGGGGCCTGACCTCGAGGGGTGCCCAGGGGTGGTGTGCAAAGCTTCACGTCTCCCTGGGCTCAAATGGCCGCTTGACCTTCCCAGGCACCTGGGTGAGTCAGACCCCTCTGGGGGTAGGTCTTAATTTGTCCCACCCTCACGTTTGCCCTGGAGGCAACTGCATAGGGCCTGTTGCGTCTCCTGGAGCCTGGCACGTGACCTGCGGGGAGTGTGACGTTTGCAGACTCAGCAAAAGGTGTTCAAGTTTTTAATGTTATTTTCTATTGACCTTAATATAATATTTGCCTTCTGACGTCAATCGAGACTCATTTTTCACAACACATTTTGTTACCTGGATATGGGTCTTCTGAACACAAAAAGATTGAATTGTTGCAAATGTGTTTGATTTATTACATTTTCTAAAACCATGATGGGTAAAATGATTCTCCCTCTGATTTCAGTTCCTGATTCTGAATAAATCAAGTTTTTTCAAAATAACCTTAAACCGTTGGCGAGCTGGAACCTTTGAGTGGCCCTGAGCCCGTGGTGGGGGCGAGCGCCCTCTTTCCCAAGTCCTGCGCAGGAGCAGCCACGTTTTGGCCATTTCTCCTGCTTCCTGAGTGGAAACCTCACCCCCTCTGCCAGGAGCCCCTCCTTGGCTCCCCCTCAGGTCTGGTGTCCATGCACCGCTGTCCACGAGCTGTCACTTTGCCCCGGGGCCTGGGCGCGCCAGGAGCGGGAAGGCAGCGCGCGCCCGCTCCATTCAGGACAGCAGAGAGCTGGAAGGCCACCGTGCAGAGGCGGCCAAGGCAGCCCAACCCTGGGCCGGGAGCGAGGAAGAGCAGGCAGAGGCCAGGCAGAGCCCGAGGGGAGCGGGGGACGGGGGCCAGGCCCGGGGCGCCCAGCAGGCTGCCCTAGAACTCGGGCTTCTATCCCGCAGGCCAGGAGCTTCTGACGGTTGTCTTTAAACTAAAGAAACTTTGTTTGAGATGAACACACACGGGGGTGCCCAACGCGTGAGACAGAGGCCAGCCGCTTAGCTGGAAAGAAGGCAGGGTCTGAGCCTTTGACTGCCCCGCTCACCCTCTCCCAGGCTGGGGGTCTCCCGCTTGACACCCCCAAGAGCGTGTCCTCCCACGTCGGTGGCATGTCTGATTCCAGCTGGAACAGACGCTTCTCACCTGCCCAGTTCGTCTGCCCGGTCCTGCCTGCTCCCCTGGGCCTCATTCTGCAGCGTGCGCACCAGCGGAGACTGAGGCCGCTGACTGGTCCCCTTGTCCCCCCTCCTTCCTGTCAGGCGCGGAGCGGTGCTGCCGGCCGTGGCGCCCCAGGGAGAACACAGCTAGGTAACGGGGCAGTAACCAGCCAGCCGGCGCACAGTCAGCCTGCGCCTGGGGGCCCGGCGGCGAGCACGCGCACGTGCGTTCCCCAAGCCCGCGGGCGCACAGCGTGCAGAACCTTCCGGAGGAGCTGGCGCCTGCGTGCAGGTGAGACAGCAGGAGGCCACTCCCAAGCCCATGTGTTCCAGCTTTCTTCTTCCTCTTCCTGAGGACACGGGTCAAGCTGTCTCCTCGAGGACCCCCGCCTTTACTGGGTCACTTCCTCGGACGGGCACCCCAGGGACAGAGCCTATTTTGTGACTTTGAAAAGGTAGACCAGTGCTGGGAGGTCCGTGTGATAGGGTAGATGACATTTCACACGTGGAAAATCAGGCCCTGAAAGCTAAAACGTTGCATTTTTGTCCTAAGAGAGAGCTGGTAGCAGAGGTGGGTGTGGGGCCAGACTCCCCGAGAGTAAATGTGTCCTTGTTTCCTGCAAAAACAAGAGACACTAAGAGAAGAGATTCTGTCCGCCTCCGTTATAAAGTTCAGATGTGCATGCAAAACCCTGCACAGTGGGTGGTGTAAGGTTGGACCCCACAAAGGACAGAACTGAAGGAGCTTGTTGTAAATGGCTGCAGAATGATTATAGAGTTTGGTACCAGGAGATGCAAACAAACCAGCCCAGGGCGTCAGCACCCAGGAAGTCTGGGGACTGCCGAAGGTTTGCTGGGGAGGCTGTGTGGATGCTGGTGCTGGAGCCTTGGAACAACAGGAGGCCGCCCCTCACATGGGAGGGGCTGACGAGGAGATGGAGCAAGGGACCCTTGTTGCTCCAGCTCAAACCTAGCTCTGATGCTCCTTGGCACAGCTCTTCCATTGTGCTCTGGAGAAAACGATGTCTGCACACCACTCACCCAGCCCTGTGCTAAGTTGTTGGTTGTATGATGAGTTCTGCTGCTTGAGTGTTCTTTCCGAAGGTTTCCTGGCACCATGCAACAGCCGACAGAAGTTGGAAAGTGATGCTAATAGATCTGCCCACCGGGTTCAAGAGCCTCTCCACCAAAAAAAGGGCACGACTTTTCCCTCTTGCTCTATGAGCTCTGAATTTCATCCAACGCTATTTCGAACATTTGAGCAGGAAAGAGGGAGTGAAGGTCATGGGGCTGGGAGGGTGATCAAGGGTGAACTTTCCCGACCTGATCCCTTGGCTGCTGTTCCCAGGATCCTGCATCAGATTGTCAAAGGGCAGAGGCATTGGGTACACACACGGGAACAGAACTGTCTGTGTTCCGTGCGATCTCTTCTCTCTGCGCGTCACAAAGCACTTTTATGATAATTCAAAACACTTTTCCAAAGAGAGTTTAATGCGAGGCAGATTTCTTTGTGTAGCAAAGACAGGAAGGATGCTGCTTGACAGTCATTCTTGACTCCGAGGATCACAGAGGAATTGGGGCACATGAATAATTCCAGTTCTCGGTGTGCGGGAGCGGCCCGCCAGGCAGGGCCTACCGGTGATGCTTCTGTGAACCCGTGCTCTCGGGCCCGACAGATTCTGACTCACTATGTTCAAGTACTTTCTTCTTCTGTTAATGGATGTGAAGTTAAAGGAAAAAAAGTAAAAACTAAACCTCAAAGAAAGCGTTCTTAAAGAAATGCCACCTTGAATAAAATTGCCGTCGTTGAAATAATGGGTGGGAGGAGCAGGAGTTCATTCAGCTCTCCGGTACCCGAGTGGCAGCAGGATGGAGGGCAGCCTTCTCAAAACAACACCCAGGCCAGCCCAGCACACCTGTCTCTTTAGGGACGGGAGCAGTCTCAGGCTGGGGTCCTGTAGTGTTGGCAGAGCAGCAACTGGGGGCGTAGGGGCTGTAACTAGATTGTTGTTTCCACTGAGAGCTGTAAACATTTTAGATCAGGGCATTCTGACTTTGATATGCCCTTGACTCCTCTATGTATCTTGTTAAAATGCAGAGTCTCATTCCCCAGGCCTGAAATTCTGCATTTCTAACAAGCTTCCTGGGTCCACGGACTCTAACTCTTATAATCTTCATAACAGAACTACGGATTAAATAGTTACCCCCTTTATTTTTCAGAGAAGGAAACTGAGGCACAGAGACTTGAAGGCATTTTTCTCATGGTTTTGTAGGTCACAGGGCTGGATTCAAGCCCAGGTGGTCTCCCAGTGGGGGCTGACTCTCTACTCCCACGTGGTGTGCACGAGCCAGACCAAGCTGGTGCGAGGCGGGACAGTCGGCATTCTGTGCCCAGCCCGCCACACCCTCAGGTGTCAGCAGCATCCCACCGGGGGGTGAGCTTACATGCTCACTTGCTCCCCATGTCCTCAGGAAAGGTGTCAGCGGGGCGAGGAGAGAGCTGCAGTTCCTTCCGCCCCACATGCGTGCGAGGAGACCGTCCAGAGGGAGCTGCACACATTAGATCATGACCTCCCCACAGGGATGCTTGTGGAGAGAAGAAGCCAGAGAGATCCAGAGGCTCCTGAGACCCAAAGGTCCAGGGTCCAGGTTTTTTAATTTCAAGTTAGTGGAAACAAGTCTTTATTAAGTAACTTTTAATATTAGAAAAATGTCTCTTACACTTCTCTTTACAGCCTGTGTAGAATGTCAGTGCTTTGGCCATTTTAAGTAAAAGGCCTTTCATTGTCATATATATGGTTTTAAAGTTTACTCAAATTGAATTTATAGTGCCGATGACTCCCCTACATGTACATAATGAACAAGTGTGGCAAAACTGACACTACCCTAAACTGTATTGATAATTTATAATTCTTCTTTGGTGGTTTTTGGAAACAGTACATGAACCTAACGTGTGTCCATTCCTTGGCTTACTAGCTGCAGCGTACAATGCAACAAAACGCAAAATACATGCTTGGTGAACATTTGTCCCTGTCTACCAGATGGCAGTTCAGGAGAAGGTTTCAACGCTGACATTTAAGTGTTCTACAAGCAATTAGCACTACATCATAGGGGCCAACCGGGTGCACAGCGGTTAAGTTCACACGTTCCACTTCGGCGGCCCAGGGTTCACCAGTTTGGATCCCAGGTGCGGATCTGTGCACCGCTCATCAAGCCATGCTGTGGCAGGCGTCCCACATATAAAGTGGAGGAAGATGGGCACGGATGTTAGCTCAGGGCCAGTCTTACTCAGCAAAAAGAGGGGGATTGATGGTGGATGTTAGCTGAGGGTTAATCTTCCTCAAAAAAAAAAAAGAGCACTAAACCATAAAATGCCATCAAGGCGACTTTGTTATATTGAAAAAATCAAAATAAAACTGTCATTTGTAAACTTTTATAGGAGATGTAACTCTTCAAGTAGAAATAAAAAATAAAACTTGTCTATTTACTATCCCATACACATATGATTTCAGTTTTTGTTGTATTGAGGAAAAAAGCTCTTTTGTGTTGGGAAAACACAACTGGAAATTGCTTGTCATCCAAGAACAAGGACAACCAAAACTTGAAAGATAAATGACAGTCAACAGACATGACAGTGGGATGAAGCAGCTGTTGGAATCATCTAACAAGGGTTTTAAAGCGGCCGCTATGAAACGGCTTCAACAAGCTACTGTGAATCCTCTTGAAATAAATTAAAAAACTTTGTCAGCAAAGAAATAGATGATATAAAAACAAATCATAGGAAAACCATAGAACTATATTATAATCATAAAAATAAACCCAAACCAAAAAAAACCTGCCACCAAACCCCAACAAGCTCCCTGGAATGGTTCTATAGAAGAAGGGAGATGACAGGAGAGCCTGAGTACAGAGTCACAGAGTTTACCAAAGCTGAACAACAGGGAGACAATAGACTGAGAGAAACAAAGACAGCACTACCTCAGGGCCTGTGGGACGACAGCGCAGGAGCTGTGTATCGTCGGAGCCGGAAGGAGGAGAGAGAGTGAGACGGAAAAGTATTTGAAGGGATAATGGCTGAAAGCTTTCCAAATACAGCAAATAGGATGAACCCAAGGAAGTTCATTCCGGGACACTGCTTGATTAAACACACATGATGTCACATCCCAGAGCGTGCTCCAGTGGGCTCTGCCACAGAGCACCCACGCATGCCGTGTAACCAAGAGGGACGTGCCACCGCCCACAGACACAGCCTCCCCAGGATTCCTAGTGAGTCCTTCCTGCTGTTCAGAAAACATCCTGCCCTGCAAGGACCGATGGGGACAGTCTTTGCCCAGGAAGGTCACAGCTTAGCTGGGGGGTGGACTCATAGACCATCTACCACAGTGAGTTTATGGTGAGGATTTTCTCCCTGCTGCTCCCATGAGGCCTGAATTGACTTTGAGAAATTCCTCCTACACTCTACATCTGTAAAATGGGTGTGTACGCTCCTGGGCTCTCTGAGTGTGGGACACAGTTAACATATAGAAGGCAGTTGTGTAAACACCTTTCTTTTTAAGCATTTTAAAGAGTTGGAGACAGTCTCTCCCTAGTTTTGCCAGGCTCTGCATTTCTGACTTCAGACTCCCAGTGCTGATCTGCTCAGCTGAGTGGTCCCCTCTCTCCTGACATCAGGACCCTGTGCTGTGAATGAAAGAGATGGTTCAAGAAAATGATTCTCCATTTCTACAGCTCAACACGTGCAGGGAGGCGAGGCCCTCCTGTGTGTTCTGGGTTTCTCGGCATGTCTTTGAAAGTGTTTAGCGATTTTGTGAAATTACCTGCTGGAGATGGGTTTCTTTTCCCTATAAGGACTCTGGAATAATGCCTTGACAACCTCAGAATTTCATAGACTATATAAATCATTTCCACACTGAATACTTTCCTGTTCTCCAGCTGGCAACACCTAAATTTTTTCTAGTAAATTTAAAGCTGATATACGCTTAGACTTTAGTGTTGAGATCTTCCTGTAAAAGGGTTGCAGGCTCACATACATTTACACATCGGCGGGATAGGGGACTGGCGTCAGGGAACCCCGATTCTTGAGACAGCTCCAGCTCGCGGGAGTAGGCAGAGTGGCTCAGGTGGCCTGTGGCCAGCTTCTGCAGAGACTCAGATGGGTGCTGGGGGCCACACTAGGAGCCTGGGTGCACCCACATGGTACAGGATGTAAGGGGACACTGCGTCTGTTACAGCAACCCTGGGTGCAGCCTGGGGAGTTATCTGACCAAGCCGGGTTTCCCCATCTCGTATCTGATTATTTTACTCCTTTCCTCCCCAACCTCGCCTGCCCACACTCAGCCGTGACTTTCTGGTTCCCTCATGCCTTCCTCACGAGACCCTCAAAGCTTAATCCTTCTGCACACACCTTCTCTTTCCCTTTCCTGGGACAACTAGCTTTCCCTCTCTCTTACTGAAGTGCAGTTCCCCAGTGTGTGCCCTGGGCCCCATCTTTCTTTCCCTCCATCATTTCCGATTTTCTCTCCTTATGGGCTCATTCTCAACCCCTTAAAAGTGCTTTAGTATCTTCCATCCCTAAAAACAACAATGTTCCCGACCTGTGGCTTCTCCAGCTGCTGAATCCCCGTCCCTGCTCCTCTTGCGTGGGCCACTTCCTTACCGCGCTCTCAGTCCATTCTCCACCTGCACCACCGCGTGGCTTCCTGTAACCCTAAATTGATCATGTTTTAAACCTCCCGGTAGTTTCTCTTTGCACTTCAGATAAACAATCTGAACTCCTATGACTGACCTTCGAGGCGTGGCATGACCTGTTCCGTCTATTCCCCGCCTCCACTGCGGGACCCTCTTCCCTGAGACTGCTCCCTTCCAGCTGCTGACCCTCCCGTGCTATCTTGAAGATGCCAGACTCCTTTCTGCCTCCGGCATCTTGCATGTATTCTCTCTGCAGAGATAGTCTGCCCCAGGCTGTTTATATGGATGTTATAACTGTGACATCCTCACAAAGGGGAAGGCCACCCAATCTCATTTATATTATGTCCCCACATGGTGTTTGTCCCAAACCACATCAACAGGAACACATCTGGCCTTTCGCCACAGGTTGCATGGGCACTGGGATTAAGAGTTAGGAGCCCACGTCGTTGCTTCCCTTCGGCTGGGATCCAATGGCTTCCTTGTTATTTGCTGCCGAGGTGCTTTCCAGTTCTTTAACACTGGCTGCCATTAAGATCATGTATGCATAAACTTTGTTTAAGAGAAGTAGCATTAGCCGGCATTGATCTGACATTGACATTGGTGATCTGCCATGAGCCCTTCTCTGTTAGTGTGCTACGTAGCCCATGCAGGGGACAGGCTGTGACAGACACTCTCAATCTGCAGTGCTTAATGCAATCCAAGTTTCTCACTCACAGCACAGTCTGTGTGGGTCGAGGGGATGCTCTGGTCCACGTGGCCATTCAGGACTCCAGGCTCCTTCTGTCTGGGCTCCGAGTTCTCTCCGTTCACCCGGCAGGTGGGAGAAAAGAGAGAGATTCCGTGGAGATTCATGGGCAGGTCAGGGACGGTGCATGTCACCTCTGCTCACACGCCATTGTCCAGAACTCAGTCACGGGGCCTCATCTGACTCTGAAGGAAGCTGGTAAAGACCACCGACAGGTATGTGCCTGCAAGGACGGAGAGCACAGGGGCTGGTGAGAATTGGCCGTTTCTGCCACATCAGCCTGATCTCCCAAATCTAGAAAGCACCCACAGTTTGGATGTGTCAAGAAACAGGCCAGAAAACAGAGGCAAACATAAACATAGGCAGACAGTCCACAGCCAAAACCATTTGGAGAAAGAAAACATGGTCTCAAAAGAGATTTCCAGGCTAATCTGTACCAGCCAGGATCTGTCGTGACCACAGTCCCAAGTCAATGGTCAGCCCGCCTACGGCCCTGCAGCTGCTCAGTGCTGCCAATGGGACGTGGCACGCACAGCAATGCACTGAGTCACAAACTGCAGTTGCTAGCCTGCCTGAGTCAGGTCCATCTGCTCGGGGGGTGCTGCCACATAATTAGGTCCCCCCATGCAGGGGACGGGTGCCAAGCCAAAGAGGGCTGCTTGGGAAATCCCAGATTGGACATCTGCTCTTTCGAGAGGTCCTCTGGGCCGGCCCACCACCCCTGCAGGCCTCCTCTCCTTGCTTTCCCCAACAATAGAAGAAAGGATGCTTCCAGACCCTTCTGGCTGCCAGAGCCCTGGCTGTCTTTCTCCAAGGGCCTGGGACACCCCCGAGGCTGCGTTGGGAGCCAAATACGTGCCCTCGAAAAGCTCTGCTGGCACTTTCTGGGTGAAAGCCACGGTTTCCAAGGGGACAAAGTAGGCTGCAAAAGAAGCGTCCAGATGATGCCCAGATAAGCTTGGGCCATGCCCAAGGGAAGCTAGCTCGGAGGGAGCAGCAGCTTCGCATATGGAGCAGAAGCCCGTGAAAGAAAACACGAGGCTGGCTGGCTTCACTCCGCAGGAGTGGCAGGGAGCAGCGGTTACAGCAATGAGGTTAGTCTGGCCAGATCGGGATTTCCCTATCCTCCTCTAAGCTGTGTGACACTGGCAAAGTGGCCTGACCTCACTCTGCCTCAGTTTCCTCCTCCCATAAAATGCAGATGATCACCCCTAGGATTATTAGGAGGCTTGAGTTACGTAAAATGCTTACTCAGACTTCAGCCACACTGGGCGCTCACAGATGTCATCAGCTGGTGTCATTTACTGGGCCAGACCTCACACACGAGAACCTGAGCCCACACGCCGTGGTGCTCCCTCCATGTGAGCCATCGGCACGTGCACACCTGGACCTACGCTGCCCTACACCAAGGTGGCTAGCCTCATGACCACTGACCTGTAAATTTAAATTTGTTAAAGTGAAATTAACCTGAAAGTTGAGCTCCTCCGTGCTCAATAGCCACGTGCAGCTGGTGGGTCCCACGATGAACATCACCAATACAGAACACTTCCATCCTCGCAGAGAGCTCTATTGGATGCGCTGATCCAGACAGAAGCAAATGGACCAGGACGTGCTGTTCACCTGCCTGCTGACCTGAGTCAGGTGGGAGCATACCCAGGACTCCTCAGGGCACCGTTTGGCATATGGAGGATGCTGGACCGTCGCTGTCATGTGGTCACAGATGGGGAGGGGCCTGAAAAGAAAACTCAGACCCATCGGAGACAGATGCTTGACTGCCAGGGAATGTGCCCCTGACAATGTCCAGGCGGGCTTCTGGGAGCACAGTGGGGCCCCTTCTAGGGGAGCTATTGGAAGTGCAGGATGGGCCTGAGAAGCGAGGCGGATCCTTAGACCCAGAGCAAGTCTGTCTTTGGCAGAGAAATCGAGGAGCAAGACCTACAGGAAGAAACAACAGGAGCAATAATAATAATATAACAAAAACAGGTAGCAATCATCAAACTTGTGACTGTTTCAGGCCTATTTCCAACTAATAGATGTGCATTTGTGCAATCTAAACCGACAATCACTCCATGGGTTGGATTGAACTCTTATTTCCATTTTACAGACAAAGAAAACTGAGACAGACAGGTTAGGTAACTGCTGACGGTCGCCAGCTGTGGAGAAGCAGAACTGGATTCGAACCCAGGCATTAGGATGTGTGCACGCGGCCCAACTGCTCCGTCGCCTGAATCCTAACCTTCCGCCTCCCAGAGTCTCCAGGGACAGTCACCTCTCTGAGACATGTGTTAACATGTACGTCTCTTTCTGGCAGGTGAGCAGTATTTGTAATATCACTATGTTTTACGTACTTTCATGACTACATCAGAGGTCACAAACAGGTGGCCTGCTGCCTTCTTTTTTTTTCCCTCTTCCTTTTTTTTATCCTAAAGTATTTGGAAAAAATTTATATATTTTTTATATATTGTTAGATTATAACAGTATTTTAAAGAGGCATATATAATTTTTTTTTCTACTTTCAGATTTTCTTGAAAAATGAGAAGCTCTCACAACACTCTTCCCACCTTCTTATATGGTAATTGTTAACTGGAACCGAGTATCGGGGTTCCATTCAACCAATGTGCCCCCTTGCTCCCAGCCACCCACACATTTCTCCTGCTGGCACTTCTTTTATAGCCTTGCAGAGCTATAATGGACATGCAAATAACCACACATATTTACTGTATGCAATTTGGTGAGTTTTGATGTATGTGAACATCTGTGCAACCATCACCAAAATCAAGATAATGCACATCCATGACCCTCAAAACTTCCCTGTACCCCTCGCCTCCACCCTCCGGGCGGCCACTGGTCTCCTTCCCATCATTCTAGATTAGTTTGCCATTTCTAGAATTTTATATATGTAAAATCATATAATATATATTCTTTTATCTGGCTTCTTTCACTTGGCATAATTATTTGGGATTCCTCCATTCTCTTCTGTCAGTAGTCCGTTCCTTGATTGTTGAGAAGTGTTCCATTCTACGGATACACCACTGTCTGTCCACCCGTTCCCGTGGGGCTGGACGGTCGGCTGGCTTTCAGTCCTCGGCTATTTCAAATCAGCCGCTAAGAACATCCCTGCACAAGTCTTTGTGTGGACGCAGGTGTGGAACCGTGTCTATGCCCATGGCCGAGCCCACTCCACCGGGCGATGTGACAGGCCATGTCAGGGACACAAATGACACCCATACCTGGATTCACAGCAGAGCTGACTGAGTTAACTCCCAGATTAACCTCTTCAGTTTGAAGTTGAGGAAAACGCCCGAGATGCTCAGATGTTTGTCCAAGGTCGTTGGCTGGACGTGGCAGGGCTCCTCGTAACCTGCCCTGTGCTCTTGAGGTTGCTAGAACTCAGAAGGTGTTGGCCTGTTGTATTCTAGCATGTTCTGCGCTTCCTCCCCTCTGCTCTCCTGGCTGAGTCGGTTTCCCCTGTGCCTGCCCCGGGGCTCAGGCCCACGCGCTCGGCTGCCTCCCGGGATCGGAGTGAGCCGTTCATCTAATCTGCAGCAAGGCCTCTCCTCTGTCCTGGCTACATCCGTTCTACAGTTTTAATCTGCTTCTAGATGCTCCTCTCTCCATGTCAGGGGTGGAACTGTGTCTCTTGAAAAAGAGGATGCTGGAGTCCTGACCCCAAGCAGCTCAGAATGCAACCTTGTTTGGAGAAAAGGTCTTCACAGAGGTAATTCAGTTAAAATGAGGGCACTAGTGTGGGCCTGATCCAATAAGGGGCCTTAGAAAAGGGAGAAATTTGGACACAGAGAGAGACACACAGAGTGAGACCATGTGAAGACACAGGGGGAACAAGCCAAGGAGAGATCTACGGCTAAGGAGAGAGGCCCCCAGAGGAGAGAGGCCCCTGGAGGCGCAGCCCCTCGGACACCTTGATCTTCCGGCCTGTGGGATTGTGAGAGCAGTAAACTCCAGTTAAGTTGCCCGGCAGCCCTAGGAACTAACACCTACCCTACTGCAGGCAAATTCGCTTCTCCACCGTGCAGCCCTGGGAGAGGTGACAGCCCAGGGAGAAGCGCTGGCATCCCGGCCTGTGGCTCAGGGACTTGGCAGCATCTGTCATGGCTCCACTCGGACCCCAGGGCCGATTGGCTGCTGAACAAACGCAGGTGCTCTAGGTCACCCTAGACACCCTAGACAGTGGGTGACTGTCGCCCTTCCTCCTGCCCTCTCACTGACTGTGAAACGGTCCCCGTCCTCCTTAGGAGTCCCAGGTGACGTTGTCTGTGTGTCTGTCCTTTCATTTTGGAAGGACTGAGAAATCGTCTAGTCGAAGTCCTCGTTTAATAAGAAGATTGAAAACCACTATGGAACTCTAACCGTGAGTCAGCTCTGAGCGGGATAGCCTCTGCAAAGACTCCCATTCTTGGGCTCCACTTCTTTGTTTTGGTAGAAGAAAGAACAGATTGATGTAAGATGACTCCCTCATCTTTTACGGCCTGGCCGTGCGTCATCTCGCCACGCTCCAGTCACACTGCTCTCCCGTGCATTTGGCATCCACACCGGAGGTCCAGTGATGACATGGAGCTCCTTTCATGTGGTGAGCATGGTGGTGGCCATGCCAGGGTTCCCAGGGAACCCTGGGAATTTGCACGGCAGGCTCCTTCCTGCCTCCCTGGACACTTTGCTTGGGAGCCGCTGTCTCTGGAGCCGCTGTCCCTGGTGGCGTCCCCTGTGGGTCTGACTTGACCCCTGGTCCTCCCCAGCTGTGAGCACAGCCACACAGGCACGTGCACACACATACACACACACACTCACGGCCTTCATCTTGTCACAGATCAAACACGACCAGAAAACAATAAAGATGTGAGTGCATGTGTGTCTTTCAATAATTCAAGTAATTCATACTAAGGGCTTAATCATCTCAGGAAGTTTTGCGTATTAAGAAGTGAGCTAATTAACCCAAAGATATATTTATTCGGCAAAATGTTTTGAAAGTATTCATTTTTAGCTAGTTTGCTGACAATTTTTTTACAAAGTTTTATTTAACGAAAGTGTCAGGGGCATACATGGTAAAAATCCGGAGTGCTCAGGGGAAAGGAGGCGAAGTGTGTATGTCTCCCGCACGCTGCCCTCCCCCCGGCGCTGACCCTCCGCTCAGGGTGCTGCCGTTGAGCGTGCTCCGGAGTAAACTCCCCGAGGAACACCACGCACATACCCGGGGACACATGCTTTAAAACCGGCCCATGGTGAGCCATTCTGTACCCTGGTTCGCACGGTGCAGGGCCTTGCTTTTTTCCATTTAATAGGTCATTGTCCTCCTCTATTCTCACATACAGACTGAGCAAAGTGCTCAAGGAATACGCTGACGAATGGATACCTGGCTGAATTGTCATCTTATAAAATGTGGGAAATGCTTTCCTGGGTGGATGTAGCATAACGTTTAACGGTTCCTGAGTGATGGGTATCAGGTGGTTTCTTTGCTTTGCTTTGTTTTTGCTATTATAAACAATGCTGAGAAGTCCATCCTTCCACATCTCTCTAGGCGTGATTTTTGTGAGCATACTTGTGGGATCAATTCCCAACAGGGAACTTGCTGAGTCAAAGGATATTTTCTTTAAAAATTGTAGTGGATTTTTCCAAATCACCTTCCTGAGAGTCTCACCCACTCGTATCCCCATATCAGCTGAGTTGGCCCAATTCCCCACAATCACCACGTCCAGGGGTCAGTCACCTTTGTAATCGAGGCCCATCTGGGAGGTGGCAGGTGGTACTCCCTGTTCAGATGTGCTGGTATTGAATCCTGCAGGAGCTTTAGAATCTCTTCATTTGGCTATTAGCCAGGTTGACGTCTCATGTACATACTGTCCTAGAAACTACCACTGTCACTGTCTGTGGTGACAGTCCACCTTCTGACGATTGCTTATCTCCATCTTAGGGATGCATGGAAGGCCTCTAGGAAGAAGATAGCCACTTGTCAAATATGTCGGATGTTTCTTTCCAGACCACCATATTTTTAAACTTTGTTTCCCTATTCAGGATTTAATTTTTTTTCACATGATCTAATTTTTTTAATCTTTCCCACGCTGGCTTCTGATTGGGGATACTCATTTTATTAGTGGGAGAACTTGTTTTTAGGCTCATTGTCTTGTCCAAGTAATCCCATTCCAATGCCAGTGAAAACATCGCACCATGTTTACCGTTGACTGTTGATCTAAAGTGAGAGCCTTCAAAAACAAAAAGCACTGAGATGAGCAAGCCTTCCAATTCGAGATTAGAAGAAGTGTTGTATCTGATTTCTAAACACATAAAAGCTGTTTACAAAATAATCATTAGAAATTAAAGAGCTAAATAACTGTAAACACTTCACGTTCATGGACTGGAACACTCGATATTGTTAAGATGTCAGTGCTGCCCAGGCAATCTGCAGATTCAGTGCAGTCTCCCTCAAAATTCCAATGCCCTTTTTTGCAGAAATGGAAAAGGTGATCCCCAAATTAATATCATATTGCAAAGGGCCCCAAATAGTAAAGACAATATTAAAAAGAAAGAGTAAAGTTGGAGGATTCACATTTCTTGATTCCAAAACTTAGTACAAAGCTATGGTAATAAAAATAGTGTGGTACTGGCATAAGGATAGACACATAGACTGATAGAATAGAATTGAGAGTTCAGAAAGAAACCCACACATCTATGGTCAATTGATTTTCAACAAAGGTACCACATCCATCCAATGGGGAAAGAGTATTTTCTTCAAAAATGATGCTCACACAACTGTATGTCCACATGTAAAAGAATAAAGTTGACCCTTACCTCACACCATGTACAAAAACTAACTCAAAATGTATCAACATTCTAAATAAAAGAGCTCTAACTATAAAACTCTTGGAAGAAAATAATATGGGGTAAATCTTCATGAGTTGGATTAGCAATAGATTCTTAGATGTGGCATCCAAAGCATGAGCAGCAAAATGAAAAAACACATAAGTTGGACTTCTCAAAAGTTAAAAACTTTTGTACATCAAAGAACATCATCAAGAAAGTGAAAAGATAACCTACAGGATGGGAGAAAACATTTGGAAATCATGTATGTTAGATTAATATATATAACGTATAGAGAACTCCTAAAATTCAACAACAAAAGACAAACAACCCAATTAAAAAATGGACAAAGGATTTCCATAGATATCTCCAAGGATGATACACAAATGGCCAGTGAGTCCATGAAAAGATGCTTAACATCATTAGATATCAGGGAAATTCAAGTCGAAACCACAATGGGAAACAACTTCACATCTACTGTGATAGCCACAATTTTCAAAAAAAGGAAAAAAGCAAGTGTTGGTGAAGATGGGAAGAAATTGAAACCCTCATACACTGCTGGTGGGAAGGTAAAATTGTGCAGCTAATGTGAAAAACAACCTATCAGTTCCTCAAAAATTTAAAGTAGAATGACCATATCACGCCTGCATTTCACTAGGTGTGTACCACAAAGCAAGTGAAAGCAGGAACTTAACAGACACATACACGTCAGTGTTCCCAGGGGCATTGTTCACAACGGCCAAAAGGTGGGACAACCCAAGTGTCCATCCAGAGATGAATGGATAAACAAAATGCGGTCTCACCATACAATGGAATGTTATTCAGCCACAAAGGAACGACATTCTGATATGTTCAACAACGTGGATGAAGCTTGCAAACATAATATTAAGTGAAATAAGCCAGACACAGAAAGAAAAACTTACGTGAAACATCTAGAATAGGTAAATCCGTAGAGGCAGAAAGTAGACTAGAGTTTCCCAGGGCCTGGGAGGAGGAGGGAATGGGGAATTATTGCTTAATGATTACAGAGTTTCCGTTTAGCATGATGAAAAAGCTTGGAACTGGATGGTGCTGACGGCTGCACAACACCGCGAATGCAGTCAGCGCTTGCTACTGAGCTGTACGCTTAAAACGGCCCAAATGGCAGATTTTATGTTCCATATATTTTATGACAATTTAAAAAATGATAATATACCCCAAACCGCGGAATTTTACAATTTAAATGGATGAATTGTATGGTATGTGAATTAATTGTCAATAAAGCTGTTTAAAAACTTATTGTTGATCTGGCCTGGCCACTAACTCTGAGTCATTGCAGATTTGATAACTTCCCTGCAGAGAGATTTAGCAAACATGATCATCCCCTGAAAATGTTGGGAAAAAGGAGCAGCCCTATGCGCACGTTCAGAGTTACAAAGGACGGCCTCACGACCTCGCTGGCGCTGCAGAGCTGGCCTTCGCCACCACCTCTGTGGAAAACAGAGAGAAGTGGAAAGCATGTCCAGTACCTCGGGTCACCTCCCAGGGCCTCAGTCACTCCATCCGTGAAGTTAGAGGCTGGGGACAGGTGTCTGCTGCCCCATGACTTGGTGTTGCAGTAGCCAGCCGAGAACCAGGGAAACCCCAGCCTTGAGCTTCGCCCCCAAGGATGACAGGCCTGAGCCATCAGCAGAGAGCCGTCCCCGGCGGCCCGGCTGGCTGTGTTTATCTCCTTGATTAACCCCCAGGGTACTTTCAGACTGCTTCTTCTGCACCATTCGGCACCAGGGCACCAAGAGGAAGCTGCGCATTCCACGGGCACACACTGGCACACCTCACCATGTGGGGAAATCAAGGCAGGCTTCCTGCTCACGTGAGATCATCCGTCAGACTGCTAAGACGGGTTCGCTGACGAATAGCTTCGTTTTCTCTAACGTGGCCTTGGCTAGAGTCAGTTTTCCTCACATGCAGGACAAATTGGATTTATCTTCAAGGTCAGCCAGCAAGGCCAGCAAGGGCTGGCAGAAAACCCAGGATGAAGAAAACAATTCTGCTCACCTGCGTTACGGAGGGAGCGGGAGAGAGGAGCGTGCCTCCCGGCCAGCTTATCCACATAAGGCGAGTGGGACCCAGAACTTAGGGTACTTAAGAACAGAGTTCCTTTTTTTAACCACATTTTAGAGATAAAATTCACGTGCAATACAGTTCGTCCATTTAAAGTGTGTGAGTCAATGGCTTTTAGTATATTCAGAATTGTGCATCATCATTACAATGAATTTTATTCTATTTTATTTTATTTTGTTTTTGAGGAAGATTAGCCCTGAGCTAACATCTGCTGCCAATCCTCCTCTTTTTGCTGAGGAAGACTGGCCCTGAGCTAACATCCGCGCCCATCTTCCTCTACTTTATATGTGGGACGCCTACCACAGCATGGCTTGACAAGCGGTGCCATGTCCACACCCGGGATGCAAATCGGTGCACCCCAGGCCGTCGAAGTGGAACGTGTGCCCTTAACCGCTGTGCCACCGGGCCGGCCCCTGCAATGAATTGTAGAACATTTGCGTTACTTCAAAATGAAAGCCCACGCCTCTTAGTCCTCTCTCCTCAGTTACATCCTCCCACCAGTCCTAAGTCGGCGTTCGTATCCTTCCTGTCTTTATAAAGTTGCCTGTTTCAGAGATTTCACAGAAATGGAGTTATGCAGTATGTGGTTCCTTGTGTCTGACGTCTTTCACTCGGCATCATGTTTCCACAGTCCATCCTGGTCACATCAGTGCTTCATGCTTTTCCATGTTAAATAATAACCTGTTGTGTGAATTTATCAGATTTTGTTTATCCATTCATCAGCCAATAGACATTTGAGTTGTTTTGATTTTTTGGCTGTTATGAATAATGCTGCCATGAACATTCGTGTACAAATTTTTTGTGTGGACATATGTTTTCATTTCTTTCGTGTGTAGACCTAGGAGTGGGATTGCTGAGTCACGTGGTATCCCTGTGATTAAACATCTTAGGAACTACCAGAGTGTTCTTCCTAAGCAGCCGCATCCTTTTACATTCCTAGCAGCAGCATCTGAGGGTACCACCTCAAATAGTGCTTAAATAAAAAGCCACTTCGGAAAACAGTCTGGCAGTTCCTCAAAATGTTAAACATACGGTTACCATATGACACAGCAATTCTGCTTTTAAGTGTATTTGCAAGAGAAATAAAAATATACGTCCAAGGAAAAGTCTGTGAATGAATAATACAAAAACCTGTGAACAAATATGAATAGACACACTATTCATAATAGTCAAAAAGTGGAAGAGCTAGCCACAAAGCCACTTATTGTATGATTCCATTTACATGGATATCCAGAAGAGGCAAATTTAAAGAGACAGAAAGTGGATTAGTGGTTGCCGGGGGCGGGGAGGGGCACAGGTGAGGAATTAGAGGGAGCGAGTCCTAATGGGTACAAGGTTTCTTTTGGCGATGATGAAAATGTTCTAAAATTAGAGTGTGGCAATGATTGTGCAGCTTTGTAAATATACTAAAAACCATTGAACTGTATACTTCAAATGGGTGAACTTTATGGTATGTCAATTACATATCAATAAAACTGTTTTAAAAAGAGAGAGGGAGATAGAATTAAGCCTCATTACTCTGTGCTGCCAGCCTTACACTTTTCCCCAAACACCCTGGGAGTTAGTTAGTCTAACTGTGTGTGTGTCTCTCTCTCTCTCACAGGCACACATTATGATCTTTTTCTTTTCTCTTCATCTTTCAAAAATACCAATCAGATGGAAACTCTCTTCCCCGTGTAGGAAGACACTGCCAATCGTGGTGCTGTCTTAAGCAGACCGGCCAAGGAAGTTGACCTTTAGGGCTTTGGTTTCCAGGACTAAAGGGCCTGTGGAGCTCACATGGGCCCTCTTCCTCCTGTTGTAAACTCATCAAGGTGTGGATAAAACGCCAGGCATTAAAAATATACGCAGACACCAGTGCCAGAGAATCGAGGGAACTGAAGCTGGAGTGGAGAAGTAGGGCTGATGCTGCGAAGCCCAGGGCACAGGGTTGGGCACGGAACCAGCTGCACACAGGTTCCAAGGAGGGACAGGGCCCTTTTGTCTAGCAAGGGGAGATACATCCCCCTACTCAAGGGGCTGTAGATGGCTGCAACCTCAGTGATGAGATCTGGGAACCTCTGCTCAGTGGACCAGGGATACCACCACCAAGGTTCTATCTGGGCATCTGTGTGAGAAAATAACACACTGCCCAAGGCTAGGATTAAGTGAGGGGGACAGGCTGAATTCTTAGACAATGTGCCTTCCTTTAACACAGGGAAGAAGTTTAAACATGGAAGTTTCCACAGATAAGATGCGCCATATAAAGTCCACATTCTCAGATATATAATATATTGCAAAAAAATTAGAAATGCCGTGCAATAACCAAAGAGAGCATAACATTTAGAACTGAATGATGCTGAAAATACTACCATATCAGAGCACGCAGGATGTAGGTAAAGTTGTATTTACAGGAAATGTATAGCCAAAAAAGCACAGTGGAAAGATTCAACTCAGAAAATCAGAAGAAGAACAACTGAGCAAACCTAGGAAAAGTGGAAGCAAGAAAATGTTGAAGATTTTAGTTGAAAGCTTCAATGGACTAAACTCTCGCAAGATGATGGAGTTTAAAAAAGGGGAAAATCACAAATAAATGATAGTAGAAATGCAAAACAAATATAACCACAGACAGAGGTTTGTAAGATACAGCCAGGGTGGGGCCGGCCCAGTGGCACAGCCGGTTAAGTTTGCACATTCTGCTTCTCGGTGGCCTGGGGTTCGCCGGTTCAAATCCCGGGTGCGGACATGGCACCATTTGGCACGCCATGCTGTGGTAGGCATCTCACATATAAAGTAGAGGAAGATGGGCACAGATGTTAGCTCAGGGCCAGTCTTCCTCAGCAAAAAGAAGAGGACTGGCAGTAGCCAGCTCAGGGTTAATCTTCCTCAGAAAAAAGAAGATACAGTCAGGGTTTCTGGTCCAAGATGGTGATGTAGGACACTCTGGAACTTACCTCCACCTACGGACACAGGAAATCTACAGCTACACATAGAACAATTCCTCCTGAGAGAAATCCAGAAACTAGTTTAGCGGCTCCTACACACTGGACAAAAGAGAAAAAACCCACATTGAAACAGATCTTGGTACAATCTCAACTGCTGGGAGCCACTGAGAAAAAAGAAGGTGGCTGGAAAATCACAAGGGTTTGAGAGACAACCAAGAGCTTGGATCAGGCTGAATGATGAGGTTCATCTCTACACAAGAGGACTCCGTCAAGCCTGAAAGAGCTGGCTGTTTTTTCTAATGCACAGAAACCAACACAGAGAGTTAAGGAAAATGAAAAAAAAACAAAAAAAAACAACAAAAAAAACCAGAGCAATATGTCCCAAATAAAAGAACAGGATAAAGCTCCAGAATAGAGAGAAGTGATTTACCTGATCAATTGTTCAAAATAATGATCATAAAGATGCTCACTGAGGTGAGGAGAAGAATGCATGAATAAAGCAAGACTTTCAACAAAGAGAGAAAATATGAGAAAGTACCCAATAGAAATCACAGAGCTGAAGAATACAATAACTGAACTAAGAAACCCTCAATGGAGGGGTTCAACATGTATTAGGTAAAGCCAAAAAAAGGATCAGTGGACTCAAAGACAGGGCAGCAGAGCTCAACCAGCCAGAGGACCAAAAAGAAAAATGAACGAAAAAGAGTGAAGAAAGCTTGAGGGACTTGTGGTCAACATCAAGGAGATCAATATGTGCATTATAGGAGTCCCAGAAGGAGAAGAGAGAGGGAAAGGGCAGAAAACTTATTCAAGGAAATAACGGTTGGGAACTTTCCACACATGGGGAGAGAAACAGACGTCCAGATCTAGAAGTCCAGAGAACTTACTCTGCATACCTTTCTTGGGGGCCATAATAAGATAACTATCTTAATATCTTAATAAATATCATAATAAGATAAAGATATCTTGAAAATAGAAAATTTTATTAAATTTTCCAAATTCCCTTTTAGCCTACCGATTTAAGGTCCTTTATAGTAATTATCTATTTTTATGCACAATGAGATAACATCAGTTTTTCAAAACACAAGCAACAACTCTCTACCAACAAAAATCTCAAAGTGAAAATTAAATATGTTTGCAGGAGTGGAACCGATCATGTGTGCAGAAATATCACAGTAGTTATAAGGCATTTCTTTTCTTTTTTCCTTTTCAAAATTGAAATATAGGAGTTCTGCTTCTGGATACGATGGGACAGTTTGCAGCAGACCACTGTTCTTGCTAAGAGCAACTGAAAAAGCAAGATAAAATGTAAGTCTTTTGAAATGCACTGGGGAGTCATAAAGGCACCCCGAGGAACCATATTGTATGAGTCCAAATCCTGGAGAGAAGAGAAATGCAGTGAAGTGAGGCAATTTTCCACCCACTGCTCCTTGTTTTGGAGCATCTTCCAGTTTCTGGCGTGGAGAGAGAGGCTGAGAGGCCAGCAGGGAGCTGAGACACCTCGCAGACCAGAGACTGAAGCGTTGGAGGTCAGGCCTCCCGGGGCAGCGGGGATTTGCGGAGGGAGCAGTGTGGGTGGGAGGAGAACAGCGAGGTGAAGCATTTCCTGAACTGTCAAGCTGCAAGGGAAGAAGACTAAGACAAATAGCAGGAAGCTGCTGAAAAGCAAAACAGATCTGAGCACATGGCAGGGGTCGTGTAAGTGATAAACCAACTCCATCTGAGGCTCTACAGCGTCCGATCCCTGCGGTGACGTCTCCCCATAACAGTAAACTGTTTACACGAGCAGCTGTAATCCGTGGGCATCTTGTTCACCATGTTCCATCCACGGGGATTCTTCTCCAAGCAAACACTCTAGTCTGTTTGCCCGAAAGTCCAGTAGCATGCCTTGTTTTCTTTCCTCCAGGGACATTCCTTCACCCCCAGGAATTGACAGAAAAAGGCATCACAGGCCAAGTATTCTGACTCTTTTCTCCCTAGTGTTTAAGAGGGACAACTGAGAACCAGGCTGCTTGGGTTTTAAATCTGGCACCCCTGTGAATTTGGGCATGTCACTTAATCTGTCTGTGTTACGTACGATAAAAACCCAAAGTGATAAGAGTACTTAGATGATAGTAATGTTATGAACATTCAATGAGTCTTGCTGTGCCCGGCACACAGTACGTACTCAATCGTGCGTAATCATTAAGATTGGCTTATCTGAAGTCACAAAAAGAACAAGCAGAAGTGGCATAAACAAGTTTGGCAAAAACACAGCTGACCCTTGGTAAGCCTCAATGGAGGGCGTGGTGGAGACACGGCCAGACTGGGTCCCGTCTTAGAAGAGTCCTCCACAGATGCAAGCTGTGTGTGTTCAGACGTGCCCTCCGTTTGGAGAAGTGTTCTCGAGACACCACCAGAGGCATGCAAGGAGGCGGCAAGTCCTGGAGAATGTCGTCCTGGGACCATCAGGGCTTTCGGTGTGACTTGGCTGCCAGCTTGTCTGCTGTCATCAGTTGGCAGGAGTTTCTAGCTGTGACTGAGGCCCTTCCTGGCACCCACTACACCTCTGAACCGACATCCTCCACGTTAAGCGAACCATTTGGCTCTAATTCGTGCATGTGGGAGCCACACAGTTTGGGTGCATGTCAACTTCCCAGCGGTTGGAACACAAGAATGCAGGCACAGTGGGGAGTCTGCAGTTATCCAAATGACTGGTTGAGGGGAAGGCTGTTATGAGCCCATCCACTGTAGCTGTTTCATTTTTCATTTGCAGTATACACGCAATGCATGATTGCTGTGAAATAAAGTCAGATAATAAAGAAGAGCATTAAGAAGAAAGTTAAAATTACTTTTAATTCTATCACTCAGTGGATATGCTTTTTTTTTTTCTGATGAGGAAGATTGTCCCTGAGCTAACATCTGTGCCAGTCTTCCTCTTTTTGTATATGGGACGCTGCCATAGCATGGCTTGAGCAGTGCGTATGTCCACGCCCGGGTCTGAACCTGTGAACCCCGGGACACTGAAGCAGAGCACATGAACTTAACCACTAGGCCACCAGGCTGGCCCCATGGATACACTTTTCAAAAATGTGATCTATTTTAGTTTTTAAATTGTATTTGGGACTAGAGATCTTTTTGCTTTTGTTTTTCTGTATCATGGCAGATGAGTGAATGAGATGTCAGCCCCTAATCCCGTAGAGACTCTTAATAGTCAGGTTTGTGTGTTCTGTTCTAACACACTTCATCTGAGGCTACTCAAAAGTTGACAAAGTGATTTTGATAACACATTAAATGGTAGCTTATAGGAAATATGTCCCAGTCACGCTTACTCTGTCGTCTCAGAGGAATTCTAACCCTCGTAGCAGCGTTCACACAGGGCTTTTGTTTTTGCCCCAGTCCAAAGTGACAGGTAGACAAGCTGTCTGTCTATCACGCTCCTAGTCTAGTGGATTCGGAGACAGCCATGCTTATGAGACGGTGATGAGCAGCTGTGTTCTTTTCCATTGTCTCACGAGGTTCTTTATTCCCTTTTCTGTACGTGCCAACTAGAAACCCAAGGATAGACCTCAAGGGAAAATTTGGAATAAATTTTAGAAAGTGAGAATAAAGTCAATTTTATAAAAGAAAAAGAAAAGAAGGTGCGATGCCGTTGTTCCTTCTTCTGTGTTTCGTTTCTTAAAGTGAAACCTCCTGCCTTTCACAATGGATATGTGCTCTTGGACCAGACCCTGGCGGGTTTGCAAAGCTTAAACTGTTTGAATGACAGAAACACTAATTAAGAAGTCAGTTGACGCTGCGTTCTTTCTTCTCCCAAATACTCAGTTTCCTTACAAAGTGTAAATTCTGCATAAATTGTAAGGCTGGAAGCTCACAGACCTGAGATGGGGGTAAAGTAGGTAAAGATCATTTAAGTCACTTACTTTACCTCCCGGCACTTCTAAGTTCCGTGCTTTTATCACAGTCTAGAATCAATCAGAGCTGTGAGAGACTCCATTTCCTGCTCTGGCGTCCACCGTTGGAGGGCTCTCCTTTGGCAGTGGGAGGGCCCTTCTCTTCCTCGTCAAGATGGTCCCAGCAGTGGCTGTGCGTCCCCATCTTTTCTGGCCCCCTCAGGACTGTGCTGCATCAGTACCTTCTCTGCTAACAGGATCAGCGTCTACCTTGGCGACAAACAAACCAGAAGGAAACCCCCTGAGAACGCGAGACGCTCCGTAGACCCCGGGAGCCCCCTCTCTCCCTCAATAACCCTTCTTCAAAAGCAGCCCACTCTCCTTGCTTTCCTCTTTCCGTTTTATCCTTTCTTTCTAGCTCTCCGATCTACAGCTTCTGTCCCCACCATTCCACTAAGACTAATTTAGACCCCGGGAGTTCTCCGAAGCCCTTCTTTATGTTTCATTTTTTACTAAATCTACCCCCACACACAATTTTAAGCATTTGCGTTACTTGACATCCTAATCTAATTGCTGACGCTGATGATTCTCAAATCTGAAACCAGAGCTGTATTTTGAGCCCTGGCCCAGTATCCAATTTCTTAGTGGCCCCAGGCATCTCAATTTAAACGAGTTGAAAACTTAACTTGGTCTCTCCACTCTCACAAGCCCACAGACCGCTTCCTCCTGGAATCCGTGTTGTGAGTGGCGCTGCATCCCACCCCCTGTCCCACACCACACCTAAGGGTCAGCCCGGTGCTACTGGCTCCTGGCTTTCACTCCCATCCGTTATCTGACCCTCCCTCGTAAAGCTGTCACTACCACTACCTTAGTCCAGGTCCCCACCACGTCTTCCCACCCTACTTAAAAATCACTTATAATAATTGTGAAATGTCATAAAACTCCAATATATAGAACATCAAAATCAACCAGGTAACCAGTGTTCAGGTGAAGGAAAGGAACATTCTAGCCTTCCAGAAGCCCCTGAGTTGTCTCCTTTGGGTGACGTCCCCTTCCTCCTTCTAGGGACAACCACTGGGCTCGTTGTAGGGACCACTTCCTTGTCTTCTCCTTAGTTTTACCACCCATACCTGCAGCTCCAAACAATGGAGCTGGGACTTGCCTGTTAGTGAGCAGCGTGTTCTTCTATTCCTTGATTTTTGTCTTATGTTGCTTTTGCATTTCCTGATGTGAGTTGAGATTCATCCATGGTGCTCACCCAGTTCGGTGCTGTGTAGTGTTCCATGACCTGCATAGAGCATGCTTTTCCCGTTGTTCACTTGGGGACACTTGGCGGATGCTAGTTGGGAGCTGATGGCAGCGACACCACTGCAGACACACTCAGTGCAGCTCCCTTGGTGTGCACGCCCGAGGATCCCAGAGTCTGTTCCTCAGGGTGAGGTGGGCACTTGTCCTAATTACCTAGCCTGTGATTACCTGGCATGGAAGTATGCCATGAATTTTGAAGCGAGTTTTGTAATTTTGATTAGTTGCTCTCTCCTTCCGAATGACTTTCTTCCTTTCACCTTTCACACCACGGATCTTTCCAAGAACCAATCTGATGACTTCCCTCTTCTCCTCTGCGTCTTTTCAGGGCTCCCCTCAACCCTGGGTGGCATCTACATTCTCTAGCAGTGGGATTCAGGCCCATCGTGGTCACACATCTGCCCACGCGCAGTCTCCAATTCTGCCATCTGCCCACCTTGACCTTATTTATTACCCACCCAGAAATGCTGGCAGCTACTGACACACAGCAGGTTTTCATCAGGATCTGGCCCTTTATACAGATTTTTCATTTAAATCAAACCGTCTGGGAGATCATGCACTTATCCCCAGCCTGAGTCCGGTCCAGGCCCCAGTGCTTCTAAATCCCTCTGGGCATACGTTCATCACAGCATCACAGCAGCGATGGAGCTGTGTTGGAAGTGTCTGTTTGCATTTTATTTATTGATGTTCTACTTTCTTATACAAAGAAGTGGTGTAAATAAAATACAATCAAGGTGGAGCCATAGAAGTAGATAACATTCAGAGTAAAGCAAAGTGTAGCTATACCACACGAGAAAGGGGAACGTTGGAAATTAGACACACAGGCTGTGGGACTCCACGTGGCCCTTAAAACTGAGAATCAGGGACCACAGGCAGGTGAGCGTCTTCTCCACCACACAGTGAGGGTGGGGCTGTTGTGTCATCTCTGAGTCCCTGGTGCCTGGGGCCTCCTTGGTATGGGGGCACCAAGTGGACGTTGGAGTGGACACTCAGATATAGTCGCTTGTGGGAATGGCAGCCTCATTCAGGTAGTGCAGACTGAACGGGAGCACAGGGTGGGACTCATGGACCACTTGGAAGGATGAGCATTATCTGCAGGCTGTGACTCGGCTGTCTATGGAAGTGATCGTTCCACAGAAGTTAGGCAGGCTGACAAGGGAGAGGAGGTGTGAGGCCCTAGAAGGTCCTGGTGACTCGGAGAGTCTGTGCCCTGCGTGAGATGGGGAGCCTGCAGCTGCCAAATTCAACAGCTCGCCAAGAGGAAACAAATACTTCGATATTTTAAATGTGAGATTTGTCTGGCTTTTAAAAGTTGGCAACTGATTTTGTAACTCTTGCATTTGGAAAGCTCTGGAGAGGTCCTTGCTGGTGGGTTAAAAGGGCCTCAGTGCCTGCTTCCTGGAGCTGACTGGAAGGGAAAACAGTGAAGGAGGGTCTTTTCAGTAAAATAAACATGAAGAAAAAGGAAAGTTAGCTAAAATAATTTTTTTTGAACTTAAATATTCACATTTTCCAGTTTCTCTGAATTTTGTGTTTAACACAGTTGTCAGAAGAGCATCAGGGTTTAGGAAGTTGCGGCATGCTACGAAATATATGTTGGGCTGTTGTCCCGGTTCCTGGCACAGCTCCTAAGACCCTTGGAATCTCTGCAGTGCTGAGAGTGTCTCTTGTTTGCTAATGAGATGCCTGGGGGTTCGGGCCCCCCAAGCTTTAAAATAGGGGCTGGTTGCCAGAAAGACCAAGCCTTGGTTAGAGGGTTGGAGCATCCAGCCCCACCCCTGACCTCCCTCCAGGGAGGGGAGAGAGGGTGGAGACTGAGTCAATCACCAATGGCCAACGACTTAATCAATCATGGCTAGGTAATGAGACCTCTGTAAAAAACCCTAAACAAAGGGTTTGGGGGAGCTCCCGGGTTGGTGAACACATGGAGGTGCTGGGAGGGTGGCGCACCCCTAGAGGCCTGGAAGCCCCGTGCCCCACCCCTGTTATCTTGTCCTACTCATCTCTTCACTCAGCTGTTCCTGAGTTATACCCCCTACAATAAACTGATAGTCAGGTAAGTAAACAATTTTCTTACGCTCTGTGAGCTGTTCTAGCAAATTACCAAACTTGAAAGAGGGACCGTTGTGGGAACCCCTGGTGTTATAGACAAATTGGCAGAAGTGTGGGTACCCTGGGCGCCCAAAACTAGTGACTGGCATCTGAAGTGAGTACAGTCTTGTGCGACTGAGCCCTTAAACCCATGGGGTCTAAAGTAACCCCAGGTGGTCAGCATCAGAATTGGATTGAATTGTAGGACACCCAGTTGGTGACTGGAGGGTTGGAAAATGGCTGTTGGTGTGAAAAGATGCACACATTTGGTGTCAGATGCGTTGCGAGTGAAAATAGACTATTGAAGTCCTGGAAGCTGTCTGTGGAGTGATGCAGAGAGGACCAGCAGGGAGAAAATGACTTGTTTTGAGACCAACATGGGGTCGTAAATGAGGTTCATTCATGATCATTGCCCCAGAGGCCACCACGCACGTAGGCTGAACATCAAGAATAAGGATCCTACAGGGGCCCACCCCGTGGCACAGTGGTTAAGTTCCCATGATGGGGCCCGGGGTTCACCAGTTCGGATCCCGGGTGCAGACACGGCACCGCTTTGCAAGCCATGCTGTGGCAGGTGTCCCACATATAAAGTAGAGGATGGGCATGGATGTTAGCTCTGGGCCAGTCTTCCTCAGCAAAAAGAGGGGGATTGGCAGTAGTTAGCTCAGGGCTAATCTTCCTCAAAAAAAAAAAAAAAGAATATAAGGGGAAGCACTTGGTCAAGGGACGACACTAACAAGGCGGGGGTTATTTTGGAACACATCACTGGAAGCCTTGGCATCACCCTGGCTCCTGCAGTGGGAGCTATGCCTCCCCACCCACGCGCTGCCCTCACCCAGGCCCTCCTCCCTGTGATGAGTTGTAACAAGGAGCCTCATGATTGAGCTCAGCTTTCAATGGCTTAATCCCGTCTTTTGCCCATCATGCCTCATCCCTGTTTGCATTCATCACCAATAGAAATCCAAGGATCCTATGTCTAAGGCTCCTTCAGCCCCAGTGCCTTTGTACGTACTAATCTGACCCTATGGCATGTGTCTCCTCTTCTACCACACCCTTTGCGGGGCCTATACCCTCACATTCCCCTTCGTCTGTCCTCTCACCTTTGGACATCTGCCTGTCCTCCAGGCACACCAGCCTCCCTGCAGACGTCTCAAGAAGACCCAGGTTTTTTTCCTCACATGCTGCCTGCCTCAGGACCAGGAAGTGGGACTGATTCCTCTTCCTCTTATGTTTCCTTTCAAACTTTTTCTCTCTCTCTTTCCTAATCAAAACTTCCCGACACTGGAGGATACGCCCCACCAGTCTCTGCCGTCTTCGACCTTTGCTTATTGCCATGACCTTCCACCTTGGTCCTCCTCAGTCACTGAAGACGCCAGGTCTGGCCACAGCTTTGTGTCCTACCCTCTTCTGGCCACCATTCACAGGGGTGTCACCAACCTCATGGGGACGAGTGTGGCCATATATCATGGTTTCTCTGGGATAGTCCCAGTTTAGGCCTATTGTGCTGGAGTGATTAGTATTGACATCTCTTTCATGCTCAGAAGTGCTCCAGTTTGAGTCATCTTCTGGATGGCCCACATTTCACCCTTCTGTCACTTCTTCATCTTCATCCGCTTTCTGCTCTTCCCCACATCAGCCGGTCGCTCCTCCATCATATCCTGGACAATATGCTCACCGGTATATAAAATTTCAACTTGAGCATCCCAAAACATGAGCATAAACAACATCTTTCTTTCAGTTGCAGAACAATTTAAACCGCACTGAGACCTTTTACTCAATGACCTCTTCACCGGCTCTCCGGGGGCTTTCATTCCGATGAACCCCTTTGACCGCCTGTCCTCCGTTATGGCTGTCTGCCAAGACCCTGGCTTGCTTCAACTTAAGTGTCCTTCTTCTTTCTGTCTGCATCCAAGCAGGGCTGGCCTGTAAAACTATCACTCAACGGGACGGACGAGTTCATTTTAAATCATGACCACAAACCTCAGATGGACACTAATCCTGTGAATCAACCCTATTTCCTCCTTGCCTCAGCAGTTTGCCAGTGTGCCAGGCAACTGACTTGAAGACAGATCCATATAATTTACCCCATTTGTACAACAGAAAGAACAGAGTCTCAGTGACAGGATGCAGTTACGTAGAACTACATAACGAGATCCAACATTCGTGTTCTTGGCGTCCCAGGAGGAGAGGAGGGCATGGACGTGAAAGGGGATGCGAAGCAGTAACAGCTGAAAACTCCCCAAACTTGGCAAAAGACACAAACGTATCGATTCAAGAAGTTGAACAAATTCCATCTAGGATAAACCCAAAGAAACCCGTGCCAAGACATCACAATTAAGCTTTGGAAATCTAAACACAAAGAAAAAGGTTTTTAAAGCAGACATAGATAAATGACACATTACCTTTCTGGTAACGCCTGTTCACACGACCGTGGACTTCTCAGAAGCCGTGGAGGCCGGGAGGAAGCAGGCTAACACTTTTCAAGGGCTGAGGGAAGACAGCCGTCAACTGTGAAGGCTAAATCCAGCGAAACTATCTTTCAGGAACGAAGGGAAAAATACAAACCTTTTCCTACGAAGGAGAACTGAAAGAATTTGTCTCCAGGAGATGTACCCCTAAAGATCGCTAATGTGGTTCTTCAAACAGAAAGGAGAAGCTAAAAGAGGGAATCTTGGAACATCAGAAAGGAGGAAGAAATGAGGAAAGAGCAGAAATATGGACATGCCAGCTAGACTCGACTTCTGCTCATGATGTCTTTAAATCACATTTGATGAGCGGAACAAACATTACGGCATCATCTGATACTCAAGACAAAGTCAAAAATGGAGACGGTAAAAGGGCCTAAATGCAGGGGAGGGGTCCACATCTCACTTGAGACGGTAAAACAAGAGGTTTAATTACTCATTCAAGAGCTCCCCCCCAATGCCACCTTCCCTCCACACTCTGCGTTTCTCTTTGTCATTTCATAGCAGCACTTCTTAAAAGAGTTTATCTCATCAACCCTGCACAACTTTCTTTCCCCTCACGGTACTCCATCAAAATTGGTCTTTTCAAGGTCGTTTGCAGTTCTGGCAAGGGCAGACAACTGGTGATACTTTCCCCAAGCGTCTCAAGTCATCAAAGGCATTTTTCCTGTCAGCTGTCTCTGATGTCGGGATTATTCAGAATATTTATTTTCTGAGTCCCCCTCCCTCCCTGCCTTTGGTGCCTCCACGATAGAGCTATAATAGCTGTTCACGTTAAAGCATAAGTACTCCTAATATGTCCTACCCGGGCTGGCATTTTATCACCTGTAACAATTTGCTGAAACACTTGAAATTAGAACCTGCTCCTGTCTCCTGAGGTCGTCCCGCTGACACGTCACGGGAATCCGACGCTGCTGGGGGAATAAAGACAACGCCACCGAGGACGTTCCAGAAGCAAAGCATGAACCGCGAATTCTCACTGTGCGCAAAACAAACAAATACAACAGTTAAGCTTTGTCCTACTTTCACCCCAATTTTTCGATGTTACACAAAATCATGGCAATCGTAGACACGGCAAAATTTAGTCTTTTAATTATTCTTATGTTGACGGCACTTTGAGCCGAACTTTGAGTATTTTAAATTCAGTTTCAACTTATAAAGATGCACATCTGAGTACAGAACAACCTCCAGCAGAATGAGGATTATCAAAAGCTCAGGAATCCTGTTTTTGTCCAAGAAGTCTTTTTTTAAAAGTTGGAAAAAAAAAAGCGTTAGATGTGAGGAGGTATGTGTACAAAATATGTGTGTGTGTGTGTGTGTGGCTGCGTGTGTGTGAGAGAGAGAGAGTCAGAGAGAGAGAACAGCAAGGAAGCAAATAAGAGTGAAAAGACATAGTCTTTGGAATCCATTGGCCTGAGTTCGAATCTTCACTGTGTGACCTCAGACAAGTCACACAGCTTCTCTGAGCCTCATCTATGAAATGGGAGGATAACGCCAAGTTGCAGAGTTATGGGGATGTAAGAGTGGCCAATGGTAATCACTGAATCGTGCTCTCCATCCTGAAGAGTCCCAGCCTCGCTTGGCCTTCCTGGCTCCGTCGGGTTTGGGTGGGCCATGAGTTAGGAGCAGAGAAACTCATGTCGCCTCTACGCTGAAGGTTCGCTTTTCAACCTGAGGCCTCGCAGAGATTTTTGAGCTCCACGTGGCATCTGGCGTCTCTGAAGTCGGTGGCTGTCCCCTCGGCCTGGCCTCTGAGCAGCGGAGATGAGCAGAGAGCTTGGCCGCTCTGAGTGGTCCACGTCCCGTGGGCTGGAGCTAAACCTTG
This sequence comes from Equus caballus, assembly GCF_041296265.1. Lineage (NCBI taxonomy): Eukaryota > Metazoa > Chordata > Mammalia > Perissodactyla > Equidae > Equus > Equus caballus. Next base: position 65,679,865 of record NC_091706.1, on the reverse strand, counting down.
GCTGTACCAAGCACCGAGATTTGAGGCGCGTGTTGCCACGGGACGAGCCTCCGCTGTGTCAGGTGCATACTAGAGTCCCAGCTGCCAGGGGGCTCCGAGGGGAGGAGGCCGCAGATGCTGACGTTGCTGTTGCTCCCCTGTCTTTTGGAGAGGGCTGTGAACTCTCTCCTTACACTGCCCTCTGCCTTTACATACCCTCCTCTCTTGAAGTCTCGGGAGGACCCAGGCCACGTGGGGACAGGGAATAAAACTGACTTTCCATCGGGAGCTGGGAGTCAACACAAGTGACTGGGTTATTGGACGGAGACAAGTAAAATTAACCCCCTTGGGTAGCCTGTGACTGTGTAAGTTCAGATAAAATATCATCGCCATTGAGTCCTCCGCTGCCTGGCCCTGTTCTCATTTCACTCACCCTGCAATAGAATATCTCTGAATATGGATGGACACTCCCATTGGAGGCATGGGACCCCCCTCGGTGCCAGCATGACGGGCAGGTGTGGGGCTCTCCTTACCACCAAGTGCACAGAGAGGGTGCTGTGTGGGGTGATGGGATGGTGGCTGCCATGCCGCTGGTGTGCTGATCCGCTCAGCACTTTCTCGTGCTGCATATGAATCTTCAGTGCCCGCTCTGCCTGTTCTAGGCTCCTCACAGCCAGGATGGAGAGCGACAAGCAGACAGGAGCCACGCCGGCCACCGTGGACATGCACGTGCAACAACCCGCCAGGACCGAGGGACCCCACGGCAGCTGATAGCTATGTGGGCAGCCAGACGCCACTGCCAACACCACCCCTGCTCTGTCCATCACCTGTCACATTTCACACCTGCCACATTGATCTCCCCAGAGCACAGCTGTGCTCGTGTTACCTCCTGGCTCTACAATATGCCATGGCTGTCCATCCTCCGCAGAACACGGGCAAATTCCCAGAAGGGGTTTGCTGGGGCTGCTGAAGCAAAGCCCCACACACTGGGTGGCTTCACCAACAAACGTTTATTATCTCCTGATCTGGAGGCTGGAGTCCAAGATCAAGGTGTCGGCAGGGCTGGTTCCTCCTGAGGCCATGAGGGAGGAGCAGTTCCAGGCTGCTCTCCCAGCTTCCCGTGGTTGATGGCGATCTTTGGCTTGGAGATACATCAACCTGTTCTCTGCCTTCAACATCACATGGACTTTCATCTCTGCGCCTGTCTCTGTGTCCAAATTTCCCCTTTTTATAAGACCACCAGCCATACTGGACGAGGGCCCACCCTAACGACCTCATTTTAACTCGACTGCATCTACAAAGACCCCATCACCAAATAAGGTCACATTCTGAGGTACTGGGGGTTAGGACTTCAATATATCTTTCTCGGACGTAGTTCAGCATATACTGCTCCCCTAGGCCAGCAATCCAGGCTGCCCACCCCCTTTTCCAGCCTTCCCCCACCATCTTGCATTCCAAAACTCCAGCTCTCTTTCCAACGGTGCCTGTCGTAGCCAGACTGCTCAGACACGCTCTCGCCTGGGAGCCTCGACTTCCCGCTCAGCCCTCTCCATCCTCTGAGATCTAGCTCAGTCGCATGGAGACTTTATGGAGGTTTTCCTGGGTGCCTCCAGCCCTTGGCGATACGTGTGAGCATATTGAACTCACTTTTTGCCTACACCACAGATCAGGCGACTGCCCACAAACCTCCCTGTGATTCTCCTGTCTGGCAGGACAGTGTCACCCAGACCTGGGCAAGAGGGACCCTCTCTCTGGGTCCCCACGGGGCAAGTCCACAGAGCCAAGGGAACAGAGCTGTCAAGAGACTGCCTCACCTTCTAGACTATTCTGCCTGCCCAGACAGCCCTTAGCCTGCACCTGACTCTCACCCTGTACCATCCTCCTGAGGGCAAGCTTGCCACCAGGGTCTCCACACCAGGCTTGGGGGTGGCCAAGGAGTGCTGGAGGGGTGGACAGAGTGTGGATGCACAGGCTCTATAGCTACAGACGTGCACGGGAGGCCCTCGTGGTGCCGGACAGAGTCAGCCAGGGGGAGAGGAGGTGCCATGACCCCGCTCCAGGGCCGGGCCTGCGTCTTTCCACGTCCACGCCTCCAAGGAGAAAGAGACTTCTAGATTCTGGTCTGGCCTTCCGAGTCATTATGGAGCCATATTTGTTAGTATGGGTGGGCCTCCGTTTGTGCTTCTGCACCGGGCCCAGCGAAGGTTGGGGTGGGCTTGCACCAGGTGGTCCCATTAGCCTTGTGTCCACGTGCGGACTCCAAACCTGCTCTTTTTAAGGTGAGTGCAAATGAGGCTGGTCCCTCCTGCCCCGTCAGCACTTTTTGGGATGTTCTGATCAGTCTTGATCTCGCCATTCTTCTGCATTCTCACAGGAATATGTCATCACCCCGGTAAACAGACTTAGAACGAACCAGCGGGACAAGGAGCACGGATCCCAAAACACACATCTCGGGTCAAGGCGAGAGGAAAGGTGGATTCAGGGGGATCAGCTCACGGTGTGAGACCCGAGGGTCTTTCTCCACGACGAAGCTTTGCTCTCCTTGTAGGCGCCCACCTGGGTCGCCCTCCCACAAAGGCCTTCAGCCTCCTGAAGATCCCGGGGTGATGGGGGAGGGTAGGGAGTGCCTCACCCTCCTGTGGCCCCAGTGACAAAGAGGCTATGGCCACTCTGTGTGAGTAGGAGAGACGATTGCCCAGTGGGCAGGGATGGCACCACCCTGAATCTATTAGGGAATTTTAAAAAGTGGACGAGATGCCTAAAAATTACTGCAAAGGGCCTAAGCTGACGAAAGTCGTTTGGTCAGATACCAACTGGCCGGACTTTCCCTTTCTGTGCGTGGGAAGACGTGGACAATTTTCCTTTCTCCTGCCCCACCTCGGCCCTCTCCCCTGGGAGAGCAGCCAGCCTTCCTGGGGGATCACACCACCTTCTGGGGCCCAGACACCAGGAGGCCGTCCCCTCTTCCCCTCGAGGACATCACAAATGAGGCCCTGTTACCCTCCGTGGTGCCTCCTTCACAGCTGGATTAACTTCTCTTCCAAAAGTTTGCTTGGGCAGAAACACCCTCTTGCATCCTTGTCTTCTCTCTTGCTTTCTCCTTGACGTCTCATGCAAGTGCTCCAGCGAAACCTCTCCTCTCTTTCTCTCTCAGTTCTATTTGTGAATCAAAACATTACTTTTTATCACGGTTTAAGTAGAAGACCAATACACCCCTTCGAAGAGGGTCAGAGATCAAAAGAATCTTCTTTTATGTATTGTTGGTACAAAATGTGTCTTGATCTTGTTTTCCATGCTGGCTGTGTGCTGATTAAAGGACAGCTTCATTTAACTGAGAACAAAGAGTCCTGGGGACACTTCAGACAAGTCGTTTGTCGGTCCCACCAGTCAACAGCTAAGCAAATGCCATGACGCTTTTTTACAGTACCACCTTAATTTGAGGAGTTTTGAAACAAAAATGCAAGTAAGGTAGTAAAGCACCATCAATCGCTAAGTCAGGAGTTTTTAACCTAAGACAGATAGACTTTGGGGATCTGAAAAATTATATGCAAAATTTGAGGGTAGGTACACGTATTAATCATTAATTTTCCTGTATGTGCAGAGATTAGAACTTGCCCTTCTTTTTTTCCCTTAGCCGCAGAATCCTTATTTTGTTGGAATAGCAATGAGCCCAGCTACAAAATCCGAATGTTTAGCCTCCCTGGCAAACAGGTGTGGCTGTGCCTGAAAGCCGGCCGCTGAGATTTATGCAACCAGATGCTGGATGGGGTTTCCAGGAGAGCACCTTAAAAGAAGGAAGGGCAACTGGAACGCTCCCTCTTGCCCTTTACCCTTTATCTGTCTTCCTGCCTGGAATGCAGACATAATGGCTGTACTCCAGCAGTCATCTTGGACCACGAGGTAGCCTTGCAGTTGGAAATCACTCATCAAGGTTGGTGACACGGACCTTTAGAAGGAGCCTGGGACTGCCTTCTTTGGACTTGTTTGTGCAAGATAAAAATAATTCCTATCTTCGTTAAGCTGCTGACATATGACTTCTGTTTTATGTAGTTGAATCTGATGCTCGTTGCTATGTTCCATTGCACTCAAGTGCAAGAAGAGTCACATTCTTTTTCTAAGTCAATGAAAAATGAATTTAGAGTCCCACTAAGCCAACTGGTGAGAAATACACTCTCAGGGTTCAGGGGCTCTCATGTATATCTTCAGCCTTCCTGTTATGCCCAGAAAACGTGATGGTGGCTTCTGATATTTGGCTCATCAGGGTGGCTGTTAAGATGCCCATCCAGAGGAAGGTTGAAATGGTCCCAGAGCTTCCAGGCCTGGTGAGGACACTGAGGTCTTGGGTGGGTGTGCAGCCGGGGCAGCCCAATCCAGCCCCCGCGGGTGCACTGAGAGCCAGGCCTTCTGCTCCTGCCAGCCCCCGAGGGTTTCCAAGGGCTCCAGCATGGACCTCCACCACCCTCAGGAACCCCTGGCTCATGTGTCCCCCAGAATCAGGGGTGTCCCCATCCCCAGGCCAGCGCTCTGCCTTCATGCCTCCAGCCCCTCACCTCTCGCTCCCCTCCTGGAGGATCCTGCATTGTCACCCTTGGGGGCAGGGGTTCCTGAATCAATCGTAACTGGGGCCTCTTCCCTGAGGGTGGGGTGGCCTAGGGAAGGGAATGCTCACCCCAAGAAGAGGTTCTTCCTTTATCTGGGTCTCTTGCACACAAGCCTTTCCCGGGAGAGGGCCACCAGCTCCCCGAATTCACCAACTAGGAAGGTCAAATGTCTGGAATCGGCTCTGAAATCTCCTTCAGATTTTCCAAGAAACCAACATCCTGCAATTAAGCCTGTTCCTGTTTCAACAAAATATAGAATGGTTTAAAAGGGTCAAACGCTTAGAAAAGTGAAAGAGAAACAAGGACAGAATGGAAGGTACACAGAGAACCAGATGCTTAGAGTGGAAGGTTTGGGTCTTGGTGGGAGAGAAAGGAACCCAGTGTCCCTGGGGCGGGAACCACCAGTGCCCGGCCTGTCTGACGGCAGGGGCGCCGCGTACGAGGGTGACGGTCTGAACGAGCCGACACCTGTGCCAGCAATTGTTTGCCTTTTACATCAATCACTTAAGATTGTTGCAGATCTCACCATATCATAGTTGTATAAAAAGGAGACGTGGCACAGAAACGGACACCTGCAACCCGGAGTCAGGCCTGAAGTGGAGTCAGTCCACTGTGAGCAGTGTGTCTAGGCCAGTCCTTATAGAAAGCTAGCACTGCCCCTCACTTGAAACTAAGAAGGAAGCTTTACTCCCCAAATATTTTAAACCACTGCTGAGCCTGGACGGGGGTGCACCAGGCCAGGTTCTCACCATTCTAGTGCAATCAACAGCTGTGGCTTGAAGCCCCAGCCTCTGCTTTCCCATCAGCCAAAGGGCCGCGGAGGCACTGGGCTGTGCCCCAAAGAGGCCGGACCAGCATTGGTGACTGAAGGCACGTCCGTCCGTCGCGCTGGGTGGAGCGAGAGCCACAGAGGCAGGTCCGTTGTGGCTGTGCTGTTGCAGAATGGTGCATGTCTGGGCCGGTGCGTGTGAACTCACGGAGGTCACGTTCCGACAGCCTCACTCCCCAGTGGTCCTGCCTGCCTGGGACGGGTGATGGGGTTCAGGCCTGTTTGGGTCTGTAGCACGTAATGATAGTGTCCCGGCAGCTTGTGTTGCTGAGTTCGGAGGTGGATTTGGGGCGTTCCCCATCTGATTAACGTGCCCGTCTGACTCATCCGCCTGCCAGGAGAGCTGGGACCAAGTCTGCAGCACAAGTAACTGGAATCACTTTGTTTTTTCCAGGCAAATCTATCCAAAGGCCTCCTTTTCCTTAAGTGCTGCCTACGGTTACATTGAAAGAAGCCCCAGTGTGGTTCTCCTGAGCCAGCCACTGCATCCTTCCAGCTCTTCCCCAGCTGCTGCATTTCTTTACAAAAGAGAAAATTAGTCGATGAATAAGCTCGCTCACACAATACCCTGGGAGCTTGCAAGAAAAGTCATGGATGAGTCAGGAAATTATCTTAAACTTGTGCTTTTGGATGGGGGAAAAGCATAAGAAAGAGAACACACTTGACCTTGACACACAGAGACTGATTCTCAGTCTCGGCGGATGGCTGGGTCGTTGGGGCCCCAGATGATGTGAGAAGAGGCACAATGAGCGCAAAGGGCCAGCAGCTGCCCAGAGTCGCCTCCCCCTGATCGGCCACAGTCTCTTTCCTCATGCTGTCTGCTGTCTTCCGACCATGGGTGTGTATCCCAAAGGACAGCATCCCCGGGCGCTGAGGTACAAACCTTTTAAACACAAAAGGACGGACAGTCAATAAGAAGAGCTGGCTGATCCGGGGTCAGGGCTACTGTGATTGGCGCACCACTCTGTGAATTCCGAGTTTCCTTCTTCCCGTGCCGCCTGCACGTGATGTCGGGCTCTCCTGGGACCACAGGTCACACACTTTCCTTGGTGGAAAGGGCTGTGCTGGAGTCAGCAGGGAGGGGACAAGGCCAGTGGGCCGGGGGCTTACAAAGTGAATTAGATCTAAGTGCTTGTCGGGGATCCTATGAGTAGGCAAACCGGACATGTTTACAATAGTAGGCAGTGGGACAAACGCGGACAGGATAAAAGGCAGCCTTGAGCGATGGAGGCCACGCTGGAGAGCGCTCTGTAGCAGAGGCCACAGTGCCTGACCGCAGCCCCGGACTCAGGCCTGTGTTTCTCTGGGCGCTGGGGCCGGCAGGACCCACACTCGGAGAAGGCTGGAAGTGCCCAGAAGCTAGTCCTCACCCCACTCCAGGGACCACTTCAGCCTGTAAGCAACAGGAGATGGTGGACAAATGCCCTGGATTGGAATGACACAGGGGCAAGTGTTCTAGGGGGTTCCTCAGCGAGACTGCACCCCAGGTAACCCGCTCAATGATGCATCTTCCAGGCAGACAGGTGCTGACAAAGCCTTAACAACCGGCTTTCCAGAAAAGCACAAAAGCCCCAATCTTTAGCGTTTGCTGGTTTCCACAGTGCAGACGCGCCCACCCTGGCTGGATTTGTGCTGGCAGCGCCAGGTCACCAACTTTGGAGTGGGGCCCCCCGCCACACGGTGTCAGTGCCATGCCAGCAGTTGGCAGCCTCGGAGCACGGCTGATGGGAAATGCGCTGAAATAGGTAGGGAGCCAGGGGTGTGAGCAAGTGTCTTTGTTTTGATACAATTTATTTAATTGCCTGTTGATATAATTTAATTTTTAATCATAGCTAGGCTTAACACCTGGCTCAGAGAACCTTGACAGTAACAAGCTGGCTCTGCCTCCTTCCCCTCCCTGCTCCCCCTCTTACCCCCCTGCGCCTCCTGGGGCCTGTCCTCAATTAACCTCATATTCATACCCGACCCAGGTTCGCTTCAGGGGAAGCAGATCTCAGACAGTCCACCTGCAGAAAACAGGGCTGCCCCACCCTACTCCCGCCCCCGGCCGCTTCCTCACATTCAGCGGAGGGGACCTCAGAATTGGGCTGCAACCCCCGACTCCTGTTGCAACCACAGCTGGGATTTCCATAGTCACCTGTGCAACTCTCTTGTCTCCTGAGACAAACCAGGCGGGACCCATCTCTGCTCTCCATCTCTGCTCCCCTTTCCTAGGCACAGGTGGCACCTCGTGACAGCGAGTACCACTTCGGGGCCCTCCACTTCCAGCCCCGAGTGCTGCCATGGAGCCCTGCCTCTGGGTGTCCCTGGGCTTGGGACAAGTGTCAGAGTGTGCGTGTGTGTGTGCAAGGGTGTGTATGAGTGTGTGTGAGTATGTGTATTGTGTGTGTATGTGTGTGTATTTGTGAAGGTATGTGTATGTGTTTGAGTGTATGTGAATATGTATGTGTATACACGTGTTTGTGTAACAACTATCTGTGTATATGTGTGTGAGAGTGTGTGTATATGCAAGTGTGGTATTGTGTGTGTGAGAGGAGTTGTGAATGAGTTCATATGTGTGCATGAATGTGTGTACGAGTGTTTATGTGTGTATGAGTGTGCATATACGTATGTGAGTGTGTAAATGCGAGTGTGTTGTGTGAGTGCATGTGTGAGTGTGTATGAATGTTTGCGAGTGTATGCATGTTGCATGGTCTCAGCCCTCTTCCCTTCCTCCAGCAGCAGCACCCCGTTTCTCTTTGGAGTGTCCCCCTCACGCCCTGTGTGGTCCCTGCAGAGCTGCCAGCTGAAGTGGGCTGACCCCACCGGCAGAGAAGGGGCACGGGCCTGGGATGGCCGTCAGGGGACAGGTGACAGGAGCAGGGCTTGGATGGGGACCTGTGAGAAGCAGAGCATAGTGCGGGGTTGCTGCTCAGCGGACGGAGGAGGGGCCGTGCTGGGGGCTGCTGAGCGCTGTTGCATCTTGGAAAGAGGACAGTGACCCCGTGCCAGGCGGCGAGCTGTAGTCCTGCTAAAAGGGGGCTCAGGATGTGTCTGCCGCTTCCCAAGGCCTTCGGGGCTCCCGCAGGAACTGGGGCTCATACAGCTACCTGCCGTTTGAGAGACGCTTTCTGCTGTGGTCAGCATCTGAGAGGGCTAAGGGTCAGTGGATTGTGCCCCTGGGGGGGTGCTGGTTTCTCTGCCTTGGGTGGGGGGACAGAGCAGGGATGAGATGGGACAGGGAGAAGCCAGATCCTGCACTCAGCCCCGTGCTCCCATCCTATCGTCCTGCCTCAGAGCCTCGGCTCCATTCCAGCGCTGTCTCCAGGTTCAGGACTCTGGCGACCTTGGGAGCCCTGCCCCCAGGGGACCGGAAGCACACTTTCACAGCTCCCTCAATGCCCACGGTCAACCTAGCTTCTCAAGATGCCTGCGCCATGTGGAGGCAGGTCTGCACCTGCCCTCCTCGAAGGGTGCTGAGAGGCATGAAGCTCTGAGGGGCAGTGGAGGCTGAGACCAGAGGAGGCATTGCATCCCGCACCTGATCCACCCGCCTCACCTGTATCGCCACGGTCCAGTGCCGTCCAGTCTGGTCCTCAGGCCCTGCTGAGATGCCTGCTTCCTGTTGCTACTTTATAAACACTTTTCGCACATGAGTCAGCGGCAGTGAGGAGAGTTCACTGCAAACACAGACTCAGTTAAATAACTGTATTGTAGAGGGTCCCTGTTACCCCCTCACGAAATATACTCCTGGCTGTGCGAAGCCCAGGTCAGGTGTTGGTCACTCAGCCACAGCTGGGGGAGGAGCAGAGGGCTGGGCTGGTGCTAAAAGACGGAACCTACGAGGATACCGACTCAACAAGATTTCCCCCAAAATCTACGTACTGGACCAACCCAAGAACCAGGGTGGGGATGGAGAGGGGTGGATAAATAAAGAATTCCGTGGGATCTGAGAAGCATATGATGCCTTATATTTACAAAAGCAACGTATTCTGAGTGCCTTCTATGGGCCATTCCATCACAGAAACTAGCACAGCCCCCAGAAAACTAATAAAAAAGCCCTGAGTATCCCCAGGGTCCAGTTGACATCCCTGACTTAGGAAACCTCAGGCATACAAAGTTACAAATAACGGCAGTCAGTGGGGGAGGTAGGAATTGACTGAGGGTGGCCCCACTCGGGAGTTACTGAGTTCAGACCTCTGGGGGCGAGGTGTGGGGGGATGGGAATCTGCATTTTAACCCCCACCCCAGAGGGTCATTTGCACACCTCGGCTGGAGAACCACTGCTATGTAAAGAGCTTGCTCACTACATTGTGAAACCTGGTTGTTTTTACACCTGCTGTCTGCACCTGACTTCCAAGGGCACAGGCTGTGGGGTCCCGCCCAACCCCACCTGCCCGGCAGAGGCGCCCCAGCCCCCCGCCTGCAGCTCCTCGGGGGGGGCCTCCTCAGGCCTCTTCAGCCTCCCCCGGGGTCCCAGTCTGAATGTTCCTCTTGCGCAGGCTGCTTGGTTGTGGGAAGTCCTTGATGAGACCCGCGTGCCCTTGCACACGTTCCCAGTCGTGCCGGACCAATTAGGAGGAACCGGGGTGAGCTGCGAGAGTGGCTCAGTTTGGACCCGGCACACAGAGCACGCGGCAGAAAACTGTCAACAGTTGGTCACACCATTTGTTTTGTTCTCAGAGTGAAAGGAACAGAACATCCAGGTGGACGGGCCTGTAGGGCAGAGACATCGTTGCAGACAAACCAGGCCGTTCCTGAGCATCAGACGCTGGAGGAGTGGCTTCCGGGGGCTGTTTTGCTTCCGTCCTGAGTGCAAACGACCTCATTCTTCTGGGTTGAAAACATGTCTTCAGGGCTGCCTTCCCCGGCCAGGGGAACAGCCAACAGGGCAGACACGCATTTTCAATGTGTATTCTGTCCCCACTTTACAGGTGGTGAGAGAGCAGCTCGGGCAGCTGACACCAGGTCCCGACACCGCAGGCTGCAGCCTCTAATGGGCGGGACGCCTGGTCATTCTGCCCAGTGCAAGACACCCCCTTGTCCCCACCCCTCCTCTCCATTTTGTGTTGTTCTCAATTTCTTGTTGTAGGTTATTTCTGGTTTCCTCTCCCAGCTCCGGCCGGCCACGGCTCCTGGCTGCCATCTTTGGCTGCCCATGGGTCCCCTCGCAGGGCCGGGGTTGGCTGGGGTCCCGTGGGTCCAGCATGGTCCTGATCAGCTGGCCGCCTCAGCCTCCCCTCTGGGCCTCACCTTTCCTGCCCTGTGTGATCATCATGTCTACGAGGGTCCCTCTTGGGTTCTCTTCACTTTATCATCACAACAACAAGGATTTTGCATTTTCTTTACTGTAAAGAGTATCTGAGAAGTCGAGTGACCTCCCTGTGGCTCCACAGCTGGTTCTGCTGAGTTCAACCTCCACCACAGATCTTGGCCCAGAATCGGCCTTTGTCTTTCTTTATTCTCCTTTCCCTCCACCCCTTGATTTAACCTTTTCTCCTGCTGTCCTTTCCTCCCCTGACACAAGCCGAGGTCCCCACCCAGGGCTGGAATGGGAGGCCGGGTGACACACTTACACAGGAATATCCAGAAGCACTTCAAAGGAACGCAGGTGGATTTTGCTCAGGGAGATGGGAGGGTAAGCAAGCTCTCCACTTTCCGCCATTGGAACCAGCTGGAATCGCCCCTGCTGGCTCTCCCTGCAGGTGGGACCTCTCTGCAGATGGACTGCAGGCTTGGGTCTTCGTTTCTGCCCTGGGCCTGTCCCATGCAGCCTATGCCTGCAGTCAGGAGGAACTTGCTGGAAGTGGTCTGAGGGCAGAGATGGACGGGATGGCAGCTGGAGAGACACAGCAGAAAGCATGCTAAGGCCAGGGCTGGGACACCGTGAGAAGAGGCTCCAGAGCTGGGGCCTGGGGCCTGGAGATGTGGGTGGGACGCAGAAGAGGCCTGGAGCCTAGAGATGTGGGTGGGACGCAGGAGAGGCCTGGGGCCTGGGTGGATGGGACACAGGAGAGGGGCTGGGGCCTGGGTGGATGGGACACAGGTTGGGGGCAGGGAGAGGTGGGCTTCGGCTTTCTGGGCTGTGATGGTGGGCGGGAGGGGAAGCTTCCAGGGCCTGCCAGGCAAGGGAGTGGGATGAGGACTGCCTTCCAAAGTCAAGCAGGAGACACTCCAGGCCCCTCAAATGGGAGCTCAAAGACTAGCGAACACTCGCGTTCTTAGGGAAGACCCAGCACTTTCTCCGCCTTCACACTTGTCTGGTGTCACGCCAGACGACAGTTCTCAATTCCCCAACATCGACTGGGTGTCCAACGATTCAGTTCAGTTCTGACACTAGAGTTGGCCCAGATCCCACAGGCTGAGGGCTGAGTCCCACAGACCGTGCTCACCTCAGATGCCACACACTTTTCTAGGGGCCACGTGTCTTCTGATCTACAGGAGCAGCCAAACGGAAGAGATGCCAGGGGCGAGGTATGTGGGGTGGGGGTGGAGCCCCCATGCCCTGTCTGGATGTGCCACCCTCCCAGCACGTTGATTTGCTCCCCTACCTGAGGCTTTCTGAAACCTGTCGTTTTGGGGTTTTTATGGGGTTCTCATTACATGATGGATTAAATCATTGGCCATTGTTGCGTAACTCAATACCCAGCCCCTCTCTTATTCTTATTTCTTATTACACCACAGTACTAGACCCCAAAAAGATCATGAGATCAATAAGGAGGAGGCAGTTTCTGGTTTTAGCCCTGGTGCCAGGAGCCCAGAGCCTGAGTCATGCCCAGGTGAGCTGAGTGCCTTGGAGGCCGGGCAGACCCACCCTCATTTCCAGGGGCAGCAGACGTGCCAAGGGGCTGGGAGTGCCTGAGAGGACTTCAAGGCCCCACTACCTTCCCAAGGGAGCCTGGGAGTGAGTAGCTGCATCTACAGCCCTCCAAGGAGGACCTCGCCCCCCGCCAGCCTTCGAGTAGGCCTGGCCACATCTTGGCCACCAATCCTCCTGTATCGGGCTCTGGGCCTGCGCACGCCTCCCGTCTCTGCATGGTGGATGAGACATGCTAAAAGGGGAGGCCGCCTTGAAAGATGCTTGGTTTCCAGTTCTTAATCTTTGGGGGCTGGGAGGAGAAACCAGGGGTGTACTGGTACTGAGTGTGTGCACATGTGTGTATGGTGGGCACCCAGTTTGTGGCACTTGCTGGTTTCCATGGTATAAATCCTCCATCACAGCCAAGTTCCAGCCACCAACACGAGATCACCAAACTCAGAGTTGGGAAGAGGTGTGTGGTAGTCACCATCATTTCCACAGAGAGATGCTACAGACCCAGAGAAGCTGAAGAGCACAGATGACAGCATGTTGTGGTGAAATAGGAGATGAGGAGTTATGGGTATTTACTACCTTGGATGTTAATATAACTTACTTAATTGCAAGCGTATACATTTTCATTTTTAGTAATGGCCATGCCCGACAACTGGTCCCCAAAGTCACCAAGATTTGGCGATTGACTCCAACAAATGGATACAAGCCAGCCCAAGCTGCATGATGTCTCTCCAGCGGCTGCGCTCCACGGTGTGGTGAGCCCTCGACGCTGGCCTCTGACCTGAAGAAAATGAGACGTTGGAAGGAGACCGACACTATTTCCTTTGGGTCCCCGGGTGAAATTTGCACTGGAGCGATGAGGGGCATGTGTGGGGATCCCAGGGGCTTGGGGTACAGCTCAGTACTTATTTGGGGAATTGTTCTCAGGGGCTCATACTTGAGGTCCCACGTGCAGTTTTTTTTTTTTAATTGTAGTATTAATTTATGCTTTTCCATCATTTATCCCATTAATGACATTAAAAGTGCAGTGTGCTGACATAATGGGAAGGGAGGAAGCCTTAATCTTTTTTCTAAAGACTAAGGCATCTGTCTATATGTGCTCATGTCTGTATGTGTGTATGTGTACGTAAACGTGTATGTAAATTTATAAAATGTATAAAAATGTATAAAAACAGGGGTGGGAGCTTACGGACTCGTGAGGCACAAGCAAAACCGAAAAAAGGCTCAAGGAAATTCCCTTGTGTGGGGTTGTACACAGGTCACAGTACTGCAGAGAAAAGCACAGAAGTGAGGACGTAAAACTCAGCCTCCTGGGTCCTCCAGGAGGGAGGGGGAGGTGTGACTTGGGGTGGGCCCCTGGGGCATCTGGGGAAGGTTCTAGCACAGTTTGTGGGTGGTGGTACCCACGTTTGCCTTACAGTGCTTCATCAGGCTTCCTGTTTGCTCTACGCAGCCTTCTGCACCTGTGTATTCAACAATAGAAAGGTAAATATGTACGTTCATATATAAACACATGGCTAAATTTATATATGTGTGGTGTATGTGTGTCTACACACACACGCGCATTATAAATATACACAATCTCTTTTTAATCTGAGTTGGCAAAAGTTTCGTCTGCGGAGACATGCTGGGGTGACCGGTTCTTCTTCGCAGCCCTGCCAGGCTGTCCTCGCTGCCTCCTTTGAATGAGGGGCCCTGTGAGGCCCGGCAGGTGCCGCTGGGGCTGGAGTGGTTCCCAGTGCTTTCCTTTCAAGGGCAACCTGGTGCTGCTGGGGCTGCTCAGAATGGGGAGTGGCCCAGAGTCTCATCCCCCTCCCTGCGGAGTTCCCAAGCCGTGGCCCTGGCCGGGGTTCTGACCCAGCGCATCTGAGGGGGGACTGCCCTGCCTGGAGGCGCGTCTAAACTCCTAGAACGTGCGCAGAGCAGGCTGGGGGCTGTGGCAGCGGCTCTTGGCTGATTGCCCAGGTTTCTGGTCCTCAGGGTGGCAGGGGACACGTGTCTGTAGCCACTTTCCAGTAAAGGGCTCTGGGGTCAAGGAAACCGCCCAGCTCCTTCCTCAGGGAAGTACCCTTCTCAGAAGCAAGCTCTCACTTTCTGGACCCCGTGGGGGTGGGGCGGGCGGACAGCTGTGGCTGCGGGGCTGAGAAGACATTCTGCTCTCCTACCTGGAAAGTGCAGACAACTGAGAAGGGCCAGGAGTCGCTGGAAAGTTAAACGAGAACCAGATCAAGGAATCACAGTGGATCCCAAGGGGAGAACCTGGGGGCCCTGGAAGTTCCCGCCAGGGGCACAGCCGGAGGTGGCAGAGCCTCTGGGCAGCGTCAGCAATTCTGGAGTTATTTTCAGCCACATGTGAACTTAGAGAAGGCAGTTTCCCTCTTCCTGACTGTTCCTGTAAAGGGGTTGTCATTCGTGCCCCCAGCTTCTCAGGGTTCTTGTGAAGGACAAGATAGCTTTGTTTTGACTTTTGTTGAAGGCGAAGTGAATTACATCTTTGTTCTTTTCATAGGCCACAATATTTACAAGTTCATTTCTTTGAATTTTCTTTTGGCTGGATTATTTTATCTGCAATTCTGAAGGTGACTAATTTTCTGCTATTTCTCCATCGTCTTGGCCAGATATTTGTTTGGCTTGGTTTGGTTCTTAGAAGCAAGAGAAGGGAACGGGTTTTTATGGACCACCTCCTGTGTACCCAGGCTGTCCCGGGGGCTGTGTCCACATTATCCTCTTTAATCACTTTATATAGGAACTTCTGTTAAAAAAAAAAAAAAAAAGACAGAAAAATGGTAGTTCTTAATTTATCTTTTGCATAAAAAGTAATTTCTTACTTGATTTGTGGTTACAGGATGTGTCAGAACCTTTAAAGTGTATTCGACTTTATGGATCGTCTCTAACAGCTTAGCCAGCATCTACTGGATCTTTAAGGACTCTGCATGGAAGAAAACTGCAGACAGCAATTCCCTACTCATGGATTCAAAGAATTGTCACAGAAGAGAGACTGCATTCTCCTCCACTTTTTGTCCCCATGCATATTACTTGTTTCCTCCAACCCCACCGGGTTGAAATTCACTTTTCCCACAAGACACCTTTAGTCAATATTTGAAGGCCTATTTATGTAAATATGAGGAACTATTAGGACTCCCTGCAACAGGAAACCTGACCCCCTCAAAGGCATCATGATAAACAGTCCCCGACCAGAATAACAAACCGGCTTCCTGGAACAGGCTTGCTCAGAGCCGGCCAGAAGAGCCTGAGAAACGTCAGCCTGACCTCTGCCTCCTCGTGCGCACAGCCTGACCTTCGAAGATCAAACATTGTGCCCAACACGCCCTCCATCTCGTAATCCTCCTGATGGTCCTGGCTCGCTATCGCCAGAGGCCCTGGGCTGACCTCGGGCCGTGTCAGAGAGGGTTGGGTGCATCCCCCAGTTATTTCAGCCCGTGGCGCCAGAGCAGAACCTTGGGTGTTCTGGCAGGTGACCTGCTGAGCTTCGCTCCATTTTGGTTTCACCGAAGCAGAGTAAAATAGAGACTTGAACACATCATAAAAGATGTCATTTTTCTATGAGAAACTAAAGCTACACAGGGAAGAGGGAACAAGTTAACTAAAAAGACAGGACCCTTTTAGTGTTAATGTTAATGAAATAATAGCAACAATAGGGATGGGACTATGTAAAAATGGGAGGCTGCCCTGTCACTTGTTCCAGGTGACACATCTCTGACAACGTGGAAGCTGGAGGAGCGTGGACCTGTCTGGAGGGTCCTGGGCAGTGGAGCAAAGGCCCTGCCGTTCTGGATATGAGGGTCTTTGGTGTTTTGCAATGGCCGTGAACCTGGGGGGGCTGCTGTTGGGATCATGCCCGCAGGGCAGTGCCCTGTGGTTCTTTCCGACCTCAGGGCCGCTCTGCAGGGTTTCTAGTGTCTGCATTCAAGTAGCAGATGAGTCACTGATAACGCACCCTCGTATCCTTCAAGGAGAATCGTGGTCTATCTTTGCAACACTGTCGTGGACTTATTTGTAATATGCACAGAAGTGGCTCCAAGATTCTGTTATATAAGAAGTTCTTTAGGAAAACTTTTTCATTAGCAAAGTAATCTAACCCAAGTTCCAACAATGATGGAAAGGATAAAAATAATTACTCTGGATCCCAAGACAAGCTGAACATCCGGGTATTACCGTTGATTTGGATCCAGTGCCAACCCGTCGCCCCTCTCCAGCCCTCGCTGCTGCCTCTCTCCGTATCTGCATACTCCTCACTGGGAGGAATTGCAAAGGCCACGTGCCCAAACGCTTAGCTGTTTCATTCCGGGAGCATTGCTGGCGTCGTGGTCACTGATGCCAGAGGAAAGCTGGAAGGGTGGGTTTGCAGCATCTGATGGGGATGTGGTCCGCAGATTGAATTGGTAACTGTTCTGCACTTACAGAGCGCATCGTTACCATAGAAACCCAGAAGAAAGACAACCGAGAGTCTGGCTGACCCGACCCAGGAGAATGAATGTTTTTCTCTTATTCCTTGCAGCAATCCTGTGAGATTGCACTGGGTTTCTTTCTGCTGGGGTGGCAGGAGTTGTAACAAAATTCATTTATCACCCTCTCCCCACGTGTTAGACTGACAAGGAGCCCTGTGTTGGCTGATGCGAGCCGGCCACATCACAGCCCCCCACAGCTGTGGTCCCACCCCACCTGCTCACCCGCAACAGGTGCTGTGTTTTAAGACCCAAATCCCCGAACCTGGATTTACAGGGGGACCAGCTG
Organism: Equus caballus; assembly: GCF_041296265.1. NCBI lineage: Eukaryota > Metazoa > Chordata > Mammalia > Perissodactyla > Equidae > Equus > Equus caballus. The sequence goes on along the minus strand of NC_091706.1, from coordinate 65,662,911 downwards.
CTTAATTTCTGGTTGGCTGGTTTTCCTCTGAGGAGGGGTGCTCCTCTGGAGAGAGAGCAGCATGTGAAACCTTATCCGCACCCAAAGAACACTGTCAGAACGTTCCTTTTGCTGTGGGCCTCAAGTATCAGAGAGAAGGACAAGAAAGGGATTTGGGCCACTTGCCTCAGCTTTGAGACCAAAATGCCAAAGCTCCTGGGCCAGCATGTGGGCTGCTGGCATTTCAGGAATGCACAAGCTGAGAACGCAAGTGCTGTGTTTGACTCCTAGATGTGGGTTTACCCCAGGTGGCAGAGTTCGGGGAACAAAACGCAAGTGGCAAATAGAATGTGGCTTTTTCTGCTAAACTTTGCATAACAGGGTGCATTAGCTTAAAAATGTCAACAGTGAAAGTTTCCAGACAAATGGACTTCCCAAGAAAAATACTGTGGGCAGTTTCTATTCTGGGAGAAACTTCTGGTGAACAAAAACCTCAGTTGGCTGTTATTCAGCACGATATTTAAGCCAAGGGGCAACATTTCAACAGCAAACAGGCAGCATCTGGTAACGTCTCCACCTCTCAAAGCCGGCTCCTCCGCCAGGTCCCGGCCATTTCTTGTGACCCAGGCTCCCAGCTGCTGCTGGGGCTGCTTGACGGGGGGAAGTTCAGGCCACTCAGGCGATGCCAAAATATATGTTTTTCTTTTTCAAATGTACAAATGCCATAATTCATAGAAAACCAGGAAAGCATAGAAAAGAAATTAAGTAAAGAATATGCATAACTGATATGTAATCTATCAAGCTAAAAATAATGATTTAAAATAAAAATACTGATTCTACGTATTTTTCTCAGGAAGAGACTTAGGGATCACGGCGAAACTTCCGGCCATGTTGCAGTGACGGCCGGGGTCAGAGGAGAGAGGCCTCTGAGCTGGGATTCTCACAAGCAGCTGGGTGAGGCCATGGCACGTCCTGGAAGAGTCTGCTTTTATCAGAGGAGAGTAGAAAAAGTCAAAACTTGGGAAGAGGTATCTGGTTCCCAGGCAAGTGGGGAGAAAACCCTTGGGGACTCTGGAATGGGGTCACTGAGCCTGCCAACCCTCAGAGGCCACCCTTCCTCTTGGAGCTCAAAAGGTTCCAGGGTTCCACCAGAAACAAGCGGTCACTCACAGCATCCTCCTCCCTTTGGTGGGCTGGAGATGAGAAGGCTGTGAGATGGACAGTGATGACTCTCCCCACCCCACAGGCAGCTGGGGGCACGGCTGGAGCACCCTCTGGGTTCAGGACGTTGCCAGCTGGGGTCTTGGGGACCAGCTGTCAGAGAGAAAGCTGCCCCAAATTCCCTACACCCTCCCCACGGGGCCCTCACCAACAGGGGTGTGTGTGGCATCTGGACTCTGTGGCAAGCTCACCAGGTTCAGGGCTTCAAGACGCCCCATCTACAGCTCTACAGCTCTAGCCTGGTTCCGTTCCATCCCTGCAGAGCCCAGCATCCAGCTTCCTTCTGCTGATCTCCATTTGGCATCTGTCTACATGGCCAAGGCTAGGTGCTGACTCTCCTTGCCACCAACACCCCTCCCCAGCCTGTGCCATCTTCTGCCGTCCCCTCCTTGGGGATGGCAGCTGCATCCTTCCTGTGGCTTTCCCCCTTATCCCCACCCCCAGCTAAAAGTCGCTAAATCCTTCCAGCTCTACCTCCAAAATATATCAAGAGCCCATCTTCCCTCGCCTCGCCCGCCTCCATGGGGGTCCGCCTAGATTTCTGCGCTTCACTCTTCTGCTCAAAATCCTGCAACAGCATCATGTTCAACAAAACCCACACAGTCGGGCTCCCTACTTCTGGACCCCAGAATGGGTTACTCTTGCCCTCTCCCCCTACTCAGCCACTTGGGCTCCTTTGCTGGTCCTTCCCAGGAGGCTTCTTCCCCAGATGTCTCAGGGGTCCCTGGATCGCCACTTCCTGTCTTTGCTCAAACGTGGCCTCCCAACTCTGACCTCCTTATTTAAAACTACACCCTCACCTTGATTCCTCTAACTGTGCTTTCTTCTTGCTTTTCTCCATGGTTCCATCGCCTTCTCACAAGGGTGTCCCACGTCCCATCCAGAGGCAGTCCTTGGATCCGGGTTAGGTCTGTGAGTCCTTTAACCAACAAAAGACGGCAGCAGTGATGCTGTGCCAGTTCCAGGCTAAGCCTTGAAGAGGACTGGCAGCTTTGGCCTCCTCCCTCTTGGAAAATTTGCTCAAGGGATGTTGCCTACTGGAACCCAGCCTTCTTTCTTTAGGAAGCTCCAGCCTCATGCAAAGGACACATATGTGCCTCTGCTCAACAGCCCCCACCGTGCACCCAACTGCCAGCTCATGTCAGCTGGCAGCCATGAGAGTGGGCCACCTTGGACAGCTGATCCCATGAGCCCCTGGACACCGTGGCACCAGTGATGGAGTGTGGAGCAGAACGGCCCAGCTGAGCCCAGCTGATCCACTCAGTCATGAGTGGTAATAATACTGCTTTTTAAGCCACCACGTTTGGGGTGTTTGTTATGCAGCAATAGATAACTGATACAAATACTATATATTTGTTGTGCATCATCTGCTGCCCGAGACTCTCCTCATAGCCAGAACATAATCTCCACAGGGCAGACATCTTTGTTTCGCTCACTGATGTATCTTGAGCCCCTGCCACAGTTCGTTGGTGCCATTGGCAGCCCTGTGGACAGCAGAGTGGAACCCTGCTCTGTCTTTTCCGGCCATCCCTCACTTCTGGCGCTGGATCAGTCAATGCTCCACCGCTATTCCTAGGGTTTTCATGGCCAATGTTTCTGGAACCAGGTGGCCAGGTCCTTCTTCCTAGTCTCTCTTAGTCTGGAAGCTCTGCTGAAACCTGTCCACCATGAGTGACACTGCTGGTATTTGAAATATTGGTGGCATAGCTTTCAGTGTCACACAACACACAGCCGCCACAGTATGACAACCAACAGATGGGTGGTGTGGTTCCCTGACCGGGAAACGAAACCAGGCTGTGGTGGTGAGCGCCAAGTCTTAACCACTAGACCCCCAGGGCTGGCAACCTACAGCAGTACCTGGAGTTACTTCATATTTACGGACTGAATGGATAAACTGCTAGTTTGAGCTAAAGTATTTTGCTGTTATTTTAAGGGAGGGATTTTATAGTCACAATTTACTCATTTTTAAAAAATTAGGATTGAATATTGAATTGCATTGTTTTTTCAGGTTTTATAATATTATCAATATGCCATTATACGTATTGATGTGGGATATTATATTAATACATTTCCTGATCTTGTATTTCTGGATTAATCTGGAACTTAATCTGACTTCATTAAACTTGATGCAACCTTAGGGGTTACTCTTATAATGAGCTACATAGTTTGACCTCCTTTAATTTTTTCGTAGGATTCTTGCATGTATATTCTTTACTAAAAGGGGGTCTATATTTATCTTCCCATTAAAAAAATATTTTGGTTTATGGGTGTTACATGCTTCATAAAATGCAATGAGCTCATCTCTTTTATTTTTATATTATGGAAAATGTGTACACACAGCATTGGAAGAAGAATAATAATACAAAAAATATGAAAAAGACCCCCCAACCTGAGCCACTCATGCAGTCACGCTGCCCGTAAGTGGCAGAGCAGCAGCCCAGCTATTTCCTTGAATGAGCTGTTCTGGGAATGAGCCTTTCCTTGAAGATGACTTTTAAGAAACGTAAAAAGCATGCCGGCTGCTGTAAAATTAGAGAACGAAGCCCAACTCATTCAGAGAATTGTGCAAACATGACACAAACCAGAGAGAAGCCTTTTCCTTGGCAGAGGCTCAGCCTGACTTTGGTCTCAGCGTCAGGAACGGTGGCGCTTCCCCGAGCCACCTGGGTGTTTGTGCATCCAGAACCTGTCTCTGTCTGTCCCGGAATGCGGCTGAGCCCCCTGTTTGGTGGTCACATCTGCTACTTTAGCGCCAGACTGCCTGGAAACTAATTTGGCAATTGACCGAATGCATCACCTCGGGGAGATTCATCACCCAGGCTTTGCTTGCTCGTCTATAAAGTGGCAGCGGTTGCAGTGCCCGCTTCCAGGACTGAAGAGACCCACCCAGCCCAGGCACCCATCTCTCCTAAGTGTTAGTGGCTCTTAATTATTTCGAAGCTGATACTGTCTGATCCTGGTACCATTTCCCGTGACTTTGCAGAAGAGTTGGCGATGGTTTTTCGTCTTAAGGTCTTTTGATAATCAGATGAGGATTTAAATTCTCTAACTAGAAAATGAAGTGCATGTGGACACAGCCTTCCAAATTCATTTCAGAAGGTCCCGCAGCTGAGTAAGTTCAGCTCCCAGGGAAGTGGCGCTCGGCTTTAGGTGGGGGCGCCAGGGGTCCACTCCCCTGGGAATCTGAGTTTGTGGCAAGTACCCACTGCTTCTGATGCGTCAAGTCCTGGCTTGGTTCCTCGAGCCATGTCACACCTTGCGCTCGTTTCCCTCCGGCTGGGTTTGTGTCCTTTATTTGTATCTTATTCTCGCTGGAAATGCCGTCTTCACATTTGTAAGCCATCTGAAATCGCTCTTGGGGTGGGGAGCGCCCACACGGAGCATTGCACAGGATGCTCTGGCATCCCATCGCACCCACTGGCGGGCTGAGGGTCTGGAGCTGTTCTGTCCAGTGTGGGCAGCGATGCTTGGAGGTGGCCAGTGGTGAATCCAGCAGCGATTTCTCCACTTAGTGCTGCTGCTGACCTCACACTGGAGCTAACAGAGCAGCCGCGGGGGTTCCTCTGTTCTCTCATGTTCTGCAGGGGTTCTGTGCTCTGATCCCCTCAGAGACCAGGCCCTGCTGACCCTCCCACACTGGTCGCTGGGTTTCTGGTCCTCCCATTTGTCCCTGGACAAGGCATCCCCAGCCCATGTAGCGTGACACTGTGGTCAATGTCCACCGTCTATGCTGGGGTGGAAAACCCCACGGCCTGCAGCACTTTCTGGCCATGGGGAACCCCTAGGGACCAATCATCATCTCTCCTCACTGGTTCTCTCCTCCCAGATTCCAGAACTATCCCTTGGATACTCCATGATTTAAAAACCTTAAATGACTCCCCTTAGCCATGGAGTGCCATATTAATTTAATACAAACCCCGTCAGATATTCAAAGCCATATGGGGCTCCGGTCTTATGGTCGTTGTCCTGTTCACATTCCTCCTGAGCTGTCCTCCCAGCTTTCTTGACTGTTCCCACTCTACTCCTGGTCGCTTCTGGCCCAGGGTGTGGAGCGGCATTTAAAGTCTTGTTTCCTGTAAATAGATGCATCAGTGACTGCCTGTTAGCTCTTCACTTAGGGAACGGATTTGTTTCTTGTGATATTGTGGTTTATAATATCAAATATATATCTGGTCTTCCTCCACAGTTCCTGCCTCATGGCTCCTCAAACTCTGGGGATTTCCTGAGCAGTAAGAGCAATAGGAACATGTTTGGTTATAATATTTAGTCTCTTGTCCTCAGTTCCTGAAATTACTTCAGAGCCATAAAGATGAGATGGGGGTCTTGTTATTTTTAATAAGCCCCTTCACACCACAACTGAGCTTATTTAATGAGGAGACTTTTGAAATCTCCTAAAGATGGGGGGTGGGGGATGGACTGGTTGCCAGGGGAACCAGCCATGTGATTAGAGGGTTGGAAGTTTCAGTCCACACCTGACCTCTGGGGAGGGGAGAAGAGCTGGAGGTTGAGTCAATGGCCGATGGCCAATGATTTGGTCAAACTTGTCTGTGTAATGGAGCCTCTGTGAAAGCCCAGAAGGATGGGTTTCCAAGAGCTGGCAGCCTGGTGAATGTGTGGACCTCCGGAGAGGGCATGGAAGCTCTGTGCCCTTCCTGTACCTCACCCTGTGCATCTCTTCCTCCGGCTGTAACTGAGTTTTATCCTTTCTTAATAAACTGATGATCTAGTAAGTACAATGTTTCTCTGAGTTCTGTGAGCCACTCTAGCTGATTAATTGAACCCGAGGAGGGGATCTGGGGAATATCCCATCTACAGCCCGTCAACCAGAAGTACAGGTGACAACCTGGACTGGTGACTGCCATCTGAAGTGTGTGTGGTGGGGGGCAGTCTTGTAAGACTGAGCCTGTACCCTGTGGGATCTGACACGGTCTCCAGGTAGATGGTGTCAGAATGGAGTCAAGTCATAAGACACCCAGCAGGAGTGGCAGAATTGCTTGTTGTATGTGTGACGGAAGCCCCTCCCCCTGGAGTGGAATTGGGTGCAGAACCTTTATTACTGCAGTAATAAATCTCTGGAGTGAGTTGTTACTTTCCAGAATACAGTTACTTCTTGCAACGCTTGGGGTTTCCTTCACTTCAGAGGAACCCCCTCTGGAACTGGCCCCATGGTTTCAAGGATCACTAGGCTTCTGTGTAAACAGCAGGCTCCCTGCGTCCCGCCCCCACCCCGTATACACCACAAGTCTTCACACTCCTCATGCAGAAGGGAGTAACAGAAGGAATTGTTTGAACAATTCTCATAGTCCCTCTTGTGCATATTTTTCTAGCGTACCAATATTGACCCAGGCGTAGGTCGGGCACGATTTGTTTCCTGAGCAAATTCAGCACGCAGGAATCAGCTTTTCCTCTGGGACAGGATGTTGACCTTACTTTGCCTCTTCCAGTGGCAGACAGATGGGAAATGAATTTGGAAGGTGTCCCAAGGAGCAACTGCCCTTGGCTTCTTCCCCTGGGGCTGGTGCAGGACCTGGGAGGGGACTGGAAGGATGGGCAGGAGGACGAGGGGCTGTGGAGACCTGAATGCAGCCAGGCAAACTGGAGGGGTTCGGCTCTGAGCCCAGTCTCCAGGAGATAAGCCCAGAAAAATCCTCTGCGGATGCCCTGGGTTCCCAGCACAGGAGGTGGAGCGGAGCCTGGGGCTTCAGGCTGGGGTCGGGCAGCCCTATGTAAACAGCAGGTGTTCTCCATCCACATCCATGGGTTGAGCAGAGACACGGCGGCAGCAGTGCCTCCCAGCCAGGCAGGCACCCACAATCCCACCTCTCTCCTCCGTGAGCAGAGCGTATTCTAAAATTACTACTGCTCATATTTCCCCCAACATTTTACTATGGGAATTTTCAAACCTACCAAAAAGTTGAAATAATTTTACAGTGAACACCCATTTTCCCATCTTGCTAATAAAAAGAAAGTTGACATTCGGCTCTACATTCCTTGCTTTGTCACACGTCTGTCCCGCTATCTATCCATCAATCCCTCTTATTTGCTGTTGTATATTTCAGAGTCGGTTGCAAAAGTAAGCTAGTTTTCAGTCACTGTATTTAGCTAATTTTAAAATTTCAAAAATAATTAAAGAAAGATGTGAAGTTTTGTAATTATCAAAGGGTGCACAAGTTAAAACGAGTTGAAGAATACAAACTAAAATTCGCGTTTTCTGTTCCAAAGGCTGAGATGGGCAGTCCTTAGAGAAGACAGGATCATAGGAGGAACACCGTTAGTGGCCACGACTGGAAAGCTATGTCCACAGGCTCCCGACAGGGATGGGGAGCCTTGAACTGTACACTGGGAGTTTGTGGTGGATCAGGCAGGCTGGAACGGGGGGATAAAAGGCACATGGCCAAGGGACAATCTAGGAGGTGGCACCAAGGACAAAGATGCAAACTGGAAGCTGGGCCGGTGGTCCCACCGAGGTTTCCCTCTGGAGAGGTGGGCAGGGAATGAAGCCTGGGGCTAGGGAGGGTGAGAGAGCCTGAAGCCACAGCAAGAGGGCCCGAAGTTCAAGGAAGGGTTGAGAGCAATGCCTGGTCCTCTGAACCAGCTGTCCAGGCCATCACAGCTCCTGGTGAGACAGAGGGCCAGCACGTGGAGACTTGTGCTCTTTCCAGTTTAACAAGGAGCACCGGTTTGGGGCGGTAGGAAATCCACTTAGCTGCGCAGGGCGCACAAGGACCACTATCTGTTTGCCTCTCTAGTCCAGAGGGATGCTCTGCTCATTCTGTTACCTGGGAGCAGGCATTATAAGAATGAAAGGTTTCTAGAATTATAGAAGTTTGGGAAGTTGTAGGTTAAGCAGGAGAAGTTTCTGTACTTAGGACTTGTCAGATGTGGAAAGCAACATGGGCAATATGAATATCTGAGGAGGTGGAATATTATGCAGTATTTTCAAACACGCCACCATCAGTCCTTCCAGCATCTTTGGGAGCTCACTTTCTGGCACACGGCCTTATGTTTCTGGGGTATCACTTGATACCGGGGCTCCCAGGCCTGCTGATGGGACTTCTGTAAGTTGGAGTGCAACTGCATCCAGGGCAGCAGAGAAGGGACAATGAGATGCGGGGGTTCTCACGTGCCTTACCCAGTTCTTCACTGGAGCCATTCTGGGGGGCCACGTGGACCCGTTCTGTCCCTGCACATCGCTGACGGCCTCGGGTCAGCACAGGCTGCCACACCACGACTTCCCTAACGCTTCCAGCCACGCTGTTTCCTCCTCACGGACACGGACGGAGCCCTCCCCGCATCTCAGCCCTGCGTCTGGGCTCGGTTTAATGCTTCGTTCCATGCACGTTGCCTGAATTCTACACTTTTGAATCAGAAGAACCCTGTTCAAGTGTTCCTGCTCTACGATCGTGAATACTTTACACACTCTCCTTTTATTTTGTAAACTAAGGTTGGTAATAGGTAGCTGCCTGGGGTCTTCTGAGGATGAGGGTTAATATTGATGAAAAACCCCTACTGAAGTATTCGGTATACAGTAAGTGCTCAATCATTGTGCTGACCTGGAAACATGCGTGTCACCACTAGCAGAGTTATATTTGTTAGGATTTATTTCAAATTCTCATAATAAACAAGAAATACCTGGTGGGTTGAAATAAAGTTTACATTAGGGAAATATTTTTTAAAAATATTTAAATCACATTACATGCAAATTAAAGCCCTATGATTTGAGAAAAGTATGTAAGAATCGCAGGGGAAATAATGTCTTTAGAGGAACCAGGGTGTGATTTTGACATGAGATGAGTTGACATCACAGTGTGCTGCCTGGGAGAAGCAGCAGGAAGCGCCCTGGACCGAAGGCGCGTCCCCACGCCAGCAGCCGCTCCAACATCTGCGTGGCGGGTCTCCTGCAGAGCTGTTGAGGGCAATGCTCAGGGCAGCCAGGGTGGGAGCAGTAGGGGGCTTGGAGCCCAGCCATTCAGTCTCCTGGGTGACAGGTGCCAAGAGGTTGAAATGACGCTGCCACGGCCATGCCTCTCTGCCATCAGTGAGCCGGACACCTTCCTGTCTCCTTGGCTCTCTGACTCTCCCCTTTGCCTCGGTTCCCTCTGAGCCTCTGTCCTCCTGTGAGGTGACTGCTGTGGCTGTAGTGCCCAGGCATAGGACACAGGAAGCTGAAAGTTCAGACCCTAAGCCATCCCAGAGAAAGCCGCTGTTCACTGAAGGTTTTCCAGTCTCCTGTCTTGGCTGCATGCCTCTGCGACTGTGTCCCATGTGCAGGATTTGGCTGGTTGGCTGGTGGCACTCCCTTTGGAGGAAAACAAGAAGACCAGCCACCAGGAGCTGTCTCCATCATAGGGACCCTCTGCCTTGCTGCCACCACTTCTCTCTGGGGCCGCATTCATGAGCCTTCACCTTCATAGGTGGCTCCGAGCTGTTTTTATGCACAACACTCCTGACACTGAATGTGTGAGGTTTTCCTCATGCCAAAGCAGTTCCACACTTCTCTGCAAACACAACTGGGTGTCCAACACTTTGGTTCATTTCTTTCACTAACTACCTTGGTGCAGACCCTATGGGTTAAAGGCTCCCTCCCACAAGACTGTTCCCACTTCAGACACCAGTGACAAGTCCCAGGTTGTCACCTGTATTGACCAACCGGCTAGATGTTCATAGAGCTCCCACCACTCCCTCCTCAGCCTTGATAATTTCCTGGAACAGCTCACAGAACTCAGGAAAGTGTTTCCTTTACTATTATCAATGTTTTAATAAGGATACAACTCGGGAACAGCCAGACGGAAGAGAAGAGGAGGGCAGGCTATGGGGGAGGAGCATGGAAGACCTGCTTTCTCTGGGTGCTCTCCCCTCCCAGCATCTTGATGGCTTCACCAACCTGGGCACTCCTCGAACCCTCTGTTTAGGGGTTCCCATGGAGGGTCCACTGCTTAGGCCTTGGCCGTTGGTGATTAAACTCAGTTTCTCCCCTCCCTGGAGGGAGGTCAGGGGTGAGGGTAAGAGCTCCAACCCTCTGATGACCCTTGGTCTTTCCGTGGAATAGCCCCTGTCCTGAAGCCATCTACGGGCCCAGCCACCGGCCATCTCAACACGCCTATCAATGCAGAGTCCAAGGATTTTAGGAGCTGTGTGCCAGGAGAAAGACCAGACATATATTTCCTATTGTATCACAGTGGCCTCCTATGAAAGTACTGAGTCCCTCAAGGCCTCTGATACAGAAATACCCCTTGTTAAGTTATCAGGACCACACAGATGGGCCCATGCTTCTGCCGCTCTAACTCTCCAGGGGACCTTTGCAGCCACTTAGAAGCCTTCTTGGCTCCAACAATGCTGAAGGATGCCTGAGTGTGGCTGCCACTGCCTGTCTTGGTTCTGACTGAGCCTTTTACCTGAACATTTGAGGATCATTGGATTTCCCTGTGGTCTCTGTCCAGAATGTTCTCCGCCTCCTTCACTCCTTGGGATAGACTGGATTATGGTGCACAGATGTCCTGCCCTCGCTCCACCCTTGGTGTGGGGTTCACCTTCCTGTCTCGGGGACTTTAGGATTGCCCATCGTGTGCTTAGGCCATTGAAATGTCAGCAGAAGTGACGGTGCCAGTTCTGAGCTGACAGCTGAAGAGTCATGGCAGGTTTCTGTACTATTTTGTCAAAAAACAGTGAAGTCACTGATCCAAGGAACAGGAGAGACACACAACAGACCTGGATTCAAGCAGTAGCCTAGAGCCAAGGCCAGCAAACCACAGCCTACCTACCTGGGAGCGAGAAAAATAGGTGCTTATTGTCGTGGGCCGCTGGGTTTGGGATGATGATTTGCAGTCACTGGGGAAACAGCTGACCGACGGCTCCTCTTCCTTAACAATCTGGTAAGTCCCAAGCAGAAGGCCTGCTGTGGCCCCCTGTTCGAGCACCTGTCGCGTGGTGTCCAATTTACAATTAATGTTTACATCTATGTTAGGATGAGAGCCCAACGAGGAGACCCTACCATTCATCCATTCATTCACCCAGAGAGTGTGTCACAGAGTAGATCTTTGATGAATGACCGTGTACTGCACGGCTGTATTATTAACTAATGATCTTCAATACTCTTACTTTTCTTCTTTACTCCGTTTTTAAAATTGAGCTTCTTACTGGTATCTTTATGAGAGGTGAACAGGAAAAGAAAGAAGCGATGAGTGCAAATGATTAGTTCGGGAGACGATAGGGAAGAAGGTTGGAAATACCACTTGAGTGCTGCCATGAGATTTTTGCATATCCCAGTCTCATGTTACCGCAGAACATTCCAAATTGGCCTACATAATTCCTTCCAGCCTAATTTTAACCGAATCAACATTTGTTGCCTAAATGATGATGCTTCCAGAATACCAAAAACTGCTTTAAGTGTGACCATTATTAAAATACTGCAAAAATTCACTCTCATTGCCTGGGATGTGCAAAGCCAATAATAGCTTCTTATTTTAATAGCAGACCTCATGGTCCCCATGGGCTCCCATCTCACTAGGTAAAGGGGAATAGGTGTCAATCATCATAATTTAGGTTCCCCAGAGTCACACTCAGAAGCAAGAATGTGAGTGCAGGTCGCTATTTGAGAGATGATCCCCGGGAGCTGAGAAGGCAGGCAGCCAGTGGAATGTGTGTTACAAGCACTTTAACCATCGTGGGTACTGGAGCTGAGCCCCATCCTTTGGGAGCCCATGTGGGCTGTGTGCTAACAATGACCCAGCCCGGGGAAAAGCTGGGGTATTAACACGGGGACTCCTGACCACCCTTGCTGAGGGCTGCTCCTGCAGGCTATTGGCCTTCTGGCACTTCCCTCCTGCTCCACCCTGCTCACAGCGGGCTCCTGCCCCGAGGGGATGTCCGCAGGATGCCAACAGGCCTGAGGGGAACTGAGTGGGGTGCTGACCCAGTCTACTGCACTCAGAGGTTACAACGCAAGTTGAAAATATCACTGTCTCCTTCCATTTAAATTGTGTCCTTTTGATGACAGAGTCTCTCTTGAGAAAGTGTTTTACCTCCCAGGTCTCCTCTCTTCTCCTTTCTTCTCTCCAATGTGATAACGAGGACCTGCATTTTTGAGGCCTCCTCCTGGTAGGGGAGACAGGGTATTAGATCTGGTGTCCCTGAAACTCCACCTGGTTTCTCTTTCTGATGTGACTTGTCTGTGGACTCTGGTCCCATCTGGCTTCCTGGGCTGTTGTGTCCACACCTCTCATTCGAGTCCTTGGTTCCAGCCTTTTGTTGCTGGTCCCAAGGCCCTGGCATCCTTGAATGCCACTGGCTGATCTCTTGGGTCTGTGGCCCACAACCCCCCTGAGCCCAACTGCATCTCCTCTCCAGAGCACACGGGGACTTTTAGGTCCCTTAGAGGACACACGTGAGAGGCAGGGGCACAGCTTTAGGCTCATTCACGCAGCCGTCATCCTCCATCATGGTCCTATTTCGTTTCGGCCCTAGCCACAGCCACATGAGCAGTGCCCTGGCACTCAAAAGCGGGAAGGTTTCTTTGATTTCAACCACCTCCCAGGCCTCCTCATCTCCCTGAGGACCTCAGGAGGCATGACAGGACACATTCATCTCTCTGCCCGCTTCCCTTCTCTCTCTCTTTCTCTCTCCTCTCTCTTCAAGGAGACCTGAAAAAGATACTTTATATCATATCCTTCTCTCTCCAGCCCTGGATAATGCTAAACTTGAATGTCACATTGCCCGGGTCTGGCTCTTAATGGAAACTTAAAAAACAATCGAAAATCCTTGGCCTACAAATGAATGGCTTGCTGCAGATTTGAAAATCCGTTTCTGAATGTCAGAGCACAATGTTGAATTGTTCTTCCTTTTTGTAAAGTAGCAAAAGTAAATATCCTGAAATAATGAAGGCCTCTGGCAGAGCTAGGAGAGGTCCATGCAGAGAGATGCAAAAAAGAAAAGAACATTAATATATTTCAACAATATTGTTCTCCATTTCATTATAGTCTTTTTTTTTTTCTTTTGAAGGAAGACCATGGTCAGAAAAAAATTCAATCAATCTTGCTTATTCTTTTTTCCATTTCCTCCATCGATCACTTGAACTTTCTGTAAATTCAATTTTGAAACTGGGTGAAGCATTCACAATGCTAGCCTCTTTAAGGAAGAGGAAACCACTTCAAACAGGACCTTCGAGCTTCAGCCATGTGGATGCAGCAGCTCAAGACAATCACAGGACACGCATTGTCTCTGTCGCTGCCATCCTCAGCTTTGCCCTTGGCTGCTTCTCTCATGGGGGCAACGTGGGTCAAGTCATCCTAGGCACCACCTCCAGACACAGCAATTTCTAGAGAAAGAAAAGGACTTTCTCGTCTGCACCTTCCTCTAAAGAGCCAAGAATTTGTAGCAGACACTGGGGTGTGCCACCCAGATGTCCCCTTTCAGGATAGAGACCTCACCTTCCAGTGGCCAGGAGCACTGCCTGATGATGTCCCACTGCCGAGTCCCTCCCCAGGAATTGCACACCTCGGAAAGAGGCCACCTTGCTCAAGGGCTGTCGCTCCCTGGGATCTGAGCCCTGGGGCGTCCCACAGCCAGTGACTTCTCCCAGCTCCCCAAGCGAGAGGTTGACATCTCTGTTGCAACAGCGTGGAGTTAACTTCCCACTCTGCCCGATCCTGTTTCCCTCACCACTTCACAGATGTGTTCTTGGAAACACTCCCCGATAAATCCCTTATACACAAAACTCTACTTCAGAATCTTTCTCCCTTGGAACTCACCCCAAAAGAATTCATATGAGGAGTGGTCCTAAGAAGCTGTTTTAAAATGGTATTTTGGATATAGACCACCTGCCAGCCAGCTGGCGGCGAGGACCCCATCACTGGTAGTAGGTCTTGACAATGTGTAGTAGCACAATTGTTAACAATTTTCCCAGTGGCAAAGCAGCATGTAGATACCAGAGGAAGAGAATACAAGACAACACATGTTCTTCAGATCTACCCCACCTTCCTCCAGGCCACCTGACCAAAAATGGGGCACAATGTTGTGGCTGGGGAAGTACTGGGCTGCAAAGGAGGAAACAGGCTGTGAGCTGCAGGAGCTGGGGATCTCGCCAGTGTGGACCGTCAGGAATGGAAGAGCAAGTACGCAGGTGGATCCTGAGTGTGTTGGCTCAAGGAGGAGGCACACAAAGTTGGATAAAAGGAATTTATTGATAGAGAAATATTCTCCCCACATCCAGGGTCTAATGGCCCGGCAAAGGTCACTGGTGTATGGTGCTGACCTTCTGTAGGAGGTCCCTTGGAAGCCTGGAAAAAGTGATTGCTCACACTACAAGAAGTGGAAATGCCAGACCTGCCATGACAGGAAGCAGAAGAAGGGATCAAGGGGCTGGCAGAAGTCACATACTACAGTGGATATGTGGCTGAGAATGTCACCAGCCAAGTGTGTGCCATGGCAAAGTCTGGAAAGAACCCCATTTTCAAAAGCAGTAAGAAATGCCCTGGTGAAAGGGCATCATCGAGGAGCTCAGAGATGGCCATCCTTGTCGTCTGGGGCCCAGGAGAGGAGATGCTGTTACAGAACTGAGCTCTCTGATAGCAATAGAAGTGACAGGATCCAGAAATAACTGAGACCAGGTGGAGGCGCCGAACTGCCAAAGTCAAAGTGGGTGCAATTACCATAATGAACAACAAGGTTGGAATGGCAGCCGGGGGACCTGACCTGCAGAGAACTGTGGAGATGATTCATAAAACACAGTGTTCCTGGGGACAAGACAGATGGGCAGCCGACGATGCATTGCCTCATTAAGCCAAAGAAATCAAGGATGAATAAGTACATGACTGAAGGCAGCTGACCAATAAGTCACAATTCCTTGTCTGGTTTCCGGATCTGAGCCAGACCGCAACCCTACATCCACTAACGGAAGGGCCCCACAACACTACAACAAGTGTATGGAGTAATTGTTCTCCTAGTCCGGGGGTTGGCAAACTATGGCCTGGCGGCCAAATCCAGCCCACTGCCTGTTTTTGTAGATAACGCTAGAACACAGCCTCTCCCAACCATTTACGTGTCACCGACGTCCACCTCCTGCTATGATGGCAGAGGTGAACAGTTGCCACGGAGATCACGGGGCCGGCAAAGCCAATAAGTACACTCCAGACCTTTACAGAAAAGCGGTGCTGACCCCTGCGCTAGTTCTTCCCAAAGTGACCTGCAGCAATTTACTCAGTTTATTCTACCCTGAGGAAAGAGAAGTCCTGGTCATTTTAAAGACTTGTGGACACGGGACCTGAGTTGACACCAATAACCTAAATCTGAAGCATGTTCATGACCCTCCCATCAGAGTGGGAGGATATGGTAAATAAAAGGACTCCTGACCCAAGTCAGTCTCATGGTGGGTCCACTGCATCTGCAGATCTCTTTGGTGGGCATTTCTCAGGCCTCTGAAGGTATAATTTTGAGATGGCTGGCTGGCACATCCCCATCTTAGGTCCTTGGCCTGTGGTATAAGCGCTACCATGTAGGGCAAGCCTAGGGGAAACCTCTGCCACGACTCACCCCCATGTTACTCTCATTGCTGCACGCGCACCTCCTCCTCGGCTCACGCCCATGACCGAATGGGAGATTCCTGTGATTCGCTGATGCAGGAGGAAGAACTTGGTTCATGAAGAGGTTCACTTGGTATGTGAGTTCAAGCCAAAATTGGGCTACTGCTGCTCCACAGCCTCATCAGGGTGGCCCTGAAAGACACTGGTGGATGGTGGGTGGCAATTCTCCCAGGGGTCAGAGTTTTGAGTGGTTTCCTTGGAAATCAAACCTTGTGTGGAGAAAGAAGTAGCTCAACATAAAAATATACATGGACTCATGGCAGTTTTGTATGACCTGGCTTTTGATCAGGAGGCTCGAGGGAGGGTGAATAGATCACTGGGCACAAGGAGGTCTGGAGGACAGACAGATGGACAGATCTGTGGGTACAAGCACGAAGTATGAAAATCTCTGAATCCCGTGCTAACACCCAGCAGAGAGCACTCATCACATAAAAGGCATAAATGGCCAATTAGACAGAGGATTAGCCAGCTGACATCAGCCAGCCTCTGATATGGGCCACCCCCGTGTTGGCACACTGAGTTCACAGAGGGAGTAGCAGTGGTGGCAAGAACGAGCTTGAGTATGAGCCTAATGGCAGTGACTTTCACTAACCAAGGCTGACCAGCTTCCATCGCTGCCCACACACCAACCTGATGCTTGAACACAGCGCATCCTTCAAGAGACCAACCAGCCACGTGGTGGCAAGTGATTATATCAGATCCCTTACACCCTAGAAGGGAAGAAATTTATCTTAACTGGAATTGATTTGTATTCTAGTTGAGGGTTTGACTCTCTTGCCTGTAAAGTCTCAGCCTTTGATGACTTACAGGAAATGACTTACAAGGAACCCACTTTACAGCAAAGGATGTTTGGTGGCAGTGGGCACATGCACATGAGATCCTCTGGTCTTTTCAGTTACCATATCACCAATGACCTGATGGAACCATTAAAAAGTCTTGAGAAAGCCCAGCGGTGGTGCCAGCTTGAAGATGATTCTCTGCAGGGATGGGGCACCGTCCTCCAGACGCACGATCATTTTATGGTGCCGGGTCCCCAACAGGTGGAATATGTGTGTTGGAACCGAGAAGTGCTTGCCCTTACTCCAATGGCCTACTTGGGGAATAGTCTTGTTTCTCCTTCCAGCAACTTTAGGTTCTGTGGATCTAGAGATCTTATTCCCAGAGGGCATGCTTCCACCAGGGCTCATGGTAAGAGTCCCATTAAACTTAAGCTTTGCTTCTGCCTGGTCAGTTTGAGTTCTTCATGCCAAGAGAACAGGAGGCAAGAAGAGGAGTCAGCATCCTGGCAGGGTGATTGGCCCTGATTGGAGAGAGGATGCTGGTCTGCTTCACACAACAGGGGGCAGGGAGTAAGAATGTGTGCAACTAGGCAATCCTTGGGTACCACTTGATACTCCCTTGTCTAACTTTAACGGTAAATAGACAAACGCTGCAACCATAGTCTGAGAAGGGCTTGGCAGGCAGAAGCACACCCTCAGGGAGGAGGGTCTGGGGTCACCACACGAGGTGTGACCCCTGGACCAGCAGAGGTGCTCGCCAAGAGTGAGGAGAATCTAGGGTGGATGATGGGGGAGGGAGATGACGAGTATCAGTTGTGGCCTGGAGACAAGAGGCTGGGGTTCTACCACCTTCCACCAATTTTCTTTGCTTGTTTTCCCAGGAAGAAAACCAGCCAAAATATCAGAGGCAGTGCTCCCGGATGGGGTGAGCTTACTACACAAAGCAAGTGAATCGGAGCAGAGCGAGGAGACACTGTGGAGGGCCATGGTATGACACCCGGACATCCTCTTCAGGACTGAGGTGCTCCTTCCCTGGCTGCTGGTGGTCCTGCTGCTGATGGCTCACAGTTGAGTCCCTCCCAGGAAAGGGGTCACATAGCCGGTGGTGCCTGCACCCCAGAGACAGCCCACATCAGAGTCTAGATGCAGGAGGAAAGTGCCTCAGTCCCTGACTTCTGTTTGGGATGGCCTCTAAAGGGCCATGTCAGTTACGTGACGCCCTTTCGGTTGGCGGGGTCTTTGTGCAGACACCCAGTCCTGCTTCCTGCACTCTCTTACAGTTGCTATTCCCGAGGAGACTCCTCAATAAACTGCCTGCATGTGAACCTCCATCTCTGAGTTCTTTTCCAGGGAACCCCACTGAAGCCATAAATCCTGCCCGGTAATGTCCCCAAGGCAACATCTCCCCAGTCTCCCCGGATAGACTTGAGTCATGTGCTGGGTGGACGGCGGCCGCCCTTCTGGATCATTTGCGGCGCTGCGCATGCCATCCTGGCACCTGCCTCCCAGAGGAGCAGAGCAGCTGCTTGAGAGGTTAGCATGTAATACCAGACCTGCATCAGCCAGACCCTACTTCACTCCCCACAACATTTGAGGGGGAATATTTAAATTTCTAAGTTCTATTGTCACCCTCTATAAAACTAAACCTCACACGTTTAGTGCTTTCCTTAAAAAAGGAAAAAACTAAATAAAAAATCACAGGCAAATTCAGGACTCTTGCTTCCTGCTCAATGAGAACTTGACTATTGTTTGAGGATTTCAAGATGACAAAGTGCAAGAAGTCCTCTCTGTGTTCCCAGGGACTCGAGTTCACAGGATGCAACAGGAGTTTTAGAAAATGAAAGGGAAGGATCTGTGTCCAAATACATTCAGCCATGCTGCTAACAGGCAGCAGTCGGCTCTTCTCCAGGGCCGTCTGAGAGCTCTCCTCAAGTCTCAGCAGCAGCCTCCGGAGACGGGCCGTGACCTCAGGGCACCTCTCCCGGCGGTGGCTCCGTTTCCTTCTCATTTTGCAAGCGCTGCAGCATCAGCAAAGCCGCGTACGCAGCCCGCTGTGGGCAGCTCGGATCACCCTCGGCACAGCGCAGCCGGAATGTGACTGGGAGAGCCCAGGGTTATGTAACCGCGCACGCGCACTTCCTGCCACAGACCGAGTTTGCGGCTCCTGGGGTTTGTTGCTCTTCCTTTCAGGAATCAGAGTGAAAAGATTTTTGTTAAATTGTGTGCCTAGTGGTGTTCTCTGCAAGGGCAAGGAGAAATGTGACTGTGTCACGCCAGGTGACGGGAAGTTCTGTCACCTCTGAGGACCTTGCTCTCACATGTCGCTGGTACACGCTGCCCCGCCAGTTCGCCAGAGCCTCTATTTTAAGTGTGTCTTGTGTTTGTTTCTCGGCAGCAGAGTCAACCAGGAGTATTCACAGGAGTGCTTAGGGAAATCAACAACAGGATTCTTTAAAAATTCTTAAAGGTCTGCTGGTAATGTGTTTATTCAACATCGAGACCCAAAGGGGGAGAAAGACATTCTTAACCGTGGACATAATTATACTTAAACGCAATAAAAACTGAGTTCTGTTCTGCATGGTTTTCGGGAGGGTTTCACTCTTTAGATTGCCCTTTGATGTTTGCTGTTCCTTTTTATGTTTTTGTCAACTTTTGCAGGTTTTAACTGCTTAGGTGGGCAAATGGATAGACGTGGAAGCAAGAGAGGCACCACGCAGCAGTGGGGTTTTAGGGTGACCATCTGGAAGGACAACAGAGCAGGCTTTCAAGGTAGGCGTGTGCGATCAAAATAAATCCAAAGTAATATGGAAACAGAATTACCCCGGAGGAAGAAAACATGCAGTTTCCTACTGAAGCTGCCCGTTGACCCCTCACCAGGTCATGGAAACAGCCCTAAGAATACAGGGGAGACACTATCGGTTCTGAACACCTCATGACCCGAGAGCGTGCTGCGCTGTAGAAAGCACTGCAGGCCCTTCTCGGCCCTCAGTCCAGGACATTATTTCAAGAGAGGTGCCAACAGTAGCATTACTCTTCTCTCAAGGACTCTGGCTTGGAGGAAAGGCTCTAGGGTGTCACATGCTCCCAGGTCTCCGTCCTGCCAGGGGCCAGCGCTCATCTAAGCTGCCTCCAGGGGACACGTTGGGAGGGAAGCGAGTGAGCTGCTGCCTTCCTCGTGCTGGGGGCGTTCACAGCGGCTGGCACGCTCGCAGAGTCAGATGGTGAAGGTTTCACTGTGCTGTGGCCCGGGACAGCTAGGACTTACAAAAACAAAACACACCTGAAGTACAGAATGTCTATCTCTGGGCCTTCACTCTCAGAAAAACACAATCTCGATGCAAATGACCAAGAGGCAAGGGCGAGATATTTTCCAGCAGACGGGCCTGGGCACCTGAAGATCTGTCTATAGAAAGAGCCAGGGCACACCTCATTCAGCCCTGCCTTTCCCGGGAAATTTCCAGTTACAGTGACCAAGCAGGGGACATGGGGCCCAGAGGACCAGGTACTGAGTGTCCCCAGGACAGAGAATCTCCCCAACTCCCCTCCCCCAAGGGCACCTATGGGCAGAGCGAAGTCATGTCTACGAACCGTGCTCTGTAACCTGGGTCTCCAAAGGATCCCCTGAGTTCATGTAAAGATTGTTTCCTACATTTTTTCCTGTACTACCTTTTACAAATTTAAAAGATGGCTCTGAAATCAAAATCCAGTTGATAGCTCCCACCGAATCCCGTCATATCCTCAGATTTTACTGAGCAGGCAGATTGTTTCCAATAATGCATGCCTAGTTGGCCTTGAGTCCTGGGATAAGTTGTCAATGAGATGTCACCATATAGACAACGATACCCATCATCAGATAACTTTAGATGGTGCCCCTGGACTGTGCCACATGTGATAGACTGAATATTTGTGTCCCACCATCCATATGTTCAACCCCAACCCCAATGTGACTATATCCGGTGATGGGGCTTTTCCAGAAGTACTTAAGGTTAAAGGAGGTATAAGGATGGGACCCTGAGGCAATAGGACTCATGTCCTCATTAAGAAGAGACACTAGTGAGGTATTTCTCTCTTCTATGCACACAAAAGGAGGTCATGTGAGCACACGGGGATGGTGGCCTCGTACAATCCAAGAGGAAATGCCTCAGAATGAAACCAATCTTGAAGGCACCTTCATCTCAGACTTTCAGCCTCCAGAATTGTGAGGAATAAATGTCTTGCTGAATCCGCCCCCTCTGCAGTGCTGTGTTATGGCAGCCCCAGCTGACTGGGACAGTCCGTGAGCTCTCCACTTGGCACCTAGAGCACTAAGAATGAGTATAATCACTCTAACAGTAGACGGACCAGTGAGCGATCCCTCGCTGTGTGCCTGGCATTCCTGGTCCCCTTTAACTTGCATTCCTTTCTCCTTTCGCTGTGGTGTCTTTCCTCCCATGTTCCCGATGAGTCCTGGGCTGTAAGTGGTAGAGAATCTCTAGCGTCACTGTGAGGACAGCACGCTGTGTTCAGACAGGCTGACAAGGTGCAGCTTTGTCGAGGCCCACGGGCTGCAGTCTCAGTTTTATATATTTCATTTCCTTTTGGACTCGTACAAATTTGACAGATTACCTTTCTGTTTCATGCCAGTATTTGGGGTGTGTGAAAATCCTTCGGGTGCAAGCTGAGCACGTAAGTCTCCTGGGTTCAGGTGTCTAACCACACTGTGCTTGGAACAAGGCCGTCCCACTGCTAAGTTGTGTGATGTGGCCACACTGATGTGGAAGGAGGAATGGAAGGAGGAAAGTCCCATCTGGAGATCTCTGTCCCAGCAAAACCACTTCTCTCCTTACCCATCTCACTCATTTGAGTCTAGAAGATTCTGGGAGGTTTTGCCTTGAGTAGGTGACGCATTGCCTCCCTCACTACATGGTTCCGTCCCAATGGGGAGCTGATGGGGAGCTGCCACATGGGCTGCAGGAACAGTGCCCAGACAGAAGCAGGGTGCCAGGAGCTGGCTCAGAGGGGAGGAAAGGAGAGTCGGGAGCATCAGGGCCTTGGCCATCGGCTGGTAAAGCAAAATTCCGATTTGTATAATACCCTCCGTTGCACTTTCCAAATGGCCCTCACACAGGACTATACCCCTTCCTGCTTCAAAGCCGCACTTTCTCCCTCCTCCTGCCTTCCCGCTTGGGTTCCTTTCAGCAATTACACGCTGCCCAGGCCATTTATGTGGCTATTGGCCTGAGGCCTGGGGAGGGAGATAGTGCCTCCATGTTGGTCTCAGAGAGTTTTATTGATAAAGCTTGCCAAACCAACCTTTCTGATGGTCAACATACAGTGCCAAGACAGGAAAGTCGGTACACATGTCCTCACTCTAGCATCCTAAATTCTAGGCCTGGATTTTAGTTGAAACGAGAAAGCAGAGTCCATTGCGGTTTTTGCTGTGGGAACCGTATTTCTCCCGCCGTGGTCACAGGTGACACATTTTGCATTGTTGTGCAGCTGACCCACTGGGACTACTCGTTATGGGTGGCACTGCTATCGCAGTCACGCCTTTCTGCATGAGATGTGAACCCACAGCCCATTAGGAGGCTGTCCTCCAGGGTAGACGCCGACTCTGCCAAAAATCCTCCCAGGTGTGGCCTTGGTCTCCCGAATGGAGTCAGTTTGCAGGAGGAGCCCTTAATCTTTGAGCACAAGCAGCTGATTTTCCCTTTCTTTTCTAAACACAGCATCAGTGAGGCTGTGGCCAGATGGAAGAACTGGTGCAGGGCAGCATCACCTCATTCAAGAAGCCAAATGCGATAGTTAAACCTACCAGCCTTCAGTGGTTCTAAATAAGACTAGGGACATGTTCCATTCTAGAATCTGTGAATAATTTGCTTGTTAAGTTGGGCCAACAATTGAACTGGTAGCTGTTCTTCCCTTGTTTGGCATCTAGGCAAGAATTAGAGAATTAGACACGCCTCAAACATTTGGTCTGGAAAATACACAAAATAATGGCTCCAAAATCCATCACTAGGACAATGGGGATTTGTCAGCTGTAGTCTCAGGTACCAAATTAGTATCTTTGCTCCATCCCTAGGCCATCTACCATTCTTCCTTTTATCCCTATGCCCCCTCCCATTCCTCCTCCCTCCCTCCTTCCTTCCTTCCACCAGTATGTCTTATATGCCCGTATTATGCTGGGCCCCAGAGAAAGAAAGATGAAAGCCCACATTTTCTCTCCTTGCTGAGCTCCTTGTTCTATCAGGGAATCTCCATTTGATCCGTGAGCTGTGATAACGGTGTGAAGGAAGTTTGCACAGAGAGCTGCAGGAACACAGATGAAGGTCGACCAGTGCAGGACTCCTGTGCTTCCCATTTGCTTCCTCCAGACGGGCTGCAGCGTTGATTCTCAGAGGCTGAAGAGGAGTCAGATGGGCAAAAGGCCAGGTGGGGTCAGGGGGTTCCAAGTCTGTGGAATACTGTGTGTGAAGATGTGGACCAGAGCATGGCGTGTTTTAGGGCACATGGTGGTTCCTCAAGATTCAGTTTGAGGTCCAGTTGATGTGGAGGAAAGGGGGGCTGCAGACACAGGCTGAAACTTGAAGGGCCTCATTTCCTCCACTCAGAAGTCTGGAATTTGTTGCAATGGGAGTCACTTTAAGGACTTTAAAGAAGGGTGTGACCAGTTCTGCATTTAGAGACATGTTCAGAGAAGCTAAGCATGTCCAGGGAACCTGTCAGGAGGCCACCGTAGCACCCCTGACAGGAGATGAAGGTGTCCACACCTAGGAGGTTCTGGTAGGAGATATTTCAGATGTGGACTCTGCTGACTTTTTTGACCAAACAGGCCAATAGTGGCAGGAAGAGTCCGTGATCTTTGGGCATTTGTTGAGATCTCTGTCTAAGGAGCTGACGGGTTACACAGAATTGTTTTAAAGTCATTGACACAGCCCTCTTTTCACCAAATATCTTCCGCATTAGATCCCACATTAGATCATTAGTGGTGTCTGGAGTTCTAACACTGTTATTTCAGATCTGTGAGCACTTAAAATGAAAACATTTCTGAGAGTGGCCAGTGCTTGTTGGTGCACACTGATGAGGGAGCCAGAGCCTTCTGGGAGGGGCGATGGCACCCCTGCACATGGATGGGTGCTGACTGCGGGGCTGCTGCGCACATGGCCTGGGTCTCATGCTCCCCCTCCCAGCGCTTCACAGGATGGGTGTCCGTGCCCAGGGGAAAAGCACAGATGGGAGAGACCTGGAGACACCATCTAGTCTCAACATACGAGAGAACCCAAGCCCAGAAGACAGTCCAACATCTGAAAACACAAGGTGGGCCGAATGGCATCAGTCAGGGAGCAGACTCTAAGTGGCAGATAAATGCCAAAAAAACTGCACCTGGGCATATTATTTTCAAATTATAGAAAATCAAAGATAAAGAAAAATCCTGAAAGAAGCCAGAAGGAAAAAAACACCTTACTTATAGAAGATCAAAGATAAACATCACATCTAACTTCACTTCAGAAACTGTGCAAGTGAAAAGAGAGTGGAGTGAAATATTTAAAGCATTAAGGGAAAAAATTGCCAACCTAGAATTCTGTACCCTGTGAACTTATCCTTCAGAAGTGAAGGAGAAACAGACTTTCGCAAACAAAGAAAAACTGAGGGAATTTGTTGCCAGTAGACCTGCTTTTCAAGAAATGTTTAAAAAATTCTTTAGAGAGAAGAAAAATAATATAGGTCAGAGACTTGGATCTATGTAAAAAAGGGGAGAGCATCAAAGAAGGAATAAGTTAAGGTAAAATAAAAACTTTCATTGTTCTTATTCTTAATTGATACAAGGCAATAGTTTGTTCAAAGTAATAATGGCTACGATGTATTCAATTATGTATGCTTATGTATGTATCTTATGAGTGTGTATATGCTTATGTCTGCCTATATATACACTTGAAATGAATGACAGCAATGATACAAGTTATGAGAAGAAGGAATTAGGGCTATTTTCTTATTATAAGATATGCACACTATCCATGAAATGGTATACTGTTCTTTGAAAGTGGACTAAGATTAGTTGTAAACATATATTGCAAACTCTAGGACAACCATTTTAAAAAGGAAAAAAAGAAATATAACTAATTTCCTAAGAACAAAGAAAAAATGGAATCATATAAAAGGCTCAATTAAAACCACACAAGGCAGAAAAAGATCAGAAGACAAAAACAGGAACAAAGAACAAGGGTAACATATAGAAAATGGTAAAAAATATGGTAGCTATTAATCCAACTGTATCAATAATCAGTTTGAATGTCAATGTTATAAATGCAGTAATTAAAAGACAGAGTGGACCAAAAAACAAGACTCAACTATGTGTTGTCTACAAAAAACCCACTTTAAATATAAACACACATATAGCTTAAAAGTACAGAGATGAAGAAAGATATACTATGCTAACACAAGTCAAAAGAAAGTGTGAGTGACCATGTTAACATCATACAGAGCAGGCTTCAGAGTAAGGACTGTTATCAGAGATAAAAAGGGGCATTACCTAGTGAAGTCAATACTCCAAGAAGAATAACAATCTTTAACATTTATGCATCTATCAACAGAACATCATGTGAGGCAAAACCAGATAGACCTCCAAGGAGAAATAAATGAATCTACTATTATAGTTGGAGACTTCAACACCCCCTCTGAATAAGTGACAGATCCAGCAGGCAGAAAATCAGTAAGGACATAGTTTAATTCAACAACATCATTAAACAGCTGCATATAATGGACGTCTACAGACTACTTCATCCAAAAACAGCAGAATACACATTCTTCTCAAGCTCCCATGGAGCATTCACCAAAATAGACCAAAATCTGGGCCATAAAACACATTTTAGCAAATTTAAAAGAATAGAAATCATACAATGCATGCTCTCAGACCACAATGGCATTAAATTAAAAATCTATAACAGAAAAACAGCTGAAAAATGTGTGGAGATCAAAGAACAGACTTCTAAATAACACATGGATCAAAGAAGAAACCTCAACAGAAATCTAAAAATTTTTTTTTTTTTTAAAGATTTTATTTTTTCCTTTTTCTCCCCAAAGCCCCCCGGTACATAGTTGTATATTCTTCACTGTGGCTCCCTCTAGTTGTGGCATGTGGCACGCCGCCTCAGCGTGGCCCGACGAGCAGTGTCATGTCCGCGCCCAGGATACGAACCAACGAAACACTGGGCCGCCAGCAGCGGAGCGCGCGAACTCAACCGCTCGACCAGGGGGCCAGCCCCTAAAAATATTTTTAACTAAATGAAAATGAAAATAAAACTTATCCAAACTCATGGTATGCACCAAAAGCAGTGCTTATAGGAAAATTTTATAGTGGTGAATGCAGATATTAGAAAAGAAGATTTAAAGCCAATGACCTAAGCTTCCAGTTTAGGAAATTGGGAAACGAAGAGCAAATTAAATCTAAAGCAAGCAGAAGAAAAGAAATAATAAAAATTAGAGCAGAAATCTAGGAAATTAAAAACAGGAAATCACTAGAGAAATCAACAAAACCAAAAGATGATTCTTTGAAAAGATCAGTAAAATTGATAAGCCTGTAGCCAGGCTAACAAAGAAAGAAAAGAGAGGAGACATAAATTGCTAGTCACTTGGACATCACTCAGATCCCATGGACATTTAAAAGCTAACTAAGGAATACTATGAACAACTCTACGGCTACAAATTTGATATGCTTGCTGAAATGGACCAATTCCTTGAAAGAAACAACCTGACAAAACTCACACAAGAAGAAATAAACACTTTAAAGAGTCTTATCTATTAAAGACATTGAATCAGCAATTAATAATTTCTAAACAGAAAGCACCAAGCCCAAATGGGCTCACTTGTGAGTTCTACCAAACATTTGAGGAAGAAATTATACCAGCTCTCTACAATCTCTTCCAGAGGATGGGTGCATAAGAAATACTTCCTAACTTATTCTATGAGATCTGCATTACTCTGATACCAAAACCAGAAAAAGATAGTGCAAGAAGAGAAAACTACAGACCAATATCTCTCACATAGATGCAACAGTCTTCAACAAAATATTAGCAAATTGAATCCAACAATGTATAAAAAGAATTACACACCACACCAAGTGGGGTTTACCCCAGGTATGCAAGTCTGGCTCAACAGTTGAAAATCAATTAATGTAATCCATCACACCAATGGGCTAAAGAAGAAAAATCACATGATCATATCAATAGACACAGATAAAGTATTCAAACAAATCCAATATCCATTCACAATAAAAACTCTCAACAAATTAAGAATAGAGAGAAACTGCCTCAGCTTGATAAACATCTACATAGCACCTACAACTAACATCATACTTAATGGTGAGAAATGTTAGGTCTTCTCACTAAGATCAGGAACAAGGCAAGGATGCCCCCTCCCTCCATTCATTTTCAATACTATACTGGAAGTCATAGCTAATGCAGAAGACAAGAAAAGTAAACAAAAGCCATAGAGATTTGGAAGGAAAAAATAAAACTGTCTTTGTTCACTGATGACATAATTGTCTACTTAGAAAATTTGGAAGAATTGGTGAAAAAACTTCTGGAACTAATAAGTGATTATTGTAAGGTTTCAAAATACAATGTTAAAATACAAAAGTCAATTCCTTTCCTATACTCCAGCAATGAGCAACTTGAATTTTAAATTAGAAACACATTATCATTTACATTAACACGATCAAAAATAAAATACTTAAGTATAAATCTAACAAAAATGTGTACAAGATCTATATGAAGAAAACTAAAAAACTCTAATAAAAGAAATCAAAGAAGAAGTAAATAAATGCAGAGATGTCCCATGCTCATGGATAGGAAGACTCAATATTTTCAAGATGTCGGTTCTTCCCAAATTGATTTATAAGTTCAACCCAATTCCAATAAAAATGCCAGCAAGTTATTTTGTGAATATCTAAAGTTTATGTGGTGAACTAAAGACCCAGAATAGCCAACTTAATATTGAAAAATAAGAGCAAAGTTGGAGGGCTCACTGTACCCAACTTCAAGACTTACTGCTAAGTTACAGTAAGCAAGACATGCATATTGGTGACAGAAAAGAGAAATGAAACAAGGGGACAGAATGGAGAGCCCAGAACTGGACTTACATAAATATAGTCATCTGATCTTTGACAAAGGAGCAAAGGCAATACAATGATGGAAAGGTAGTCTTTTCCACAGATGGTGCTGGAACAACTGGACATCCACATGCAAAAAAATGAACCTGGATGCAACCTTAGTGCCCTCACAAAATTTAATGTAAAATGAACCATAGACCTAAATGCAAAATATAAAACTATAAAACTCCTACAAGATAACATAGGAGAAAATCCAGATGACCTTAGGTATGGTGATTACTTTTTTGATACAGCATCAAAGGCATGATCCATGAAAGAAATCACTGATAAGCTGGACTTCATTAAAATTAAAATTTCTGTTCTGCAAAAGACACTGCCAAGAGAATGAGAAGACAAGCCACAAACTGAGAGGAAATATTTGCCAAAGACACATCTGGTAAAGGACTGTTGTTTAAAATACACCAAGAACTCTTAAAACTCCATCATAATAAAACAAATAGCCCAATTCAAAAATGAGCAAAAGACCCGAACAGATACCTCACCAAAGAAGATATATGGAGAGCAAATAAGCCTATGGAAAAATATTCAGCAGCTTATGCATTAGAGAATTGTAAATTAAAACAAGAATGAGATACCACTACACACCTATTATAATGTCCAAAATCTAAAACGCTGACAACACCAAATGCTGACAAGGAGTCAGAGCAACAGAAATGCTTGTTGCTCATTGGTGGGAGTAAAATATGGCACAGCCACTTTGGAAGATGGTTTGACAATTTCTTAAAAAACTAAATACACTCTTATCATATGCTCCAGTAACCACACTCCTTGATATTTACCTAAATGAGTTCAAAATTTATGCCTACACAAAAGCCTGAAACGTTTCGTAACTCTTATTCATAATTGCCAAAACTTGGAAGCAACCCAGATGTCCTTCTGTAGTTGTTATAGACTGAGTTGTGTCCCCCCCAAAATTCATGTGTTGAAACCTTAACCTCCAATTTGACGGTATATGGAGATTGGGCCTTTAAGGAGGTGATTAAGGTTAAATGAGATCATAAGGGTGGAGCCCTGATCCAATAGGACTGGTGTCCTTGTAAGAAGAAGAAGAGACACCAGAGATCTCTCTTTCTAGTGCACACAGAAGAAAGACTGCGTCCAGAAATGGGACGCAGCAAAAAGGCAGCCATCTACAAGCCAAGAGGAGACATCTTACCAGAAACTACACCTCCTGGCACCTTAATCTTGGACTTCAAGCTTCTAGAACTGTGAGAAAATAAATTTCTGTTGTTTAAGTCACTGGGTTTATGATATTTTGTTGTGACAGCACTAGGTTTCTAAGACAGTAGGTGAATGGATAAATACCGACAATGGAATGTTATTTAGTGCTAAAAAGAAATGAGCTGTTAATAACCAACTATCACAGAAATTAAGAAAACAATCCTATTTACAACTGCACCAAAAAGAATATAATAGTGAGGAATAAGTTGAACCAAGGAGTTGAAAGATCTATACACTGAAAACTATAAGACATTGATGAAAGACGTTGAAGAAGACAGATAAATGGAAACATATTCTGTGCTTATGGATTGGAAGGATCAATATTGGTAAAATGTTCATACTATCCAATGTGATCTATAGATTCAATGCAATTCATATGAAAATTCCAATGGTATTTTCACAGAGATGGAAAAAACAATCCTAAAATTCATAGGAACCACAGAAGACCCCAAATAATCAAAGCAATCTTGAGAAAGAAGAGCAGAGCTGGAGGTATCACACTTTCTGATTTCAAAATATATTACAAAGCTATAGTAATCAAAACAGTATGGTATAGGCATAAAAACAAACACAAGGATCAATGAAACAAAATATAGAGCCCCAAAATAAACCCACACATATATGGTCAATTAATTTTTGACACAAAAGCCAAGAATATATAATGGAGAAAGGATAGTCTCTTCAATAAATGATGTTGGGAAAACTGGACATCCACATGCAAAGAATGAAACTGGACCCTTATCTTACGCCATACACAAAAATCAACTCGAAATGAATTAAAAGCTTGAATATAAGACTTGAAACCACAAAACTACTGGAAGAAAACATAGGGGGTAAGCTCCTGGTCATTGATCTTGGAGATGATTTTTTGGATTTGACACCAAAAGCAAAGGCAACAGAAGAAAAATCAACAAGTGGGACTACACCAACTAAAATGCTTCTGCTCAGCAAAGGAAACCATCAACAACATGAAAAAGTCTCATAACCCAATTAATAAATGGGCAAAGGACCTGAATAGACATTTTCCAAAGAAGACAGGCCACAGGTACCTGCAAAGGTCCTCAACATCACCAGTCATCAGGGAGATACAAATTAAAACCACAGTGAAATACCACCTCAGGCCCACTAGAATGGTTATTATCAAAAAGACAAAAGATAACAAATGTTGGAGACGATGTGGAGAGAAGGGAACCCTCATACACTGCTGGTAAGGATGTAAACTGGTGCAGCCACCATGGAAAAAGAGTATGGAGGTTCCTTAAGAAATTATAAATCCAACTACCATACGATCCAGCTATCACACTGCTGGGTACGTATCCAAAGGAAACGAAACCATTATCTCAGAGATATCTGTACTCCTACATTCAGTGCAGTATTGTTCACAATAACCAAGCTCTGACAATAACCCAAGTTATTGGTTGCTGACTGTATCAACAAAATGAGATTATTTATATATACAATGGAATATTATTCAGCTTTTTAAAAAAAGGAAACCTTTTCATTTGTGACAACATGGATAAACCATGAGAACATCATGCTAAGTGAAATAAGCCAGACAAAGAAAAATAGTGCATGGCATCACTTATATGTGGAATTTAAAAAAAAGAAAAAAGAATGTTTAACTCATGGAAACGGAGAGTAGAAAAGTGGTTGCCAGGGCTTGGGGGTAGGGAAAATATAGAGAGGTTGGTGAAGAGGTACAAACTTTCAGTTATAAGATGAGTAGTCTGAGGATCTAAGGGACAGAACAGTGCCTGGTTGACAGCGCTGTATCCTATTACTGAAATCCGTAGAAGGCTAGAACTCAATGTTCTCAATAACAACAAACGAGGGTAAACATGGGAGGTGGTGGACGTGTTCATTAACTCAATGGGGGGAATCCTTTTACAATGTATATGAAATCATCACATTGTACGCTTAAATATCTTACAATTGTATTAATTAGTTATACATTAATAAAACCATTTAAAAGTCTAAAAAATATAGAAATGAGCTATCAAGCCATCAAAAAACGTGGAGGAAACTTAAATGCGTATTACTAAGTGAAAGAGCCAATCTGAAAAGGCGACATACTGTGTGATTCTACCTATGTGATACTCTGGAAAAGTCCAAACTCTGGAGACAGTAAAAAGATCAGTGGTTGTGTGGGATTATAGGGAGGGACGGATGATCATGCAGAGTGCAGAGGATTTTTGGGGCAGTGATTCTGTGTGATTCTACAAAGGTGGATGATGTCATTACACATTTGTCCAAACCCATTGAAGGTACAACGCTTAGTGAACCCTAATGTACGCTGCAGACTTTGGGGGATAATGGTGTATCAATGCAGGAAGGTATTTTCAATAACCCTTTCACAAACACTGATAATCAGACATAAGTCCAACCTGCAAATGAAAAAAAGTGTGTTTTGGGGTTTTTTTTGCTACATATCAAATGACCACAAACCTTGCAGCTTAAAACAACATATATTCATTATCTCAGTTTCCGTGAGTCAGGAATGCGTGCTGGATCATCTGTTCAGGGTCTCCCAATGCTGCTCTCAAGGTGTCTATGTTCCTTTCCAGGGTCCCCTTTCGTGCTCGTGTGGCTGTGGGCTGAATTCAGCTCCTCTTGGTTGTAGGACTGGTCCCTGTTCTCTTGCTGGCTGTTGTCTGGGAGTCCTACAGGATGTCCTTAGGCCCTTGCCATGTGGTCCCTTCCATCGGTTCTCTCACAGACTATCTCTTCCTTCAGGATGAGCTCAGTCCTTTTCAGGCTCACCTGTTCAGTCAGGTCCACCTGGAGGATCTTCATTTTGATAAACTGGAGGTCAACTGCTTAGTAATCTAAGTGTGGTGTTGCCCCATCGTACTCACAGGCTCTGCCTTCACTCACAGAGAGGGGATTAATCAGAGAGCATGTATGAGGGGGTGGGAATCTTTGGGGGCATTTAAGAATTCTGCCTGTCACAGTGTATGTTTCTCATAACCTTACAAGACAAGAAATTCACCACAGCCAAATGAAGGAGGCCGGAGAGTCTAGTAGTTGAAAGCCCTGCTCCTGGAGCCAGCCAGCCTCAGCAGGTCCTGCTGAGCCCCCAGAGCAAGGTACTCAACCTGCCTGGTTTCCTCACCTGCACCATGCGGATATTGAGGACTCGGAATTCACGGGGCTGTGGAGAAGACTTACGGAGCTCAGCCATGCCGAGTGTTCGGTTGGGTGCTTGGCTCACGTTGAGTCAAGGTAAGTGAGCATCTCTCAGGAGTGTCGTTGCTGCAGGGCCCTGGCAGCATGTGTGGGAAGGTGATCTTACGCATACAAATCCCACCAGCTGTTGTCAAAACTGAGTAGGGAAGGGCGCCAAAGACCTTAGCGAGCTGGGGATGGGAATTCCGCAGGCTAAGAACAAGCCTGCAGGAGGGCCCAAGGGGGTGGGCTGTAGCAAGTATCCAGGGATCCAGCAGGCCCTTGGCTACAGCCAGATCCTCAACCAAACTTACCGATGGTGCTGGGTGGAGCATTGGTCATGAGATGGGGGCCAGTATGGCAGAGCGGACACACCCATGTGAGGCTGCTAATGTCTCCACTGCCTGCTTTGCACTTTTAAAATGAACACCTAGTGCCCCTCCTGAGGAGGAGGTACTGAAAACTTGGCTACAGATTTCCTCTGCTCTAGTCCTGCTTCTTAATACCAGTCCCTCTTGGGGCCTGATATGAATTACTTGAACTGCCTGCCTTCTGGGAAACGAGTTACATAAACCCGACTCCGTGTCCAGCCCCATGCAAGCTGAGTTACTTAAAAGCTTTGCTCTAAGTCCATCAAAACAGGGCCTGCCTGGGAGGGCGCTCATTAGCAAATGCTGGCACAGCACCTTCTGGTGTTAATTATTGTTATTGGGAGGTGTCCATTAAGGACGTTGAGAATCATTTTGCAAGAGGCAGTGTTTATTAAAATGCAAATTGTCCCCTGCCACCCTCTCCTCTCCAAGCTTTGGAAATCAAAGAGAACGATGGAGTGCATGTTTATTTTAAGATGACTTTTCCCACCAACCTGGTCCTCAGCTTGCAGGGGAAGTCTCAGAGTGCTGTCTGCCTTTGACAGGGGAAACTGTTTCATTTTGATGTACCTTTTGGAAAAGAGATATCAGCAAGTATGGCGCTCAGAGCAGTTATGGCCAGAATAGGGAACACGTATCTCTGATGTGTACTGGCGAGTCTAAACCAGCGCTGGACCACACTCCGCCACCAGCCGCACGTGGCTATTGAGGACTTGAAACGTGGCTGGTCCAAAGTGGACGTGCTGTATGTGCAAAATACACACCAAGTTTCAAAGACTTGGTATGGAAAAAAGAATGAAATATAACTCATTAATGCTTTTCTTGGTACATGTTGAAATGATAATATTTTGGCTATATTGGGTGAAATCATTTTTATTATAAAAATTAATTCCAGTTTTGTTTTTTTTTTACCTGTTAAAAGTGAGTTCTAGACAAGCTAGAATTAGAGATGTGTCTCGTGAACTCTTTCTGTTGATCAGGGTTGTTCCAGATGGAACAAGGGCCCTGGTTCCAGCTTTTGCCTTCTTGTTCAGAATAACCTTCTTCCTGGGCACTGGGTTCCCCACGCAGCTGCCTGCAACCCTGCCAGCCTGGGGCCAGAAGGCTCTGGCTTGCACCATGCTGGGTGCTGGCGTCGCCTGCTCAAAGCCCTTGCATAATGCCCCTTGTTGAGATGGTATCTGCTTGCCTGAGGTGGCTTCCCACCTCCCAGCCACCTCCGTGCCCTGGCTTCCCGCCTGTGGTTCCCCGAACCACCCCTTGTGCTTCCAGAATGGCTGTTTCTGCCACCCCTTGTCCCTCCCTGAGACCATGTCCCCTTTCACCCTGCCCCCCATAGCTTTCCCCAGCACCCCTGCGCATGGATGCACTCAGGCTGCCTTCCTTGCCTTCTCGGTGTCTTGCATGTATGTTTTTTACGACCCATTGACACTGTGTGGACACAGTCTGTTCAATGCCTGTCTCCTCATTAGACTGAGTGCTCCTCGGAGGAAGGACGCCACATCTTTTTACCTGTGTCTCCATGGCAGGTAGTAAATATTTGTTAAATGGACGCAGAATGAAAGACCCAGAGGATAAACAGCGCTGGTGGCTAGTATTGCATGTCTGCACAACGCTGCAGCAACAGCTGAGGTGCTGCAGGCTTTGTTTTTATTTTTGCGTTTAATCACTATATATATTTTTTAATAATAATGGAAACCACTGTGGGGAGGGAACCCAGGGGTGCTCTGGGGTGAGGAGGAGTCGAAGGTGCACTCTCTTCCCTCTCTGGGCGTCCAGCCTCCCCTTGGGTCACCCACACCTCGGCCATGGGTGGAAATCTTGGTGTTATGGTGGGTTGAGCACTGAGGATTGCCAGAAAGTGTCAATTAGCCAGCTGCTGGGACAATGATCCTGATGATATAAAGCTCAGAGGGCGATTGGCTGTTTGCCTGTTTCCATCGAGATAAAAATCTCCTTTCTGCCATGCAGGTCAGCATTTGTGTGGTTGACTTGCACGTCTGTTTGGGGTTCTCGAGGCCATGTTGCTTCATAAAACCAGCCTTGGCCTCCTCCAGCCTCCCCACCTGAGGACGTGTCTGCTCCTGGAGGCTCCTGGAAGTGGCTTTGGCCCAATTTGCCCTCCTCCTGCTGGACCACTGGCCAGGCTCCTGAGCAGGTCCCTGCCGATTCAGAAAGAACATCACCTTCCAGGGATGTCCCGCTTCAAGTATACTCACTATGCACAAGGCTACCTGAGCAACGTGATTGATTAGGACCCAGTCTCTCCCCGAGAGGGGAGCCTCCTGGGGATTTACTCGGAGTCCCTCCAGGAGTCAGCTGACATTAGTTCTCAATTAAAAATAATCTTTGCTTTATGGTGGGATTGACTCTTAGCTTTTCAGGAATACACCTTTTGAGAAATGAAGACCCAGCTTGTCTTCTATCAGAAGAGCAAAAAAAGTTTTACCGATCCGAAACATAAAAACCAAACCTAACTTATGGGAAGAAATCCACCATCTCATTTATCCAACAAATTGCAACGGGGCTCCATCAAAAGCTGCAGAGTAAGAAAGTGAGGAAGAATGCACCAGCCCTGGGAAGCATCCCAGGTAAGGACCTGGGCCCCACAGCAGGTTGTGTCCTGGTTTTTGATGGCCTAGCTCCTTCCCCGCCACGTTGGCCTGCAGGGCCTCACCATGCACTGTAATGCCATTGTCTGTCCTGGAGGCCCTCCCCTGGGACCAAGGGGAGGGCGCTGGCTGCTCACTTAGACCCGGTTTGAAACTGCAAGCCATGCCTCATTTTCCTCTGAGGGATACAGGTTGTTGTCAGGGTATGCATTAGGCCATTTGCCGGGTGCGTCCATGTTGCCAGGCCAGCCGGCCCTCCATGGCCCTAAGTACAGCTGCCGACATTCTCCTGCAGCTCCCTAGGCAGACGGCAGTTCTCCACCTCGACTTCTTTGGATGAGGTGCCGTCGCGGGAGTGAGGACACAGCTGTCTGGAGTCAGCAATACTCCTCTGCCTTCTGGCCTGCTCCAGGGAGGCTGGCGCTGGAGCAAAGGTGCTACCGTAAGCCCTGGAGCTTCTCCCACACCTGCTACTTCCTGTCTGAGTCTGTATGACTCCAGTTTTCTTGTATTTGTTTTCTTTGTGCTCCTTTAAAAATTCAAATACTGACTTTGTATTGACTGAACACTGTGCAGTCGGAGACTCAGAGCACAGAGGGGCTGGGCCAAGAGCTGGTGAACGGACCCTGGATTGACCTTGGCCCTCAGGTCACTGCATCACATGGCCCCCCCAGGCACCAGTGTAATCATGTGTAAAATGAGCACGTGGGCCTGCATAATCTGTGAGGTCCGGCCCCTCCAACAGTCTATGCAGCCCATGAACAAATGAAATCACTGAGGGGAATATTGTCCACACATGGGAAGACCATTCACCCTCCAAGGTGGATGAAATTGGATCGAGAAAATCCCTGTCCTGTCCCGTCTCATTAGGCAACAGCTGCCATGTCGTATCTTGGGTTAGATCTTACAATTTGAAATATTATATCCTTGCAAAAGCACAGCTATGTCTGTAGTGTTTGATTAAATGGAAACTGCATTTGAAACAGGAAGACATTTTTCAGACTTGTGTCTTCGTGACATCAAAGTGCCCCGTTGAACAGTGTACGGTCCAGGCAGGTGACCTGCTGTTTTATCTTGGTAAATGGAAACATCATGCTAAGTTTTCCTCCCGTGAACTGACTCAACTCATTGTTGTCAGCAGGCAAGGGCTCCGAGCGTGGGGTTCACCTCCCAGCTAAGTGCTGGCTTCGCTGTGTTTTCATTTCAGGACGGGCGAGGTGGATACGCTGGTATGTCTGTGTTTACCACTGAAGTTAAAGATTTGGTGGGAGTTAAATATAACATGTCGAAAATGTAATTATTAATATTACCATGACTAATAAAATCACAACTGACAATATTCACAACACATAATATTTTCACACGCCCTTTCTCACTGGATCACCCTGAAAACTGGACAAGGGGCCATGTTTTTATTTATTGATGAGGATCCTAATTCGCAGAGAAGTGAAGTGATTTGTTCTAGGTCACATATGCTCAAGGTCACACGGCTTTCAGACCCATGACCCAGGTTTTCAGACTTTCAAGTCCCTGCTCATTCCGTCATATTGTGTGCCTTTAAAATACACATCTGTAACAGTTTTAAGGGGCAAGTCAAACAAGTAGATTGAAATAAAGAATGAAATTGTCTAAATATTTGAAGCTAAAGATTTTATAATACAGCTATTGAAACAGTGCTTTAAACTATTCTCTGAATAAAGACGGTTAGTGTTGTTCTGCAGTCTGTGTTAGTCCTAGGCTTTGCTTCCATGGATTACTGAAGGCCAGCTGTGGCCATTTATTCATTTAGGAGCCACCTTTACATTCTAAACAAATTCCTTCTGAGGCCCATGACACTTATTTGACACACTCTTAATTAATCATAAAGATCAAAGTTTCTGTGACTCACCTTCCAGAACTGGACATTACCAAGAATAGCCTTCATATGTCATTTCTTTTCAGAAAAATCCTTATCATTTGCTTTAAAATTCAATCAAACTTCCTCCCATCCCACGTACTTGCCCAGTTTTAATATAGGTTGACTTTCATCGAAAAGGTTTAACTTTGTTTCTGCGATACAGAATAGCACCTGTTGGTGAGGACTCAGTGAATCCCACGAATCTGGTTGAAATACAGAGCGACACCCCTTCCCAAGTGCAGCTGCGTTTCTCTCTCACAGTGCTGCAAGCCTATAAGGAGGCTGTTGCCCTCGCCTCGCTGACCCTGATGATCTCGGGAGACCTCTCACCCACGGCCTCCACGTCAGTGTCCCAAGATGGGCTTTGTGAAGGGCTGAAGGTCAAGGCGGGAAGCTCTTACCAGCTTGGGCCCCTTTTGTCAATAGCTGGAATACCAGAATGAAGCGGAATGGGCAGGTGATGGGGGCACGGCAGCCCCTGTGGGCTGGCAGCATTTGTGAAGAGCCAGTCAACTGTGAACCTTCCAGCAATCCTGTCCTAGTCTGCTCTCCTACCCCAGGATGCTCCCCTGCCCCAGGATGCTCCCCTGCCCCAGGATGCTCCCCTGTTCCAGGATCCTCCCCTGCCCCAGCATGCTCTCCTACCCCAGGATGCTCCCCTGCCCCAGGATGCTCTCCTGCCCCAGGATGCTCCCCTGCCCCAAATCCTGCCCTGCTCCAGGATCCTCCCCTGCCCCAGGATGTTCCCCTGCCCCAGGATGCTTCCCTGCCCCAGCATGCTCTCGTGCCCCAGGATGCTCCCCTGCCCCAGGATGCTCTCCTGCCCCAGGATGCTCCCCTGCCCCAGGGTAGTCCCCTGCCCCAGGATGTTCCCCTGTCCCAGGATGCTCCCCTGCCCCAGGATGCTCTCCTGCCCCAAATCCTCCCCTGTCCCAGGATCCTCCCCTGCCCCAGGATGCTCCCCTGCCCCAGGATGCTCCCCTGCCCCAGGATGCTCCCTTGCCCCAGGATCCTCCCCTGCCCCATGATGCTCCCCTGCCCCAGGATGCTCCCCTGCCCCAGGATGTTCTCCTGCCCCAGGATCCTCCCTACCCCAGGATGCTCCCCTGCCCCAGGATGTTCCCTGCCCCAGGATGCTCCCCTGCCCCAGGATGCTCTCCTGCCCCAGGATGCTCCCCTGCCCCAGGATCCTCCCCTGCCCCAGGATGTTCCCTGCCCCAGGATCCTCCCTACCCCAGGATGCTCCCCTGCCCCAGGATGTTCCCTGCCCCAGGATGCTCCCCTGCCCCAGGATGCTCCTCTGCCCCAGGGTCCTCCCCTGTGCTACCTGCAGGAGAGACAGTGGAGGGAGCAGGGAGCTTTCTACTGAGAGTCTAGATTCCAGACCATTTGAAGAAGTAAAGTCAGCATCATCAATAATAAATTGTATATTTGCATAGCACCCAGTAAATTACATTAAAAGAGATCTAGTAGAATTTAGACTTTCATTTGTTGGAGTCTTCTCTCTTTTCTTTCTTGGTAAGAATAGCTAAAGGTTTTGTATTTTGTTTATTTTTTCAAAAAACCAGCTCTTAGTTTTTTGATCCTTTCTAGCATCTTTTTAGTTTCTATTGCATTTATTTCTGCTCTGATCTTTTTTATTTCCTTCCTTCTACTAACTTTGGCTTACTTCGTTCATCTTTTCCTAGTTCCTTGAGATGTAAAGGGAACCCCGGTGCACTGTTGGTGGGAATGTAAATTGGTGCAGCCACTACGGAAAACAGTATAGAGGATCCTCAAAAAGTTGAAAGTGGGTGATCCAGCCATCCCACATTTGGGTGTTTATCCAAGGAAAATGAAAACAGGATCTCAAAGACATATCTGCACTCCCATGTTCATTACAGCATCATTCCCAATAGCCAAGACATGGAAACAACCTAAGTGCCCATGGATGGATGGATGGATAAAGATTGGTGCATATATATATATATACATATATATATATATTATATATATATATATAAAATGGGATATTATTCTTCCATGAGAAAGATGGAAATCCTGCCATTTGTGACAACATGGATGGAACTTGAGGGTATTATGCTAAGCGAAATAAACCAGACAAGGAAAGACAAATATTGCATGGTATCACTTACATGTGGAATCTTAAAAACAAGTCAAATTTATAGCAACAGAGAGCAGAGAAGGGGTTGCCAGCAGCTGGGGGTGGGGAAATGGGGAGAGGTTGGTAAAAGGGTACAAACTTTCATCCATAAGATGAATACGGTCAGAGGATCTGATGTACAAAATGGTGGCGATAGTTGATAGCACTGTAGTGTATAATTGAAATTTGCTAAGAGAGTGGAACTTAAATATTCTCACCAAAAGAAAAAAAAATATA
This sequence comes from Equus caballus, assembly GCF_041296265.1. Lineage (NCBI taxonomy): Eukaryota > Metazoa > Chordata > Mammalia > Perissodactyla > Equidae > Equus > Equus caballus. The sequence continues at coordinate 65,623,564 of NC_091706.1, read as the reverse complement.
TATATATACACACATATCTAAAAATGTGAGGCGATGCGTGTGAGAATTAACTGGATGAAAGGCGTTCTTTCACCTGCACATGTGTATTGTCATCATGACGTACACTTTAAACATCGTACAATCATATTCTCAGTTATATCTCAAGAAAGCTAACTAAGTTAAACTAATATTCATGTACAGTTTGAGTAAAAGAAACAAAAAAATGCAACAACATCAAAAACAACAGGAAGAAAACTAAATATATCTACTCCAAAAACACAAGATCCGCTGGCCTCATTTCTCACTTTAGATGATCGGGTCTTAGCGGGGAGCTGGAAGGCAGCACTCGGCTTGGACAAGAAGGAACCTGGACCAGAAGTGACCACTACTAGAGAACACACACACACACACACACACACGTGCACACAGATACACATTCACACACAAGTACACTCATGTGCACACACACGTGCACACAGATGCCCATTCACACACAAGTACACTCATGTGCACACACATGTACACACACACTCATGTGCACACACATGTGCACACAGATGCACATTCACACACTCATATGGTCGTGCACAGAGATATACAAATTCACACACAGGAACACACGCAGGTATTCACAGACACACACATGTACACATACACATACATGCATAGGCACATGCAGACTCACACACAACCCACACAGATGCACATACACACCCAATTCATTTCTTTAATCTAAGTCTCAGGACTGGGAAAAGGAAAGCGGGTTTTTCATTTTATTTTAAACTCTCTCAGTAGAAGCTCTCGGCTCCAGGCTCCTCTGAGGCTCCAGGAGGACTGTGTTTTGACCTCCCGCACTGCACGGGCTTTCCCATGGGGCTAAGTCGATCTCCGGGTCCCAGGTGAAGATCCAGCCCTGTGTAATCATATCGTGCCTTTCTTCTGAGGAACTCCAACCAATTCTGTGGAACACATGTCATGCAGCTCCACCGGGGAAAAAACACGCATTGTTATTCCTGCATTTGTAGAGGGAAATGGGGACATATTATGCGAGTCCATCAGCCCTGAGTTGCAATGCTGGGGCCAGGGGACCGGTCCCGCTCTAATTGACGACACACCGGGCATCGTCGGTTTTGTTTGTTCCTGTGGATGAAGACGATAGCTGCATGGCTCATCCGCCTCCCGGGTGGAAGCGGCTGTGTTTCTGGATACAGAAGTAGAGGAGAAGCAGGTCTTCCATCTGACCATACTGTAAGTAGCCACTGGGGATCTGCTGGTTCTGCCTCCTGTGACTTCTGTCACCAGCCCACGGGGAGCAGGTGCACATGGCCCTGAGGCTCTTGTGTGGAAGCCGAGCTCTGGTCCACTTCAATTACTATAGGAGCAGTGGCGGCTTCGGGCCCCTTCAAAGAAGCAGGCTCGGTGCGCCCTGGTCCTCAGGGTGGTGAACTGCGGAGCCTGCGCCTGCCCTGCAGGAGCTGTGCACTGAGAGCGCTTTCCCCTTCTGTCGCCTTTGCAAGAGGGGCTTTCTGCATTGACCCGCTCACCATTGGGGCAGAAATCCTGTGCTTCCTGACCAATTGTGAGGCACAGAATATACAGGGGTCTCATCTTGTTTGTTCCTTGTCTGCTGCCAGCATCAAGGAGCACAGATTGCTCATACATTCCTCAGGCCACTAAGAAAATCTTTGCCCTCCCCCAGAGAAGCCTGGCCCTGGCTGGGCCTTAATATCCCCCTGCCCCTCCTTTTAGCCAAGTTGTCTCTGTGAAGGAGGGGACCCCATGAGGCTCTTGGTCCTGGCTCTTTCTTCCCATTTCTGCTTGCCTCATCAGACCTCCCACCATCCTCAGGATAGCTGGAATTTTCACAGCCAACTTGCTGTTTGTTGATGTCCTTTCTGCATGTATGAGAGTAATGCTGGAGCTAGTATCTGAGATGCAAGAAGAAAGTGTCATTGATGAATGAAAACATCAGGTACACAAAAGGATGTTGTGGATGCTAGAACGTCAGTCCTACACCAAACTGATGGTGGAGACAGTGTTTGAGTCCAGGGAGTGGGGAAGACTGAAAGAGGTCCAAGCCGAGCGAGGAGCCTGTCTGGGGGCGTGGAGCGTGCCAGAGAAAGCGCAGTGCAGGTGGGAGATGTGACCCAAAGGCTCTATCACCAGAGGGGACGGGGGGCTAGGCCTTCCTCCAGGTTCTCTCCCCTCCCTCTCCATCTCTGGAGGCAGCAGAACCCAGGGCATTGGCACACAGAGTGAAGTCCGGCCGCCGTGTGGCCGTGTCCGCTCCGAGTAACACCCTGGAGGTCACACAGCCTCTCCGTGTTCTGTCTCTGTAAGGGCTAAGGGATATGATGACTCTCTCAGGTAAAGGGAAGGCGAAGTCACTATTCCCTGTCTGTCCGTGAGCAGGTGATATAGTGATGTCTGGTATACACAAGCGAGACCTGACTGGTCCCCTCCGTGGAACACTTCTACTTATTTAATCCAACCGGTGGGGTAGATTAACAGGAATATACAAAGTGTGACTCGATCGATTTTGTGGGGCCAGTAAGCCTGAAGAATTGAGATCATGGTGGGGATTGGTGGACCAGGCACTTTCATGGCAGCTTCTGTGATGACGAGTGGTGGCATCTGCATCATGTCAGCAGCAGTATAAAAATCAGCAACAGATAGATATGCATACAAGTACACAAACACACACATGTACATACACACCACTTTTGATAAGAAAATTCACGTGAAGCTAAAGATAGCTGTAAGTGAGAGTTTTGGAGAGATTCACAAGTTTATGCAGGCTGTCAAGAACCCTCCGAGCTGACTTCTCAGTGGGCGTGGCTTCGAGTAGAGACCCTCTGACAGATGGGTGAGGTTCCAGGTGTTGGCTGCACCAGCCTCCAGAAGACCGTTGGGTGTTCAGGAGCCGCAGGCAGCTCTCATGTCCCCCTCAACAACGTTGATCATTTATGATAATATCATTTATCATTTAGTTGAAACACCTGCCTTAATTCATCCTTCTTTCCCGTCTGGTGCTTGAAAGGGGCCTGGGACAGTCAGTTTGGGGAACCCGACTGCCGCTCAGTCCAGAGCGCGGTCCTTAGAAACGCCTCCACGGCGGCGCTTAGCGCTGGACGTCATCCAGGGACGCTGCCCGCGGTAAAGTCGGTCCAAAGAGCCGGCCGCTCCCGCCCTGTTTGTCCGTCTCCTCCAGGGCAGGCAGAAACTTCTCCTGTGTCCTCATAACCAGAAGTTTCCAAGATTGTTAGACTGATTCTTGAATGAGAGAGTTATTCTGAAGGAACTGTAGCGTAACTTAAAAATTAAATAATAGTCTTCTGGAAGAGGGCTGTAGGACTCCCACAGGCCCTGTTATTTCTTGCCTGTTACCGAAACAGCCTCCTGGCCGCCATCCTGCCTGCTCTCCCTGACTGCCCGGTCACCCTGACACCCACCCTCGGCCCATCCCTTCTGAGACACCAGACATCTGGGACACTGTTAAAGGAAATGTCATTCCTGACACTTGTAAAGAACTGGAAGGCCATTATGTTCAAGGGGGGGCTACTACAATGGGGTTTTGCACTGAGGGAGTGAGATGGGGCTCCCCTCTGAATACAACGGGGCAAGTGGAGCTCAGAGCCCAGGAGCAGGGGTGGAAGATGACTGAGAGGGACCTCAGGAGGAGGCTCCTGGCTGAATCGACCTAACAGGATTCTCACTGAAGGCAGAACAGAGCGATCAGACCTCACCTGGGGAAGGTGGGCAATGGGGGACCCCATCAGATACTCAGACACCAGGGGTGAGGGATTCTGGCTGGACTGACTGCACAGGGTTCCTGGACCCAATTCCAGTGTGTATGTGGGGGTTCCCTACACCAACAAGCGGTTCTCAGACATCAGCAGGTTGTGCGAGAATTCAACTCAGTTCTGACACTATCTACCCGGAGTTAGTGTCAGAATCTACAGGGCAAGGGCTCAGTCCCACAAGACCACCCAGGCTGTGACCTGCGCTTCCAACCAACCGGCCACAAACGGGGGCTTCCCATGACCCCCTCCGACTCAGGATGCCCATCCCAAGACCAGGTTGTCACTTGTGCCTCTAACCGACTGGCTATAGATCAGAGGTTCCCACAACCCCGTCCTCGGGCTCAATTAGTTTGCTAGAATGGCTCACAGACCTCAGGAAAACCCATTTACTCACTAGATTATCAATTTATTACAAAGAATATTGAAGGATACAAACCAACAGCCAGATGAAGAGATACAAGATACATAGGGTGAGTCCCGAACAGAGGATCTTGGGGCCATCATCGTGGCCCGTGGAAGCTTCTTGTTCCCCAGTGTGGAAGTTCTCGAAAGCCAACGAGGTGTCCTTTTGGCTGTTTATGGAGGCTTCATTATGCAGTCATGACTGACTAAGTCATTGGCTATTGGCAGTTGAGTCAACCTCCAGCCGGTCTCCCCTTCCCGGAGGAGGTCAGGGTGGGGCTGAAAGTTCCAACCCTCTAATCACATGATTGGTTCCCCCGGCAACCAGTCCCCATCCTTCTAGTGGGTCCAGAGTCACCACATCACCGTAACAAAAGACATCTGGGTCACTCGCCATGCTTAAGAAATTCCAAGGGTTTTGAGAGCTGTAAGCCAAGAACAGATACATGCATATTTCTTATTATAAATCAGTGTACCACACTGTCTTATCAGGATTCCTGCTAAAATTGGACAGCTCAGAGTCCCCAAGTGGAGGCCTAGTTGAAAAATCGCTCAGAGAAGCGTGGCAGGGTTTGTTCAAAGAGAGAACCGGCGCCTCCATGCAGTGCTCCGGCCCGGCGTCCACTGACTCCCAGAAGCTTGTTCTACATCCAGGATGGAAGGTGCAGCCATTCGTTGCAGGCAGTTCCAAGGACTCCTCTATCTCAGGCCGCCCCAAGAACAAAGGCCCCTTGCCTTCTAAGAGAGGCCAGGCTTTCCAGGGGAGACCCTCCAAGGGGCGATGGGCTGAACTTGTCCTGTGTCCTCCGGGCCTGCAAGGGAAGGCCGGGCGCTCACAAGGAGGGTGTGGGGTCTTGAAAGGAGCTGCAGCGTTCTTCGCCCTGCCAGGGTGTGTTCCCCCCAGCTGGTGCCATGAGGGGGATTTGAAAGAATCCCCAAGCAGCTGGGCACATGTGCCCCTGAGCCGGTGCTGGAGCCTGGCATGGGGAAATCTCAGAGTCAGAAGCTGGCTCCAGGTTTCCTGAGGGCAGAGTGGGAGACACTGAGTGGGGTGGGTCCTGAGAGCAGATGGAAATCATGCGTGAGCCCAAGTGAGGTGTCTTGGGCGGGGGTGCCCCACAGCTGGGGACAGCCCCATGTAGTATTCAACTCTGCTGGGGTTGTGGGATCATAGGCCCATCTTCTGAGGGCTCATAGGAACCCCAATAAGAAAGAGAGTCAGATGAAATCCATAGAGACGGAGAGGAGAACGGTGGTACCCAGCGGCTGGGGGAGGGGGGGAGGTAGTGTTTAATGGGGTCACAGCTTCAGCATGGGAAGATGAAAAAGTTCTAGAGACGGATGGTGCAATGGTTCCACAACACTGTGAGTATGCTTAATGCCACTGAACTGTCCATTTGAAAATGGTTAAAGTGGTAAATTTTATGCTATGCACATTTACCACAATTAAAGAACAAAACGTCTGTGAAAATAGTCTTTGGACGCTGGTTTACAAGGTGACTAAGAGGACTCCTGTCCCCCTGTGAGACTGAAGACAGAGCAGCAATCATTTAAAGTCTGTTGGGTGCGGACCCCCAGGTGACAAGAGACACAAAAGGACCCCAGGTGACTGGTGCACTTCCATTTGTGCTGTGACAACAAGGAGGAAGTGACAGAAATGACAGCCAACAATGGAACAGAAAACTCATGAAAAGGATAAATTGGAGCGCCTACGTCTGGAGGAGACCATGAAAGAAAAACCATGGCCGTTCCGTGGGCTTGGCCCCCGGAGTCGATGGCCTCCCTCTGCCGCGCCCGGGGGGCTGAGGACACTTTCAATCGCCAGCCTGCTGGCACTAGTGTCCTTTGAGGCTTTGGAGAAAGGCAATGGGGTGATTCACCCAGAAACCGGGCAGCGTCCTGTGGGGACGTGCACACAGACGTTTCCGCACCGGAGCCCCACGTCTGATTCCAATTCATCAACAGCTGGCAATATTGTAAGAGGCGCCACTCAATATTTCTTTTTCAAAAGCCTAGCTCCATTTAAAAAATGAAAGGTAGAAAAGTGGATTAAGGAAGCAGTAGGATGCCACATGGGCCCTGAATGAAATGCAAGTGGTAACTGTTAGGTAACTGAGGGACAGTGTCAGACGCTTACTCATGATCCGTGCGTAGGTGTCAGAATTGCGTGCCGATTTCTCATGAGCTATTTATTTGTGTTAATGAGAGTATTTCAATGGGAATAAAGGATTAACTCTAGAAGGTTTTTAGGATGGTTTAAGACCTAACAGTGGTTTTAGTTGTCTATTACTACATAGCAAATCTTAAGTGGCTTCAAACCGCAAACCTTCATTATCTCCTAGTTTCTGTGGGTCAGGAATCCAGGTGCGCCCTTTGCTGGGTGGTTCTGGTTCAGGGTCTCAGAAGCTGCGATATGGGTGTTGGGGGGTCTGCCGTTCTCTCAAGACAGGAGGGAGAGGAGAGCTGCTCCTCCGAGCTCACTCCCGTGGCTGTGGGCAGGAGTCCGGTCTGTGCATAGGTTGGGTTGAAGGCCTCTGTTCAGCGCTGCCCATCGGCTGGAGCTGTCAGCCCTTTGCCAGGGCCCTTCCTGTGGGACACCTCACATCTGGGCAGCTGGCCTCCTGCAGAGTTAGTGAGCAAGAAGCAAGAGAGGGTGAGAGAGACAGAACACAGTCTTGTAACCTAATCATGGAAGTGACATCCCATCATTTTGTAGACACCAGTCAGAGGGCCCAACTCTCATGCACCAGAGGGGACCCCGTGGGGCTGTGGATTCCAGCAGGTCCAGGGCGCGCTTTTAGAAGCTCCTGACTACAATCAACGTGAAAAAGGATGGTAGCCTACACGGTTGGAAACGGAGGCTCACGGTGAGTTATAGCAGCCGGAACCTGCCTCAGGACTTGGCGTCCCTCTTTTCTGACAAGGAGCCTCCTTGTGAATGTGGGGGTCACCTCCTCCGGGGGATGGAGGAAGGCAGTGGGCAGGGCAGATCTAGGTTGCCGTCAGGGTGGTCCGCCTGAGGGGCCCTGGCCTGACGAGGGAGAAGTCCTCTCTGCTGCAAGCAGGCACAAATGCAGGCCTTCACCCCCGTCAGGTGCTCGTATCTCTGGTTTCCAAGGGTGGTCTGGGGCATGCCTGGGGAGAGGTGCCCACTCTCATGTTCTGTCACCAAGTCGCATGGCCAGGGGAGCCTGGCTTGTCTGCACTGATGCTTTATTAAGAGGCAGCACCTGTTGAAGGCTCCTGTACACCAGGCACAGGCTGAGTGCTTTCCCTGTGTCACCTCACTGAACCCTCACTCTAGCTCTGGAGGGCATGCTGTTTAACCTCTAGTTTTAAATCTGGGAAAACTGAGGTTGCAGGATGGAGCCATCTCCCAGAGGGCCTTGGGTCAGTAGATGGCAGAACCCAGATTTCATGACTGATCTGGACCCACAGTCTTCACTGCTCTGTTTAAAAAGTTCCAAGGTGTATCCGTGGCAGGTAACGAGAGCAGCCATTTCTGAAACGGGTGTCACTTAATATCAGCCAGTCAGCCATGAATGCGCGTCGCCCTGCAGCCTCCCAGCTTCTCCGAGGGCTGTGATCTGCTCCAGCCAGTAGCCATGGTCGCTAAGGGTGTAACTCTCAGCTGAAGGACCCCAAGACCAGAGGAGTAGGGGGCTTCTGGGGAGAGGGGTGAGAGGTGCCAGGACTGCAGTGGCCTCCTGGAGTCCGAGAGGGCTCCACAGAGGGGCATCCTTCATCCTTCCAGGAAGCCGTCACACCCATTCTCAGCCCTGCTTGGCCCTGGCAGTGCTCTAAGGGCTGTCGACACGTGTTCACGTGCTCTGGTGGGTACATCCCTCAACACAACCCTCAGGCTGGACTAACGCAAAACACTGTCAGAGCAAATGCATCAGTGACCTGGATACAGTGTTACAAGACAAGGCTGCCGGATATTCAAGGGACAGCTGTGGTTACATTTATGCAATAGAAGGTGTACTTTCGTGGGTATCACCTCTTGGCTGGAAAGCATGGCCAAACAGGGCCAGCTGTGCCTCATCATAACTGGGACATTGCAGAACCCTTCCTGGAGGATGTAACTAAAACCCCTTATTTTCATCCTCTGTGGCCCCTGTGAAATTTATTTCACTGGGATAGTCCCTCCTGCCCCTAGATAAAAATGTGGCAGGCCCTGTGACCTCTCTGTTTCCTCTCACCTAGTGGACGATTGGAGAGTGAATGGAGTCAGGCACACTGTCTCAATTCACATGGTAGTGCCCTGTCCCAGCCTAGAAGGACTCTTCCCCTGCGTCTCCATCCACCCACCTGGCACTGTGATCAGGCTGCTTCCAGAAGGAACCCTGTATCTTTCTCTTCCCTTCCTTCTATTTTTCTCTTTTCCCCATCCTACTTTGCAGTTTTGGAGCCTCCAGGCTGAGCTGGGCAGAGGACAAAGGGAAGGAGGCAGAGTCTGACGTGTGGGTGCGTTCTCCATCTGCTGACACGGCCTCTGGGCCAGGTATGGTGGGGAGTCTCCCCGGGGCACTTTCTGTGGTTCTCCCAGTGATGTTCGGTGCTGGGCCCCGCAGCTGTGGTGTTCAGGGTGGGGCAGTGTCTCTCCTCGGCTGGCAGCTGCTCCTCCTCACGACCCGGTTTACCAGATGTCCACTGTACTTACTGACTCTTGCCTTTGGCATCCTGGACTTCTTTCAAGTGATCCTTCAAGGACGATTCAAGGCATTTCCAGACAGGCCCTCTCTCCCCCGAGTGTTGCTTCAATTCCACCAGAAGCAGCCAGAAGATCCTTCAACCTGCCCTAGCAGGGCACTGTGGTTACCTGCTGTGGTGGGCAGCCTCTGGGACAGTCCCGACTGAGTCTCCATCCTGGAACTCACACCCCTGTGAAATTCCCTCCCTCTGAGTGTCGGTCAGACCTGGTGACTCACTTCTAACCAATAGAATACGGCCTGGGTGATAGGATGCCACTTTTTAAATTAGGTTACAGAAAGACCGACTTCAGTCTTTTTTCTCTAATATTTCTCTGCTTGTTGCTGTATCAGTAATCCAGTCCTGATTGCTGAGGTGTGTACCCTGCTACAGAAGGACCATAGCTTATCTAGTCATTCACCCATTGAAGGAGATCAGAGCAGTGTGTGACTCAGAAATAAAACTGAGTGAACATTAATGTACAAGTTTTTGTGTGAACTTGCCTCCCTTTCTCTGGGATGGATGCCCAGGAGTGGAATTTCTGGATCATATGGTAGTTGCATGTTTAGTTTCTTAAGAAACTGTCAAAATATTTTCCAGAGTGGCTGAACAGTTTTACATTCCCACCAGCAATGGATGAGTGACCCAGTTTCTCCTACATTTGGGGCTGTCACCATTTTTTTTTTTAATTTTAGCCATTCTGACAGTTGTGTAGTGACATCTCACTGTGACTTTGATGTACATTTCCCTAAAAGCTGACGATGTCGAACATCTTTTCGTACGTTTATTTGCCACCTGTGTATCCTCTTTGGTGAGGTGTCTCTTTATGTCTTTCACACATTTTCTCATTAGATTTGTTTTTCTTTTTTTACGCCTCAGTTTTGAGAGTTCTTTATTCTGAATATTAGCCCTTTGTCAGATACACTGTCTGCAAATATTTTCTCCCAGTCTGGAGTTTATCTTCTCATCTTCTTAACGAGGGGCATTTTCAGAGCAAAACTTTTTAGTTTTGATGAGATCCAATTTAACAATTTTTGCTTTTTTGTGTCTTGCTTTGGTATGAAGTCTAAGAAATCTTTGCCTAGTCTTAGATCCTGAAGTGTTTTTCCTTTTTTTTTCTAGAAGTTTTATAATTTTATGTTCACAAACATTTTGAGTTAAAAGGTGTAAGAATTTGGAGAAGGTCTGTGTATTGCCTAAGGACGTCCGAACGCCTCACAACCATTTGTTGAAAAGCCTGTCTTTCCTGCACGAGTTCTTTTTGCACATTTGTCAAAAACCGTGTGGGGATATTTGCACAGGTCTATTTCTGGGTTCTCTGCTCTGTTCCACTGATCTATCTGTCTGTCCCTCCACCCATACCACACAGTCTATATAAGTTACATACCAATTTTTAAAATTGGGTAGATTTATTCCTTCTACATTATTCTTCATTTTCAAGGTTATGTCAGCTATATTAGCTTTTTGCCTTTCCATATATGTTTTAGAGTAATGTTGTCAATATCTAAAACCAAAAAATCTTCTAGAAGTTTGAAAGGAGTTGTGCTAAACCTGTAAATCAATTTGGGAAGAACTGACCTTGTCACTATGAACACAATATTTACTTGAATCTATAAACACAATATTTTTCTCCCTTTATTTAGGCCTGTGATTTCTTTCATCAGCATTTTGTAGTACAAGTCTTGTATTTGTTTTGTTGGATGTAGACCTTAGTGATTTATTTCTTTTAGCTGTTGTAAATGATATATGTTAATTTCAGTGTCCATGTGTTCATTGCTGGTGTAGAGAAGCTCGATTGATTTTTGAATGTTTATCTTTTGTCCTGGCCATCGCTCAGCTCAGTCAGTTCTAGGAGTGTTTTTGTAGATTCCATGGGGTTTTCTGAGTAGAACATCAGGTCCTCTATAAATAGGGACAGTTTTATTTCTTCCTTTCCAATTGGTATGCTGTTTATTTCCTTTTCCTGACTCCTTGTGCTAACTAGAACTTCCAGCACTATGTTGAATGAGAATGGTAAGAGCAGACATCCCCATCTTATCTCCAATCTTGGGAGAAACCATTCAGTCTCTCATCACTAAGTATAATATGACCTGTAAGATTTTTTTTTAAAGATTTTATTTTTTTCCTTTTTCTCCCCAAAGCCCGCCAGTACATAGTTGTATATTCTTTGTTGTGGGTCCTTCTAGTTGTGGCATGTGGGACGCCGCCTCAGCGTGGTTTGATGAGCAGTGCTATGTCCGCACCCAGGATTCGAACCAACGAAACACTGGGCCACCTGCAGTGGAGTGCGCGAACTTAACCACTCGGCCACGGGTCCAGGCCCTGGCCTGTAAGATTTTTGTAGATGCTCTTTGTCAAGTTGAGGAAGGTCTGCTCCCATTACTATGTTCTGAGAGTTGTTTTTGTTTTTTTTTTAAATCATGAATGGGTATTGAATTTTGTTAAATGTCTATTTTGCATCAATTATTAAGTAATCAGGTGATTTTTCTTCTTTAGCTTGTTAATATGGTGGATTACAAGTATTGATTTTTTAGTATTGAACCCACCTTGTATCCCTGGAACAAAACCCACTTGGCAGCTGTGGACAATTATTTTTATATATTACTGAATTCTATCTGCTAATATTTTGCCAAGGTTATTCACAAGTATATTTATGAGGAATATTGGTTTGTAGTTTTATTTTTGATAGTCTCTTTGTCTAGTTTTTATATCAAGGTAATATTAGATTCATAAAATTAATTTGGAAGTGTTTCCTTCTATTTTTGGGAAGAGATTGTGTATAACTGGTGTTAATTCTTTAAATATTTGATGAAATTTTCCAGTAAAACCATCTGGGCCTGGAGATTTCTTTGGGGGAGACTGTTTAAATTACTAATTCAATTTCCTTAAGAGATATACAGCTATTTAAATTATCTATTTAATATTAGGTGAGTTATGGTAGTTTGTTTTTGAAGAAATTGGTCCATTTCATCCAAGTTGTCAAATTTATGTGTAGAGTTGTTCATAGCATTCTCTTATTACCCTTTTAACATCTGTAGGGTCTGAAGTGACGTCATCTATTTCATTCTTTTGCTTTTTATTGCAGTAGCATTGGTTTATAACATTATATAAATTTCACATGTACATCGTTATATTTGATTTCTGTGTAAGTTTCATTCTTAATATTGGTAATTTATGTCATCTTTTTTCTCTTTGTTAGTCTTGCCAGAAATTTGACAACTTTATTGATCTTTTCAAATTTCCAGTTTTTTGTTTTATTGATTTTCTCATTTTTATTTTATTTACGTCTACTCTTATCTTTATTATTTTCTTCCTTCTACTTGCTTTGGGTTTATTGTACTCTCCTTTTTGTAGGTTCTTGAGATGGAAGCTTAGATTATTGATTTGAGACTTTTCATCTTCTCTAATGTATCCATTTAATGCTATAGTTTTCCCTCTCATCCTGGCTTTATTGGCGTTCCATAAATTTTGATATGTTGTGTTTTCGTTTTAATTCAATCCAGTGCATTTTTATTTTCCTTGAGACTTTTTCTTTGACCCATAGATTATTTAAAAGTGTGTTTTAGTTTGTAAGTGTTTGGAGATTTTCCTCTATTGTTCTGTTATTGATTTTTAGTTTGATTCCTTTTTGATCAGAGAACATCCTCTGTATGCTTTCAATTCTTTTAAATTTTCATAGATTTGTTTTATGGCCCAGGATATCATCTATCTAGATGTATATTATGTGGGCACTTGAAAAGACTATATATTCTACTATTGTTGGGTGGAGTATTCTATAAATGTGGATGAGATCCTTTTGGTTAGTGGTGTTATTGAAGTCTCTTTTGTCCTTGCTGGTTTTTTGTCTAGTTCCATTGATTGTTGAGAGAGAGGTGATTGAAGTCTGCACCTATATTCGGGGGCTTCTTTCCGTTCTACCAACTTTTGCTTCACATATTTTTCAGCTCTCTTGTTGCATACATACAAGTTTAAGATTGCTATATTTTCTTGATGGATTGATAATTTTATCATTATGTGATGACTCTGTGTTTGGTAATTTTCTTTGCTCTGAAGTCTGCTTTATCTGATATTAATATGGCACTACTCCTTTCATTAATGTTTGCAAAATAAATTTTTTTCTATCCTTTTATTTTTAGCATGCCTATATCAGCTATTGAAGTGTGGATAGCAAATAGCTGGGTTATCTTTTTTAATCCACTCCATTATTTCCATTTTTTAATTGATGTGTTTAGATTATTTATATTTAATATAATTATTGGTATGTTAGGGCTTAAATCTACCATTTTGTTATTTTTTCTTTTCATTCTTTCAATAGTTCCTTTCTCTGTTTTTTTTCTTCGTGACTTTCTGTGGGTTACTCAAACATCTTTTAGGATTTCAGTTTGATTTTACTATTGTGTTTCGAGTGTATCTCTTGATATAGCTTTTTAAAGTAGTCGCTGTAGATGTTACATTATGCACACATTTCTTATCAGAGTCTACTAGTGTTGTCATTTTGCCAGTTCAAGTGAATTGTAGAAATCTTACACTCTCCTTCCAACTTATAATATGAATGTCTTAAATATTTCCTCTAAATGCATTTAACCACATCAGAGTGTGTTATAATTTTTGCTTAAATTGTCAAACATTATTTAGAAAACTCCACAGGACACTCTATTATATTTACCCATATTTCAGCTTACCATGTTCTTCCTTCTTTCCTACTATTTCAAGATTCCATTTTTTATTGTTTCCTTTCTGTTTATAGAACTTCCTTTAGCTATCTTTTTTTACAGTAGTTGTGGTTACAGCAAATTGTCATAGCTTCTTTTATCTGAAAATGTCTTGACTTTCCCTTTATTCATGTATAGGAATCCTATATGGGATTCATATAGTTTATAGGATTCTGGGTTGACAATTCTTTTCTTTCAGCAGTTAAAAAGTATTGCGCCACTTCCTTTTGTTCTCTACAGTTTTTGTTGAGAAATCCATTGTCATGAGAATTGTTTTTCAGCTGTAGGTGAGGTGTCATTTCTCTCACACTGCTTTCACAGTATGTCTTTTATTTCTTTTTCAGATGTTTGACTATTATGTGTCTTGATGTGGATTTCTTTGAGTTTATACTGTTTGGATTCTCAAGTCTGTAGGTTTTTGGTGATATTTTTTTTTCCAAACATAGGAAAATTTTAGTCATTATTTCTTTGAGTAGTTTCATAGTTCCCTCCTCTTTTTCTTCTCCTTCCTGTACTCCAATGGTAAAAATTTTAAATATTTTGTTATAGTTCCACAAGTCCCTCGGGCTCTGTCCATTTATTTTAGTGTTTTTTCTCTCTGTTGCTCACATTGAGCTATTTCTATTGTTCTGTTTTCCAGTCCACTGGTTCTTTCTTCTGTTCCCTCCATTCTGCTGTTGTCTTCGTGTCTGTGACTTAATCCTTCTTCTTATAAAGACACAGTCAGACTGGATTAGTGCCCACCCTGATGACCTCATTTCACCTTAAGTACCTAAGGAAAGACGATGTCTCCAAATACAGACACACTCTGAGGGACTAGGGGTTAGGACTTCGACATACGAATTTGGGGGGACACAATCAGCCCGAAACAGAGGGTTAACCCACTTGAGGCCACCACTGCATCCCGTATCACCTTGCTCCCTGTGGGCACCTCCAGCTTTGTCTGTTCCTGGCATTCCCACTCTCTCTGTACCTCTCCTCATCCAAGTGTTTGGACCCTCCACCTTTTCCAAGTCCGGATCTTTGCCGGATGAGAGATGTCTTACATCATGTTGTTTTGTTTTTGCTTTTTTAATAAGACTCATGCATCATTACCACCATGCACAAAATCTTCCTAAAGATGCTAATATGGCTGTCTGGCTTCTTTCCCTAACGTGGTCCGTGGCCCCCTCTCCACGTGCAGGGCGCACCTGGCCCCCCCTCCCTTTTCTCTTCTCCTGCTCTCCAGCTAGACCCCGCTGTGCGCCTTGTCCTCCTGCAACCAGGAGGGAGAAGGATGTACCACTGTCTGTACTCCATCGACTGCCCCTTGACTCTGCGTTTGGTTCAGTGGCATCAAGGTGTCAAACATTTTTCCACCTCATCCAACATTTGTCTTTCCTCATCAGGGTTAACCGCACCAGGTCCTTCTGCTGCCGGGTCCACGGCAGGCCTGGGCCCTGGTGAAGGGCAGGCAAGCAGCATCCCCCATGCATCTCATTCTTCTCATCAGCTTAGAAGTTTGTCTACCCTGGTGCTCTGTGAACTGCGTGAGGGCTGTGTCTATGTCTTTATCTTTTTATCTCAAAGTGCTTTAGGGTAAAGTGCTGGCACAGAATGCATCTCAATAAACATTTGCTTCTTCGCTGCAGCCTGGACATTCCACCTCCAGAAAAACACAGGAGGACAAACCATGCTAGATTGTCCTGGTTTCCCTTCCTTCCTCCCCACCTAGGGGAAGAGTAGACGGTTCCCTAAGGAAGAAGACCCACTCTGTAGGGGAGCCGCAGAAACGAGAGGGCACCGCCGGCCTGGTGGTGTTTAAGCTGGACCGTGGGCCATTCACGCTCCCACTTGCCTGTCAGTGCCAGTCACAGGGAGAGTGAGGGTGCAACCTCTGCATGCAGCCTCACGCACTGCCCAAGGGCCACCCAGAATTCCGCCTCCTCGCCACTTTCCTTCTCACTTTGTGATTTTTGTAGTTTTTCAACTGAATGGTAAGTTTTCACACATCCAACATGTCTTTTCTCCAACACCCCTGTTTTCTTAAACCTGGAAGACACTGATCTCCCCTTCTTCCTTCTGAGACCCGACCTCTCTCCATCCTGTTCCACCCTCTGGATTCCTCCTGGAGGATGCCATCCCTCTGTACTTGATGAGCAACGTGAGTTAGGAGTGTTGGGGCCCAGCTCTGTCTCTCCACCCTCACTCAGGGCTCGGGGCTGGACTGAGCCCTTCATTCCCCTCATCATCTGAGAGTGCAGACTGCGGGCCAGGATGGTGCCAAGGGTGCACACGGTCACCACACTTAACCCCCAAACAATGACCAGATACAGCAAACAAGAGTACAGGATTCCCAGTTAAATATTCGTTTCGGGTAGACAATGAATCACGTCAGAGTACAGATATGTCTCATGCAATGTCTGGACATACTTATACTAATAAATTAATTGTTCATCTGAAGCTCAAAATTTACCTGGGCAGCCCGTGTTTTACCAGGTCACCCTCCTAGGAGGCACAGCGACCTGACTTCTCTGCTCTTACCGGCACCAGTCACACCAGTGAGAGATAGAGTCTTGACGGCTCTGTTCTCAAAGTCTTCCAGCTGGATCGCTGGTGGGACGGTTGGTGGCCACCTTTCTGTCAGGCTCCCAGTGGTTCCTAAATTCCCTTAACCCCTCACACACAGACACACGCGTACATGCACAGGCACACACAGATATATCCACTCAGACATGTCCGTGCAAACAGACATATACACGCTCACATACATATATGCATGCACATGTGTACAAACATGCACAGAGGCGTGTACACATATATACATGTACACACATACATAATATACACACATGCTTATACACATGATCTGAAGGCACAGACACACAGGAAGGAGACAGCCATGTGAAGACAGACAGAGATTGAAGCAATGTTGTCACAAGCCAAGGAACGCCTGGGGTCACCGGAAGCTGGAAGAGACAGGAAGGATGCTCGGAGGGAGCATGGCCCCTGCTGATAGCTTTATGCAGACTTCTGGCTTCCAGAACCAGGAGACAATAAATGTCTATGGTTTTCAGCTACTTTTTTGTGGTACTTTATTGTCGCAGCCCTGCAAAACTAATAATAGCTCCTCAAAAACACAACAGTAATGATCAACCGGTAAGTGAGGCCCATTATCCAGCTGACCTAGATAAGGCAGAGCTAAAACTGGCGAATCAGATAACAGGCACCGGGGGCTAAGCTCCTACTCAGGCACATTACACAGGGAGGGCGGGTGCTGGCCCGCAAGCCCGGCAGCACAGCAAGACCGCCCGGGTCACAACAGGAACCTCTGGGTTCCAGAAAACATGGGGACCTGTAGTGGTTCAAGAGAACTCTCACACGGTTTGCTGGGAAAGAGCATCAACCTGTGCGCTGCGTTTGGCTGGAGTCCCGGGGGATTGCCCAAATAGCTCTGGGAAGGTCTCCCGAAGGGGTGCTGGGCAGCCTGCCAGGATGGACGGGGCATGGGGCGGGGCTGGGGGCAGCTTCAGGAGTGAGGGCATTACAAAGCCAGGGAGCAGGGCCAAGTTGAAGCCAACCACCTTGGTTTGCTGATATTAAAAATCTCTATCCAGAGTTATCCGTTTTATATTCTGAAGTACTTACTTTGATTTAACACAGTTCATCTTAAAAAAGGGGCCGGGGCTGGCCCGGTGGCACAGCGGTTAAGTTCTCATGTTCCACTTCTTAGCAGCCCGGGGTTTGTCGGTTTGGATCCCAGGTGCGGACATGGCACCGCTTGGCAAACCATGCTGTGGTAGGCGTCCCATATATAAAGTGGAGGAAGATGGGCATGGATGTTAGCTCAGGGCCAGTCTTCCTTGGCAAAAAGAGGAGGATTGGCAGTAGCTATCTCAGGGGTAATCTTCCTCAAAACAAAGCGGGGTGGGGGGGGCTTTGATTCATATGTCCTTATAAAGGAGGTTTTGTCTTTTGTTTACTCAGTGTTCAGTGTCCTTCCTTTAAATTGGCAGCTCTCCATTGTCAGTGCC
The DNA here is from genome assembly GCF_041296265.1 of Equus caballus. NCBI lineage: Eukaryota > Metazoa > Chordata > Mammalia > Perissodactyla > Equidae > Equus > Equus caballus. The sequence continues at coordinate 65,605,963 of NC_091706.1, read as the reverse complement.
AATGCTCAGAGCGTGGGGATCACAGGACATCGCTGGATGCATTCAAAGGCTGATACCTTAGCCAGGACTCCTACATAATGCACAAAGAAAACAGTGCCTTCTGCCCAGGCAAAAGGTCCCTTGCACCACAGAGAGGAACAAATATCGTCTGGCCTTGAGCAGCCAGGCAAGCGGCTCACCTAGAACAGGCTTCCGTATGAGACTTATCTTGATGGTCGGTTCATGTCTCTATCTGTGAGGCTGAAAACTGGAGGCAGTAAATACACATCAGTGCTCCCTTCCTGCCCATCAGCAACCCCATGGCTCCCACCGTCTTGCAGAAACTTCCACTGACTCTCCCCTCTGTTCTTTCCCAACTCTTCTCTGAAAAGTAGTGCCCTAAATTCATGAGATCTTTTGATCCAGATCCTACAATAAAGATTTAAAAAGAAAGTTAATCCCCATGTTTATAGAGATTATCTGTTCTGTTCTATATTCCATCCTGGTAAAAATTGTCGCTGCTATTTATAAATTCTGGAGTAAAATGAGTCGTTGGCTAATTCTGGAGGAGCCTTTAAGACCGTTTGAACATTAGGCACAGATCTTGAGGCCAGATTAAAAGAGCCTTCCAGATCCCCTTAAAGCATCACGTGCGTTGGCCATGATGGTAAATAAGTAGCTTTGCCATCGGCTCCATCACTTACAGCTGTGTGACCATGAGTAAGTTTTACTTCAACTTTTTGAGCCTCAAATTCTTCATAAATTGTGAATCAAAACAATGACAATAATTGAACTTGGTTATTGTAAGAAATAATGAGATGACATTATCCCCACTCTGGGAACCCAGAGAATCAGGGCTCAATTAATTAGCAACTTTCCCTTCCCCCAAGAATATGTGTTTTCTCAAATGTCAAAAGTATCACCTTCGTTTTTATTGTGAGTAAAAGACTGGCATCATCTTTTATGGCCTGTGGCACGCAGACACGAGCTGCTGCCTTGCACGGAGACCTCGGCCTGGGCAGCGTCTCCTTGCTCACCGTGCCTGTTCTGTTCACGGCTCTTCTGTGTGGCCCAGCACCGTCCTGATCACAGGGGCTCAGACTAGTTTCCCTGCTCTCCAGTGTCACCAACTTCACTGGCCATTCTGTAAGCCATTCTCAGACTTCTCAATTCTTTTTTATTTTCACTGTCTGGATCCTCATTGACTCGTGTTATTCTTTTGTATTATTTTTTTTGTCTTTATTTTATTTCCTCTCTGGTCCATTTTACCCATTGTCATCACAGTAATCTCTTTAAAACATTATGATCACAGCTCTTCCCACAATCCTTTGCTTTAGTGTTCTGGTTGGATTTTACCAGTCCCAGGCTGTTTCTTCTCCTCCAGCCCTCTGCTTTCATGACACTGAGCTCGTGCTGTCAACTACAAGTGTCGGAGGACCCACCTACCTAGCTGTGCCGTGGGCAGTAAGATGCCTCTCTGTGTCCTGGAAACTGAGTCTGGGGCTAGACCATTTCAAGTTCATTTCAGCAATTCAGTAACAGCGAGAAGGCCCCAGGTTTGATCTCCCAGCGTTGCCCTCCTTCGCTGTTCACCACCTGGGCGCCAGGGTTCCCTGCAGCAAGCAGCGGGCAGCTCCTGCCGGGGACCTTCCTCCCCAGCCACACTCATCTTTCCCAAAGATCAGCCTTCTGTGCTTTTCCCTGACTTTGAATATTCTCTCTGCCTCTAAACCAAATCTTCCTCCCTCAAGGTCAAATCATTGCGTCCTCCAAGCCTTCCTGTAGTTGCTATATTTTCTGTACCTTGATGCTCCAGCATCTGGGGTCTTGCTGACCAGGTAAGGTCTGCCCCTCCTAGGGTTACTTAATCCCTAGAGGTAGCAAACAATCCACTCAGGGGCACACCTTTCATGTGCAAACTCACCAACCTGGAGCCCACATCTCCTGCGTCAGGCTCTTACGCTCCAGGCCAATATTCCCCTGCCCTAATCACCCCACGGCCAAGTGCCAGTCCACGTGGGTGAGCCAAACCAGCCAGTCCTAAACCCACTTGGCATGCTCCCCTGCCTCGCCTGTTCCTTCCCACGAAAATCACAATACAGGCTCTTGTCCACACTTTCTCTTCGCTCCCTCTGCCTCCTGACCAGCCCTCATGCTTCCTCGTGTGGCTCTGCGTGGCATGGCGGCCCCCTCCTCTTGGAAACTGCGAATAACAAACTACCTTTCAGTGGCATCCTTCCCTGATCTGTTGGCATCAGCATATCCGATAGTAATAAAGTGTATTTTAAGGCACTTCCCAAGCTAGCTTCAGCAGTAATGGGAACCAACGGGATCCCCCTTTCCCAGGAATTTGTGTCATGTGAAACTGTAGATTCATGAGTGAAGGGAGCTGATCCTCACCCTTTGAAGAGGAAAAGAGTTGCAGGGAAGACCAGACGCCACTCACAGCGGCAGCAATACTATTTCTGAGGAGGCCTGAAGAGAAGGAAAGACGCCGGGAGGGCCACTGTTTGCTGCCAGGTGGAAATGAAAAAGAAGAAGGTGAGAATAGCTAATTTAAATTACAGTAAAGATGAAAAATGGGACACTTCCCAGAAAGACCTCATAACAGGCTTGACAGAAAGAGAGAAAATGAGCAAGGGACTTGCTCTGGTCTGAGAGTCCACGATGTGGTTCTAGAAGCAATAACTCAGCCCTCAGAATTGGATTTCCCAGCTCCAGGCTCCTGGAGGAGCAGCTTGCTGACTAAAGGGAGTTAGATGCTGAATCTAACACTCAGGTCTCACCTGGGCCAGCCTGGTGGGTAAGGCTGAAGCAATCCTCCATTTCAGAATTTAGGCAAAAGCTGGTAACTCCCCTTTTCCCGACACAAGCTTCTATCTGCTAGTGGGTTCTGCCTCTGACCTGTTTCTTTACCATCCTTTTCATCCTGACAGCCTGAGCATGCACACCGCCCCATCCACTGGTTGCTCTCTCCAGACTGGATCTCACAAGGGTAAAAGCAGCTAGGGTGAGCTCAGCTGACAGTGGGAATGGCCAAAATAACCGCAGCTTAACCCAGTGCTTCTCAAACTTTAATGTGCAAGGGAATCACCCAATGATGGCACTAAGTGCAGATTTACTGCTATGCAGATCAGCAGACCTGAGGGAGAACAGATTCTGAATTTCTGACAAGGTCTGCTGGTGCAAAGAATGCATGCTGAGGAAGAAGATGTCGACTACGCAGACGCTTAGTTCTCTTTCCCAGGAAAGGGCTGGTATGGAAACTCTGCTTCATGAAGTCCAAGAGGACCCAGGCAACTTCCATATTGCTGCTCCTTCAAGGAGCCTCCATTCCCAGAATCACTCAAAGTGGCTGCTGTAGATCCTACCAGCGCATCCACATCCAGCCAGCAGAGAGAAGGAAGGGGTAAAGAGGCAGAGGCAAGGCTGCCACTCAGCCGCCTTTTAAGGAAGGCTATAAGCAGCTATTGCATGACACTTAGGGTTTCAAAACATTGCTCGGGACAGCTAAAGGAAGCTGGGGAAAGTCATCCTGGTTATGGGTTTATGAGTCTCTATAACTATATAGACTGGGTGAATGGATACTGGGGGAAAGCCAGGATGTCGTGTGTGTTTCTGAGGGTTTAGGAAGATGTCAGGCATTTACATAGAAGACGTGTACTGTTATTACTTAAAAATAACAGCAATAATAATGGCTAACGATTACTTAGCAGGCACAATGTGTCAGGGAATGTCCTAGGGGCTTTACATGTTGTGATTCATTTAATTTTCGGAATAACCACTTGAGAAAACTGAAGCAAGAGAAGAAGTAACTGCTCGGGTCACACAGCTGGTTGGTGACAGAGCGAGGACTCCGAGTGGCTGCTTCCGGGCATGTTGCCCTTGACCCGCTAGTGCGCTGGTAAAAGTTTGACAGCCTGCTCTCCGAAGAGAAACGCCCTGGTATGAAGCGTTCGCCAAATCCTATGGTTTAAGTATTTCAATGACATCATTGAGCTCGGAGTCAGGAAGCCATCGCTGGTATGATGTCACCACGGGATGCTGCATCACGGCAGCACACAGTGTCTCCATCACACGTATGCCACAGATGGAGGTAACCCCAAGATGTACGGGGTAGCAAAATAATTCGGTTTTGAGTATTTGTTATCTTTGTTCTTAATCTATTCTATTTTACTGTGAGTTTCTGTCATTTCATCTTGAATAATTTGCTAAGTTGAACAACCAGCTTGTCAAATTCCCGACAATTTAACAATTGGCCCTCTGACCCAGTACCAGGCGACTCCAGCCACCACCGCCAGCACCGGTATGCTTCACAGTCAACTCAAAACTAAATGTTAGACATCTGTGCTCCTTAAAAAATATTGTCCCTTTGCCGTTTCAGCCAACTGGAACTTTTGTCTTCAGAGCAAACGTTCGTCTTTCCTCCTCACTTCTGACTTTTCTGTCTCCAATATCTCAGGAGTAATAAATAAAATTTAAAATACAATAAAAATATCTCATTTGTAAGGAGAATAATTCAACTCTCTCTTTTTTCCTAATTCTTGCCAACTTGTTCCCGCTCTGACTCATGTTAACTGTGCACGCGATTTATCCGGGAAACGCAGCCCCCTTCCAAAGGGTATTTTGGTACCACCCATTACGGTTCTTTCGATGGTGTTTTAGAGTGGTCCATCTCACGAGAGTCGGTAAAAGGAATGACTTCCTGTACCTTGTGGAGTTGTATCTGCTTCGAGTGACCTCGTGGTGGAGTGGGGCGCTCAGCGTATCACCGTGTGAATGGTCTTTATGTGGGGACACGGGAGGGGGCAACACTGTCGGCGTTGGCAGAAAACTTAAACTGAACGGTGTCCCTCAGCTCTGCTCCTTAGAGTTCCAGAGTGTCTTGGTTGTACCTACTTGGCATTCCAAGAAGATTCTCTTTAAAGAAAGTGTTGTGTCTCCTTTAAAAGATTCATTGACAACCATGAATCTGGCAGACAAGATGGGATGGGTCACCGATGCTGCTCTCTGGGCTTGAAAGATCTGGTCTGTTTGTATAACATCTTGCACAGAAAACGCACTGATATCTCGACAGGGGATGCTCTGGGGAAATGACCCAGAGGAGGGAGTAAGAGGGAAGGAGGTGAGAGGCAGGGATGCTTCTGCAATATTTTTATTTCTTTTACAGAAAGAGACTAGAGAACGTCCAATGACAGGATCTTGGCTGTGATGGACATTTTTAAAAGCTTCATACATGCAAAGTGTACAATTGGAAAGCTCTGACATAGGTGGACTTCTGTGAAACCATCTCCACAGTCAGGATAATGAACCCATCCATCGCCCCAGAAGTCGCCTCTTGTTCCTTGTGATCCCTGCCTCACGGCCCCAGCCTCCTCCCCATCCCCAGGCAAACACTTGCATGCATTCATTCACCAGGAAATTTGGAATTTCCTAGAATTTTGCATAAATGGAATTGTGCAAGATGCATGCCTGTTATCCCAGTGTAATTATGAACAGCACCCCAGTCTGGAAAATAACTAATATAGTCAACCTGTTACCGGCAAGGAGCTAGTTGCAAGAGTGTTTCTGAGTCCTGGTTATCTTTCTCTAACAGGAGATCAAATCACCTCTTGCTTTTCCTATCTCCCCGGTTGATGGGTTCAGTTCTGTAGGAGTCATCCTGGTTCCTGTCTGTGAGAATGACTTGAGCTGGTCTAATGGGCAAGCACAGAGCCCTTCCACCATTTTAACAGTTTCAACTTTCAGTATATGGCTGTGAAGATTCAACTAGTCTTGGACATAAATAACCAATGTTAGAAGCTCAGAGACACTTGTGGTTAAAGTCAGCAATTTGGAATCTTTCATCATCAGGGATAAAGTTGGGCAAAGGAACATAAGTCAGAAAGATCTTGGACTCTCTATTGCAAAAGTTGTCATTAGCTCACCCATGGGAAGATTTCTCTCCCATGTTCTTCTTGGTTTTCTTAGGGAGTAGAATTTATAGGGCCAGCCAGACAACCACCACTGAGGGTGTTTTACAGCAAGAAATTTCATGTTCCAGTTGTTGTGCTGCACACCAAAACCCCTCCAAACTTCATGGCCTGGAACAATCGTTTTACTGTGCAGATTCTGTAGTCAGGAATTCAGACATGGCCCTAGGGCTCACGGCTGTAGAGCTTCCACTGGGAGGGCCTGACACATGGGGTAGCTTGACTGGCTTTGAGCTGGAACCATCTGGAAGCTTCCCCACTCACATGTCTGGCATCTAGATTGGAATGACCCCAAGGCTGGACTCAGCTAGGGCTCTTGGCCCTTGCACCCACACATGGCCGCTCCATGGAGGTTGGGTTTCTCACAAGGTGGGGCTGGGTTCTGAAGTGGAGCGTTTCCAGAGGAAGCATCTGCAGAGCACAGCGGCCTCCTCTGACTCAGCCTCAGGAATCTCACAGCACGTGCCCGCAAATGTCTCCGAGCCCCAACCCTGGGACGTTCTCACGACCACATTCTATGCGTTACAAGCGAGTTCCCAAGGCCAGCCCGGTGTCAAAGGGAGGCAATTAGACCCCGAGCAGGAAGGCTGCATTGTAGACAGCATGGGTGTGGGTCTGCTCGGCCGCCATAGCAAAACACCGCAGGCCAGGAAGCTTCAACAACTGGAATTTATTTTTTCACAGTTCTGGAAGCTGAAGTGCAAGATCAAAGTTCTGGCTGATCTCGTTTCTGGTGAGAGCTCTCTTCCTTGACTACAGACGGCCAGTTTCTCTCTGTCCTCATGTGGCCTTTTCTTGGTGCGTGCCCACGGAAGGAGAGAAAGAGCTCTCTGGTGTCTCTTTTTATAAGGACTCCAATCCTATTGGGTCAGGGCCCCACCCTTATCACCTCATTTAACCTTCATGACTTTCCTACAGGCCATATCTCCAAAGGTAGCCACACTGGGGCTTAGGGTTTCACCAGATGAGTTTTCCTTTGGGCGGCGGGAGAGGGGGTATGTTTAGTACATAACAGGACGTCGTTCAGTCTGCCTTTGAAAAATACAGCCTGCCCAAGCCAAGGAAGCGAGATGAGAGAGGGGAAGGGCCAAAATCTCAAGGAACATATAGTTTTGACATGTCTTCAAATGATAAAAACAAAAACAAAAATGTAGCCAGTGAAGGATATTTTCCTGGAAAATGGTGGACAATACCTTTCACGTCCTGTTGAATTTAGTCGCCTAGTATTTAGCTGGGCATTTTTGCATCAATGTCCACCAGGGACACTGGCCTGCAGTTTTGCCTTTTCTTGTGGTGTCTTTTTCTGGTTTTGGTATCAGCATAATGCTGGCCTTGTGAAATGAGCCCGGGCATGTGCCCTCCTCTTCCACTTTTTAAAACATTTATGTAAAGTAAAAGAAAACCTCACAAAAACAATCCACCAGTTTCTCCAGCCCTCTCTGCCCTCCATGGATTATATAGATTTATATAATATAAGAGGTATAAGAAGTATCCATTCCTTGAAAATTGGAAAGAATGAAAAGCCAACATTAGAATCATCTGAGCTGAGTCCTCTTTTTAAAAAGTAGACCTTTAAATACGTCTCTTGTTTCTTTTTCTATTTTAATAATTTTCTCTGGCTTTCCATAACTTCTGTAGTCAATTTTGTCAATTCAAATATCTTTAGGAAATAATTCATTTCCTTTGAATTTTCAGATTTGCTGTCAAAATGTTGGCTATCCTTCCCAAATAGGCATATATATATTTGCACGTAGGGACTCCAGATGTCATAAAATCTAAGTTTCTAAGATTGAAAGACACACCATTGTTTTAATCACTACAAAGAGAATAAAAGCTGCTGGCTGCGGGTTAACCTCGAACGTGTTCTTGGTCATTGGAATATTTGTGTTGAGGTGGTTGGCTGAGATCTTTGACTGAGGCTCCCCTCTGCAGGGAGAGACGTCGAGCAATGGCGCTCGCACACTTGAAAGAAACCAGAAGCAGACGCGATGGGTATGGCCTTTCTAAAGCGGCCTCACATCAGGAGCCCCTGCTCTGAATCACTTCTGGAAACGTCCCAGACATTATCTCTTCAACTCTTCTCTCAGATCCATCCAGCCCTTGTCTCGTGGAACATCTCCCACACCCTGGAAATTTCTCAGGAGGACATCTGGAAGAGAGGCGTGATGTCCCGAGGCAGCTGCCCACAACTCCCCTTCTATTTTACCCTCTTAATGCAGAGCCTGGCTGCCTCCCCATGGGGCCAATGTCAGAGGCCACACACCAGTGGATCTTGTCACCTCAGGGGGTTCTAGAAGTTTCTTTCCAGTTTTGGTGTTTCCCTCCATAGGGATGGAGCCCCCAGGCTGGCTAGTTCAGGGACTTGTCACGGGGACTTTCCTATGATAACCTTTAGTTTTATAGATGCCACTCTGAATGATAAAACCGTGGAGTTAGAACTTCAAGCAATGTTAACAGCCAATAAAGTATCAAGATCCTACTCTCACTGGAGTAGCAGACCTAATTTTAAGGACTGCTAAAGCAAGAGTTATTTATTCTTAACAGATGACAAAATCTTTTCTTAATGTGCCAGGATTAAAATTTATTGCTGAAGAAGAGCAACATCTCAAACATCACCATGCAGTGTCTTATCTTACATGATGGAGGGCTATGTTCTCCCTTGAGTTTTGTGGATCCTATTGTTTAAATGTCACTGCCGACGTGGCTGAAGGAGAAAGTGGGACTGCCCCACGTGGCGGCACGGCTGCAGTGAATCTGGTCTGCCTGAAGGGTCCCGTGTGCATCAAGGCTGGTGCTCCAGGAAAGTCCTGTGCCAGACATCAGCAGGACCTGTGCTGAGGAAGGCTAACAGTAGCCACAGACTGAGAAGGGTGTGATGTGTAATGCCTTTCTCCCGATGAGGATGATAGACACGCCAATTTTGGAGGATGGTTGTGAGCATTAAATTAGGCTAAGGTAAAATTATCGCTCGCTCTGTCCCAAATTTTCCTGCTCTTCGGAAGGTCTGTTCTGTCTCTGCCTGTGTGCTGGCGTTTTCCCCTGGGACACACACAACTGTCGGGCAATGAAGGTGATGGAAGGCCAGACCTGCTGTGACCGCCCCACTAAGCCCCAAGGTTGTGGGGTGGAGATGGTTGTGCCCCATTGTGGAGAGCCCCAAGCACCAAGAAAGCCCAGCCAGTCATCTCTCACCCTGCTGCACGGTGCTTCGCCTTGGGGAACCGTGCCCAGCATGTCAGCTGTTATTGCTGTGCTGCTGGTATTGTCATAAATATCTGCTAACATAAGTGTCTACACCTCTCCTATAATAGCCTCTGTTAAACCCTCAATTACCCTAACAAGTCATGACCTGTAATTTTTGGAATAGTATTAGCCATCTGGTTCCAGGGTGGTAAACAATATGGTTATCTCCGTCCATGTCTTTGTCGATGAAGACTAACAATTTCTGAAGATTTTGATTCCCCCAGAGCAAATTATTCCAGCTTTCCTAATACTGGCCAATAAAGGAAACAATCTCTTAGGAGTTTAGCAATAAGAAGTTTATCTTTCTTTTTCATTTAATTTAAAAAATGATGAAGAAAAATTCATTATAGGTTATAGTAGCAAAGAATAAAGTGCCAAAGGATTTCTTCTAATATAGAGACGCACGTAAATTAAAATCTAAATAATTAAAAGTAAAATTAGTCCAGTAAGGTGGAGTTTATTTTTATCCTACAGTTTAATCTTACAACTTAATTTTAGTTTACTGGTAAATACGTTTAAAAGCAAGCAGAATAAGGTACAGGTTAAACACTTTTCTTGCTATGCCCTGGAAATGCTGCTATGACTATTCACGCAAGCTGGAAACCCCGTGGTCACTGCATCAGGGAAGCTGTCACATGCACCCCGGGGTCTGAGGGCCTTAGCGATCTGTGGGTCTCCTACCTGGGGCTTGATGCTGTTTCCAAGTGTCTTAGTTTCCTGGAGCTGCCGTAAAAAGTTATCATAAACTTGGAAGCTTAAAACAACAGAAAGTTATTCTCTCACAAGCGTGGAGTCCAGGAGGCCTAAATCAACATGTCAGTGGAGCTGGGCTTCCTCTAAAGTTCTGGGGCAGATTCTGTTCCTTACCTCTTCCAACTTCTGGTGTTTGTCGGTTTTCTTGGCTTGTGACCACATCACTCCAATTTCTGCCTCTTTCTTCATAATAACTTCTCATCTTTGTGTCTTCTCTTCTGTCACTTATGAGGACACCTGTCATTGGAAGTACAGCCCATCTGGAAGACTGGGGATGCTCTCTTCATCTCAAGTTCCTTCTCTTTATCACATCTGCAGACTCTCTTTTCAAATAAGGTCACATTCATAGGTTCCAGGCATTAGGATGTGGACCAATCTTTCTGAAGGCCACCATTCAACCCTACAGTTGCCCACTGGCCCCCCAAAATTAACATCTGTCCTTCGTGCAAAATACATTCACCTCATCCCAACATACCCAGAAGTCTCAACCCATTACAACATCAACTCCTAAGTCCAAAATCTTATTTAAATCTCATTAGCTCAAAGGCACCGAATTTCGTCATCTAATTATGTCAATCAGGAACGGGTGAGACTCAGTGGAATCCGTGCTAGGGCAAGATGTCTTTCCATCTGTGAACCTGTTAAGCTAGATAACAAGTTATCTGCTTCCAAAACACAATGGCGGGACAGACATAGGATAACAGTTTAGACATTCCTGTTCCAAAAGGGAGAAAATGGAAAGCAGGAAGAAGTCACCAGTCCCAAGGAACATCAAAATCCAGCAGGGAAAATTCCGTTAGGTTTCAAGGCCTGGGAACAATCCTGTTGCTTGATGACCTACTCTCTGCACCCGCAGCTCCGTCATCTGGGCTAAGTCACTGCTCTCAGAGCCGTCCTTCCATTTCGTGATGAGCAGCACATGTTTGCAGCTGACTAGCTCTATCTGCTCATTTCCCACCAGCGGAATTGCAAGAGTCCAACAGACTTCCTTCACTGTTCTTGCTCTGTCCCCTTCAGTCCAAGCTGGCTATGTTCCTGCTGATATAACATTGTCAAAAGCCTTGTTGCTTGGTCTCTAATGTATGCCATGGGGATCCACACCGTTAGACAAGAGAGTCTGCCACAGATCTTTCCTGAATGACCCCATCGCTATTTCTGGCTCCACTGAAATGTTTGAGTGGATCCATGAGACACACATAATCCCTTCAGCAAAAGATTGTCCAGCTGCTCCCTTGGACTCTGCACTGCACACTCTTAACAGCAAATCTCCTAATATTATCACATTTTGCAAATTTCTAAAGTCATCCTTTTTTTTAAAAATTTTTCTTGAGGAAGATTAGCCCTGAGCTAACACCTGCCACCGATCCTCCTCTTTTTGCTGAGGAAGACTGGCCCTGAGCTAGCATCATGCCCATCTTCCTCTACTTTATATACAGGACGTCTGCCACAGCATGGCTTGATACATGGTGTGCAGGTCTGCACCTGGGATCAGAACCAGTGAACCCTGGGCCACTGAAGCGGAAGGTGCGAACTTAACCACTGTGCCACTGGGCCAGCCCCTCAAGTCATCCTTTTTTGATTCCTTTTTCCCCAACAGTTTCTTCCTCGATTTACCTCTTTCCTCTTGCATTTTACTATAAGCAGCAAATAAAAATCAGACTATTCCTTCAATACTTCACTTGAAAATCCTTTCAGCTAAATACGCCATTTCGTTGCTTAAAAGTTTTGTTTTTTACGCAAGAGAAGGAGACAACTCAGCTAAGTCATCCGCACTACATAATAAGAACGGCCTTTCCTCCAGTTTCCGGTAACATGGTCTTCATTTCCTTCCAAGCCCTCAGCAAAAGCATCTTTAGGGTTCGTATTCTACCAACGTTCTGCTTCCGACTACGCACGTGTTCTCTAAGACCATAGACGCTTTCTCCACCGTGCTCCTTACTGTCTCCTGAGCCCTCGCTTGCAGGCTTTATCACCCATAATTCTATCAACAGTCTTTTCAAGGCAATCTAGGCTTTTTCTATCATGTGCTTGAAAATTAATCTGGTCTCTGCCCACCGCCGAATTTCAAAATGCCCTCCCCATTTTTAGGGAGGTGGTACAGAAGCAACTCACTTTCTGATACAACAATCTTTATTAGTTTCCCGTGGTTGCTATAACAAATCACCACAAACTGAGTGGCTTAACGTCATAGCAGTTTATTCTCTCACAGTTCTGGAGGCCAAATGATTAAATCAAGGTGTTGGCAGGTCCATGTTCCCTCTGGAGGCTCTAGATGGGGCTTGTTGCCTTGTCGTTTCCAGCTTCCGTGGGTTTCTGGCTTCCTCGGCTCATGGCCGCCTCCCTCCAGTCTCTCCCCTTTTGCACATCGCCTTTCACTCTGTGTGCCTGTGTCTTCTCCTCTTCCGTCTTTTATCAGGAAACTTGTCATTGGATTTCGCTACCCCCAACCCCGACCCAGTAACCTAGGATGATCTCCTCATCTCAGGATCCTTAATTTGATTGCATCTTCAAAGACCCTTTTACAAATAAGCTAATATTCACAGTCTCCAGGGCTTAGAAGGCAGACCTCTCTTTTTGTGTCTCCTCATTCAACCCAGCATCCTGAGCTGCTCTCTCACATTAGCTGGGGTCATTCAGTGGGTGAACTGAGGCACTCGAACTCCTACATGAAGAGTGCCCTGAGCGTGAGTTGAGTTCTTTCCACGGAACAGCTGGGAATGTTCTGCATGAAATGCTTGCCCACGTCCACTAAGGAGCAGTGCACCGGCTGAGAGGCCTGAAAGTCGTGCAACCCACTGATTCCGCTTCAGGAAACCTTACTCAACACGTAGGGGAAAGATGTTGGAGATTCTTACATTTTAAAAACAGCATCAAAAAACTCCTAAATGACTTGAATATTCCTTTGCTTCTACTTATATTTTAGAATGAAAGAACTTTTAAAATAGATGAAGTTCATCATTATTGAAAAAATGAAATAAAACAAAACAAAAAACAGATAATACCTGGGTATTTAAATAATTCTAGACCACAAAAGAGTTGAGAGGTCTTCAATTTATTTTGTGAAGTTAGCAACAATCTTATCAACAGCTTAAGATGATAATACTGATAAAGAAAACTAGATACCGCATTTTATTTTTGAATGCAGGTGCCAGAATTCTAAATTAAATACAAGAATATAGAATACAATGATACATTAAAATAATAATTCTCCATAAACAAACAGTTTTTGTTCCATTAATGCAAGATTAGCAAATTCAAAATTTAGTAATTTTAATAAGTAACAGATGGAATAAAAATATTTATAACACTTGTTTAAGATGTAAAGAATAAAGATAAAACCCACAACCTGCAGCCATCAATCCGTTTAAGAATAGATAGCTATGCTTACATTTTTGGGGTCCCATCTACTCTGCTCTGATGCCACCCCTCCAAGCGTATCTCTTCTCACTTCCTCTTCCTTCAGAGCTATCCATTATCTTGGTCATTCTGTGTTTTTTTTTCTTATTCTCCCCAAAACTCCGCAGTACATAGTTGCATATTTTAGTTGTGGGTCCTTCTAGTTGTGGCATGGGGGACGCTCCCTTAGCATGGCTTGATAACGGTGCCGTGTCCGCGCCCAGGATCCGAACCAGCGAAACCCTCGGCCGCCGAACCAGAGCGCACGAACTTAACCATTCGGCCACGGGGCTGGCCCCTTATTTTGTGATTTTATTTCCTTGATTTTCTTTAGAATTTTACTATACATGTGTGTATCCTAAAAACATAGTGTTTAGTTTTGAATATTTTTAAATTTTACGTAAATATAATCCTACAGCAGGTATTTGTGACTCATCTTCATACTAAATATTGTGTTTGTGAAATTCATCTGTGTTGTTGCTTTAAGTTTATTTCATTCATTTTCACCGCTGTGTAGAATTCCACCAAATGAATATACCCCAATTTATTTATCCTTCTGCTCTTGGTGGAGTTTTGGTTGTATCCAGTTTCTTGCCATTGTAAGCCACGCTCTATGAATGCTGTCTCTCTATATTCTGCTACACATGTATCTTAAGGGTATTCTGAGGAGTGGAATTTGTTTTCTAAAGTACAGTAGCTGTACCAATTTCCACTCTCAGTGGCAGTACACAAGAGCTCCTCCAGCTCCATCCTCACCCACACGATGTCATCAGACGTTGAGTTGTCTCCAGTTGGATGAGAGTGAAAGGCATCTCATTTTGATGCTGATTTGCATGTCCCAGATTTTTAATGAGATTAATGGTATTCAGAACTTCATTAACTCTAGTGGCTTCCTCTAATCACTGAGAGTCTAATATAAAGTGATGTTCAATCTTTTTGTCCATTTCTGTAGTGCAATTTAACCTTTTTCTAATAGTTAATTTGTAGTTAGGTACACTTGCTGAATAATAAAAATTTATCATTTATATGTGTCACCAGGATCATAGCATAGTTAAATGGCTTATCTTTCCAATTTTTACTAATATACCTTAAAAAAATCATTGAAGTTTTTAACTTAAGGGCCTAGATTTATTTTATTTATTTATTTTAAATTCTATATTTTCCCACGGCTGGTGAAGGAGAGGACCTCTTTCCTCCCAAACTTGCCGTTTTGGTGAGATCTGAAATTTTGGATTTTTGTTGCTTGAAAAAGGGTAATTCTAATTTGCATTCTTTCATTATGAGATTATAATATCTATTGAATGATCTAAGTTTTTAACTTATTGAAATAGGAATTTTAAATCTTCCCCTTTATGGGTTTGCAATATTTTAGTCTTGTTTAAAAAGCTTTCCCATCCCCAAAGTGATAAAGATCACTTCTCATATCGTCATCTAACGGATTATAATTTTGCCTTTTGTAATTGTCTGTAATAGTTTTATAATTTTGCTCTTAAATCGACTACTGTGGTTCCTCCTGATGTCCTCAGCTCTTCACAGAAGCGTGCGCGCTAAAGAACTGGTGCTCTTAAACAGATTCATTTTCTCTGGACGCATTTCTTCAACTGCTGCAATCAAACGCAATCTAGTTAACCGAACGTCCCCAAATGGCTTTGTTTGCTTGGTTAATAAACGAGACACTTGGAAACTTACTTTGGTTGTAGCTATATCTATACCTATCTATCTACTTATTTATCTATCTACATATTTATCTATCTATCTTTCTATCTATAGAAAGATAATTTTTATGAGAAATTCCACTGTCATAAGGTGTTCCATTTTAAATTTTCTAGTTTTCTGCCTGTAGTTGGGAATCTGGTGATGAATGTTTAGTCTGGTAATGTCGATGCATTCTGTATTCTTCAGCATAGCAAATAATCCACCCCACTGTGCCCTGAAAGTGTGACATTTGGTGTCTGCTTTCCTCCTCCTCTCTTGATTGACAAGATGAAGTGTACTGAAATAAAATAAAATGTCACAGGACGACAGTACAAGTGGCACCAGAGAAGCCATGGATCTGTGGTGCACCACAGTGCAGAGCGAGGAGACCACGCAGCTGTCATGTCACCGCTGGTCCAGTCTGCAGCTGTAGTGTGAGACCAGACACACACGGGATGACCATGCTGGGTCCCAATAAAACTGTACTTGTGGACTCTGAAATTTGAGTTTCGTATAATTTTCACATCATGAAACGTTGTTCTCCTTTTGATTTTTTAAAAAATGATTCGAAACTATAAAAGCCACATTTGGCTGCCCTAGGTACAAAAGTAGGCCGTGGGCTAGAGTTTGCCTACATCTGGCCCAGAGAGAAACTTTTCCTTCCAGAGATTTGTACAATTATGACAGCATCAGTTACTGAGTATATTACACTTATTCTACTAAATTGAAACTCGCTACTTCATTGGACAAAAATCTACTGAGCATCTGTCATGTGTCAGGAGACATCACAATGAGAGAGGCAGACAAGACGGCTGCCTTCAGGGGGCTTTCAGTCGACTGCTCGGAGGCGTTTATGTATGAATTCTCAGAAATAGAAGATCTGTACTTGGACTTCCACTGAAATCAGTGGGCAGGATAGACAAATAAATTGCCCCTTACAAAATGATGTAAGTTTTGAGATAGAGGTAGGCACTAGGTCCTATAGGAGCACATGAAAGCATCCTAACTCAGAATGAGATGCTACAAGAACCATGAAAATGTTCCTAGACAAGGCAAATATTGAGCTGCCTCTTGAAGTATGAGAAACACTCGTCCCAAAGTGGAGGGAGGAGTATGGTGGGAGGTGACATCTGTAAAGGGATTTAAAGAAAACAGTCAACAACATCAACCTGAACACTGGATTTTGGCACCCATTTTCATATGGTATTCTTTAGGGTCAAATGCAATATTCATTTGAAACCCAATTTCTTGTTATGCTTCTTTGGGAGGAAGATGGGGCAGCCTTGAGCGAAAATAATTTTAGCTCATACAGTAGGATAAATATCTGAGATTTACCAGGAAGAATAGAAAATAAAATAATGTGTGTGTTGCTGTGGGGGAAGTTCTGATTATCTTAAACACTATCTTACCCTCCTGCTGGGTTACAAGCTCAACAAGATGCCTCATTGCTGACAGATGCTAAAAGAGGGCAATTCAAATTACAGAGAAAATGGTTAAGTGAGGACACTGTTTCTAGCAAGTATAGTTGTAGCTGTGTCTAACTCACTTTTAGAATAGCTTTCAGATTACTATATTGAGCATCATTTTTCATATCTAGGTCTGTTCTTGTTGCAGGAAAACGTTCATAAAATAATCATATTATTTGCAACATTAAGCCACATGCAGTTTTAGCTAACCTGGAATGTCACAGGGGCAATAGGATTTGCTGAGAGTAGATACTGACGCCCCTAATGACGGTGTGCTCAAGTTTTTCCACTATGCCATTTGAGACACCGTGTGAGACATCCTTCCAAAAGGAATCTATGCATTTGCTATTAACTGCGGTTAAACTGATGAAGGGCGATGATTTCCTGGTGTAATTACTCTGAGTAAATAATTAATAAAATAGCATATGTCTTGAAGGAAATTTGGGAAAATGTCCTCCAATTCTATTTTCAGAATGGCTGAAATACTGAGGAAGGCAAGTAAGCCCCAATAAGTGAGTCTTAAATTAGAAACTCAAATGTCAGGAACCTCGGACCGTGCTTAAGAAGGCCACCAATATTTCAAAAGAGGTATATTTGAAGGGCGAGCTCCAAATCCAGGAATTCTCCTAACTTTCTTACGTAATTCCTGTTTCAAGCTGAAGTCAGATTAGATCCTGCTCTCGGCTCACTGGAACAGCCACGAGCCAGTGGGAAAGCAGCCAATATGAATGCTTTGCGGCCTGGGGGGCTGTGAAAGCTGCCCCTGGTGTATTAGGAAGGGCTCTTGGGTGCACTGTGCTCCTGGAGGGTCTTCCCGCCCTGGGGCGTCCTGGGGCCGGGCTTCCCTCCATTAGACGGGCAGTGTACAGGGCCTTGCACGGGACTCATGCTGCCATTGGCTGCCTGAGGCCGAGATCAGAGATCACTAACGGGGCTGGGTGATCTGACCCCAGTACTTTGTTCCCACTGTCTCAAACAGTTTTCACATGTGCTGTGTGTTTACTAACTCCGAGTTTATTTTGCCCAGATATTTTCCCTCTTAATCTTTTCAATCCATCTGTGTTTTATGAGCAATTAAATCCATGAACGGTTTTGGTCTGTTTCTCCTTAAATTTGTCAAAATGTGGTTTTGCTGTCTGAGCAGCATTTGACGTCAGAGAACATCCTAGAACCCCTTGGTAACAACAAGAATTCACACTGCGAGGACGGTAAAGCTGGTCGTGGGGAAAGCGTCTTGAGTGGGCACCGGTTTCAGTCAAGGGGCCTTGCTGCGTTCTGTGCATGGAGCACCTTTCTGCCCAACAGCCAGACTGAGCCCACCTGAGCCGCATCTCGAGCCGGGTTCCTGTGCTTCCCCTACATTCACCCTGCTTACAGGTCCCAGCCCGTGTGGTAGTGCGTGGCAGCATGACCCACAGGAGGTGCCTGCGGGGGCTCATCCCCCAAGAGCCCCGGTCAGCAGGGTTGGGAGATGGTCATCAGAAGCAAAGCCTTTCACTGCCTGTCCTGGGAAGAGAGAAAAAATTAATTTTAAGCTGAATTAATTACAAAGATTTTCCTATTGTGCTTGGCTGTGATTAGAGAAAGGAGGCCTAGGCTGATCATTTAGATTTGGACCCACATTCTCTGAAACCGGAGGGTTCGACATCTCTCACAGTGAAGTCAGCCTCCAGATATGGTAAGACAGCAATAAACTGACCTGCTGGATCAAAACACACACATGCATTTCCAGTTTATGAAAGGGACGGCTGTTGATGTCATCTAGAAGGATTTTATAACGTTTGGTCAACTATCATGTTGAGCTTACTGAGTAATTGTAAATGGAGGGAAAATTGCCTTCATCTCACCTCTGATTTGTGATTGTGTGTGAACTGCTTCAGACAGGGTGCTGCTAGATAGGCTCCGTAATGCTCATCGATGCCCTACTTCTCCCTTTAAGGAGCCCCGTCGCTGGTTCCTGCAATTACACATGAAACAAGAGGATAAAAGCTCTGGAAGTGGCTACTGGTCAATCCCCTCGGTTCACGGGTTAGGAAACGAGATCTAGAAAAGTGCAAGGTCTTGTCTAGAGACACTTGTGAATAATATTAGCCAAATATTTTGTAAGATTCCCCTCAAATGGGGCTTGTCTGGTGTTTTCTCTTGATTACCCTGAAGCCATGAATTTGGAGGAGAATACTATAGAGGTGGTGTGTCTGTATCATCTCATCATATCAAGGGGTACATGATGCCACCATCACTTGCCACCTTGGGATGTCCACCTTGATCACCTGGTTAAGATGGCGTCTGCCAGGTCTCTCCACTGCAAAGTCACTATCTTTCCTTGTCCTTAGAGCAGGGCAATTCAGCTTCGCTTCCTGGAGGGTGGGATGTTGAAGAATTTGTGGACATATGTTCAAACTAACACAGTAATTAGGAAATATATTGGGGTAGAAGCTTTGAGGCTGTGTCAGTGTCCTGCTTCTCAAAGTCTTGACCTTGTCTGCAGCTATTATGACTGTGGTGATCTCATGGTAATTTCCATTTCCCTCAGTCCCTGCACGTTCATGGACTAGAATCATTTGGCAAGGAAGATGTGCTCCTCTTCTCCCATTTTATTCATGTATTCAATCATTTATTTATATCAATAAGGACTCATGACTATTTTATTCTCTAGGGCATAATCAAATACTACCATTATTTATTTTTGTTGCTAAAATTGTTCCCGTTTTGATAGTTGGTGGCTCTCTCAGGTTGGTTCCTTTGACATGCTCCTATCCCTGCCCCCTCCCATTTTTAAAAAATCACTTCCTTACTTTCTACCACCACAAGATGCTCTGAGCTCATCTTACATTCTCCCTGTCCCAGCCTTAGAAGCAACCATTTCTCCAAGGAGTCCTGGTTCCTTTTATTGGAGAAAGGTGTTAGAAACCAAGCTGTGGGTGCTGGGTGTGCTCATTGCTACTGGGGTGTCACAGCTTCCAGGTCCTCTCAGCAGGCGGAGATGGAAAAGATACGTGTGTATATTAGCCATGTACACACACACAGGTTCATTTCTGTATCTATTCATTTGTACACATATTAAAATAAACGGGAGGTCGTGTTGAGATCTCTGGCTGGAATCCAGAGGACAGGGTTCACTCCAGCATCCTCCCCACGCTTGTTGGTAGCTTCTTTCTCTGTAAAGTCAGAAACCTGGATCTCGTTATGTACCTTGTATTTACTGATGTGTTTAACCCTTGTCTACAGGTAAAATAGTTCCAGAATCTCTGACCCTTACTCCTGTAAGGAATAAATTACCATTGGAGTGCAGTCTTTATGAATATTCTATTTGTCTTTGGTCTTATGGTATCCAGCCAGATAGATATTTTTAAAAATAATAACTCCCCCTCATAACCACCCCATACCGACCCTCTTATCCCCCTTTACTTTGTGCCATTTTTTCCATATCAGTTACCACATTCAGATGCATGGTATAAATTTTGCACATTTTTAAAATTGTACCATGTTCCTGACTGGGATGGGAGCTCTTTGAGGGCAGAGGACTTTGTAGGGTTGGTTCCTCGTGGTGGCCCGGCACCTAGCAGAATGCCTGCCACACATGGTGATCAACACATGGGCATTAAGTGAAGTGAGCACCAGCCTGGGTAGCCACGTGAATTCAGATGTCTGTTGAATAAAGGCAGACCCCAACGAGGATCTCATTACTTCTGCAAGTAATCTGGAGAAGTGCTCAGAATTTCTTTATTCCCCATATTTTCAGCACATCAGCTTCTTCAAGACAAGTATCAGCCATGCCACTGAAGCCTCCTAGAAGCCGGCCGACGTCCATAGCTTTGGAACCACCTACAGCACTCCCTCAGTCTGGGTTGCACAGTGGAACCCAGTGCCTGGGATCCGCTTCCAGGAAAGCTGGTCAAACTGCACTGAGACAGAGCCTAAACACTGCGATTTTTAAAAATTTGTGGTAAACTACATAATATAAAACTTACCATTAATCATTTTTAAGTGTACAGTTCAATGGCACTAAATACAGTCACATGTACATCCATATCCAGAACTTTTTCATCCTGAAAAACTGCAACTCTGTCCTCATTAAACAGCTCCCCTCCCCCCTCCCCGAGCTGTGGCATCCACCATTCTACTTTCTGTCTTTACGACTCTGGCTCTTCTAGGGACCTTGTATACGTAGAATCACACAGCATTTGTCCTTTTGTGACCGGCTTATTTCACTGAGCATAACGTCCTCAAGGTTCACCCCTGTTGTAGCAGGTGTCAGAATTTCCTTTCTTTTTAAGGCTGAATAATTGCATGGTGTGTATACACGATATTTTGTGTTTCCATTTATCTGTTGATGGACATTTGGGTTGTTTCTAGCTTTGGGGTATTGTGAATAATGCTGCTATGAACATGGCTCTACAAACAGCTGGCAGAGTCCCTGCTTTCAATAGTTTTGGGTAAGGACTCAGAAATGGGATTGCCTAAACATCGAGATTGTTCCATGGCTTTCCAGATAGTTTGAATGTGCAGCCAAGGTCATAAATGTGTGTGCTACAGGCTTCATCCCACTGCTAAGAGGAGAGGCCGGCTGGAATGCCAGTGGTCAAGGCACTCCATTCATATTTGTTGAATGGACGAATTCCTAATGGAGAGGGCTTGGATCCCACACAAAACAATTCATATTCCTGAAAAAAATGGAGCTGGAAGCTAAAGCTGGAGGTATTCTGACAACGGGTTTCCGGAAGTAGACATAACATCCATGTCCCACTCACAGGCCTAAAGGTCAAGCTTCCTTGCAGCTTTGCCTCCCACCCCGAAACCCCAGTCAGTGTGCCGCCAACTGCACCAGTGCACACTCTTACAACTTTTACAGGGACCAGAAAGGGGAAAATGCAAGTGGAAAACTGTGACGCTAACTCATTCGTATCATTGTTTTAAAGATCTGCTTAACATAAATCTATCAGAGTTTGGTGTCCCCCCCAAAAAGTATTTCTCAGAATCCCTTTGCAAAGAAAATTTATTGAGTAAGAACTTTGTCTTCAGCTGAACAGCAGTGTATTTCTGCTGAAACTCAACCAGCCAAAAACAACAAAAAGGAAAACAGAGAAAGGAAATGAGACGCGCGTTTTCCCCATCTGCCGAGACATCTTGCCTCTCCCCGGTCTTGGTGGCAGCTCTCATGGGGTGACTCAGCCTCTAAAAGTGCCCCACAACTTGGAGAGAGCAGGGAGAAGCTTCCAGCAGGATTCGCCCCACCGCCTTCACGGGAGGGCTTGGCAGCACGCCTAAACCCGGGCTTGCCCTGAGGTGAGAGGGCACCTTCTTAACCCCGAGAGGCACCTGCCCAGCTGCTCTTCTCCTGTCGCTGTCTTGCCCCTCAGCAGGGCCCCAGAGGGGGAGCTGGCAGCCTCCAGGAGGCCTCCCTTCCTGCATCTCAGGCCAGAACCTTCTAGTTCCTAGGAAAGAGGCCTGAGGAATTGCACCACGGGCCAGCAGAGGCCAAGTCGGGTGCACGCTTCCTGTCCTGTTGCTCTGAGCTCCGCTGCTCAGAAGCCCTGTTCCACCTGGAGAAGGAGTGTCTGAACTGAAAGGAGGGAGTGGGTGGAGGGGGGGGCTCCGACCCGTGTGTCCAAGCCAGGTGCCTGCCTGCACACCAAGAGCGGGGCGTGCCCCGTGGTAAATCTAGGTGGCTGCTGCTCCCGGGGGGACTCAAGGTCATCGTTCAGTGCCATGACAGCCATTATGCTGCAAAAGCTGGGCCTGCTTCGCCACATGTATGTTGCCCCACTGCGGCCAGCTGCGCAGGGCGAGCGGGCGCGGCCCGGCAGCCAGGAGTTGAGTTGCTCACGTTTGCTTTCTCTTCCAACACTAGGATGGATGTGGCTCTGGCTGCGAATGGCCCCCTGTCCCAGACACACGCCCAGGCCTCTGTCCCTCTCTGTCTGTCTCTGTGTCTCTCTGTCTCTGTCTCTGTCTCCCACTCTTTCTCTCTGCCTCTGTCTATCTTTCTTTCTCTATCTCTGGCTCTCTCTCTCTCTCTCTGCCTTTGTGTCTCTCTGTCTCTCTCTCTGTCTCTCTGTCTTTGTCTCTCTCTCAGTCTCTCACTCTTTCTCTGTCTCAATCTCTCTCTGTCTCTGTCTCTCTCTCACACACACATGCCCACCCTTACCTCTTGATGCATTTTTTGCGTTCCTTCTCTAACTACCTGCATGATAGGAAACTGGGACAAGAAGAGCATGGAAGGAGGCCACTCTGTTCTCTCTTTATCCACAAGCTGCCTGCCAGGCCCCGATTTATTCCTCTAGGCCCCGTGGTCCCAACTGGAGCCAGCTGGGTGCAGGTGGAGTCCTGCTCCCACTCGAACCTTGCTGGCCCAGGATTTCCTTCTGGAGAGCAGAGTGGCTGTGCCGTATCCTTAAGTCGTGACCCATGCCCCATCACTCTGCTTCAACTGTGGCCACCGTTAGTAGTGAGACTGTGATTTATAATAAGAAATATATGAATGTTTAGTCCTTGTCCCCTGTCTGGCAGAGAGCTCCTAAAAGTCTTGGAATTTCCTAAGTGACGACAACAACAAAGGGGTCTCTCGTTGCGTTAATGGGGTGAATTTTGGAAATCCCCTAGGTCACCTAAGGAGGCTCTGGCTGCCAGGGGAACCAACTATGTGATTAGATGGTTGGAACTTTCAGTCCCACCTCCAATATCCATGGAGAAGGGGCTGGAGGTTGCGTCCATTGCCAAGGCCAACGGTTTAATCAATCATGCCAACTGAGGAAGCCTCCATAAAAACCCAGAACGATGGGGTTTGGAGAGTTTCCTGTTCGGTGAACACGGAGAGATCCAGGGAGAGTGGCCACCTGGAGAGGGCATGGGCGGTCCTTGACCCTTCCTCATGCCTTGCTTTATGCACCTCTTCGTCTGGCTGTAACTAAGTGGATATCCTTTCATAATAAACTGGTGATCTAGGAAGTACAATGTTTCTCTGAGTTCTGTGAGCCACTCTAATAAGTTAATCAAATCCAAAGGAGGGCATCATGGGAACCTCCCATCTACAGCCCTGAAG
Source organism: Equus caballus (assembly GCF_041296265.1). Lineage (NCBI taxonomy): Eukaryota > Metazoa > Chordata > Mammalia > Perissodactyla > Equidae > Equus > Equus caballus. The sequence continues at coordinate 65,582,417 of NC_091706.1, read as the reverse complement.
CTCAGGTGACACCCCGGACTTAAGAATGGCATCTGAAGCAGAAGGAAGTCCTGTAGGCTGAGCTGTTAACCTGTGGGGTCTGCTGCTGTCTCCGGGTAGACAGTGTCCTAACCAAGCTGCTCGGTGGTGTGAGGAATACCCGCCAACACCAACGAGAATTGGGTGCAGAATCCTTTTAACTACCCAGAGGGGATAGAGTGGCCACCCTGCTTTCTGAGGGCCAGATGAGAGGAGGAGGAGGGAAAGAGGAAGACGACCAGCGTCTGTTGACCACCTAGCACAATGGCTTCCAAATGCTTTTATCTACAGTTCTCAGTAAGAAATGTATTTCACAACGCAAACCACATCACGGGTACGATAGCTACAACCGAAACAAAAATTTCATGAAAAAGTTTGCTCTTACTATGTATGGTAAAGAAAAAATATAACAAATATCAAATATGACTTTGCAAAGATTTAAGTTCAAGTCCCCAATAAATCACTTAGAATCAACAACAATACAAATCTTTTAGAATCGTGGCTGATTGAATTGATTTTCCTTCCATCTAATGGGTGGCAACTCACATTTCCAAGCCACCAGCCTCATCGTGTGCCAGATGCTAGATGCTGGGCACGGCTCATTTAACACGCACCAACTGTATTTGGGAAATATTAATAGCTCCACTTTTCAGATGAAGAAACTGAAAGCTCAGTGGGCATAAGTTACTTGGAGAAATCCTCTGCCTAATAAAAGCTCATTCTTGTTCCACTGTCTCAGCATGGATGGCAGGAGCGGACAGCTGGCCTGCCCGGGAGTCCCAGGGGCTTTCTGGAGCTGGGTCTGCACAGGCCTTCACTGGCAGTAGCTGCTCTTCTGAAGCCTGGACCAGGGATGCTGAGCAACCTCTTAGCAGCAGCCTCTTTGCACCTGCGCAGAGCATCACTGGTGGATGCTCCACTACTCCACGCTGGACCAAAGATCCCGTGACAGCTTCTTTGGCACCTGCTCTGGTTTGGTTTTGGCTTGGCTTTGCTTTCTAACTGGCAAGGTCTGTAGTGCTGCAGGCTTGACCCTGATCTTTCAAGTGGAATATTCCCGAATTCGAGACTGGGCTGACAGTAGTCCTCCACTTCTCTATAGAACTTGCTCTTCCAGGGGTCTGGCAGGAGCGGGCGCTGGTCCCGTCCACTGCATCTTGCTCCTGAGCAGTGTGTCAAATAAACCTGCACAGAGGCGCTCTCTTCCTCAGATTTCAGCTTTTCCATCTGAAACCTGGTTTAAGGAGAGAAGCTGAAATTATCTGAGTCCCTTCCTTTCTTTCTCTGTTCCCTCCAAATATATCTATTTGGATCACACTTTGTGCCCATTAATGTTCTGGGCCTAAGAAGAAGGACAGAAAAGAGCAGATAACACAGTTCTGGTCCTTAAGTGGATAAGGAGCTAGTTCACTGGTTCTCAAACTTTAGCTTGTTTAGGAACCCATTCGGATGCTTGTTAGAACACAGATTGTGGCCCCACCCCAGAGTTTCTGACCCAGCAGGTGTGGAATGGGCCAGAATTTGCATTTCTAACAAGTTTCCAGTTGCCTCTGCTACAGCTAGTCTGGGGACCCCACTTTGAGAACCACAGCTCTAGTTCAAGAATGTTCCCTGCGTAGAACATCTCCAGACTGATCTGAAGCCTAGCTGGTGCTCTCTGGGCTCCTGGCTGGTAGAAAGCTTACATGGTCAAGGTCAGCCTGCACTGAAATGTGTCTGCAGCTGCTATCCAATACTCCTTCCCTTTTTCAAAGGCTTGTTGCCTCAGAGAAGCTGGATGCAGGTGATTGGCAGGTCCTCGGAGCGCACTCTAAAACCTGCTGATGCACGTCCCGTCTGTCAGAGCATATGCTCCGAGCCCCGCAGGCCTCCCACCAGGAGCTCGTTATTTACAAATCACTGAGCCGGCAGCCGCGGATGGCTCCTCTTGGCTGCCGCTCTGTCTCTACGGGCAGTGCCCGTCTGACAGGTGCCACCCAGCCCTGCCCAGGTCCTTCTCCCCGGCACCGCCCCATTACCTGTGGACGCTCCCAGAGATCTCTGCCCAGAAAGGCTCTGCTGGGCTTAGTAAACTCTTGGCAAAATATGCACTTAGAGCTCTCTCTGTTTTTGTGGTAAATTGTTAGTTACAGTGAGGACTACACCCCATGCAAAGTCAATCTTCTCTTTTAGTGTTGAACATTGGACAGAAACGTCTTCGAATCAAGCCAAATCAGCAAGTGCCTGCTGAGTACGTTTGGATGTATGCAGTCCCCACGGGGTCTGTGACACCAGAAGCCCAGGGCTCCACGGTCTTCCTGATTCCGAAGGCATCTGGAGCTTCTGGAGCGTCTGTGGAGAATGCCAGCATGTGCTCGGCAGCTGCTAGGTTTTGGGCACACCATGGCCATTTTTTTCCACCTTCGCTTTGATTGTTGCTGGTATTAGGTCACATGAACACTATCTTTGCTAACATATTATTATTATCTGAACGAGCAGAAAAAATATTGAGCAAGAGGGAAAGGCACGGTTTCTTTTTCTGTTCAGTGTTCCAACAAGATTGTGATTTTTCTGAGAGTGAAAACCATCTATAAGCTGGCCTGTGTGCACTCAGCTCACACACACACTCACCCGGGCAAAACATCACAGAGCGGTCGGAAACCCTGATGTCTCGCTTCAGGCCAACAATTTCCCCGAAGTCTCGGAGGCCCAGTGTCTTTCTGACGATTGCTTTTTCTCTGACCGAGCGAGAAAATAGGATAGGCTTTGCTCCGTGGTTCTGCTGTTGAAGACGTCACCTTGAGGGAGACGCTGCACCCTGCAGCCATGCATCACTAGGTGGCTTTTCTGGAAGTAAATCCAGTGCTGTCCCTGAGCTTGCAGCCCTTGCAGACCTGCCCCTATGGCTCCAGAAAAGGGTGGAGAAGAGGCCAGAGGACACAGAGGCATGTGTCCATCTTAAAGAGAGCCCGTGTGCTAGCTTGAAAGCCTCATGGCACACTGGGAGCCCCGGAGGCAGCAGGCAGTGTGGAGCTGCCTTTCTGGGGCAACAAGCTCCTGTCCCACTAAAGGTAGTGTCTAGAGTCTCCCCAGAATTCCAGTGCACGCAGATGTGTCCCAACAGAGGCTGTCACCTGCAGCCTGAGCCTGGGGGAAGGAAACCGGATACCTGTAGCCTGTGACACAGATAGTCAAGGACCAAGGTCACGTTCCCTGGGAGCAGCGTGGGGAGTTTCAGAGCTGCAAGGCCTCTGCTCCAGCCTGGCTCTGGGTCCAGTGGGGTGTGGGGAAAGCCAAAGCTGTGTCCCTGGGCAGAAGAGCCAGTGTCTTTCACAACCGAAGGAGAGCTGGCTCCAGAAGGCCCAGTCCAGGGTGAAAGGGCAACCTGGCACAGTGGCCGTGGCCCAGAATGTGGGTGACCCAGCACAGCCCCGTCTCCCGGGCTCTGAAATAAACAAAGGCAGCAGGACAGGACACAAGGTCACCCTGGGGCAAATTTCTCCGTGTTCCCATGGGAGCACAGTCTGGTGCGGATGCCTAGCTCTGCCACAGCAGCCTGGTTTCTGCTGTTCACCTCCGGATAGCCCAGGGTCCCCAAAGCAGGAACCTGCGGAACAGAACTGGACTGCACAGGGGCCGCTGGCACTGGGAGCGCTGATGCTTGGCTCTTGGTTTCACTCAGTCCTCGATGGATGGTGCAACTGGCAGAAAGACTTGGGGCCTCTGGAGTGCCAGCCGAGCTTCTCGGGGCTGTTGGAGGGCGGGGAGGAGACCTGGCCATCAGCCAGGCTGAGGGGCCTGGGGCCCTTCTCTGAGAGGTCCACACGGAAGCAGTGTCACCACTAACATCATGTCCAGAAACTGCATTTGCGCCTTTAGTTTACAAAGCCTTCCGGGCCACACTGTCTCATTTAACCCTGGTAGCTCCGCAGGGGCCGGTGGGGTATTGTGGCCCGTTTTACAGATGGAGAAAGCCCTGGGGCAGACCTCCTCTCTGGGGGGCCAGGCCCTCTCATCCACATGGCATCTGCGTGTGTCCGCACCCTTCCTTTCTTCCCAGGAATTTTTTGTCTACAAACCAAATAATATTTTAATCTGGAAGACTTTATCAGCTCCCCCTCCCATAACATTCTTATCAGAGGCCCCAGGCAAGAAGATTAGGGCTGGAGTTTTCCATTTCCAAAGAAGATCAGCGAAGTGATGCTGGCACCCCTGGCTGCCGGATGCCAGCAGAGGGTCAGCAGCTGAGGGCAGCTCCCACAAAGGGAACCGGAGGGAGCCTAGCATCCACCCACCCACACGCAGGGGTGGGGCTGTGGCACCCCGCCATTACCTCCCTTCCCTGCACAGCGGGAACCCTACAAATCCGTTTAAAAGGATGACACATGGCCGGTGCCGGTGACAGCAAAGGAGCCTAGTGGAGAAAAGCAGACAGCCCTCCACCCCCGAGGAAAATAGAAGCCACACTCTAGCAAGACGCCTGTGCCCTCATCAGTGGCCGAGTGGGCACACCTGAGCCAGCGACCAGTGCGGGGGTGCTTGTGTCTCCACAAGCACAGTGTGCTCTGTGCCGCTGCTGTGGCAGTGAGGACTGCCCGTGCCATTATCCCTCCTTCGTACGTGAGCAGCACAGAGCTAGGTGCAGCGCCCCAGGACAGGCTTCCTTCCAGTGCCATCTACAGGGCAGTAGGCCATTTAAAAGACCCGTGCTTCACACATGCGCAGACACACACACAGACACTCATACACAGACTGCAAACAGACACACGCGGTCATACACAGACACAGCTACACCACACACTTACTTACACACAGATACACACACCACGTGCATACACAGACTCCACACACACACACACTCAGACACACACACTCATACTTACACAGATACGCACACCACACACATGCACGGACACCACATGCATACACAGACACAACACACACAGATACACACACACATATGTCCACAGAAGATACACACACCACGTGCATACACAGACACCACACACACACAGACACGCATATGTACACAGATGCACACACCACATGCATACAGACACCACATGCACACAAATACACACACAGACACGCTCACACACCCACACTTAACAAGAGGCGTTTCAACTGTGAGTTTCTGCTGCCACCTAGAGGTGCAGCTGTGGAAGAAGCGGATGAAGGAATGAAACCACCTTGAGACCTTAAAACAGGATCCTTTCAACCATGAGCAACTGCTTATTTGTCAAAGTCAAGGGTGAGAGACGTTCCAGTTAGAGAAGGGAGATCTGTGTTACGTGGAGAAGGAATCTACAGTCTGGATTTAGTAGAATCTACTTTCCACTCTTGAGCTCCAAAAATCACACCATGTGTACATGTACACATATGTGTGTGCACACATGAGTGCGTGCATGTGTGTGCACCTGTGCACACACGTATGTTCATGTGATCACGTGTGTGCACATGTTTGTGGTTCCTGGGCAGGCATTCTTGTCCGAAGAATCCCACCAGAGGAGAGTTCCAGCAGTTGTGGGGGAGGCTCGGGAGAAGGCCATGGGAGGGGGGGATGGCCAAGGTGAGGTTGTAAGTGTGCAATGAAGTAGAGCCCGCTGATGCTCTGGCTTCCAGACCCACCGGTCAGGAAACCCTTACTGATCACTTTAAACAAAACTCTGTCTGAAAGGCCTGAGCATGGCTCTCTTTGTCTCCACAAGGCTCTAGTGTCCAGCCAAGATAGGGGACCAGGGTCTACACCAGGGGCCAGCAAACTTCTTTGCGGGTCATCCAGTTTCTGTTGAAACTACTCAGCTCTGCCTGTGTCCCCTGGAAGCAGCCACAGACATTCCATAATGAATGGACAGCGCTGAGTTCCAACCAAACTTTATTGAAGGACACTGGAATTTGAATTTCATGTATTTTTCATTTGTCTTGAAATATTATTCTTCTTTTAACATTTTCTCATTCATTTAAAAAAAAAAAAAAAACCATTCCCGGATCACAGGCCGTGCACCAACAGGGTGTGGTGGATTTGGTCCGAGGGCTGCAGGTGCCACCCCACAATGTCCGTCAGTGACGCTGGGATGAAGCTGTGTGTGCAATGCACAGCTAACTGGATGTTTCCCATCTCTGGGGAGTGGTGGTCTCTAACATCAGCAAAGTTACTGATATTTTATTATTGATGTTTCTATGTACGCATAGGACCCATTCTCATTCTTTACAGCACATCTAATAGGCAGCTATTTTTTTTCTGCCAAGGGGGATAGTGAAGCAAAGTTCCAGGTTAAGCTTTCTTGATGATCTCATCCATAATTTGAAGCCATAGACCATCCAGACAGCAGCGTCCTTTAATCTACAGCTCAGAGAGGGGATTAGCATGACAACTTGGAGATGGGTTACTTGCGGTCTTTCTTTGCCTTTTCTCTTCTCTTTTTTCTTTTGTGGCCGAGGATTGTTGCTTTGAAGTCTTAGAGATCAGCATGGCTGTAGAGACATTTTTGTGCTGCTACTCACCCCCTTGATAAAGTCTGCAGGCGATGGGAGAATGACGTTGAGATGTGTGGGCACACGGTGGACGTGCGCGGCTGCAAGGGGTGGAGGTGGAAAGGCTTGCTGAAGTTTGGGTTTAAGAACCATGTTCTCTGAGTTTTCTCTCTAGGAACTATTAGAATTGTCTGTTTTGAGAGTTTCAGTCAACTTTTAAGGATGGTAGTTAATTGCATCTTTCATCTAACTCAATCAAAAGTGTGAAAATAAGCAGTTAGGTTTTAAAACATAGTTTTCTTCATCTATTTTTTCTTTTTAATTAGAGGTACATTTTTTGGCCTTTTGCTTATAAAACTTTGCTTTGTCAGATTGTATTTCCTTCATTAATCTTCACTACACCTGAATGTGAGGCCATGGGACTAGAGGTGCGGTTTCCATTTTCAGATGGAATAAGAGAAGTTTGAGGAGCTACCAAGTATCCTTATGAGTCTAGTTATTTTTTTACCAGATGACCTCAGAGTTCCTTCCACTTCTAATATAAAATTTCACCGTTTTCTGAATGTGGTACTGAATTCTTTCAAAAAGAAGGTGGATCTCACTTTGCGCCTTAAATCTGCAGCATGGTAATGACGACATGCAGTTTCCTCCACATAACTTTTCGTTAAACAACACTCGTTACAGCAACACCTGCCGACAGCATTTTGAACCAGATTAGAAAGGATCTTGGTGATTCTTCGACAATCCAGTCCTGCAGACGTCTCTCCATCTTTGAAGGCTCCGCATCTCTCCCCAGGGGTCAAATCTTTGCTGGTTTCCTATTATGGGCTGAATGGTGTCCCCCCGACAATCTGCGTGTTGAAGCGCTAACCCCCAGTGTGACGGTATTTGGAGACAGGAGAGAATTAAGGTTAAGGGGTCGTGAAGGGGGCTCTGCTCTGAGAGGACTGCCATCCTTATAGGAAGAGACACCGGAGATCTCTCTCTCTGCAGGCACAAGGAAGAGGCCAGGTGAGGGCACAGGGAAAAGGCGGCCGTCTGCAAGCCCAGGAGAGAGGCTTCCTTAGAAACCAACACCTTGATCTCGGACTTCAGTCTCCAGAACTGGGAGACAATAAACGTCCGCTGTTAAAGCCTGCTGTTCTGTGGTGGTGTGTTATGGCGGCCCTGGTTCACCTCCAAACTGTTCTCTGTTAGCTGTGTACGTTTGCTCTGAAAAAGTTATTTCCTTCGAGCTCAACCCTAAGCAAAGCCCTTGCACATGGCCTCTGTCTCCTTGGCAACACTTGTCAGCTCTCCCCAGAGGTGGCCTCCTCTGCCACTCTTGCTGCTTCCCATCTCCAGGCCCAGGGTTGCCCTCCAGGCAGTGGGGCACATTTCCATGCACAACAGAATTACTTGAGACGTTGTCTCAAAAAGATGGATGCCAGGGTTGGCCTAGTGGCATAGTGGCTAAGTTTGCATGCTCCTCTTCAGCAGCCCAGGGTTCACGGGTTCAGATCCTGGGCACAGACCTACACATCACTCACCAAAACATGCTGTGGCAGTGTCTCATGTACAAAATAGAGGAAGGTTGTCACAGATGTTAGCTCAGGGCCAATCTTCCTCACCAAAAAAAAAAAAGAGAGAGAGAGAGAGGCCCCAAGTGACTTGAATGCCCTGCTGGTTGTGAGTGCCCTGCGCCCTCCCTGGGCAGGCCTCAGCCCTGGTTGCACTGTGACAGCCTGCAGCAAGATCTCAAAATCACTCATGCCTGCTGTGCCTGGGTACAGAGTGGCTCCCAAAGACGCCCATCTCCCAACCCCTGAAACCTATGAATATGTCACCTTCCACGGTGAAAGGGACTTTGCAGATGTGATGAAGTTAAGGAGTCTGAGATGAGGCGATGATCCTGGCTTACCCAGTAGACTTGATGTCATCACAAGGATCCTCATAAGAGGGAGGCAGGAGGGTCAGAGTCAGAGAAGGAGACGTGACGACAGAAGCAGGGGTCCGCGTGGGAAGGTCCATGAGCCGAGGACAGAGGCAGCCTCTAGAAACAGGTAAACGAAGGAAATGGATTGCTGCTCAGAGCCTCCAGGAGGAATGTGGCCCTGCCAACACCTAGATTTCAGCCACTGGGACTGATTTTGGTCTCTGTCTTCCAGAACCGTAGGATAATAAATGTGTGCAGTTCTAAGCCACTTAGTTTATGGTAATTTGTTAGGTTGACAATAAAAAACAAATGTACTTGTGATTCTACCACAGGACCTTGAAACCAGAACATTTGTCCAGCACTCCTTGCTCTCTGCTCCCCTTTTTGTGGAACATCTTAATTTGTAATCTAATTTGTATTAATACTAACTTAATTTCCATAGTCTACAAAAACTTTGTGCCTATATATTCCTCCTGTCCCTCCCTTTATTCTGTTATTGTGACAGATTAGATCTTTACACATTGTGTGCCCATCAACCTGGACTTACGATTATTCCTTTGTGTGGTGTTCTTTTAAGTCAGAATGGGAAAAAGGAGTTACAAACAAAAAGTGCATTCATGCCATCTTTTCTTTTTCTTCTTCTTTTCTTTTTCTCCCCAAAGCCCCCTGGTACATAGTTGTATATTTTTAGTTGTGGGTCCTTCTAGTTGTGCATGTGGGATGCTGCCTCAGCGTGGCTTGATGAGTGGTGCCATGTCCACACCCAGGATCTGAACCAGCGAAACCCTGGGCCACTGAAGCAGAGCACGCGGACTTAACCACTCAGCCACAGGGCTGGCCCGCCACCTTTTGTTTTTACCTATGTAGTTCCCTTTATCAGTGCTGTTTATTTCTTAGTGTGGAGTTGACTTACTGTCCAGTGTTCTTCCATTTCAGCCTGACGTGCTCCCTTCTGTATCTCTTATAGAGAGGGTCTGTTCATGAAAAATTCACTCAGGTTGTTTCTTATCTCAGCATGCCTTAATTTCTCCTTCATTTTGAAGGGCAGTTTTGCTGAATATAGAATTCTTCCTTAACAGCTTTTCTTTTCAGCCCTTTGAGTATGTCCTTTCACTGCCTTCTGACCTCCACTGTTTTAGATGAGAAATCAGCCATTGATGTTATCGAGGGTCCTTTGTACATGATGACCAGCTTCTTTCAAGATTCCCTCTTTGTCTTTGACTTTTGTTACTTTGATTATGTTGTGTCCAGGTGTGGATCTCTTTGAGTTTGTTCTACTTAGATTTCATTGAGCCGCTTGGATGTATAAATTATTGTTGTTTATCAAATTTGGGGAGTTTTCAGCCATTATTTCTTCAAAGGTTCCTTCTGCCTCTTTCTCGCTATTTCTTCTGACTCCCAGTCTGTGTATGTTGGCACACTTGAGGGCATCCCACAGACCTCCAAGGCCCTGTTCATTTTTCACTTTTTTCTTTGTTACAGAATGAATAAGCTCAATTAACGTATCTTCAAGTTTGCTAATTCTTTCTTCTGCTCCCTAAATCTGCTGTTGAACTCCTCTAGTGAACTCTCCATTTCAGGATTGTACTTTTCAACTCCAGAATTTCCATTTGGCTCTTTTTCATAATTTCTCTTTATTAATGTTCTCTACTACTTAAGATGTCATTCTCAGACTTTCCCTTGGTTCTTTAAGCATAGTTTCCTTTAGTTCTTTCTGTACATTTGAAATAGATGATTCGAAGGTTTTGTCTAGTAGGTTCTATGTCTAGGCTTCCTTGTGGGCCATTTCTATCAACAGCTTTCTTTTTCCCCCTTATATGAGCCATACTTTCTTGTTTCTTTTCCTGGCTCATAATCTTTTTGTTGAAAACTGGACATTTTAGATAATATTATTTGGCAACTCTGGAAATCAGAATCTGTCCTCTTCCCAGGGTTTGTTGTTGTGCTGTTTGTTGCTTTGTTGTTGCTTGTTTTGTGATTATTTTGAGTTAATAATGTAAAATCTTTTTGGTCACTGAAGTCTCTGCTCGATTAGTATAGTGATCAGCTAATGATTAGACAGAAGTCTCCTTAACTACCGGGAAGCAATATGTCTCCCAGTCTTTGCCAAGGGGCTCTGTGTGCAAATTGGGGAATGCTTTGAACATTCAACCAGGCAGCTGGCAGCTCTGCCTCACCTTTTCTTTCTGTTGGCACAGAGCCTTAAGGTCATCCAGAGGTGATAGCTTAGGGGTTCTTAAGGACTTTCCTGAGGCTGCACACCACCCTATGTATATGCATATGCATGGCCTTCTAGATACTTAGAAATATCTTAGAGCTTTCTTAAACCTCCCATGGACATCTCATTCTCCAGTTTTTATTTTTAAGCTTTTTGGTTAACCACTTGCTTGTCCAATTGCTTTCCACTGCCTTAGGCAGCTGCAATGCTCCATGATTGCCTCGGAATGTTTTAGACAAACATTCGTGAGGAAAAGCCTGCTGGTACGGGACAAATTTTGAGTCAAGTAAAATGGAGAGAAGACTTGTGAGTGAGTCTTCAAAGGAAACCCCAGACAGACCTCCACTCTGCTCCCTCCAGTGCCTGCAGGCTGCTTGTTTTTCCCCTGATCACAGGCTGGTGGTTTTTAAGGGCACTGTGGAGCTTGGGAGAGGAGAGATGGAATAAAGCAAATTAAAATGCTACAAGACTTATTTCTAACAGGATTTGGTCCTTTTTCTTGAAATGACCTTTAGTTAATTTCCAGAGTTCTGAAAAAGTTGATTTTGACCATTCTTGCCAGTGGTCTCATTGCTTTTATGAAGGTGAGGGCTTTCAGAGGTCCTTACTTGTCATTTCTCCCTGACATCACCAGGTAAAGTTAATTTTAATGCTGCATTTTATATGTAAAATTATATTAATATAATAGCCACATTTCAAATGCTTAATAACCACATGTGGCTAATGGCACCATATTGAACAGCACAGATTTAGGTCATAGTTTTATATGTGCTGTTCAGTATGTTCCACTCTGCTTGATCAATATTAAATAGAGAATGCAGAGAATGAGCAGTTCATTAAGTCACAGGAAGCCACATTGTATAAGTGGTCAGTGGCAGAAGTCCTCTGAAGGCAGCCTGTATGCACGTTATAAAGTGTGTGTTTTTAGTATAAGTCCTTTGACCTGGAAATGGAAAGAGGAAGCAGAACGCAAAAGAAAAAACAAGCACTCCCAGTAAAATATTAGGACTAACTGGTGGGGCAAGTTAGATTATTTTCAGAAATATTCAGACATTGCCCTTTGCCTCCAAGGAGGAGCATACCTCCCTGGTCCACTGATGTTGGCTTGGTCACGTGAGTTGGGATGTTAGCATTCACGACACGGCAGAGACTTGCAGCGTGCTTGCACGGTTGGGCTCCTGTGCCTGGGATAACCTGCTGGTCCAGGAATAGGATGTCTGCCCAAGCCACTTCACCCCAATTAAGCCCAGCCCATATTAGTTTACTCCAGTCAGTGCACAGATGTGTAAGATCTCAATACATATGATTGTATGCTACTGAAATTTTGAGGTTGGTTGTTATGCAACATTACTGTTGCAATAACTAGCTGATATAACTGACGACTGAAGACCAGTAAAATAAAAAGTATACTCTGAAATGATATTGTAAGTCAATGAGCAAATAGGCAAGTCAGCTTTGCTGCGGCAACAAGCAACTCCCTTTTCCAGTGACTTAAACCGGCCTGTGTGTCTTTATTCCTCACTGGGTTTGCAGGTTGGCCCTGGCAGTCCTACTGCAGGGGGCAGGTGGGCAGAGGGCAGATTCTTATGTCTTTCTCAGCTGGAGGAAGAGCCACTCTCTGGACCAGAGGGTTCCCACGCAGACAGTGGGAGCACACAGGCTGAGCCAAACAAGCAAGTGTGTTTACGTCTTTGCTCAGACAGGCAAATCCACAGCCACATATGCTGCAGCAAGCCAGAGCAAGTCACTGAGCCCTTCGCTTATGGTACAAGGGCGTGCATCTTCCCCGGCAGGTTGGGGATGTGGGAAGCGGAGCAAATATTTCCTGGGCAAGAATACAATCTCCCACAGAGAGTCATATAGCTGTTTAGTTAGCAACTCTTCACAAACAGCTTGATTACCCCAAATGAGACATTATTATAGACATGATTTAAGAATAATAATAATAATATTAATATCTAACACTGTTTTCTTGGAGCTTCACTGAGGTCCATTTATTCTCAGAAATTCTCTGTAAGGTGAAATGCATATGTAGGAGAAAGAATGAGTGAAAGGCATGGTAAGAAGAGCTGGGATGAAATGGAGTGACTCACCCTCCTCTTCTATATCCTGGTTCATCTGGATGAACAAGTTTGCTTTCTGATTTATAACAGGGGCATGCGGCCAGGACAAACTGTCTGTCATCTTAGTCCCCGAAAGCTGCTGTCATCTTACCGTATCTGTGGTGGCTTCTTTTGCAGGGTTCCTGGAAGGATGATATCAGCTCTGCTGTTTCAGAGAGTGACTTGCACTGGGCGGGCCCTGACGCAGCCCGGCAGCATCCTTCGCTTCGTGGCCAGGGCAGCTGCGGCATAGGACTGTCAGCCCAGCAGCCTCCCCTGCCAAGTGCCTGTCAGGGACCCCGTGGAAAGGCAGAGTCGAGGGGCAGGGAAAGAGGAGTTATCGAGGGGGCAAGCGAGGAGAGAATCCAGAAGAGTGATGATGAATATGTCTCTTGGAATGTGAAACCACATTTGTACTTCCCACAAGCATGACTCAGCGTTTCATCCAGCATAGCTCTTTGCTGTGGCGTTGCCTCTAATTTGGCTTTGCCATTATCCTAGTGGTAGTTAGGAAAAATTTCCCTTGTTTTTATTTAGCATTATAATCAGAGTGCACTGATATCAAAAGGCCATGTCAAGTGCAGAATATAACTTTAAAACAGTGTCCTAAATCAGAATGCTCAGCCTGTTTTCCTCTTATATGAATAAGTTCTTGTAGATGAAAAAAATAATTTGAGTCGGGCCAGCACGGTGGCACAGCGGTAAAGTGCGCACATTCCGCTTCGGTGGCCCAGGGTTTACCAGTTCGGATCCCGGGTGTGGACAAAAGCCATGCTGTGGTAGGCATCCCACATATAAAGCAGAGGCAGATGGGCACAGATGTTGGCTCAGGGCCAGTCTTCCTCAGCAAAAAGAGGGGGATTGTCGGCAGATGTTAGCTCAGGGCTGATCTTCCTCAAAAAAAAAATAAACACATAAAAATAAATAAATAATTTGAGGAAGGACTCCAAGTTCCTCTTCCCATTTCCAGGCCTGCCAGTGTAGCGCCTCTGCCATAATTGTCTAAACTTTGTGTCTGCACATTACTTGGCGGTCGATAAGGCTGTTGAACATGTGGACCTCAGCCCCAGAAGCTACTCTTCTCCCTAAAGGTATTTTAAGACTCTCTCACATCACTGTTTTAAGACAGGGACCTTCGAATGAAATATGTACAGTTATAGGTGTTCTCATCATTTTGATGACTGACTTAGTTGTGAATGCATTTATTTACAGTGAAGCGGTATCCTCCATACAGTCACATCGATACGTTCCTCCTTTATGTAGGAGCTTCCTTGGAGGTGCTTTTGGTCAAGGAGGTTTTCCGACTTGGGAAACTGGCAGCAGCTGCTTATCAGAGCTCAGGTGTTAATACAATGTGAATAAAAAAGGAAGTAAGAAAGGCCTTGAGTTTGATCAAATATTCATCTATTTTTTATCTTATGGTAAAATCAATTAACAGAAGATCTACCAGCTTACCAGATTTTTAAGCCCACAATACAGTGTCGTTAAGCACATGCACAGTGTTGTGCAGTGGATCTCATCCCCCCGCGTAGCTGACACTTTAGACCCATTGATCAGCCACTCCCCATTCCCTGTCCCCCAGCCCCTGGCAACCACTATTCCACTCTCTGTTTCTATGAATTTGACTATTTTAGATTCCTCGTAGAAGTGGAATCATGCAATATTTGCCTTCTGTGACTGGCTTATTTCACTTGGCATAACGTTCCCAGGTTCATCTATGTTGTTTCTTTTTTTTTTTTTTTGCAAGGAAGGATTCACTCTGCACGAACATCTGTTGCCAATCCTTCTTTTTATTTTTCTTCTCCCCAAAGCCCCAGCACATAGTTGTAAGTCCTTCTAGTTTTTCCACGTGAGCCACCACCACAGCATGGCAACTGACAGACAAGTGGTGTGGTTCCACACCCAGGAAAGAAACTCTGGCTGCTGAAGCAGCGAGAAAGCTGAACTGTAACCACTAGACCATCAGGCCTGACTCAGGATTTCTTTCTTTTTTAAGGCTGAATAACATTCCCTATTTCTCCCTCGCTCTTTTTTTACCCATGGCCAAGACATGGAAACAACATGAATACCCATTGATGGATGAATGGATAAAAAATAGACTCATCTATTAAAGCAGAAACTTTCCTTGGAACCCCACATGGTGCCATTGCTTTTAGCAGTAATGAAAAACAGGAGCCAAACTTATCAGAATCCCCAAATTCCAAGTAGCTGTGAGCCCAGAGGCCTGGTCCTTCTCCTAGCTTGCTGTTATTCCGTTCAGCGCCTCTGCAGCTGTGGCCCAGCCCTGGCTGCTGATGGCATGACTCACCCGGTGAGCACACCTGCTCCTTCTGGACTTGAGTCAGGAAACACTGGACACTCTCACTGGGATCTGCATTTATAGGAAAGGAAAGTTGTCAAAGCAGAGCTGTTGACTAGCAACATAACATGGATCTCTCAGAAAACAAACTGAAAGGCACCACCTCCCAGTCTCCTGAAGTGAGGATCGCTTCACTCCCAGGCAACACGATGGACATTTCCATCATAGAGAGTCATGCTGATGGCATAATCCTCAGGGTCACTATTTTTCTCTAGTTACCAGGCCTGTGACTACATTCAGGCACAGGGCTGTTATGGAGAATTATGCTTGACGATAGAGATGGCAAGAGGAATGCCCTTGGCTTACTTCTTCTTGTCTCATTTTAGGGCTCTGCAACTTTGAGACCCCAGCTGCCATGGGGTATTTCTAAATTTAATCTCCAGCGAAATGCTGGATCTTTATGAGTATTTCATAATCCGAACTGCTTATTGGACATCATAACCATTTGGGTTTAACATAAACACGGAAGAGCAGGGATTCTCCAAAGCCCAGGTGAAGGCCCTTCCGTCCTCCCATGGTAGCCCAGCCTCCACCATGCTCTCCCGGAGCCCGCAGCCCAGGACGAGACGAGCACCCAGCTCCCTGGTTCCGAGGTGTGTCTTCAGCATTTCCAGTCTCCCTGCAGAATTCACTCCAGTTGCCCCCTGGGGTAGCTGGCTTTACAGCAGGAATCCTCCAGCTGCCTTTCCTCTTCTTCGACATTTCCCATCCCCCAACCTGTGCTCCCTGCACGCCCCTCTAACCTCCTTGCACGTCCTTGTCCCAGAGCTCACTTCTGGGGGGCCCAAAAGAGGCAGGCCTACCATCCCTCAGCCTGATGGAATGCTAGGGACTCTTCATGCCACATCTGAATGTTCACATTTTTAGGAGGCTTACCCATCACTCAATGCCGAGTTTCTTACTCCATCTGTCCTCTCACGGCATTTTCCACATACCCCTCCTTAACGCACTGTGATTTCATACTTACATCCTTCTCCCTTCTTAGACTGGAAGCTCTGGAGCCAGTCTTTGTTTAATTCTTTTCCTTTCCACCCAGTAGAGCCTGGCATGTGATAAGTGACGCATAAATTCTAGATAAATAACCAAGTCTCTAAAACCAAATATCCACTGATTTTTTTAATACTTTGTAGAGATTCACTTCTGTCTTAGGATCTGCAAAAATTTGACCCACGCGTGTCTCTCTGACCTTACTCTGATTATTTTTATTGTAATAAGATATAAATTTGGACACCAAATGATGAGAAACCCCAAAGTAATATATATATTTAGTATTGTCCCTTTCTTCCTTGCACATGCATAGCTAAAAGACTCACAGAAGTTGCATGTTTTGTCACAGCCCTCCCAGAAGGGGAGGGTCTTCAGGGGTCTGGTGGTCCAGGCCCCCGAGCTGGCCGCCTTCCCTGCTTTGGAAGGATGAAAGAGCCTCGGAACAGTTTCAGCACTCTGACCTCATCAGGACCCTGCAAGGTGGCTTCGCGGAAATACACACAGCAGGCAAACACCACTGCGGGAGCAATCCGGGTTCTAGAAAGGGGTTCGAAAACGTTTCATGTTCTTATCATCGGCTGCCCATATGGGACCTGAACGTTTGGATTCCCTCCTTCATTACCAGCCGCCCGTGAGTCCCAGGGGCTGAAGAGACACAGAGGCAGCCGTTCGGGTGAATGAACCAAGTTCCCATGCGGGCCTTCCAGAAGTGAAAGGCTCCCAGGGTTCAGAAAAGGATGTTCCAATGATATTTTCGTCACATGTTTTTCCTGCCACTCCTCAGATCCTCATAACCAATGAAAATTAAAGGTCTCTCTAAATGTTCTTTTTTTCTAAAATTGAAAACACAGTGTAGTGTCCTTAACCTGCTCCCTGCGTCTGGACGGCGCATGGTTTTAAGAGGACTTGAACCTGGGAAACACATGGTGCCTGGACCACACGCCCAGGCTGGGGGGCGCGGGGCCTGGCTGGCATGTGGGGCGGGCCTCAGAGGGACCCTGGGCTGCCCCTCTGCTGAAGCGGGAGCCACCTCCAGCCTGAGGCTGCTTTGTTGGGGGCAGGGGCTGAGGTCTCAGCTACGCCTGAGAAGAGCTGGGTGGAAAAGGAGACTCCCACACGCAGAGCACACAGGACGGCCTGTGTGCACAGGGGCATTTCCTGAAAACCCTTTGAGACTGAAGCTGTTTAGCCGTCAATATTTCAGTCCGCCCATTTATAGAATTTAACACACGTTGCTCATATTTTTGTTCTTGCATCATGAGGAACATCTTTCAAAACGCTTGCCCCTTGGCTATTCAGAGAAACTGGTCTGCCTTGATTGTCTTTAGCTCCACAGACAGCAGTGATCATGGCTGTCTCTGCCGGCCAGGTTTAAGAACATGGATCAGGGAACTGGGAAAATTCAGGTGATGGTTTTCCAAAGTATGTTTCAGGAAACCTTGTTCCCTCTAGATGCTTCATAAAAAATTAAACAAAAGAGCTCACAGCCAAATGAACTTGGATAATTTTGTGTGTCTACCATGCCAGTCTTTTGGAGATTCACAAAGTTCTTGATAAAGTAACCCATTTTAACTTCAGGGAACCGGGCATTTCTCAAGCCTGTCTGACCATGGCTCCCTTTTCTTACGTAACATCTGTTGACATCCCTAACCTCAGGGGGGACCGACTTTGGGAACTGCTCATGTAGACTCATTAGCCAGAGGGACCCTCCTGAGATCTCCATCTCCCCCCTGCTCTCTGGCGGGAGCCACAGCAGAACTGAGGGTGGATTGCCCATCTTCCTTCCTTGTTGTGCCCCAGGACCGCGTGCAGCCATGACGTTTCTATCCCCAGTGGCTTTGCTGTTTTGATCCAGGTGAGATTTGGCATGTCTTAAAACCAAACGCATTTGCTGGCAGAAAAGAAAAACAGCAGACAAACAAATTAACCTCCTATGTGTCAATCACCCCTTAAGGCATTGCCCATTGGATGCAAAATTCTCGCTAGGGAGTGCGTACTTCTTCGTTATAAAGAGAGAAACCACTTTTACAGCCTTCTTCTCGGGCTTTGGACTAGTTTCCAAAGCAGGAGAGGTTACTTTCAGGAATCTGTATACCTTTATAAAAGTGAGACAGAGTTTCAATACATACTCTGTGTTTTTCCAGCCGTTGTAGAGTGTCCCGTGCCCTGGGTCTCAGTGACCATGGAAATGACATAGTGATGAGCCCCTGAGTGTGCGTGTGAGTGGCCAGATGAGATGGCTTTGTGCCAAGTAAGGCAGCTAGGAACAAGAGGACACCTGTGGCGAGCAGCCCTGTCTATCCTGAGTCTGTGCCTGGCAAATGAGAGCCCAAGACACCAATGCTCTCCGTTTGGCTAATAGGGCTTTCATGCTATTGAGACGTCTTGTACTACTAACACGTCTGACCTCCTGAGGACAGCATGGGGAGGCAGGAATTCGCTTTTCTAAGCTTGCTTCTGCAGGTGACAGAAACCTTAAGTGTTCTTTCATCTGAATGCACCAGTACAGCATAATATTATTGGAACCATAGCAGAGTGAAATAGTAAGCAACTAACCAATGTGATAGAACACAGTGCCTTAGCGGAGACAATGCACTGGACATCACCTCTGTTGTTGTACATCCTTTTCTGTCCCGCTGAGTACCAGGAGGCTCTCTTGCCCCCTGGCTCCCTGTCAGGTGTGGCCGAGGGAGGCATTGTGAGGAGTTCTGATGGCTGGAGCTGAGTTCCTCACTGCCATGTCGCTGTGGGCTGGCATGTCCTTGCTTGCACAGACCACAAGCCCCATCAGGCAGCCTTCTCTGAACAACTGCCCTGGGTGGGTACCAGTGATGTTAACTGCGTCCTGTCGCCTCTGCCGGCGGGGCCGCTAGCCCCAGGGCACCTGCTCTTCAGTGTTGATTTCCCCAAACCCTGCCACACGTTTGTTGAAAACACTTTATTAGACTTCCTTTAATTACTGCTCGAGGATGTCAACCCTTTCCTGCCTAGACCCCGACGGATACAAATAGTGAACACCTTTTCTCTGACACTCTCTCAATTGTTTCCTTTGTTACCTGGTGCAAAAAGAGACTCAGGTGGTTCCTACTATAACCGTCTATCACCGAGAATATGCCCACTATTGCGTTGGTTTGGAGGTGGGCATGCATGCATTTGTATACGTTAGAGAGAAGAAGGGAGGGGGAGAGGAGAGAGAGAGAGAGAGAGGGAGACTGCCATATGCATAGTCATTGTATACCACCCACTGCAGCTGATGTCAAAACAGGTAGAGAGATGCTGACAGATCAAAGAGAAATTTCAACACATCGTGAAATCTGTATCATCCAGGATGATTATTAGCATTTCAACCAAATACGTGACACCTCCCTAAATCCAGTGAAAGCATTAGACAAGAAAACATAAAAGTTGAAAGATGGTGATGGGAGCGCTAAGAATAAGAACCCTGGCATACGTCTTTTCAAATAAAGATGTCAACTGTAAGAAGGAGGAATCCAGCAAAGCTTAAACGTCTCTGTTGGTTTGATACGTCTTTACAGTCTGTTGACAGAATAAGCAAGGTGACAAGCTGGGAATCGTCGAGACTAGCTTCTGCTTCGCGCCTCGTAGTCAGAGAATCACGCGCACTCAGCCAGCCAGCAGGCACACAGTGCTCCGGAGGTTTGCGTGTCCTCTCTGGAGCCTGTGGGCTCAGGGAGCATGGATTCTAAATGATCCTTTACAACGTTTAATCAGCACAGAGAAAATAAGGAAACACTGGAGCTGGTCCCTGTTAGCTGACCAACTGGCAGGGGACAGAGGCCTTTAAAATGAACAGTGAACGCTAGTTTCCTGTCTTGGGTCAGGTAGTCTCCGGACCATGAGCACCTCGTGTCTGCAGGTCACGGCAGAGGCTCTCATGTGCTTTCTCTGCAGCGCTGGAAGGAGACTAGACTCCTGGTCTCCCTGTTTGACTATGAGCTCCTTGAAGGCCTGGCTCATGTGTGTCACATTCTTTGACTTACAGTTTCCTGCAACAGAAAAGACATGCGTGAGGATGTGTGAACTGATAAATGCATGCACGGTTTCTTGTGTGAAGGTAGCTCAAATCCGTGGCTCCAGACGTGGTGTGAGGTATAACCGTGGTCCGGAGTAGTCTTCAAACGGGTTCCCCATGGCTTGGCTGTTTGAAGCATGGTGAACTCTACCCCTCATCATTCCACGAATTGGTCATTCGTTGGCCTTGAGATACTGCATACCTGGGGACTCAGCCAGGGCTATCTTGGGGCTCCCATTCGTTCTGGCCATCCATCATTTCCCAGCAGTGACTGGGAGGAGGGGAAGGGCCGTAGCTTGAGAGAGAGCCAGTGGAGGAAAGGTGACTTTGGGGCTGGTGTGATTCACACGCTGGCGATGCACTGTAAAGGAGAACTGAGGACAGAGACCTCGGGGTCAGTCATGCCTCACGGTGGAAAGAAAGATTGCCACATCACAAATACCAAGTATATGACCTAACCCTCGACACTACCCCAGATGTTAAGGAACAGACACCACAGAGCACACGCCAGGCAAATGCATGCCTTGTGTCATGAGCCGATCATTTCTGCCCACAGGCTGGTGTTCCTGTGCACCCCCAGGCCTCCATGGGTCCCTCCAATGGACTGCTAAGGTCTCAGTCTAAAGGCACTTCCACATCCCCTGCCTTTACCTCCCCACATAGGGGGCAACCCAAGTCCTTCCTTATTCCTTCGAGCTCCTGCCCTGGCTACAGCACTACCCACGATGTGGCCTGGTTTCTAAACAGAAGCCATCCCGAGAGCTCCTGACCCACATGCTCCTGACAGGTTGGTAGTGTTCATCCCATAATGTTCTGTAGCCCTCTGTACTTCAGAACTCACCCCACGTCCAACCTTCTGGTGGTTAGAGGCCCACCATCCTCAAACTCTCCCAATCATGCCCCACAGACACCACGGTCAGGACCACACCCTTAGCCTCTCCTTTCAATGGGCCTTTGACTTTCACACTCTGACTGAAAACTGTTTCTTCCTTAAAGATGTTGCTTTTCCTTTCATCATCTCCAGTGGCAGCCATTGTTCCCCACACTCCTTTACCCCGCAGGCCTAGAAGTGGAAAATGTGTCTTCCTGATCCTTCTCATGACTTCACGCCTCCATTCCTCTTTCCTCACTAACTTCCCTCCGACTTTGAAGCCCATGCCCTAAGACTATAGCCCTTCCTGCCCTTCTTGTTAGAACTATGTGCACAGTGCTCCCCATTCTTCCTGAAAGAGTTTAGCATCCTGCTTTCTGTCTTCTACCATTCACTCTGTCACCATATTTGGTGACTTCAACACACACAGACCAAAACATCCTTCACCCAGGCCCCTCCATTCCTGCACCTTCTCCCTGGTAATGCTCTTTTCTACACTTCCTCTCAGAAACTCACTCCCATGGTTAAATTCTAGACCTGATCATTACCAACAGCAGCATTTCCTCCAAAATCTTAATTGTGAGCATTTCATTCTCTAACCACAACCTCTTGGTGTCCCAGACCACTTCCTCTAGTTCAACCACTGCAAAATGTCTTACTCTGTGGAGCCCTCCAAGCCAGTAATCCTCATACCTCCATTTCCTCATCATATACCCTCTTCCCTCCTTTCCTGGCCTAAAAATCCTGGTGCACAAATTACCACCCCCTTGTACATAATCTCGGTATTCTTGTCCCTTTCTCCCTGTAGTGTACTTGTCCTTGAAACCCTCAGCTTGGTTAAATAATCAAGTAAATCTGGTGACAGGACCCCAGCAACTGATCATGACCAGAGCAAAACACACAGCCGTGGCATTTGGCCATATTTAACTTTGTCTTCTCTGACACCAAGGTGTCTACGAAAATAATCCATAACAAATCTATAAATGAAAATTTGGATGAGTTTATTCTGAGCTGAAATCTGAGGATTATAATCCGGGAGAGTCTTTCCACAAAGGAACAGAGCACTCCAAAGAACTGGGGGTATACAGGGTGGTTATATACCCTCAAGGAGGATGTTTCACTTATGATTGAAATGTCCCTTTTACAATAGTCACGAGGCTGCTCTGTCGGCACAGCGATTGATGGACAGAGCAGGTAGGTCTGCTGTCTCGGTGAACACAGCATGGTGGCAGGTCTGTTGCCTCGAGCTGAGTGGTCACAGGTGAGTGCTGCAATCAGTTCCCAGCCTAAGGAGAGATGCTTAATCTTTAAGGAGATGCCAACGTTGGGAGGGGGAGTTGCACCTTTATCTTAAGGCCATTTGTTCTTGTCATAGTAAATGTTTTAAAGCAGATATACAATGCGTGCTCAACGACCACGGTCAGGCCCTTTTGGAAAAAACAAAGTCAGGTCGAATTAGGTTTATACCAAATGGCTTCCTCACATACTCCAATATATCCTATTGCTTGCTATTTTTATTTGTCAAAGGGGACCCTCAGCCTACTGGCCAGGCTGCCCGGGATCCTGCGTCAATCTTTCATCCCTCACTCTGAGACAGCTCATTCTTCTTGCTCCCCAAATCTCCAAAACTGTCTTCCCTGCTCTCTCTAAACTTGCTTCTCTTCTCTCTCAAAACTCAAGTGCAGCCATCCCTACCTTGGGCACAAAGACCTGCGGTAATATAGCCCATCAAATAAATTCATAAGCAGACACCCTTGGAGACCCCAAGATTCTTTCTACTTTGCCAGCTACTTTCCCTTCATCAACTCCTGGTGGGGAAAAGATGAAGGCGGAAAATCTGTCCTTTCTTGAACTCACTAAAATAAGACTTATTATTTGTTTTTAATCACCATTGCATAAGAATTGTTCTTAAGTTCTCAAACAATCCAGCCCCCACATTGTGAACTCCTGAATAAAATAAGGATCATCGGTGCTTTTACCACCCCTGAACTCTCCTGCTCCTATCTTCCATATTATTGCATAGTATTTTAATTTCGCCTTTTCTTTCAAACAAACAAAATTTTAGTTATTACTTTTTTAACTGTACTGAGCTCATTAGATTTTATAAACAAGTTTACAAACTTTTTGCTTCCTAGTACTTCTTGCATTCTAATCATCTCTCTGGGTCCTTCCCACCCTGTTTTAAGGAAAGGTTTCTGAATGATAAACTACTTTGCCTTTTTGTGTTTGAGAATGTCTGCACTTCACCTTCATTACTGATTGATACTTTAGCTGGGTATAGGGTTGACCCTCTGCTGCATTTCTGGGTGAGCCCTGACTCTGGGAAAGGAATCCAGATAAAAGGCTGAGTGGATTTCTCTGAATCCCATATAGAGCCCCTGGAGCGGGAGTTGCATTTTCCCAGTGCTAAGCTGAGATTTCCTTCCAGACATGAGGCAGACGCGCAAGGCTGTCTTTTGCAAGCACTGAGGATCAAATTAACCCTTTTGCTACACAAATTATATCATTTCCTTATGATTTCATTCTGAGTCTATGATATAAAATCCTTTCAAATTTCACTCTAGATCTTTCTCCAGAGTGGAGCTTAATTCCTAATTATTGTTTGGTTCATTTGCAAGTCAATTTGCTTATTATAATACCTTTACAGTAAGGTGGGGGTCCAGTTACCCGATCATCGTCAATGGCAGTGAATGTGTAATGAAGCCGTGTCAGATACTGCTCTGTTGAGGGGGGACGATCACTACGGTGCTTAAAAAAATGCAAACCACTCCTCAGTTCTGCCCGTCTTTTCTCCTTGTTTTCTTCCTCCTTTCCAAGATTAGTTTCTCCTGAGTTTATGTATTTTGGCTATCAATTTCTCCTGTCTTATCTGATGCGTTTTCCTTTCTCCACTCTATAGGTTCCTCTCTGATCTGCGCTCCCTCCTCAGCACGCAGAATCGTAGACTGGAAGTGGTGATTTTAAGACTGAAGTTGTTGCATTGTCTTCTGGCATCCATTGCTACTGACCAAGAGTCTGCCATCTAACCATCAGCCTCCTGTGGGTCTGTCTTCTCAGGCAGCTTTTACGTGTTCTTTTCACCTTTGCTGTCTTCAGTTCACCCCAGGATGGCTGGGCTAGTTTTTATTTCTCCTGCTATTCAGTTCTTCCTCCAATCTGGAAATCGCTCAGAGAGTTTTTCAACCACAAGTAACATCTTCAATTGTTTTCTATCTCTGGACCATGTTCTAGGCAGGGATTTTCTCTTCTGGTTTATTCCATTTTCTTTCTTTCAAAGGGAGCAAGAGTAGGATAATGTTTATCTTACCCTTCAAAAGCTTTTTAAAATTCCATTGGCTGTGTTTGCCATTTCTAAGATTTTAAGCTGGTTATTTTTCATGTACATGTGTTCCCAGGGCCTGCCTTCATAATTCTTCATTTCTTAGTGTGCGCCCATCCTTCCTTTATCTCTTTGAGGTTATGAACATATTTCTATGACAGCCATTTCGTTCTGTTGAACCACTTCATTAGCCAAGAGAGAACATGCTAATTGCTGGGTTTTCTTGGCTAGTATTCATTTCTGCTGTGTGCTCAGAATTTTAGTTTGTGAATGCATCTTGAATGGCAAGTTTTAGTTTTTTCTCTATAGTCACTGTTTTAGCGGTTTTGCTGTTGCTCGTGTTGCCCATCCCATGGCTTCACAGGGGCCACAGCTCCATAGGCAGATCTCAGGGTTCCTTCCCTGCAGAAACATCATCAGTTCATCTAAAATGGGGTTCTTGAGGCAGCGTGGCTTGGCCAGGTCCCAGAAGATGGCATGTGACTGTGGAGCAGGGATTCCTTCTGGCCTGGGTGTGGCTTCACACCAGCCCCGGCAACCTGGTCACAGGCCCATGTTAGACGGTGAGCCTGGCTCCCGTCCTCCGACCCACACAGGGTGCTTTTGGAGCAGAGACCTCTCCTCTCAGAGTGTAAGAGAACACCTCATTTCTTCCACTTCTGAAGCCTGGAGGCGTGTGGCTGCAGCTTCCAGACTCAGGCCCCACACTTCCGACTGTGTTTCTGACCCGTTTCTGATCCATGAAGCTGTGCCTGTTTGTTTTTATCTTACTTTATCCTTTGTGTTACCTGCTATTTCTACGGGGGCATTGGGTTTAAGGCTGGATTGCACTGTGCCATCCTGAGGGTTGTTGGCCCCTCTATTCTGCATGAGTGAGAATCCCCTGCCCACTAATGAGAGGGGGGGTCTCAGCGTGCCTCTGCTTGTCGATACTGTGGGTTTGGGTTTGATAAACAGCATAGTTCTGGCCAGTGCCTCAGGAAAGGGCAAGACGATAGCCAAGTTCAGTGGGACTTGCCCCCATGAATTGAGAAACAGCTCCGGTCCCACCCCAATGGAGGAAGAGGGACACGGGACGTGAGGGTCCTTGCTGCCAGCCACAGGGTGTTTTGTCCCTAGTATGGACCACTGTTTTCCTTGCCCACTTAGCTGGTGAGCCAAGAGCTATAAAAAGCAATCCGTTTATAAAAACCACTGGGCTGCTTGTGGAGTCTGGAAAACTCCTGCTGGTTAACAGGAAAGTTTTTCCTACTGCAGTGAGGTGTGGGGATTCAAAAATAGAGTGTGTTCCGTTTGCATTGTTCAGAATGCTCTAAAAAAATCCCCTTTGAAAATGCCTTCAGCTATGCATTTTAGAGCCAAGAATAAAGAGCAAATAAAAAGGACATTATTTCCCAGGAGATCGAAGTGACCTATCTGTTATCAGGTGCCTTTGTGTGGGGTAAAAATCTGGTCTCTTCACTTGTGATTATGTAACAATCACAATCTCATTGTGCTCCCACTCTGACCGATTCCAGAGGTCGCCAAGGAGACATTCCTCTCTGAGGGCCTGAGTTACGTCTGACCGTGTCCTGGCCTTGACCCGTGCAGCCTGCTCTCATAGCCAGGCCCCAGGTTGCCTGCATTTCTTCTTTCCTCGGGATTGAGTATCTGAAAATATTAAGGTCTTTCAAACCCACACTTGCAAAATAGATAGGACCTGCCCCAAGTTCCTTCTTGGGGGCAAAACTGTGTGTCACAGAGAAGGGAGCTGTGCGCAAACTGAGGTGATCTGTGCTCGTGCATATGCTAAGGCACGCACAGCTTGCTAAAGCAGATCCGGGAACAGCAGGCCACCCCTCCCCAGGTTGGGTGTTTAAACTGGACGTGGAAGGGCAAGGAGAATTTTCACCTGTGGGAAGGGACACTGTCGTCAGGCTTCCATATCTAAAGAATGGATGGATCAAGTTCATGAAGACGAAGAGTGGAGGGCATGTGTGGCAAGAGTAAAGAGGCCGGTGTGGCTGGTTCGTAGCCCACTTTGGGTGCTCACAGGGGACCACAGGAGGAGAGGGTGTATGAGTTTGTGGTTCTTTGGCAAACCCAGGTGACGAATCCAGAGGGAAAGCTCTAGCCAGGTGCTCATGGCAAAATCCAGGGAGAAGCAAAGACTTGGCTGGATTCTATCAGTGAGGATATTCAGGATGTGGTTCCAGAAGGAAAGAGACATTGAGATCATGTAGTAAGAAGGCCAGAGAAGGAGGTGGCATCAGGCAAGGACAGAGGGATGGAGGAGTCTCCCGGTCTACACGACCCTGGCCGCCATCTTCACAGCCTCAGCAGCTCAGGTTGATGGCACATGACGATGGTGATGGCAGGATGTTCTTCTCCTCCCACAGAAGCTCATCACCCTGGCATCAGCCCTCCTGCCATCACGCCACGTGTCTCAGATGGGAGCTCCAATGCCTTCTCACCACTTTGGTTGCTAATCTTCCAGCTCGCATATCCTAACAACTCCACCAGCAGATCCCAAAGCTCATCTGGGTCTCCAATCCATGCACTAACACCTCCTTTGTCATCCACAAGCCCCCACCAACGTATTCACCTCTTCCTGACTCAGATGAGTCCATAGTGCTGTCTTTAACCCACTTCTGACAAACACCATGGGCGCCCTCCCTCCGCTCGCCTCCTGTCTTGTTGGTTGACTGTCCAACTTCTTCAAATGTGCATCCAGTTACCCGGACTTGTGAGCAAAACAAAATCACTTTTAAAGTCTTGACTGCAAACCTTTCGTGAATTCTCAGCCTGCCAAGCCCTTCCAGACCCGGGCGTGCTTGCTCTGCTGCTCTCCAGATGACGCTGCACACATCTCGGTGCCTCAGTCCCCCGACGCCACCTTCAGCCCTCTCCTCTTTCTAGGCTCTAGGCTCGTGACCTTGCCTTTCCACCTGTGAGGAATGTGAAGCGACAAGATAAAAGTCCTTGAAGTCGCACCACTACATCCATCAGCTTCCTGCCTCAGGACGTCCTCTGCCCTCTCACCTGTCCCCTAGTATGATGGATAAGCATATTCTGCACACCACTGTTTCAGTCGCTGTGCCGCACTTGTGTTTTGGTTCCTCTGTGACTTTGCTCAAGCGATTACCTCCTCTCTTCCCCGCAGCATCAACTTCCCCTCCCCTGCTGGTTAAGTAGAACCTATCTTAACAGTGAGTCCTCCGCTGACTCCTCCTTTCTCTGTGGCTGCTGCCAACTGCCTAACTGATGTCTTTACACATATGCTTCGGGCATCCGCAAAACCAGAACTCCGATTTTCACCTCTCTTCCACTTTTCCTTCCCTAACCTTCCCGTCTGCACCAGCACCGTCACACAGCTCCTTGACCAAACCAGAAGCCTGACATGGTCCCTGATTCTTCCATTTGCCTGACCTCCCCACATATTTAACTCATTAGCAAGTCTTCTCAACTCTACCTCTAAATAATATCCCGATTCTTCCCACTTCTCTCCATTTCCACATTCACATCCAAGCCACCAATGCCCTGACTATTGCAATTAGCACCCCTGCCTCTCTCTCTGCTTTCTCTTTTGCTTTCTAACAATTCATTCCGAACACTGCCCTGGGGCAGGGTATGCCAACGATCAAGGGGTTAGGGAAGGGGGCAGACAAGGTGTATAGACAAGGTGTAGAGACCCCGTGTACACAGACGAGCAGAATGCAGACACGTGGAAAAGGCAACATGTGATTTGCTGTGCTCTTCCTTGTATCACCTGCCTTCAACACCATCCCGTCATGTGGCTGAGATGGAAATGGAAGGAGGGATATCCCTGGATGTTCACTCCCACTTCCGGGGGTGTTCTCCATGGCTGAAACACGCTGGCTCAGTCTTCACTCCATCTTTGCTCGATCACTCTAGGAAAAAATGACTCTAATTGCCTCTTTTCCTTGGTTTTGCTTAGTTGGCTTTTTGGTAGTGAATTATACAAAGTATATGAGCTCAGAAACTGCAAAGAACAGGATCCAAATCTCAGCCCCTACGTTATCACCTGTGTTATCTTGGACACATTTCTTAATCCTCCCAGCCTTTGTTTCTGCTCTGTAACTGGTTAATGATCACATCCACCCTGCAGAGTTGTCAGGGGCAGAGGAAGAACGGAGCACCTGCCTACAATCCCAGCACAGTGGTCAAAGTCCGTTCCTCTTCCTTCAGAGTTTCATATTCGACAAGTGAAGGGATGATCTCTCGCAGCCCTGTCATATTTTTTAAAAAAGAGTTTCTTGGGAATTCAATTCTGAGACTCAGAGCTATTCTGACCTCACACCCTGGAGCTTATGGGCACTTTAGAGGGATGTTAAGGGAGAGAAAGTCCAGTACGCAGACCCCTGAGAGCTCTCACCCTTTCAAGGGAGAATCTCTGCTTTTCTCTAGATTATATATTGGGGTTATGCTCAATTCTTTTTAAAAAAGATCTGCATTACTTTCAAAAGTTTGAAAACTACTCCTCTAATACCAAATAATAAATTTTAGTAGTAGAAATTTCAGGCATGTTGGCAAACTTCTGGAGGAAGTATTTTAGGAAAGAAGGGAGATAATTTCATAGATGACTCTTATTCCTTCAATGCATGGTGAACAATGTGGTCCCGACATCATTAATATGAAATAGTGCCCAGCATGTTACAATACTTCATGTGGCCATGTAAGGAGTTGGTTAGTATCTTTAAGTAAGGTTGGTTTCTTGGGTTGGGTTCCTACACACACTTTGAGACGAGAATTTCAGGACAAGTGGTTTATTTGGAAGGTGATCCCAGTTAGGCCCATGGGGGAGCGGGAAGCGAGGCAGGGATGGGCAGGGGAAGCAGGAAGCCAGGGCTCCATCTTGTGGGGGACTTCAGGGAGACAATGCGGAATGTGCCGAAAGTGATCCAGCTGAAAGAAGAGGGAACTTTCATCCTCTAACTTCCATCACCCACGGCTGAGGGCTGCTCACAGAGGCACCAACTCCTTGGCTCTGCTAGTCTACTCCACCCAAAAGCCAAGAGACGGCCAGTCCTCAGGTGTGCAGCCACAGGGGCTTGCGGAAGGACAGAGAGAGGATGTGGGTGAGGGACCATAGCATTGTTACAAACAGCCATAGGTCACCTAGCAGCAGGGGTCCGTGCTGAGAAATGCGTCCTTAGGCAAGTTTGTCATTGTGTAAACATCACAGAGTGTACTTAGACAAACCCAGACGACATAGCCTCCTACACACCTAGGTGATAAGATACCAATCTTAAGGGACCACCACCGTATACGCGGTCCGTGGTTGATGGAAACATGGTCATGCAACGCATGACTGTAGCCTGTTAGGAAAGTGAGGGTTTCCTGTAATTCCGCCCACACGGAGTGAGAGCAGTGTGCGCTCCTGCTTGGGCTTTGAAGGTGGTAGATGGCAGTTGGAATTGCACCCCCTCCACTGCTACAAGCCATGCGACTTCAAGCAGCTATTAAATTGCTCCATGAATGGGAAAAATAATTTTTTATAATAATAAATAATTATTAACAATTATAAATAATAATATAAAATGTATCTTATTTAATAATAAAAATTATGGTTCTCAGGAAGCATAAATGAGTTGTTTGTAAAACTCCTGGCAGAGTTCCTGGTATACAGTAGGCATCAATCAGCATTAGGAGTATTACGAGGAGTGAAACTGCCGTGTCTGAGGGTATGTTGCTCTTCAAGTTTACTAGGTAATTCAAACTATTTTCCCAAGTGATTGAAATGATTCGCATCACCGCCAAAGGCTGTGGGGCTCCCAGTGGCTCCACATCCCTGTCAAGTTTGAGCCTTTATAATTTCAGTCTTTGCTGTAGGTATATAGTAATATCACGTCGTGGTTTTAATTTTCATTTCCTTGCATATTAACAAGGTTTCTTGGCCATTTAAATATTTACTTTTGTCATGTGCCTGTTCAAATCTCATGGCTATTTATCCATTTGGTTGTCTTTTGGTTGATTTGTAGGAGTTCTTTATTTATTGCTAATGCTATTTTGGTTTTATATATTGCAAATACATACTAACAGAACTAAAAGGAATATAGACTTTATTTTCAATGACAAGAGCATTTGAGGATTTTGCAGCCAAGGGATGACTTGGAAAGATTCAGATTAGAATGCAGATTTGATCTTTTTATGAGGCACAGAGAACTCTCAAAAAAAGACCTCGTGGAACAGAGAGGAGAATGTATTTGGAGGAGATGAAAGGAGGTCAGGCAACCCAGTAACAGGTCTAGCCACCCTTCAGGACAGGGCCAGGTGGGCATCATCGCTCAGCTAATACTTGCACAGGAGCAGCCGTGGAGGGGGGCAGGACCGCGGGAGCAGACTGGTGCAGACGCTGGGTAGTAGGGAGCTGGTGGTCATGGGTGAAAATGTAGAGGGAATCCGATGTTAAATGAAAGAAGCCGTGTTGAAGTTAGTTATCAGAAAAGAGACTGGTAATTTACATACACACTAGTGATGAAATTTTCCTTAAAATAATAAGCTGATTTTGGGTTTTGCATATTTGTATTCAGTGGCTGCCCGCCTGGTCTGTGGTCCTCTTCCCTTCTCTCCTCTGTTCTCCTTCCTGCCCCTTCTTCTTGGTTTTATTTTTAAATAGTTTATTTTTTTTTTTTTTGAG
This sequence comes from Equus caballus, assembly GCF_041296265.1. NCBI lineage: Eukaryota > Metazoa > Chordata > Mammalia > Perissodactyla > Equidae > Equus > Equus caballus. The sequence continues at coordinate 65,551,502 of NC_091706.1, read as the reverse complement.
GAGGATTGGCCCTGAGCTAACATCCGTGCCCGTCTTCCTCTCCTTTATACGTGGGACGCCTGCCACAGCATGGCTTTTGCCCAGCGGTGCCATGTCCGCACCCAGGATCGGAACTGGCAAACCCTGGGCCGCCAAGAAGCGTAATGTGCGAACTTAACCACTGCGCCACCGGGACCACCCTATATAGTTTATTTTTTAAAGAAAATGTCTAGATTCTAACTGATATTTCTCGTCAATCCACTAGGTGGAGGCAAAGTATGCAATGTTATTTTTTCCTAACTGAAACATTTGTTTTCAATAAAAACGAGTGCTTACACTAAATATGCAAGTTACCTGATTACAAAAGTGAAAGACACTTCTATTGCTCTTTGAAATATGAAAAAATAAAGAGAAAAAACTGTAATTAACCTATAATCCCTATACCACATCCACAGCTTCTTTTAAATTGTTTCATTTAAATTGACGTATAAAAATGTTTTGTGCTTAATTGTGATTATACTGAAAATACTGTTTAGTTGCTGCATTTATTTCACTTACCATTGTAAGTAATCAATGTGATGATAAACATTTTTCCGTATCATTCTTTAAAATTTTTATTTTAATTAAAATTTACAATGGTTGCATATTGTATGTACGTCTATATCTCTATCTAAGGGATAAGAAAGACTGTTATAAATAAGCCAGTCTAAGTAGCTATGCACATGAATTTTTGCACACATCTCTGGTCCTTCCAAAGATGTGCTCATAGAATTTAAATTCTGTGTTAAAAGGAAGGAACATTTTTAAGGCTCTTTATCTACTGCATAGTCGCGTACGCAATGGGCCCACTACATTTATGCCGGTCACAGCCGTAGCTGAGCAGGCCCTTCTCTTTTTCCCCTTGGCAAATTGAGTTGGGTGTTTTTTCATGTATTATTCTAAAGATATATATTATTCTTTTATTCTAAAGAAGTGTTATTCTAAAAATATATATACTATTCTTATATCTTTACTTCCAAAGGTGTAACGGTAAATTGGCTTAACCAAATTCCCGGATGGAAGCTGATATGCACAACCAAACTGGCTTTTCTCCGTTATGAATTCACCCAATGCCATTAACCTGAGCACTAAAAAATAACGAAAACGTAATGATCAGCAGATGGCGCCCTAGAATTAAAAGAGAGGCAAATGAAAAAATGGTGCTATTTTTCTTGCGGCAATTTCTAAGAAATGATTGATTTTGATGTAAGCATTCTGCAAGAAAGAGTTATGAAGCATGAAAAAAGAAAATGCTCAGCATTAAGAAAATGCAACTCCCAGGGACTAAGCAGGAATCCATGCGGGTCTAGAAAGTGGATAATTAAATTTAGCACTTGGCTCTGCGATATTTACGTGTGCCAGTTACCGAGGAGTTTCAGTGCTTTCCTAGTGAAGACACTGAGAACATTTACGGGTTGAGGTCTTCATTTCTTCAAACCTTCTCTCTTTTGTGAAGCATCACCCTCTCCTCCTTTGACTCCAAGGCTTACTGTATTCTAGGTTGAAAATCTGAGATGTGTGCTTAAGACACGTCTTCTCTCTAGGGTAGGCACTAACATTATGATTCCCCTTCTTAACGATATGGCAGGACCTAGTGAAGTGGGTCAAGGCATAGGAAGCCAGGTAAATCCAGCGAAGGAATGGTGTCAATTGCACTGTTTGAGAAATTTTTTGGAAACTGTGGCATTGCTCCAGATGGATGGAAATGCCGTGAAGGGAAGTTACATTCTAAGGGCTTAAATAACAGAAAGGCGTCGTCCTGCCCTCACTAAACCTCATAACGGCGAGAGTGTGTGGTGACGGGGTTCTTGGGAGAGCTTGCCACGTGCCCCCTGGGGCTTGGAGGTACATAGATAAACGCAAAAAGTGCTGCCAACTTGTTACCTGAAGTTTGTTGGAGGTTGGGGGCTGCTGGAGCAGCTGAGTTAGGAGATCCTGCAGGAGGCTGGGGAGAAGATGGGGGCAGCACCTCCTTCTTCCGTTCAGTTCTATGAAGCCATCAGGGAGTGCAGAAGAGATGCTCAGAATCTTAACTCTGCCCAACTGAACACACGAATGAGATTTCCCGCTAGGAGAAGAGATTGGAGTATGTGTGTCTCTGGCCAGGCCAAAGAGAGCCATGGCTGCCTGTCCACGGGTGTCCTGGCAGTGGATAAGGTAGGTTACTTACCAGCACAGTCATAAGTATCTAGTAATTGAGAGAACTAGATAGATCAAATTGGCCTACATGGTATTCTTTTTAATACATTTTAATTGAAAGATGTACATACAGAAAAGTACACTGATTAAAAGTACACAGACCTACGAATGATCACATAATGGATGAGCTCTGTGAGCCCCACTCAATGCAAGACACGAACAGGAGTAGCATTGCAACAGCCCCTGCAGTGTCCCTTTTCCGTCAAACCCACTACATTTCTTCCAAAGCATAGCAATCATTTTGACTTTTAACATCATGGGTTAGTTTTGTCTGTTTTTGAAGATCGTTTAAGTTGAAATATTTGACAAGTGGTTTTTCTTTCGTTTTTGCTTCGCACCATATTATGTTGGTGGGAATCATCAAGGTTTTTGTCCATTGTCATTGCTTTGTGAATTCTGTGTTATGACAATACACAGTTGTACCCATCCATTCCGCTACTGATGGATGTTTAGTTGCGTCCGGTTTCTGAATATTTTAAACGATGCTACTGCGAGCTTTCCTTACACGTTTTTTGGTACACATGTGCAAATTTCTATGGAGTAAGTATGTAGGAGACAAGTTTCTGAGGCGTAGGGTTTAAGTATCCCCACACATTTCCCCAAGGGGTTGTGGCAATGTATACGCCGCCACAGAAAGAGTTCCAGGAGCTCTGAATCCTCCCCCACACATGGCACTGATGCTGTAAAGAGAGATTTAGGAATCCTTTTGTTAAGTTTTTCTAGTTGCATTTAATGGAAAGTTTAGTAGGAAACAAGCTGCCATCACTGGGTCAAACCACCTTCAATGTGGTTTTAACATTTTAAGAAAATTTAACTAAAGATTTTTGTAACCAAGGTTAATTGTTTAGGGGGAGTTAATTTTTTAAATATCTGTATTAAATAAGTAATCAGAAAATCAACGCATTCCTATTTTTTAAATAGCTATTATTTTTTTTAATAAAATAAGATTTTGCTGTAGACTTTAGAGTAGTGAACAAATAAAGTTTCAGTGTTTGTATCCATAAGGAAATTAATTTTAAATTCAGTATGATGGACTCAAAGAGTCTTTTTTAGCACAGAAATTCTTTCTCTTCCCTCCCAGACTTTGAGACAGCTCACTCACTTGATGAACACATTATCTCTCTGTCTGTCTGTCTGTCTGTCTGTCTCTCTTTCTCTATTTGTGTCTGGCTCCATCCTCAGAGATTCTGGTTCCTTAGTTCTGTCGGCTGTAACAAGAGCAAAATGCATCCAGGCATGATTCTTTCTAAAATCTGTAATCGCTTTATTACTCAGTAAAAGAAAGAAAATATTAATGGAAAATGTGACTTGCGAGACGCCTGCATTTTTATACCCTGAGTTGCTGCATGATCCAGCTGGGCTGATTTCCAAGGCAGCACAATGATGGATCGTAGGCCTCCTAAGGAATTTTCAGCAGGTGGAGGACAAAGAAGTCAATAAAGCTGACTTTAAAACATGGGAGTCTGTAAAGAGCTCAGGGAGTGACAAGGACAGCGGCATTGCAACGACACGCTCTAAATCTTGTTCTCATTCCTGTGAGGAAGCACACGGCCGCACACCTGCAGACATCCAGCTGTTCGTAAAGATGCTCAGAGTCTGACGAACACCTGAGGACCTAGCCTCCTCTCAGTCAGGAGGATGATTGACCAGCTAGTTCTCTTTGGTTCTTCTTGTTTTTGTGGTTCTTCTCATAAAGGGGGCATTAACTGCAGAATCAAGAGATACAGATTTTAGGCTGGAATATAGAAAGCATCAGTGAAAGATCCACAGCTCCCATCATCGATGGAGACCTGGGGGCCCTTCGGCCCATCCTGTCTCAGAAAGTGAGAGCACCCTCGGCGGTGATGGCAGATGTTGAAGGCCAAGGCGTGTTCCCCAGCAACAGCTAACTCAGGGTCCATCATTCAAAAGGAAGAAATCAGGAGGCCTGCGATTAATATGTTGGTGGTCATTCCACATTGAAATAGTACAGTCAATACTATTCTGTATTTGTAATGTATGCACGTTATTTTAAATACATACATATACACAACACATATCACAATATTACAATTGATACTCAGTCAATTTCTATTGATTACCTTCCAAATGCTGGCAGTAATTGGAATCTGGAGATACAAAGAAAAATAAGAAATTGTTCCCTCATTTAGGAGCTCACAAGGTAATAAGGCGAGACTGATTTACGAGTAAATAATTGCAATCAGAGAGATAATTGCTAAACAATAATACTAAACACTTAGTGTGCCAGGGCTGTTTTGAGTGCTTTACTGTGTGTTAACACACTTATTGCTCGTAAATATCTGAAAAGATAGCGCACCTTTGTTATTGCCTGTTTACAGACGAGCACACTGCAGCCGAGAGAGGTTAACTTGACCACGGTCACTCAGCTGGTAGGTAGCACAGCCAGGTGTTGGAACCTGGGGTGCATTTCACCACCCCCTCAGCTCCTTCTTTCTGTGTGTGGGCGACTCACTGTGCTGGCCGGGCGCTCGCACCTGCGTCCTTCCGTCCCAGTGCCCTCCTCCCTCCTCTGTTTGGGATGGGCGTGGGGAGGAAGCCCGGCATGCACTCCTGCTGCGGTCTGCACTACACTCTGCTCACCAGCCATCTCTCCAGTCCTGACACCGACGGGACTGGGGGACACCTGAGCATTGCTGCTTTCTGCTGGTGCTCTCCGCTCCACGGCATCTGCCCAACACTGGGCTGGAGAGGACCATGTCAGACACGGAGAAGGGTGGCCCTTCCTCTCTTCACCATGTCGATCATGGACACAGGCCCCTTACTGAATTCTCCTCTGTACAGCTAATGCCTGCCTGACATAGGCAGCAAAAACATCCATGAGGGGCTGGCCCTGTGGCATAGTGATTGAGTTCACTCACTCCACTTCGGCAGCCTGAGGTTTGCTGGTCCAGATCCTGAGTGTGCACCTACACACCACTTGCCAAGACGTGCTGTGGTGGCATCCCACATACAAAATGCAGGAAGATTGGCACAGATGTTAGCTCAGGGACAATCTTCCTCAAGCACAAAGAGCAGGATTGGCAACAGATGTTAGCCCAGGGCCAATCTTCCTCACACACACACTCACAAAAACCCACAAACCCCCCCACAAAAACATCGATGAAAGTTTGGGATTAGTGGAAGAGAATTGTGATGCAAAACACAACAAAGGTCAATAGTGAGATATGATCATTCCCACAGCTTACGGGCCAATACCTTCTTCAGAAGAGCAGGTACAGAAGCACCCCATACACACACACACACAAACACACACACACCCTGTCCTTTAACGCCTAGCTTCTCTGTCCCAGAAACTAAGAGAAAGACCTTATGTACTGTCCTCATCAGTCATGGCTGTACCCCAACTAAATCCTTCACTCTGGTCCACCCCACTAATGCTATTTTCCATTGCATTGGTCTTTCTTCAGTGAGACCAATGGTCAGAAGGTTCACTCTTTTAATAAAATAAACAGAGGAAGAAAGGAAGGCAGGAAGGAAACAAGGGAGGGAGGAACTCCTCCTTGTTCTCACCACGTCTTCTTCTTCACCCATTGAAGCAGAACAACCCAACCCAGTCTAAGAATGCCTATGTTTCCAGAGTATTAATATCAATAGTATGTATTATTATTGTTAATAATGATGTGGATGGTATTTAAAGTCCAGGAGTGAGAGAGGTCCCTGAGGGAGAGCACAGCGTAGAGAGACCCTTAATGTCACATCCGCTTTGATGGAAAAGGGCAGAGTGAACAGTCAGCCAGTACTCACTGAGCCTCTACTCCATGCCTGCTTAATGTCAGGCAAGTCAACCAATTCTAGAACCGCCATATAGACGCAAGTGAAAAGACGGCTGGTGCCCAGACGCAGGCTCTCACCAGGCACAGAACTGGACCATGCAGGCACCTCGATCTCAGACTTCCCGCCTCCAGAAAAATCAGAAATACGCTTTTGTTTATAAGCCTGCTAGGCTGTGATATTTTGTTATAGCAGCCCGCACAAACTAAGACAAATAGGGCATTGGCATTTTTAGATTTTTATTCTTCATATACAATAACAGAGACTTTCATTGGATGTACAGCTCTATGAATTTTAACGCCCTGTAGAGACTCATGTGACCACACCCACAATCAAGATAGAAGACAGTTGAGCATCCCTTTGTAATCACCCTCGCCCCGACTCCCAGACCCTGACGACCGCTCATCTTTTCTCTGTTACTATAATTTCACTTTCTTGAGAATGTCGTATAAATGGAACCTGTATATAATCTTTTGAGACCACAGATTCCAATTTTTGGTATTGTGAACAGAGCAGCTAAAAACGTGTATGTGCTAGTTCGATCAGTCTCCGAGAGAGGAGTGTGGAAATCTCTGCCCCGTCGTGGATTTGTCTATATGTCCTTCCAGTGTTTACTTCACGTATTTTGAAGATGTGGTGATGGGTGAATCTACGTTCAGGGTTGCTGGACTTTTTGGTGAATGGACACTTTTACTATTAGGTTCCAATTTATCCCAAGTAAGTTTCTGTTCTCTAAAGTCTGATATTACTATAGCCACTCCAGATTTTCTGAAAAATTAGGGTTTACATTGTGTATATTTTCTATCCATTTACTTTTTAAAAATAAACTTTTTATTTTAGAGCAATTTTACATTTATAGAAAATTGCTACAATATTACAGAGGGTTCCCATGTACCTGGGGTCCAGTTTTCCATATTATTGTCTTGTTATACTTGATGAGCCAACATTGATACATTGTTATTGGTTAATTAATATCAATTAATTTACTCAGATTCCTTTGTTTCTAACTCCTGTCGTCTTGTGTTGTAGTTCCAGAATCAAATTCAGGATGCAACATTATATTTAGTCATCATATCTCCTTAGGCTATGAGAATTACCATCTTTTTAATTTTAAAAAAATCATTTTATCTCTTTAACAACATTTTATTGATAATTGTAGATTTATATGCAGTTGTAAGAAATAATGCAGAGCCTTTTCCCGTTTCTCCCAATGTAACAGTTTGTGTGACTAGTATGATCTCACAAGCAGGTTATGGACACTGCTGCAAACCACGGATCTTATTCCAATTTCTCCAGTGTTACTTGCACTCATTTGTGTGACCCTGTGTGACTCTGTGTGTGCATGAGCACGTGCTTGTGTATTAAGTTCTATGTAATTTATTGTCTTTGTAGGTTCGTGCATCCACCAACAGCATGAGGATCTCTTGGTTGGCCTTCTGTAAACACACCCACATCCATCCACCATCCCCACCCTTGACAACCACTAATCTGTTCCCCATTTCTAAAAGTTTGTCATTTCAGACATTTTATATCAATGGAGTTTGTACTGATTTTTTCCACTCTGCATAATCCTGGAGGTTTATCTGGGTGATTACCTACACCAGAAGGTCTTTCTTTTTTAATGTTGAGCAGTATTCCATGGTATGGATGGAGCCCAGTTTGACCACTCACCTAGTAAAGAAAGTCTGGGTCATTTCCAGTTTAGGGCTACTATAAATCACACCCCATTCACATACAAGTAGTATGTGTGAGTATAAGTTTTTACATCTCTGGGATGAAAGCCCAGGATTGCAATTGCTGGATCACATGGTAGTTGCACATTTATAAGAAACTGCGAAATTGTTGTCCAGAGTGGTGGCACTGTTTTACGTTCCACTAGCAATGCATGGGCAATCCAGTTTCTCTGCATTCTCACCTACATTTGGTGTTGTCAGTACTTTTACATTTAGTCATTCTGATAGGTATGTAGAGGAATTTCATTATGGTTTTAATTCTCATTTCTCTAGTGGCTAATAATATTGGGCATCTTTTCACGTGTTTATTTGCCAGCTGTATATCCTCTTTGTTGAAACGTCTGTTAGCGTCCTTTGCCCACTTACAGGTAGTGTTGATTGTTTTCAACTGTTGAATATTGAGATAAATATATATATTCTGGATCCCAATCCTTTGTCAGATACATGATTTGCTAATATTTCTTTTCTCACAAGCTTTCGCAGAGCAAACTTTTAAATTTGGATGAGATTCAACTCACAAATTTTTCCTATTATGGGTCGTGCTTTGCTGTCAAGTCCTGGGACGCTTTGGCCAGCCCTAGCTTCCTAAGATTTTCTTTCTTTCCCTAGAGGTTTTATAGTCTTATATGTAATTCTGTGAACCCGTCTGAATTAATGTTTGTACAAGGTGTGAAGTTCATTTTGAGGTTCATTTATTCACCTGTGGATGTCCAATTCGTTAGCTTTTTTCTCACCTATGTCATTATACTTAAACTGAGTTTCTTATAGACTCAATATAATTGGAAAATCTGTTTTAAATCCATTCTGACAATCTCTATCTTTTAACTGGTGTATTTATGCCATTTACATTAATGTAATTACCAATGTGTTTGGATTTATCTTTACCATTTCATTACTTGTTCATTGTGTGTTGTGTTACTTTTTCTCCCATCTTGCCTTCTTGTGGGTTACAAGAACATTGTTTAGTATTTCATTCTAACTTACCTGTTGTGTTTTTTACTATGTCTTTTAGTGCTTGTTTAGAGATTGCAATACACATACTCAACATTTTACATTTCTGCTTAGAACCAATAATTTTACCACTTCAAGTGGAATGCAAAAAACTGTTCTCCCCTGAGTCCTTTTATATTTCTTTCACTATTTTCCAGTTGTCTTATTACATATCACATCTACATATGTTCACAACCCCATCAGATAATGCTATAATTTCTGCTTTCAACTTTCAAAATGAAAACTCAGGAAGACGAAACTTGCCCATATTCACCCAGATATTTACTATTTTTTCTTCTTGTTTCTTCATTCCCGCTCTTTTAACTTCCTTTCTGTTTGAAGAAATTCTGTTAGTAATCCTTTTAGCACAGAAACAGATTTAACTTGGGATTCATAAGCAAAAGCATCTTATTTTACCGTGAAGGATTTATTCTTTTTCTAAGTACTGCTTACTGCTCTAAACAACTGTTTACTTTGCTCACATCTCACATGTGCTAGTTTCTGTGAACTGTTATCCATCTTCATTGGCATCTTCCAAAGTGAAGCTCACTGTTCTGGAGGAGCTTCTTGAAGTAGCAACCGTATGAGTAAAAGTATATTTGTGAGGAAAATGGAACCAAATATGTGAAATTAGTCCTGTCCTAGAATATCCAGGACATTTGTTTTTCCTAGAGATAGAGTGTGTAAACCAAGATTATTTCCCTCACTATTCAAAATGGTATAGTTTTAAACTTTTAGAATAAATTCTTATTTTTTTCAAAGTAATACATGAAAATGGTTTAAAAAGTTAAAGGCTGCAACAAGCTCTGTAGCAAAGAAGAGTGAGCTCCTGCTCCAGTCCTGATTCCCCACATCCCGGAGAAAACTGCTTTCAACTACTTTCGCTGTTTACCTTTATTATTTCTAAATAACACGCCTTATTAGCTATTCCTTGATTCCCCCCCAATTGTTCTTTTTAAATTTCTATTGGCTGCTTTTAAAACCATTTAAATATATATATGTATTTTTTTATTGTGGTAATACATGCATAACAATTTTGCTCTTTTTAGGTGGGCAGTTCAGTGGCATTAAGAACTTTCACACTGTTGTGTAGCCATCACCACCAGAACATTTTGAGCTCCAGAATATTTTCATCTTCTAAAATTGAAACTGTACTCATATGCCTGGATTTTTAAATGTAATCGTTATCCACTGATTTCTTACATGGAAGATGAAAATCAGAGATGAACTCCTTCCTTGCCGCCTAGGCAGGGAGCAACAGGAGGCAAGCAAAGTCTGGAGGATGCAAAATTTGGGGAGATGACTCTCTGGTGTTGGCCCTGTGCTTGCACAGGCCGAGAGTGGGCGCTGCCTTTGGTTCCGCCCCCTCCTGTCTCCCTTCCCCACCTGCTCCTGCACCCGCACACCTCACCCCGCATCAGCCCCACACAGGCACTGCCCTACCCTATCCTCGTAGTATAGTCATACTTTTTTTAGTTAAATCAATATTTAGTGGTTACTTAATTGTAAGTAACTATTGTTCTCGCCTATGCAGCTATGTATACACATTCTTTTCTCCTTCAGTACTACATTTCCTTGGGTGGTTGGATTATTTACTTCATTAGATCAATGTGGGAGCTTGTCTCCAAAGATGGCCCCAAGGAACTATGCCTCTCAGTTTTCATGACTTTTTGTAGTTTTCTCCTCTTGAATTATGGCTAACGCTTGACCAAGGATGTGGTAGAAGAGATGTTCTGGGACTTCTGAGGCTAAGTTGTGAGAAGTCTTCATAGCTGCCACTATGGAAGAATTATGCTACCCTGAGATGGCTATGGTGTGAGAAAGCCAAGTCAGTATGTGGAGAGACCATGTGGACAGAGGGAGCTACCAGGCCATTCTCAGGCTGTTCCAGGTTCCACCCAGGCGCAAACATGTGCGTGAACAGTCATCTTGTACGTCCAGCCGCTGAGCCTTCAGGTGACTCCATTCTCAGCCAATATCTAACAGTAATTACACAGGAGGCCCCAAGTGTCCCCTGCTGAGCCTTGTCAACCCACAGAAACTTGGGAGATAACAGTAAGTTGTTATTTTCAGCCACTAAGTTTTGGGGTCATCTCATAGCAGTAGATACTGGAAACTCCGAAGGTCTATCGTTCCCAAACCCTCCGGCCAAATGGGAAAGCTCTCTCCACTGGAGTCAGACACCTTGAGCAATCTGTCAGATTCTTCTTTTTCTTGGGGGTATTCCTTCTAGAGCCTGTTTCCTTCTCTAACTTCATTGGCTGTTCTCTGGACTGAAGCACAGATGGAATTCTAGACATCATTTCATTTCATCCTGAGAATTCTCCCTTCATCTCTCCCACACTGGACCCCATCCCTGATCCATCCCGTTATCTTCCTCTTTTCAAGAGTAGAATTTCTTCTTTTGTGTCCCTTAAGGTATTAGTTATAGTTAACTTGAAGTTTTCTGTTGCTCCCTGCAGTATCTCTCTTCTTCCGAGTTCTCTCATTTTTCTTTTTTCTGTCTTTGTTTCCATACTTTTTGTTAGAGGTTCTCCTCAAGTCTGTTGCTTCTTACCTACTGGCTTTTGTCTAAGAGTGAGGCTCTAAGATATCAATTGTTAACTCTGTGGGTGTGGGTACACCGCAGCACACAGTACTAATGGACAGGCCAGATTTTTTAATTTGTAGGGATTTTTTTTAGCTGTTACATCACTTCTCTGATGCTGATTATGGCTGAAACACACTTTGAGACACTCTGTGGTGATGGCTCTTTTCAGATGGGAGAGCCCTTGGGAGGGCTGCTGTCTTGTTTGGGGACCTCCACCCAGGACCAGATCAGCTCTTGGTGGTGTGCGATGCACATGGGGACACCTACAAGCCATTGTGCAGGCAGGCCACCCAGAAGGGAAAAGGCTGGCCCCCCGCTGTACATGTTTGGAACTCACCTTTAGGGTTTTCTTGTATATGTGCCTTTCCCACTGAGTCTTGAATCTCCTTAAATGTGGCCTTTTCCTTAGTCCTGTACTGAACGCTTCCTGACGCTTGACTTAGTTCATTTTTGGACCTGGTCCTCTTATCTTTCTAGATCTGTGATATCTGCCAGTCCTAACACACCTCACCAGACACCAGAATTAGGATTCACAGCCTTTCCCTCATTCTAGCATGGCACCAACCTCAGAAGCAACCCTCGTTCTCCCAGCTCAGGCACAACTCTCTGACAGCACACACCTTATGGGCCTCACTCAACACCCCCTCCAACCTCATCACCACGGCACACACATGCTTCAGACCTGGGTTGTCATGACTATGTCCCTGGGACTTTATGATAGGGCCAAATGACATCTGCTGAATCTTGGGGGAAACTCTTGTTACATAAAAGACCAAGATATTGGCTCAACAAGAGGAAATGCTGGCCGTGGTCTCTTGGGATGCTCCTTAGCAGAAACTGAACCATCAAGAAGACACAAAACAAAATAACAAAATATGTGTCCTGGGGGAAAGTACTGTAACCAGAGACCCACAGAGAGATGGTGAGAAATGTCTGCGTCACTTGGTGGTGGGTTTCATCTAATGGTACTGATGTGGTGGGATTCCGAGGGGAGGATGAGCAGGGAGGCATGCAGTTTTGTTGACATTTACGTATTTTTCCCTATAGAATGAGCTGTGCTTTTGTTTCTTTCTCAGTACTTTCAAACTTTTTCTCAAAGCTGCTGGCAAACAACACAACGTATTGCAGACAACAGTATGCAGTCTGCACGATCTTCATGTTGACTTTGGCGGCTGGAAACGGACACCAGTTTAATTGTTGGCCATCGCCAATGGGCAGGTCCCAACTATTCAGTGGGGTATGCAGTGTAGCCACTGCAGTGGGGAGGGCCCGGCACATCTGTAGCCACCCCACGAGCCTCCTTCAGAGCTGTCCCATGAGCTCTGCCTTCTATCGTGTACCTACATGGATGCCACATTCTCTGCCTGTTAAATATAGGAAGAAAAGAGAGAACCAAGAAGCATAAGGGGTAAAGAACTTGGTGTCAGATGGTGAAAGATTTTCATTTATCAAATCATATGAAATATAAGCAATTATCTAATATACTGAAGTTGTAGCGTAAAGAGAAGACTATAGCTGGGCGATCTGCGATGGGCAATGCGAATCCAGCCACGGACCCACTTCCCCCGAGCCCTCACAGCAATTTTAAGTATTTAAATGGCCCACAGGGGACAGGAAATAGCTATGGTTTCCTGTTTGGCTCAGAGTTACACATCCTTCTAAAAATGCTGGTGCCAAGTTTTCCCATTTCCTCATATTTCAGCGCACCTGCCTTGATCCTTTTGTTAAAACGCTTTATGTCTAACCAAACATGCTCCTTCGTTTACTGTTCCCTTTCCTTTATTGCAACTGGCACGCACACAGACCAACATATATTGCCACCTGCCAAGTAACTCACATGTACAATTTGTAAACGGATGTTTTGTAAATTCAAAGGCTAATTGGCAATGAGAACTGCTGGAAATTATAAAAGAAGAGAATCATTGATTGTGCTGTAATATTACTGGAATTGGAGGCAGGAGTTTAAATCTTTACACTCCTTTCTGTGATACCACAGGGCTCTCAGAAGCTCTCCTCCTTGCAGAGATGTAGATGCTGACATGGGAGTAGAATTCAAGTGAGGGCCTCACTATTTCTTCATCAAAGCTTATTGAAATCATACAAATTATCCTATAATTTTGGTTTATCTTCTACTATTTTCCAAATGGCCCAATATAGATGATATGCTGTTGTTCCAAGGAAACTAGTTTAATTGTCAACTAATTCATTTTAACTTTATAACAACTCTAGCAAAAGTTGTGTGTTTATGCTATTGGTGAGTAAAGCAGAGTGAGTATGAATAGAAAGCTTTTTATGGTAAATTCTGTAGAATAATTTGTAAATTATATATTTTAATTAGGAAATATTTGTGCACATAAGAAATAGGAGATACTTGTGAAATATTAAATACTTTTTTCCTTTTCTCCCCTTTGCCCAATACCCCCCGGTATTCGAGCACTGAACAGAGGGGAACACTACCCCCACAGCTTGGTTGTCTCCGCAGAGTCAGATAAATGTTTGAAATCCATAGCTCTTCAGTTGAAATAAAACATGTTGTCCGGGTGTGAGAAGGATTTAAGGTCAACGTGTTTTTCACACACCCCGAGAGCATCAGTTCTAAAACCTCAACTATGTCTCTAGCTTGGACACCAGCCCACCACCACTGAGGGGAGGGTGGGTGTCACCCTGCAGCCCTGAATCAGCCCCAAATGTAGATGCCCCGTACAGAGCAAGGGGCTCTGTGCCCAGCGACCTGACCCCCAGCCCTCTCTGAGCAAGGAGAGCGGAAACAAGAGGTGTTCAGAAGGACTCCTTTTCAAGGATGGATAAAGAGGTAAAAAAAATTCCAAGACTAAAAATCTGTTTATAAACTGTGAACGTTACTAGAAAAAAAAGAGCAGGAAGCACAATGTAGAAGACAGAAGTATTAAAAGTAGACCATACAGCATGCCCACCACCTCAGCTCTCAGCAGATCCTGTCAGGAGTGCACGTCCAATGTTACCAACATCCACGGTGCGCGTGTCCTGGGCCAGCGGTGGCCCTGCAGAGGGGGCGGGCAGTGGACGGCAGGTCACGTCTGTTCTTCCTCTGGCCGCTCCATCTCCTCTTCTGCCTGCTGAGGGTGGACAGACATCAGCAGCGGCATGAATCATCACTTTTGAGATTTTCATCTGTGTCACTGAAGTGGACTGGGTGTCATCCCATCTTACTTAGCTTCTGCTTTTTTTTTAGACCACTTACTTCTTCTGCAAAAGCCGATGAACCCTCTCCAGTATTGTGTACGGATCCTTCAGGCAGTGCCTTCTGCACTCACACTCAGTTGGTAGGCGGTAATTCATAACACTCCTAACACTAAAAGCCCGAGTTCAGTCCTGCCCACATAGAGACCCTCACAGCAGAATGAATCCTTCAGCTCTGAAACGTGGTGGGAGCCTGACAGTGCATCCTCACCCACTGCAGTGCAAAGCAAGACAGGGAGATGCAACCACAACAGGAAAAACGGGGAAGGGTGGACTTGGCTACAAACACCGTGTTTTAGCATTAAAAAGCTTCAGAGACTTAAAGCCCTTTATCAGAATAATTTTTGTGGATACTGCTATTTTGCAATACTTATGGCAATTTTCCAAAGGTTGGATGAATGGTGTATCCTGCTCGGGGTCCCCTTTAATGGTGTATCCTGACAGTGTTCTCTCTCGGCAGGTAAGGGCCCACCTCCTCCTCCCCTGATGTGTTTTTGAACGGTGTCACCGTTTTGCTGTCTAACCAAAATTCTCTTCTGATTTTTTTCCCCTGGAGATAAGGAAGCAGAGACAAACTGGAATTAGATGGTAAAATTCCTCCTATGGTCCTTTTAGTAAATTTGGCCTGTAGTCAAGGCGACACCCACATGATTTTAGCAGGAGGGGGACCTGATCTGAAAGATGCTGTGGCCTCCTTGGAGCAGAGGCTGCCCATTCTGACCTGGTCCCTCTCGGCCATGTACCTGCCCAGGGAGGGGATGTTTAGGCATCTTCTGAGGCCCCACAGCAAACACATCTCTTCAGTGCCTCACTTGCTCCTGCTTCTTGATCCAGGCAAATTGTGTCACTGTCCACAACGAGGTACCTGAGGGTCCCGCCGACACTACACAGGTCCCTGGGATTAACACTTAATAGGACGTGAAGCCTGTAAGCAGCTTCCTTCAAGCGGGGTCCATGGTGACTTCACGGGCCTGAGGCACTGTTGCCCTTGCAAGCTGCTTCCTCGGTGAAACATACAGCAAGAACATGTACCAATTGTGACTGTGTCAGAGCTAAGACAAATACACTGTAAGCTAAATTCATTGCTGTAGCTTTATTATCGTCTTCATTTTTCTTCTTATTTTCAAAGAAAGTAAAATTAAAACATACTCATGGGTTCCTAAAAGTATTATGGGCCTTAGGCCCTGTGCCCTGGGTCTGACGGGTCGGAGGCCCACTCGCCACGCTCCCTGCGGGCTGCTGCTTCTCTGCCACCATCTTCCCTTGTCACCTTACTTTCTGTTCAGACATCTTGCTCTTTAATATATGATGTGTCTAGTCTAGTCAGAAGGCACAAATGCCTATATTCAAGGTTTGTTTCCTAGTGCACGCATGTGCTTGTGCGCACAGGCACACACAGACACAAATGCACACACACACAGCATGTACCATGTTGCGCACACAGGTATCTACAGTGCCAAGTGTTGCTGGCCCAACATGACAGCTCCAGGGCCCCACTTACACAAGCACTATGTTCTCCTTGCTGCTACCCGCCTTTGGCTTCATTCACCTCCCATCAACCTTCTTCTCCCAGACACCCCAGGCGGGGCCACTCCCTCTGGTTCCAGCTGCCCCACACACTTTTTACCCAGACCAGAGTGCTCCCATCCTCCCCATTTACTCATGACCCCCTCTTTCCGTTGCAGACATTGATCTCCTTCCTTGTAGCTGGTTCATTGTCACGCTCCTATATCCTGGATTTATCTCATATCTCCTACCAATTTACAGCTGTCTGTATGTCCATCAACCCTGCCTCTGAGGAGTAGTTCAAGGGCGGGCAACGTATCAATTTGAATGTAGTATTGCCAGCTCTTGGCCCTCTTTTATTTTTGCATGGAGAATGCTCTCTCTTGATGAAAGGAATGAGCCAAAATGTGTTCCCATTGATCCGTTATGCCCCCAGGAGTTTTAGGAGTATGCTGTGAGGACAAAGTAATCAGACAATGGAAGTCTGATAAAAAGATCCCTTCTTTTTTTTTTTAGAGATTTGTGCTTTCTGTTAGAAGCCCAGAATTTAACTGCTACTACTGATTACCAACCTTCTACTTTTAAAAACTTAAACACACATTTAACATGCTAGAATAAATTGATACTATTTTAAACTTGCAAAAAAGCAAGTGTTGTCTACATCAATTTCAGATATTTGTTGTAGTCAATGTTTTTGTTAACTTCTCACACTCAAGTCATTGATTTCTCTTGAAGAAGTTAAAAGTATCATTACAATTAAGAAAAGTCCACTTTACGGAGTAAATTTGCAAACAACCCTTGCGTAAAATCCCAGAGCCCGTTTAGGATACAGATTTGCCACTTTTGGTAAGTTTACTCTTTCAGAAGTCATGCTCAGGCATCTGAAAGTCAGATTGGTTCATTGGTTCATTGCACCCCATGTTCATGAAACAGGAAGTTTCAGTTCATAATTCTAGTTTACCCATGGGGATTGAGGCTGCGAAAGGGGATTGTGATCATTAAGTCAACAAGTTGCATTTTCTAATTTTTTTTTAACAAGTCCATTGGAGTAGAATTGACAGACAATAAAGTGTGCATGTTTAAAGAGTGTAACCTGAAGAGCTTTGACACGTGTACACCTGAGGAAACATCATCGGGACGAAGACAGTGAAGACATCCACCATCTGGGGTCCCTGCTGCCTCTTGTGTTCCTTGTCCTGTGACTCCTACGCAGCCCCAGGCTGCTTTTTCTGCCTTATTTTGCACTTACTAGAATTTTGTATAAATGGAACAGTGCATTATGCACTCCTTTTTGCCTGACTTCCTTTTTCCTTATAGTAATTTTGAGATTCATGTTTGTGTATCTATTCACCTTTTGACTATTACAAGTTCAATGCCATGAAATTCACGTGTAGGTATTTGTATGGAAATATGCTAATTCTTTCATTTTGGGTAAACACTTAAGAGTGGAATGGCCAGAGCACATAGCAGGTGCATATTTACCCTTCTAAAAAGTTTCCAGATTATTTCCAAAATGATTGTACCATTTTAAATTCGACCAGTAGTGATGAGAGCTTCAGTTCCCCACTTTTTCACCAATACGTGGTGTGGTCAGTCAGCCTTCCAGAGAGCGTGGTGTCCTTTCTCATTGAGGTTTGAATTTCCTTCCCCTAAAGACGAATGATGTGGAACATTTGCCACCCAGGTTTTTTTTTTTTTTACTGAAGTGTCTATTCAAATAGCTTGCTCATTTTAAAATTGTTGTATTTTGAGAATTCTTTATGTATTATGGATACAAGTCCTTTAACTCACATACCCTTGGCAAATATTTTCTCCAACGCTGTGACTTGTCTTTTTACTACTTTACAGAAAGTCTTTGAATAGCAATAGCTTTTACTTTCAATGAAATCCAATTTGTCAATTTGTTCTTTTATGGATCAGAGTTTTTGTATAAAAGTCAAGAAATCTTTGCCTGAGCCAGTGTTAAAAATTTTTGTCCTATGTTTTCTCTTAGAAATTTTATGATTGAGCTTTACATTTAAGTATGTGATCCATTTTGTGGGAGTTTTTTTGTATATGTTGCAAAGTGTGGATCAAAGTTTCAGTTTTTTGCATATAGATATCCAGTTTTTCCAGCACCATTCCTTGAAAACATTACCCTTTCTGCATGGAGGTGCCTTTGCATGGTTGTAAGAAAACAGTTGTCTATACATGTGTAAGTCTGTTTCTGGACTCCATTCCATTCCATTGATCTATTTGCCCATTTTTATACCCAAACTACACTGTCCTGATTACAGTTGTTTTACAGTAAACCTTAAAATTAGGTAATGTCAGCCCTCCAACTTTGTTCAACTTTTTCAAAATTGTTTGGGTTATTCTATGCCCTCTCCATTTTCAATGGATTTTAGAGTCACGTGGTCAATTTCTATGGAAAGTTCACTGGAATTTTGGTAGGTATTGTGTTGGTTATACAGCTATAATTAGAGAGAATTGACATACTAACAATATTGAAACTTCTGATCTGTGAACATGTCTATCTCCTCATTCATTTGTGTTATCTTAAATGTCTCAAAGCAATAATTTGTCTTTTTTGTGTGTTACAGGTCTTTTACTTTTGTCAAATTTATCCTTATGTATTTAATTTTTTAATCTTTTACGCTGTTGTAAAAGGTATTGTCCTTTTTTTTTACATTTCAGTTTGCAATTGTTAGTTGCCAGTTAATAGAAACAAATTTTTTCTTGTTTATTGATCTGGTGTGCTGCAACCTTGCTAAAATCATTTATCAGTTCTGGAAGACTAATTGTTGATTCCATCAGATTTTCTACATTAGTGTCAATGATCATGCCATCCACAAAAACAGCTTTATTCTTTCTTTCCAATATCAATGCTTTTTATGTCTTTTTCTTGGCCTATTATGCTGGGTGGAACGTCCTTTTTTACCTCTTTTTTTGAACCAAGTGTTATTTAAAATTGTTCTAATTTGTCTCCAAACACTTGTGGGTTTTCCAGGTTATGTATTTCAAAGTTAATTCTATTGTGGCCTAGAACATACTTTATATGACTTGAATATTTTTAATATTATTGAGACTCATTTTATGGTTCAGAATATGGTCTATCTTGGTCAATTTTCCATTGCAATTGAAAAAATGTATATTCTGCTGTTGTTATGTATTGTTATATAGATGTCAATTAAGTCAATTTGGTTGACTTTCTTGTTCAAGTCTTCTAGATTCTTCCTGACTTTTTGTGTACTTGTTTTAGATAAACTACTTGTTTATATTCTAGTTCCTTTGCCTTATACATTATTGATAGAGGGGTATTGAGAATCTCTGTCAATTGTTAGTTGTCCATTTCTCTTTGCAGTTCTGGAAGTTTTTCCCTCAAGTACTTTGAAGCTGTATTACTAGAGGCTGAAGTGAGGATGCAATGGAGAAGCAGTTAAAGGTGTCCTGGGTTGAGTGTTGGAATAAAAATGGTGGGGCAAGAAAGGAGCCAAGAGCCATTTTTCTCTGTACTCATCTCTTTGGCATGTTTCCTTAATTCTTGATATTCCAGAAGAACAAATGGGAACTGATGCTCCACCTTTTTAACAATTAAATGGCAGAGGCGTGCTCAGCATTATGACCCACCATGTTGGTGGTGCCTTAACAGCAAATCATTTTAGAGGATTAGTACAAAGCTTCGCTCCAATCACAGACAAGGATGCTGCTGTCTTCTGAGGTCAGAGCGAAGGCCTTGGGAAACCATGGAGTTGGCAAGTCCTCCTTTTCTCCAGTTGTGGGGCCCTCTACCTGCTCACAGCCACGATGCCTTCTTGCCCAGAAGTCACACTCCTGTGCTTAGGGAGA
Source organism: Equus caballus (assembly GCF_041296265.1). Taxonomy (NCBI): domain Eukaryota; kingdom Metazoa; phylum Chordata; class Mammalia; order Perissodactyla; family Equidae; genus Equus; species Equus caballus. The sequence goes on along the minus strand of NC_091706.1, from coordinate 65,531,627 downwards.
GCATGGCCCAGAGTAAGACTTGGATTTTCTGATTTTAAGCAATACTTACTATGCGAATGAGTGATTGCTGTTTTATGTTCAGAGTTTCTAAGCATTAAAAGAGTAAAAAGACTCACTGGCTTCTCTGACTTCCTCTAGCAAGGTCGCAGGGTCTGGTGCATCCCTATTTCCATTAATAGGGCTGGTCCTAGGGGTAAAACAAGTGAGATTGACCAAATCTGAGTTTGCCTCCTTCCATCCTCATTGAGAATGTATGCACACTGCATCTGCTCCTGTCAGGAGCCTGTCCTCTGCCCATCACACAAAGATAGTTCTAGAAATCTCTCTGTGCTCAGGGTATTTGCAAATAGTATCTTCCCCATTATTCGTTGTGCTTTTTCACAGTGGGCATCTATAGTGGAGGATTTTGGTCATTGGAGAGAATACTCAAGAGCAGGTGAAACTTTGTGATGGGTTTAAGATTATATTCCAATTGGAATTTTTTGCGTCTGATTAAAATGATGCTGCTCGGCACTGTGGCAGAGACTGGCTGGCTGGTCTCCAAAACCCTTTTCCTCTGCTTTCTCAGCATACAGATAATCTACATTTCTTAACTTTCCTTGTGGTTAGGTGTAGCCATGTGACTAGATTCTAGCCAATGGAATGTTCTAGCCAAAGAACTTTCAGCTCTTTCCCCTTTTGCAGAATGGACATGTAACACATGGTGGGAACCCTATTGAAGGTGGCAAAGCAGCCGTCAGCCTGGAGCCCTGCATGAGCACGTGGAGGAGAGCTGCACTGTTGACCTGAAATGCACTTGGGGCTGAAATGTGGAAAAGAAATACACTTTTTCTAGTTTAGTTTAATCCACTGAAACTTTGGGGACTAATTCTTACTGCAGATAACTTGCTTTAATTAACGCACGTACCCTGAACAGAGTTCAACTAGACCCTTAGTGTTTGATTTGTGTTGATGGACTTAGTCATTCATGAAAAACTTAATGCAATATACACATTATTTGATTCACCAATAAGCACTATTTCTGTAAATGAGAGATCCTTGTATACCTGTCCTTTAGGGTATCTGATAGCTGATCTCTGAAGATCTCATTATGAGTACAGAGATTTTCACGGCATTATTATTTTCTTTGTATTGCTTAAATGATTTGAACTCCGTGGAGGAACGCCTTCAAGTAGCTCCTTTGTCCATTCGAACATTACACTGGATATCTTTCCAACTATTCACAATTCTGTCAATAAAAAGATGTCTTGTCTCAATTTGACTTTTTCTGCCTGTTGAAGTGCCTAGAGCGCTTTCCAAAGGTCTGTGGTTTTCTTTTGGTGGAAACAAATGTGATTACTGTACTTGAACACACACAGTGGCTGGCACCCTTTCTCAGTCATCTTAGAGGCAGAGCTAAAAATGACTTTTTTTTTTTGAGGAAGATTAGCCCTGAGCTAACATCTGCTGCCAATCCTCCTCTTTTTGCTGAGGAAGACTGGCCCTGAGCTAACATCTGTGCCCATCTTCCTCTACTTTCTATGTGGGATGCCCGCCACAGCACAGCTTGATGAGTGGTGACTAGGTCTGCACCCGGGAAACCAACTGGGGAACCCCGGGCCACAGAAGCGGAACATGAGAACTTAGCCGCTACGCTACCGGGCCGGCCCCAAAAGTGACCTATTTTTAAAGGGACATGAGTTCACATTTCTGTTTCCATTTGAACACCATGTTTTCTCAGCTTTATTTGTCTTGTACTCGTATAAAAAATTTCGCATGTATTTATCCCATTTTCTGAGCCTCTGTTGCAGATGACATCCTCTTAGTACAGTTGTCATACTGTGTGCTGTCATAAGAAATCACGCATTTAAGTGATTAACAGTGTCGAAAGTTTCTGTGACATAATTGAAGGCTCACTCCTCGGTTCTTAGAGGTCCCACTGAGGGCGCCATTGTGCTCCTTTCTTTCATCCTCAATGAGCGTCGTCACCTCTCATCCTACCATCATTTCTGGACAACTATGACTAGACGCTTTATTATATTCCCCTGAAAATTATCACCAAAGACTCCAAATTCTCATTGCTAAACAGGGGAAAAATCATCACTACACATTTCTGGGGATTTCTATGGATTAAGTGCAATAATAAAAATGGAGTGCATTTATAGAGATTTTAAGATCTCACCAGAAATTGAACAGTGGATATTTTTCTCTGTTTTAAAATTAGACGTCTTGATTTTAGACTGTTGAAAGGAGGACGTAGCAAGTGATTCTCCACCCATCGAGCCTTTAATAAAGAGAGTTTTCTGATTTACTGTTTACCGTGCTAGAAGGACAGGTTCTTGAGGGGAGTGCAGTGTATCAGGGAAATCGGGAGGAACATACTGTCAGGAGACTGATGCTCTCCTTCGGGCCTTTACAGGGACATTCGGGAAAAGTTGATAAAAAGAAACTCTATTATTCAAATAGAGTTTATTCAAATCTGGGCCCAAAACAGGATTTAGTAATGGGGGAGGGGAACTTCAAGGAGGAAGAATGGTGAAATATTTATTTGGCAGGAAAGTCTGTTAAACTCTTTGCTCTTTGTGGTAACAATCGCTTCTTTGCATGCAGTAGTTGAGAAATGAGGATAATCTCTATCAGAAATCTCATGTTTAAGAGGAGTTACACAGTCCTGAGGAATATCTTTATGCCGAAGGATTTTGCATTCTAGATCTTTTACATCAGAAAAAAATAGGGAGATTTTGGACATTCTTCCCATGTACTATAAAGTTTACGGAAGCAGATTTCGAATATTTCACAGAAACAATTGGCATGACCCCATGACTGGAGGGTCTGACAAGTACTGTCCAGGGCAAATGAGAGCCCCTTGGAATTTGAGGATCCTCTGAGTCTGTTTGGAAATAGACATAAGCGCCAGCCATCACTGCCATCCTTACAGGAAGATGCAGTAAACAGGCCTGATGCTCATGCCACATACACATGAAGATGGCTATTGACACACCCGTTATCACACTGCTGTGGTACATGAATTCATCCAGTCTAGTCCATGTCAAGTGTGGAAAAATAAAGTTGGTAATGTCAAAGTATTAAAAAATACTGAGAGTTCAGACATTTGCCACTAGACTTTATATTACGTTTCTTGTTTTTTCTTCCCAAATAAGAATTTTCATTAGCAACAGAGTCAATCTAGAGTTTGCATCTACAGTGCTTGTTCCCGTGAAGTTTGTTACTTGAATGCAAATGCATTTAAGGACAGCTGTTGACGGTTATGGGAAGGGCCTCAAGCAGCACGCAGATCGCATCTGTTAGCAGACAGAATCTCGGCACTGGTAAGAAGATGCACGAATAAAGCTGTAGCCAGATCCCTCCTGTGCACGTTGCTTCCGTCCTGGGTCCAAGTGCAACCCCACGTGCATTGTGCCCAGCATATCCTCCTTCATAGAGACGGTCCTATGGTGTCCTGGACCTCTCTCAGTCTCCCGTCCGTTGGAGATCCCCACCTCCTTGTTCTGCTGACCTTTGCATATAACTATACATGTTGCCTCCACCTTCACAGCTTCCAAGGGGTTGCATGTAGTGACGGCCCATCACTTCTCACTATTCTGATGCCAAAGTAGTGGTCATCAAAAGATCGTTTTCCCTTTGGAACAATCAGCATATATTATGCAAATGTATGCAACACAGATACACTCAACACGCAAAGCAAGGAATTTCCAGCATCGTCTCTCATATCCGGCTGCTGAAACATGGCAAACTTCATAAATGCGTGAGTGCACACCACCTTCACACCCACACACTCCCTTTCACCGTGGGCTTTTGAAGAGCCTGCACCTGTCTTGATTTTCTTATTTGTCTTTTTTTTCTGGCTGTGGTCTACGTATTCTCCATTTCTTTCATCTTTCAAAGTGATACTCAAGCCTTTGATGAAAAGTTTTTTTCCAACAGCATTTCTTTGATTTACGCACATTCTACTCTTTCTCTGTAACTTTCATTACGAAGACATTTCTAGCATAGAAAGTCATTCCTACTGGAGGCAGACTTCAAAGGATTTTAGACTCCCCCATTGAGTTTGATGGAGTGTGAATAAAAATTAAAGATTCGTTTTCTTCCACTTAGAAATCTTGCTCTTCTGTAAATATAAGGCAACCAGCAGCAATCAAGTGGCTTGGCAAACAACTTCTGTTTTTATTCAATGTTCCAGAGATGTTAGAGCCGATCCTGAAAAGGATGTTAGAGCAGCTCAGTTAAGGAGATTTTTTTAGTCTGGCAAATTTTCTACTTTCCGACAGTTTCTTTTCATATTTGATTTCCACTTTTCAAAGGCTTCATCAACTCCCTGTTTCTGTAAGAAACTTTATGTGAGTCTTACTTCATTCTAGAAAGGTGGTCCACACCAGCTTCCCTTAGATACGTCGTGCAATGCAGAACAGAGTGGTCTGAAGCAGGGCTGTGGATAATCATAGATCATGTCTCCACCAAGACCTTTGCTCTCTAAAGTAAATATACCTAAATCCAAAATGAACCCGAAAGGAATAAAGATGGGTTGAATAGGACTACTGATACATACAACACACACGTATCTCCTTGGGCCACAGTATCTTAATTTCTAGATGTCTATAATAGTCAGTTGGGCCCCTCTCTCCCGGTGGTCTACCTAGGGCATCACTCTGGCTCTGATTCTATACAAGGACACTCCTCAGAGCAACATCTGGATGGCTTCTGGCCATAGATTCACCCTTCAGTGTTAGGAGAGCAAAGGGACCATGTTCACTCCTGCAGCTGGGCGAGTGGCGCTGAGCTGGGAGAGCCCAGGTTCTCACACGCCGCGAGCTGGACCCTCTCCCTGGGCGTGTTTTCCACTCCCTTGCTGTGGTTGGCAATATGCAATCCAGTAAGCCTATGATATTGATCCTGGATATGATCAGTGCAGAGATGGCGACTCTGCCTCTCTCACCCAACTAGCCATAGACTTTACGGAGACGAAAATTAAGCAACTCTTATGTGTTCACGTTGAGAAAGTATTGTGGCTACCACATCACTGGGACTTAGCGTTAGAGCATTGCCCACTCTAATATTCATCCCTGTCTCGAAATCTCTCCAGTATGCTATGCTTTACCCTCACTCCAAATCCATGTTATCACAATCCCACACTTTTTAAGTATTTAACGTTCTAATCTGTCCAAGGACGCAGTTCCTAGCAAGAGTCTCATTCACGCCCAACATACTCTCTAATCCTGAAAAGGACACTAACTTTATACTTGACATCTCTGTTTTAATTATTCCAGAGTCTCTTCAGTGTGATGAGTCTGTGTTGAACATCTATGAAGATTTAGGTGTTTCTTGTCATGTTTGTTCTTTTGTTTCTTCTGCTTTCACAACAGGCTGGGGCATCCTTCAGTGATGTTCCTCCAGCAACACTTTTATGTCCTTGAGAAATTAAATGGTCTCATCATTCTTATCGGGTCCACTGTTAGTGCAGAGCCTGCCAGGTCAGTGTAGGTTGGCCCCACATTTGTCCTCTTTGTCAAGATCCTGGGTCATATCACAAACGTCCCGGTTATGTTATGTTTTGTTTTTCTTTTTTTCCATTCAATTTGTGTTAAAATGAGTGATATAAATCAAGATAATTGTCAATAATTTGTCTTTGTATGACTTCTCGTTCTTCTCTAAGTCTCTTTAGTTTGAGATATTTGTGAGGTCTCTCATTCCTATACATATCATGTTAGGGGCTTAGAGCCTATCCCTTTTGGGGACTTCACTTGGGTTAAGTAATGCATACCCTCCTATCTCCAGAAGCTTCAATTTTGACATTTCCCAACACAGCACTGTTGAGTCATTTCTGACTTCTGGCAACCCTGTGTACAGACCCCTTCCCAGTCTTCCTGCGCCATCCTCTCACTTCTGTCGCTGCATCAGACATTGCTCCACTGCTGTTTACAGGGTTTTCACGGCCAGTTTTTTCAGAAGTTAGCAGCCAGGTCCTTCTTCCTACTCTTGGTTTGGAAGCTCTGCTGAAAATTGTCCACCACGGGTGACCCTGCTGGTATTTGAAATCCTGGTGGTGTAGCTTTCAGCAGAACAGCAGCCACAGGATGACAACTAAGAAGCAGGTGGTATGGTTCCCTGATGGGGCAATGAACTCAGACGGCAGCAGCGGGAGCACGGGATCTTCACCGCTGGACCCCCAGGGCTGGCTACTACAACATTATAGTAAATCTGAAATCAGACAGCACTTTTATTTCTCAAAATTGTCTTGGCTGTTCTAGGACATTTGTAGCACAGCTTCTTGAATCACTGTCAATTTCTACAAACAAGGTCTGCTGTAATGACTCTGTAGACTAATTTGGAAGACTGAAATCTTAATGCTTTACCTTCCACACCAGAAATGCGATGTATCTTTCTATTTATTTAAGTCTTTAATTCTCTCAGCAGTATTTTGTAGTTTTTATTTTATAGGTTTTGCACATATTAAAAACAATTTATTCCTGGGTATCTTTTTATTATTATAGATGATAATTTTTAAATTTCAATTTCAATCATTTGTTGCTGATAGGTAGAAATATAATTATTATTTGTATACAGAATCGTATCCTGCAACCTTGATAAATTTGTTAGTTAGTTCTGGTAGCCGCTTTGGAAATTCCTTAGCATTTTCGACATATTCAATGATGTTATGTGAAAGAGAAACATTTTCTTTTTTCCTTTTCAGTCTTTTTGCCTCTTTTTCTAGCTTTATTGCAATGGCTCGAACTTCCAGCACAATGTTGAATAAAGGCAGTGGTAGCCAGCATTTTTGCCTCATTCCCACTCTTAGGCGAAGGAGCCAGTCTCTTCTACCAAGGGTGAAGTTAACTTTGGGTTTTTTGTAGGTGCCCTTTATCAGATTGAGGAAGCTCCCTTCTATGCCTAATTGCTGAGAATTTTTATCACGAATGGGTGTCAGATCGTGTCAAAGTTTTATTTGCATCTATTAAGATGGCCACATGACTTTTTTTTTATTCTGTTAATGTTGTTAATAACGTTCTTTCTATGTCATATTTTGCAATTTCCTCACAGGGCTCATTTTGTGTTCCAAAAGTGTCTCAGGAACGCACCTGGGGTTCTGGCGAGTAGACATCCATGCCAGACTTCCAGTAGGAGACGAGCTCAGCCAGGCCTCAGGTGCACGGCAGCTGTTTCTGCTGTCCCAGTGGAGGCTGGGGGACACAGCAGCCCTCCTCCAAGCCCGCAGGCTGTGGGCCTCTGGAGCTGGTGGAGCGGCCCAGCTTCTGCCTGGACCTGTCCCGCAGTGCATTTCTGCAGTGCGTGCTGCCACTCTCATGAGCTCTGTCGTATGTTTCTCTCTGACTTTCCTGGAAAGTTGACTCTAGTCTATTTCTGAAGACTTTTCATAAGTTCACGAGCTTCGTGATATCCTTGAATTCACCCCCTTTCAGCCACAATTCTGCAGAGTTAATTCTGCTTTACTTGAGACTATATGCAGATATCTGAGTATTTTGTACCGCATCTTGGGGTGAACGTGCAGGAGTTTGCCAAGTTGAATACTCAAGAGTGGGGTTATCATGCAATGCCAGTTGCTTTCCCCAGGGGTCATATCTTTGACCGTCTACCAGCTGGTGCAAGTGTTTCCATTGCTTCATTGGATACTCCAACTTACTGACTGCCTGTCAATCCAGCTGCTCTGGTGGAGGTGAAATGGCATCTCAGTGTGACTTCCCTCAGTAAGACTTTGAGTAAAAATGAGGTTCAGCATCTTTTGATCTGTTTCTTCGTCTTTTGTGTTTACTTTTATGTGAAATCACTGCTCAGGTTTGCGCAATTCTTGTTGGGTTGTTTCTCTTTTCCTTATTGCTTCACTGAAGCTCTTTTTTGAATGATACGTGTTGCAAACATCTCGCCATTTGGGACCTTGCTTTTGCATGTTCTTTAGGGTGTCTTTCAAGAACATAAATTTTGAGTTGAATTTGATTAGCTTTATAACTAGTTTTAATTGTTGGTATCTTATTTAAGAAATTCTCCCCTACTCTGGTATTATAAAGATATTTCCCTTATACTTTTTTTACTAAATGTTATAATTTCTTTAGTTAATAATTAGGTCTTTAATACAACTAGAATTGTGGGGTTTTTCTTTTTTTAAATTTTCCTCTCTTTTCATTTGAAAGTTAAAATACTTTTATTTATGTTCTTTAGTGCTTATCTTTGAAATTATACCAAGAATACTTAACTCTTCTAAAATTAAGCAGCATCTTAAACCCTGTTCTAAAGCACAAGAATATTAGAGAAAATTAACTCCAACTCCATCCACACATACATCTATGTTCCAGTGTTTTAGTTCCGTATTTTTAAATTCCCATGAATTAGTCATCTTTATAACTTTATACAAACAATACTTAAATTTTCTTACAGGTAGTTCAGCAGGGAACACACTTCCTAAGCGGGAAGTTATTGTGTTCAATGTCAAAGATGTTTCAATGTCGCTTGACAATGTCTTTTGGGCTTCCAAGTAGCTGTTGGCAAGACTGTTTCTAGTAGGGGTGGCTCCACATTTTGTGGAGTCTGAATTTATCGGCATCTACAGTCTCAGCTAGCCCTGAAAATCAATATGCCTTACTTTCACTTGACTTTATTCCTCCGAGGATGTCACACAGGAGCTGGCGTGGCTGTTCATCCATTGCTAAATATGTTACCAACACTGGGCTCTCCGGTCACGACCACTCACGCATGTGACCTCTGAGAGTTCAAAGCAAAATTTATCTTCTTGTTTAAAAAAATAGATGTTCATTACTAATTTTTAATTTTGGCTTGAAACATTTTGCATCTTCAATCTGCTACCTATGAATTTAGGGATGGCACTGGGTTTTCTGGCCCAAGTGTTATTATTATTCTCATTTAACTCACAATTAAAATCTTTATTCTTTTAATCAAAAAGAAGATTGCTTTCTCAAGGTCAAGCCTGAAATTATACCCTCTGTATTTCTCGTGGCTTCGCTTGTTTGACAGAATCACATTGACAAGCATGACATGGTGACATAATGAATAGGGAAGGGAGGAGGGGGCAGAGCTCGGTGTCTGCTTCCACAGCAAACGCCAACAAGCCATGTCCCAGCAGCAAGAGAACAACGAGATCTCGAGGTCCTGAGATGCCTCTGCTAGTTCATGCATAACTCAGATTTTTAACCTGATGCCAGCCATAGATAACCCACAGTCTTAGATTATAAGCAGCTTTACCTGCGCTGAATTCATATCAGCTAGAGTTCATCCATATTATTTGTGCAAACAATATTCATATGTTTTATTGTTTAGTTATCATCAAAATGCAATAAAATAAGCATTTTACTTCCATAGCTATGTGAAGACCTTCTCTAGGCAGCAATTAGATTTTCTCTTTGAGACAGCCATACTCCTAATGCGTAATAGAGTATATCAACTCAACTTCATCTCCTGAATGGAAGAGAGTCCTTGATGGTCTCAATTCCTGTGCTGTTTCATGTGGACACCTTTGTAAATACCTGGAACTCCACACTGTAGCAATACTGGCCATCACTTTTAGTTTCTTCTTTGACTTATCCTTTCCCCAGCTAAGGAAATTGAAGGCTGCTATGGTCTCCTATTATTTTCCTAAGTTACAAGAACCAGATTTCAATGGAGAAAACCAAGATTGTGCAATCTTATATAGTCAACAGCTGTTGATTTAATAAAATCAGGAGACCTTGGCCCAAAATCAATTACTGGGATAAAATTGCCCAGAAAAACTGGAAATAACAACAGAGCATACATTGGGTCACACATCATTTGCAGATCCTTACATGTAAGAATGCAATTAATTGTCAAATAACCTAAAGAGCTAGATCTCACTATTTTTATGGTTTTACATGTGAGGAAAAGCAGTGTGGGTCAAAGGTCATACGCCCGAAAAGGAGAGGAGACGGGACTTGAGCCCAGACTGGAGTCCTGTCTCTGTGGATGTACAAGAGGTTTTCATTCAGATGGTCAAGAAATACATGTGATGAGGGTCATATCCACGACCAAAGGCATCTCAAGCTGGTGACGTGCTCAACATAAGACAAAACAACAGGAAGTGCAAGCTGTCTGTTGGAAGGAGCATGGGGGGATCTTCCGGTTTCTCACACATAGTTCTAATGACGTAGCTTCACGTACTAAGTAAACAGGGTTGAGGAAGTCAGACACTTTTGTGTTGGTGGCCTATCGAGGATACAGAAAAGCTTCATAATGGAGGGAATAGACAACGTGACAAGTGTTGCTAAGAGTCAAGGAAACGAGAATGGAGCAGGCCCATTGCCCTCATTTGCAACCCAGACAAGAGGAATCGCAGCTGAGCCGTGAGACAGAAGCCTGCCTGGAGTCAGCTGAGGAATGATTAAAAGGCAAAGAACTAGAGGTGCTTTGGGCAGATGTCTATTTCGAGAACTTGAGAGGTTCAGGAAAGTATTTTAGGATGAGAAATACTAAGGTCTGGTTCCACTTTCAACTGTAAAGTGACCCTTAGATATTAATGGGAATGCCAGTTTATGTTTGAATTCCTTTTCTTTTTTGTTACCTTGAGAAATGTGGTTCTGGTTAGTACGTATGTGCCTGCATCATATTTTGAGGTATTTGTTTCTATTTCCCTCTTTCCTTACCCCTGAGTCAAGCACACAGCCCACCCTACGCTTGTGTCAGAGCTGGTTTGAGAACTGAGATTTACGCTCATTTCAAAGGCAGATTGCTATCTATTTCTCTTAAAGTAATTGGTGTGGGAGAAACCAGATGTTGACATTGGAAAAGAAAGACTAAGCGTTGGAAAAGAGAGACTAAGTTAATGCTTTTCAAAGTGTAGTCAAAGGACAGTTAAGTAAGACAGGACAGAGCACCCCCAAAGGTTAGAGAGGGGCGTCAGGTGCCCGTGTAAGGAAGGAGCTGAGATGAGTGTCAGAGGAGTGTGAGCCCTCTGGGCTCTAAGTGCCGTGAAGGCTGAAACTAAATATATATTTTTAATACTCTTAAAATATTTTAAATGGGTACAAGCATGCACATGTGGGTGATCCTTAAAAATTCCAAAGAGTGCAAAACAATGCGCTGTCACCTGTCGGTCTTCTTCCACTCCCGTCCTCTAGGCAGCAACTATCTACGGCTTCTCGTGCATCCGGGCATCCTATGCAAATGCACACACATGCACACACACACGTACACACACACACGCACACACACACACGTTCCTTAACACAAGTGAAAGCAATTATTTTACTTTGTTCTTTATCTTTCCTTTTTACAAAATCGTTGTTTCAGAGCCATACATTATCCTCTCTCTTTCTAATAGTTTTATAATATTACCCTAGCCTCCTCCTTTACAATTCCAATAGGTTGTTACTACAAAAATTACTGTCACTGTATTGTTTTATAAATACTCAAGTATATTTGTAGGATTAATTCTTAGAAATAATAAACTGCCAGGCAATAGGATGTACACATCTCATTGTTTTCCGTAATGTTTGTAACATTTTGCACTCCTACTAGCAACACAGAGGAAGATCTTTGCCCACACAGGAGTTATGGGCTCATTCAGCCAATCATTACCTAGCCGAGCTCTGTTCTGGTCCTTGTACACATGGTTGCATCAGGAATAAAGTAGACAGTGGTGCCTGCACTGTGGAGCTCACATTCAGTAGAAGATACGGGATCAGCCCTAAGCCTAATATATAAGTAAATTTTGTAGCATCCCAGGAGGCGACATGTTTTACTAGGAGGCAAAAAGAAGACAGAAAAGGAAGACATCATCAGCATCGTTTGGGGGGGGGAGGGCATGGCAGGGGGTCACGGTTTTAAACAGGAGGATCAGGGTGCGGTTCACTAGGAAAGTCAGACTTGCAAAAGCCTCGAAGGAAGGGAAGGAGGGAAGCACAGATATCTGGGGGAAAACACTGCAGGTAGACGAAAGAGCCAGCGCTGGACCCCGAGACTTGAACTAGAATACCAAGGAGGCCCGAGTCGTTGGGAGGGGAGACAGACGATAGATAAGAGAAAAAATGGGGCACCGGATCATAGAGGGCTTTTGGGGACGCTGTAAAACTTTGGCTATTATTCTCAATGTAGGGGGAACCGTGGATCTGACTTCGGTTTGAAAGGTATCACTTTGGCTGTTATGTTGAGACCACATGTACGGTTGTATCTGTCAGGATGCTGTCAGGAAGGAGACGGCACATATAATTTAGTCATTTAGGACAATTGAAATACGTGCTGTGTGGGCAGAAATAGGAAAACCACAAGACATAGGGCTGGTGTGAGTCTGGGCATCATGATGCTGCTGGTGGCAGTGAGGGTGGGCCGTTGCCACCCTAGACCTGAAGAGATGGGGAAGGAGAGTCTCCCAGGACGTCTTCCTAGAACCAGAAAGAAGAGAGCTGTGTGGAGAAGGCAGCCTCGGTAAGAGTTATCACCTTTGGTTGAGGGACATGGACAGTCTGTAGTGGGATGAAAATGGTCCCCAAAGATATCAGGTCCTAACCCCTGAAACCTGTACATTATACGGAAAAATGTTCCTTCGAGGCAGGATGAAGTTAAGGATTTTGATATGGCGAGGTTATCTTGGATTATCCCTGTGGGTTCCAGGTACAGTCACAAGTGTCCTTATAACAGAGAGGCAGAGAAATTTGAAAATTGGAGCGATGCTGCCTCAGTGAAGAAACACCAGTGGCCACTAGAAGCTGGAAGAGGCAAGGAAGGCATTATCCCCTCCAGCTTCGGGAGAAAGCATGACTCTGCCAGCACCTTGATTTTGGTCCAGGAACACTGATTTTGGATTTCCAACCTCCAGTCTCTGAGACAATAAGTTTCTCTTATTTTAAGTTACCAGATTTGTGTTAATTTATTATCGCAGCCCTAGGGAACTTCTAGAGCCCACACATAGAGAGGCCTCCCCACCTCTGATCTCCTGCCAGGGGTCCTAGCAGTCTGAAGCCCCTGGATGCCAGGGCATAGCCAGTTCAGCATCCTAAGGCACAGAGCGGCGAGAGTGACAGGGTCAGGGAGACACCTGCCTCCAAGGACAAGGTGGACGCAGAAGGACAGGTGAAGAGGCTGCTGTAAAACTCCAGGCAGCAGGTGTTGGTGATCGCACCAAGGCGTCTGCAGAGAGGGTCAGACTGGATGCATGTTCAAGGTAAGGCCAGTATAATGTTCTGACATGGTTAACATGATTAGGAAGAAAAGAGAAGGGTCAGTGATGACTCTGATTGCAGAGGGAAGAACTGCGAGACGTAGTCTCGCTCTGGAGCCAAGCTCTTAGGGGAGCCCAAAGGCCACAGCAGAGCCGGAGACAAGACCCCAGGGAAAAGCGGAGCGCAGGCTCCTACAGCCACAGCCAACGTTAACCGGCACAGCCCCAGAAGATTAACTTAAAACCTCACGCTAACATCCCATTTACCTAATTTCCTCTTACCTGACATGTCCAGCTTTCAACAAAAAATTATGAGTGTGGCTGAAAGGCAAGGAACAAATCCAGTCTGAAGAGACAAAGCAATCATCGGAACTAGACCCGGAAGTGACAGAGATATTGGAAATACCAGACGGAATTTAAAACCACTATGATTAATATGACACCAACTGTAATGGAAAAGTAGACAACACGCGAGAGCAGAGGGGAAATGTAAGCAGAGAGAAGGAAAGTCTAATAAAAAGCAAAATAGACAAATCTGCTATTAGGCTTGAAGATGTAATGCCTTCTGTCAATGATCGATAGATAAAGCTGGAAGAAATATTTTTGAAATATTTGGAACCAATAATATTTGGAATATTTGGAACCAAGAAATATTTTTGGAATAAATGATAATAATTCTCTCAAATCTCTTCTAAAAAACAAAAGCAGAGGGAACAGTTACTAATTAATTCTATGATGCCAGCCTTATCATACTATCAAAACCAGACAAATACATTACACAAAAGGAAAAATACACACTTTTTGAACTATACACAAAGAGTCTCAAACCTATATTAGCAAACAGAATCCAACAACGTATGATAAGAACTATGCACCACAAGAAAGTGGGATTTATTCCAAGCATGCAAGCCTGGCTCAACATTTAAAAATCAATTAATGTAATCCACCATATCAATAGGCCAAGGAAGAAAAACCGTATGATTATCTAAACTGATGCTCCAAAAGCATTAAAAAAAATTCGATACCCATTCTTGATAAAAATTCTCAGCACACTAGATTAGAGAGGAGCCGCCTCAGCTTGATAAAGTACACCTAGAAAAGATGCTGTAGGTAACATCATACTTAAAGCATCATACTGAATGGATGCTTTCCCCCTAACATCAGGAATAAGGCAAGGATGTCCTGCCTCACTACCCCTGGCCGACGTTGTCCTGGATGTCCTGGCTAGTGCAATAGGACAAGAAAAATAGATAAAAGTTATCTTACAAAGGAAGAAATAAACTGTCTTTAGGCAGAGATAATGTGATGGTCTGTGTAGAAAATTCCAAAGTACCTTTATGAAACTTCCCGGACATAGTGAGTATATCAGGATCACAAGGGCCATTATATTTCTGTATACAAGCAATCAACAATTGGAATGTGAAATAAAAATGCCACTTAACATAGTGCAAAAATGAAATATTTAGGCTCATTTAACTGAGTATGCAGCATATAAATTGTGCCTAGTAGAACTGTATTTGGCACTTATTGTAGGAAAGAAGCTACATCATGTTTTGAGGATCAGTGACTTTTAAGACATAAACTTGTCCTCAAAGAGCTTCCAGGCCAGTGGCTAAGGAGACAGTCATGTCTGCGTCAAAGCTATGCAGTACAAAATTTGAATGTAAACTCTCTGATAGGAAATTTTCTCACCTGCTTTTACATCCCAAGTAGTTTCTTACACATATCATTTCTAAAAATATAGAGTTATCAAGAAATAAAAGTTTTCCAATATCTTATTTAAAAAAATGCTTTGCCTTCATCATGTCAAGATAAGCTTGTCTTTTTTCCCTGCACTGTCTCCAGAACAAAAAGCCATTCAACGTTCCTTGAAAATATAAAGATTCCTTGTGTTCCTACTCTCCCCGCTATTTGGATCCAGTCCCACTGAGAAAAACTTAATTGGATCATTCTGAATGAGAACGTAATTGAAGTAATCGTTTGGAGGTAAGGAGACAGAAGTAGCTCAGTGTCGAGTGAGAGGGTGTGCTTGCCAAGACCAGAGAAGGTGGGACTTCAGCATCCAACGGAGGACGTCGGCTGGAAGGGTTGCTGTGTGAAGAGCCTACAGAGGGCCGAACTTGTTCGACATCACTGATAAGGAGCCTGAACAGAAGTCCCTGTGTTCCAGTTTGGAAGAGAAGGATAGAAGTCTTTCTTAACTCACTTCTTTTGAAATATACCATGTGGCATTGGATGATATCAGTGATTAAAATGCGCACTCAGTAGCAGAGAGACTGTCCAGTGTGCTGACTTGTGGAAATATCTCTCTCCACCAACCTCCAACGATGACTGATGTTGGACATCTTGACTTTTTGTCAGGGGAGGACTCAGAGCCAGGTTTACGTGATTCAGAGAGCAAAAGCAGTAAGCACTTTCTTGCATTTGAGTGGTGTGGGAGAAGGGATTCATAGACTTGTGCTTCCTAAACGTTGCCTATGTGAACACACATTACCGAGGGATGTGTACAAAACATCCAGGGCACTGGAGGCAGGCGAGGTGGGATAGCCAAGGGATGCTGACGTGCGGTCCAGGTTTAGTGTCCGGGCACTAGAGTTAGGTGGGCTCAGTTTCAAATCCTCTGTCATTTGTCTTCTGATTTTGGAGAAATTATTTAATTTCTGTGAGTTTCAGTTTCCTTACCGTCAAAAACAGATCATAATATGTACAACTTTGGCTTGTTCTAAGAATCACATGGAAGAACATGGAACACAAATACAGAGTAATAAACAGTATTTTAAAAAAGCAACTGCTATCTCGAATCTAAAAAGAGCAAAATATAGTTCCAGAACATCTGGAAAGAGACAGGTTTTGACTTCTATGTTGCTCTCACTTGTTTCTCTGCAAGGATGTGATGCAGAGGAGAGAATTTTAAGCCGTTTCGGAGTTGATCACTAATGATGCGGAGGCGTCGTCTGAAGTGTGAACTTCTACAGTCACTGTCACAGTTGACACCGATCTTCAGTTTAAAAGGAAATGGCACGTAACTTTTCTGATATTTTCGGGTTTCTCTGGGGGTGGATAAATGTGAAGTGAAATGGAAGAAGAAACTCTGTTAGAGGCTGGCGGGATTATGCAGTCCCACTGTAAACCACTGAGCTGTCTCAGGGACTGTGGAGTCAGCGGTGAATAAAGCAGAGCGGCTAGGGGTGCCCGCGGAGGGCAAATGCCTGCCTTGGAAAAGCCGAGTTCCAGTGCAGCTATCACATCATTAAAAGAAGGAATGGCTTTTGTAAACCTAAGCAATTATGCACCCAATTAATATTTATTAACTATCAACTTTGCACCAGTGTTGCCAATGGGGTACTAAGATGACCAAGGCCCTCAGGGAGAGGTGTACTAGTTGATTCGAAGGACCACAAACAAGCAAACAATTAGGCCAGTGCTAAGCCCTGAGAGCAAACTTACCGTGTGCTGGGATAAAGACTGCATGGGGTTATCTTAATTACACAGGGAGATCAGTCAAGCTCCTCTGACAAGTGACATGGAGGGCGAGATCGAGGACGAGGTCAGAAAGTGAGCAGAAGCAGGAGGACAGGCAGAGAGCACCAGAAGGACTGTTTTAGGAAGAGAAATGAAAACCAGCAGAGGCGCTGAAGTCCAAGTAGCCAGGTCTGTTCTAGGAAATCGAAGAAGGCCTGCATTGGCTGGCTGGGAAAGCCGGGAGAAGCAGCCTCTCAGGTTCATCTGGTTCGCTGCTTGCTGGAGTAAGGGCTGGGAACAGGGAAAGGAGGTGAGCTTCAGGCCCACCGAACAGAGGAGGGGAGAGAGGCAGCAGCCCTCGCAGGCTGGCCTCAAGCTGGTGCAGCTAAAAGACCACCTTTCTATTGCAGGACTGCCGGCTCTCCTGGAACTCAGGTCCACCAGGGTGCTAACAGTCTTGCCTCTCTCTATTAGGCATTGTCAGCTCCGTGGGGCCAGTATTCCAGAAGAGAGAGAATATGAGCTATGGTCCAGGGATGGGCTGCGGAGGATGCTGAGACAACCTCGTTCTTGGGTATAATATTTCCATGATCATTCTGTAACTTTCATTACGCCTCTGTAGGAATCTGTGCAGCACCTGCTCACGTCACTCTACGTAGCTGGACATGGTTCCTGAACATGGCGGACTGTCAGTAGAGCAAAGCATTGTGGGAAGGAACAATCTACCCATGGACCCACAGGCAGAAAGGGTATAGCTGCTTATGGCAACACGCCAGTGGGGTTTTGGCAGCTGTTTTCATGGAAATGTCAACTCCATTTTTAGTTTTCTTTCTTTTTTCTTGTTCTCTTCTAACCCCTGAAAAGTGTCTCCAAGTGCTCCCTCCTCCTGGAATCTTTCTGTGTGTGTTTCGTTCAGCCATGATTGAGACCTCCTCCAACTCCCACAGTAAAATATCTAACTTTGGACTTGGAACATATTGCTTACTGAATCAGAAGAAAAAGTGATTTGGGGGTGAATATATGTTATTGTCAAATCCTTGAGATTAGAGACTATCTTTCACCATTGATTTTTTTTCTTCTAAACTTTATAGGTAATGGGCACTCCAAAACAAATTTTCTGATTCAATGAGTTAAGGTTTAAAACATTCATTTATTGAAAGAGAGTTAAAGAAAGGTCAGTATCCCATATCCATGCCAATCCTAACGAATTTGTGATGCTCAGTCCAAGGCCTCACTCCAGGAGAGGGCAGAATCTGGAATTAGATTGCTCCCTTAAATGCGAGCCTCATGAGCCTAACTGGTCAGAGAAGGCAGTCTTCCCCTTCATTCCAGAGTGAACAGTTGGCTTCGCTCACTCTTGATTTGCAATATAAATCACTTCAGGACCCAGGGCAGGGTCCAGGCTTAAGCCAAACTGCCCCCCCTGGTTTCCCGCCAATCTTTCTGGTCGTTACCTATCCCTTGTACGTGTCAGATGAATCTCGTCTCCCCTCTTTACCTTTTTCTCGTGAACAATAGGCTAGATTCCTATTTTAACCCAAAGGATCACCATCCTTACCAAAATGGAACCAACAGTGCCTGTTGATATGCTCTAACCATTAAACTGGATTTCTCAGATAACTCAGCCAACACTTGGAAGTTTTTGACTTTCCCTGCTATCAGGGCTCAGATCCCACCCTTGCTCTATCTCTATGGTCCCTCTTATTTCCATTTTAGTGATGTTTCAACATTTGTTTTTTATGAGGAATTCCTCATATGTGAGCCCATACTAGTTATGATGGTCAAAAGTTCCTTAATGATATTGATATCGTGGCTCTTGTCACAATAGTGGTGAATATAGAGATGTTTAAATTCCTTTTCGAAGTTTAGCATGAGAAGCTGTTTTGTGGGTCATAGAGAAAATCCAAGGGGAAATAATATTAAAATATAATCCATAGTTTCAGCAGTTATTTGGAACAATCAGATATTATTCAAAAAGATGAAAGTGTTTTATTAAATGACAGGTCTAAGAAAACTTCAACCCTATAAAATTAATGCTTTGCCAATTATTTTAAGAAAAATTACTATTTCATAAGTCATCTATAAAAATATCTTCATCTCAGTGGGGGCTCTTGTTAAATCGCTCTTGGTGCCTTCAAAATCCAATGGACAACCCATCCGACATCTTCACTTCCTTATTTCAATCATCTTTTCCTCTATGCCACCTTAACTATTCACTCCCTTAGAAACAGCACAAAAACTTGTCGTTATCATTATCTAAATCACCTCAAAAATCTCAATTTTAGGTACTCAATTTTTTGAGCTCCGCACATGTATTTCCAGTTCACTCTTTCTACTATCCCCACTCCAACAATTTTTAAAAATACTCAGACTTCCAGTTCATTAGCCTTCTACTTTTTGACTGTTCATCTCTGCCACCATGACCTCAATTTCTTTAACCACAGAAGATTGCATTGTCTATTCTGCTAATCATTCCTTTTAATAATCCTCAAATCCCATGGTCCTCTCAACCTTTATGAAACTTCCTTGCCATAACTTCAACCCTAATTAAACCCAATTTCCCATACACTCTAGTGTATACTCGAGCAAGTGAACACAACAAGGGAAAAACGCACAACTGTGCTGACCAAACTCACATTCTGCTTATGACGAAACTTAAGAAAGCTTGGTGCCATCCAGCAACAATACAGTACTATACTTCCCTATATACTTTGCTCTCCCACTACCTGATATAACTATTTCATGCCTTCTCCATTCTGCTCAAAACTCCAATACCTGCTCCCTTCTCCCTTCACTGAGAAGTTAGTAGAGTCAAAAAGAACCTCTCACTCCCACTGAACCTACCAGTTCCTCTCAATTTGTACATCCGTGTGCTCTCTTCCCTCCAGAGACAGCAGATAGATCGCCTCCCCTCCTGAGGCCAACTCCATCACCCAGGTGAAGGAGCCCATGCCCTTGCCTTCTCAAGGACCTTGCTCTCGCATGTCTCCATATTCCCCTGCATTATAAAATTTTTGGTCTCCATTAGAGACCAACGTAAAATATGCACTATATCTCCCATCTTTAAAAAACTTTCCTTTGACTTCCATATCTCCCTCCAGCCAGCAGTCTTTTACTCCACTCTCATTTATAATAAAAATTCTCAAAGGAGTAGACAGTTTTTCTGTCTCCACGTTGTCTCCTCTCATTCCCTCTTGCATTTACTCCAGTAAGGAATTTGTCCCACCACCTTATGGAAATTGCTCTTGTAATGGTGACCAGTGACTCCTGTGTGGTCATGCACATTAGTTAATGACAAGGTCTCACCTTACATAAGATAGATGCACATTCAAAGAATGAAAACAGTTGATTACACCTTTCTTCTGCACATTTTCTGCTGTTGGCTTACGAAGTAGCACTCCCTTCTGGTTTCCTCGTTTCTCATGCTGCACACTCATCTTCTTGCTTCTGACATCTGATTGCTGGAGGGTGCCAGGGATCAGCTCTTTGTCTTCTTTTCTTGGCTGTTGGCATATATGCCTTGAATGATCTTATCCAGTCTCTAGTCTTTAAAAATCAACAGCGCCCTAACTATTATTAAACTGCCAAATGTTATTGCTAGCCTGACCTCCTCTCTGAGCCTTCAACTCATGTTGCCAACTGACCACTCAACAGCTCCTTTTCTATGGTTTCTTGGTTTTATCCACACAGTCCTTCACCTCCACAAGCCCCATCTTGCCACATCTTGGTTAATGGATCATTTTCACCTGCTTGCCCAGCCTCATGCCTACCCAAGCCAACAGCAAGTCTTACTGACTCCACTTTGAAAATGTCTCTCAGATATCACTACTGTTCACCAACTTCACTGTTCTCACTCTACTCAACCCACTTTCTCTCACTTGGGTTGTGGAAATAACCTCCAAAATGGACTTTGCCCACATTTCACCCCACTCTATATTTTTGAAAGAGTGACCTTTTAAAAATGCAAATAAGATCATTCACTTCCTCCCCTCAAAACCCGGCAATTGTTTCCCATTACAGTGAGGACAAATATCCAACATTCTTACCGAGAGCCACTCAATCCCCAGAAAATTGACCTCTGCTTGTCTGTTTAGCCTCATCTCCTACCCGTCTTCTCATCACTTATTCTGTGTCGTACCCGGGTGTGTCTGCTGGTCCTCAAGTGACTAGAGCCATCCCGCCCCAGCTTCCTTGCAACCGCGCTTTCCTGCAGACCTTCAGTAGCTTACTCATTCACTCCCGTCAGGTCTTTGCTCAAATTTGACCCCTTTAAAACATTTCACATCTCATTCCTCATTGTCCTCTCATCATCACGATTCATTTTTATCCTATCACGTATATTGCATTAAAATGTCATACATCTATTAGTCACTCATTTATCTGGGGTTTACTCCCCACTAGAACACAAGTTTCGCAAGAGCAGACACTCTGTTCCCTGCTTTATTGCTGCCCCAGGCTGGACTGGGTACGGCAGTGAAGCAGAGCACTTTCCCAGGGCCGCCTGGATTCTTTCTCACCCTTCTGAGGTTCCTATCAGAGCTTTGGCTATTTCACCACCCTGCTTTCCATGAGATTTAGAGGCTGATTGACTGTGTGGTCCCCTCTTAAGGAGCCAGTTACCATACTCACCTGATAACTCTCCAATTGTCTCCCATGCACCTTCTCCCCATGGCTAAAGGATTCCTGTTCCCCACCCCGTGTGCTGAGAATGTCTGTCATGCCATGTTCTCCACTCCTGGCCTGTAGTAAAACTTTGGCTCTGGACACATAAACCGCAGCTTTGAGAATGAATAAAACCCTTGATTTGTGAATGAGCTTGCCTTCAAGTCCATATTTCTGTCCTTCTCCAAACAAACGAGAAAGTGGTAGGAGTGAGGTCAACTGCAGAATTTAAAGACAATCGTGATCAGAGTTTTCATTTTGTGATGGTTCTACACGGTGCGTCATATCCGGTTAGGAATTCGCAGTCTTAGAGTTCAGAACAGTAGGAAACATCAAGCACGTTCCTTCGCTCCAAAGGGAATCACAGCATGTATTGTGCCTATGTATAAGTACGGCTTCTGTAGGGTTTAACAAATTCATTTATTGATTTAAAATAGTGATTGAGCACCTACAGTGATCAAGGCACTGAGTAATACACATATGAGCTAGATTTGGATCCTATTCTCAGTGGTCATACGGTACGACAGGGTGTAGATATACATGAATAATAATAGCACGGACGAGTATAAAAGCTTACATAAGAAAAAGTAAAGTGCCATGAAATTAAGAAGAGAGAGGCTGGGGCCTCTTGGAAGACACTGTGAAAGAAATACGATTTGAGCTGAACCTCATAGGGAAGAATTCGTTTAAGATGTGAATAGGTAAGGAAGAGGAACCCAAAATATGAATCTAATGTTGATGAAGGAATAAATGAATATAGGTAAATCACTTGTTTATTTTTTAGCAAATGAAATGCTAGGATGGCCAGATAAAATAACAGATGCCCACTTAAATTTTATTTTCAAAAAAAAGTGAATTTTTTTTAGTGTAAGAATGTCCCATTCAATATATGAGCAATTCAATGTATTGATGAGACATACTTATTCTAAGAAAAGTTTATATTATATTTAAAATTCAAACTTAACTGAGCATCCTATATTTCTATTTGCTAAGTTTGTCAACTCTAATCTTATTGCGTGCTCTGTATATGTCCTAGGCATTGTGGCTATTTGAGTCAAAGATAAGCTCTTGCCCTTGATTTGCTGATTGTTTGTTAGAAGATACACACGGAACCCTGTTGAAGGTTGAATACGTCAAAAGGGAAAGAGAACGAGAGCAGAGAAAGAGAAAATTTGTTAAACGTAAACCATTGACATGTAACACAATTATTGTAAGATTACTTGGTATTTTTTAAATCTAACAGAAGTCTGAAAATAATGAAGCGGCCCCATTCTGTCTAACGTGTAGGAAACAGACAGTATTGGACTCCACTGAGAAAAGTGAGGCTTACAGAGGTCGCCCAAAGACTGAACGGCACCATGCTGGCCTCCCTGACCCAGGAAGGTTCGAGTACCAAGGCCCATTGCTGCTACAACTGTCTGTCCTTGAGGTCCTGGGATGTTTGCCTGTACCCTCTGCCCCTTCTCTGTCCACTTGGGGGCTTCAGCCCAGAAGCATGTGTGAGCTCTTTCCCTCTGCTTCCCCTCTCCAGTCCGGCCCTGCCGCCTTCCCTGCAGGAGGCCGTGGGACATCTCTGTGGCTAGCACTGGCTGCTCGTGCACAGACCTAGGATGATGACACTAGGGTAGCATCCCCACGGAGCAAGACGGTCCCTTATCTTGTTTGTCCTGGGGTACAGCTGAGGAAGACTCTAGCCATCTTCTCCAGGAGAGGCCCCCGGATGAGTCTGTAGACCAGGATCCCATCTGCAGCTCCAGCTGGGGGGAAGAAGTGACATCCTGACTGCTCTTCATAAAGAACCATCTCCTTTATAAAGTGTCAGCACCAAGCCTGCAGCTTCCGTCTTCTGGAGACGGGCTGCATCCCCATCATGCTCTTCAGGGTGTTTGCAGGGACTAGACGGTAAGATGTTTTCCACCCCCTTTTCCAGGGCCTTCTGAAAGTCAGTTTACTTGCAATGGGCTGAATTACGTCTCCCCAAAATCCGTGTGCTGAAGCCCTAACCCCCAATGTGATAGTATTTGGAGATGCAGCCTTTGAGAGGTAATTAGGTTGAGATGAGGTCATGTGGGTGGGGCCTTATGATGGAATTAGAGCCCTTATAAGAGAAGAGAGAGACCAGAGCTCTCTCTCTCTCTCTCTGTTAGTACACATCAAGAAGGCTGCCACCTGCAAGCCAGGAAGGCAGCCCTTGCCAGAACCTGGCACCTTGATCTTGGACTTCCAGCCTCCAGAACTGTAAGAAGGTAAATTTCCATTGTTCAAACCTCCTAGCCTGTGGTGGTCTGTTAGAGCAGCCCCAGCTGACTGAGACACTACTGTAAAGGTGGGACCTGTGGTCCAGTCACGATAGTGGGAGGAGTGAGGGGAGACCAGAACATGGCTGTGATCTAGGAACCCAGACTCTGTTCAGTTGCACCGTCCTGTGTGGGAAAAGACTGTCAGGAGAAGGAGGGCAAAGAACGGGAGGGTCGCAGAAGCAAGCACCTCAACAAAACCGACGGAGAACACTTCTGCACGATGCTAGTCTACCTGTGGCCAAGGTGGGTGCAGGGTTTCGAAGTAACATCACAGAGAGAAGCCTCTGAATTTGACCTGGTGCCTGTGGATGTGACCATTGGGTCCATTTGAGAACCGCAGCCCTCACTGGAAGGGAACACCATCTTTCTGGTTTGACATGTCGGCCTCAGAGCAACGCTCATGTGAGTCTGCCCTAGGGGGTGGAGCCACATTGAGAGCTGCCAATCCAGGTGTCGAGCCTCCAAGACTGAGGATGGGCCTGGACTGCGGCGCCTCCCCAAGGTGAATGGCAACCTCAGGAACCTCTGACTTTCTCCCGTGGCTCCCTGTCTTTTCCATTATTTGTCTTCAAATGGCCCTTAACAAACCTAGAGCTTCTCTACCTCAAAAAAAAAAAAAAAAAATTAATTAATTAACTGAACAAAATTTGAAATTTTCTTTCTCCACCTGTTTTTGGTTAGCTACTTTTTTCAGGACCCCTTTATAAATTTGACCTTTGTCCCCACTCCCTCCCCCAAAGTCTTGTCACCCATGAGCTATTGAGTGGTGAGCAGCATCTTCCATTCTCCCTACCATCAGTTTCTGTCTTGACGGACATTTTGTCAGAAGGAAATGCAGCAGTTTTTGTCCCTCACCGCCGTGTTCGTTATCTCACTACTTGCCAAGCCAGCTGGCAGAGAGGTCGATGACTCCATCAGAAACTTCACGATAAAAGTCAAGAAAGGAGGCCCAAGGAAAAGTTAATGTCTTTTAAGAAACAAATGCAATCACTGCCTTGCAGAATAACATCTTACAAATTGTCAACAGGGTAGACTCAGAAAATGCTAGCACTAGCATTGAATTTAGATAGTCTGATCCTCTCCTTCATGTCATGATCAGGGAAATTGACAAAAGCAAGGAGAGAAAGGAGAGTGAAGGAGGGTACCAGGGAATAATTACATTGGAGCCTGCAAGTGAAGCTACTTATTCCCATGACAGCGTTTGCTTAACATTTTAAAGCACAACATGCAAGCAGAAAACTGCACAATGCAGGACTGCGCACCTCAGTGAACGATCACAGAGCGAATGCACGTGTGTGACACAACCTCAGGCTGAGAACTCAGCACTGGGGGCCCTCCAGACACATTCCCGCTGGTCCCCTCTCTATCACCACTCACTCTCTCCAAAGGCGACTGCTCTCTCTTTTATGGTATTAACATTCACATTTTAGCATTAATAGTCTTCGTACCATTCATGCATTCCTAAACATTGTATTTTAGTTTTCTCTTTTCATACACTTTGTAACAGTGACATGAAAAACATATTCTTTTGGTCCGTCTTTGCTTGCTCAGTGTTTGTTTGTATTCATCCATGTGGTGGCGTTACCTGTGGTTCACTGATTTTCGTTGCTAAATAGAATTTCATGATATGGACGTTCCACAGTTTATGATCTTTTTTGTCAATGGACACTAGTTATTTCAAATTTTGGGCTATTTTGGATAATATTGACAGGATTTTGTTTTATTAAGACTCTTGATGTGCTAAAGCATAAAATACGCATATATTCTGGTTTTTATTGCCAAACAGATTTTACTATGAAACAGACCAACGTCTGATGGGAGCCAATGTCGCATCCTAGGCGGGTCATCTGGGAAATTGAAATAAGAGGCCTTTAAAAGATGTAAGAAGGTGATATAAATATTTGAGAAGCTGGAAAAGAACTAAATTTGTGTGGGGTAGCAGGAAATAAGATGAGCAATCTTAAACTGAGAATTTCATCTAAAATATTTGAGAGAAAAGTTATTTCTTCTCAGCGCATCTAAATATAGTCCTCGGTGCCGGGTTGTCCTTCATAGACCAAGTGTAAATGTTCATACGTGCTGGAATATGGCCATGTTGGCCTTGCATAATCGCTGATCTCTATAACTCATCACCCTCGAATCGCTCATTAAGTCTCTTTTATGATGACATTTCAGGACACGGTCTTATGTTTAAGGAAAAGCTTGGACAGATCCCGAGACAGGCATGTTAGAACTGAAGTCTCAAACCAAGATTGAATCCATTTTTTATCCATCCCTGGCTCGAAACACTATTGAAATAGGCAGTTGTCTAGGTGAGAAAATAGTCATGTGGATTTGCAGCTCTGGAAATTAGAAAACTCCTGATGCTTTGAATCCAGAGGACTAAACTGGAGGCAAGCTGAAAGTGTGGCAGGGAAGAAAACTCCCAGGAGTGGTTCTTACACCCCTGGAAAGTAAATAATAAGACAAGAAAGCATGTGGGTTCCGTGAACAGATTGCTTCCACGGCTTCTGGGCCTGCTGAGAACAGGTGTCAGTCTGCAAAACTAAAGGAAAACGATCGAGTGCCTCCCCAGCGTGTGATGTGGGAAAGATGTAACACACAGCCCCTCTTCCAGAGGGACAAAGCATTACAAGGAAAAACCTCTACACAAGTTGCTGCTTTGTCGTACAGAGATTGATGCCATGTCCCCCTTGAACAATGGAAAGGACGACTCCAGAGCCAACATTCACCTGTGCTCAAAGACAGCCCCACCTTTGGCAAGTTGCTTAATCTTTACAACTTCCTATTTTCCTCTTTGCTCAAAGGATTAAAATGCCTCCCTTGACTGGTAGTAGTGAGCAGTCAGGTGTGTTTATGGGGTACTAGCACGTTTCCAGGCACCTTGCAGGAACTCAATCACTGGAATTTTCTTTGCGTTTATTCAACAGGTAATTATTGAGCACCTACTGTTTGCCAAGGCCGGACATTGGTGCAGAGGATCGTGTAAACCAGAACAAGGCCCTCCTTCAAGGAACCGACATTCGGGGTTTGTGAGGGGAAAGGAAAACACCAGCAACAAGCACTTCGAATACACAGTATTCTAGGATAATAGTCAGTGCTGTGAGGACAATGACGCAGGGAAGAGGGTGGGGGTGTGGAGTCCACTCCTGGGAGTCTCCCAAGCAGCCGTGGACGTGCGCCATTTGCAACACATGGGTTGAGGACACACCCCCCAGGCAGCCCCTGCCGGGGACTCGGCATGGCTGTGTCCTTGGGCCTGGTCTCTTCTGAGCCATGTGGGGTTCTTTGTGTTCAAGCTCCTGGTTGAGCCGGCTCAGACTTTCTCAGAGCCGCCCTGCAGCCTGAGGCTCTTCCCACCTGGCCCTTCTTCCTTTCCCAGGTGTCAGACCAGCACCACGGCCAGAGCTCTCATGCCCACTCCTGCTCCCCACCCTCCGTCTGTCCCAGGTGCCCCCCTTACCCTGCTTGTGCCGTCCTCGTTCTGCTTAACACAGCCCGGGGCTGTGAGCGGACAGGGGAGGGAAGCATCCCGTGGGGACTATGAGGGACACGGTTGGGGAGACGTTTTCTGCATCTGTGGGGAATCCCTGTCCCATCGGCACCTCTGC
Source organism: Equus caballus (assembly GCF_041296265.1). NCBI lineage: Eukaryota > Metazoa > Chordata > Mammalia > Perissodactyla > Equidae > Equus > Equus caballus. The sequence continues at coordinate 65,504,460 of NC_091706.1, read as the reverse complement.
CCCATCTTCCTGTATCATTTTGGGATAGAAGCTGGTCAATACCAATCCCAAAAATGCACGAAAAAGCATTCAGTTTCAAAGAGACAGTTGTTCCAACGGCATTAGCTTAGTCAAGCACGTTTTGTAGCCCAGTAGTAAGACTAGCTGGTGCACCCTAACCTCCCCTTTCTCTACAGCAGAGCGTCAGGCTGAGGAACAGGAGGAACATTCTCACGGCTCTCTTGACATTTGCTGCGTGGTGTGAAATGCAGACTTGTAACGGCTGCCAGCTGTGCTGTCACGAAATCACTTCTTTTCATCTAGAAAGTCCCATTGGTTGTGAAGGCGATTTGGCTCAGGCCAGCTATGGAATCTCTGAAGGCTCTTCCACCCGCTGGTGGGAGGCCAGCTGTGAACCTGACACAGGTGCCTGTCTGCACAGAAGGGAGCCTCCCGGTGGTGCCCCAGCCAATCCATCGTGGTAGGTACGGGCCACCTGAGTGAGCACCTACTGGACAAGCGACATCCTCTCCGGAATGGCGCTCAAGTTCTTTAAAGCCGATTGAAGTGAAGTTCATTTTGTTCTGCCTTTTTTTCTCTCTTTTTGTCGCAGCATCAAAACATCCGCATTTCTCCTTAAATTGGTGACAAGCCCCAGCCCCCTCACGCCTCTGGCGGCTCATTACGGACTTGTGCTGCCCACCCTCATCCCACGCTGGCTCTTCCCGTCAGCGACACGAGCCTCCTGCCAACCCCCTTAACAGTCCAAAGGGTGCAGATTGATTCCTATGATGACATTCTAGATTCTTCCACTTATTTAGGATGTAATGGGAACAAACATCTGTATTGGAAATGGAACCGGGGTTACAGAAATGGCATGAACTGCCTCCAGAGAGCATAAGATTCCCTTCCTAGAATGGGAAATATTTATATAAAAAAGTAATACAAATAATGCAATTTTTTTTACTGTAATAGTATACATATAAAGAATTATGCTGGGGGCCGGCCCGGTGACGCAGCAGTTAAGTGTACGTGTTCAGCTTTGGCGGCCTGGGGTTCGCGGGTTTGGATCCCGGGTGCAGACATGGCACTGCTTGGCACACCATGCTGTGGTAGGCGTCCCACATATAAAGTAGAGGAAGATGGGCATGGATGTTAGCTCAGGGCCAGTCTTCCTCAGCAAAAAGAGGAGGATTGGCAGCAGTTAGCTCAGGGCTAATCTTCCTCTAAAAAAAAAAAAAGAATAAAAGAATTATGTTGGCACCAAGGACCAAGTAGTGACTTTTGCCTGGCGGAATTTGAGAAGGATCTCAGGAAGGGCTAGGCAGATACAGGCCGCCTGCCATCCCCACCATCCCCTCCTTGCCTCCTCCCCACAAACATATTCAGCAGCCTCCCCCCGCCACAACTTCACAGCTTGTAGCTGCCATTAAGACTTAGAAGTTCTGGAGCCACCCCACACTGGTGACACTTGAGCTGGAACTTAAACTGTGTCCGAGTGTCGCAGGTGGTCAAGCCATGTAAGGTGTTGCAAGGAGAGAGAGCAGCATGTGCGATGGGACAGAGGACCCGAAGGATAGTTTTAAGTCATTACATTTCCATTAAGATTTGAGTCAGATAATGTTGAGAAATGACACTGGAAATGTAGCCAAGTGACAGATGGTGAAGTTCCTTCGTTCTATGCATTATATGCTGAGAAAAATAATGTAAATTGATAGAATTTATTATTCACTAGAGTAAACAGCTTCTGTCAGAACATCTCTGAAAAGGAATCGGATGTGTTTATTCTCTTCACTCTTAATCACACAAAAGGATTCCGTTCACTGGCTCGCCAAGGTGTAAAATTCTATGAAATAGAGTCACTCCTTTCCAACTCTATTTTGTTTCTATAAATGTTCCATCAGTGTCTTTACCTGGCTAACTGGTTGTTATCAGCTAACAACCTGGCGGATAAATTGACGGCCCCTGAAGGAGGGCAGCTGAGTCTGAGGAGTCAGGAAGTGTCACTGAAGAAGGAAATAGAGACGCTGGGACCATTCTTCAATTTGGCCAAGGGCCGGACTCCATTTCTCTTATTTATGCCAGGAATTGTGCCTTTGCCCTGAAAATGTCCTGTATTTCTCTTACTTAACAGCGCTTCATGCCGTTGTCCGTAAGCCACACTGGAAGGAAATTGCAGTAAACACAGTTAGAGGAGCTGTAAGACAAGTCTCACCCTTGGCAAGGGGAAAAATGAAAGCATGCTCTCTCCAACATCAACGCCTTCTGTGCAGCTTAGCATGTTTTAGTCATTCACTTTAGTCATTTTACAAAAACCGGGAGGACTTCAAGGACAGACACAGTCTGGATAAGTCTGGGTTCCGTTGCAGAAGACGGAGTCTGCTCTAGCCGGTGTCAGGAAAGAACTATCAACTGTGGGGATGCAAACGGTTTACATATTTGTTGGAAGAGCTGGAGGGACAGACTTCAGAGGAGAAGTTCTCGTCTCACCCTATCTCTGCGTGGGAATCGGCTGGGGAGGTTTTCAAAGTATCCACGTCCTGAATTCCCTCCCAGAGAGGATGCTAACCCTCCGGGGAGCAGGTCGTCGTAAGTGTACAGCCCCTCCAGGTGGTTATATGTGAGCCAGGTTGAGAACTACTGCTCCAGGTGGAGCAGTCAGGATTGCAAGGACCGCAGCACAGAATCAGGCCACCGAGGGGACTGCTGTTACTTCTGCAGCCAGGAAGCTGCTGGTCTAATCTCCCAGCTCCCACCAGGGCCAGCACCATGCAGCTCTAACCCTCTGATGCTCCAGTCAGCTCCAGCATGGGCTGCACCAGCAGAACAGACTTCCTGCTCCCGGACATCTGCAAAAGTCAATGATACTGGAACTCTATTATTGTGAACACGGGAAAACACTCACACACAAACATAAGCCAGATGCCTCCATGACCAAACTTATGGCAGAAACGGCAACATTTGCAGAAAGGTGGCTTCACTTTTCCCTCCCTGACCTGGAAGAAACACATCCCACTGGCTGACCCTACGTCACAGGCAGTGCCCTATCTACCGGGGCACCTGGAAGATGGCATGTTTGGGTTTCTGCCCTCTGCAGTCCTAGAAGAAACAATAAAAAGAGAGGGAAATAGAGGTCAAGAACCAATGTACTTTATTCCAACACAGCATGTGCAAGAGAAGAAATACTTATCTTAGATATTTTGCTTTAAAATTTATTATTTAAAATTTACTTATATGAATAATCAGCATGAAGTTTCTAATTTTGCTGTAGGTTCAGTATATCACGGAGTACAATTGTTTAAAATTACTGTCCTCTTTCCACTCCAACGTGAGCTTGGAAGTCATCACTACCGTTCTCTCAACAAGAAAAAAGCTCAACAAACTGAAAAACAACAACCCTTCTGACATCAGCCAGAGAAGAGAGGGCAAACCGCTCTGCCAAAAAAACAGAGAGGTGAGTGCAGAGACTCGTGGCTAACCAGGAGCAGAGGCTGCCACTGGGGACAGAGAGTGGCAGGAACACTTACATGGTGATTGACGAACTATGGGAGGCTGAACAGAACTAGATTGAAAGTTAAAAATTCCTAGAGGCCCAGTCTTAAGGGGCCCCCACACTTTCATGAGCCTGACCAAATTCCATGGCAAAGACGGCAGAGAAATCCCCTTGTTCTTCAGGCAGGGGAAGTGGAAAAGTAGCCATTTTGAAATATGGCCAGAGCATCCTGTTCTCTGTGGCAGAAGCTGGTCCTCAGAAGAAAACACTTTGCTGGAACCTTGTCTGACCTGGGGGAAGGGCAAGGGTCGCTCAAGGCCCCTCTGGCCGTCCTATCTCACATTGTTGTAAGACAAAATTTACGATCTTGGCCATTTTGAAGGGCAAAGTTCAGAGGTGTTGAGTCTGCTCCCAATCTCCAGAACTTCTTCATCTTGTAAACTGAACTCTACACCCATCAAACTACATCTCCCAATCTCCCCCTCCCCCAGCCCCTAGCAACCACCATTCTACTGTCTATTTCCATGTCTTTGATGACTACAGACACTCACATAAGTGGAACCATACAGTATTAGTCTTACTACACAATAATAAAATGATTATTATATTTTCTAGAAACAGTCCTCACTAGATTCATAAGCTAGGAACTGTGTCTCAAAAGGAAAAGAGTCATAACTAACTACACTTTGTTAAAAATTCTGGGGGCTCCATGGTGATTTTCCTTTCAGGGCTTGCCCCGGGCCATGGAGAGAGCATCCCGTTCTGCTGTGCTATTTCTCTGTGGGCTCTGCTTGGGCCACATGAGCCGGCTGAGTGGTCCTGCAGCTGGAGAGCTTGCTCAGGGCAACACTCAAATTCATCCACCTTTCAGGTCAGAGTCAAACACTCAATGTGGTCTATGCTGCCTGCAAAATAAAAAGCCCACCAAGAGGCCCCCTGGCGTTGGTGGTAGGGGGCCCACAGGGATGCTCACTTTGGCAGAGAATGTCCTTTTAAGTCCTGGACCACAGGACTCAAGTTCGCCTCATTAACTCTTTTCATGGGATTTAGCCCCTCCCTCTTAAAAACCCAGGAACATTCTGCACACCGGGTCCTATGAATGTACTAACATAACAAACTCTGAGAGGATGACACACCCAAGGTCCCACAGAGCTGGGGTGTTGATATATATGCCATATGTCCATCCACATATAGGATTGTATTAAAAAGGCAAGCTGCTGTCCTGGCTCGGGAAAAGTCATTGGTCCTGGTCTTTTGGGGCATTGCAATGGGGAAGAAAAGGGGCTCACCAGATGGATAGCTCTATTCCAAGTGCCAAACGCTTTGCCATCCATTCCAGCAAGGAAAACACCACTGGAGCAGGCAGGGAAGGGGGGCTGTCCGTTTCTGGAGGCAGCACAGGCAAGCTGCGAGGAGCACAGGCTCTGACGGCCCGAGCTGAGCTCTTTAGCTCAGGTTTGCTTCACTTAGTCCCATATTTGAGGGTTTTGATGCTTGTATAAATGATCTCTTTTCATTAAATTTTATTTTCTAATGGTTTGTTGCTAGTAAATAAAAATGCAATTGACTTTTGTATGTGGATATTTCTATATTGATATTATAACCAGTGGCCTTGACAGATTTGTCTATTAATTTTAATAGACTACCTGTAGATTCTGTTGAAATTTCTACATGGTGTCATCTACATACAAAATAACAACTATTCTATTTCTTCCTTTGCAATTTCCTTTTCTTTTCTTTTTTCCCCGTTTCTTATTGTGCTGACTGGAATCTCCACCACAGAGTTGAATAAAAGTGGAGATAGCAGACATTCATATCTTGTTTCTGATCTCAGAGGACAAGTTTGAAACCTTCGATTACGATGCCTGCTGTAATTTTTGTTTGTTTGCAGATCTCCTTTATCAGGTTAGGAACTTTCCTCCTGTTTCTAGTTTGTTAAGAGTATTAATTTATCATTAGTGCATGTTGATTTTTATCACTTTTCTGCATACATTGCCATGGTCCTTTATTCCATTAACATGGTGTCCCCTTTAGCGCGCCCTGCAGTCTCACACCTGAAGCACGTGCTTTGTCTGCTGTACATGATTAGTTACTTGTTATCCAGTCCGACAATCTTTTAGTTTTAATTGGATTACTCATTTTCACTTAACAGATTATCCTCTTTAGAGCTAATTAAATTAGTGATATTTGGTGGTTAAGTCTACCATCTTTCCCTGCCTGTTTTAGATTCTCTGGGGACAGTAATCTCTATCTTAGGGGAAATCGGAAATTGATTTCAAGTTAAATTGGACATTATGAAAACTAGTCACCAGAGAGAAAGTTTAAGGAATAAAATAGGATCAGCACATTTTCTTCAGTTTCCTGAAATTAAAGTTAGTCGTATAACAAAAAATATTAAAAAATATTCTACGGTCATCCACCCACTGCAAGTTGTACAGCTCCCACCACCACGTGAGGAAGCACCGGAAACTTAGGAGATTAACCTCGAAAGTTTTCCTAACAGAAGCTTCTCCAGCTACTGCCCCAACATAGTATATGTAAATCTGTGTATACATACACACACTCTCGCTCTCTTCTATGGTACTTATCACTTGGAAAACAGAATATTTTTTCTGATAAAAAAAAATAGTCCTGTCCTGCAGGGTTCCAATATGGCTGTCTGTTAGAATCAAGAGGAGCTCTTTAAAAAGGCAGAATCTATATTCAATCTGATTCAACTATTCTAGAATGAATCCGGCTCTCCAGTGACTCTGACACGCACTCTGCTTTGGAAAACACTGTCTCAAGGGGCTCCCAAGCACAGTTCAACGTGGCGGGAGCACAGGCCTGTGACTCACAAGATTTGTATCTCATTCTTGAATTGTCTCGACCAGAACTGCTAGATGCTGGTTCCAAAAGAGAGATGCCGTTTCCCAGACTTCCCTCTTGCACTAGGCCACCCTACACGCATGGTTTGGGTGTGTTGGTGTTGGTGAGTGGGCGTCGTCAAAGCAGCTCTTCAGATCTCAACAAGACGGGAGCTACTTCTGTTCCATTGGCACTGCACTTGCGCCTTGCTTTGGCATGAAGCAGACATCATAAACAGTTCCCAGACAGCTTGCGGGGCAGGCGGTGAGGATGACGTTTATTTTCTGTGCAGGAGAAAGGGCAGCTCCAGCTCACCCCCCAGAAAGAACATGCCTGGTTTCGGAAAAACAGAGCAAGTGCAGCATCTCCCAGAATCCTCCAGATCATACAGCAAACCTATATATGCACCCCTCCCTGCCCTGGTTTCCTTCCATCCCCATTTTCTTCTGTGAAGAAAAGAAAATAATTTGGTTCTTGCTGTGGGAAGATTTTCAAGCACTGATTTTTAAAGAGCAATTAAAAATGAATTGTGGGCAGTATTCGAAAAGAGTGCTTCATTTCTAAAGCTATTGAGATAAAGGTTACATTAAGCCTGTGAGAGTTCTCTCCAAAGCAATTTTGGGTGAGAGAGTGCTGGGCAAATTGTCGTCAGGAGGGACCTTGAATAAACTCAGCTCTGAACTCTAGTGTTCAGCAACTGTGTGTTGAACACATTTTAAGGCTATTCTTGACATTTCAATAATAACAAATTGGAAAAATTTTTATGACAAAATGCCAATCAGAATAGGTCAGAAATCAGAAGAATTGTAAAAAATGTCAAGTTCACATGGCAGGTTGGCACAGCGTTCAACAAATAAGGGTCAGAAACATTCTATCCAGCTCTTTGCTCCATTATTCCAAATTTAGACTGCCCTTGTTCTGCTCTCTGCCCTAAGAGGCTACACCGGTTGGCTCCCCTGTCTCTGGGCTTCCCCTTGGCTTTTCCAGCGGGATGCTCTGGCAGGAGATGGGAGGGAGGGCAGACAGAGGTCAGGGTATTTCCACACTGACATTCACAAGGTGAGGTAACCGTGGGAGAGCTGAGTGCCCCCATCAAACATCACTGCTTCTCGCAAGCACTCATTTCAGTTTCTGTTGACCAGGTCTTCCTCTCGTCTTGTTGGGTCTGAGGGTGACAACAGCACTTATGCTGCACTATCTCTGTGACAACCCCACAGGCTTGCTGTGTATTATCAGAGTCTCTCCATAAATAAACTTGCCTCAATTAATCCTAATTTGGAACCTGACTGGCACATCTTGGTAGATCTTTTATCAATAGGTATAAATAGTTAAAAATAGAAATTAATTACAAAAACAGATGAATTATCATTAAAAATAGAAATGAATTACAGGAAAAGAAAAGAATGGAAAGGAAGAGGAAAATTATTCAATAGAATGTAAAGAGAAGGGAAAAGAAGACTTGAAATCTCCCTTCTTTTCTTCTCTGGAAGTAAAAACTCTGCCCTCCTCTGAGCCGTGTTGACCCCGAGGTCCAGGTAAAGGCTGTGGAAGCCATCGCACCGACAGCAGCAGCTCACGCTCAGTTGGCTAAGAGGATACTCAACAAACGACCTTTTTAAACTCATTTCCATGCATTTAGAGTTTCTACTGAGCTATTTATCTATTTACTTGTTGTGCATTACTCAAATAATACAGAAATACATTCTCATCCTAAAAGATTCCGGTAATGCTAGATAGATAAAATAAAACTTCCACATATCCTCCAACTCTAATATCCTCTTCTACCAGCTGCCGTCCAAAAACACTGTCAGCAACTGGATGTGCGTCAAAGTTTTTTTTAGTACTCTTGCACAAATATAAAAAAATATATACACTTTAAACTTAAAATTGGAGTACAGCATGTATATATTTTGTAAAAGTGAATTTTCATTTAACCATTGTGTTTCATTTAACCATTCACACTGCTATAAAAAAGTTTAACTGTTGTATTTAATCATTATGTTTCATTTAACCAGTGTGTTTGGAGTTCGTTCCTTACTGGTAAGTGTTTAGAGATTTCCCTACCATCTTCTTTTGGAGGGCCACAAAGTATGCCATTCGAAGGATGCTGTTTAATTTGGTTGCCACTGATAGACATTTCTACTGGTTTTTCCATTTTTTCTCAATTCCTCTATGAATATTTTTACACAAATTTTTCATATAACAGTTTTATTGATATATAATTCACATAACATATAAGTTGCCCATTTAAAGTGCTCAATTAAATGGTTTTTAGTATATTCACAGCATTGTGCAACCATCACTACAATCAATTTTGGAACATTTTCATCATCCCAAAACTAAACCTGGTAACCTACTGGCAGTCACTCCTTATTTCCTCAAATACTTCAGACCCAAGCAACCATTAATACAATTTCTATTTCTATAGATTTGCCTATTCTGAACATTTTATGTAAATGGAATCGGATAACGTGTGGCTTGCTTTCTTCTGCATTCTTTCACTTAGTATAATGTTTTCAAGGTTTATCCACGTTGTAGCATGTATCAGGACTTCTTTTGTATTGCTGAATGATATTTCAATATATAGATACACCACATTTCATCAATTCATTCATTGATGGACATATGGATTGTTTTTACTTTTTGACTACTGTGAATAATGCTGCTGTGAATATAGATGTACAAGTGTTTGTGAGGGCGCATATTTTCGGATCTCTTGGGTATAAATCTAGGAATGGAATTGCTGGGTCATATGGTAACCCCATGTTTAACTTTTTGAAAAAGTGCCAAACTATTTTCCAAAATGGCTACACTATTTTACATTCCCACCACCAATGCATGAGGATCTAAATTTTTCCATATTCTCATCAACACTGGTTATTCTCTGTTTGTTTTTTTAAAACAACCATCTTAGTCAGTGTGAAGTGTATCTCATTTTGATTTTAATGTGGATTTGCCTGATGACTAACTATGCTGAACATCTTTTCATGGGCTAATTGGCCATTCGTATTTTTTTTTTAGAAAAATACCTATTCAGTTCTTTGCCTAGTTTTAGTTGGTTTATATGTCCTTACATTATTGAGTTGTAAGAATTATTTATCAATATTAGACAAAAAATTCTAGAAACACTTATCAGTTGTATGACTTTCAAATATTTCCTTCATTTTTTGGATTACCTTTTCACTTTCTTTATGGTATCCTTTAGGATCAAATTTTTAATAATTTTGATGAAGTCCAAATCATATTTTATTTTCTTACCTGCACTTTTGGTGTCATAACTAAGAAAGCTTTGCCTAACCTAAGCTCATACAAATTTACTCCTATACTTTTTTCTATGAGTTTTATATCTGTGACTAGAGTTACTTTGCAAATACGTATATAAATTTTGTAGTGTAATTTTATTTATTTCGGACGGGTTCCTAAAAGAAGAATTGCTGGTTCAAAGGTCATGCAGATTTTCTCATTTTGAAATATGCTGCCAAATAATCTTCCAACACAACTTTGTCAATTTATCACCTCAAAAAATAAGCACAAGAGCAAATGTCCACCATATCTTAGCCAACAGTAGAAGTTTTTCGCTTTTAAGATTCTTGCCAACGTCATGAATGAGAAAGCTCATCTCATTTTAATTTGCATTTTACTAATTAAAGATAACTCAAAACATATTTTCAACTCCTTCTAAGATTTATTTTTACTTCTCTGAGAATTGTTTATTAATATTATTTATCCATTTTTATACCAGAAAATTAGTATTTTGTTCCATCTGTGACTTATCTCTCAGCTTTTCATAAGACCTCTTATTGTTAAGACAAAAAAATAAGATGAACAAGAAAAAATAATGAATATACATATGCAGAAAAATTTTAATATTCAATTATGGAAGGAATTCAGAAAGCATCTTGAGATAAATAAAAAGAATAAAAAGGAGAAAGATTCAGATTGATATCAGAACTCTCCACAGCAATATGGCATACAAAGAAAAAATAAACTGCCACTGAAAACAAGGGGGTTTTCTGAAATTTATAGAATGAAATAGAGATCCAAATTTAAGAAGCTTAATTAACTCTAACCGGATGAACTCAAACAGACTCGCAGTAAAATACATTATAATCAAACTCTCAAAAGTCATAGTCAAAGAAAATTTTTTCACAGCAAAGAAAAGCAGCTCCTCATGCAAAGAGAGCTTTTAGAAGATTATCGGTGGATTTCTCGGCAGAAATATCACAGACCAGAAGGAGAGGGATGATGTACGCCAGTGCCAAAAGAAAATATTTCCCAACCAAGAATACTACATTAAATAAAACCATTTTTCAGAAATAAAGGAAAAATAAACACTTTCCCAAATAAACAAGAGCTGAGGGAGCTCATGACCACTAGATCTGCCTTACGGGAAATACTAAAAGGAGTCCTTCAAGTTGAATGAAAAGATGCTAGTCAGCAACATGAAAGCGTATAAAAATAGAAAGCTCTCTGATAAAGGTAAACATATAGACAAATATGCTATGCTATGTTATTATAATGTCGGTGCATAGTCTTAGTGTGTTTCACAGTGCTACAACAAACATACCATAGACCGGGTGGCTTAGAAACTACAGAAATTTACTTCTCCCAGTTATGGAAGCCAGAAGTCTGAGATCAGGGTGCCCACATAGCTGAGACCTGGTGAGTGCCCTTGTTGAGACTGCAGACTGCAAACATTTCATTGTGTCCTCACGTGGTGAAGAGCAGAGAGAGTAAGCAATGTCCCTTGTGATTCTTGTAAGGGCACAAACACCACTTGTAAAAGCTCTAACCTCTTGACCTCATCTATTCCTTATCACTCCCCAAAGTCCCCACCTGCTAATACTGTCACATTGGGGGGTGTGGTTTCAACATATGAATTTTGGGCCGGGGCACAAACATTCACTCTCTAACATTCCACCCCTGGCCTCCCAAAACTTATGTCTTTCTCAAATGCAAAATGTATTCATTCCATCCAAACAACCCCAAAAGTCTGAACTCATTCCAGTATCAACTCTAAAGTCTCAAGTCCAAAGTCTCGTCTAAACATCACCTAAATCAGGTGTGGGTGAGACTCAATGCACTATTCATCCAGAGGCAAAATTCCCCTCCAGTTGTGAGCTTGTGAAACCAAACACACTATGTTTCTCCAAATTACAGCGGTGAGATTGACACAGGATCGATATTCTCATTCGAAAAGGGAGAAATGGGAAAGAACAAACGGATGTTGGCTCACAATCACGTTGGAAACTTCACGAGGTAAATTCCACGAGATTGTAAGGCGCAAGAATAATCCCGTTTGGCCCTATACTCTGCCCTACAGGTCCACGAGAGCAGTGGTCCCACCTTCTGGACCCCCTGGGATGGCAACACAATCCTAATGGGCAGTGAGAAGCCCTGCCCATGCTATAGCTCTCTGCCCATGCCACCATGGCTCTCAGTCAGGATGTTTGTGCATGGTCATGGCTGTGCCTGTGGGGCCCTATCCCCAAGAAACCATTGAGCATTGATTCCGCCCTTTGAAACTGAGGTGGCAGCAGTCCCGCCCCCAGAGTCCTGTGCACTCTTGACCTGTGGTGGGAGTGGCAGCCCTGGTGGTCATGGAATCGTCTTCAGAGATCCTTCTTCCCTTGTCCTGAAGACTAGCATGCATTCACAGCTAGGTAGTTCTATGGTCAGTTCTGTAGGGTCTGAGAAGTCCAACAGATTTTATTCATTTTGTCCCATTTTCTCTGTTTCCTATAGTAGCAACTGAGTGTTTCTGATGATTTAATCCCTCTCTACTCTGGGCTTTTGTCGAGATGGTTGATTAGTCTATGATTCACATTCATTCTGATCTCCTCATGAAATGGTCACTTGGCCACACCCTTAATATTCTCGTCCAAATGCACTTTTTCATTTTTTTGCAATATGGATAATCTGAGAATTTTCCATATCTTTCAGGTCTGCTTTCTTTTGCTTAACAATTCCGTTTTGAAGTCGTTTCTCTCCTCTTTCATTTTACTATAAGCAGTCAGGAAGAGCCAAGCCACATCTTCAACACATTCTGTTTCAGTGTTAACTCAAAGGGAAAGACTTAATCTTTGAGTTTTTTTCTCTTTTCGGAAGACAAGTGGGTATTAAGAATTCAAACACAAAAAACAAATGTCATTTGTGGAATTATATAAAAGTTATGTTGGCTTAAGTTTTATATGCAGAAGTGAAGACAGTGAAAATGTTGCTTTCTGTTTCACGACATTCTATTGTCAGAAGAATGTATGAATTGAATCTCAGCATTGGAAGGAAATTCAGGGTCATCTCATTTGACTTTTAAGCCAATTGAAAAATATTTCCCCACAAATTCAGATAATTAAGCAACTTCTATTACACTGCTTCAAAGGGAATAATTCTTTTTTGGAACCAGTCTAATATTTAAGGATTTTTAAAAATTTTGATATTCAGTATTTACCTATCTAATTCTATCCATTGGTTTTAATTTTTCTTCTGTAATTACATAGAGAAAGTTTTATCTCTTATTTATGACAACATTTCAAATGTGTGAAGGCAGACTATACCCCTCTGTCCCCAAAAATCACTTTTCCACCTGAGGAGCACACCCAGGTGCCTTATACACATGATTTCCACACATTTTGTCCTACTAATTAAACCCTCTTTTTGAAACTGTCCAATTTTCCAATATTGCCTTAAATTTTCCTTCTTTCTCCCTTTTTTTAGTATGTGTAAGGGGTTTCCATGTATTATGGATGCTTTCTACTCCATGCCTCCAGGATGCAGTGGGTTAGAATTTGATGTGTTGTTTTTAGAGCAACAAAAATGTAACCACAAAAGTAAGAACATTTCCAAATGGCAATACTCCCATTGGCTTGCTTTGAAATATTCCTTTTCACCATGAGGTTTACAAAACTTGAGATGTGACAGGAAGATTAGAGCTCATCAAATCTACTTCCTCATTTTATCAGAAGGGAACATGGGCCCTTGGAGGGCACATGGCGAGCCACGTGTACACCTGGGTCAACTACAGTCAGCTCTTCTGCCTTTCTCTGACCCAAATAAGTGCAAGCAGATCCAACATCTTTGCAAACATAGATATGATGTACTGGCTTTATTTTTTAATTTTTTGATATACTGATAGTGTGCTATATCCAGCTGCAAGATTGTTCCATTGATAATATTCAACGACTTTTTAATAGATTTCTTGCAAGGAACTTAGTACACAGCATATTCCATTAATCCCCCAGAGCATCTGTGACTGTACATAATCACAAAGGTTGGAATGCTCAGTTTACATGCAAAAGCCAATTAAAGAGAGATGAAAAAATGTGCAATAAATTACTGACATGATGGATACAATGAGAAAATCATTTTAAAAAATTAATTATTTTGTTTTGTGGTGGGATAATTGGTTATCTTTTTCTTTCTGAAATTTCCTTTTTGTTTTTAAATTGTTATACTTGCACTATAAGCAAATTGAGAAAAAAATGAAAGTCACTGGCTAAAATGAGACTAAAACATGTCTTCGGAGACTTAATTTAAATTTTATTTACTACAAATTTCCTACAGGCCACGTTCAATTATACATCCAATAGGCAGAAAAAGCCAACCAATGTGTGCCAAAATCTTTATTAGTACTGAATTTGCAAATCACTAGTTCATACCAAAATAGCCTGAACAGTCTCTTCCAAGAAACTTCTAAATTAGACACTTTCTGAACTGTTTGTTCCTCTCTTTATTCTCTCTGCTTCCTCTCCCCCTTTCCGATATGCTGCCGTACACGAGGAGGATGCTGTCCAAGGAGCCAAGGAAACAGGGCAAGGGGACGAGACGCCACCATGTGTGCTCAGGCCTCTTCCACATCGTGGGGCTGCCTCTGGGAGACCACCAGCCTGTCAGCCAGTTGGGGCCTGGGCTTTTACGTTCCTGTGAAAAGGTGTGACATTGATGGACACACGTTGAGTAGACTGAGTAACATCCATGATGCGATGTGGTGGGGAACAAGCAAGGTACAGATTACTATGTAGAACACAATCATGATATAAGAAGAACGCAAAGAAATAAACCAGTCAATGCAAATACATGCATGTACGGGTGTGAGCAGGAGCATAGAAAGCACAGAAAAAGCTAAGACGGGCCCGGGACACTCATCAAACTGTTCAGGAGAAGTAGAAGGATGGGATGTGGATACACCCACATGGTGTTTGCCTTGTGACAAGCATGCGCCACATCTGCTATTAAGGTGACACTCACGAAATAAAAGGAAAAGAAGAGGAATCATGAGTTTGTGATCTTGGGCTGAATTTGCAGGTCCGGTTCATCCCTCACTCAGACTGTGACCTCGGCAGTTCTCGGCATCGCTGTTTCGACCTCCTTGGGAGATTCTAGGGTGCAACTGGGTGTAGAAGTCTTGCTCCTGACAAATGCTTGCTCACCCAAGTGCTGTCCACAGCAAAGAGTCTTAATGCTGGTCACATACTAGCGTCACCTGCCTGGCTTCTAAGACATCAGCATGTGCCTCAATGGTACCCTGAATGTTTCGTAGTCAATAAGTACAACTACACTCAGCTCCTGCGCAAAATCAATGCTGGATCTATTTGAATTCATTCTGGAACTGGGAAATGATCTCAGGATGGGGTCAGGGACCCACTGCACCCACTGGACCCACTGAAATATGGACCTGAGCCAAAACTCCACCTATCAGCTGACCTCCATAAGCCCCTACTCTGACTGGTATACCACAGTGACCTTTTGTGTCTCCAGGAATTAGTGTCAGCTTAGAGCCAGAGTCCAGTAATCCCAAAAAGTCTACTATTTCCCCTTCTTCCCAATGCACAGCACGTAGGTAAATGGTCACAGGTGCTGTGGAGAAGGCTGGAAGAAAGATTAACACTATAAATTTTCAGTAGTGCAGCAAGATCCTTCCTTGAGGAGTCTCAGTCTCCCCTCCCGTCAAGGGGCTCTGGGTCTGTAAACTGACTCACGTCTGCAAACTGATTGAGGGCCCAGGACTGTGTCTTGATACTCAAGGCAGACTCGCGTTCACGAGATCTAGAGCTTGTCTGCTTGTCCAGATCAAGCAGGACTTCAGCAGATCGCCCTGCATGTCGGTCCAGGGACACCATGATCAGCCAGCCAAGGGCACAGGTCTCCGAGAGTCAGACCTTCTGAGTGCTCTTTTGGCTCTGCTGTCCATTACTGTCACCACATTGACCTCGTCTTTGGGGATTCAGTGCAGGGCCTCTGTCTACCCAGGATCCCATTGTCCCCATGCGTTTAGGGACCCCAGTTTGATGCCAGTGTTCCCACTGTGACTTCTGACCTACAGGGATGAGCCACCTTGAAGCTCTTTGAGGAGGCTGGGGCTCCCCTCACAGATTTATTTCTCAGGGTCGTGGTTAAAGGTGTGTCCTCTGGTTGGGAGAGTCAAACTCTGATCTGTACAAGAACTTGTTAACCATGCAGATTTCAAGCCCGCATCCCAGAGATAACAAATAAGAAGAGAAGGGGAGCCACTTTGCTGTCTCCCCAAGTGACCCTAACGCCATCATCTATGGACTGAAAATTCCAGTCTGATCTCACAAGAGGGCATGGGGACACGGAGCCTTTGGGTATAATTTCTTTGGAAACCCTGGGGATAACTACAGGTTTGGGTTAGAACTAGATTTTGTCCTGGGAACACCTGCTTTGCTTTATTATCCTCACAACTAAGTGACTGATATATTCCACTCATATTGCATTTGCAAAGAGGAGAAACTTTTGGAAGATGGATAAAGACTCTGGCATCTCGCAAACAATCCTGGGACCGCGTTGCAGGTACCTGGATCTGGATAGCCTTATTCATAGTCACCCTCAAGAAAAAGACTTGCTGGGGCTAGACTGAGAAGGCGCTAAAGATCCCACGGTCGTCATGTTGGACTTGAGAACTATTCAAGCAGTGAGTCTCAAACAGCAACCCACAATTGACACGGGGGGGTCTGGATACAATGCAGGTTGAGTCAGCAGGTCTGGGACGGGGCCTGAGAGACCACATTTCCACAGACTGTAGGCGATGCTGGTGCTGCTGGTCTGTGGTCCACAAGCAGCAAGGCAGGAATGGACCCATCTTCAGAGTCGAGCACCAACTCTGTACACGGGATGCCTGGCATTCCGCTATGCGAGGCGCCCAGGATTAAGAAAGCATGTGTGATGTCTGTCCATATACCGTATCTATCACATTCCATCAAATCCAAGTTGCCACAGATTATAGGATGTAAGTCATTCAGGAATGTTGAATGTGGGAAAAGGTTTTTTGGAAAAAAATTAAATTTGCATACACACCCACACACAGACATACACACCCCCCCCAAAATGTCTCCATGTGTCATCGTAATTTACATAGTACATCCTTCATCTATAATTTACACTTCTGTTCTTTGATGAGATTTTTGTGCTTAGAGTTAGCCTTTATGCTGTTTTGGGAAGTATGATGTCAAATACAAAGTGTGGAAAAAAGAAAACCCCGATTTCCTCCTCTCTGCTCCCCTCTCTCCAATATCTGACTTCTGATTGAAACCGAGCTCCGGAGAAACAGAACAATTTAAAGCAAATCAATTACTGACTGGCCTGGAAAATATGGATTTTATTCCTGGAAAGTTTCCAACTCCTTTCTTCACCGTCTTTCCTTAATACTTTCAAAGCTTTTGAAGGAATCAAAGAAAAAAATAGGGGCTAAGGGGATTTGGGCAAGGGACGATGGGAGCCAACTACTTAAGGATTCTCATAACTTAATTTGCAGGTGAATGAGATAATATTCCCTTTGTCTTTTCCTAAACTTGCATTTCTTTGAATAACATCCACAAATTTACACAAGTAAAAGTGAATCTGCTTCCAAAAACCAGAGAAGAAAATGCCATCATCTGCTCCTGGAGTGCCACAGTGAGAGGGAAATCTTTCATCCTAACTGTGGAAAATCCACTGAGACAGCAAAAGAACCTAGTTTGTGTTTTAAGTTTTCTTATGGATCTCATAGTAGGGTGACAGCAACTACAGGGAGAAGGAAAACATCCTAGCTTTTGCCAAGTAACTTTCTGTGACAAAGTGATTTAAGCAGGTGGAGGAAAGTCTGCCGGGAAAGAAAGGGCCAAGTATGGGAGGGGAAGATCGATTCAAATGCCCACAATTCTCTATTTCTAGAAGCTCTGCTTCTCATCTCGGCTTTTGTCCTAACCTGGCTGGGGTCCAGCGTAGTTAGCAAGCTATATTTCCCTGGATAAGCTGAAGCAATCTGAGTCCAATCCTAGATTTCCATCCTGGATGGGGAGGATCATGGGACCGAGAAGGTAAGAATTGATTGCTCCTCCCTTAACTCAATTTTCAAGAACGTTGAATCTCTTTAAAAGAATCTTTCAAGAATCCAGGGAAGTTTTTTTTTTTTTTTTTTAAAGATTTTATTTTTTCCTTTTTCTCCCCAAAGCCCCCCGGTACATAGTTGTGTATTCTTCGTTGTGGGTTCTTCTAGTTGTGGCATGTGGGACGCTGCCTCAGCGTGGTCTGATGAGCAGTGCCATATCCGCGCCCAGGATTCGAACTAACGAAACACTGGGCCGCCTGCAGCGGAGCGCGCGAACTTAACCACTCGGCCACGGGGCCAGCCCCTCCAGGGAAGTTTTTATGAGTAAATGCGAATGTGCATTTTTCTAGGCAGAGAGTTCATAGTTTTTATGAGATTCTCAAAGCAGTTCCAGACACTACACGTTAATTCTATAAGTCACCTTGGACTCCTCCATCTTTTTTTAAGTTTTCAACATTTTTGAGGTACTGTGTATGTATCTAAAAGCCTTAGTTGCTCTCCGTGAGGACATGGATAAAAAATTTGATAGCTCCAATTATCACTATGCCTCAATAGATAGTTGGGTTTCACTTTTTAGATAATTAAGATCTAAGTCTTCCCTAGGTATTGATTATTAAGATGCCTACTATGCGACTTCAATGCAAAATTTATATGTATGTATGTGAATGATGGCTATGCATACCTTGCATATAATTTAATAGAAAAATGTCACTATGAATTAAATAGACAACTATTTTAAAGGCTTAATTAGAATGGAATGAACTGTGGAGAGAAAGGAAATATAAGGTTAGAGTGAAAATGGAGCCTCCTTTCTATTTCAACTCTTCAATTACCTTTTCTTTTACTTTTTATTGTGAATGTTTTTATAAATTCAGAAAATAATGCATATCAAGAAACGGGGGATTCTCTTAAGTAATCATGGCAATAAAGTTAATATTAATTTTTTAATATTATCTGATATCAAATTACTCAATTATCTCCTAAATATCTGTATAGTTGGTTCACTTGAACCAAAGTCTAAACAATATCACATGCTTTTATTGCGTCACTGCATCAACCTAGTAACTTAATCCTGGGGGCGCAGGCTCCTGTGCGCCTGTGCAGAGAAGGACTGGCTGGGCCAAGGTTTGGGCCCATGGAGACAGTTGGAGTATATTGGTTGGAAAGGATTTCATCGTGGGGCTCTTCCTAGGTCTGAAATAGGACAGCATACGGCTCCCTTCCCCCTGGTCACTATGAATGCAGAGAACTATACAATCATCTTCATTTGTTTATTACCCTGCTCTCGTTATGGGTCCACGCATGGTCTTACTCTCTCTCCTCCCCTCCCCATCTTCTCTGTGATTCCAACGTAACCAGCACACATAGACCCATGTACAAGTGATTCCCTAGATCAATGGACATCATTTGCATCTTCCCTATCCCAAATCCCCTGCTTACCCCCACCTGAAGTAACTCTTGTCTGAAAACTTGTGTTTATCAACCTATGGCTTTTGTAAACTATACATATATATTTTTTTATTTTTTACTTATTTACTTTTTTGCTGAGGAAGATTAGCCCTGAGCTAACATCGATGCCAGTCTTCCTCCACTTTATATGTAGTTGCCACCACAGCATGGCTGATGAATGGTATAGGTTCATGCCCAGGATCCGAACCCGCGAACCTGGGCTGCCTAAGCAAAGCGTGTCAAACTTAACCACTAGGCCACAGGGTCAGCCCCTCCTATAGGGAGCCTGGTGGTCACACCCTACTAGCTGGTGTACCAGATGGCTGGCAGGAGCACCCCCCCCCCCCCACCACCATCAGGAAAAGTTAGCTGTCTCCAACTGCTTTGCCCAGGCACGTTTCACTTCATCAGCAAACACTGCATGCCGTCCTTCTAAGGGGAGCACTAGTCACGTCACATGTGCAGAAGATTGTAAAGACAGAGGAAAGTTGTCACAGGTCATCTTTCAGCTTTAAACACATGTTACAATGAGAATTCTGTTCAATCACACATGCTGCAGGATGAGACTATGGAAGAAGCTAGAAAAACAAAGTGGAGGTTTATCAGGTTCATCCCGGATTAACAGAATGCAACTATTAATAATTATATTTAATTAATAATAAATAATCTGAGACATAAACTAAATGGAGGGTGACACCAGACAACAGAGGGAAACTGGGACTACACTGGGTAAGCCACCTATATGATGATTACCCAAATTTTGTACGTGTTCTCAAAGACGCAACTTTTCACTTTGTTTATTTTCTATTAGATCTTTTTTATTTCCATTCTTATTATCTCCTTCTTTTTGCTTTCTTGAGGTTTATTTTCTTTTTCATTACTAATTACTAAATTAGACATTTTGCTCATCAGCTGGTGTCAGCTCAAAATTATTCAAGAAGTACTGAAATGCAGAATGTTACGGAAACTATCAGAGGCCAGAAAAAATGTGTAAAGCTCTTAGTTGTCATGGTAACTGATAAAATCTTGTATCAGCAATTGGAAAAATCAGAAATTGGGCATTTGTATGACATTACTTTTTTATAGCTTTTCAAGGGATAGAAGGGAAATTTTTCTAATTAGGTTAATTTTTTTCCCAGGCCATTACTGAATTTAGCAAATGGCTTTTGCAGAGAGTACTAACCCAGGCTGTAGATAATGATCGGTCAACATCTCAATACCAAGAGAGTAGTCAAATCTAAAGGCAGGGACTGACTTCCAGGTTACGCAGAATGGGAAGCTGGTGACGTCCATCCTTGTCCACCGCGCCCTGGTAAGAGCTACAAAAACAATAAGATGGTGACGGAAAGTTGTTCTAATTTTCCTATTTTCATGCACTGCTCACAACTTGCCGATGTGTAACGTGGGTGTTGCTGCCCCCTCTCCATCCCCTTCTCACAGACTGTAGCTTTGCTAATCTACGAATCAGGGAGCTTTTTCTTACTTTCTTCCTGTCTGGATCCTCTTCAGCATCTTCTGAGTAATGGGCCCCTGCTGCTGGCCAGCTCCATAGACACCGCCTCCTAAGGGCATAACGAAGAAAGGTTGAAGTTTGAAGTTCTATCCAAGACACTTGTTTTCTCCAACCAGCACAAAGCCCTTCAAACCCTGGGCCTTAGGCAGGACCGCTCTGAAGTTCCTGCATCTGGTGATGGTCCTCTCCACGGATAAGGCCTCCACCGTGCCCGGGAGTCAGCTTCAC
Source organism: Equus caballus (assembly GCF_041296265.1). Classification (NCBI taxonomy): domain Eukaryota; kingdom Metazoa; phylum Chordata; class Mammalia; order Perissodactyla; family Equidae; genus Equus; species Equus caballus. The sequence continues at coordinate 65,483,628 of NC_091706.1, read as the reverse complement.
TTCCTGGCTCCCCACAGGCCAAGCAGCTTCCAGCGTTCTTCCAGATGAGCACAGACGCCCACCTGCCTCCTCTACGACATCCCCAGCAGGAGAGAGAACTGCAGAAGGTGTGCGATGGTGGAAATGAGTCTTCAGTGTTAGGCTGGATCTCAAAATTCTTAAACACGTGAAAGAAAAATATGTTCTCAAACTTGGGAGGAGGCGATGGCTGATGGTTAGCTGTTTTGACACGCCAGAACATCTTGTATTAGGCCTGTCTTAACCTCGTGGAGCACGCCGAGGGACCGTCTCTGTGTTGTCAGAGCACACAGGATTCCTTTAAAGAAAGATTGCAAAAAGTTATATAACCACGTTTTAACATAACAGCTCTTGAAAAATTACACCACTTTCTGGATGACTACTTTGGAGAAATACAATATCATTTTCGTACAAATCACACTAAATGAATACACAAAATGATATTTCAACATGATGGTTTCAGACAAGGACACACTCACCAGTTTCCTCGAGGCAGCATTTTCTAGCCAGAACGCCTCGTGTGAAACGAGCTGAGTGCCTGCCGTGTTTGGATGACCGCAGGAATGTTGCTCCACTTGTGTAAGCTCAGAGAGGGCCAAAGAGCAGGATCTTCTAGGACTTCCAGGCTCTGTGTAAAGTCCATTATTTGCGTATTTTTCCAGGCCCTGGAAGCATTTTTCCTTGCTACAGGTTTACTTTTGAGTTCAGTCTGAATGTAAGACAATCATAAACCGCATGAAGATGGAAAACTGTTAAGAAATGGTGCAGAAAGAAGAATGTACCTTCTGGAGGATGACTTCCCCACACCACTCACCATCCACTATCACGTCCTCTCAGCGTGGAGAAGAGGAGAAGCCTTCACTACATTTCAGTACAGAGCAAAGGGGCCTCACGTGGCTGCTCATGACTCACAGTTGTTGCTTGTTACATCCATGACTTCTTTCCATCGTTCAATCAATATATGTTTTCTCTCTGTGGAAACGGTTTAGGATTCCTCATTAATGTTTCCATTACAATTAGGTGAACTATTTTTCATTGAATGGTTTTTCACTAAGAGGCAGGATTTCCAGGAAGAGGCAATTGAAGTATAAATGTATTTGACTAACTTTTAAAATGTGAAAACACAGTCGGATTGCAGCCCTGTCAGGTTAGAGGTGGACCTGCAGAGACTGGGGAGGTTCTGAACTTCCACAGCCAGGTAGACAGGTTATCCCCAAAGTTCCTGCGGGGTTAGCACCCTGCAGGAGTCGGCTTCGGGGAAGACCTTCCCTTCTGGCCAGGCTCCTCGTGGCTCAGGACTTTCCCTCCCCACCTGAGTATTCCTGTTGATCACATGATCCTGGAACCAGCTCCTTCCACCTTCCCCGTCGTTTCCCTCCCCAGTGAGTTCAGAAGGCTCTTATACTTGATCAGTCTTTATTCGTACGGGAATTTTGTCATTAGCAGCCATAATCCAAACAAAGCACACGTAGAAGAGGAAACGGTACTTTATCTCCCATCTCTGTCTGGCCTCCTGTCTGGCCTCCAGCGACAAGAGACCGTCCCTTTGTGCTGAGGCACGGATCCTTGTAGCTCTGCCTACAACCCTCAGACATAGCTTCCACCTACCGTGCCAAGATGAGGACCCCAACCCAGGGTGAGGACACCCTGGCACTGTCCTTGCTCTCAGTGGGGAAACGGCTCTCAGAGGATCTTTGTAACTCCCTTTCTTGCCAGGGGTGGAATTGAATGCCACAAGCCCTTCTTAATCAGACCCAACAACACACTTGTTCTCCAGTTTCTCCCAAATTATTGCACTGTGACCTCTGAACTCTGGTCATTAACAAACTCCCCTCTCCTCCCAATTCCTTCTCCCAGAGTTCACTCTCCGGCCTTTATGGGTCCTGACTGTCCTCCAGGACACACCTCCCCTGCAGTCTTTTCAGCAGAGGCCGACCTGGTCTCCCCGACTTTCCTCTTCTGGTGCAGGAAATGGGGTTGAGGTTTACCACCCCCTTTCCCCTCCCCCACCTTCAAACAATGCTACTTTCAGGCTTAGGCCATTCCCTTCTACCACCTACTGCCTCACACGTGGCTACCCACTGTCCTCCTGGACACTCCCAGTCACATTCTTGTCACTTGAGCATCAATATCAATGGCGTCAAGCACATGGCTGCTCTTTCCTCGACCTTCTCATGGCCAATGACAGCTACCTCCACTTGGCCTCAGCCCCCACAGCCATGGTCCACACTGCACTGTAGATGATCTAGGGAGCCAGAGAAGGTGGTGTGGTTAGAGCAGAGTGAACAGGCGTGGAGCATGGGGGAGATGAGGCCAGGGGTTCTGCCAGCTGCATGGTGCAGGGCCTGGTAGGCTGGGGGCAGGTTTGCATGGTATATTCTATGTGCAAGAGGAAAGTTTTGAGCAAATAAGGGATCTGATTGGGTGTGAATCATAACAGGATATCTCTGGCTTCTTTATGGGAATCGAATTATAAAAGGGCCAAAATGGACGGGTTTGGAATGTGTCATGAGTAGTTCCTGAAAGAGATAAAAGAAGCTTGGAAGAGACAGAGGACCCTACACAAGCCAGGAGTCAACCTCAATTTCTCCTTTGGCTACGACCCTCTTCACCAAGACTGCAGATTCCATGAAAAGGGGTCCTTGTGATTCTCCCCTGAACCATTTTGGTCTGAGCTACTGTCACCTCTCTCCTAGGCGACTGCCTTCATGTCCTTCGTGGTCTCTCCGCTCCTCCTTTTTCCTACTCTCAATTGACTTAGAATTTCAATAATGCAGCATGAAGATTTCAGCAAAACACGTCTGTTTAAGCGAAGACCTCAAATACGACACAGGCTTCACTGAACCTGGGAGGAAATTCGGTCTTACCGCAGCCTGCAGCCCCCGTGCTCTGCCTTTTGCCCACTATCTAACCTCAGTTTCCCTCTTCCCATCACACAATTCACTTCAGCCCCCCTGATGTACGTCAGTTCTGAAAATAGGCTTATCTTACCTAGGGAAATTGGCATTCATGGTTCCTTCCACAAGGAAGGACATCAGTTCCCGCAGCTCTTAGCAGGCCAGCCCCTTCGCAGCTGGGTGACCATGTCCAGAGAGGCCACCTCTGGGACCCCACCTACACAGAGTTTCTATCACAAAGCTCCTTTCACAATTGGTAAGTAATTGACCTTTTTATTTAAAAATCTGCTCCCCACACATAATGGTAGCTCCGCCCAGGACCCTCAGTTCCCATGTGAACACCTAGGGAGCGTCAGGATTTCTCTGAGCCCAGAGGGGTTGGAGGGTTGGGGCTGCTTCGTGCCTCCCAGCTCTCTGCCAGTAGGTCTGACCCACTCACCCTGGGGTCTGGCTGCCTCTCCTAATCCCTCCTTTAGGCAACCTCCTCATTACCCCAAACAGCTGCCGACGACGTGCTTGCCCTGGCTGAGCACCAGGTCACAGACTCGCAGGAGGGAGGAGGCCCTGAGGAGCCACTTAGGAAAATGTTGACGTGACAGCCTGCAGCATAGACAGACGTTTTCCACGTGGCTTTTCCTCCTGCGGTTTCCAGGGACTATTCTGGATCTCGCACAGCAGGGGCAGCGCAGTCACCACTAAACACAACGCCGAGCGGCACATGGCAGCACGTGGGAGTCGGCTTCCGGGAAGACCTTCCCTTCTGGCCCGGAGCTGTGCCCCTAGTCTCAGAAATCCTTCCCACGCCCAGTCAACAGCGTCTGGAGCGGGCGTGTCCCCAGGACCAATAGCTGGGAGATATGAGCAGGCCCCTGATGTTTCTTCCCCAGGGACATTTGTCCATTGGGCTCTAGGAGCTGCTGAAGAAGTTACCAGCTAAAACCTCCACGGTGGAGATCTCTCCCGCCACCCTTCTCAACAGCCTCTGAGGAGGATGCTGTAGCAGGAACCCCTCATTGGAATTGAACCTCCACAGAGGTACCTCAAGTGGTTGCTGCAGGCTTTGCCCATCTATAGAGTTTTGAAAAATACACGTCAGTAATTTAAAAAGTTAACCTGGTAGCTAATAAGAAATAAACATGTAGTAGTGTTCTGACAGGTGGCTGACAGGCTGCATTACGAGTGGGCCGCGTGAGTCATCACCCATTATAGGTTACACGCAGAAAAAAAATCCCACTCTGGAGAGAGACTCTAAAATGCGCTGCAGACAGAGAATGTGCTTGGAATGACATCCGTGAAGCACGTCTCTCTCTCTGCAAAGTCCTTACTCCCACACACAATGTTTACTGGAAACGAAAGCATGTTCAGGTAGAAGAAATACTTTTTTGAAACGAACAAAAATATGGCTAGTAATGGACAGAAATGGGTGAAAAACATTTTTCTTTGATCCTGCTCCCTTCAAGAGTTAGATGAAAGCAATTTAAACTCTTGTACAAGTATCCAAATGTTCCCCCTCTGTAAATCCTAGAAATATTTATTTTCTTTATATGAAGACTGCGTATCTTCCCTCATAAGCAGTGGTCTGAATGGGTGGACCAGATCCTTGTGAGTAGCCTGGAAAGGAATCCAGTGTGGAAGGGAGGACAGACCAATGGCCCATCCCAGCTAGGTCCTGGGAAATGAGTCGCCACCCAGCAAAGGGTCACGGCTCTGTTTTTCCCCTGGCTTGGCTGTTTCCAATTGGTAAGCAAGTGGTGGGCTCGGTCCCTCCCTCCTTCATGGGCTGTCATAAGGATTCCAGATCAGACGGGAGCTGTGGGAAACACAGCTGCAAGCACACGCTGTGATGGCTCTTTGATGTGTTGCTTTCACTGGGCTGAAGCACGGTCCCCAGAATCACCTTGCCAGTCTGCTTCCAGTTCGGGCCATGGACAAGGGGTATTCCCTTGTGAGAGCTGCAGGAGGGAGGGAAGCAGCGCCATTTTGTAGCCTGCGCACATCTTCTTCCAGGCATTCAACCAAGCAATCTAGGTGCTGCTGTGAAGGGGCTTTGCAGATGGGGTTAAAATACCTAATCGTTTGACTGTAAATTAATCCAAAGTGAGATTACCTAAGGTGGGCCTGACTTACTCAGTTGGAAAGTCTTTAAAACTTCGGTGCAGTGGCCATGCTCTCTCGTGGTACAGCAAGCCTGCAGTGCAGAGGGAACTGCATGTGGACCCTTTGTTTTTCTCTTCCCTCACTAGCCCACGTGTGACTAGGATGAAATTTGGCTCCCGTGAGGATAAAGGGATTAAAGGATTATTAAAACTTGGGGAGGGCTGGATTGATGTGAAGGGAAGGAAAGGAGAGGCCTTGATGGACTGACACTGCCTACACGTGATAAAGTGGAGCAGCTGCTCCAAGGGTCGCCAGGTCTCTCTCTGTCTGTGTGTGGTTGTGTGTGTGTGTGTGTGTGTGTGTGTGTCTGTCTGTCTCTCTTTCAGACTCTCTCTGTCTCTCGCTCTTTCTTTGTCTCACTCTGTTTCTCTTTCTCTGTCTGTTTCTCCCTCTCTCTCCGTTTCTCACTCTGTCTCTCTCTCCCTCTCTCTGTCTCTCTCTCTCCCCTGAGGTGGGTCCCTGATGGGCTTCCCCACTGAAAAGGACTAACTCAGCCCCTTGACCTGGGTGATGCTCTTGCTCCTGCCAGAGTCCTCAGCAACTTCCAGCCTCCAGCCTCGTCTGCTAAAATCGCCTTCCTCTTGGGTGGGTCCCACTTGAAACCCTCACTACACTGGCTTCTCCTTGAGTAGCCCACGTCTAGGCCATGGGAAACACACTCATGCTAAGAAGAAGTATTTCAAGCTAGGACATCAGTTTTTTTAAAAAGGGATGGGCAGCAAGTTCTTTCAATGTCGTGTGGGAGCTCAGTCCCACCCGAGGGTTATTTAACCACTTCAGGAGAAGGTACCTTGACTGACTCACGGTTTCCTGTTTTCTAAAGCTCCCAGATTTAGTGAATGTACATGTAGACCCATAGATTTTGTCCAGCAGAGATGCAAATGATTTCTGTTTGGTAGAAAAGATAACCCTAAAGGTTCGGGTTTATTGCCCTGTTGATCATTAACCAATCAACGTTGTTGCTGATCCTGCAATCTTATCAGCACATTCATGGGTCATGCTCCCTGTATAAACCCAGCTCCTTAAAATAATAAGTAAATGATAAATAAGTAAATAAGGTAAATAAGTAAAATGATAGTAAGTCAGCTTACTATCTACTGGTCCTGTCAGGGATTAAATCATTGACATATTCTCATCAACATGTTTGCGTAGGAGTCCTGCTTTTTAACTTTGTGAAAATTATTCTCTATCACCTGTGACCTGCACCCATGGAGGTACACACTCCATATCAAGTCACTTCTTTCCTCTTGGCCCCTAAACCAATGGGTGGCTGCAGATCTCATCCTGAAAACTTTCAAGTATAAGCCCAACGCTGGCTAACTGTCTCCAGGCAGGTCCAAGGAAGCCAGTCAGAGCTATGACCATCTCTTCAAAGCTCATCTTTCTGGGCTGCACCCAGTGAAAGTCACATCCTCCAGTCTCCCACATGGGGAGACTGCTCCAGTCCTCCAAAAACATGTCCAAAGGGTTATATCTCCAAGACCTTTTATACTCAGTCCCGAGGCTCTAAATTACCATCACATCAGTATGTATACTTTTCATTGTGGCTGGATAAATATCCAGGGTTTAGAGTACAAGGACGTTGTCAGTGTTCTTCATGCTGAGCTGGGTAATGAGTTCTACAGAGTTGTGTTGAACTAACGTCCTTTGCAGTTGCTATTGAGAAATCCTATGCCATTCAGATTCTCAAAATATTCCGCACGTGAACATTTTTTTCCTTTCACTCTAGCAGAGTCTATGACCCCATCATTATTGCTAATATTCTGAAATTTTACACTGTGTGCTTTATAGGAATTATTTTTAACTCCTTGTTCTGCATTTTTCAGTCTGGAAAAATTTGGAAACTTTTAAATCTGGGGAAATTTGGAAACATATGTTTCTATTATGAACTATTTTTTTAACTTTTGTTTCTCCCATTTTTTTCTTTTTTTTTTACTTTTACTTTATGAAACATTGATTGTCTGCCTGGACTCTTCAGAAGAATTACCTAATATTATTATATTTCTCACATTTTCCATGGGTTTCTTTTAGCCCTGACTTCTGGTAAATTTCCTGAACTTTAACATGCAATCGCTCAAGTAGATTTTTTTTTACACTTCTAGTGTTAAAAATTAATTTTTATTCTTTGAATGTTTCTTTTTATAGCCACATGTTCTTGCTTCATGAAGTTCTTATTACTTTGAAGATATTCACTACAGTTTTTAAAAATCACTTTTTTCTATTTCACGCACAGTTTGTTCCTCCTGTTACTCTGTTACTTTGTACTGGCCCGTCTTCATGCTGGGACATTCCTCCAGATGGCTGGTGATCTGTCATTATCCTGTGTTTAAGTGTCAGGCACTGGAAACCTGGTGCCTCCGTCGTGAAGCCACCTGGGGTCCGCTCGCTGGAGTCAGCTCTCGGCCAGGCTCTCACGTTTGTTGTCGGCTAAGACACTCTTCACTGTGATTTCTAACTTCCAAATCTTTCTCAGGGTGTCGCCTCCTCTCCTGTTCTTTGTCTTTGTGTGTGTTATGCTTACTTTATTATGATTTTTTTTCACCCCGGAGTTCAAGCAGGTTTAGAAGACAAGGAGACAGGCCCAGGAGTCCAATCCGCCATGATCAAACAGAGGTCTTGTTGCCTCCGTCTTCTCTCTCCCCAAGGATTGGTTGTTACTTCTGTGAAAATGAGAATTCTTGTATTTTAATCTGAAAGAACATCAAATCAAGAGAGACTAGTGTCAGAATTATAGCGGTAAATTTAAACACACCCCTAAGCAATGAAGCTTCATGACTTTTGGCCCTACGTGTCAGTTTTACAATGAATATCACTGATGATAGATTTTAAATCTAAGGTATTATTATTGTTTTCACAACAAGCCTGGTGGAGTTTTGAGCCACTTTCATCAGCAGACTGTCAGTCACATTCTCTAATCGTAATTCTCTGCTCAGAACTGGTTGGAGCACCCTTTACAAAGGGTCAGTCTTTCTGCTGTGCCCAACACAGGTGGCCTTGCTCTGCAATCTCGACCACCTTAAATCCCCTACATTGCATTGAGTCACGTGCTAAAATGTGGAGCCATGAGCTTTGTTTGTTTCTAACGTGTTCTCACTATTTCCCTTTTTTTTGAATTCCTAATTTATCAAAAGACTGATTAACTGGGTTTCCCTTCTCCACCTGCAGGTGGGGGTTCAACAATTTCCCTAAATTTCCACTCCATCCTCCCATCAGCTGCGTCTCCTTCCGTGTCCTTTGGGCTTCAGAGCACTCTCCCAGCAAGCTCCCCTTAAAAGCTGCTCCTGGGGGCCGGCTCCGTGGCCGAGTGGTTAAGTTTGTGCGCTCAGCTGCGGCGGCCCAGGGTTCGGATCCTGGGTGCGGATATGGCACTGCTTGTCAGGCCACATTGAGGCGGCGTCCCACATCCCACAACTAGAAGGACATGCAGCTAGGATATACAACTGTGTACGGGGGGGGCGGGGGGGGCGGTTTGGGGAGATAAAGCAGAGAAAAAAAAAAAAGATTGGCAACAGTTGTTAGCCCAGGTGCCAATGTTTAAAAAAAAAAAAGGAAAAAAAAAAGCTGCTCCTGGCCCCAGACAAAAAGTGACCCTCTCTCCGGTACCTCTCCAGTGCTTCTTCCACATGACTTACGCCAAAGGCAGGGCAGGTGTTCTCCTGTATTTGGGAAGGTATTGTCTGCATCACTAGCTGCCCCTACTCTCACAGATTCCTGAGAAGTGCTCTGAGAAGAGCTCTAAGAAGAGCTTTGTGGGGGACTGGAATTGGCCACCCCCAAGATATTTCTCTTTGGCATGAGGATTATTTGGGGCTGGTTACTTTTAATAAACTGCAGACAGGAAAGGAACTCTGAAAAGCAGAGTTTACTTACCTTTTGTTAAGAAACACTTACATTGTAAAGAAAATCTCCTTCTGCAAAGGTGTCTCCCTCTCTGTGCAGGAAGAAGGGGGGATGACCTTATCTCTAGAAACTCTTATCAATACAGAAGGCAAGGACTTAAATCTGCATAATAATCTTACTCCTGTTTACTGTGCTTGTCTGGTAACCTCCTGTAACTGACTCCCCCAACCCCCAACATCCTCCTTTGTCTTTAGCTGAAGATGGTATTCAAGGTGGGGGCTTCAGCCATTTTGGCGAGTTGCTCAGCTTGCCTGAGCCTCTCCCATGTATACATGTTATAAAGCTGTGTTTAATTTTCTCCTGTTATTCTGTCTCATGCGAATTTAATTCGTTCTCCAGTCAGAAGAACCCACAGCGGGAAGAGGAAATGTCTTCCTCCCCTACAGCTTCTATGCTAGGTATTCAAAACACATTCACCCAGGGATTTCAGATATAAATTCCTTATTGCCAATGATTCTAACAAGACTCCTGACATATTGTTTGAAAATCTTTTACCCTCTTCAATATTGAAGTCATCATGGGAAATGCACAGGTGCATGGCATGGCCATCCTCCAGTACCTTGATTGGCCAACGACCAGAAGGAAATGCCACCATTGTATTCATTCTCTAAGCTTGAGATATGTGTAGGATAGTCACCTGTACACTTCACATCTTGAAATCAAATGGACTAAAATATCCACAGAGGAAAGGAATCTCACAGCATTGTGTGACGCAGTAGGAGAAACAAAGAAATAACCACTCAAAATGCTGTTGTATTTTTTAAGGAAATATATACTTGTTGAAATCAACATAGATAAAACCATGGAGAAATTTAATAGTATGGGAAAAAATTTTGTTTCTGGTCAGACTATACGTTGGCCAAATCCATGGGAGCCACCTGCCACACAAAGAAATTCCCATAGCATGTTCTCCTGCTTCTAGGACTATGTATATGTACATATATATGTTTCATTAACAAATGGATGGCATGCACTTTTGCTTTTTTACTAGTTTTAAGATAAGGAAAGATCTTGATCCTTCAAATATGTAAGCTCACTTAGCTATTAATGGAATGATCTATTGTAGCTTAATATTAACATTAAAAATGAGCCAGCCAAAAAATTTTAAGGAAATGTAATTAGTTTCATCAGTTCAATTTTTAATGCACATTTTAAGAAATTGCATAATTGATTTGAGTGTTAATTAGTTTTTCAGTAAGAAAGCAAAATGTGATGCCCTTGTCTTTTGGGTAAGAACACTGTCTCTTCATTCTGAGCAGATACAATGGGATAGTTGGGACCAGGACATAGTACAGAGTTATACATACCTGTCAGGCTTTGCACTACAAGGTCCTTATAGCCACTGGAGATGTAAGCTGTTTCTCAGCTGCCGGAGTGTGAGGAACGTTCCTGACAGCCTCTGACTGGAGATGCCCGCCGTGATCAGAGGCTAATGAGGTCTGCGGAACTGGGAAAGTGGAAGGCTCGGTGTGGAGCTGAGCAGGTAGGCACAGGCTTCTCTGAACGGCAGGGGAAGAAGCCACATTCAAGAAGCAGCAGAGAAACTCTGGTCCGAGTTGGCCTGTCCCGAAGCCAGTGGTCCACAACAACCCTTGAGAAGTTCCCTGCTGACCTTCTGGGCATAGTCTTGGCCCCTTGTCTCTGCTTCTGTATACACCCTGAGCAGTTGCTGCTGCTGCTTTAGACTCTAACTCCTGGCTAATAGAGGCCAGGTTTGCGCATTTTGATCTGAGCAATGGATTGCCTGCATCTAGCAGGAGCTCAGAAAGGCCATTGAAAATTGAGGGGCTGCCCTATTCGGCTTTCACACCGAATGGGGCTCTGTCTGCCCCATTATCATCATGACTTGTCGATGACAGTAAACTCTGTGTCAGGATCCTCGGTGTGGGAGGTCAGGAAGCAGGTGGGCAGCATCGGGAATGCAAAGCACCATGCTCCAAGCTCACAAAACAGAGCAGCTCACCATCTGGCCCTGACGCAGCCTCGCTGTCAGCAGCGCCCTGGCTGCTGGCCCCTGCAGCTTCGCCACAGGCCCCTGCTATTTTTATGACTCTGTCATAAAAAAAGCCAGAGTCACCTCAAAAGATCAAATCCTAATATGGATGACACAGGCCTGCCTTATGGAGATGCACTAATCCAGGCGTGGTTTCCACAGATGGTCTCAGAACACTGGATGCAAGAGTCCTGAATGCAGCTGCAGCAATCGGATTTACTTTGTCTAATCCATTTCCACATTTAAGCTGGACTAGGAATGCATTAAAATTTGAGTCAGTCTCAACAGGAAGAGAATACAATGACCCTGAAAACCCCCACTTAGTCATTTTTTTCCAGCTTCCATCAACAAATGACAGTTTTCATTATCTGGGAAAGTAGCCACTAGAATCTGTCGCTGATCCACCATCCACATGCATTGTAAGCATTAACTCGTATATGAAGAGCTGAGATGATGTCAACCTGTGAGTGAATTTTAGGAATAGAGAGATCATGGCATTTGCAGTCTGACTGAAATGTGCTGCCATCAAGTTTCTACTAAATACCAGCTGCTGTGACCTGATTCGCTTTATATTTTCTTTATAATTAATAAATTTCCTTTGTAACTTCAAAAAAATTCCCTTGTACTCTTAGAGAAACTCATAAATGCAAAATCTAAGTCCCAGAAAGCAAAAGTCTGTGACCAAGTTCACCCAATCAGAATTAGACCAAAAGCTCCTGGCTTGGGCCTAAAACCTGCCATGAGACAATTGTTGGGCGTCACCGAAATGCCAGCAGAGGCAGAATTTGAATTGTTTTCTTTCAGTCTTCTGTTACCAAGAGTTGTTTTTTTTTAACTGACATTTTGATTTTCAAAAATTTCTTGATTTTTTCATTGATGTTTTTGACACTATACAAACAATGATAAAAAACAGTTAAGCTTTTGAGATGAGAAATTTGTTCTCATTTCTGCCCCTCTCTGCTCTTTGCAGGCTCAGGGAGGCACGCCTCCGATCGGGTTTTGGGTCCACTTTCGCAGTGGCCTATTCCCTTGGCTGGCCAAGCTGGTGCTGGTCCTTGTCTGGGAGTCATCTGGGGTTCTCTGCCAGGGGCCTCGGCTCTTTTCCAGCAGCTGCTTGGGCTTCCTCACACATGGTCATTGTGATCCAAAAGCACGTGCTTTAGGAGACAGAAAGTTGAAGCTGTCCGTCTCTTAAGATCACTGCCTGGAAACTGCCAGAGTGTCATTTCTGCTCTATTTTGTTGGTCAAAGCAGTCACCGAACCCACCCAGATTTCGGAGGACAGGATTAGATTCTGCATCTCAAAGGGAGAAGCAGCAAAGAGTTTGCACACATCTTTAATGTACAGTGATATTACTGACGTACATCAGGTTTCAATTCAGACGTGCCCCAACCACGCATTACCTTTAGAGGTAAATCTTTTCACACATTATTTCATTGAAATGCATTTAAGTCTCACCTGAATCCAATGAAGCAACGGTTGTTTGTTATTTCTGGTTAACAAAGGACAAAACAGGCTCAGAGTGATGAAGTAATACAGATATTCACTCACTGTATGTCACCCACATTGTCCTCTCACATTGGCAGAGGCAGGCCCTTGAGTATTTAGTCTATTTAAAACATTTCTTAGGTTTTAGGAAACAAACAATGACAGAGTTGTCCCTCTAATAAACTTGTTAATACTCAAAAGGGAAATTTAAGAACATAGCTGAGTCCCAAGAACACCTGAGCCAGATGTTCCTGTCTGTGGGTGTTAGACAGATCCATGTTAGGGAACACAGGCGCTCCATCCATAGCCCACTGTAAGCTACAGTGACCACCCCCGTTCAGAGCTGGACAAGAGGATATGAGAACATAACGCTCCCTAAGCAGACTTTCATGCTGTCCTCTTTGTTTTCAGCCCCCCTCAATTCCCACTCCCAAAGATGTCATTGGAGGATTACTAATATGTAAATGGAGCTGGCCGTCAAATTTCTCTGGGGTGATCTGTTAGGTTATTTCTTATCCATCTGTTTTTCAGCTACTAAAATTAGTTTAGCGTGGTCTTTTGTCCTACTTTCTTTGCCTTATTCACGCTTAAAAAACACACACAACAACTCTTTATTGCTTTTTATTGGGATTTCTAGGGTGACTGGAAGTGAATGTATGTATTCATCTCAGATCTTTAACTAAACGTCTATTCCATATGTTGACACTGACATTGTTCTATATAGTTTAGACTTAATCTCCTTCTTGATCCTGAAGTGCCTGGAATACTCCTAGAACTCTCCTCTCGGCATGGAATAACCTACGGCACCTTACTCCTAAGAATGACAGCTTACCCCTCTCCTCATCCGAGTACAAGGCTAGAGGCTAGTCTGCTGGGGGTGATGCCCAGGGCTTTGGACCGGGATCCACCGGGCCAGTGAGTGCCGGGGACTCTATCAATTATTTTTATTTTCTATTGTAAAATACATCTAGATAAATATTAGATCTGAATATCTGTAATTCCATCTATCTGGTGCATTTTTATCACTTGTTCTTCTAAATATTAATTCAATATTTAACTACATATTTAATCATATTTATATTACATTATTAATCTTATTGATTTATTTTTTAATATCCAAGAAATTTTTTCTTGTTTTCTGGTGATTCTTATATCAGTCTACTCAGCTATCATAATAAAATGTCACAGACTAGTCTGCTTAAACAACAGAAACTTATTTTCTCACAGTTCTGGAGGCTGGAAGGCCAAGGTCAAGGTGGCGGCAGGTTCAGTTCCTGGTGAGGCTTTTCTTCCTGCCTTGTGGGCGGTTGCTTCTTGCTGTGTTTCCACGCGGCGGAGAGAGAGTGTTCCAGTGTCTCTTCCTCTTATGAAGACACCAGTGCTGTGGGATCAGGGCCCAGCCTTGCCACCTCACTGAGCCTTTGTCACATCCTCAGAGGCCCCATCTCCAAATACAGGCCTGTGGGGGTTAGGCCTTCACAGATGGAGTTGAGGGACACACTCTGGCCCCTGGCACCTCTACATCATGCTCTTCTTTCTTGAGCACCACACCTTCTCAGTCCCTCTTAATCTCCAGGTGGCCCTTTCCTTTGCCCTTTGTTTTTGTTGTTGAAGTTTTCTTTATCTACGGTTTTTTTTGGCCACTTAATCTCTTGGTCCATTAGGATGGCTCTTTCATGTTATTGACTTTCTTTAAAAAAAAAACTTGTCGCTCCTTTGGTATCAGCAATTGTATTGGGCTGTTTGTACAAATATACCCTTGAGAGTGTGGGGAATGTAGTGTGCACAAATGCAAGAAAGGCGGCATTGCCGTCATTTCATGTGAAGGAGGCACTGCTCAGGTCTCTCACGCCTGCCTCAGGTCTCTTGTCTTCTCCCTGGCAGTTTAGCCTGTGGCTGTGGAGGTCTTGAATGCTTGCCAAGAAGATGATCTTACTTTGTCTCCAGATCTGCTTTCACACTTTGACCTGTCGTTCAGGCCAGCGCAGACTCTGTATAAACAGAGGATGATGCAGGAGCTGGATTATTGGACTGGTTATTCTACATTCTTTCACTTAGTTACCTTAATAATATTGCTCCATAACCTTTCTCCATGATGTTGCAGACCTTTTTTTTGATGGTTTAGGCGCATTTTATTGTTTTTTTGTCAGTTGCTGACTTTTTAGAAGCAACTTTATTGAGGCATCATTTATATACCATTAAATTTACTCTTTATAAGTGTACAATTCAATAATTTTTAGTAAATCTAAAGAGTTGTATGACCATAATCACAAATAACCCAATTTTAGAATACTTCCATCATTCCACAAAGAACCCTCGTACCCATTAACAATCACTCCCCATTCCCACCTCTAGGCTCAGACAATCACTGGTCTGTTTTCTGCGTCTGTGGATTTTCCTTTTCCATACATTTTATATAAAAGGAATCATACAGTATGTGATCTTTTGTCTGGCTTCTTTAACTTAGCATAATGGTTTTGAGGTTCTTCCATGTTTTAACATATGTGAGTATTTTATTATTTTTTATTGCTAAATAGTATTCTAGCATATAGATATGCCACATTTGTGTATCCTTTTAACAGTTGACAGACATTTGAGTTTTTTCCAATTAGGGACAATTATAAATAATGCTGCCATGGACATTCATCATTCATATGGAGGTCTTTTTGTGACCCTGTGCTTTCATTCCTTTGTGCAGAGTCCTAGGAATGGACTTATTGGTTTGTAATTGTTAATTCATGTTAATGTTAATTGTTATGTCAATTGTTAATTTATGCTTTACCTTTTGAGAACCTGACAAATTGTTTTCCACTTACATTCGTCCTAGCAATGTATGTGAGCTCCATTTTTACTATGTCCTTGCCAGTACTTGGTCTCATCTGTCTTTTTTAATTATAATCACGTTAGAGGTTGTGGGTTTAATGTGCTTTTCTCCAATGACTAATGATGTTGACCATCTTTTCATGTGCTTTTAGCAATTTGTATGTATTCCTCTCTGAAATGTCTTTTCAAATCTTTTGCCCCAAAATCTTTTGGATTTCTTTTCATTTTCTAAATCGTCTCTTTTGAAGAAAAAGAATTTTAATTTTGATGAAATCTAATTAATTTTTTTTATGCATTGTGCTTTTGGTGTAAGAAATATTTCCTAACCCAAGGTCACGGAGCCTTACACCTGCATTTCCTTCTGATAGTTTTATGGTTTTACCTCTTTCATTTAGGTTTTGATCCATTTTCAGTTTGTTTTTATATGTGGTGTGGGGTGGGGTCTAATTTTATTCTTTTTCATATGGATACATAGCTGTCCCAGCACCATTTGTTGAAAAGACTATTCTTTCCCCATTAAACGGTCTTGGCATTTTTGTCAAACATCAATTGGTCATAGGCGTATGGGTTCATTTCTGAGTTATTTCTGTTCCGTTGTCCCATGTGTTCATCTTCCTGCCAGTGCACACTCTCGTGATTACTGTAGTTTGTGTAACTTTTGAAATCTAGAAGTGTGAGGCCTCCAACTTTGTTCTTTTTCGAGGTTATTTTAGCTAGTCTGGGTCTTTTGCATTTGTATGAATTAATATTTGCCAACTACAGCGTATTGTTTATGTACAGTTCTTTTTGGCTCTAGTCATACAATTTCCAGTCAAAACACTTTCAAAACTTCCTTTTTTCCACTCTCTAAATTAAATTGTACCATATATTTGTAGTACAGCTAGATTCATTTGTCACAGTCCAATTTCCATCCTGGTGTCCCATAGAATCCTAGTTGATTTAAAAATTTTCATACATTAAAGTTCATTTTTTTGAGTGAATGCCACCCTTTTGTAGTCAATCACCCCAACCAGTGGGAGTAGGTAATATATTTTCCATCCCAAAGTTTTTCTTTTTCCCAAATATCATATGAATGGAATCATTCAATATATAGCCTTCTGTGGCTGGCTTCTTTCATTTAGCAAAACGCAGTTAAGGTTCATCCATGTGGTTGCATGAATCAATAACTGGATCTTTTTTATCACAGGAACCACACTTTTTAATCCACTCCCCTGTTGAAAGACGTGTTGCTTTGTTTTTCCACCCAATTTTTAGCAGTTAGAAACAAAGCTGCTATAAACATTCAAGTACAGAGTTTTGTGCTAATGTAAGTTTCAGTTTGCTTGAGCAAATACCTAGGAGTTCAATTGCTGGATTAGATGGCAAGTACGTGTTTAACTTTAAAAAGAAACTGCTAAGCTCTCTTGCAAAGTGGCTGCGCTGTTTCGTGTTCCTACGAGCAGTGAATGAGAGGTTCTGTTGCTCTCTGCTCTTGCCAGCTTTTAGCACCACCAGTTTCTTTTTTGCTTTTAGCTTTTCCCATAAAAGTGTAGCGGGATGTGTGCTCAATTGTCCCAACATCATTTGTTGAAGATTGCCTCATTTTCCCAGGACATTGATGACTTTTACCTTGGATAGGCTGCAACAGCCTTCTCCTACGTGTTTTCATTAATGTTTGTATTTTTTTCTGGTTTCTATTCAGTCTCATGTTTTAAAAACTCCTCAACATGCTGCTACTAGTTTTGAAACTATTTTTAAGTTGTTATTACGAGTCTATTCTACGTCTTAGATATGTCCGGTCTTTTCTAAGAGATTCAGAATAGAAAAGAAGGTTAACTCCTGTGCTCAATCTATTTGTGGCTTTTCAGCTAATATTTTGTGTTTTTTTCATAGTATATCCTGAATGTCAACTGTTTTACTCTCTAACGCTGGCTCTGACCGCTGTATTCTCCTGAACAACGTCCATCACATGAAAACATTAGCAGGGCATACATACATATATATTCTTATCAAAATATTCCTTCAATAAAAGTTGAAATTTGGGAATATGATGTCTTTGTAGCGTGAGACTAATGTGTCCGTGTTTTTACAATGTCTGCTAGGAAACCTGAGCTGCTGGAGGAGCGTGCATAGTCCGTGGTGGCACTCCTCAAAACGTTTTTCTTTTTCTTTGGCTAAAGTCTGGAAATTATCCCCAGATTGTGGCATTTGATTTTTAGTTTTTCTTCTTTGAATGCAAATGTGAAGCTTTTAAAAAGTGTGTCCATAATCTTTTATTAGTAACTTGAGATGGACTCCTCTGACTGAGTTGACATGCCAAAACCTTAGTCCATAAGTCCTGACATTTACAGAGCAAAGCATATATCACATGGGATTTGTATTTTCTTTTTTTTATTGAGGTCGTAATAGTTTATAACATTGTGAAATTTCAGTTGTGCATTATTATTTGTCAGGCACCATATATATATGTGCCCCTTTACCCCTTATGCCCACCCCTCAACACCTTTCCCCTCTGGTAACCACTAATCTGTTCTATTGGCCAATGTATTTATCGTCCTCATATGAGTGAAATCATATGGTGTTAGTTTTTCTCTGTCTGGCTTATTTCACTTAACATCATACCCTCAAGGTCCATCCATGTTGTTGCAAATGGGATGATTTTGTCTTTTTATGGCTGAGTAGTATTCCATTCTATATATACCACATCTTCTTTATCCATTCATCAGTTGGTGGGCACTTGTGTTGCTTCCACATCTTGGCTATTGTGAATAGTGCTGCAATGACTACAGGGATGCACAAGTTTCTTTGTATTGTTGATTTCAAGTTCTTTGGATAAATAACCAGTAGTGGGATAGCTGGGTTGTATGGTATTTCTATTTTTAATTTTTTGAGAAATCTCCATACTGTTTTCCATAGTGGCTGTACCAGTTTGCATTCCTACCAGCAGTTTATGAGGGTTCCCTTCTCTCCACACCCTCTCCAACATTTGTTATTTTGTCTTACTAATTACAGCCATTCTAACAAGTGTAAGGTGATATCTCATTATAGTTTTGATTTGTAATTCCCTGAGGATTAGTGATGTTGAACATCTTTTCATGTGCCTATTGGCCATCTGTTTATCTTCTTTGGAAAAATGTCTGCTAATATCTTCTGCCCAGTTTTTGACTGGGTTGTTTGCTTTTTTGCTGTTAAATTGTATGAGTTCTTGGAGATTAACTCCTTTTCGGATGTATGATTTGCAAATATTTTCTCCCAGTTGGTGGATTGTCTTTTCATTTTATTCACAGTTTCCTTTGACTTTCAGAAGCTCTTTAGTCTGATGAAGTTCCATTTGTTTATTTTTTCTTTTGTTTCCTTTGCCCCAGTAGAAATGGTATTCAAAAAGATCCTTCTAAGATCAATGTCAAAGAGTGTACTGCTTATATTTTCTTCTTGGATCTTTGTGGTTTTCACATCTCCCTTCAAGTCTTTAATCCATTTTGAGTTAATTTTTGTGTATGGTGTAAGATAATGGTCTACTTTCATTATTTGTATGTGGCTGTCCAGTTTTCCTAACATGATTCCTTGAAGAGACTTTCCTTTCTCCATTGTATGTTGTCAGCTCCTTTGTCTAAGATTAGCTGTTCATAGACGTGTACTTTTATTTCTGGGCTTTCAATTCTGTTTTGTTGATCTGTGTGTCTGTTTTTGTGCCAGTACCATGCTGTTTTGATTACTGTAGCTTTGTAGTACATTGTGATGCCTCCAGCTTTGTTCTTTTTTTCTCAGGATTGCTTTAGCTATTCAGGGTCTTTTGTTGCCCCATATGAATTTTAGGATTCTTTATTCTATTTCTGTGAAGAATGTCATTGGGATTCTGATTGGGATTGCATTGAATCTGTAGATTTCTTTAGGTAGTATGGGCATTTTAACTATTCTTCCAATCCACGTGCATGGAATGTCTTTCTATTTCTTTATGTCATCAAAAATTTCTTTCAATAACATCTTATAGTTTTCATTGTATAGGTCGTTCACTTGCTTAGTTAAATTTATCCCTAGGTATTTTATTCTTTTTGTTGCAGTTGTAAGTGGGATTGTATTTGTGAATTCTTTTCCTGTTAGTCATTATTAGAGTATAGAAATGCAACTGATTTTTGTCAGTTAATTTTGTACCCTTCAACTTTGCTGTAGTTGTTAATTATCTCTACTAGTTTTCTGATGGATTCTTTGGGCTTTTCTATATACAGAATCATGTCATCTGCAAACAGCAAGAGTTTCACTTCTTCCTTGCCAATTTGGATAGCTTTTATTTCTTTTTCTTGCCTAATTGCTTTGGCCAAAACCTCCACTACTATGTTGAATAAAAGTGGCAAGAGTGGGCACTCTTGTGTTGTTCCTGTTCTCAGAGGAATGGCTGTCTGTTTTTTTTCCTGTTGAATGTGATGTTGGCTGTGGGTTTGTCATATAAGACCTTTATTATGTTGAAGTACTTTCCTTCTATACCCATTTTATTGGAGTTTTTATCATAAATGGATGTTGGGTCTTGTCAAATGCTCTTTCTCTATTGAGATGATCATGTGATTTTTACTCCTCATTGTGTTAATGTGGCATATCACATTGATTGATTTGCGGATGTTGAACCATCCCTGTGTCCCTGGTATAAATCCCACTTGATCATGGTGCATGATCCTTTTAATGTATTGCTGTATTTGTTTTCCCAATATTTTGTTGAGGATTTTTGCATCTATGTTCATCAGTGCTATTGCCCTGTAATTTTCCTTCTTTGTGTTATCCTTGTCTGGCTGTGGGATCAGGGTGATGTTGGCCTCATAAAATGTATTAGGAAGTGTTCTATCTTTTTCAATTTTTTGCAATACTTTGAGAAGGATAGGTACTAAATCTTCTTTGAATGTTTGGTAGAATTCTCCAGAGAAGCCATCCAGTCCTGGACTTTTATTTTGGGGAAGGTTTCTGATTACTGTTTCAATTTCTTTCCTTGTGATGGGTCTATTCAGAGTCTCTATTTCTTTTTTACTTGATCAAGTTTGGGAGGTTATGTGAGTCTAAGAATTTATCCATTTCTTCTAGATTGTCCAATTTGTTGGCATATAGTTTTTCATCCTATTCTCTTATAATTCTTTGTATTTCTTTGCTGTCTGTTGTAATTTCTTCACTTTCATTTCTAATTTTGTTTATTTGAGCACTCTCTCTTTTTTTTTTTAGTGAGTCTTGGCTAAGGGTTTGTCCACTTTGTTTATCTTCTCAAAGAACCAGCTCTTAGTTTCATTGATCCTTTTTTCTGGTTTTGATTTCATTTATTTCTGTTCTAATTTTTATTATTTCTCTCCTTCTGCTGACTTTGGGCTTTGTTTGTTTTTCTTTTTCTAGTTCTTTTAAGTGTAGTTTAAGATTGCTTATCAGAGATTTTTCTTGTTTGTTAAGGTGAGTGTGTAATGTTCTGAATTTCCCTCTTAGGACCACTTTTGCTGCATCCCATATGAGTTGGTATAGTGTGTTTTCATTTTCATTTGTCTCCAGATATTTTTTTATTTCTCCTTTAATTTCTTCAATGATCCATTGGTTTTTCAGTAGCATGTTGTTTAGTGTTCACACATTTGTCACTTCCCCTGCTTTTTTCTTGTAGTTGATTTCTAATTTCATAGCACTGTGATCAGAAAAGATGCTTGATATGATTTCAGTCTTCTTAAATTTATTGAGGCTTACTTTGTTTCCCAACACATGATCTATTTTTGAGAATGTTCCATGTGCACTTGAGAAGAATGTGTAGTCTGCTGTTTCTGGATAGAGTGTTATATATGTGTGTGTGTGTGTGTGTATATATATATATATATATATATAGTCCATCTGGTCTAGTTTTTTGTTTAATTCCACTATTTCTCTGTTGATTTTCTGTCTGGGTGATCTATACATTGATGTAATTGGGGGTGTTAAGGTCCCCTACTATTATTGTGCTGTTGTTAATATCTCCTTTTAGGTTAATTAATAGTTGCTTTATTTACCTTGGCTCTCCTGTTTTAGGTGCATACCTATTCATAAGTGTTATGTCCTCTTGGTAGAACATCCCTTTTATCATTCTATATACCCGTATTTGTCTCTCATTACCTGTTTTATCTTGAAGTTTACTTTATCTGATATAAGTATGACAACACCTGCTTTCCTTTGTTTCCATTAGCTTGGAGTACCATCTTCTATTCCTTCACTCTGAGCCTATGTTTGTCTTTAGAGCTGAGATGTGTTTCCTGGAGGCAGCATATTGTTGGGTCTTGTTTTTTAATCCATCCTGCCACTCTGTGTCTTTTGTTTGGAGAATTCAATCCATTTAAATTTAGAGTGATTATTGACATATGAGGGCTTAATGCTTCCATTTTATCACTTGTTTTCTGGTTGTTCTATATTTCCCTTCTTTCTCATCCTGTGTATTTTGGACTGCCAATTCAGTTTGGTGGCTCTCTATGATGGTTTTCTCATTATTTATCATTTGTGTCTCTGTTCTGATTTTTTGTTTAGTGGTTACCATGAGGTTTGTATAAAAGATCTCATAGGTGAGATAGTCTATTTTCTGATAGCCTCTTATTTGCTTAGTCAAAGCATTTTTCATCCCTTTCCTCTTCCCCATTTCAGTTATTGGTGTTACAAGTTATTCCTTTTTGTGTTGTTTGTGGTTAAAATGAAGTGATTATATTTATTCTTGATATTTTCCTTCCCTTCATCTTTAATGTTATAATTAAGTGTTTGTTAATCTGTTCTGATAGAAAGTTGCAATTTTCTGATTTTGTCTGCCTATGTATCTCCTTGCTCAAGGCTTTGTAAACCCTTTCTTCTTTTTTCTTTTTTTCCAGGTATGAGGGTTTTCTTGATCATTTCTTGTATGGGGTTCTTGTGGTGATGAACTCCCTCAACTATTGTTTATCTGGGAAAGTTCTTTTTTCTCCATCATATCTGAAGGGTATTTTCACTGGATAGAGTATTCTTGGCTGAAGGATTTTGTGTTTCAGTATTTTGAATACATCTTTCCACTCTCTCCTAGCCTGTAAGGTTTCTGCTGAGAAACCCACTGAAAGCCTGATTGGAGTTCCTTTGTATGTTGTTTTCTTCAGCCTTACTGATCTTAATATTTTTTTTTTTTTTTTTTTTTTGGTCATTGTCTTTTGCCAGTTTTACTAATACGTGTCTTGGAAAAGGTCTTTTTACATTGGTGTAATTATGAGTTCAATTTTCTTCTTTTACTTGTAATTCCAGCTCCTTCCCCAGGTATTGGAACTTCTCAGCTATTATTTTGTTAAACAAGCTTGCTGCTCCTTTTGCCCTCTCTTCTCCCTCTGGAATGCCTATAATCCTTATGTTGCATTTCCTAGTTGAGTAGGGTATTTCTCAGAGAATTTCTTCATTTGTTTTTAGTCTTAATTCTCTCTCCTCCTCCATTTGAAGCACTTCTATATTTCTATCCTCCAAATTGCTAATTTTGCCCTCTTTTGTGAAAAATCCCCTCTAATAATTAACTTTATTTCTGATGTCATTGAACTGTCTTACTGAGTTATCTTGTGACTCATTGAGTTTTTTTAATAGCTGTTTTGAATTCTCTGTCATTTGGTTGGTAAATTTCTGTGCCTTCAGGATTGATTCCTGGTGTTTGTCTTTTTCCTTCTGGTCTGGAGTATTAATATACCTCTTCACACTGTTTGATGGGGTGGATTTGTCACTTCACATAGTGATAGTATCTGGTCACAGATTCCACCTGCTGCCACTGGGAGCTGGAGGGAAGGAGCAGTGTATTCTGAAGCTGATGCAATCCCTGTCAGCTGTGCCTGTCCTAGCCTGGGCCACTCCTTTGGACCACAGCAGCCCTGTGGGCTCTCCCAGTGCATGGGAAAGTGTTCATGCGTAGTCTTAGGGCTGCCGCTGCCTGCTCCCACAGTCCTACTGAGACACACTCCCTCCTTCAGGGCTGTAGCAGTACTATAAGCATTCATGGCAGACAGGAACTCATTTGTCTGGGTGTGTAGATCTGCTATCATATCCTCCTAGGTTGCACTAGCTGTTGTACTTGGTGTGCAGGGTCTCCCCACTGGGCCCAAGTCTGGCCACTCCCTGGTGGCCTTGGTGGCACTTTCAGCTCTCCCACCAGACAGAAAAGCAATCATGTGGGGTCTCAGGGCTGCCATCACCTATTCCTGCAGTCTCACTGAGGTGCACTCCCACCCTCAGGGCTGCAGCAGTGCTATGGGCACCCCAGCTTAGAGAGCAGTCACATGCATGCACAGGGCTGCTGGTGGGCTGGAGAGAGCTCACCTGTCACCATCACCTTCCAGGGGGTAGTCCATGCACCTTCAGATGTATAGCTGCATGGGTCTCTCAGCCAACCTGTTGTGCTGTGTGGGTTTCCTCTGTTGATCACTTAATGTCCATTTAGTTGTAGTTCGAAGGGGAGAGATAAAGGGAACAGCTCACTCTGCCATGTTGCTGACATCACCTCTGGGATCAGTGTTTTTATTTCATGGTCTCCCTGATCTGGGGAAACCATGTTTTAACCAGCCACAAGGCAAGACTCCAAATGGCAACTGTAACTGTATGTGCTCCATGACAATGGCTCATGTTGCAAGAGTGGTAAAGCCCAAGTTATCCAAAATAGAAGCCAACTCAGGCTTCTATTACTGAACTTTTGTGTGTGTGTGTGTGCGTGTGTGTGTGTGAGGAAGATTGGCCCTGAGCTAACATCTGTGCCAATCTTCCTCTACTTTGTGTGTGGGATGCCAACACAGTGTGGATTGATGAGTAGTGTGTAGGTCTGCACCTGGGATCCAAACCTGTGAACCCAGGGCCACTGAAGTGGAGCACGTGAATTTAACCACTATGCTACCAGGCCAACCCCTATTATGAACTTTTTACGACAACAGTTAAAAGCCAAATTAATTTATTTGATTTTCATGGTCTGCTAGCCTTCCTCTGACATAATGCCTTTCCTGTACAACTGAAACATTTCAGGCCGAGAAATAAAAGGCTTTTTAAATCCCCAGAGTGAATAAGCCATGAAATAATTAAGAACTGACTACATTCTTTAGAAATGCCAGCTTGACTTAAAAAATGAAGTAAGCAAAAGATACAACAATTTTAAATTGTCTCATTTTTCTCTCTCTTTCTTGTTTCTCAGAAAGACAAGGATGCCCATATTTGACTCAGTTATTTAAAAACGTGCCTTCATTTCTCTTAACTTTAGTATCCATTTGATGAGAACAAAGGAAACCCTCTATCTGTTTTATTGACACATATTTCATATACCATAAATTTTACCCATTTAATGTGTACATTTCAGTGGTTTTAGTATATTCACTACACATTCATCATCACTATCTACTTCCAGAACATTTCATCAACCCCCAAAAGATACCCAAACTCTCCATCCTCAGTTTGACAACCACTAATCTGCTTTTTGTTTCTGTGGATTTGACTATTCTGGACATTTCATACACATGGAATCATAGAATATGTAGCTTTTTGTCTTGATTCTTTTACTTAGCATAATTTTTCAAGGTTCACTTATGTTATACCCAAGGTTCAGCATGTAACAATACCTCCTTCATTTTTATTGATGAATAATATTTCTTCCTGGGGACAATATGACATTCTTGTTTGTTTGTTTAGCCATTCATCAGCTGATGGACATTTGGATGGTTTCTCTTTTGTGCTATGTTGCTATGAATATTCACGTATAAATTTTTGTGTGAATAAATGTTTTCAATTTTCTCGGATATGTACTTAGGAGTGGAATTGCTAGAGCATGTGGTCATTCTGTGTTTAACTCTTTGAGGCACTGTTTTCCACAGTGACTGTATCATTTTACATTCCTGCCACCAAACGTATGATAATCCCAGTTTTGTCAACATTCTCACCAACACTTGCTATTTTCTTTTCTATCGTGGTAGATGTAGAGTGACATCTCATTGTGGTTTTGATTTGCATTCCCCTGATCACTAAGGATTTTGAGTATCTTTTCATGTGATTATTTGTCATTAGTATGTCTTTTTTGGAAAAATATCTATTCAAATCCTTCGCCCATGTTATAGTTGGGTTATTTGTTTTTTTATTGTTGAGCTGTAAGAGTTCTCTATATTCTGAACACTAGACCTTTATCAGAAATATGATTTGCAAATATTTCTCCCATTCTCTGGGTTGTCTTTTCACATACATTTTAGAAAATAAATCACTTTATTTTCTAACAACCGTGATTTAAATGTAAAATGTTTTCTTTCTTCCCAACATATGATTCTGGTTACTTTTTTGGCTTTCCATGAACAAATCAAGTACTGGGTAAGAATTTTTTACTTTTCTTTTATTATATGAAAGGAATTCTTTCATAAGCTTGTGGAGTATATCTTTTCCCTTCCACCTACAACATCTACCTTCTTAAATGGTGTCTATTTGTCTCCTACAGCCAGTGCCTGGGCCTCCACATCCTGTGAGTCTGTTCCACAGTCACCAGTGTCCATCGGCTTCGTCCATCTCTAAAAATGTCACTTTATGGGACACAGTCACTGTATTTATCCACACCTCCATCGCCAATCTACTCATTATTCACCTTTAGTGCTTTTCCCTGGGGATGTCCTGGATCTCGGGTACAATTATTAGTCCCATTACCAAGCGTTTCCATACCAGCACTAAACATTGCTACCTCTCACTCCCATTCCGGAAACTCCCACAAGGTCAGGAATAAAGTATCCAGATGCTGGCAGTCAACATGTGATTTGGTTACCTTATGTAAGTATTTTCAACTGGTAGCCCTTAATAAAGGCAGATCAATGGAAACACACAGTGCTGTATTTTCCCCAAAGAGGAAGTTCAGTGTCCTCTACGACATTTTAAACAATTTTTAACGTTGACGTAATCATAAATCACAGGATGTTGCACAAATAGTAGAGGAGTCCCTGTACTCTTTGCCCAGTTTCTCCGGTGGTAACGTCTTACATGATGCTAGGACACTATCAGACTTGGAGACTGACATTGGTACGATCCACAGACTTCATGCAGGTCTCACCGGTGTGTATATGTGTGTGTGTGTGTGTGTGTGTGTGTGTTGATTCTGTGCCCTTTTGTTGCACGTGTAGATCTGTGTAACTACCGCCATAATCAAGACACAGAACTGATCCATAATCACAAAAAAATTTCCCATGTGCTATTCGTGATCCTTGGCACCGCTAACCTGTTCTCCACCTATATGATTTTGTAATTTAGAGAATGTCATGTAAATGGAATTAGACATATGTAATCTTTTTCATACTGGCTTTTTTAAAGCATAATTCCCTAGAAATCCATCCAATTTGTTGGATGTATCAATAGTTCATTCCTTTTTTCTGCTGACAATCATTCCATGATATTATATGCCAGAATTTTTTTAATCATTCAACCATTAGAGGACATTTGGGTTTTTTCCAGTTTTTGGCTATGACATTTAAAGTTGCTATGAACATTTGTATACAGTTTCTTGTTTGGGCGCAATTTGTCATACCTCCGAGATAAATGACCAGAAGTGTGATTGCTATATCATACAATAAGTCTATGTTTAGTTTTTTAGGAAACTATCAAACTGTTTTCCAGAATGGTACATTACAAATGATCTGGCTTTCCTGCATCCCTGCCAACATTTAGTGGTGTCATTATTTTTTATTTTAGCCATTCTCATAGGTATGCATTCATATCTCCTTGGGGTTTCAATTTGCATTCCTTAAGGATTAATGTTATCAAATATCTTTTCATGTGCTTTATTTGGCGTCTACAGATCCTCTTTGGCAAAACGTCTGTTCATGTCTTTTGCCAATTTTAAATATTTTTTCTGTTGTGTTTTGAGGTTTTTCTATATGGTCTACCTTTGAGTCCTTTGTCAAGTGTGTCGTCAGCAATTATGTTTTTCTAATCTGTAGGTGTTCTTTTCATCCTCTGAACAGGACCTTTTGCATATCAAAATGTTTTAATTTGATGAAGTTCAATGTATCAATTTCTTTTTCTTTTGTAGATGATACTTTTGGTGTTACGTCTAAGAACCCTTCACCTATTCACAGGTTCTGAAGTTTTTTCTGTATTTTCTTCTAAAAGTTTTATATTTTTAAGTTTTATATTTAAAAATAATTCATTTGAGTTACACTGTATACAGTGTAAGGTTTATTGAGATTCGCTTTTTGTTAAAATTATACATGTCCAGTTGTTTCAGTGGCATTTGTTGACGAGACGATTTCTCCGTCAATGAATTACTTTTTCACCTTTGTCAGAACTCAGTTGGACGTACTTCTGTGGGTCTGCCTCCCAGTTCTCTAGCTGCCTCCTTCACCTACGTGTCTACACTTCCACCAGTTCCACAGTCTTCACTGCTGCCGTTACAGAGTAAGTTTCATAATGGGGCAAAGTGAGTCTTCCCACTTTATTCTTCTTTCTCAAAATCATTTTAACTAATGCAGTTCTTTTGCCTTTCCATATAAATTTGAGAACATATCTATTTATATCTACAGAAAATTTTGCTGTGATTTTGAGAGGAATTCCATTAATGCAATATATCAATTTGAGGAGAATTGATATTTTTACTCTGTTTACTCTTCCAATTCATGAACAGGGACTATCTCTCATTTAGTGAGACTATCTTTGCCTGCTTTCATGAGCACTTTGTAGTTTTCAGAATATGCTGCTGTACATAAGTATTTCACGTTTTTAAGCACTTATAAATATTATGATTTTAACTTGATTTCCATGTGTTCATTGTTAGTGTATAGAAATGCGATTGCTTTTTGTATGTTGCTCTTGTAATCTGTGACATTGACGAACGTGCACATTAATTCTAGGAGTTTTTGGTAGATTCTTTGGGACTTACTGGGTAGACATAAGGTCTTCTGCAAATAGTGACAGTTTTCTTTCCTCCTTTCTGAGGTGCATGCATTTTACATTTTCCTTGCTTTATTAAACTAGCTAGAACTTCCAATACTATACTGAATAGCAGGTTTGAGGGTGGGCGCCCTTGCCTTGTCCCTGATTTTATTGGAAAAGCAATCTTCACCATAAAACACTGTGTTAGCTGTAAGTCTTATTTAGAAATTCTTTACCAGGTTGAGGAAGTTTCTTCTTATCCACTTTAGTTGAGCTTCTTAATCATAAATGGTTGTTGAATTCTGTCAAATTTTTTTCTGCATCAATTGACATGTTTGTGTAATTTTTAAAATTATGATGAATTACTTTTAATGATATTTGAGTATGGAGTCAGCCTGCACCCCTGAAATATATCACCTTGGTCATGGTGTATAATTCATTTTGTATATTGCTTAATTAGATTTGCTTTTTTTAAAAGAATTTTTGTGCCTACATTCATGAAGAATATTGGTCTCTAGTTTTCTTTTTTGTAGTGTCTTTGTCTACTGACTTCGTAGAATGAAGTGGGGGCACTTCTTGTCTTATATTTTCTGGAAGGAAATGTGTAAAATTGTTCTTGATTCTTCTTAAATGTTAGGTATAATTCTTGGTCCTGGTGATTTACTTTTGGGATATTTTTCAAGTAAGAGTTTAATTTCATTAACAGTTTTTCTAATTATTTCAGATTGGGTGAGTTTTGGTACTTTGTGTCTTTCAAGGAATTGGACCATTTCATCTAAGTTGTAGAATTTTTATGGGAGGTTTGTTGCTAGTGTTCCCTTGTCACCTTTTGATGTCTGTGAGGTCTATTGTGATAGTCTCTTCATTTCAGACTTTGATAACCTATATCTTCTCTCTTTTTTTCCTTTGTAAGTCTTAATGGAGATTTTTCAATTTAATTGATTTTTTAAAACACGTTTCTTTTTCCTCTTTCTATCAAATTAATTAATTTCTTCTTTTGTCTTTATCATTTCCTTTCATCTGCTTGCTTTGGATTTATTTTTCTCTTCTTTTTCTAGTTTCCCAAGTTTTAATCTTAGATTACTGATTTTAGATCAATCCTCTTCCTAACACAAGGATTCATTTATACTTTTCTTTCGTAACTGCTTTAGCTACTTCCTTCAGGTTTTAGTGACGTATTTCCATTTTCATTGCTCTTAAGCTCAATCTGTTTCTCTCTGCTGTTTGTATTACATAATTTCATTCGTTTTATCCCCAAGTTTCCTGATCCTTTCCTCTGTCATGGCTATCCTGCTACTGAGCCCACTAAGTCAGCCCACTTACTGAGCCCGTCAAAATTTTTTATTTAGATTTTTGTATTTTGTATTAGAATTCTGTATTTTTCAAATTTCCGCTAGATTCTTCTTCATATCTTCTGTTTCTTTACTAAATTTTCTATTATTTTTTATTTGCTTCAAGCAATTTTATAATCTCTCATCCTTGTCATATAATTCTAACATCTGTGACGTCCTTTTACTGGAGTCTGTTCATTATCCTTTGTTATTGAAGCTGAGATCTCCGGGTTCTTGGTACGCTGAGTGACTTTGTATTGTGTCTTTGGTATTTTGCGTGTTATGTTATGAGACTCCAGATCTTCTCTGAGTCTTCTGTTTCAGCACTGGGGGCAGGAGGGGGTGGCACCTCCTTGCTGGCAGGTGGGAGTGGAAACCTAGGCTCTCCAGTCATTCCCCGTGGTCACCAGGGGTAGAAGGATATCTGGTTACGGTCAGACAGGTTTGGAAATCTAAGCTCCCTACCTGGCCTCTAGCAATGCATAGGGTGGAGAAGGGGTGCCTCGTTATCACAGGCTGGGGGCTGGAAATCCTGGTCTGCACTGTCTCCACTGTGCCATGCTGGTGGGGAGAAGGAGACGTGCCTCGTTACTGTGAGATTGGCATGGACATTCAGACTCCATCAGGCCTCCACAGACACCAACCCGGAGAAGAGTCTTTGAGTGCCTCCTACTGTGGGGTGAGCTGGGACATCTAAGCTCCCTGGGGTGAAGAAGGTCTCACCACCATGGGGTGGTGGTCAGAGTCCCAGGTCCTCACACAGCCTGCTCTGTTACCACCCTAGCGGAGAGTGGCAGGATTGCCTCATCAGACTCTGACACCAATTCTAATGTGTGGCGGCTGTCCCCTACACCACCAAGCAATTCTCCAACACCAGGTGGGTGTCCTGCAAATCAACTCAGTTCTGACACTGTCTACCTGGCGATAACATCAGATTCCACAAGTTAAGGGCTCAGTCCTACAAGACTGCTCCCCATCCCACTTCAGGTGCCAATTGCAAGTCCGGGTTGTCACTTGTGCTTCTATCTATGAGCTGTAGACCAGAGGTTCCAATGACCCCCTCCTTGGCTTTGATTAACGTGCTAGAGGGGCTCACAGAACTCAGAGACACATTTTACTTACTAGACAACCAGTTTATTATAAAAAGATATAACCCAGGAACAGCCAGATGGAAGAGATGCATAGGGTAAGGTGTGAGGAAGGGGCATGGAGTTTCCATGCTCTCTGCAGTGCCACTTTCCCAGAGCTCCCTGTGCTCCTCAGGTGGAAGCTCTCCAAACCCCATCCTTTTGGTTTTTATGGAGGCTTCATTATGCAGATGTGATTGCTTAAATAATCGGCCATTAATGGCTGAACTCCATCTCTAACTCCTCTCCTCTCCTCTCCTCTCCTGGGAGGTGGGACTGAAAGTCCTTACCTTCTAATGACATGGTTGGCTCCACTGGCAACCAACCCCATCCTTAGGAGCTTTCTAGAAGTCACCTTATAAACATGACAAAAGACACCTTGATCACTCTCATCACTTAGGAAATTCCAAGGCTTTTAGGAGCTCTGTGCCAGAAATGAGGACCAAATATGTATTTCTTACTATAAATCACAATATTACACCTCATTACCTCCAAGGCGGGGTGGAAGCGTGGATGCCTCCTTGGCCTCTGTTGGCACCTTGGGCACGGGGAGGTTAGCCTTGGGCAGGTTCCCCTCAAGCTCCCACGTGACTTCCTCTGCCATTTCCCTGGGGAGAGGAGAAGCTCCTCACTATTGTTGGACGAGGTGGAATTCTTGCTTCCCACTAAGATTTGCTGGTGGAGGTGGAGGGGCCACATTTTATTTCTATTGTGTTTGACCAGAAACGAATGGCTATCGTCAGAAAAGTTTCTGTCTTGCTCGATTGCCCCTTTCTCAGTCCTTTGGCTAGAGACAGCAGTCTTCAGGACTTTTTTGTCTGTACCCATTGGTGCTTCTGGGTTGCAGACTTCTCTAGCATCCAGGCTAGGATATTTGGAAGGCAAAAAGAAAGTCCGAGATCGGGCACTAGATGTGTCCATTTACTCGGGTGTTGTTGCCTTTAGGCTCCGTCAGCTGACAGAGCGAGTGTATGTGTGTGCATTAACCGGTGTATTTATGCATATCTATGTGTATTTTTATATCTAAACTTCTGGATCTACATTAACCAACCACGAGTTCCACTGGTTTCCAACTCTAATCTATTACCCCATGGATCATTCTAGACTCCTTCCTTTACTTATTTGCAAACTCTGACTCCAACAGTGAAAAACCTGGCTCCCACCAGCTCCCAGGCGTTTACGTAACTTCTCAATCCCAGTGTGAGCGCATAACTGCAGCAAATTTGTTAAGCCATACCCGGGCGGGAAACAAATTTCTCACAAGGGTACAGTGCTTACACGCAGTTACTTTGGCTTTAGTCCCGCAAACTCCTCATTTCCAAAGCAACTTAATTTGACCTCTTTTGCCCCTGTGCCCTTCAATGAGGTCCTTTCACATGTTTGTAATACATTTATATTTTTTGGTCACAGTTTGAATTCCACTCTAGAATCCCCAACTTCCTAAATGAATTTTCAACCTGCACAGATTGAGGTCCACACTTTATTCTGTGAAGTTCTATGTGTTTTTACAAATGCACAATGCCACATATCCACCATTACAGTGCCATACAGAATGACTTCACCACCCTAAAAAATCCCTGGGTTTCACCTATTCCGTCCTCCCTTCCCTCTTACGGATGCCTGGCAACCACTGATTCTCTTCACTGTATAGTTTTGCCTTTTCCAGAATAAATATGATTGGAACCACGCAGCACGTGGCCTTTTCAGAGTGGCTTCTTTCACTTATCAATTCTCTTGATATTTTAACATTGTAAATTAAAGAGAAATATGTAATCTGTGATCACTGAGAAGGTAGGATTATAAAACAATGTGTTTCTACATAATAAGGACAGACAATTCCTAGCATGAAAAAAATTGTATTCCAAGATGCATTTATAAGTCTCCTGTTAAAAATGTGGATGTGATTTCAGTTGCCACTGGCAGACGTTGTGTGTGAACAGTATCTGTTGATTTGACAGATTGGGCATGCAGCAACTGCTCACCTTTAAATGGAAATACCTCTTAAGCCTTTGCCGGGAAGATTGGATCATCTGCTCTTCTCCTGACCGCTCCTTCTCAAGCAGCGTTTGTGTACCCAAACGAACACTGATGTGTCTTTGCCTCTTGCCAAACAACCTCAGTGAGCCAAAGGTAAATTACTGAAATGCGCAATGATATATCAGAGTACGGGGGTCATGGAACATGGGACAATGAGGCCATTTTACCCTCAGCACTAGGCCAAGGCATTGGCTAAATGCACTGGGAACCCCAGTGCTTCAGGCCCCTCGGGACTCTGCTCGTTCAACAATCAACCGCCACCTGACCTTGGCATGGCCTCTGGACAGAAACCTCCCAGGAGTCTCCCTTTCTCCACGTTTCCTCACCTATAATCTCCTCTGCACGAAGCAGCCAGCATAGCCTGACCAAAATATAAATGGGCGTCTTCCTGTTTCCAGTCCTCTGATGGCCTCGCCGACCTCCTCCCCAGGGTTGGCAAAGCTCCACCTGGAGTGGACGCTGTTGCTTCTCCAGCTCAGTCTCCCGGCACTCCGTTCCTCCTCCGCCACAGCAGAGCTGCGGTGATCTTCTCGCTATTTCTGGTCCATCCCAAGCTGGTTTCTGACTCAGGGCCTTAGCCTGTGCGTCTCACTCTGTCTCAGAGGCTCTTCCTGGACTGTCCCCAGGGCATCGTCCCACGAGTCAGATGCGGTCCTATGTGACCTCCTCAGAGAGACTCTTCCAAACTCCCACGCACAGAGGTCCCTATTTTGTTATATTTTCTCTACAGGATCTGCATTGTTTTTCTTTCTTTTTTTTTTTGTAGGTGAGGAACCTTGGCCCTGAGCTAACATCTGTTGCCAATCTTCCTCTTTTTTCGTTTTCTCCCCAAAGCCCCAGTACCTATTGTATATCCTAGTTGTAAGTCCCTCTAGTTCAGCATGGCTTGATGAGCAGTGTGTAGGTCTGCGCCCAGGATCCGAACCAGGGAACCCTGGGCCACCAAAGAGGAGTCCACAAACTTAACCACTATGCCGCTGGGTGGGGGCCCTGTGTTGTTTCCCTAAGTCTGTTCTGTGTGCCCTCCCCCGACCAGGACAGATGTCCACAAGGGAATCAACCCTCTTGCTTTGTCTGCTGTTGTATCCCAGTGCATAGAAGATGACAGGCTCTTCACAGATATTTGTGACCCGATGAATAAATCAATGACTGATGCCATGCTACTAACATTAGGATGGTTTCCTGGCAGCAGCCATGTTCCTGTGCCCCTAACCCACCATTTTCCTACGACCTCCGGAAAAGCGTGGTGCTTCTTTCGTACAATCCTCAGACCAACCTTATTTTCTGCCCTCGAGTTAATCACTGCCTTCTAGAACTGCAGGGAGAATGCCCACTTTATTACCTGCATAGACGAAGCACACCATGAAGAAACTGAACAAACCCTCATTTGCTACACGGATCCTACTCCCACTGTGAAATTCAGGAAGCCAAGACATCTGCTGAAAGAAACAGGCCACTCTGAAATTTATTCCTTAGTATTCACTGTCAAGACCCAAGAAGTAGCTAACTGCCAGACAGATGAAGATGTCACAGGGCAAAAATCTCATAAACTTATTAAAAATGACTTTCTTGAGCATTTACCCAACAGAACCACAATATCTGATTTGCACTCAGTCAAAAAATATTATCCAGGAATGCACTGGAGTTGAGATTCTGGTTTTTCAGGGAAAACATGGTCTTAAATTTTATCTTCTTTACAACTGTATGAGGACAAGGAAAACTATTTAAATTGCCCAGAAGTACCACAGGACCATGAAGAATATAAACAGTAGAATACCAGGACATATCTGTTGATAGGATGCCTGTCCGCAGACTACAGGTTTCTTTGGGAGGCAGAATAAACTGAGGAAGAAAAGTTCATGAACCTAAAATACATTCAATATATGATTTCCCGAAAAGTCAGTGAATTTGGTTCCGAGACATGAGATGCTTCAGTGAACGAGCGGCCATGAATAATGCAGCTTCCATCCAGAGAAAGATGTTACCATCAAGCCACCTGCAGGAAATGCCGGCATTCTAGTAGACTCCAGTGTCAGAGACACAAGTACTCAGAAAAGACGAGTATTTGCTCAAAATGCTGCAACACAATATTATCAAGAGAATCTCTGGAGAGGAAAGAGAGGCGCCTAGGAATCGAAGACTGACTTGATCTGACTTGTTTTCTTCACCACACGTCCATTTGTGTGAAATAGCCTTACAGCGTATGAAGTCACAAATGTGTTGTTTTGAGGACTGGAAGCCCTGTGGGAAGAAGTCATCTTTGGGGATAAATTCGTGCCTCCCTCCAGCAATGGCTGCCCTTTACAGACCGCCATAATCCAAAGGAGAGAATGGCCAGCTGCGTTGCTTGCACCCCCTTGGGGATGCCCAAAAGGCTGTGATTCTATCTCACTATGCAGTTGAAATATGTTTTTGCTTTTAAATGTAAAATTCTAAACTTGTTCAATTTAAATGACACAGCTTCCATTTACTGAGCACTTGTCACAAACACTGCCCAGCTGCTTCCTGTTCTGTCAATCACTTAACTCTCACAGCCATGCCGGGAGGCAGCCTTATTATTCCCATCTTACAAAGGAGGCTGACCACAACCAAATAACCTCTCCCAGGACCACATAGCTAGACCCTGCCGACATCCCCGAGCTGGGCAGCGCACATATGGGTTCAAACTCTGGCCAGCTGGACTCCAGTGAGTTGGACCCAGACTCACTCTATCCAACACTTTGATTCCCTTTATGGAGCTGGGACACACTGAGACTGGATACGGATCAAATTGCTTAAAAACCTTTGTGCATTTTAACATTTCTACAGTAAAAGTAAAATACTTGGCTCTTTTGAAGCACACACATACGCACACACACACGCGCATGTGTCTGACAGTACATATTCCAAGGTCTGGAAAGTTCAGACGAGTACATAATCAACTTGTTACATAATGACGGTGAAATACTGCGTTTTGTATTAAAGCTAAATAACAAAAAAAAGCAGAGTTAATTTATAAATAAAATAATAAAAGTACTTCTTTTGCTCTGGCTGCTCTTGCTTAGAGACAAGTGCATAGCAATCCTAAGAGCAGAGCACGATTGGTGGAGATCAGAAGGGGCTTCTCTCGGGGGCTTTCAAGGCTGACGACGTGGGTCCCGAGGCTTTCCTTCTCCTGCCTCCAGTGTTGTAACTAGTGCTGTACTGTGCAGTGTTTGTGAGAATTGTAAGTGAAATGGAGGTTAGGAAGGAAGGAGATGAGGTTTACTGTTGGTTACTGGGCTCCTGTCAGGAGCAAGACAGAAGCGCAGAGTTATGGTGTTTCTGTGCCCGTGTAATATAAGGACCTTAACTGTCAGTAGTAAAAGAAAAATACAAAGTGGGATACCAAGTGGAAGAGAAAGACAGCACGTTCTGAACATGGGTACATGAATTTTTCACCCATGGCGTAAGCTCCCCTGTGGCAACAATTCTGTCTGCTTCCTCTCTGCCTTCCTCTCTGCCTGCTGCCTGACACTCAGGACACGGCAGGCAAACGTTTGCAGAGGGAGACAATTCCTCATGCAGGCAGCAGCAAGGCAAGTGGATTATGTGGGCTGGACGTAGAAGGGCCAAGCAGCGTGGCGCTGTTGCAAAGTGGTTCCTAAAAAGACGTCTCTCAGACTGGGGTCTGAGTGCAGGAAGTTTCTTGGGACATAATCTTGAGAAAAAAAGAAGCAAAATTGGGCAGAGGAGCAGGGTAGGCTGTGATCTGTCCCAACAGAAGCTTCAGCCAGCAGCTTAAGGAACACCGAAACTGGGATGGCTTCTCAGTGCTTTCCTGAGCTAGGGCAAGGCTCTGGGCAGTGATGTGCCCACGGTGACCCCCGGAAAGAGGACTCTGGCCATGGGCACGGCGGCTTTCATCAGTGGAGCCACTTCCAGAAAGGGCTGCCAGGAGCAGGAAAATCAGTCTCAGCCTGAAGGAGGCTGTGAGCTGGGCCGCACAGCGCCCCCTACGGATGGCAGCAAAGTAGCCCATCAGGCTGTCTTCAAATTCCTTGTAACTCAGGGCTACCCTTCCCCATCAATGTATAACTTTCTTTTTTACAGAACACTTAGCGAAAACCCCATTATATTATTGCAAACAAATTACCTATTTCTTCAGCCCTCAGGGTCCAACGCTAATAATTGCTGACTAAATAAAAATCAAATTGAGACTTTTACAAAGACACATGAAAATTGTGTCCAGCATTTGTCAATACAAAACCAAGTTTTTCCATCAGAAAGAGCCAAACATAAACCATGTTCAATTCTGGAATTGAAGATATGCACAGAAGAGTGATGAGCAAGGCTGTGTTAATCATTCTGATCTACAATAAAGTAATTATTTTTGAAATTGGTGTAGCATCCAATTTAAGCACATTGTTTATATAGAGATGGGCATAAATATATGTATCTATATGAGTATACGATAGCAGATAAAATATTATATGTCTTAATTTCTTTTAGTTTACATCTATTAATCACTTGGCCATAATTTTACCCCTAATTTCTGATAATGAGTGTTAAATTTAAACGGCGTTTTCACCCATTCACTGTTGTATTGGACACTGATCAGCTGCATTACGAAGGGGTCAGAAGCTTTGTGAAGTATTAAGATTTTCACTCCTTTCTTTTTCATTCTGAGGGTTTCAATGACCCATGAGAACATCCACCAGTCTTTTCCCAAAGGATGTGAACAGGACTAAGGATGAAAGTCGGGGCGTGTGCTGCCCGCTCTGCTCCACTCTCTGGGACTGTGTGAACAGTGCAGAGGTTCCCGGATGGTTACGGTGGACTCACGTCAATGAACACAGTCGAGCTCATTGGGAAAGTCCACTAGTCTATTCTCTGGCCTTGGGCAGAACGTGCAGATAAGACCTTACTTAGGCCCTGGAATCAGGCAATCTGGGCAAAATTCCTGGCCAAATAGGGAGTGGCTGTGTGATCTCAGGAAAGTTCCTCAGCTTCTCTGGCCTCTATGACATAAAAACATTCACCTTACAGAGTTCTTGTGAAGATGAACCACAACAGATTAAAGTAAATTCATGACCCGATACATTCATTTTCTAATTCAGTAAGAACCCAAAGAAACCATTTCTGAATCTAACTAACCCTCCTGGAGGCACCAACCCAGGTCCATTTCTCCTCCTCGCAGGCTCTGTGATGTTTCTCATCACATTGTTTGCACACCTTCCAGAGGCTTCTGTCTTCTCATCTTAGTGATCCTGGTTGTTCGAGCCTTTCCTCCGGGGCCTTATTTTGATTAACTGCTCAAATTAAAATTAAATTTGATGAACTGGAACCAAAGCTCTTAGTTGGCTTGTCTTAGGCACTTTGCACACTTAATTTAGTAAAATTCAGAAAATAGGAAGAGTATAATTTCCTATCGTTAAATGAAGGCTAAAAAATAGAATAATTTTCTGGAGAAAAGAGATATGCTCTTAATTCTTAATTTTCTTTGTGTGGGTGTATCTGAACATACTGCAAAAATAAAATCTCTTTGGTGTGTAAATCAGCTCAGGTTGTCAGGAGATTTACTCAGTTTCCAAAAAAGTACTTTAGAATATATTTGTAGTATAAAACTTTATATTTTATTACTAGTGGATAGATTATCATTTATGCAAAAGTATGCACTACATTCTTAAACTTACATATAATGGATAGAAATATATATGTTTGTGAAAATTCCAAAAAGTAGAAAATCAGGAATTTATGGATATAAAGGCTTGAATATCTGAAGGAATTAAGTAAACTTTATAAATTTTTTTTTTACCATCTTAATCATTTTTTTAAAAGTCTATATGCCTTTATTTGTGATTTTTTTTCTTTTTTAAAGATTGGCAAGTGAGCTAACTTCTGTTGCCAATTTCTTTTTATTTTTCTTCTTCTCCCCAAAGCCCCCCAGTACATGGTGGTATATTGTAGTTGTAGGTCCTTCTGGTTGTGGCATATGGGACGTCGCCTCAGCATGGCCTGATGAGCAGTA
This sequence comes from Equus caballus, assembly GCF_041296265.1. Taxonomy (NCBI): domain Eukaryota; kingdom Metazoa; phylum Chordata; class Mammalia; order Perissodactyla; family Equidae; genus Equus; species Equus caballus. Next base: position 65,445,045 of record NC_091706.1, on the reverse strand, counting down.
CCATGTCCTCACCCAGGACCCGAACCAGCCAAACCCTGGGCAGCCAAAGCGAAGCTTGTGAACTTAACCACTCAACCACGGGGCTGGCTCCATCTTAAGCATTTTTAAGGGTACAGTACACTATTGTTAACTATATGTACATTGTTGTGCAACAGATCTCTAGAACTCTTTCATCTTTCAGAACAGAAACTCTGTGTTCATTGACCAGCAACTCCTCTTTCCCTCCTCCCCCTCCAGCCCCTTACAAACAACATTCTACCTTCTAGGAATTTGAATAATTCAGATACCACCTATAAGTAGAATCATACAGTCTTTGTCTTTTTGTGACTTAACTATTTCATTTAGCATAATTCACTCATGTTGTAACATTGATAGCATTTCACTCCTTTTTAAGAGTGAACAACATTGCCTTGTACATGCATAGAATATCTGTTTACCATTTACCCATTCATCTGCCAATGACACTTGGGTTGTTTCTACCTCTTGGTTGTTGTGGATAAGGCTGCAATGAACATGTGTATAAAAATATCTCTTCAGGATCCTGCTTTCAATTCTTTCAAGTATGTATCCAGAAGTGGGACTGCTTGGTTATGGTAGTTCTATTTTTAATTTTTTAGGACTTCATACTGTTTTCCATAGTAGAGTAGCTGCCTCGTTTTGGAATGCCACCGGCAGTGTACAAGGGTTCCAATTTCTCAACATCCTCACCGAGATATGTTATGTTCTGTTATTTTGATAGTGGTCTTCCTAACAGGTGAGAGGGAAATCTATTGTAGTTTTGATTTGCATTTCCCTGGTGATTAGTACTATTGACCATTTTTTCTTATGCTTTTTGGCCATTTGTATATATTCTTTGGAGAAATGTCTATTCACATCCTTTGCCCATTTTTTTAAATTGTGTTATTTGGTTTTGGTTGCTGTTGTTGAGTTGTTGGAGTTCCTTATATATTCTGGAGATTAACCCCTTATCAGATATAAGACTTGCAAATATGTTCTCTCATTCCATAGGCTGCCTTTTTACTCTGCTGATTGTTTCCTTTACTATGCAGAAGTTTTAACGTTTGATATAGTCCCATTTGTCTATTTTTGTTCTAGTTGCCTGTGCTTTTGGTGTCACAGGCAGGAAATCATCGACAAATCCAGTGTCATGAAGATTTTCCCTTATGTTTTCTTCCAGGAGTTTTATGGTTTCAAATCTTATGTTTAGGTGTTTAATCCAATTTAAGTTAATTTTTTATATGGTATTAGGTAAAAGTCCAACTTCATTCCTTTACATGTAGATATCCAGTTTTCCCATGAAGTTTACTTTTTAATTAACCAACAAGTCTTAAATCTATGTTTGAAGGGGGCTACGGCTGGAATGAACAGGAAGTAGAATGCAGAAGACAGAGGGTGTCTGTCAAGAGATTGAGAACTGGAAGGAAACTTGGAAATTTCTGACCTCAGAGCAGAGTGAGGATGACTTGGGATATGGAAAGAGATCAAGGGCCTGAGTAAGTAAGGAATTCCATTAAAGAATGGAGAGCCCGTTAGGAGAAGGTGCAGAGGGGCGTTGCTCCAGTAAGCACTATTTTTCTCCCGTGCTTCATGTGTACAACATTCATATTATTATAATTCCTTGTGCAATAGCCATTCTGTCCACAACGCTTTAAATTTTAGAAAAGCAAGCTGTGGGTCTAAATTCTTTACTGTTTTATTCTTATGGCTTAACACAACGACTGGCACGGCGCGCATGCTCAATGCATACTCATTGACTAACAGATTGAGGGACTTCCACTTCCAGCGTGATTATTAACCAGATAATCTGAAGACCTCTTTCTACAAAACACCTAGAAATGTTGCAGAAAATGTACCAAAAGTTTCTTGAATGTGGAGAAGAGCAAAGAAAATTCCTTTTTGAGATTCTAGCAGGGGGAGGAGAAATATGCCCAGAGCTTTCTCCATTACAAAGGGCAACTTTCCATGAGAAAAGACACTAGCACACTGTCCCATCTAAGGAGAATGTATGCAGTTAATTCCAGACCCCACAGCCAGCCTGTCTCACCTGGGGAAGGAGAAGAATGCTAGGAAACATTGATGAAGGTCACAGACTAGGAACATGGGTCCACTAAAAGAATGAGACTCAGTCATAAGATTATAAAGTGTTTCCCACACACACAACCACCTCACCAACAGTGAGTTCCATCTGGAAGGGCTGCAAGAAGTAGACTCTGTCTGAGGAGGAGAACTTAGGGAAGCTCAGGGGTAACAGGAGAGACCATGGCAAGGAAACAGAGGAATCTGAAAGTTCTGGAGCCTACAGCTACACAGCCCAGTCCTAGTCAGATTAACATAAAACTTCACACTAAAAGCCTCTTTACCTCAGTCCCTGTTGCCTAAAATATCATGTCCAGAATTCAACAAAAAATTACAAGACATGCAAAAAGCCAAGAAAAAACACAGTCTGAAGCAAGCATCAGACAGACTCAGATGTGACACTGATGTTAGGATTCTCAGACAGGGAATTAGAAATAACTATGATTAATATGTTAAAGACCTTATTGGAAAAAAGTAAGCAATATGCAGGAACGGAAGGCTAATGTAAGCAGAGAGAAGGAAAATGTATGAAAAAATCAAAAGGAAATGCTGCAAATCAGAATCTCTGTAACAGAAATGAAGAATACCTTTGATGGGCTTATTAGCATACTGGATGTGCTGTGAAAAGAATGTGTGAGCTCAGAGACAGATCAGTAGGAAATTCCCAAACTGAACTATAAAGAGAAAATGGTATAAAAATATCCCAAAGATCTAAGAATTGTTGGACAATTTAAGAAGATTTAATACACGCACAACTGAATACCAGAATGAGAAGAAAGGGAGAACAGAGCAGATGGAATATTTGAAGTACTAATTGCTCTAAATTTTTGAAAATTAACAACAGACACCAAAATACAGATCCAGGAAGCTCAGAGAGTACCAAGCAGAATAAAAGCCAAAAATTGCTCCTAGGCATATTGCACTCAATCTTCAGAAAATGAAAGAAGTCAGACAAATAAAGCACATTATGTACAGAGGAACAAGATTAGTGTTACAGCAGACCTCTTTTCAGAAACCATACAAGCAAGAAGAGAGTGGAGTAAGTATTTAAAATGTTGGAAGAGAAAAATCACCAGCCCAGAATTCTATACCCAGAGAAATTATCCTCCAAAGTGAAGAAGAGGCCAGCCCTGGGGGCCTAGTGGTTAAGTTCAGCACGCTCTGCTTCAGCGGCCTGGGTTTGACTCCTGGGCACAGACCTACACCACTCATCTGTCAACAGCCACACTGTGGTAGCAGCCCACATACTAAAAGAGGAAGATTGGCAACAGATGTTAGCTGAAGGCAAAGCTTCCCCAGCAAAAAAAAAAAAAGTAAAGGCGAAATAAAGACTTTCTCAGACAAAGACTCCAAGAATTCATTGACAGTACACAAGTTCTGCAGGACATGTTGATAAAAGTTCTTTACAAAAAGAAAAATTCTATTTTCAGCAATTCTGATCTATGTAAAGAAAGGAAGAGCATCAGAGAAATAATAAATGAAGGTAAAATTAATCCTTTATTTTCCTTATTCATATTAATCTACTAGATAAGCGCTAGTGTAAAGTAATAATAGTAGCAATGTGTTGAGTTACTGCATGCGGTGAAGTGAGATGACTGATGGCAACACCATAGGGATGGGAAGAAGCAGCTGTGAGAACTGTGAAAGGTCTCTGCCCTATATCTGAAGAAGAATATCATTGTTTTAAGGTGGACTTATATTAGTTAAAAGGTACAGTGTACCTCTAGGGAAACCACTGATTTCTTTAAAGAAATATAATTGATGCAATAAAAGAGAAGAGAAAATGGAATCATACAAAACGTTCAACTGAACCCGGAGAAGGCAGAAAAAAAGAAGGAAATGACAAAGAACAAACATAATGAATAGAAAACAGTTACAAAAATGCTATACTTTAATCTAATCATATTAGTAATATAGCAATAAAAAAGAAATTGTCATAGTGGGTAAAACAAAACTCTGTTGTCTACAAGACACTCACTTTATATACAAAAATTCACATAGGTTACAAGTAAAGAGGTGGAGAAAATTTTGCCAGGCTAACTAACCAAAAGAAAGCTGGATCAGCTATATTAGCATCAGACAAAGAAGACTTCAGAACAAGGAAAATTATCAGAGGTAGAGAGAGGTATCACTTACTGCCACAAGGGTTAAGTTTCCAAAAACATATAACAATCCTCAGCGTGTATGACCAGAACAGAGCATCAAAACACATGAGGCAAAAACCGATAGAACCAAAAAGAGAAACAGACGATGCTCTGTTGTAGCTGGAGACTTCGGCATGCCTGTTTCAGTAATCGATAAACCAAGCATGCAGAAAACCACTCAGGATGTGGTTGGTCTGCACAGCATTATCAAAACCTGATCAAATGGACATTTATAGAAAACTCTATGCAAAGCAAGAGCAGAACACACATTCATCTTAAGATCACATGGAACATCCATCAAGATAAGTGATATTCTGGGCCATAAAATACATCATAACAAATTTAAAATAATTGAAATCATATAAAGTATGTTCTCATACCACAAAAGAATTAAACAAAAAGTATGCAACAGAAACATAGCTGGAAAAGTCATGGATATCTGGAAATTTAAAAACACTTTACATAATCCCTTTGTCAAAGAAGTAGTCTGAAGATAAATTAGAAAATATTTTGAACTAAATGAAAATAAAAATACATCTTGTCAGAATTTGGGGGTTTCAGAGAAAGCAGTGCTTAAACTGCATATATTAGAAGTCAATAAAGATCTAAAAACGATAATCTAAGCTTCTACTTTAGTAAACAAGAGAAATAAGCATACTTTACTCCTAAAGAAAGAATAACAACAAAAAATTAAAACAGCAATCCATTCCACTGAAAACAGGAAGATAATAGAGAAAACAAAGGTAACCAAAAGATGGTTCTTTGAGGAGATTGATGAAATTGATAAATCTGGCTAGCCTAATAAAGGAAAAAAAAGAGAAGACAAAAAAGTACCCATCTAACAAACGAAGGAAAGATCATTGCTACTGATGCCGTGGATATGAAGAGGAGAATAAAGGCACAGTATGAGTCACTCTATGCCCGCAAATTTGATAACTTCGATGATCAAGTCCTTGAAAGACAAAAACTGCCAAATTCACACAAGAAAAAATAGATATCTGAATAGCCTTATATCTATTAAAGAAATTGGGTCAATAATAATAACTTTCCAAAAAAGGAGAGTACCAGGCTCAGATGGTTTCACTGGTGAATCCTGCCAAACATTGAAGGAGGAAATTGTATCAATTCTCTACAAACTCTTCCAGGAAATAGAAGCACAGAGAACACTTCCTAACTCCTTCTGTAAATCCGGCATTACCTGGGTACCAAATCAGGTAAAGACACAACAAGAAAGAAGAACTATAAATCAGTGTCTCCCGTGAACACAGCAGGCACAAAATCCTCCACAAAATATTAGCAAATCAAAGCCAATGATGTATATGAAGAATTATAGACCATAACGAAGAGGAGTTTATTCTAGGTATGCAAGACCGTTTCATCACTTGAAAATCAGTTCATTTAATCCACTGTATCAACAGGCTAAAGGGAAAAACCACACAATCGTATCAATGGATGCAGAAAAAGAAGTTGATAAAATCTAATATCCACTTAAGGTAAAAAAAACTCTCAGCAAACTAAGAATAGAGGGGAACTTCTTCAACCTGATAAAGAACATTTGCAAATGTCCTACTGCTGACAAAATATTTAATGGTGAAAAATTGGATGTTTTTACCCAAAGGTTAAGAACAGGCAAGATGCCCTCTTTCACACTCCTATTCAACCTCCTCCTGGAAGTTCTAGCTAACATAATGAGTCCAGAAGAGGAAATAAAAGGCATACAGATTGAGAAGGAAAAAATAAAACTGGTTTTGTTCACAGATTATGTAACTGCACATACTGATCATCTCAAAGATTCAGCGAAAATACTTGTGGAACTGATAAGTGATTACAGCAAGGTCACAAGATACAGTGTTAATAAAGACAATAAAATTGATTCCTTACATACCAACAATGAATAATTGGAACTAGAATTTAAAATGTCCATGTGCTGCTTACAATAGCACCAAAAATCATTAACTACTTAGGTATAAACCTAATAAAATATGTACAGTATATACATTATATACACATACGAAAAGTATAAAACTCTGATGAAAAAAATCAAAGAAAGTCTAAATAAATGGAAACATGTTCTTTAACCTGAAGACTCAATATTGTTAAAACATCAATTATTCCAATTTTGTTAATAAATTCAACAAAATCCTAATCAAAATGCCAATAAACTGTTTTATGATACCAAAAAAACTGATTCTCAAGTATATATAAAGGTGAAAACCGAGAATAGCCAACACAATACTGAAGAAGAACAAAGTTGGAGGACTCTTACAAACCAATTTCAAGCTCATTATAAAGCTCCAGTGATCAAGACAGCATGGTATTGATAAAGTAATGAACAGATAGATGGATGAAATAAATTAGACAGCCTATAAATGGACCTAAACAAATATCATCTACTTATCTGTGACAAAGGAGCTCAGGCAATTCAATGCACGAAAGATTTTCTGTTCAACAAATGGTGCTGGAACAATGAGATATCCATATGTGAAAAAAAAAAAAATGAACCTAAGTACAGACCTCACACCATTCACAAAAATTAATTCAAAAGAGGTCATAGACCTAAATGTAAAATGCAAAACTTTAAAACTTCTGGAAGAAAACATCAGAGAAAATCGAGATGACTTTGGGTTTGGTGATGAGCTTTTAGATATTACACCAAAAGCACACTCTATGGAAGAAATTTGATAATTTTCCTCAAAATTTAAAATGTCTGCTCTTTGAAAGATACCAGTAAGTAAATCAAAAAGCAGGCCACAGACTGGGAGAAAATATTTGCAAAATACACGTCTGATAAAGGACATGTATCCAAAATATACAAAGAGGTCTTCAAACTCAACAATAAATCAACAAAATCTCCAATTAAAAAAAATAAGCAACAGATCTGAACAGACACACTTCACCACAGAAGCTATACAGACAGCAAAGAAGCATATGAAGATTTGTTCAACGCCGTTTGTCATTAGGGAATTGCAAATTTAAACAACAGTAAGATACCACAACACACCTGTCAGAATGACTGAAATCCAAAAAGATGACAATAGCAACTGCTGGAGAAGATGTGGAGCGACAGGAGCTCTCATTCATGCTCGCTGGGACACATAATGTCCAACTGGTACAGCCACTTTGGAAGATGGTTTGGCAATTTCTTACAAACCTAAGCATGGTCCAGCAATTGCACTCCTTGGAAGTTACCCAGTTGAACTGAAAACATGTCCACACAAAAATCTGCACATAAATGTCTATAGCAGTTTTATTCCCAATTGGCAAAGACTGGGAGCAACCAAGATGTCCTTCAAGAGATGAATGGATAAACAAATTGTTGTACATCTGAATAATGGAAAATCATTCAGCAATTAAAACAGAAGCTACATAATGAAACAGGTGAATCTTTAACTCATATTGCCAAGTGAAAGCAGCCTGTGTGAAAAAGTTTTACGCTATACGAACCTAACTATGTGACCTTTTGATAAAAGCAGAACTCTAATGATGGTAAAATGACCAATGGTTGCCAGAGGTTCAGGGATGGAGGGTGGAGGGAGAAGGTGGAAGAGGTAAATCATAAGGGATTATTTTTAAGGTGATGAAACTATTATGCATGATACTATCGTTGTGGATGCGTGACACTATCCATGTAATTATTCTGCTAAGGACAAATTGCTGCCCCTTCCATGATAGATGGAATCCCATATAACCAGCTTGCCACCCACTGGTTAGCTGATGCCCTCAGGGACCAGCACTGCTCTCTGCTGTTGGCAGGTTAGCCCCTCAACAGTAGTGGTGTCCAGATCAGCCTTGGGATGAGGAGTTCGGGTTGCTTTCATGCGCAGCTTCTGTCCCTGCTGCCAAGGGACCCACGGAACAGGCACTGGAGTGGCTAAGGACACGGCTGACTGAGCTCCACCAGAGGACCAGCTTCTCCATCTGGTGCCTCCTCTTACGTAACTTCTCCCTTGGAATGGACGTCTTCACACTTCGTGTCCCTTCCAAGAGTCTGTCCACACATTTGTTCTCTAGACCTCCTTGTAATAAAATTCTGATCATGCTATTTCCATGTCCCCAAAGAATAAGTCAAAACATCAGTTACTGTCATGAATCAGAATCAGTCCATAGCTGAGACCCTCTCTTTGTCCAACCACGTTTGGCATCTTCTGGTTGTTTAATGTCTTTCTTTCTTGATTATCTTGTAATAAAGCATATGGGAGGAGACATGAGAACGCCAGACCCAGAGCCAAAAGAACTCTGGAAAACCCAGTCAGGATTGTGGCCTTGGGCAAGTCATGTGACGTCTCTTTGCTTTAGGATCTTTAGCTGAAAAATCAGCAGACTGAAACTGATGAAGTTTGAGATATAGGAATTGGTTTTGTGGTTGTAACAATTGACATCTGAGAATTTAAGATAATTTGAAGAGTATATGTGTTTATATTTCATCAGAGCTACAGCCACTTGGCAATTTGAATAATTTTGCATTTCATAGTGTTAGGAAATACATTAAAAATTGTCTTTTAATAGATGCATATTTTTACAAACCTTTTACATAATGATTTAGGCTAAGTATTCCAAGTAACGTTGACCATCTAATATTCGTGAGAGCAATTATAAGCAATATTTATTGGCTGCTCGTTTTGGATAGGCACCGTGCTCATTTCTTTACATGGATTATTTAATTCTCACAAACTCTATAAGGTGAATGGTACTGTCTTCAGTTGAGAAGAAGAGAAGAGCCTCCGAGAAGAGCTTTGGGTGCAAATACTTTATTTGAAAGGTGATCATAAGAAGAATTGAGTGGGTTGGGAAGCGGACCAGGAAAAGAAAGGAGGCACGCAGCGGTGAGCTGATGACTATTGTGGTCAATGGAGGCTCAAATCCTCCGAGGACCCTCTGAGAGACGGCTCGAAGCACACCTCAGAACTGCCCCACAAGTCGGGGAACAGTGGGCATCCCGCTAACACTCAGCATCATGGGCAGAAGGCAATTCCTGCGCTTCCAGCCTGCCTAGCGAGGGCGAGCGCGGTCCCACGGCCAGAGGATGCCTCAGGCGGAGCAGTGTGGAAGGCAAGTGTGGGAGGTTTGCGTGGGGGACATTCAGAAGGCTGAGGAATTACAGGCAGGGCACCAAAAGCATCTGGTGCAACTGTTATTATTGATCTTTTATAAATTCAGAAAATGCCCAAGGGCACACAGTTAGCATGGGAGGAGGCGAGTTTTGAAGCCAGGCAGCCTGGCTCCAGAGGCTGTGCTGTATTTCGAAATGAAGATGAAGTCAGAACTGCATTAGGACCTCTAATGCAATTCAAATGCCTCGTTTTGCAATAGTTATAAGAATTTAAGAACATACTAATAATACGATTTTGGAAGGTTAAATGTCATTCTAAAATCAGTTTAGATCGTCAAGATTTAATTCACTCTGAAATAGCAGCTGCAGGATTTTGACAAGTGAAAGCTTATTTTTACTTTTTTAATCTCAAAAACACCCTCTTTGCCCAAGGAGGTAATGCAAATCTTTATTCAACATTCATTCATTCCTCTACCTCATTCACTCATTCACTGTTTAATATTCAGAAACCTCCCTTGTTCCCTTAACCTCCCGTGAACATCTTTCCACTCCAGTAAATACGCATCCACAGCATCATTTCTAAGGGCTGCAGAGCCCATTTAGACGGCTTCCAAGGTTCTAGTTATGTAATTCCTATAATTTTTCATATAAACATTTGAAACGAATATTACAGGAAAGCATTTCTATGAAGGGAAAAGGCATAAAAATGGATGTGGTGGGGCTGGGCTGGTGGTGTAGTGGTTAATTAAGTTCGTGCTCTGCTTCAGTGGCCCAGGTTCATGGGTTTGGATCCCGGCACAGACCTACACACCACTCAGCAAGCCATGCTGTGTCGGCATCCCACCTACACAATAGAGGAAGACTGGCACAGATATTAGCTCAGGGACAGTCTTTCTCATACACACACACACACACACACACAATGAGGTGACGTTTAATTCACTTCTTAAAAAAAAACGGATGTGACATTTACTTCGTTTCTGCAGGCATTCTTGCAAGCTGTCACTACAGCCTGAATGAGAGATTCCCAAAATGCTGCTGCTGAACCCCAAGTGTCTAGAGGCCCCCTCATCTTTTTCTCCTCCTGTGTACCCTGCAGGGAACTTGTATAAATAAAAGCGGTAAAGCGCTGGTTTACTGAGGAGCCAGGAAACCCACGTTTATTATTCAGCGGAGACAACCTGAAATTCCAGATTTGAAGGCAATTTTTAAAGGCGTAAATGGATACAAACAATCTCCTTAGCGAGTTTCTCTTACCAGGTATAGCAAAATGATTCCCACTGTCTAAAGTACGCCATGATGTAACGTTCGCTTGGGGGCGATAAAAGGGGGAAAGTAAACGGAATTTATAACTGCAGCCCAGGAAGAACACCCTGTAGTGACTGGTGACTGGCGTCGCACTCAGAAAGGACCGATGGGCCCAACGATGTCCAGAAGATGGCATTCTCGGAAATCCTCTGTGATCTCTATTGAAATGGAGAAACCGAGACACAGTATTGAGGATGCACACCAACCTAACGGAGGGACTGGAACGTGATGAGACAGTCTCATCGCTGGGCAGCCCCAGAGTGTCCCGCACTGGGCTGCCAAGTAAGCATCCTCCTGAAAACCTGTCCTCCTCCCACCCCAGCCCCCTGCACTGAAGCACTGTGTGCAAAGGACAGTAACCGCGAAGGGAGTGGGAGCAGCCTCCACGAGCCAGAACTTGGGCCCCACTCTAGTCTGGAGCTCCAATAAACTGGCCCGAGGGGCAGTCCTTTTCTTTGAGTGGGCGAATTCTGATCATTTCCATCAACCACAAGTCTCAGAACTCGCAATGATTATAAAGGAAACGGCTGGATTCAATATTCTGTCATCAACGTGGGCCTTTACATGGAGAAAGAGAACTGTTGATCTCCAGTGCCCTGGCCAGAGCTGACAAGCCACTAAATGAAGGAGGCCTGGGCAGGCTCCTGAAAGACACAAGACACACTCCAAGGGCCTCGAACCACGTCGGCGATCCACTCCAGCTGAGCAAAAGGAGGAGAGGGCGACAATGGCTTACAGGCTCAGTGGATTTCATCCCTTTGTGAAGGTGGGGAAGAGAATGGGGGAAAGAAGGAGAGGCCACCAACTCCTGTCCCTGGAGGCGGTGCCTAGAAAGATATGTCCTGCATTTTACAAGCTGTTCTGATAACTTATTTACTTCTCCGAACTCCTGATGGCACTGTGAGGTAGGAACATTTCTATCATATGCTAATAAAATAGACTGGTACTACTGAGGCTGAACTATCACGTTTAAAGATGACAATGTATGTGCCAGACATACGAGAACCTTTGCCATCCCTCACGGCATCTCCTGTTTGAGATAAGAGGCTGGCCTGATGATTGACACCTGTGTACAGCAGTGGATGCCTTTGAGGATAAATTATATATCTGAAATTGTGTAGAGAGTCATTAATAAAACACAGTCCCAGGTCTTTAATGCATATTCCAATATAAATTATTTTTAAAACCCATGTTCCCTATTTTTATACACTGTAATTTACTCTGGGGACATGGGTGTCTTTGGTGAAGACCCCTGAACCAAACTTGCTGGGTTGGAGTCCCAGATCTGGTAATTACTAGCCGTGTAAACTTGGACAAGTTGCTTAAACCGTGCTTCAGTCCCCACTCTATAAAATGGGGATGTGAGTGGAGCCACTTAGGTAGTCATTGTAAGGTCCAAATATCACCATAGGACCTCGAACCTATGCCATTATTGTTATTACACAAATGCCTACACAGAGTTGCAATTTAATTATATTTATAATGTTCTGCTATGAAAACATACATTTTTTTCCCTAAACCTTTTATTAATATTTCAGTTTCATGTGACCAAAAAAAAAACCCCAAATCAAGCTGAATTAAGAAAAAAAGGGGGGCCGGCTCCGTGGCCAAGTGGTTAAGTTCGCGCACTCTGCTGCGGAGGCCCAGCGCTGTCAGACCACATTGAGGCGGCGTCCCACATCCCACAACTAGAAGGACCTGCAACTAAGAGATACAACAGATAAAGCAGGAAAAAAAAAAAAAAAAAAGATTGGCAACAGTTGTTAGCCCAGGTGCCAATCTTTAAAAAAAAAACAAAAACAAAAAAACTCTTCAGCTTCATTTAAAAAAAAAAAAAGGAAAAAAGATTGGCTCACATTATTGAAAAGTTAGCTGTCTGGGGACTTCAGAAAGACTTGGCTCGTGGCCTGCAGTCATGATCAAGTCCTGCTCAGCCCCCTTAGCTCTGTGTTTCTCCAGGTTGGCTCTGTGCTCAGTCAGCAGCTCACGTCTTCGTGGCAAGAGAGCCCACAGCAGCTCCAGGCCTATGTTCTTCACACACCATCGAAACAAGACCCTTCTTCCCCTCCAGCTCCAATCAAAGGGCTGGGGTCAGTCTCATGGAATGAACTGGGTCACTGTGGTCAGAGACACGGCTCCAGTAGGTGGGCAGGCCTGGCCCACATTCCTCCTGGAGATCAGTCACTGGGGCAAGGACAGGGCCACATGTCCAAACTTTAGGCTGGGAGCAAGGTGCCCCCAACCTCAACCTCGTGGACTGAGAGGGGGAAGGAGTGACCACCCCAAAGGGAAATCATAGAGCTGGATGTATATACAATGTAAAGGCTTAAATGCCTCCAGAGAGTGTCATTGAATCTGTCAGCTCTCTTATACATACAGGCCTCAAGGTAACCCCCGGCAGCCCCTGATGGTCATTTTAAACCACAGCATAATCCCTTCTCCTTCCATTCTGCTGAGCCCCACTGAGGGCCTTGGATTCCAGAAGGTGCCCTTCCTTCAGCTTCTTACCAGTGGTGACGAGAGGAGGCACTGAAGTGCCCTGGCCGGGCGCAGCAAAAGCATCAACAAGACCACTGAGAAGGCCGAGGGATTTGCTGAGGAGGTTGAAGGCCGCCAAAGCTTTTCAGTGCTTGTTGATGGTCTGGGATTAAAAACACTGGCGCAGCTTTCTGAAAGATCCGCTCTGCTGCCTTTGGCAGCGATGCCTCTGAGGTGGAGGGAGATCAATTGTGTGTTTCACTTTTATTCACAAGAATAATGGGTCTTGCCACAGCAATTTCAGGATCTCCAGGATTATTGATGATGCTTCTTGGCAAGTCTGACTCCCCCGGGAATTTGGTCCAGTTGCCTAAAGCTATTCAAACTGGGAATTAGGAATATACCAAGAAATTTAGGAATACATGTCAAAACATGTTTGTACATATGGGAAAAATGCTCATCTCATTTTAAGTACGTTCTGAGTGAGGTCTTAACCATGAGAAGTAAGTGTTCAATGGAAATCTGTGGAAGGGATCAATGTGTGTGGATGTTTGTGGTGAGTGTGGCCATGAGGGATGATATAAAGGAGTGGTGAGGAAGAAAGTTCTGGAGTCATGCTCTCCAGTTGGAATCCTGGCACAACCTCTTACCAGCTGTCTCGAACTTCTCCAAGTTATTTATCTCCGTGTGCCTCAGTTTCGGCATCCATACCTTGAGGGTGATAAGGGTGCCTGCCACGTGGGGTTCATTCTAGGCCGAAATAAGTCAATCTGTGTAAAGATCTTTGAACAGTCCTGGGATGTACTAGGAGCGTGTAAGGGTCAGTTCTTATTTTTCTTAAGATGCATCTAAACAAGCATTTGTAGTAACAGACCAGGTGTTTGTGAATTCCAAGATTCAAAATCAAATACTCTATGTGCAAAAGAATATCGATTATCATCATATCCCAACAGGGAAACTATTTTAAGTTCCTTTTAAAATCTAACTGCTTTGGAGGAAAAGTCTAACACTGTAGCTACTTATTAGAGCCCCACACACAGGTCAGTGTATTGATGTCCTGTGAGAACTGAACAGAACTAAGATCACACCACTGGGAAATCAGCAATAGATGCCACCCCTGTACATTCATTAATGACTTGGAAAAATTTATATAACTAAAAGCCTTAATAGGAAAAAAAACAAAAGGAGCAGAATGCTGTGAAGATCTTGAAGCTAAAGAGAGATACTGTAAAGGCTGCTGAGAAATTGTCAAAGAAGTGTTTACCGTGACAACTTGAGGACTTGACAGAGCAGAACCCTGAGGATGGAAAGGCTCCCTGGGTGGGGTCCAGCACCAGAACAGAAATAATTCTCTGGAGCTAGAGGTAGGACCAGAACTCGAGCACCCCGGATAAATAACTAGCATGGTGTGGAAAACTAAACCAACACTTCCAACGTTTTAAGGTTTCTGGCACGCCAAAGATGGAAGAAGGGAGAACTGAGTAGTTCTTGACCTAGCAAAGTTTTCTGCTATTTCTTGTATTGTCTATGTTGCTTATAGCTTAGATTTTGTTGTTGTTGTTGTTGTTGGAATCTCTGTGTCTATCATGGAAAATGTAGTGGATGCTGTGGGGCACTACCCCGACCCCTCAAAACTGAGGTACAGCTGCTCTGTTGGCAGCCAATTGTTTACTGGCAGAGACCCTCTCTGGGGCTTGCCCTCAGCTGAAGGGAGCTGTGTCGCCCAAGGTGAAGCGCCGTGTCTGGAGCTGCTATCCTCCGGTGCCTGCTGGATATGGGGGTTGAAGGTCTGGCCCCCTTGCCTCCATTTGAAACACTCTGAAAGACGTTTCCAGTGCCAGAGCCCACTTATCACCAGGTATCAGAGTCCAAATTCTCTCTGTGCCCCTCTTCCCTCCACTCCTTCCCCTCCCTGCCCCACCCCTCCACAGTCGTCCATCCCAGGGACGCTCTCCAACAAACTCTGCATTCAGCTCTCCATCTGTTTCCTGGGGAACTGAACCTCTGACACAAGGCTGTTCTATCTGTTTTTACGTATTTAAGAGGAAGGCATTCGAAGAATAAATGGGAACTTCCCTCCCCCCCCCCCCCCCCCAGCTTTTAGGATCTTTCTAGACTTATTGGAAGTGGAATTGAGCATTTCTTTGGGGAATTCTCAAATATCAGGATCCATGTTCCCTTTGGTGGCTATATCCCCACCAGCAGTGTTCTCAGAGTTGGGCAGGAGACAGACAGGTGATTTTCTGAAGTAGTAGGGAGAAGAGTTGTGGGGACACAAGGACACCAGGAGCGGTGGAGAGCAGAGATGAGGCACAGGGCTGAAGACAGAGAATGAAAGAGGTCTCAGCAGGAAGGCATTGGACCTCAGTTTCCCCTCCCCTGATTCATTCCCCAGGCCCCTGCATCCAGGCCTCCCGCAGCCCCCCGGGATGGAGGAGGGGCAGGTGCAGAGGCCTGGACTCCCAATTGGTTGACTTCCAATCCGTTCACTTGCTTTCAGCCCAGTGTCTCAACCCAGTCTTCCATGAGCCTGAACTCAACTCCTGGGTGTCCCAGAGGCTCTCCAGATCTAATTAGCCCAAGAGCCATTGCTGTCCTTCTCTGCAGACACCTTCTCTTGTCTTCACCGGTCACTAAACTGGCTACCACCCCGCTCCATCTGCCTTTAAAACATCCGTCCTGACCTCTCCTCTGTGGCTGTCTGATGTTGTGAGCTCTCTGTCTCTGCTTTAGCTTTGCATTTCTTTAGTAACTCCTTCTGTCCCCCCTCCGCCTCCAATCAACCCAAGTCCTCAGCTCTCTTAATACCTTTTTAGGAAATAATAGGGATTCGACAAGCCCTTATTTTTAGAAGGAATCCATTCTTTTCCATTTCCATGAAATAAAATACCAAATGCTAATTTTAACGCACAGACAGACTCCCGTGCACTCTTCTCTGCTTCCTCCCTGTCACTATTCCTGTGCAGGGCCAGGTGGAGAAGGAGAACCACGTGTTATTTTCCTGGGAGCGGACCAGCTAAGGAGAAGCTGTGGAGCGCTGAGTTGCCCCCGGGCCTCGGAACAACGCCATGCCATTCATCTTGAGGTGACGCCAAGTCAGTGTGTGTGTTTATACACAAATGACTCTGTGCCATCCCCAAGGCCACCTTTTGCCGCTGTTGCCAAGGGTTGCCCTGAGACAGCTCTGCTTTCCTTCTTTCTTTTCTTTTTTTTTCATTGAGGTAACATTGGTTTATAACGTTATATAAATGTCTTTTATGCACTGATCCGTGCTGCCCCAGCCCAGAGGGCCCGCGCTGACATCCCACAGCTGACCCTCCCCACAAACAGCAGAGCCAGGCTGTGGAAGCAAGAGCACCCCCGCCCAGCCGCGTGAGCAATCCAGAGGGCACTCTTGCGTTATTCATCCTTCCCTCTGCTCTTTGTAGACATGACTGCTCTCTCTTCAGCTATTGAGGAATTCTCTAGAAAAGTGTGAGATCAGCTGTGTTTTCCCTTCTAGATGGCTGAGAGTTCAGCCAAGAGAACCAAAGGATTCTTGTACTTATTTCTTTAATCTTTTTCATTCAATAAATTCATCGGAAGACGACTTGCCATTGACCATCCTAAACCATAGTGTCCCTTTCACATATCTGCACAGAGGTGACCCTTTATCTAGGAAAATTGTGTTTCATCTTTGAAAAAAGTGAATGTGTTTCCCTTTTCCTCATTCTGTTCCCTTCAGCAAGCACGAATCTTGTGGAGCTGGCTTTCCTCTGCCAGGCTTTTTCATCAACCAGCTTCTCCCAAGACTCCTTTCTGTTCTTCTCCGTTGTCCATTTCTTTCTGTGCAATTCACCCGAGCCTGTTCCCCTGCCCTGACTGAGTCTTCAACATGACTCTCGTTTCTGCAGTGGTTTTAGTTTTATTTTTCCTTTCTTTCTGCTGACTTTCTTATTATCTTCTGTCAGAAGAATTTCTCTTCTTTGATTTCATATTTTTTCCCATAGTCCACGCTTGCTTTAACTGCCTCAAGAGAATGGACAAATATTTATTTTTAAATTTCTGTTTCTGGTGCTAAGTCTTCAGAATAATATTCCACAACTGTTTTTACACCTACATTCCTTGCCTCTTGCATGTGCCTGTGTGTGTGTGTATTTATGCATGGGGCATCTCACCCTCCTGCTTCCTGCTGTCACCTTGGCTTTCTCTCCAGGGTGAGTGTTACTCCCGGTAGCAAGTTGTGCCTGGAGGGGACAGGGGCGCAATGATGGGACGAGGTGGCAGTTTCAGTCCTTCTCCCTGTGAGATGAGTGCAGCCCACGGGGCTTCCCCACCGCTGAGGCCCAGTCTCGTCGGGTGACTTAGTGTGACTTGGGATTGCTTTTCTGCTGGGGGACTCTGAACAGCGGCACAGGCTTGTGTCCGCTCCATCCTTCCCTCCTCTGCCACCTTAAGTCACTTTTACAGATAAGGAGGCCGGGACGCAGAAAGGGCAGCAGAGCTTGTCTGCAGGAGTTCTGACTTCATCTCCACCTCCTCTGCCGCTGTGCGTCTACCTCCATCCCCCGGGGCCCAGCTTTCCGGCTCACAGAGCTCCGCCTCCCCCTCCCACCAAGGGTGCATGTGAGACTCACTGACCTGCTCTCAGTTCTCATCTTGAATGGATGCGCCTTGTTCCTCGGTGACCTCACCTGGTTACGGAAGGGCATCTTCTTACCAAGAAAACAACAAAAATAACAGAGAGCTAAATTCTGAAAAGCCATCTGAAAGCCCATTTTTAAAGTACGTACTCCTGAACTAATATTAGGCAAAAAGACCCCCAACAATCACGGATTGCTAGACTGATCCCTGATCGTCTAACAGTGTATTCAGATTCATAAATTCATTTTGTTAGTCAGTTTTTCTTGTATTTTTCCAAATTCTTCTGAGTGCACATGTGCAATCGTTTTCATGTGGTGCATGAATCACTTTCATCTTCCGACTTGTTCCTACTTTTAAATAGTTCTTTCCATGTGTCCATATAACATTTTATTTTCCTTGCTGCTTTCAATTTTTACTTTCGTCTATTTTCATGTTTCTTTTCATCATGCTCTCTTCATAGCACTTTTAATACTCCCATTGGGTTGTTTCTTATTAGAACAAACAGCACACAGAGAACAGATTCCTGCAAACTCTGAGCAGTGCGCGCCGAGGCCTTTCCCAACGAGTGGGAGGCGGCGGAGTGGATGGCTTTTGCTCTGGATTGAACTTAGTTTGTGTTTATGAAAGTTTATAAGATGGGAATTAATTTCTGAGAATCTCAGGCTTGGGGCTGATGTTGTTTGCAAATAATGTTTAAGACGATGATTTCTTCCCTCATTTTATTTTTGTGAGTTTGGGTAGGTTGCAGACAGTACAGTAGAATGATACTGTCTTGACTCTGCCAAACTCCCCTTTGGTTCCCTTTGTCACACAAATGAATGAACGGATACTGCTGGGCACGTTGTTTCTGTGTCCAACACGCGTCACTTCTGCAGATACAATCTGTTGAGATCAATGAGCAGGCGGAGGGACATTGGTAATATTCCGGATTCACAGTCTGCTCCAAAACCTGAGGTGTTAACACGGCTTCTCCCAAATTATTGCAAGCTGACTGGTGTTTTTACTTTTTCACTCACACACACACACACACACGCACACACTACTACTTCTAAGTAAGAGAATTAACAAGTGAAATTTACTCCCTTTAGTGGAGTCTTCTGGTTTCTGCTCAGGATGTAGAACATGGAAAATACGTCACTCCCGCTGTAACAAGAAAAATCCAGGTAATTGACAAAACAATAAGGACTGTCTATTTGTCTCTCCTCTAAAACAAGCCACCAGTCAAAAAGCAGAGAAACCTGTTGCCTTCAAGGCACAGGTGAAGATTCATGGCAAGTTGAGGAATAAAAATGTAAGCCCTCTGCTCCTGGGCGAGAGGCAGCAAACCCACCGGGCCCGACACCTGGAGAATCTCTTACTGCAGAGCGCGGGGCTCCTGACGCAGCTCCACCCCACACCCCCGGGAGGCGGGCCTGCTGAGAACATTCTGGATCAAGGTTTTGGTCATCACTTAGGGAGCACGGGTGAGACTGTGGAGAGAGATTCTCTGAAGGTCAAGTACATGGGGAAGTCCTAAGGCTGAAGGTGGCAAATGGGCCCCACCCTGAAGCCAAGCTGGCGCTAGAGGACTCTGGAGCCAGTGAGAGTTTCCCTACTCTCCACACGCAGCCGTAGCAACATCACTTCTAATCTAGTTTAAGTTGTGACCAAATTGACTCAATTTCTCCTCCCTCCAACCTTTTAGAGCAATTAAATATAAGAAAAGTGGCTCTATAGTTACTCTCATTTTAGTGATTTCTGGGTATCTTCTTTCCCCCCTCTCCCTTTAAGTTCCGTTCAGGGGATGCTGCGGGAGATGGGGAGCAAGTCATCAGATGTCTTGGGGAACTGCATTCCTGGCAGGCCCGCCTCCTGGCCTCTTGCCTGGGGAACACAGTTCTCAACACAGCATGCACGTAGCACCCTTATATACACCTTTATTACATGGGTTTTCGACATTTCTCTACATGCGTTACAGACCGGCTAACCAATCCATTCCCCTAAATAATAAGAAGAATTAAGTTGGACTTAGTCAAAATTTGAACATTTTTTTTTCTTGGGAAGGTATTGTTAAGAGTGTAAAAAATAAGTCACAGACTGAGCAAAAATATTTCCAAAAACATATATTTAATAGAGGACATGTCCAGATGTATAAAGAACTAACTCAGACTTAGGAATATGAAAACAAACAATCCAGTCATAAAAGATACAAATGATTTGAATAGACACTTCACAAGAGAAGATATATGGACATCAAAGAAATACATGAAAAGGATATGCAAAGTAAAAAATAATAACATACTTTTCAGAATGGCAAAAGACTTGACACCACCAAATATTGCAAATATTGAAAAAAACTAGGTGGCGCAACTGGAACTCTCATACGTTGCGGGTGTGAATGCAAAATGGAACAGCCACTTTGGAAAACAGTTTGGCAGTTTCTTATAAAGTTAAAAACTAATCATATGACCTAGCAATCCCTCTCTTATTTTCCCAAGAAAACTTATATTTACTCAAAACCTATGTGCAAATGTTTATAGTGGCTGTGTTCATCTTGCCAAAAGCCAGAAGCCTTGGAAATGTCTTTTAACAGTGAATAAACTGCTATATATCCATACGCAGTGATGCCACTCAGCATTACAAAGAACGAGCTCCTGATACATACAACTTCCCAGGTGAATCTCAAATTCACGACACCAGGACTGCATGTTAGAGCATTCCATTTATGCGGCATTCTAAAAGAGACAGAAGCATAGCGATGGGTCTAGAGCAGCTGTCGACAGGGACTGGAGGTGGGGAGAGGGGTTGACTGAAGGACTCAACATGAGAAAAGTTTGCTTATTTGAATTCATGTGTCCACAACCTCTTTACTTTCAAAGCATTAATTTTGTTGTATTAAGTAATTACACAGAGCTGTGTTGCCCTGGCTCATGAAAGCAAAAATAAATTTCCTTTGGGAATTACCTGCTCTGCTGTGTGTGTTGTACAGATGGCATTACTTGAAGTAGGAAGAAAGCCTTGAGTGTGTGTTCGTTTCCTGCTAAATGTCTATGAATATCCATGTGAGAGAAGGAAGAGAGAAAAGTGAGAAACTGAGAAATCCCATCCTCCTTCACTCCATCTGCCAGACAAATTTAGGAAAAAGACTCAAAATAATACATTTATCTTTATTCTTCATTTGTAACTATTTTTGGTATGATGAACCCAAGAATCTCTTTTAAATTATTTTTAAAGTAAAGCTGCTAAGATTTCTACTTCATGGAGGTGTGAAAACATTACCCGAGAGCTATAAAACGGATTGTCCTGCTTCCTGCTTTGGTATCCTGTGATTCTTCTTGTTATAGTTCATCAGAGTTAGGACTTGCAGCCAAGGGGTCTTTACTAAAAATATTTTCATATAAAGAAGCCCTAACACCTCCCTGTATACACCCAAAAAGTATTCCTCACTCTTTCCTTTAAAAAAACACTCATAGAAAGAAACTTCAGACTGAAAACAGTGCATCCTGGATGACCCAAGGACGAGTCTGGATCAGTGACTCCAGGGAATACACAG
The DNA here is from genome assembly GCF_041296265.1 of Equus caballus. Lineage (NCBI taxonomy): Eukaryota > Metazoa > Chordata > Mammalia > Perissodactyla > Equidae > Equus > Equus caballus. The sequence continues at coordinate 65,423,834 of NC_091706.1, read as the reverse complement.
CAGATACTGAGGGCTCGCGTCATGTGCCTTCTCACCGGTGACCTAGATCACGGAGCAGGAAGCAGATTCTGTTGGTTCACAGGTGACTTCAAAGTTGGTGATAAATAGCAGCACAAAAAATAGCAAAATTCATTTAACTTGAAAAATTAGAAAAGTAGCCAGAGATGTAGAAAAAACATGAAAGTAGAACAGAATATATGATCTTTTGAAGATAATTGAATTTTCAACACATATTTATCCTATGCATTGCTAAATGATTTACAATGTATCATGCTACGTATTTGAAAATCACAGCTCTGTAGCACCTATAAAGCACAGACATGAAAAAGATGACAAAATGGATCCTCTTAAATGGTGAAAGACACTGGGAAAAGGAAGGGCTATTTTCTAGTAACACCATCAAGGAAAGTTCCAGGGAGAAGAAGATTTGGCATCTGCACAGAGTTTTAAACATGAGTAGGTATGTAGAGATGAGGGGGCACTTTTCCAGATGTTTAGATCTCTTATCAAAACAAGGATTCGGAGAGAATGGAAAAGGGTAAGGAAAGAAATTAAGGTGGATTATTATAGTTTAGAGACAGGACCATTGATTTAAGATTCCTGAACCTGGGTTTGAGTTCTGAGTTTGCTAACACCTTGTGCTTTGATCCTGAACAAGTTAATTGATTTTTGTGCCTCAGTTTCCTCATATGTAACTTTAAAGCGAAAAGCCAAATTATCTCTGAGGTCCTTTTCCAATTCTGCAGTACATACTCTTTTAAATTCGATATTCAATGTTCATTGTCGATGGGAAAGTGCCCCCATCACAGGAATACTTTGTTTCCATGCCACAGCAGTGCCATCTTGGCGGCTGTCATATCCATCAGTGTGGTCCCATCACCTGCGCCAGCTGAAACCAAATTCTCCAGAACAGCCCAGGCAGGATACAAGGAGGAGTGTGCGCAGGCCACTGGAACTGAAGGCAGATTCTGGGGAAAACATCTCTGTTAATTGATAGAAATGAAATTCCCATGAAAGAGGGTTTTGTTTGTTTGTTGTTTTTATTAAACTGTTTATTTTTCAAACAATGTAGATTTGCATGCAGTTGTAAAGAAAAATGCAAACAGGTTTTATGTACTGTTTACTCAGTTTACACAAATGGTAACATCTTGCAAAACTATGGCACGATATCACAACCAAGTCCTCGCATTTATATGACAAGGGATGAAACATTTGCATCACCAGAAGGACCCTTTTGTTGCCCATGTCTAGCCGACCACCCATCTCTCCTTGACCCTGGCAACCACTAATCTGTGCTCCAGCTCTAAATTTTGTCATTTCAAAAATTTTAAACCAGTAAAATCATACATTATATAAACTTTGTGAAATGGCTTTTTTCACTCACCATATTTCCTTGGAGATTCATCCTACTAGTTGCATGTATCCATAATTCACTTATTTTTAATGCTGAGTAGTGTTCCACGGCATGGATCGATGACAGCTTGTTTAACCATTCAACCCATTGAATGACATTTGGGCTGTTTCCAGTTTCTGAGTATCGTGCATAAAGCTACTATAAATATTTGTGTACAGATTTTTGTTTGAACATAAGTCTTCATTTTTCGAAGATAAATGCCCAAGAGTGCAATTGTGGGCTTATATGGTAATTGCATATTCAGTTTTATAAGAAATGCCGCACGATTTTCTAAAGTGACTGTATGGTTTCACATTCCGACCAGCAACGTGCACATGGTCCAGTTTCTTTGCACCCTTGCCAGTAATTGGCATTTTCACTATTTTTTATTTTATCCATTCTTATAGATGGATAGTGACATCTCATTGTGGTTTGAATTTGCACTTCCTTGGTGGCTAGTAATGTCGAACATCTTGTTCTCTGCTCTTTGCCATCTGTGTATCCTCTTTGGAGGATGTACTCCCACGTCATTCTTCATTTTCAAGATTGTTTTCTCTATTCTAGGACTGGTGCTTTTCTACAAAAATTTTATAATAAGCTTGTCTATGTCTACAAAAACCCTTGCTGGGATTTTGATAGGATTGCATTAATCATTAGATCAATTTGAGAGAATTGACATGTTTACTATGCTGAGTCTTCCTGTCCCTTAACATAGTTCACCTCTCCATTTGCTTAGATGTTTGATTTCTCTCCTTAGCCTTTTGTCATAATCAGCATGCAGACTGCACATCTTTTGCTGTGCGTATGTCTAAGCATTTCATCAGCTTTGGAGTAATTGTAAATGACATTGTGTTTTCACACATTGACTGTTGGACAGTAGAAATGCAATTGATTCTTGTGTGTTGATCTTGTATCCAGTGACCTTGCTGAATTCACTTATTAGTTCTAGGAGATTTTCTTTTTTTTGCTTTGTAGATTCCTTGGGATTTTCTACACAGACAATTATGTCTCCTGCAAAACAATTTTATTCCTCTTTGCCAATTTGTATCCCTTTTGTTTCCTTTCTTGGTTTATTGCACTTTCCAGAATTTCTAGCGCTGTGTTTAATGAGAGTGTAAGAGTGAAAATTCTCACCTCATTTCTGATGTTAGGGGTGAGCTTCAGTATTTTGCCATTAATGATTATGTCACTACAGGGATTTCTGTAGATTCTCTTTATCAATTTGAGATAATTCCACCTTTGTTCCTAAGTTGCTGTGAGTTTCTATCATGAAGGAATACTGGATTTTGTCAAATGTTTTTTTGTCGGTTGATATGATTTTATGATGGCTCTTCTTTAGTCTGTTGATGTGGTGGATTACACTGACTGATTTTTGAATGTCGAACCAGCCTTGCACAGCTGGAACAAATACCATTTTGTTATGGTGTATAAGTGTTTGCATATACATCACTAGATTCAGCAATTTTGTTGAATTTTGTTGAGGATTTTTACATCTAAATTCATGAGAAATATCAGTTTTCTTTTATTGTACTTTTTCGTCCTTTTTGTTAGAGGGTAATACTGGTGTTATAAAATGAGTTGCCAAGTGTTCTTTCTTCATGTGTTTTCTGGAACAGATCATGTAAAATTCATGTTACTTCTTTCCTTTTTGGTGGAATTCTCCAGTGAAACCACTTGGGTCTGAAGATTTCTTTGTGGGAGGTTTTTAATTACAAATTTAACTTCTTTATTGGTTTTTAGCAGATTCGAATGATCTATTTTATATTTGGTGAGTTGTGGTAGTTTGTGTATCTTGAGGAGTTGTTCCATTTCACCAAAGTTGTCAAATTTATTTCTGTTCAGGTTTTGGTAGTGTTTCCTCATCCTTTTGATGGCTGCCTCTACTGACACCCCCCATTTCATTTCTGAAATTAGTACTTTGTATTTTTTCCTTTTTGTCTTTGTCAGTCTTCCTAGAGATTTGCTGATTTTGTGAATATTTTCAAAGAACCAGCTTTTTGTTTCTTTGATTTACTCTATTGTTTCCTATTTTCAACTTCATTGATTTCTCCTGCTACCTTTATTATTTCCTTCCCTCTACACGCTTTGGATTTATTTTGTTCTTCTTTTTCTAGTTTCTTACAGTGGGAACAGAGTAGATTCATTGGCAGTCTGTCCTCCTTTCCAATGAAAGCATGGATGCTGTACATTTTCCTCTCATCCCTGCTCTAGCTGCGCTCACATATTTTGAAACGTATTTTCATTTTCATTCAGTTCTATTTTTAAAATCTCCTTTGAGACTTTCTCCTTGACTCATATATTATTCACAAAAATGTTGTTTACTTTCCAAGTGTTTGAGTCTTTGTGTTTTTCTTTTGTTGACTTTTAATTTGATTCAGATATGACCACAGGACATACTCTGTACAATGTGTAACATATATGATTTCAATTCTTTTGAATTTCTTGTGGGTTTTTTCTTTATTGCACAGGATATGAACTATCTTGATGAGTGTTAGACATTTGAAAAAATACGCATACACACACACATTGCTGTTATTGGGTGGAGTGTTCTGTACATGTCAGCTAGGTCCTTTGTCTGAGTGTGTTCAATTCTTCTATATTGTCACTATTCAATATTTCTATTAAACGCCCTGAGTGGATTGAGTGAGTTTCCACCCGTGATTGAGGGGTGTTTATTTCTCCCCTCTGCTCCATCAGTGTTTCCTTCTTGGACTTTGAGGCTTTGTTGTTTGGTGCCTAAATGTTTAGGATCCTCATGGACTTATCTTTTTTTATATGTATTATGTAATACACCTGTTTATTGCTGGTATTTTTCTTTGCTCTGAAATCTAACTTATTCAATATTAACATAATCATTTTACTGGTTTTTTGTTTAATGTATCCATGGTATGTATTTTTTCATCTTTTTATTTTCAACCTAACCAAGTCTTTTGTACTTAAAGTGAATTTTTTGTAGACGGCATATTGTTGGATCATTTTTTATACACTCAATCTCTCCTTCAGTTGGTATATTTATCCCATTCACACATAGGGTAATTATTGATATGTTTTAATTTCAGTCTACTATCTTATTATTTGTTTCTTGCTTCTTATCACTGTCTCCATTTGTCTCTTCTTGCCTTTCTGTGAGTTAGCTAAATATTTTATACAAGTCCGTCAATTTATTTATTGTTTTGTGTATCTCTTTGGGTAGTTTTGCAGATGTTACTCTAAATACTACTATATATCTACATCGACACACACATACACACTGCTGTCAACATTTTACTGCTTTGAGTGAAGTGTCGAAAGCTCACTTCCATTTAGTTCTCTGTAACCTCCACAATTTTCAAACATAGTCACCTTAAGGTATTTCTTCTTCATTCACTGAGCACCACATCGGGTGACATAATTTCTATTTCAACCATCAAATATGATTTAAGAAACTCACGAGAAGCACTTCCTTTTATATTTCTCTCTGTTTTTACCCATGCTGATGTTCTTTCCTTTCTGAAGTTACAAGATTTCTTCTGTTCTGACACCACCTCTGTTTAGAGAACTTTCTTCTAGCCATCCTTTACAGGTTGGTTGGCCAGCAACCAGCCTTAATTTCCCTTCGTCTGAGAATGTCTTTATTTACCTTTCATTCCTGAAAGATGTTTTCACCACATATATAATGTTTAGTGGTCCTTTTCCTTCAGGACTTGAAAAATGTTCTATCTCTTTCCTCTGGGCCACCCAGTAGAAGAATCAGAATACTAACTGTTTCCATGGGACTCAGCTGGGGTCTGTCATCCAAGATCAAATTTCAATCTTCAACCATTATTGGCCCCTTTCTTTCTCCTTACCTTCTTAGTTTTTGGGGGTTTTGGGAGGGGGTGGTGAGGAAGATTGGCCCTGAGCTAACATCTGTTGCCAATCTTCCTCTTTTATTTGGCTTGAGGAAGATTGTCACTAGGCTGACATCTGTGCCAATCTTCCTCTATTTTGCATGTGGGATGCCTCCACAGCATGGCTTGGTGAGCATTGTGTAGGTCTGTACCCAAGATCCAAACCTGCAAACCCCTGGCTGCTAAAGCAGAGTGCGTGAACTTAACCACTACACCACTGGGCCGGCCCCCTTACCTTCTTAGGTTTAATAAAACTCTAAGCTCACTCCATTATTTAGAACTTGGAATACTTCTTGTATCCATTTCTTTGTTCCCATTACTATAACTCCCCAGGGGTTAAACATAAGCAGCAAACAGCTCCCCTCCGTCCACTCATTGGTGCAGGTGGGCGTGGAGGCAAACGTAAACAGTTTTTCAACTTCATAAACCTTTTTGTGCTCCTGCTTTGTGCCCAGGTGTTCCATGAGCAAGGGATTCAGTGAAGGACAAGGCGTGAAAGTCTTCCTGCTCCTACAGAACTTATGTTTAATTAGGGAGAAGAGGCAAAAAACAAATGAATGAGAAAATTATCAGATAGCTGTAGGTGTGCCAAGGGTTAAAATAGGGTAGTGTGTTGGAGATCACTGTGGCGGTTACTTTCAGTCGGATAGTCAGTTAAGGCTTCTCTATGGAATTATGATCCAGGTGAAGATCTGAATGTCGAGGAGGTAATGACATCGGGGAGCCCATGCAGAGGAAGGAGGCCCCGAGACAGCGATGAGCTGGACGTGTTCACTGGAACTAAAGAAGGCCAGTGGCACGGAAAAAGAGATGAAGGTGTGTAATGAGAGAGAAGAAAAGTCAGACATCAATCAACGTAGAGGAAGAATATGGAGGAAAAGGAATGTGGAATTTTGGTTTTATTTAAGGGTCAATTCACAGTCACTGAAGAACTTTGAACAGGGGAGTTACACCCTCTAGTTATTTTAAAAGCTGTCTCCAGCGCCAGTTTAGATAACATAGGTGGGCGATGCTATTCCAAGAGCTCAGATGAAAGAAGACACAGCTCGACCAGACAGTGGTAATGGAGTTGGAGACTATACTATACACTGGGATGGACTAGAACTCTACTGGGATGGACTTGTTGATGACCTGGAGGTGTAGAGTGAAGGGAGGAGGAGAAGGGTACATCATACATCACAGGTAGACTCAAAAGGGGCTCTTCCTATGCCTCTCTGCCTGTTTAGAGACCACTAATTTCCTTTGCTCGTATTTCTCATAGAGAAAGTGGATCCCTGCTACACTCTCTGGGAAGAACTCCAACTTCTCTCCACTTTCTCTCCCTTGAGAGGAAGAAGACTGATCTGATTAGTGAGTTGAGAAGGAGCACCCTTGGTTCAGGACCTTCCTGGGCTGCCCCTTCTATGAGCCAGCCTGTCCTCTGCTCTCTTACTCTGCAGCAAGACCCGTGGTTCTCCATCTGTGCTGCGACTGAGTGCATTTGTTGAAGCCCAATTGTTTGAAGATACAAAGCCACCCTCTCCTTTTAGCAGCATGTTTATCAGTAATAAAACGGATGCTTTGATCTCAAGGTGTTTCTCTCTTGTGTTTTACATTTCAATTGGCTCCAACTCAGAAGGCGAAAAATAATCATTATTTATTGCTCCCCCCAATCAATACATTAGTTTTCTGTCCAAGATTGTTGGTAAATTGTGTAGAACTCACATCAGTGCAGAGAGTAATATACACTGATGTATTACAGATTCTTGAAAGAAGTTTGTTCTTGCTTGGCTAACAGTATGCGGGAATTCTTTTTCCAATCAGCAATGCTTTCAGAAAAAACAAAGAACACACAATTAGAAAGGTTTCTGATGGAGAATATGCCTTGTTTTTGAAGCAATGCATTTTTTTCACTTTCCTGTATAATGCAAATGTAGTGCAAATTTTCTTATTCTTCTTTTTAAAAATATAATACATAAGAAAATATGAAAATAAAGAAAAATTTGGAAAATTTCCCTCAAATTTCATCACTTTCAACACAATAATTTTTTCCCAACCTCTTTGTGTTTTTTCATGCCTTGATATGTTTTTATAGATACTTCTGAGAAAAATAGTTGAGAATAGGGAAACAATACAAGCATTCTGGGGATAATGATCCGTAGAGAATCTTAATAGCCTGGAGAGCACGATGAAATAGAATTTCCAGCAATCATGCAATAACAATGCACACTATACAAATAACATCACGCTCTGAGATGATGCTGACTGATTTTGAGCTGAGAAGCATAACCAGGAGAGTAATAGCGCAGATAGTGTGACATGCCATTGGGAGTATGAAAATTATGCTATTTGTTGAATATTAATTGCACTGTGGTTGGTGTATCAGGAAAAGTCCAGTGTCTGTAAACATCGCTGGCCTAATCTGAGTTCAGAAGTTTTCTTTCATCTCATGAACCACGTGGCATGGGGGCACTAGACAGCCTTGCCTCCACGAGAGAGGAAGAAGTTTTGACCAATTGACCTGCCTGTGACAATACCTTTTTTGTCTAGAGACATGTGATCTCAGTAAATTTCCCCTCGGAGAGTTCAGCACAGCATGTTTAGGCCACTCTATTCCCATAAGGCCACACCAGTTATTAAAAATTAGTGTCAGGGGTCGGGGGAGAGGAGGTGCTGGGGAGCTGTTTAGCATTTTATGCGTAATGAAGATTTTTGCATGTTTGCAACTTTGTTAGAGGGAAGAATCTGACTGTTGGTGACACAAATGAGACAGCAAAGATCTATGAACTACGTTTTCCAGAATCCTCATCCTGGCATGGTGCTGGGTTAGAGTCAACCAATGAGAGGAACTTGTGTGAGATTTGGAAAGTGGAGATGAAGATGAGGCCAGTACTCTCGGGGGACAGCTGCAGCCACATGGATGACAGATGCGAGGTTGCCGCTGCCTCCGTATCAGCTCCTTGGGAGACATCGACGTTACTGCTATGGGGTCAGAGGAGTGGCCGAGTGGTACGTGTGCCACCTCAGCCATTCTGGTTTGTAAGTGTCCTTTTCCTCGTGTTAAAATCCTTTCATTGTTTGTCCAAAAACCTTCCCTAGAAGAAGAATGATTTCTTAAGTGTTTACACTTGAGATGGTTTAAGATGACAGATTTATCTGAACTTATCATCGCATAATATTATATTGTTCTAAAAGAGAGTACAGTTGGATAATGGTTGAAAGCTTTTCCCATGAATTTTGAGTTGCATCTCTTCAAATGAACTGAATGATCTTCGTAATTGAGGGATCATTCTTACAGCTTCTTCTCAGAAAGACAGTTTACTAAGTGATCTAGCAAAACTACTTCTTCAATCCGGTGTCATCATGACAACCACCATTTTCACATATCACTCTGAAATGATTTGTCCTCTAGAATTGGATCCTTCTCTTTTTGGATGAACTGAGGCCATTCAGTGGAAAACCTCGGTGAGATCCCCCCTCCTCAGAAGCAGCCCCACTCCGGGGCCCCAGGCTGTGTCCCTCTCTGCTCTGGTCCCTTTGCCGTGGGAACATGGGCAGGCTTCTCTGCTGCGGGAGCTTCTCTCCTCCATGCTCTCCCAAACCCTTTCACTCCAATCGCACACGTAGAAATTAATAATGAGTCCATAATGACTTGTTCTCAATTCTGAAACCTCAACACCATGAAAACTAAAGGACTTTCTTCAAGTTTCGAGCAGAAAAACCAAATTGAACTTCCACGAGACTCTTCCTGGTTGATTTATTCCTCTCAGTGTGAACACCTCTATGTCTTGTGCAGAAATGCATGTTTTATTTCTGGTGCTGGCCCAGACATCCCTGGGGGTGATGCTCAGTGTATGCTGGGTGCTCATATCCTCTCTACCATCTGAAAAACTCTAAATCTCAAAACACATTGAGCCCCAAGGGTTTTGGTTTGTCACATGGCAAAGTAAAGTGGATATGGGGGTATTTACGTGAGCTTGTGGCAACATTTACTACTGTTTCTTAATATTATAAAAGTATAATAAATACAATAAAAACAGCAGGGAAATGTTTCCTATCAAAGTTCTATAAAATCTTTAGATGAATTAGTTTAAAAAATTTTAGTTAAACTTAAGTTTGTTTTCCATGGATGTAACTTTCTAATATCCAGTTTTATGCTTCCAGTGGCTACATGTATTTCTTATTAATATTTTTTATTTAAATTTTTATTTAAATACTTGTAAATTTACAAGCATTTGTAAAAAATAAACAGAGAGATCTCATATATGCTTACCCAGTTTCCCACAATAGTTACATTTTGTAAAATTATAGTACAATATCACAACCGAGATACTGACATTAATACAATCCACTGATCTTTTTAGATTTCCCAGTTGACCAGGTCTCGTTGGGTGGGTAAGAGGGAGTGGAGCCACCATAACAGTCATCGTGCTGAACTGTTCCATCACTGCAAGTTTCCTTCGTGTCACCCTTTTATAACCACATCAACTCCTTCCTGACCCATCCATAGACCCTGTAAACATTCATTTGTTGTCTATTTCTAAAATTTTGCTATTTCAAAATTGTTACATAAATGAAGTCATGCAATAAGAAATCTTTTTGAAGTGCTTTTTCATTCACCATAATTCCCTGGAGATCTATCAAGTTGTTGCATGTATCCATAGTCTGTTCCTTTCTATTGTTGAGTAGTATTCCCCGGTGTGGATGTATGACAGTCCCGTTAGCCATTCACCTGGTGAATGACATTTGAGTGATTTCCTCAACTGGGCTATTACAAATAAAGCTGCTATGAACATTCACGTATAGAATTTTCTGTGAACATTTCTCTGGGATAAATGCCTGAGAATGCAAATGCTGGGTTGTGTGATAATTGCATGTTTAGTTTTATAAGACATTGCCAAACTGTTTTCCAGAGTGGCTGTACCATTTAACATTCCCGCCAACATGTGTGAGTGATCCAGTTTCTCTGCATCCTACTCAATGTTTGGTGTTCTAACTAGTATTTATTTTAACCATCTTGATAGCTACGTCGTGATAGCTCCTTGTGGTTTTAATTTGTATTTCCTTGTGGCTAATGATGATGAATATCTTTTAATGTGCTTATTTGCCATCTGTATATCCTCTTTAGTGAAATGTCTATGTTTTTGTCCATGCTTTAATTGGATTCATTGGATGTTTTTCCATTGAGTTTTGGGAGTTCTTCACAGTTCCTAGTTGCAAGTCCTTTGTCGGATGTGCGGTTTGCAATATGTGATTTGGTTTCTCCCAATCTGTAGCTTATCTTTTTATATCTTTCACGTGGGCTTTCACAGAGCAAAAGACATTGAAATTTGATGAAGTTCAATTTATTGATTTTTCTTTTTATGGATAGTTTTGGCATCAAGTCTAAGAACTCATTGCTTAACCCTATATCCCAAAGATTTTCTACTAATTTTTTAATAAAAATGTTTATACTTTCAAGTTTTACATTTAAGTCCATGATTCATTTCAATTTCTTTTTGTATATTGTGTAAGGTTCAGGTTGTGGTTTGCTCTTGTGCCAAAAGATATCCAATTGTTCCAGTTCCATTTACTGAAAAGATCATATTTCCAACATCGAACAGCTTTTGCCCCTTTGTCAAAAATCAGCTGAGCATATACGTGTGAGTCAATTTCCAGATCCTCTGTTCTGCTCCATTGATATGTGGCTATCCGCTCACCAATACCATACTGTCTTAATTATTATAGCCATTCAGTAAGTCTTAATATTGGTAGAGTTATTATTCTCACTTCTTTCTTCATTTTCAAGATTGTTTTAGCTATTTTAGAGCCTGTGCCTTTCCATACAAATTTTAGAATAAGCTTGTCTATGTCAAAAACCTTGCTGGGGTTTTGATACAAATTGCATTAAACCTATAGATCAATTTGGGGACAATTGCTGTCTTTACTATATAGAATCTTCCAATCCATGATACAGTGTTTCTCTCCATTTATTAGGGTATTTTTTTTCTTTTAGCCATATTTTGTCATTTTCAGCATACAGATCCTGCCCGTGTGTTGCTATGTGTATGCCAAAGTATTCCATTATCTTTGAATTACACATGATATTGTGTTTTTAACTTCAATTTCCGCATGTTCCTTATTAGTATACACAAATGAGATTGAGTTTTGTGTGTTGATCTCATATCCTGCAACTTTGCTGAACTTGTCTAGAGTTTTTTTGTAGATTCCTCAGGATATTACACACAAAAAATTATGCCAGCTGAAAATAGAGCCAGTTTTATTTCTTCCTACGGAATCTGAATGCCTTAATGTAATGGCTGGATCTTCCAGTGTTACTGAAGAAGAGTGACGTGAGTGGACTTTCTGCCTTGTTCTTGATATTAGGGGAAAGCATTTGGCTTTTCACCATTGAATAAGATGTTAGCTGTGAGTTTTTTGTAGATGCTCGTTATCCAGTTGAGTTAGTTCTTTCTATTCTTAACTTGCTGAGAGTTTTTATCATGAATCAGTATTGTATTTGGTCAAATGCTTTTGCTCTGTCAGTTGATATGATCATATGATTTCCTCCTTTAGTTTGTTGATATGGTAGATTACATTGATCGGTTTTCAAATGTAGAACCAGTCTTGTATATTTGGAATAAATCCCACTTGGTCAGGGTGTATAATTTTTGCTATACCTTGCTGGATTTGGTTTGCTAACATTTTCTTGAGGATTTTTGCTTCTAAGTTCATAAGAGATATTTGTCTGTAGCTTTCTTTCTTTCCTTCTGTTTTCTTCTGTCTTTGTCTGGTTTTGGTAACAGGGTAATTCTGGCTTTATAACATCATGTGAGAAGTATACCTTTGTCTTCTATTTTGTGAAATATATTGTGTGGAATTGATATTAGTTCTTCTTTAAATATTTGGTAGAATTATCCAATAAAGCCCACTAGGTCCTGAGATTTCTTTTCGGAGAGCTTTATACTACAAATTCAATGTCTTGTATGGTTATAGGACTATTTAGATTGTATATTTCACCTTGGTTGAATTTCAGGATTTATGGTATTTCAAAGAATTGGCGTATTTCTTCTAGATTGTAGAATATGAGTGAAAATTTGTTTAATAATTTTATTATATTTTTAGATGCAGAATCTGTAATGATATTCTCTATTCATTCCTAATACTGACGGTGTGTTTCTTCTCTCTTTTTGTTTTTGTCAGTCTTGCTAGAGGTTTATCCGTTTTTATTGATTTAAAAAAACCAGCTTTTTGTTCCATTGATTTTTGTCTATATTCTATTTTCAAGTTTATTAATTTCTGCTTTTATGTTTAGTGTATCCTTCCTTCTGCTCACTTGGGTTTATTTCATTCTTTTTCTGGTTTATTGAGTAGGAACTAAGATTATTCATTTGAGCCTTTTTCTCCTTCCTAATGTCAGTACTTGGTGCTATAAGTTTTCCTCTCAGTACTGCTTTATACACATCACATACTTTTATATATTGTGTTTTCCCTTTCAAATAGTTCTGTGCATTTTACTTCCTTTGAGATTTTCTGTTAACCCATACATTATTTAGAAGTGTTTGTTTAGTTTCCACTTATTTATGCAGTTGTTTATGCAGTGAATGCTTGAGTATATTCTAATGACAATAGTCAAACAATGCAAAAAACTGCTGTCTTGCCTTCCTCTGTTGCCATAATTTCTCCCAGATCCTACTGCTCACAGTTGATGTTCCTCTCACTTCCCTTTGTAAGCATGTGTGTAATATAGATGTACACTTACATGTTTAAACATAGAAGGGGTCATACTATACATTTCCTCAAAAGTTTACTTTTTTCACTTAACATTGTGTCTTAGAAGCCATACTCTGTCATTTCCTGGCTACCACTTCCTTTTGATAACTATATAAACATTTCATAATACATAGTTAAAGTGATTTGAACATACTCTATTGATAGATATTTAGGCTGTTTCCAATTTTTTAAATTGCAGATTGTGCTTTTGTAAGCATGCTTGGGTAGTGGAGCTGCATCATAAATGTGCATTCAACTCATTCTACTTTAGCTATAATGACTGACCACTTCACAGCTTTGATGGCTGTGTTCATCCACACACACAAGAAGCCCAACAAACCACAGTGGAAAAAAAAAAAACCCTGTGCAAAAGTGTACATATTGCATAGCTCTCTTTGTATGAAATATCTGTAAAAGGCACACTTGTAGACACAGAAAGCAGGTCAGTGGTTGCTTGGGGATGGGGAGGGGAGCAGATATTGGCTGAAATGGGCACAGGGAACATTTTAGGGTGATACAAATGTCTAAAGCTAAGTTGTGATGATTGCACAACTCAAAGTGATGAAAATCATTGCAGTATACACTTATAATGGGTGAATTTTTTGGTATGTGTATTGTTCATATTTTTTATTTTCTGTATATTATGGTGTTTGACATCTTAAAAGAAAACTTTTTGGCTGAGGAGAGACCACCCCTCCCTAGGCTAGCCAGTTCTTAGAGACAGCCAAGGGCCCAGCCCTGACCATGCCTGTGACATGCAAACCAACCAACCTGAGCCATGTCTCCTCTGTCTGGTCTATGCACCCCAGGAAGCAGCATTCTTCTGCCTTAATAATCCCAGGTCTAGGTGCCAGGCAACTAGGGACCACCCTTATAGCTTAGATCCCACCAAAGTTATTCAAACCAGCCACCCTGAACTGTTTGCCAGGCCCTGCTTCACCTTCTCTGCAGAAACTCCATAAAGATGGCGGCCTGGGCTTCCCCTGCTCCTACCCCGTCAGCCTCCTGACCGATGCTGGCCCTTCCCCACGTGGCCCCACGAGGCGTGCCATGCCTCCTGCTCCAGGATCTGGTGTATAATGACCTATGTTTCCCTGAGCCTCTCCTGTGTCTGCTTTTGTGGCTGCTCCTGACTGACCTTCACGTAAAAGAACACAGAACAGTATGCAAATGGTTGAAATTTAAAAAATACATCAACATAAGCAAAATCTATGTATTATAAACAAAAATAAGATACATTATGGCTTTCCAGGCACTCTCACAGAAATTTTCCTTTTGGAAGATTGTGATAAATATGATCTAATACTGTGGAGAGAGCTCTGCACTTGGACTCACGCATGAACTGGAGTTCTTCTATAATTTGCTGTTCCTGTAACACTGGCTCACTCACTCTTCACTTTAGCTTTTATTACGGAGGTTATCTTTTAAGGGCACCCAGCACAAAATATGAAAGTGGGGGTGGTCAGTAAATGCCACTCCACCTTCCTCTTCTCTCCAGCATCTGCCCTCTCTCTGTGGGGGCGCTGCTTCCATCATTCTGCTGCTCACTCACCCCTGGTTCGACGCCTTGTGTCTGCGCTCTGCACAGTGTTGTCCTTTCATCTGCGGCACGGCTCACATCACTCCACTTCCTGTTTCCACATCTGTCTCCGTGACTGGATTTTAAGCTCCTAAAAAGCAGAGACCATGTTTACTCTGCTCTGTACTGAAGACATAGCACTATGTGTGGCATATCATAAGAACTCACTAACAGCGTGATGATGTAAACGGAACTGAAATATCCAGAGATGAAGCGACTGGATAGATGAGATGCTCAAGGTCATGGAGACCACAAGGAGCTTCGAATCCTGGAATGTGCAGAAAAGATATGCACATTCAAAAAATGTCAGTCGTCGTTTTTCAAATAACAACCAAATGACACTTTATCCCAGGCACTTTGCATTACTTATTTATTTTTCAAAACAAGAGAAGTAGTAATTTCACAGACTCACAGAAATTGCATTTGTCTGTTTACAGTGACCTTGCTAGGTAGTGTGGAAGCCAAGATTTGACCCCAGAATTCTCCGATGTGGAAGTCATTGCCTGCCATTGCGTGCCTTCACCATTCCACAAACACGGAATCCCCACTTCGTGAGGTGCAGTTCTGTGCTCTGTCCTTCCTCACGGGCCGGCTGGATGAGTGACTTACAGGGGACCCAGGTTAGGTTAACTTGTCCCAAACTGATTCTGTCATCAGAACATGGGCCAAATTCCAATCAGCACCGACAGCATGAGTGTGGTCATGAACCTGGAGACCCCAAGAAACTTTCTCATCTCTGCCCCTTTCATTCCGTCCCCCTTTCTCCCACCTGAGTTCGGGATTTGATCACCTCCTGCTTCGGCTATTTGTCTCAATCCCTCCAACGGGCTCCTTGCCTCAGTTAGCTTCTCTCCCAATGCACAAGGTGCAGGCTTAACCTGTCTCCCCAAGGCATCACCCATCAAAAATCTTTTGTTCTCGTCAATTATGCAAAAGCCTCCTTAGTTTGGCACTCCATAAAACCTGGTTCCAACCTGCTCCCCATCTTTCTCTCATTACTCACTTTCTCACCTGTGTGGACCACCACCCTCCACCCTCTTCCCTGCGCGCGCGCGCGCACACACACACACACACACACCCTCATGCTCCCTCCTCTCTGCCAGGTCCATCTCCCTTATTACAACCTCACCTGCCCTTCAGGAATGGATTTCTTTATGGAAGCACTAGCCCCATGAAGATGCCCGAACTACTCCAGTCACCAATGGTCTCGTCCTCCTCTGAATCTATAAGCTTCTCATCTGTTCGGATGCAGTGGAATCTCTACGCTTTTGAGGGCCACTTGTGTGTTGTGATGTGGCTTGTTGTGTTGTCTTGCCAGGGTTGAATCAAATGTGTGTGTGTACTGGCTTTTCCTATCTTCTTAGAGACGAAGGTCTCCAGAGCAAGGTCGTGATTTCTACTTCTGAGCATCACCTATGCTGAGCAACAGGAGGCCATGCCTACACGAGGCTGCCAAAAAATCAGTGGAGAGACGATGTTAAGTCTTTGAACCACCACGCTCCCTGTTTGCTTTAGAACTGGATTTTCATATTCTAGAAGAGGAGATATTTTTCTCCACCTCCCTGTGCTCCTGCCTCATCCCAGAAGACAGGGATTCATACCCACCCATGAGTAAAGGGGACCCAGCATCTGCCCTTCCCTCCGTGGATCTTTACTTCTTTTGATGTGAGGTCACTCTCCCTGGCCTGTCTAGCTTGTCTCGATGGCTGATCTTTTGTCTGCCTTTGCTGCATGTGGCCCGATCACCTGGCAGGATCTCTCTGCCCTGTAAGTCCAGTGTGGGTGGGAGACAGAAAGAATCTCATTTTTTATTGGATCCAAGATGAGATCTGCAACTCAGCTTTATCTGCAGCAAAGGAGATATTTTAATCCCTGACATTTACACATATTTGTTAACTTGTTAGAATCTCGGGGGAGAAGTGAATAAAGAACCCCAACACATGACGTGGAATTTTCCCAAACATCTTGCTTGCAGTACAACAAGTAGACTTTGTCTCAAAAATACTTGCAATTACATTGTGTTTACAGTTTGGAATTCTATACGATTCTTCCCCAGCGTCAACTACCACCTGAGAGCTATTTTTGAACCAGTAGCTGAGAAGAGCAATTTTCTATTCTAATATATAACAGATCCAGAATTTCCACTTTTAGGTTCTAACTAATGCCGAAGTGTCATTGATAATCGCACAGATGCATCTCCTCACGTACATACAATTTAGTTCCGTGTGATGTCAGATTCAGGATTAGCTGGTCTTTGTCAAGTTAATGGCAGAGCAGAAATAACACTGGCTGTAGATCAAAGAAATGCCCTTTCAAAAAGATGTCTCATTTTAACATCTCTGCATCTCTGACACACAGGCCATGGGTTTGGCAGAGTCCCCACTGCGTGTAGTAACGTGTTATAAGCAATCAGAGGTCTGTCTCTTTAGCAGAACGGACACTCCCTCTTCCAAGTGAAGCCGTGCCCTCTGACTCTGATGAACGTCTTCTGGACTGGTCCTCATCATCACATCTGTTGACACAGTGCTTGTTTCAGGACACTTGAGGTGCAGTGATTCCCCACATCTTTCTTGGGAAGTGTGTCCCTGGAGTTGAATCCATAGTCTGCTACTTAAATTATCTGTGTGACCTTGGAAAAATTATTTAACCTCTCTGCACCTCAATAGCTTCATCTGTAGAATAGGAATAATAAAAGAAATTTTCACTGGATCCTCTGTTCCATGTGGTCTCCAGCAGAGAGTGGAATGAGCCCCATGGGGCAGGCATGGCTGGTCAGGGACCTGATTCTGCTTCCAACTCTCCACGCCCCCCTGTGAGCCTTGGTGAGTCAACACTCCACAGTAGCCTGTGTCAATCACCCCCACCCACCTTAAAGGAATGTAGTGAGTCTTGTAGCAAATCATACAAAACTTTCTTGACAAAGATCACCATGACATCAACATGCCTCTCCTTGCTGACTCTTGCCCTCAGAGCTTCGGTGTCCAGGAGTACAGAAGAGTCAGACCTGAGACAGCGAGACAGCCAGGGCTCGAGGGCCTGCAGGAGGAGCTTCCATTCTGAGAAAAATTCCCTAATATGATTTATTGATGAATTCCCAGGAAACCAGCCCGGGGGCCTGTTTGCTGCATCTCAAGAGAAGTTTTAAATATATGTTCTTGAGCTGTGCAGGTTCAGTAAAATCATCTTAAATATTCGTCCAAACTAGAGTGGTGCTGAGCCTTTTTGAGAAGTAAATAAAAGCCAAAGTCAAAGTGGTGACATTAGACGCTTTGTGCCTTATTTTGCTGGGAATATTTCTAGCATTTTCCTATTGAGGCAAAGCTGTCTGCATGCTTCTTCAAAATGTCTCTATCACCCACTTGAAAACCATTTGTGGTGAATGGTGCTGAATCTTGCCAAATGGTTCTCTCATCTCTGTAGGAACTCACACGGCTTCTGTTAGCTCTGCATGGAGTTGGGGGGAGGGACATACAAGGAACAAAGACACAGACATCTGCAGCCCCAGCCCTCCCAAAGCAAGAACTGCCAACACTGTGTCATATCAGTCCCGATGTTTTCTCAGAAAGACAGTACAATTATTACTGATGAAGCTCCTCTTTACCAACCCATCCCTAAGTCCGTCTCTCCCCCCAGGGCCTCTGCCCAACCTTCCTCTCTTCCTTCACGGCATCACGGACCTTACCCGCACTGCCTATTCTGTCACTACCTAAACTATATCGCCATGTGGCTGTTAAATCATTCATTCTTTCTATCTTTGAGTTAATTTTGACAACATGTTTTGTTAGAAACCACCTATTTCACATAGATTTGCAAGATTATTCCTATAGTTACACCCCAAAACTCATTGTTTTACAATTCTATTATCCCGTAAATAATGACCTTTATTATTTCTGAAGAGTGTTTCCTTTCATTTTTAAATGGCTTGTCAAAGGTTTCCTCTCTGTAATTGATTATTTCAAATAAATAAACTTTGTATTTTAAAATAAAACTACCCTCCCTTTCTCTTTTTCATTAATTTTGGCCTTTATTTATATTTAGTATTTATTCTACCTTTTTCTGTTTATTTTATTGTCTTGATTTCCTCTCACGGACCTTGTCTAGTGCTGGAGGACCATGGAGCTTCAAGTGTCCCCATGCCCAGCAGGTCCTCCTTCACCCAGCCCTGGGTGCAGGACATACCTGCTGGGGATGGGACCTGGAGCCCCACGGTCCTCCAGCACTAGACCAGGCCAGTGAGAGGAAATCAGTCATTCGGTGACTTCTGGCAGCAAAAATACGGATAGTAAAGTTTAAATAGTAAATGGATACACTAAACAGCAGCTCGCATACCCCTGAAGGAAGAATGAGTGGAATGAAAAACAGAACTGTGAAAACCACCCAAGATTCGTCACAAAGACAATAAATTGCAAGTAATAAAAGAAAAGTTAGGAGGCAGAGAAGATAGAAAGCAAAGGAGCAATCCAGCTCTAATCAGAGAGAGGTAAGCAATATTTGAAGCACTAGTCCCTGAGAATGTTCCAGAACTAATGAAAGATGTGAATCCTCAGCTTGAAAATCCTACATCCTCTATCAGAATTTTAGTGATAAAATTGATTTTCTTACCAACACCTGTGTTAGAATGTGCAACTACACATTCTTTTAATTTCCTTACAAGAATATAACGTTAAAAGGGCCGGCACAGTGGCGCAGCAGTTAAGTTCTCAAGTTCTGCTCTGGAGGCCTGGGGTTCACAGGTTTGGATCCCGGGTACGGACATGGCACCGTTTGGCAAGTCATGCTGTGGTAGGCGTCCCACATAGAAAGTAGAGGAAGATGGGCACAGATGTTAGCTCAGGGCCAGTCTTCCTCAGCAAAAAGAGGAGGATTGGCAGCAGATGTTAGCTCAGGGCTAATCTTCCTCAAAAAAAAGAATATAACATTAAAAAGTAGCACAAGCTCAATCAGTGTTTACTGTTTCTGGAAGTAGACTTCTGTCCACCCTCTCAGAGATCCACGGTTGTGCAGGTAAAGAGAAAGAGAGCCGGAGAGCTCACCACCTAACAGCTGGAGGGCTTCACCTCCTGCAGATTGAGAGCAGCAGCTCCTTTGTTGGCCGCGTTATGTGCATTTCAGGGAGCTATTTATAATTCCCAGCATTAGGGCAAAAGCAGCTCCATTCTGCATCGCGCTCTGTTATTGGGGCCAAGCTTTTATCGAGCTCCAGTATTTCTGGCAGATTTTAATTTAGAACATTGAGAAACAATTTTTGTCCACTTGCGGTTAAATTTGTTTCCCTAATTAACAAATATTTGTCAGTGAAATTACAGAAGTTCCATAAGATATGGCTTTTACACTTCAGTCACAGGACTATTTGTATTGTCCCTTAGGAAAATGCCTTGACTCCTTTCAAAATTACATGGAATTTTATTCTTTCTCAAAAGAAGATTTCCCTACTAAATATTAAAAACTAAATCACAAACACGTGACTGAGCAGAGTCAGTGAGGGACAATGGTTAGAGCTGGGTATTGTAAGGCAGAAGTCTCCGACCTGTGTAATTGTATTATCAATATTACTAAAATAAACTTTTTCATCCAGCAGTTCCCAGATGCGGCCGACCATCAGAATTAACTGGGGGTCCTTTGTCCCCACTTCAAACCACCTGAATCAGAGCCTCTGAGTGGAGGAAACCAGGAATTTTTATTTTTATTAATGTCCTATGATCATCAAGGTTGGCAGTGGTCCTCAACCTCGGTTCTCACCTGGAGAGCATTTAAAAATACCAGGCCCAGAGGCATAATGGTTAAGTTCATGCACTCTGCTTTGGCAACCTGGGGTTCGCCGGTTCACATCTCAGTCAGGGACCTACACACTGCTCTTCAAGCCATGCTGTGATGGTGTTCCACATACAAAGGAGAGGAAGATTGGCACAAGTGTTAGCTCAGCAAAAACCGTCCTTACCAAAAAAATAAATAAACCCCCAAAAAACCAATGTTCAAGCCACATGCCAAATAAATTAAACCAGACTTTCAGGGAATGGAACCCAGGCATCATCATTTTAAAACTTCTCCAGGTGATTCCAATGTCTCACAGAGATTGAGATCCATTGTGTAGAGTGGAGCTGCTGGTCACAAACACTTTCAAACACCTAACTATAATTTGGGTGACAGTGACAAGAAGTCTCATCCACCTCCCAAAGCAGGATGAAATGCATTTCTGGAACTAAAGTATTTATATTACATTTGAAAAACATACTTTTTCAACTTTTTGGTCTATCTACTAATTCAACCAACTGGATGTTTCACCATTTCACCATTTCTTTTAAGGTTTATAAGGTCATCTATTAAAAATCTGCCACCTATTTTCTCTCAGATATATATTTATAACCACATGGTCAACAATTAGACTTCTCCTGGGGATAATCATATAATTTTTGTTTTTTCTTTTCTTTGCTTAAGGAAGATTAGCCCTGAGCTGACATCTGTGCCAATCTTCCTCCACTTTACACGTAGGTTGCTGCCACAGCATGGCTGATGAGTGGTGTAGGTCTGTGCCCATGACCTGAACCCTTGAACCTGGGCTACCGAGGCAGACCAGGCTGAACTTAACCACCATGCCATCGGGCCAGCCCCTAAACAACCCTTTACTTACTGTTTGTGTATGCTTACCCCTCCTGATTGAAGACACCTTAGGTCAGATTATTTATTGCCCCACAATCAATATTAAATTATAATGGGGACTCAGTAGAAGCTGAAAAGGCGAGGAAGTCTGAATACTCCAGTGGTAGCCCAAATTTCCGGGCACGCCCCCCATGTTCTAAGCCACCATCACCTCCCCCACTACATCCCTCCCCTCCCCACCCGTCTTCCGGACCCTCCGCTCTCCTCCTTCTCTCACTCCAGGCCCTCATTATCTTAGGTTCCCTCCCTCTTATTTACCCCCTCTGGCTCCCCATCTGCCCTTTCTAGGACTCTCCTTCCCCTGACGTCTTGCCTCCTCCAGCCATGGTGCCCCCACCTCTCATTGCAGTAACTCCTCCTGCTTCCACCCTTTCCGGATGAGCTCCCTACCAGTGCCTTCTCCTCTCCCCAGCGATCCTCTGACCCCCTCTCCTCCCCATCCTCAGCCTTCCCCAGCTTCGCCTGCAGGCACGTGATCCGCCTTGCTCTCTCATCCAGCCTGGATTGACTCAGACATCTGATAGCTTAAGTGGTTACAGAGTTTCTCAGAATCCTCTTGCTGCTACAGAAAATTGCAGATGTACAGATTTCTTCATTAACCAAAGGGTAATAGACAAGTGCTCCCTGTGTTAGGCCTGGTTTTGACTAACAGTTATGATTTATCACAGATCTGATAAATAATAAAACTACCGGAAAACCCGTTAGCCTAGTGCAGGTGATGATAGAGATTGTCATGATAGTCAGTGACGCAGCATTGACCGAAGACTTCCCGGAAGGCTACCAGCACAGAGGTCCATTTACAAATCTCCTGAAATGAATTTTGAGGAAGACAACTTCCCCTTCTTGAACTAGAAAACGACTATAACCTTATCCTGACAACTGCAAAGCACATTGCACCTGATATAATAACATTCTCAACAAATTGCAAGCAACTGCTCAGAGCTGATTAAATCCTTGTGATGCCAAGCATGGTTTGGCTTTGCAGGAATGAGCTAACCGAAGCTGTGCAGTCACCAGTGCCACCCCAGCAGTGAAAGCACAGGTGCGGCCATGTGATCGGGGAGCAGGCACAGGCTAGAGGATAGCCCTTAGTTCAAGTTGGCAGTGCGGGAGCCCAGGGGAAGAACCAAGCATGGGGTTATTTTAAGTCTGCGCTGTCTCCTTAAATTAAAAAACAATGAGACTGGAGCCAAGTCAACAAGCCAGCTGTTGACCAAAGGCAGCCCCGTGGAAGAAAGTGCTCGCTGACCCGGTCAGTAACAGTCCTGTGAACTGTGAGCAATTGCTGTAAACCAAATTTTACCAATTCAACCTGCTCAACTGGAAGAGAGGGAACAAAAGGCAGCCCACATCCAAATGGAGATGAGTCTGTAAACAGCCACTCAGAGCAATGACCGCCGTTAGACAAAATGCAAACTAGAGAAGAAAAGTTCTTCACCTATCCTACTGACGAAAAATAAAATCGCAAGCTCTGACAACAGCAGGGATCAGATCCTGGCGCTGTCTTCCAAAAGCGTTGGCGGTTGTGTCAATGGGGAAAGCTCATTGGAAAGCAGTGTTCCTCTACACATCAAGTTTGAAAATAGACCTTCCCCTTGATAGAGCAATGCATTTCCAGAGTTAGCCTTAAAAAATAATTGCCCATGAGTACATGGGACCATACACATGGAGACTTATCTATCAGTAAGGAAGTGCTGATGGAATGGGCGCTGCAACCCGTCTGTGGAACACGGTATCAGGGAGCTGTTTGAAAGGGGGGGGGGATCTCTGTGCATTGAACGGAGCATCTTGCTCAGATGAACTGTAAGCAACGCTAGTAAGTTGCAGGACAACGTTTATTCATGTAAAACGTACCCGTAGACGTATAAAGGCATCAGCATGTGTGCACGTGTGTAAACACGGAGAGGAAGGATGCAAACCACATCTGCGGCCGCGAAACCTCCAGGGAGCGAGAGTGAGGGGTGAAGGGGAGCTTCCATTTGTTTCATGTCCTTTCTTTTGCATTTTGTTGCCTATTTTATAGTATTTGAATGCACTCGTGAATTATACGTCACAAAAGTGTAAGAAGAACTGTAGCTGAAATTAATTAAGACAGCAGAAAAAGAGACTTGATAAATAAACGTTGACTTCTTTTCTTGAAAATGTAATAATACAATTAAATGAATAGCAATGCTAATCAGAATAAAAGAGATAACATAAATATCCAAAAAAATTGAATAAGAATTTAAGAATAACCAGAGTTCAGAAGCTATTACTAATCTAACAGATGCTTTATAGAAAGTGATAAAAAGAGCAAGCACTTAGCCTGCACCTGTTACGTGTCAGAGACTTTACGAGTCTTACAAATATTAACTCATGAAAACCTCCCGAGATAAGAGGCCTTGTCCTCTTTTGCAGATGAGGGGATTGAGGCGCAGACAGTTGAGGTGATTTCTGTGACGCCGCAGAGCTTGGTTTGAACCTTGTGAATACGGCGCCAGAGTGTGTGATCTTGAGCTCTCTGCTCCACCTCTTCCCGCATCTTATTAAAACAGGAATAGTACCAGACAGTCGTAACATGGTTTCAAAAAGGTATCAGAACAGACCAACAGCCTGTACTCTGCTTAATTATGAAACATGAAGTGCTTTCCTACTGCCATCAGTAACAACAGGAATTTCCCAACCACATGCCAATGAAAGAAGATGGAACAGTGCTGGAAAG
Organism: Equus caballus; assembly: GCF_041296265.1. Taxonomy (NCBI): domain Eukaryota; kingdom Metazoa; phylum Chordata; class Mammalia; order Perissodactyla; family Equidae; genus Equus; species Equus caballus. The sequence continues at coordinate 65,399,904 of NC_091706.1, read as the reverse complement.
AAGATAGAAAGCGGCCATTATTTGCAAATGACAAGATGGAAGAACTGGGAAAAAATCCAAGACAAATAACTGGGAGTGTTATAAACTAAAAGCTAGTTTATAACATGACAGAATTGACACAAAAAATCAAAGTTTCTGACATATCACCAATCTGGTTAGAAAATAAGACAAAATTCATTTAAAGTAACAACAAAACTGAATAAAATATATAAAAAGATATTTAACTACATGTAGAAACTATTAGCAATGTGAATATATGAATAAAGTATATAAAATGTATGAAAAGTGAATAAACATGAGCTTTCTCTTGATAGGCAGATTTATTATTCTTATGATGTCAGTACTCCCTGAATCAGTCTAAAATTCCAATCGATTTCCAGTCAAAGTCCCAAAGGGATTCCGGCTCATTGGACAATATTCATTCTAAAGTTCACCCAAACCAACAAACCTGCAGGGAAGGCAGGATGACGTGGGGAAAAAAATAGGAAAATGAAAAGTAATTCAAGAGATTGTTTTCCCTTACCAGTTAGTAAAATGTGATATTAAGCTACTGGGGTCCTAGCACAAGGATCTCCAGGCAGAACAATGAAACCGAATGAAAGCCCGAAGAGAACAGCACAAGAAAAAGACAGACAGAGACCCAGTTAAAGATGATGACGAACACAGTTCAACGAAACAGGAAACGATAGTTCCACAAGCGATTTTTAGACTACAGTCTAACCATCACACTGGATTTCTAACATCAAAATAATTTCTAGGTGGATCAAATATATAAATATTAAAAAAAAATCCCAAACATAGAATAAAGAAACATGAATGCACGATTTTATCATCTATATGGAAAAGATCTTAACTAACATACCATAAAATTGATAAATTTTACTCATAAAGATTGAAATATTTTCATGGCTAAAAAAAATGCAGCAATAACAAAACATCATAAATAAGGTTGAAAGAAAATGGAAAATGGGAAAAACAAAGACAAACACTGAATTCAAGTACAGGGAGCCCAGGGTGGCCAGTACTGCGGGGAAAATACAAGAGTGGCTGGAGCCTCCAGGATGGCTGCAGAAGGCCGCAGAGGGTCCCTTCGAGTTGTTGGCTGCATATTGACCTGGGCATGCAAGTCAGGAAACTAAAACCTATGGGAAAGAACCACCAGAGAGAAACACACGAAACTATCTCCAGAGCTCTCACGAGGCTGGGAAGTTTCAGTTCCCAAAGCTAGAGAGAAAAAGTTACCTAATACACTGGACACTGGGGAGAGTTCTCCAAAAACGGTAGTCAGTCATGGGGCCAAATCTTCTCTCTACTAAACGTAGAGTTTAAAAGAAAGGAACAAAGTGAATGGGGCTTAACTGCATCCCAGAATGAAGCTCAAAATATATTTTTTAAATGAAAAAATACAGCACGCAATAGCATCAATTCACAATGTTCAGAAACTAATAAAAAATTACTAGCCATACAAAGTATAAAAAATATGTCCCATAAATTTGGGAAATTCAACCAAAAGAAACATAGTCCAAAGTGACACAGATGATAGATTTAGCAGATAAGGAGACTAAAATAGGTATTGTAAATATATTCCACATGATCAACTAGGTCGCAAAACCATGAGCAAGACAAGGAGAGAAACGGTGCATGTAAAACAGTCATGAAACAAACTTTTAGAGATGACAAATATCCGAAATGAAAAAATCTGCTAGATAGAGTCAACAGCATGAGACACTGCAAACACAAAGATTAACGGCAAATACAGTTGTAACATATAAGTGTACATCGTGGCGATTTGATAAAGGCAAACATGCAGACATAGGAATAAAAACTATCTAAAATGAGACGCCGAGATGAAAAAAAGACCAGAAAGAGATCAGTGAGTGAGCTTTGAGGCAAAACCGGGCAACAGAGCAGATGAGTAACTAGAGAGCCAGGAAGAGCAGGGAGGGAGGAATCACAGAAATAATGCTAATTATTTTCAAAATTTGAGTAAAACTATAAACCCAGACTCCCAAGTTGCTCCAAAGCCGCCAAGCAGAAGAAACAAGAAAACCATATGAAGGGAAGCTCCTTGGCATCAGTCTTGACAATAATTTTTTTGTATTTGACACCAAAAGCCAAGGCCATGAAAACAAAAATAAAGAGGTACATCAAACTAAAAAGTTCTGCACAGCAAAGGAAACCATCAACAAGATGAAGACGCAATCTTTGCAAATCATATACTGATAAGGGGTTAAGAGCCAAAATCTGTGAAGAACTCAAACAACGCAACAGCAATAAACCAAATAATCCAATTTAAAAATGGGCTGAGGAAGCGAATAGACATTTTTCCAAAGGAGACACACAAATGGGCAACAGGCACATGAAAAGGTGCTCAACACCACTAATCATCAGGAAAATGCAAATCAAAACCATAATGAGATGTCACCTCATACCTGTCAGGATGGCTATTATCAAAAAGACCAGAGATAACAGGTGTTGGCAAGGATGTGGAGAAAAGGGAAACATAGTGCACTGTTGGTTGTACATTGTTGGTTGGAATGTAAATTGGAAAACAGTATGGAAGTTCCTCAATAAATTAAAAATAGAACTATCATATGATCCAGCAATCCCACTTCTGGGTAGATATCCAAAGGAAATGAAAACAGGATCTTGAAGAGATGTCTGCATTCTCATGTTCATTTCAGCATTATTCACCGTAGCCAAGATAAAGAAACAACCATCGATAGATGAACGGACAAAGAAGAATGATACATAAATACAATGGGATATTATTCAGCCATGAGAAAGGAGGAAATCCTGCCATTTGCAACAACGTGGATGGATTTTGAGGGCATTACGCCAAGTGAAATAAGTCAGACAGAGAAAGACAATACTGCCTGGTATCACTTACAGGTGGAATATTAAAAAAAAGAGTCAAACTCACAGAAATAGAGAATAGAAAAGTATTCACCAGGGGCTGCGAGGTGGGGGAAATAGGGAGAGTTTGGTAAAAGGGTACGAACTTTCAGCTATAATATGAATAAGGTCTGAGGATCTAACGTGCAGCATGGTGACAATAGTTTGATAACACTGTACCCTACGATTGAAATTTGCTAAGGGAGTGGAACTAAACTGCTCTTACTGAAACAAACAAAACAGGTAAATATGTGGAGTGACAGATGTGCTAACTCGCTAGATAGATGGAATCCTTTCACAGTGTTTCCCTTTATCAAACGGCCACGGCGTACACTTACATCTTACAACTGTATTTGCCAATTACACCTCCGTAAGGCTCAAATAAAAATAAAATAAAACAATTCTTATTTTGGTGGGATGAATCATCTTAGTAACCAAAATTATTTATCTGGCTTTGGTGGTTCAATTATTTAAGATCACAATTAAGTGACTAGTTGTGATTAAAAATGTGTTTAATAATAATAGCAATATAAAGAGAATTAGGCCACAGGCATGAGACAGCTTTCTAATTTTATCCCTGCTAATGACTCACTCTTGCCACTTTACAAAACAAATGGTAATTTTATCAAATTAAATCATACATAAAATAGCCTGAAAGCTATGAATTGCTACATGAGCAAAAAGCTTATTATTGTTGTTATTACTATCAATCTTACTGTTAAGGACATAATTTTACATAACTGATTTGTCACTGTTTCCATACATATGTATTTTCAAACTAGTGCAGTTAATATGGTAGGCACGTGATGCTTCTGTGAGAGAAAAAATTTCAGTTGTATTTTCCTATCGTTAGGTAGTAATTGTGAATTGTCCATCGGGATGGACATTTCACAAGTATTTGGCCCAAACCAGTAATTTTTTTCTTTTTAACTTGTAGATTTTTATATATTCTGCTTTTTTAGATTTGTGGCCCAAGTTGGATTGATGGAAATGATAATAACGGCCATTTGTTAACTGGCATGAGAGAATGGTATTTAGAGCCAGACTGCCTGACTAACACCCAACTCTGCTCAGCAGCATGTGATCTCATCGTACTGAGCTTCTCACCTCACTTCCTCATCTGTGAAATAAGGATGAGCATCTCCAGCCCAGGGGGTGGTGGTGAGGTTTGAATAAACTTCTAGAAGATTCCTGACATAGAGGAAGCACTTGATGAACTATTCCAACCCTTGTCCATCATTACATTTGTTGTGGAGTAAATGACTGGAAAACATTTCTGTGTAAATGGTGTGCAAGGGAACTCTCAGGAAGACTTCATTGGTGAGTAATCGGCTTACGAAGCATCCCCGTCTGAATCAATACCTTAAGCTTAGATAATTAGCATAGTCTCCTTTTTAGTGCCATTACAGCTGTTCTGGATGTGTGATTGGAAGGAGTGGTATGGCAGGACTTGCCCCCTCTGCATAAACAAGACGTATAAAATGAGGTTCCCCAGTCCCTGGGGCCTGCGGATGCTGCAGCCTCTCGTTCGGGTTGCATCTTGCCACCTGCCCAGTCCTGCCCTCTGAGCCTGCCCTTAGCATCTGGGGTGTCTCCTTCGAGGGGAGTCCCTCACCCCGCGTGCTCCAGGATTCTGAGGGTAGTCCGTCCGTATGGCCTCTACACCTGCTCCGCGTGTGTGTGTTTGACAGGATGTGCACCAAAACCCGCTTTCACAGGCTTATTCCTGGTAGCCAAGGCTGCAGAGGGAGCGACTCTGAATGGTGGCACCGACTGGTGCTGTCCAACATAACCTACCATTTGCCAGACACCAAATTGGCGGGGCCACCTTGCCGCAATTTGCCAGGCTCGGGGCCAGCCGTTTTGCTCACATTCTCTCTGGGAATTTTCACAGATGCCCCTCGAGGTTAGCGGCATCCTGCCTCATTGTACTGATGGGGAGCCTACGGTCAGGCGAGGCGGCGCTTTCCCAGGGAAGCCCTGTGAGCGCATTACAGAGCGGGATCTGCACCCTGGTCTGACCAGAACCCCCAGGCCCTTAACCAGTGTACCATTTATTAATCACACAATGCTGACACCTCATTGGCTATTTCCTAGCCCCTTAAACCGTGGACTTCTGTCACTACTGATATTGCACAGATGATGCGGTATACAGAGGTCAGCTGCTCCATTCTAGGAACACTCTTCTGATTCTAGGAAGCACCTGCTCTCTGAACACACTATTTATTTCCCCCAAATGGTACTTGGTTCTGATTTACGCAGCACATTCATTCACTTTTCGTTGCCATTCCTGGTGCCTTAGCGTTGTTTCAGCTCATCTTAGTTTTGACCAGGTACTATTTTTTAGTAAACTGTTTGCTGGGTAGCTGAAAAGTCTTTCTTTTTAAATCTCTGAAAGCAAGGCAGAGTCCCTCTTGGCCCAGAATCCTACAGTTAACTCAAGCTGGATAGACTGGAAACCCCTCCTTCGCCTTCTTTAACACCGAGCATTTCTTTTCTGCTGCAAGGAGGGAAATGATGCATTCCGTGTTCCTGCTCTTTCTTGCACACAAAAGGAGAACTCTGCGGTGCGTTCTCACAGTGGCCTCACCCACACCTTCTTTGCTTTATTCTCAACTCATCTTGACAATCAGATCTTTGAATCTCTGGCTTTGCTGGCCTGTTCTAGGCAGGGTTTTGTGAAGCAAACCTTGTCAAATAGATTTTCCGTTAGAACAAATAAAATGTAACTATGAAATCTCCATCTAGTCAGCATTCGAAGGAACGCAAAATAACAGGAGGAAAATTGTACTTTCTTGTTCTCAAAAATATTACAAGAGAATATGCACGATTTTTTATTCAGGTGACTGGAAAACCAGAGGAACAGGTGAATCTTGACAAATAATCTGTTCAAAATAATCTACATTTAAAGACATTTCAAGTAAGTAGAATTCTTTTAAGACTATATGGACAGATGGTGTAATTAAATTAAATCTTTAGCATTTGCTTAAATATAGTTATTGAATGTGTCATCTGAGAGAAAAAAAAACCCGACAGTTATAATAAACTACTCACACAGGAAATATTTACCACTGGGTCAAGTGTGTGTGAGGTGTGTGTGTGTGTCATTCACCCTGGATAATTATTTCTTATTTTTTTTACAGAAAAGGTTAAAATCAATCGCCTGAATGCCGGTTTGATCTTATCCCACCGAAAACTGGAACAAGAACCCAAGAAGCTTTGGAGAATGATCCCGTTTAAGTGGTGTGGTGTGGTGTGTCCCAGCTCTGGGGGAGTCCGAACAGAGTTAGGCAAAGAGAAAATACTGCTTGTAATCACTGTGCCTTACTTGCATGTGTGTCCTATAACCTCAAGTTTTAGGAGGGAAGAGGATGATGGAATCAAGGAAACTTATTTCTTAGACTAGTAACCTTTTTACAAGACATTGATTTTCCTCTAAACTGTGTCATTTTTAAAAGTTTTCTATTTTAATCATCTTGTAAAAATCAATCAAATAGGGCTATAACAGAGACCCTTGCAGTAGATCGACCCTCCCTGTGAGAACAGCCAGAAGAGCTACGTGAAAATACACAGAACGTCTTGGGAGGCAGCCAGGACGTGCGGGGTCCAACCCAGAGGACGCGCCCCTCAGCCAGGGGAACCAGCTGCCTGCAAACCCCTTTCTTCTTTCAAGCAGTTCAGATTCCTGACACTGGGCAACAGGCTGAGAAGCCCGGTGGAGTCAGGGCAGCCATCAGAGAGATGCGATCACATGGAGGCTGGGGACAGGGGAGATAAGGATGGGGACACAAAACCTGGAGTCAGTTTGCCAAAGCCACCTGGACCTAAGTGACTAAGACCCCCAAAATAGTCAACACAGAAGTTGGCCCCAAGGCAGGTGCTGATTAAGCTCCCCAGAGCAAAAGGACTAGAAGCGGAGCAGAGAGAACTGAAAAGGCAGAGCAGGGCCTGGCGCAGTGGCACAGTGGCTGGGTTTGCGTGCTTCACTTCAGCAGCCCAGGGTTCCTGTGATCAGATCCCAGGCATGGGACTACACACTGCTCATCAAGCCACGCTGTGGTGGCGTCCCTCATATAAAATAGAGGAAGACTGGCACAGTTGTTAGCTTAAGGACAATCTTCCTCACCAAAAAAATAAAATAAAATAAAAAAATAAAAATAAAAAGGCAGAGCAGTGACTGGTGGTTTCATGAGTGGGAGAGGCGGTGAAAAACTAGGCAAGGGACCAGAGGGGGCACACCCTGCTCTTGGTTTGGTCTATGAGTTGCAAATATTTTCCCACCAATGTATTTGTCTTTGGCTTCACATCTTTACATATGACGGCTCTTGCCATGGAGACGTTTTTGAATACTACATAATCAAATTTATTTTCTTTTAAGTTATGATTTCTAGGTCTTATTCATACTTAGAATGGGCCAAATCTCAAACCAAAAAGAACTCTACCCAGTCCTCACGTCAGGTATCATGAAGGAACCCAGCTTTTGTGTCTTTCCCCAAAGTACTTATGCAATTACGTCAGCACCATTTCTCAAATAATTCATTTTTCTGTGCATCTGTGATTTAAAATGACACTTTTATCATATACTAAATTTCTGAATCAATCAATTTGTATTTCTGGACTTTCAATTAGATTAACCTTTCAGTCCATTCATAAGTTAATACTTCTTGTTTCTTTCAATACTTTTATTTTTAAATAGGTTAAAACTTATAAACATTTAAAAACTAGTACAGAATTCCCCTGTACCATTCACCCAGCTTGCCCATGTGATAATATATTCATAACCATGGCACATTGTTAAATTAAGTAGGTTGATATTAGTAAAATATGACCAAGTCCAATACAGATCCTACATTTCACCAGTTTTACAGGTGCCCTTTGTTGAGGAGGAGAGTTTTTACCTGTGTGAAATTTTATAACGTATAAATTCACTATCACTGCAATCAGGATATTGTTGCACCAACACAAAGAAACCCCCTCATGTTACCACTTAATAGTCACACCCGCACCCGGTCCTAACACCTGGAAAACACTGGTGTGTTCTTCCTCACCCTAATGTGTCACCTCAGCAATACCATCGTCCATCAGCACGGGGAAAGGCTTGGTTCCAGGACACTTGCCCCCAATACCAAAATCCACGGATGCTCAAGTCCCTTAGTCAGCCCTCCGTATCTGTGGGTTCCACATCCGCAGATTCAACCAACCACAGCTGGCAAACGGAGTACGTACACATGACTCACAGTTGGTTGATTTCTCAGATTGAGAACCCCAGGATACAGAGGGTCGACTGTATTGTGTAAACGAGCCATGCATTATGAAACATTTTATCTTGTCATTAAACTTTTATTTTGAGACAATTGTGGACTCACATGAGTTCTAAGAAATAATAAAGAGCGATCCCATGTATTCTTTACCCAATCTCCCCCAATGTTAGCATCTTGCAAAATCAAAGTACAATCTCACAGACAGGATGTTGACATTGATTCAACCCACTGATCTTATTCAGATTTCCTTGATTTTATCTGTACTTATGTGTGTGTGTGTGTGTGTGTGTGGTTCTGTGCAATCTTACCACATGCGTAGGTTTGTGTATCCACCACCACAGTCAGGACACAGAACAGTTCCATGAACGCGGGAGTCCTTCTGTTGCCCTTTTACGATTAAACTTACCTCCCCCACATCTGCCTCACCTCTAGCTCTAAACCTTGAAACCACTCACCTGTCTTCCATTTATAAAATGTTGTCATTTCAAGAACATTATAGAAATGGAATCACACAGAATGTAACTTCTTGGCATTGGTTTTTTCGGTCAGCGCAATTCCCTGAAGATTCATCCAAGTTTTGCACGTACCTTGCTCCTTTTTGTTGCAGAGTGGATTTCCAAGAGATGGATGCATTACAACGCGACCATCCTCCCATTGAAGGACAAACTACCATTGAAGGTCCTTTCTGGTTTGGGGCTATAATAAACACAGTTTCTATGGGCATTTGTGTGCAGGCTTTTCTGTGAACGTAGTTCTCGTTACTCTGCAATAAATGCCAGAGAGTACAACTTTTAGGTCACATGGTAACTGCATGTTTCATTTAGTAAGAAACTGCCAAGGTTTTACATTCCCATCAGCAAGTTATGAGCGGTGCGTTTCTCTGCATCCTTGTCAGCATTTCATGCTGTCACATTTCATTTGCGCCATTCTGGTAGGTGTGTACCAACAGCTTGACGTGGTTTCCATCTGCATCTTCCTGATGGGTAATGACGTCAAGCATCTCTTCCTGTGCTTATTTGCTGTCTGTACAGACCTTGGTCTTTAGTTCGTTTTCTAATAAGATTGTTGGTTTTTCACTGTTGGATCTCGAGTGGTCCCTATGTACTCTATATGCTAGTTCTTTGTCAGATATGTCATTTGCAAGTATTTCCTCTCAGTCTGTGACTTGTCTTTTCCTCCCAGCAATCTGAGTTATCACCAATCGAAAGTTTTTAATTTGGATGAGACCAATTTGTCGTTTTTCTTTTTGCGAATCATGCTTAGGGGGTCAAGTTTAAGAACTCTCTGACCAGCCTTATATTCCTGAAAGTTTTCTCATGTCTTTTTTACAAAACTTTTATAGTGTCGTATTTCACATTTGAGTTTGTGATCTGTCTGGAGTTAACGTTTGTATAGGGTGAAAGTTTTAGGTCAAGGTTCGCTCGTTTGCCCGTGAGTGTCCCGCGGCTGAAAGGTCACCCTCCTCCAGTGAGTCACTTTCGCACCTGTGTCAATAATTAGTTGGAGGCACTTCCGCTCCAGATAAGAGTCTGCCTTTTCCTGCCTCCTCTCCACTCATCACAACTACGTACGCTGGAAATAATGAAACAGTCAACTACCTGTGAATCCTGAGGGGGGGAGAGAGGAAAGTGGGCTGCCTTGGGGTGCCAGGACTAAAGGGACAACACAGCAGTGGGTGTCATCCATCTTCTTGTGGGCAACACAAGAAGGTTGCCCAATCCTGGTGTTTCTTACCAAAAGAAGGCAGCTCCCACAGGCCTCTTCCTCCCCAAGATGGTATGGGACTCCTGCATATACAGTAGATGGGCCCAGCATCCCTGGCAAGGGGAAGGATCGGGGAGCCCCGCAAACACTCAGCAGCCAGGGACAGTGCTCTCCTCAGCTGCCAGGCCTGAGACTCCCTCCACCACCGAGAGGGACAAGGGCAGTGGGGGCATGAGCAATAGAAGCCACCTCAACAGGTGCCTGGCCTAGGAAGCTGACCGGAGGCCTGACACTCCACTCCACCCTCTAGAGAACTTGGAGTAGCCAAAGGGCACCACCGGGGGATCCGGCCAGAACCAGCAGCCCAAGAGTTCGTACGCACTCTCCAGGCCCATGGGTACCAAGGAACCCACCACAGCAAGTTCCCAGTTAGGGAATCTCTTCATCTCCCTATGCCCGAGGCTCCCCTCCCACACCAAAGATACTGGGTGGCCTGACTGGGGAAAACCCCATATGCCCCCACCAGGCATGACCAGCAGAGACAAGAGGATGCCCCTGTGGCATCAAGTAAACCAAGCAGACCAAAATAGGACCAGAGAGGCTCTGAAAACTAAACTGACTTTAGAACCACAGTCCACAAAGTAGGCCCGGAATGCCAGGCTAACCTCTAAAAACGTTGACGACTTGTTAAAATAAAATATCTGGAGAGGACGCAGAGTCTTCTAGCATCATAGACAAAATTTCAAAGATGCAATAAAAAAATGACCTGTGATACCAAGATCCAGAAAAATCTCAACCGAAATGAAAAAGACAATCAAATGAGACAAATCAAATATTAGAATTATCTCACAAGGACAATCGTGTCATCTGTAGACAGAGACGGTTTCATTTCTTCCTTTCCAACCTGCGTACCTTTCATTATTTTCCTCGCCTTGTTGCCCTTCTGGGACTTCTAGGACGAAGCTGAATAACAGTGCTGAGAGCCGACCCAGGAACACAGCTGCAACCAGGCTGCCAGGTGTGGAGGAGCCGATTAAAGCAATAAGCCCCAAATGAAAGCAGCGGCCTAGCCTTTAATTGCATATTGTGACAGTATAAACCAGAGGCTAATCTGGAGAAAGGCTCCGTTCTCTCTCCATTCTATTTGTTCCCAGGGAATGGCTCACCGGTCAAGGTCAGCACCTATGTGGAGGTCGCCACGTCACCCTAACAAAAGGCTCCAGCCACTTAATGGACGCTGGGACCAGGGGAAGGAGAGAGGGCAGTGCTAAGAGCGGAAAAGGACTGAGCTCTGAGGCTGAGGCGACAAAAAGTTCTTCAAGTGTCCCCTGTGCCCCTATAAGGAGGTCTTTGCAGAGATCCCTGAGGACGGCCACCGTGGAAGGGCTCCCACTGAAGCCCCGGGCTGGGATGCAGACGTGTGTAAGTGCACGGCTGATGGAGGCGGCCTGAGTCCTTGACCGCATCTCCCTGCAGAGCCACAGCACACTGGCTGTGCCTGAGGTCCAGTGGGTGTGGGGACAGCTTCCTGGTGAGGCCTGCCCACTCCAACTTCTGCAATGTCTGTGACCAGGCCTGAGAAACCACACGCAGGATGTGGGCCTAGAGCCAGGCTCTAACTCTACCCTTTGATTTCCTTAGGACCCGACTGGAACACGTATCACAGACTGGAATAGGCTAGACGCTGAGCGGCTGTGTCAGAACCGGGAAATGAATTTGAGACCACAGGGACCAAGCTCCATCAGAATCACTCTAAGGAGGAAGAGCAGGCCTGCCCAGAGGGCCCAGTCTCACCAGAAGTCAACAGCTACGAAGCCAGAAAGAAGAGTCCCTTAGACCACCCAGGTCTGCTTGACAGAGTGAGGGGTTCCTTAAAATTGTTGTCTGAGCCTTTTCACTTGGCCCAAGGCATTAATTCAGGCCTCGCCAGCGCTGGCCAGGAGCCTGGAGCCACTGTGAATGTCACCCAGGGCGGAGGCGATGTCGTCACGGTCAGGCAAACACACACAACAGGCGCACACACACACACAAACACACACACAGGAGGAGAGGATCCCCAGGGGCACACGTGGGTCCTGTCTTTGGAAATAGAGTTGATAATGTCGGGAGGCTCCAGGTGGGACACGGATTAATGGGGTAGTGGGGTTAATAGCGGAGTCTCTTCTCCCAGGATTTTGGTCCAGCCAGAATAATTCAGCCTCTGGTTTTAGGGGCACGGCCTGAGGCCAACCACTTTAACCTGTTTTGTTTGTCCACAAGCATGGATGACATTTGGAGGCGTTCTGTGTGGGCCATCCTCTGCGGTCCCAGCCGGTGTGTCCCGCGCGACCCCAGGCTATGCCCTCAGCCCGACTCTAAAGGACTCGGCAGCAGGAGTTTATTTCATTTTGTTTTTAGGAGAGGAAAGCCTTCAGGAGCAGTTTTGAAAACACAAAGATCATTAATGTCTCTCCTCACATCTTGCTAGGGGCCGGTTTCGTGTTTGTGTTGTTGTCATCAGTGTGCTTTGTTTAGCAATCAAATCTTTATTAAGTTTCTAAATTAATTTTCTATTTTTATTTAGACAGTTTGTCTGGAAGGGTTGTATGTAAGAGTAACAAAAGTATTTTTACAGAAAACGTTTTTATATAAGTCAACTAGAAAAACACATCAGGTTTAAAGATTGGTAAGCACAGCGTTCTGAATTTTTAAGATATTTTAAAATGGGTTTCAATAACCTCTCGCTCTTTATTGTTTCACAGCCATTTAATCTCCTATTTACTTAAGTCTTTAGAAAGGAGCGGAAGAGGACGCGGGGCCCCCAGGAAGAGCCAAGCGTCGGTCACTGTAAAGGAAGGGCGTATAGCTGCAGGAAGGGCAAACACATGGCGCCAACGAGAAGTCCCTTCTGGGGGACTTATACTGAGCCCCCAGTCTGGTCACCTACGACGTCCAAATTGGGACTATTTTGTCTCCTTTTATCAGCCACTTAAGAGTGCGTTTTATCTGTTCGTGGAAACGCTCAGTTACCCAGCAGCTTGTGGGTGATATGGATCCCGGAGAGTTCACACCCCAGGATCGGGCTGCGATCAGACGCCATGAGCTCAGGAAACTTGAAGAGCAAGCACCACAAGCACTTGTGGTTCTGGCGGACTGGGAGCACGGCCCAGGAACACAGCAGGGGTCTGGGGGGCCGCCTGCACAGCCGTCCACACCGCAGGAAGCTCTGCCCGCGGTGCTGAGCCTCCCCACGCTCGGTGACGGATGGTCCCTCTCAGGTGGGAGGGCAGGTGCCTCCCGTCCCGGCCCCGCGGAAGGAAACGGGGCAGAGCCCACAGCGAGCCGGCCCGGGCTGGGGGGAGGCCTCTGTCTCGGCTCCCGGGGCCGGTGGAGACGGCCGCCCCTGGGCGAGGCGCTGGGGCGGAGGGGCGGTCCGGGGAGCTTGCCTTGGAGTCAGAAACCCCCGGCCAGGCTGGCTTCTGCCTGCTGCTGTAAGTACCATTTTTATTTTACAACGTAAGATTCCTGAGCTGCCTCCACCCAGCGATTTGAGACTTTTGTTCAGACTCACAACATGATTGGGGTTTTTTAGGTTTAAGATTATTTTACAGCCATGGGTCCTGTGCTGAGTACCTACTGAAGCCCGAAACAGGCCGAGCACGGTCTCTCAAGGGGTGTGTACTTTTTAGCTGATTCTGGGAGCTCATGGGTCTAAAGGCCCGATGGGCGCCTCTGGCCTGGGACCGTGTTTCCTGCCATGGGCTCCAATCGGTCAACTGGGAGGATGCCGAGGCCTGGAACTCGTATGCTAACCAGATAAGCGGGGCCCAGCGGGGGAGAGGCCCGCGTGTCCCATTGACGAGGCTCCAGAGCGTTTTGTTGATTGGCCCCATTTGATTTGAAATTTGGTCCAAATTTCATGTATTTGACAGGTATTCCTCATCACTTACACTTGGGGCTGTGTTGTGCCTGTTTCTTCCTCTTTTGGGTTTTTGTTTGTTTTTAACTGAAGTATTTAGTTTAAAATTTTAATACCCCTATTGAGGTATAAACGATACACAAAAAACTGCACGTATTCAGTGTATACAGCTTGATGGGCTCAAACACGTGTGCACACCCGTGAAGCCATCACACAATCAAGGTAGGAAACCCACCCAGCGCCCCCCAAAGTTTCCTCCTGCCCCCCTTCTTTATTTTTTGCGGTGAGGACATTTAACCTGAGATCTAGTCTCTTAAACTTTACAGTGTCCAACGGAGCGTCGGTAACTACAGCGCTGCGGCGCACGGCAGATCTGAGGCACCTAGCCATCTTGCATAACTGAAACTTCTTTGAAATATGTAGTTTTTATCTCTGTTTTTATGCTTTTTGGCTGAGATTTGTTGCTTTCCAAAGATAGGGCAGATGACTCATTTCCACTCTACCATCTTAAATAAACCTGCAAAACATCATATATTTTAAATCTTAGAAACACAATAATTCCCTCAAAAGAAATGTTTTTGAGGAATTTATATTTTTGTTCATCTTTCTCTACTGTTACTGTGGTAAAGAAAGATGCAAATAAAATTGCTTTTGCAAAAAAGAATGCTTAAATTACTCTTTAAAAGGATTTAAGAATTTCAGTGTTTTGAGTATCAATTGTAGTTAAGAATTATCAAGCAATTATGCTTAACTCTAGAATTGTTTGTTTAATGCAATGCTTGAATTACCAGAATAACTGTTAATTTTCAACTCAAGTATTTTCCCGTGGATAGTTTTCCAAAGTGAAGCCTTGGTTGTGCTAGTTGTTGCTACTTTAAGTGAGGAAGAGCAGAGATAGCATGTGTAGATGCAAGATTACTGCGTGTGAGTCACTTCATTTTCTTTATGCCTTGCTCACAACAGCCCTAGGATCTAGCTATTCATATCTACAGATAAGGAAACTGAGGCTCAAAGATCTTAAGTCGCAAGGCCAGCTTCACATAAACAGTAGATAGAAAAGCTGGGAGAAACCATCGTCTCTGCTCTGGAACGTGGTCATGGTTCCCAGCTGACCCTCCCACTCTCCGCCTGTTCTCAACCCAGCAGCTAGGTTGCTGCTGAAACTTAGATTGAAACCACCATGAGATATCCTCTCACACCTGTTAGGATGGTTACCACCAAAAAGTCAAAAGATAACAAATGCTGGTAGAGATGTAGAGAAATTGGAACCCTTACACGCTGCTGGTGGCAATGTAAATTGGTACAGACATCATGGAAAATAGTATGAAGGCTCCTCAAAAAATTAAAAATAAAACTACAATAGGATCCAGCAATCCCACTTCTGGGTATATATCTGAAGGAAATAAAATCGCTACCTCAATGAGATATCTACACTCTCATTTTATTTTTTGCTAATATTTTAGTTTATTGTAGCATTATTCACAATAGCCAAGAAATGGAAACAACCTAAGTGTTTGTATCCATTGATGGATAAATAGTTTAAGAATAGGTGATATATAGGTATACAGTAGAATGTTATTCAGCCTTAAAAAAAGAAGGAGATCCTACCATTTGTGACAAGATGGAGAACATTATGGCAAGTGAAATAAACCAGACAGAGAAAGACAAATACTGTATTCGATCTCACTTATACGTGGAATCTAAAGAAACTGAGCTGATAGAAACAGAGAACAAGTTGGTGGTCACCAGGGGCTGAGGGGTGGGGAAAGTGAAGAGATGTTGTTCAAAGCGCACAGACTTTCAGTTGTCAGATGAATAAGGTGGGGAGCTAACGTGCAGCACGGTGATAAGAGTTCATAATAATGTGCTGTATGCTGAAGCTTGCGAAGATAGTAAATCTTAAGTGTTCTCACCAAAAACAAAAAACCAAAAGGCAACTATTTGAGGTGATGGATTTGTTAATTAGCTTGATTGTGGTGATCCTTTCTCAATGGATCTGTATATTAAAACATCACGTACTCCATGACTATACACAGTTTATGTTTGTAGTTCATACTTCAGTAAAGCTGGAAAAAAACCCAAACAATCAGAATGCAAAAGCTTAAGTCATGCCATGTCACAGTTGGGAGACAATTCTCCGTGGGTTTCCTGGGTCAGAGCACATGTTTGGATAGCAAGCAGCCTTGGGCCCAAAGAAGCTGTATCCTTCCAGATTTAGAAACCTACTACCACATGGTAATAAAGAAAAACCCTCTCCTTCCCCTCCCAGAGATCGCTGCTTACACTCCAGGGTAATCAGTTGTCTCTCCCTCTGGACGGGAGAAGAGGCAAGCCAGCACAGACAGTGGCCCTATAAAAGCTCACAGCCACCTGATTTTGTGAAGCACCCGCTATCTACCGCCCAGGCAGGTAACAGAGCGCCCTCATCACACTGACTTGCTGCGCTGTGGGCATGGAGCCAGCGCAAGATGCTTCTGCAGCTGCTGATTTTGCTGTATTACCCGTCTGTATCTTTGGTCCGTGTATGCATATGGCTCTGTGGCCGGATCACTTGTTAGCTTGCAAGTACAGTAAAAGCTCAGACCCTTCATAGTCTCAGACTCAACAGTCACTTCTCTGCTTGAACCCCTCCATGGTCTTCCCAACTCACCCCAAGTAAATCAAACACCACAGATGACTTGTCCCAGGCTCGGCATCACTTGGCCCCATTCGCTGTTCTGTTCTCTCTTCCCCTTGTCACTGTACTGCAGCAACACTGGTTTCTCTGCCGATCCTTGCACAAAACGGGCAGTCTCTTGCCTCAAGAGTTTGCATTGACTATTCCCTCTGCCAGCAAGCTCTTTGCCTATCTGTCTGCACGGCCCACTCCCACCATTAAGGTCGGTGTACGAGCCTCCTCAAGAGGCCCTTCTCTGACCGCTTGTTTGCAATTGCCGCCTCTCCCTGGGTGCTCCTCACCCCTCTCCTCTGCTTTTTCCTCCACATCCACTTACGACGCTGTTTATTTATTTGTCTCATTGATTGCCTGCTTCCCCTCTTCAGAATGTAAAGACAGGGACTCCTGTCTCCTTCATTACTTGCTGTGTCCACCACGCCCAAAACAGTACCCGGACCACAGCAGGGACCCAAGAAAACTTCGCTGAATAAGTAAATGAATTAACTATCAGTCCAAATCTTTCCTCTTTTTGCTTCCACACTGACTTATATTCTTAATATCTTTGACTGGAAGAAAACTAATTAGCAACGTTTGAAGAGATAACACAACAGGAAAGGCTACTTTTGAGAAAAGAACGTCAGGAATTTAAGAAATGAATTAATAAGAGCAAATGTAAGAGAGAACTTTAAAAGAAGGAATGAGTTTGTCCTTGTTTCCATCTGTGTAAGAGGGAACAACCAACCAGAGAACTGTGAAGAAGCCAAGCTGTCCTGGGAAAGAGAGAAACAGACAGAACACTTAGATGAGAACACGTGTTGGTGCAAGGAAGGCTGCTCCACAGCAAGCCAGTGCAGCGATCGCGCCCAGCAACCAAGTGGGCTTCCTCAGTCAGTCCCAAAGGGAAAGTTAGCCACACCTTAAAGCAGTGCAGTCCAAAGAAATATAATGGGATCCACATGTGTAATTTAAAATTTTCTATTGACCCCATTTTTTTAAAAAAGTAAAATGAATCAAGTGAAATTAACTTTAACAATGTATTTCATTTATCCCAATATATCCAATGTATGTATACAGATGAACCCATTTATATGTAATACACATATTTACATGAAATACAATGAGCATATTTACATGAAATATACATACTCACCATTCCCGCATGTGGCACTAGACACATTTAAGTGCACAGAAGTCACATGTGGCCATTCCACAGAGAGGCGCTACCAGTAGCCTCATTCCTTTCCTTAGGGGGAGGGGATGCTAGTCCTGAGAATCTTGGCACTCCAGGAAAAGCTGGAGAAAAAACACACAGGGAGGAGTGATAGCAATGACGATAAAGAAGAGGAAACAGGGACTCCACAAGGCTATGTTGTTTTCATAGTCACAGAAAAATTATATTCAGCTTTTATCCTTGACCTGCTTTATTATAATATGTTCTCTTTTTCCTGCCTTTCAATCTGACTGTAGACAATGTGCACATGTTTACGACGTGTGTACACTTGCCTTTATATGTATATAGTTCATCTGTATGAATAAGATGTGCATGCAGTGGACTTACGGACGTATCTGGAGGGTGGAAGGGAAGTTGTAAAGTCAGGGGAAATCTACTCGTCCACTTGTGTGAGAGTTTCTTTGAATCACTGATTATTTCCGTCAAACTCTCCAAACCTTGCATAACAGAAGTACTCACTCTGGCGTATTTTTTTTAAGTAACGTTTGAAGGCCGGTGGGAAGCTATCCGACTCTCTGTCGGGTGACGGTGTTCTCCAGTGATCGTGTGATCTGCCCTGGATCCATGCTCAGCACGAGGACCGGACTTCAGTGTGGCGTCCGCTGACCAGCAGGGAGCCTGGGCTTCACCACTAACTACTTCTCCCCGCTCAGCAGGCTGGTTCTGAATAATGGTGAAAATCGAGTGCCAGTTTAGCCAGGCACTCCTTCATATTTAGCAACGTGTCGGACAATTTATCGAGGTAAGAGCAGCTCTCCTGGAAGCCCCCAAGCCTGCAATTCATTATCCGAAAAACAAAACTTCAACAACACTTTACGGTGCTAGTGGGGACCCAAGTTTCTGTTAATCAGAAACCAGGGTCCCAAGGAAGCAGACCAAAAAACACCTCCCTCTGTTCTAACAAGAGCTCATTCCTGGCCAGATCCCCGACTACGGTTTCCTGTCCTCGTGGGGAATGAGGATGTCAGAGTCCAATTTTTCGCCTGACCCAGATGGAACACCTGGGCTGAACTCCTTTTCAAAGACTTTCATTGTTTTCATTTTCCAAAACTCCTATACAGAATCTAGGTTCTACGAAAATATAAGATTTTAAAAGCTAACGGCAGGTTTTTAAGAAAAAGGAAAAAAGATAGGGGTCAAAACCACCAGAACTCAAAAGCCCTAATTCTCCTTGTCGTTTTTCCATTGCCTTCCAGGCAGTGCATAACTAAATCCTCTAAGAAATAAATCATTGCATAGGTTGATCACTTACTTAGAAGTCTGGCAAACATCACCTAGATAGATGGCGTAGGTAAAATGCATAGACCTCCTGGATTCCAGTCTTGCTTGGGCATTTACTTGCTGTGTGGCCTTGAGTAAATCACTTAACCTTTCTGCGTTCCAGTCTCCATATTTGTAAAATACAAACAAAATTGTATCTGTCTCACAGGTTGTAGTCAAGATCAAATAAGGTCATGCATGTGTGCATTTATAATAGGATATTTTTAGAGTGAAGAAGTTTTAGAATCATTCACAAGGGATTGAATAGAACTTTGAGGCCCCTACCATGTGTGGAAACTCCAAATTTATGTTAGCACCCATCAGAAGAGTCGCGAAATTTTGTCAGCTGCTAGGAGGCAACAGCTGACAGCACTGGTGTCAAATTAGGGTTTGCAGAGTTGAGCACAGTGGAAAACAAGATCCTGAGATTGTCGAGGATTCTGGGGCAAGGTGAGGTCAAGAATTTAACCAAGGAGTTCAAGCTGGAGAGGCACTGTGATTGCCCGGGGGCTGCAGGGCAGAAGGGTAGAGAGAATAAGGAGCTTAAGCGGGGAGGACTGAGGGTCTGGATTCTAGGAGACGTTGGGGTTTAGCTGTTCAGGGTGGAACCGTTCAATGTTATGGTCCAGGCTTCTTACGGAACAGGGGGCAATTCCAAATAAAGGTGAAGATTTATTTTTTAAATCAAAAGATTGTAATTCAGATGGTGATTCCATCCAAGATCACAGGGGTTTTTTTTTAAAGTAAACATATCAAATAGGTATGTTGTTTATTTCTTTTTGTTTTATGACATAGGAAAAATATAAAACATTCAAATAATCTTTCTTTTGACCCAAGAACGGTGATCATATAATTATTTGAAAAATATAAACAGTAACTCAAATACTGAAGTTTTATAAAGCAGATATGACTACAGTGTGTGTTTTCAATAAGGCCAATGTCAGTCCCAGGTTGGGGGGGGACTTGGTTCTTTGAGAGAAAAAATTCTTAGCTATTACAACTGTTTATGGCCCTTCAAAGCTCAACTTTACCCAGCAAAATTTTATTCCTGAGTATTGAATTTCTCTCATTGGGTTTTCTTGGCTGTCACACGAGCAGCGTTGACACTGAGTGAATGGCGTTGGCCAGAATGTATGAAAGTCGCTGACAAGGCTGTGAACAGACGGCTGTGGGCGGAGGGCTTGCTCTCCATCAGCTGTTCAGCCCAGGTCCCGTGGCGGAGGCGGCGTGCCCACTGGCTGCCTGTGGACGGTGTTTGTTTGAGCTCAGTGATCTTACATGTGACCTCACCTTCGAAAATGAGGTAAAAGAGTTCATATTTTATCATTTAATTCTAAAAGTATTATTCAGCTCACTATTAATTATGTCAAGCGCTGAAAGAAAAAACTGGTAATATCTGAATGATGGTTAGACGTTATTGTCCCATATCAAACAAAAGTTAAAAGTTCATTTCACTAATTTTTTAAAGAAATTAATATTTTTCAATTATTTCACTTTTCCTGAAAAAATAAGAACAAAATGATATGAATGATTTTTAAATTTTGTATTACTTTGCTATTATTACAGGTTTATATTACTAATGTGATACGTTATAGTTTATACAAATCAATAAATTACATTAAAAGCTGTCCAGCTAATAAAGTTAAATGTTATAGCTTCTAATTTTTATTTGAAATTTTAACTTAAAAATTTTATTTAGCTATTCTTAACCCTGCAGTGAATAAAATGAGTAAGATCTATCCTGCTCTTTTTCTGTATAAAGCACAGACATATGTGATACATAAGCAGATATATGGTGTATCAGTGGTATTAAAATTTCTTGAGGGTGGTGATTAAGCAAAAAATAGCTAAACCGGCTTTGGCCCATGCTTTCGGATCTGGGTCAGGATTGGGGAGGGCAGTGCTGACAATGGGGAAAAAGTTGAGAAACGCTCCACTAGAAAAGGATACCCAAACATGCCAGAGGCATTCTCAGCCACCCCAGGATTCAGGGAGCATGAGGTGGAGCCTCCTGCTGGAACACAGCCACCAACATTTTCCCGACCCCCACAGCATCTTCTCCCCGACAGGCAGGGCCGGGGTCCTGGTCCTCTGTTCTCTGCTGTCTCAGCATCACTTCTTTGAGGCTGCGCTGTCTCCTCAGCTTCTCCACTCACTCGACGTCTATCTCCTCCTCCCCAGACATAATGTAACATCACAGGAATGCAGTCAGGTGGGCTCATACCAGCATTAGGCAAAGATCAGACTTGTCAGTAACAGGATTTGCGATGTTTGAGAAATCCTCTCAAAATTAAAATTTGGTGAACTTACTCCATTCTTCTCACTTTCGCCTGAGATGTAATAAATATGCTGAGGTTGGCTTGGGTTCTCTTTGTCCATAGTTTTAAAAGTTTCCAAAATATGAGTGTACCTATAGTGCATTGAAGAATACCATGTGTTTTTACCAGTTGCATTTTTAAATTAAAAAGAAACATCTGGCTTCGAGTGAATAGTCACTGATGTTTGTTGCCACAGTCTGGATAAAATTCAGCTCCTGGGCTGGGTCCTGGCTGTGGGCTTATTTCTCTGACAGGTCCCGAAGGCCGGCTGGTACAAGGCCCCTTCTGTGTGTCAGTAGCTGGGTCACCAGGAACTGTACGAAATCTAGTCCTTTCTGTCTTGAGACTGAAAACCCAGTTAATAAAAAGGCTCCACTTGAAGGGTTTAAGTTTTTCTCTGGAGAGAGGAGCTGAGCGGGTTGATATGGAGGGGCTGCCCTGAACAGATGTTCTCCCCTCTGAGCAAGTTGCCTGGACATTTGGATTAGCAAGACAAGCCGCTGGGCGGGGCGGGGCGGGGTGGTATAGATTACAGACAACATTACCCCTGGACTTGCATACATGTGATTTAGATGCACACACACAGAGCTGCACGGGCTCAGAAAGCCATTTGTCTCGTCCTAATGGTGGGATATGGTGACAGCCCCTGTGATGAATCCACGCTCCCACGGCAAGAATCTCTAGTTCTGAAGTCCTCGTTTGAGGCCCCTGTGCTCAGTGTGGAACTCCCAAAAGAAATCTCCCATCTCTCTCCCTGCCAATTTCCAAATCGTGTGCCTCTTAGTGAAAGAAAGCCCAAGGAATACCTTTCTTCCCTGAGACTCCCATTTGCTCCTTAGCATGTGTCTGGTAATTGCTTGTCACCTGGAGGCCCTTCTGAGATGACATCTATCGGTACACAGCCTCTCGCCACCCACATCACCATAAAACAGCAGAAATTGGTGCCTGTGACTCAGCTCTGGCAAGTCTGAGGCTGTTTTCTCCCAGACTTACAGCCGTGCGCATGGGAGCTGGACTGGTCCTGCGGTGCTGGGAGGGGCTCCCAGGAACTCTGCAAGCGAGACATCACCCCAAGGCCATTGGCACGGTTTCACTGGCATCCGCTGCTTGGAATTCCTGGTGGTCAGCTTCTATTTGTATAAGAAAGCACCACTTTTCACCTAAAGTATCTGTAGAAGCATCAAGAAGCAGCCTGCACCTTGCATACCCTGTATTCAGGCTAATGTCCACATTTTTAGCACCCTCTGCGTTTCAGGCTCCCCCTCCTGCCAGGAGGTCTTTCCAGCCAAGCTCAAGCATCCGCTGCTCCTTACCTGACCTGATGTTGTTCCAGGTCTCCCTTGCTACCTGACAGACCACCCCTAAACAGCAACCACTGTATTTGATCTCAATTCTGCGGATTAGGAACCCAAACAGGGCACAAAGCGAGTAGTTCTCTGCTTCGTGGGGCATCAGCTGAGGAAGCTGGCAAGGCTGCAGACTGGTGGGCGCCGCCTGACCAGGACCCCACACCTGCTGCCTCGGCGCTCACTCTTGGCTGGGTGTCTGACTCTCTCACGTGCGCCTCTCCACGTGGCGTGCCTGGGCTTCCTTACAGCAACATGATTGCATCTCTTCGTGCTGCCTGGCTTCAGGCAGCGCCCTAAAGCGGTGGCTTAAGGCTTAGAGCTGGAACTGGCACCGTGTCATTTTTGCCACATTCTAGTGGTTAAAGCAGAACACAAGGCAAGCTCAGATTCTGGAGAAGGTGGGAATACCAGGAGAGATGGTGCCTCAGCAGCCTCCAAGTGTCCATTCGGTTCCTCTCCCCAGCATGGCCCTGCCGGCCCCTCTGCAAGCTTATCCCTACCCAGATATCAAGAGCACCATCACGGAGCCGTCCTTGGCTCCTCCAGATAGAAATAGTCTCCTCCCGTCTGAATTCCCGTTCCATCCTCGTGGACTCCTTGCCTCTCCCCACATTGTCTTGAATGTTCTTGATTCCGCTCTCCGATGGCAAGCTTCCGACAGGTGGGAACTGTCTGCAAACTTGACGTTCACAGCTGGCACGGTCTCGTCTGTCCCGGCACCGTGACCTCTGCTTTCACTCCCTGTTACCAGTTTCTGCAGGGCTTCCATACACGGGGGATGGGCAAGTGGGCCTTTCTGTATTAAATTAATATTTTGTAAAATTATATTTGTTAAAAAATGATAAGAAGTCAATCTTATGATATCACACGTGCTAAATATAAATGTTTGCCCTGGAGTTATCAGTTTGGACGTTAGAAATGCGGTAAAAGAAAGAAAAGAACGGATGAATGAAAGAAATTATCTGAGACTACTATTTAATAATAGTTAATATTTAGTAATAATTACTAGAGATCTACTATTTTATGCATTTTCTTTTATGTTTGAAATAGTTCTTAAATACAACAATAATAAAATGTTAAAAATAATAACAACAGTTAAAAGAAATTCCACGGCTCTCATTCAACATGTGTTGATTTCAGATTTAAATTTCAGAGGGCGATCTTACCATCCAATTCAACAATGTTGAGGAACACTTTATATAGAACTGATAAGATGTCTTATTTCTAAGTCCCTGGCTACAGTGAAATAAAGGAGAAGATGGTTGTATTTATTAATAATGAAGGTGGAATACCCTCCCTCTTTAAGAAGACATTTTTGATTCTAACCAAATAGTTACAAGACAATGCCTGCCCCGTCAATGCTTATCGTCCAGAAGCTAACGCATCGTTGGTGGTGATGACTAAAATGGTTATGATGATGAGGTTTATAGGACTCGAAATCATAGGTGGTGAAGAGTTATTGTGGAGGGAAACACCAGTGACTGTTCGCATGAGCTGACTGGTCCTCTTTAAGAGAATCTGGTGACTGTGTTGGTTGTTGCAAAATGAGGACATAAGGATGTTGTCCATTGCCGTCTCCTGTCCTTTTCTAAGTACTCTGCTTCCTGGCCTCACTTCCAGGGAACGTATCTTCCGTATCCTTCCTTGTCCTCATTTCTCCTCTCTCTGCCCTGTTAGGAAATTAGAAGCTCTACACCCAACAGTCACTCATAATTTAACATTTTTCCTTCATGTAGGTGTTTATCAAAAGAATGAGAGATTCAGCTAGGGCCCTTTTATAGAATCCCGTTATCCTTTGCGAAATCAAGGGTCTAGGCTGTGCACCCGCAGCTCCCGAAGCGCCCTGGGCTGCTGCAACATCAGACAGGCTTTGGGTTATTTTAAACCAGTTCCTTCCTGGGTCCTAACTCTGTGGCTTAGTTTCCGATGGAAGAGCAATTCAACACCAGTCTGGTTTAGAAAGAGCATCAACTAAAGTTAGAAAATACCTGATAACATGCACCAGAAACCATTTGTGTGCTGATGCTAAGGGGAAGCTTTTGGAGATGGAGAGGTTAAAGAGAATTATCTGACTGCCAAAAAGAGTGGATCTTAAAAAAATGGTGAGGTGGACACGAGTCTCAGTGTCTAACTCAGATGGGCAAGACAAAGCCTCTTCTTTTTACTGCTTACGTCAGCTTGCATTCTAACAGCAAGTCTCAGCAGTCTCATGAGAAAATCCTACATCCATAACACGTGGGGTCCGTCCTCATGGCCTTTCCCAGGAGACACATGAGAATCCTGGAGGTTCCCTGGGTCCTTGCAAATGAGGAAAGGGCTGCTCACTTCCCAAGTATCTCCGTGCTACTGGCATCGGCATTGTGAGAGCTCTCAGCAGTCAGTTAAATCCCAGAGCTCATGTGTGTGTGATATTTGTGACCATTGTAATCTTTGCTGAGCCTGGCAACCCCATTCCTAGTGCCCTGACTCCCTAAGCCCACCACGGTGTCAGCGTCTCT
The DNA here is from genome assembly GCF_041296265.1 of Equus caballus. Classification (NCBI taxonomy): domain Eukaryota; kingdom Metazoa; phylum Chordata; class Mammalia; order Perissodactyla; family Equidae; genus Equus; species Equus caballus. The sequence continues at coordinate 65,374,834 of NC_091706.1, read as the reverse complement.
GAGATCTCATCTCTCCCAAGAGATGCAGAAGAAACTGCAAGCACTGTTGATGCTAGAGAGTTCCCAGGCCCCTCTCTGCTTCTCAGCTGGTGGCTCCCTCCCTGGTTTATGTTCAGAATGGCTTGCATGCATTATCTCCCCTGTGACTGAGATGCGTGCCCATAATATGTTGCCAAAGGCTGCCTCCCTTCTAGGCCGAAGTTCTCAAGGCAAGAAATTGTAAAGCCGTGCCACCTCCTGGAAATATGGTGCTGACACTCGGGGAAATAAGAAAGGATATTTAAAGCCAAATGGATACCTCCAATTTCTCAGTGTATATTCAGAGACGTATGTGTCTGACAAACCAGCTTTTGTTGTTGGAGACATCCCCATCCCCTCGGTCCAACTCATGCATCGGCCCGCAGGATGCTTGCTCCATTGAGAATACAGCAGCTTCCACTCCAATCCCCCAGGGGGTCACAGGGGTTTCAGCTGCTCTGAGTAACACGAGGTTGATGGAATCTAGTGATGGAAAGTGGGTGCACCATGCCTCTCTAGAGCCTGTGCAGGTGGGGCTGGTGTGAGGCCAGGCGCTGTTCTAGATACAGAGGAAGGATGCAAGGTGGTATCCAGATCAGTGCAGCAAGAGCGCTTGCCTGGTTCTGCTAACTCAGTTTGGTTAACAAAGTGTGAAAGCGGGGTCCGAAGCACCATGCGTTAGTTCATCTGTAGCTAGTCATGGAATTCAGCGGCCTGCTTTTCAAGGGAGTTGCAAAGCCCGGTCACACCCAGACCCTCTGCAGGTTCACATCTTGTACCAATGGCCTTTCAAGGCCCCACGACATCGCTGCTTAGACGGGAAACGCACAGCTCAGCTTTGTTCTTCTTTGATTCATGAAAACCTGAAGAAGAGCTTGTCAGACATAATTTCAATGAAATCCTGCAAGATATCACCTCTTCTGCTTTGGAAATGCAAAGAGATCAACGCTGTCATCTCTTCCTCTGGATCAGACGCCAGGGTAACGACAGGCCAAAGCTGCTGCAGAGTCATCAGCCGCTGAGGGTCCTCTGAGCCTCTGTGCTGAGCACCCAGGACGCTGGTTGGAATATGAACTTCTTAACTGCCCCTCGTCCAAGGGCCCCGCAGAAGGCCTGTGATAAATAAGGAAGACGAGGAATATGGACTCGCAGATTCCAACTGCCTTTGAAGAGCTCCAGGGCAAATGTTTTACTCAGAAGTGTTGAACCAGAATTTTTTTTTTCTAGTTTGTGCGCTTCCTTCTCAGTATGAGTTATGCACATTTGAAAGCCGACTGCAAGATGCTGTAAATCAGCTCTCCTTGGAATCTCTGAATCCCTGTTTCATGCCCAGGAGCTGTGGAGTGGAACTTCTATGGGTGCAGTCATGTTTAAAAATAGTGAATTAAATTGAGAGTCCCCAAAGTTGCCAGGATATGCCACCGATTAATAAGCAGAGGCACATGTGAAGTTAGTGTTTGTGAATTCAACGAAAATTGCACGATAGCTAAACCCAGGGGGAGCAGAGAGTGACTTAGCAGGCCTGCTCTGCCCGTCCTACCCGGAATGCCTGACCCGGGAAGAGCTTGAGACTGAGATGTGAGTCCGCCCCTTACACCTCTCAGTTCCCATGAGTCTCGCACGACAGGAGCACCCTTCCAGGTTAAATGGGCATCTTAGATTTTGTAGGAGACCAGAACATGCCACTCCAAAAGATACCACTTTGGCATAAGGATTATTTTGAGCTAGAGACAACTGAGAAACAGCAGCCACCAAAAGAAAAGCTTCCCCCACCCCTCCCCACCATTTGCCTGAACCAGGCTCAGAGTTTTATTCACCAGAGACTCTTAGCAGCCCAGAGACGGCAGGAGGGGCATCTACGTAACAGATCTGCTGAAACAACCCTTATCTTCCACTAGTTCCCCCAGTATATTTACCTTCCCAAATTTGCTGCGCCCGGAGGCCTAATTCCTTTGCCTGTGTCTTGGCACTTCTCTACAGATTTGCTGTTCTTCGTTAAGATGCTGTACCAGCCCATTCTAGCCACCCTTTCGTCTACTCATCAATGCCTGCCCCCACACGTCTGTGCGATGCACACGTTCGTAAACTGTGTCTTCTTCTCTTGTTGATCTGTCTTTTGTCAGTCTAATTTGCGGGGCCCCAGCTGAAGAAGCTTAGGGGAGTAGAGGAAAAAAATTCTTTTCTTCTACAATTTTAAAATGTATGATTTTCTCTTAACATGGCTCCTAAAAACACACACGGTAATTACTGATATTCAAAGGAAGAAACTGAGCTGTTCAAACGTAGAAAAGAAGAAAACAGCTTTGAGGACCCGGTCAAGAGAACGTATCTGAATTTCCAGTTTCCCCTTTTCCCAAGAAGTGAATCACTCCTGTGTAATTTTGGTTATATAGTCCTGCACCGCATAACAACATCTCTGTCAACGACAGACCACATCAAACCGTGGTCCAATACGATAGTACGATGTAGCCTAGGTGTGTTGTAGGCTATGGTTTAGGTAGGTTTATGGTTTATGAAGCTAGGTTTATGCACTCTGTGAGGTTCACACAACAATAAAATCGCCTAACAACACATTTCTAAGAACGTATCCCCGTCGTTAAGCAACATATGACCATGCACGATTTTCCCTTATGCTGACCGTAAAGCAGAGCTCCTGTGTAAGACGTGATCTCACCCCAGGCAGAAATTTTTCTTAGGCTTAGTAGCTAATGAAATTTTGTTCTAGAATTTCCACACACAATACACACTTGCAAACACACACATGCACCCAACACACATACATGCACACGCACACACACATACACCCACGCACACACCCACACACCCCACCTCTTTTGTCCCAGGGGTTGCTCCATGGGTCCGGGGCAGATCCAGACCCCGCAGCCCCTAGCCTGGCCCCTTTCTGCCTCCAGCAGCAGCCCTGTTTTGTGTCTTTATATGTAAAGACTCTGGGTAGTATTTTATCCAGAGGGAAAACCTTCATTTGCTTTAAGTATCATGAAAATCATTGACTGTAATCCATCAGGAAACAGTGACAAGCAAAATGGAATGGCCCAAGGAGAGACACAGAGAATCACTTCTTGCCAATGATTTCTACGTTGTTAGAGATCCAGGAAGGTACCCCTGTGCTCTCCCTTTCTGCAAGGAGTGGCCCTTCCCTCCACTGGGTAGATGAATAAATGACCAGCAATAGTGTATATCAGAATATATATCAGGAAGCCATTTGGTTTGAAACTAATTTGGCCTGATCTGGCTTTTCCAGAAAGGCCAGATGTGGCCTGTTGAGCATGCATTTTACATCTGCTTTAAATGTTTACAATGTCCCAAAGCTGAGAATGATGTTCTTAAGCCCGGGGATGTTGCCTCTCCCCATATCAGCATTTCTTTAAGGGCAAGCATCTCTTCGCAGAAAGTAAGGATTACTTACCGACCTGCTGAGCTCACCTTGTGACCATTGACCTGGGGACCACTGACCTGCTGTGCTCACCTTGTGACCATGGACATGCGGTGCCAGCAAAGCCTCTCGTGACTGGAGTAAAACAGATATTCCTGTCATATGTGATGTATGCTCTTTGTTCCAAGACAGTACATGCCCGCTCTGTACACCCCACTTCTTTGGAAGACTTCTTTCTTGGGCTATATGGTCCTTAGGTCTGGCTCATAATAAACTCACCCTAATTTTGATTTATAGATTGATTATGGATTATTTGCACCGATATTTCGTCTGCAGACATGTGTTCACCAGGACTCAGCAGGCCCTGCTCTGGCCTTTTCAGTCTCTGATTTGTAACGTGTTAAAATTCTTCTCACTTAATTATCACTAAAACGCGGCTTTTCTACCAACATGTTTTATCTGACTCTTGTGCTCCAAGTCATGGCAATTAATTAGAGGAAAACTTCCAATCGATCCGGCAGAAGTTGAGCTGCGCTGGTTCTGGTATCTGGATCTCTTTCTTGCCCTAAATCATCTGCATGCCAACAGCGCACAGACTCTCCTGCTTCCTCCGGTCAGAAAGACATCAGTTTTTACTGAGGAAATTCCCAAGCCCCTCGTGAATCTGAGCAGGGCTCTGTGACCCTGGCCTGGAGGGCATAATTATCTTTGCGGGCTTTCTACTGAGCCTCTGCCTCCCATTGTTAGAAACATGCCCACTGTTTGTGTGACGGGAAAGCCCCCCAGCCTTGCACACAGCAAAGAATAACAGAACGGATTCCCCAGCAAGAGAATGCAAGGCAGAGAGAGATGCTTGCTGCACCATCACCAACAAAAGACGCTAAGCACAGGTTAACTGGGGAAGTGCAACGCCTGGCTGTGTCTGGAATAATCTGCTTTGACGCCAGTCCACGGTGGTCCCCCTCTCTGAAGACCCTGAGCTCTGGGCTGGGGTTAGGGTTCCCTTGCAGGAGATGGTGACCTTTCCCCCGGGACTACAGAAGGGTGGTGCGTTAGCGATCTGCTCCCAGACTGAGGGATGGTCTATGGAGCTGATAAGGATGTCTACAGAGTTAAGAAGAGCAATAATGACATCCCCGGAGGAGCAATAATGATGCGTGGATGTTCCCTCTGGGAGAGACTGTGGGGTGGGAGGAAAGGACAGAAGAGTTGTGAGTCCCTCCTGGAGGTGCTGGGTAACGGGGGACTAGAAAAGGTGTTTTCACAGCTGGGAAAGGGCATTGGGACTATGCATGAAAGTGAGTACTAAGCCAATTTCCATGTGAGGGTCCACGAGAAAGCGTGAGGGGAGCACAGCCCCCAAAGCATGGTTTATAATCCCACAGTGACCTACAGAGAACGCAGAAAGAGAAATATGTGGCCAGCCATACCCTGGCGGAGCTGATAGAAGGACTCAGGCCGGCCCTGGACTCAGTGGTGGCCACTCTCAAACTATGGTCAGAGGGTCAGCCTTGCTCCATACCACCAAGTACCAAAGGCTTGGGCTGCCTATGTGGGTTGCCCCTGGGGCTTGGACGGGAGGAGAAGTTGGAGGGGAAGCTGAGCACAGGATGGAGGAGGAGCTCAGAGGCTGGGAGCAAGGCAGAATTCTCCAAAGCTGCAGGAACTTGGCTAAAGACCAGGGGTGAAGCTCCTGCTTGCTGTGTGATGGTTCTCCTTTTAGAGTACAGCTTGGGGAGGGCAGAGGGAGTCTAAGAGGCATTTGCCACATTCTTGGCCACCTGGCAGCTATGGGCCAGGGCAGTGGAGGCCACCACCCACGATCCTGGAGTATGGGGCCCAAGCGTGTCTTGACTGGGGGGATTTCCTACCAATCTGTCTTGACCAGCATCAGGCTGCAGGCTCGCTCCTTCAGACCAACAGGATTTCCCTGCCTCTGTGGTTAACTTGAGCTTAGAGGAGAAAGCCATTGATACCAACACCATGGATGTGTAGCATGTCGTAGGCTGATGTCTGGGCTATGGTCGGCAGTGCAGACATGACCACAGAGACGGAGTTGAAAACCAGGGAAGTGCTCCAGAGGCACTGGACATGGAGGTTCCCCACATCCCCATCCCTCCCTGTGGTGGGCTGGGTGCTCTTGGCTAACTCACACCCTCCTCAATGGTATAATTCCTCCTGGCTGGAAATTCAGGAGTGCTGGAACTGGGGGCTACAGAGTAGGAAGCACAGCCCCCATTGAACAAGGCTTGTCCCCAGGGCAGGCTCTGATACCCACCCCAGTGGTCATGAGCAGCTCCAGGCTCTCTCAAGACTAGGATGGTGAGGCTGCAGGAACACAGGCCACTAAGATTAAGAAAAAGCCTCATTAGGGCACGTTGGACAGTGGAACCTCAAGTTGCTGCCAATTTTCAGTCTGTCTCTGGACAGTCTGTGGCCCTCACCCCTTTGCAAGCTTGCAGGGGTCCTCCTTGTCATTATATCACCACCCTATTGGGGTGCATTGTGTAAGCCTGCAACGTCTGAAGAAGAAGCCGGAGCCCCCACTATGGTGCTGTTTCTGGAGAAAGCACGGACTGGAGCAAGCATCCTCTGGCTGTTCTCCTCTCAGGGTGTCCATCTAGCCACTTTTATGCTGACACAGGCATTCATGTGAGTGTACCGGGCAGGGAAGCCTCCTCAGGGTGGGCTGTGCATGATTCTGCAGCCAAAGGCCCCTGCAGGGAGAAATCCTCCAAAAGCTTCCAGTTCTCTGAGCTTCTGGCAATAGAAGGAGAGACTAAAAGACAACTATAAACTGACTGTTGGGTTCTCCTTCATGAGCGGGAGCATCCTCAGAAGGAGTGATACGCCCACCATACTGTAAAGGGCCTCCCGGAAGTTTTCCCTCTGAGGTTGGCCATCACATCAAAGAACTCCAAACCACACCGCAGTCGTGGGTGGATGTTAGGAAGCCTGTAAAGTGCGATGTGTGAGGGTTATCCCATCCTAAGGAAAGGCGCACAGCACACCAACGCCCTGTGCCCTTAGTCTGTCCCAGAGTTTATCAGAGACTTTCGGGAGGATTTGCCCATGGATCCGTGACGTTGTTTTGCCGAATAAACACAGCAGGCAGGAAAGCCTGCCCCAGGTATATTTAAGGGCTTCTTGTTGGTCACAGAGCCTCCTTTCAGGGGTCTGGACCCTAAATGAGGGCTGATCCCACCAGCACTGAGTTCCCGTGGGGAGAGCTTGGGGAAGCCAGGGAGCTGGCGTCTTGGCTATTGGGGATGTCGTTTTGACAGCTGCAGAGCTGACACGGGACTCCAGTGTGGACAGCAAACGGGGGAGTGTACCTCAGTGGTTCTCGAGCTTTGTGTGCATCAGAGCCCCTTGGAGGGCTTGCTAGAGCACACTTGCGGGGTCCCCCAAGTCAGAGTTTCTGACTCAGCAGGTCTGAAGTGGGGCCCAAGGATCTGGTTTTCTAATAAGTTCCAAGTGACACTGCTGGTCTGGGCACCCACTTTGAGAACCACTCTTGTATAAGGATGTGCAAGAGCCAAGGCTCATGGCTAGCTGGGGACCTGTTGACTGCGACGTCCAAAGATCTCTCATAAAATAGGCTTGTCAGCTCTGCAGAGGGCCCAGGAGGACAGGGTCCTGGGTGAGGCAGAGAGCAAGCAGCCCTGTCCACCCTCACTAATGGTCACTAACGGTCACAGGCGGCACCTCAGCCAATGGCTCAGTCCAGAGCCGGGACCCTCCCCAGAGGCTGTACTGAGGGTCGCCTTGGATCCCATCACCTGTGCCCATTCCTGTTGCCACAGACGGGTGCAGGATGGACAAAGACAGGCCTGGAAGAGGAATGAATCACGTTTAACCAAACGTCTGGGCACCCATGGCCCAGTCAAGTTGACGCATGAAATTAACCATCACAGGGGACAACAGTGACACACAAGTCGCAACAAAAACTTACAAGTCTCCTCTCCCAAAAGGTCTATGTATATGTGTATACATATGTATATATATGCAACAGCCTCATAATTTAACACAATAAATAGCAATATTCTGTTAATGTGAGATCTTGGTTGATCATAAGATTTTTCTGGCTTATTTTTCTGAAATGCATTTATTATCTGATCAAAATCGATGGTTCTGTTAACTTATTTACAGTTGACATAATTGAAAACAAAGTGAGTTGCTATTGGAAAATGCACTAATTTCTTATCGTTGTTTAAATTTGAGAAGGATCTTTTGCTAACGGAAACGTTACTGGGGCTGTTAAGGGTGTCGTATAGGCCTTGGCAACATTGGGGTAAGTTTCTGATAAATGATCTCACACTCATATTTCAGTGCAGCTAGGGCTGGTGATTCTCGCCAAACGGATTTTCTAAAAAGGTTTAACTTTCCACACAAATCTGTTTCATGCAATTCTGAATTTAATTTTAAATGTAAATTCAATGCATTTTAATATTTTCCAGAAGCCCCTGGCAGTTGTACAAGAAAGCCCAAGTCGCTTCATGATTTGTACGTATTTCAGATACCCGTTTGTGCGCCCTGTCACTGTATTTTCAGTTACAAGAAAAAACAATTCTAAAATTGTGCTCATTCCTAATTGGTCCATCAGAAGCTTCTTCTGAAAGTAGTTTTCTATTCAATATCAACATCTTTACATTTAATTTCCGTTTCTATTACTCGGACTGTGGATATTTGCAACCACTTTCCGAACTACAGATTCTAAACCCTTAGGAGGAATCTCCTGACTCCCTGGAATGCCCTAGAACAATGTCCACGCGGGCACGTTTGACCTGTAATAATTTCCTGAAAAAATCTGCAGCCCGAGCTCGGGAAGTGCCTGTTCTGGGTCCAGGCGCTGGCCCCGTGAGCAGCCCTCCTCTCTCCCACGGCGTCTGCTGCTGCCGCTGCCACTGCCACACTAGCGCCAGCCACAGGACCCCACGTCCCAGCCCTGCTGTGCCCTGGGCCCACGACGCCCTGGACCACCCCAGGCATGCATGGTGTGTGCTGGGCAGCGGGGGCAGCTGCCATGGGCCTTAGTGTGTGCACAGACGTGCTACCACCCAGCGTGTCTCCTCTGCTCACGCTGCCCTGTTGTCCACACTTCATTTAAAAAGCACAAGTTCAAAGATAAAATTGTTAATAATTTCAACCAATGACAGCAGTGCATTAAACCAAGCATGGGGACCCTCCTGAGAGTGGGGGCCCCTTTGGAAGCCCATGAAGCTGTCCTTGCCTCCACCGATTGTATTCAGAGGGTGCTTATTGGAGCATCCTTCTGGGGTCTGTGTGGAGTCTGGCATGCCTCACTGTGGGGTTAACCACTCCTTCCCTGCAGGAAACAGGGCTGCTGACACCAACGGCATCACCACGCCAGCGGGATGGGGTTCTAGGCTTTCTCACATTGTGGGGTCATTCCTGGTTTCTCGTTCCAGACACCTTAGCTCAGACATTGGCAAAGACGTTCTCTCCATCCGGGCTCAGGTTCGCTGCCGCTCCTCTGCAGGCACCCTGCACGTGTTGTGGCTGAAACCAGGGACAGGGAGAGCCTGGGTTCCGACAGTAAGTCCTTTCACTGGGAGAACAGCCATCATGGTAAGACGGGTGGGAAAGGTGGATTATTAGGGCTACTCTAGGCCAATCAGAGCCACAAACATGAAATTATAAACATGAATTATATTCATGCATTTGACTGTCTACATAGTAATTCTATGCATGCAAGCATCTTTGTTACTATATGCTCTGCTGCTGAAAAATTTCATTACGCTTAATTGCAAATGTGATACTGATGTACTGCATAAATGAATCTGTAAAATTGGAGAAACAGCCAAAAGCATTTCTTGGAATGTATTGCCAGACATTTGCATGATTCTTTGGAATATACCCTCGTTAAAATAAAGCACTGGGTCAGAACCCGAAGACGGTGCTGCAGAACCTGCATTTAAGTGAGGGAAAGCTCAGGATTGGGATGAAGACGGGATTAACTCAGTACCCGCCACAGCGCTGGCGTTCAAACCCGCTGCTGTAGATTAGATTGCAATGACGTCCCTTTATGGTAATATACCGCCCCTGCCCTTGTCGGCCTGCGACTGGATTTGGGGCAGCAGACGCATTCAAGGTCCAGGTCTTTTTGTGATAATAATCCTACATTTCTCAGAAGGAAAGAGACAGTTAACATGGACAGGAAATGGTCATTTGACACAACTCTAACCAGTTCATTTTTTTCCGATCATTTTATTTGAAAATGTTCAAACACAGAAAGATTGAAAGAACTACAGGGTGCAACTTCTGTAACCACCACTCAGGTTCAACTGTTAACACTTTGCTACACTGGCTTGGGGGCTTGTCTGTCCATCCATCCTTCCGTCTGCCCCTCCTTCAGTACAGCACATTTTTGGATGCATTTCAAAATAAGTTTCGGACATCACTTCCCTTGCCCACTAAGTGCTGTGGCCGGCCCATCATTGACTTGAGTTCAATATTGGTTATCTGTTCAGTATTGTTTGTGGTAAAAGTTACAGAGAATGAAAGGCACAAATCTGAAGAGGACCATTTGATGTTTTGACAAATGCGTACACCCGTATAACCAAAATCCCTATCAAGATACAGGACTTTACATCCTTCCAGAAAGTTCCCTCGTGTCCCCTTCCATCCCCGGCACCAGCCCCACTAGGCCCACTGCCCTGATCTTGTTCACCACAGATTAGTTCTCCGTATGGATCAGTTCATTTTCATATTTCTTATGCAATTGAATAAGTAAAATTTTACAGACTTGGCTTTCAAACTAGCAAAACTTCAGTATTTCATTAGATGCTGCTTTATCTTCTAATATTTAAGGGTAATTTCTAATGACAACAAAGAAAATGCCTCAGGAAAAATGTCAAACAAAGTCTTTGATGTGTTTGAGGAAAGTACAGGCTCCCAGAGGAGCAGATCCCGGCAGAAGAGGGAAGGCCTTACTGCTTCCCTCGAGGTCAGTTGACTGTTTAGGAGAGAAAAAACAGGCAAATTCATCTGTTGAATATTCCCCGAGGGAAAATCAGAACAACTCTCTCTCTTGTCGTTTATCCGGGACTTGCTGGGGTTTTCTTTCTCCCGCGTCACAGGACAGCAGAGCTTCTTTCTTCCCCCCGGCTCTGCTTGAGCTCTGCTTCCCTGTTTTATTTTCAGAAAGCACTTGCCAGAGACAGCGGGGCTCTCTGCGTGCTGCACGATTTAATCAGCAAGAGTGAGATGTTCCAGCATCCAGCAGCTTCGGAGGACTCACCTCCTGCAAGACACAGAGCACCTGCCACAGATCATGTCAGGGGGCCGCCCTGGCGATCCCAGAAATAGAAGCACAGTGGGAAGGTGGTAACATACCAGCTTCTCACCTCTCTTTCCTGGTTGTTCTGCTCAGCAAGTTGATTGAAACTGGAACACGGTGTCATCCAAGACCCAACACTGTGGGCCTGGAGCAGGACTCCCACACCTGAATCCACCGCGTCCTGGGTGTTCTCTGAGCAGCGGGATACAGCCAGGCACGAAGGAAAACAAGCTCTGCCCTCCTGGAGGCGACATTCCAGGGAGGAGAGAAAGATGAGCGACAGAAACCATAAACACATTGGAAATTCAGACCACGGTCAACACGATGAGTGAAAAATTCAAAAGCAAGGGTCCTGTAACACTGTCTGAAGGAGAGGGAGCGACAATCTATAAAGCAGCCGGAGGACGCTTTCTGAGGGCAGATGTGTGAACTGAGCCTTGAATGATGAGCAGACGGTCACTGATGACCTGGTTGGGACTTTCAGGCAGAGGGAGCAGGAACTGACAATTAGACCTCATTTTTATCTGCTATCATTTCTTCCCAGGCTCAACTATCTGGTCCATGACGATCTATTATTGCTCACGTATTCTGTGTCCTTCACACTGGGCTCTCTGAAAGGCACACCGTATTTCATCATTAGCCCTGCTCTCCTGCCATTCCCCTCAAAATATCCCGTGGCCTCTATTGCCACTGCTCTTAGGGAAAAATCGTCCCTAACATGGCAACAGACAACCCAACCATGCAGGTCGGCCCTTACATTCCTGTCCAGCCAGATGTCGCACCACCATCCTGGGCCCACTGGTCTTGCTCAGTCTTCCAGTCCACAGTACTTGCAAGCATGAGTCCTCCCCCATGGTCAGGGGGGTCATCCCTCCCTTGTCTTCAGGCTCATCCTGTAGATTCCACGTTATTCATCATTACCTCAGGAAAGCCTTCCCTGACCTAATTTTTAGAATCACATGACCAAATTTCATGTTTTCAGGGAACACTAGCTCCCATTTATAGCACTTTTCACTCTGGGAATTTTCCATGTAATTTAGCATTATTTGACTAATGTCTGTCTATAAGATTTTGGGCTTATAAGAGGACATCCCCCGGCTCAGTGCTTAGAAAATCATTTTAAAATTGTTAAATTGATTAGCATAATCATGAATAACTTTGAAAGTTGTCAGTACAGACAAGACATTTTAAGCCATCAGAAAGCATGACATTGTCTTGGGAGATTATAGGCAGCATCAGGCCTGGGCACCTGAGCCACAGACAAGTCTGCATTTATAGGACCCAGAGAAGAAGGAGAGTCACCCAAGAACACAGAAGTGGAGCAGCCAGGGAGGCAGGAAGGAAACCGAGAGAGATAGGTGCCTCCACACCAGGAAAGGAGACTGTCCCTGTCTGTTCAGGCTGCTATTACAGAATACCATAGACTTGGGAGGGGGAGGCGTCTTTGAAAAAACCGAAAATGACTTCCCACAGTTCTGGAGGCTGGGAAGACCAAGACCGAGGCACCAGCACATTCAGTGTCTGCAGAGAACCCACTTCTGGTTCAGAGGCGGCCATCTCCTCATTGTGTCCTCATGTGGGCAAAGGGGCAAAGGGGCTCTCTGGGGTCTCTTTCATAAGGGCACTAATCCCATTCATGGGCACTCCACCCTCGTGACCTACTCACCTCCCCAAAGCCCCACCTGCTGACCCCATCACATTAGGATTAAGCTTCAATCCTATGAGTTTGGGGGCAAACATTCAGTCTATGGCAGAGGATGTACCGCAGCAGAGAGAAGCCAACTCCGTGGAGTGCTACTGCTTATGGCAATATTTTAGGAAATACAAAATCAGAGGAAAGACCCCAAAATGAAAACCTAAGACTCACACACACAGTGTTTGGGAAATATTCTTGGAAGGCGTTCTAAGTACCTAAACAGACTCTGTGTGTGTGTGTGTGTGTGTGTGTGCATGTGTGAGTTTGTGTGTGTGTGTGTAAGGGTGTGTGAGTGTGCATGAATATGTGTGAGAGTGTGTGTGTGTGAGTGTGTGAGTGTGTGTGTGTGTGTTGGGCAGAGGGAGGTGATGAGCCTTATTAAACAACCCTCAACTCTGAATTGTGTGTTTTATCAGCTGCGAATAGAAGACAGGTTTTTGTTTCGCTTTGTTTTAAAAAATTTTATTTTTTGATTTTGCTATTGCACTGTACTAACAAATGAACAGTGTACAACAATGTACTAGCAATTTGCATAAATGTGCGTTTTTGCAAATGTAATAAGTTATAGTAAATAATCTCAGAGCAAGACTAAAATAGGACTAAATAACAATCAGGTAAATTATTATTTAATAAAGACAGTGTTTTTTAAATCTCTAAACATACAAGATACACCTAAGAAAGCCCTTGGGAAATATTTTGAAAATAAATTTTATTTCATGCAGAAATTACTTTGTGTGTCTATTACACAGTAGAAAATCTAATTTTCTCAAAAATTTATAAACGGTTTTCATGACACAGCAGTTTGATGTGTAGAAGCAATCATAGATGATGGCAAAAGCAGATCTCTCTGGCTCTGCCCCCACCCTCTCTGAAGGAGTATTACTGCCCTTTAGCTAGTTCTGGAAATCCCAAGCCTCTTTCCTGGGTGTTCTTAGAGCCCTTGCGACCACCTGCCAGTGACCAATGAACTCCCCAGGGCCAGCACTGGCTCCCTGACTTTGCAGTCAAATCAGCATTCTTCTCTCCTCCACCCCCATTTCCTGTGCTCTCTGCAGCCCCTCCAAGGCTGCAGGCACCAGACTTCCTGGAAGAGTGTGATAAAAAGAGATATTTTGTTTTCAATTGGATTGACTGCACTGGCAACAATTTAAGCTTTGGTTGGAAAACCATCTAAGCGAAAGATACTTTTTCTGCCCTCAAATGACAACCTCTAACCCTCACTTCCCAGTCAAATCACAACGTCATCTTCGAAGTCAATTTCCCAGATAGTCCGTAAAGATCTTCCAGAGCAATTTTCTCCACGAATCTGAGGCAAACGACCCCTGGCCTGATCCTGATACGTCACCAAACGGGAAATCGTGAAACTGGCTTCAGTTGGAGATAACTCCCCAAAATGAGCCCCTGAAATATGCTTGGGCCAGAAATCAGAAGTTGTGCAATGTGTCCAGTGTGGGTAGCTGGCGACAGGCTGGGGAGACAAGGGCACTGACGCCTACTATTTTCTCCCTTCCACCTTCAGCAACTTCCTCTCTATCCCTCTTCACTTATTACTACGTATTTAGCCATAAACATAAAAAAAAGACATACCAAGATTCTATCATAAAATTTTGCATCTCTCCACACGAAGGTGGCTTAAGTTACATCAATTTATCTTCACAGGTTGATTAGTTCTTTCTGGTAAGCATCTCTGAGAAGATAATAGGCTGTGGGGGAGGCTGAGGCTCTGAAAGGGAGAACGTGTAGGAGGGGGGGATGCTGTGAGGAGGCGAGCATCCCCACCGCTGCGCAAGAGCTGTAATTATCTATAAGCCGAAAGGTGTAGATGGAAATTTTTCAGATTACTTCCACAGAACTTCTAGGGCTAGAATTATCTACAATACTTAAAGGTTTAGATGAAAAAATTTCAGAAAACAAAAAACACGTATTTTTCTTTCGGCATAACTAAGCCTGATGCATTTGTCGAGCTCACATGTTAAGTGCTGCTTAATTACTGTTGGGGCCACGGTGAGGCAGGAAGACCCTTTGTCACAGCCCAGCTTCCTGGGAAGAAGAAATGTAGATGCACTCAGGGAACAATAAACAGGAAACCTCTGGACCGGGAGGCGTGGCCAGCAGGAGTGGGGCTTCTGGTTTGGGATGCCTTCTGTCGGCTGCTGGAATTATCTGCTGTGTCGCTGCCGCTCATCAATAGAGGAAACCTAACATTTCCCTAATGGGGAACAATTGCCGTGGAGTGGGCTCTGACGCCTTTAATTGTGCTGAGGAGCGTGGCTGTGCTCACCCTGTAATTACAGTGACACAACAAACCTTGGCAAACGTTGGCGCAGCAGAGCAACCTTCGACTCCCGCAGTCCTGAGCTGCAGGAGACGCGGAGGAGTACCCTGGAGTCTGCCTCTCGGAAGCTCCTGCTGACCTCCCACAGCGTCATGTCCAGGGCCTGGGGGTTCCTCCTCCGTCACAACGTCTTAGACTTTCCTGACGGTGGGAGAACCCAGAGTCACTATTAAGGTAGAGGGCCCCTCCCCAAACCAACCACATCAGAACTGCCAGGGAAGGGCCTAGGAGTGTGATTGTGAAGAAGAGGCTACCATCTAACAGTGGTGCCACCACTGGCACTTCTATGTTTCTGGCCTGGCGGCCCCGTAGATTGGCAGGTGAAAGAAATGAACACTATCCCCCTTAGTCAGAGGCGGATAGGATTCCGATAAAGGTCGCGTGCTACACCTTTGCAAGAGGTCGTGGCTCACCCCTGTTTCCCACCCACAACATAGTCCGCATGCAGCCCCCTTACTAACAGGCGTTGGAAAAGTGCCCCCTGCACACATCACCCCAGTCCTTGAATTCTGAGGTCATCACAAGACAAGAGGAATGAGTGACTGTTACACGTTGAAAGACCTCCTGGGACCAAAGGACAAAGGAATCGCAGGCCCCGGGGTGCCTGTGGCTGTGTGACCTCATCCAAGGATTAGAGAGCATGCAGCGGCTGAGTCTCAGCTGTAAATTGCCATTGATATCACCCACCTCCTAAGGCTGATGTAAAAATTCAAAAGGCGATGCACAAAGGCAACTTGTAAAGTATGAAGTACTCTCCAAATACGGTGTGGCAGGAGTGGTGCACACGGCTCGGGGGCACAGGCAACAGCCCCAGGAATTTCCATCTGGAAAGGGCTCGGGGGCAGCAAATGGGGCTTGGGAGTCAGGAGGGTTCTCTGGACAAGGTCCTTGCTCAGCAGCACCCTTCTTTCTCTCCATGATTTAGGGAATGACTGGCAGGCTCTGAGGAACGCGATTGGGGCTGAAATCCCCTCAGGCACGCCTAGGCAGCCCTGTGCGGTCACAGAGCCTCATCAAGAAAACCACACCAAACAGGAGCAACCACCAAACAAACCAAACAGCAAACCCTGCTGACGTAACTGCTTCACACCCTCCCAGACAAGCACGTGTGTGTGGGGGGGTGAGTACTCACACACACACGTAAACACGTGCACACAGTCACAAATATGTATGTTTAAGGAGATGTCTCTCACTAAACTGAAAATGTTCAGGCGGAATTGTGAAGAAATTCTCCTCATTCTGGACACCAGGATCTCAGACAGGGATCTTCAGCAATATTTGAAAATATTTTGTATAAAAATATCAAAAAGATTTATTGAAAATTACTAGACTGAATCTATATTCTGGAATGAGAACTTATAAATGCACTTTCCTAGAATGGTAAGAGAAGCATTAGCATATATATATAAAGCAAATTATATAGAACATCCTGTTTCACTGGGGTTGCTTTGCAGGGACGTGGGGCACCGGGACTTGCTGTGCACCTGGATGTTCTGGGGTGTCCAGGGGAGCCCGCCCTGTGTTCCTGTGCACTGGCCTCAGCAGGGGGCAGCTTTCTGTGGCCACCTCGAGCTTCTCAAAAAGTCGAGTGTAAGCAAATGTGAAGTTCGGTCGCGCTCAGTTGCTGCCTATACATCAGTCCCTTTGGCATGAATTTGCACCTTCACAGCCTGCACAAGGGGCTGGATTGGAGAGGTGAGCCCAAGAGGGCCGGGCAGAGGGGTGGGCCTGCCAACCCGGTGGGCAGGAAGCCCATCCAGGGCGCTTTCTTGGGCAAGTTACCTGTAGGCTCTGGGGACTGTGGAGAGCACACGGGACTGACCCTGCCAGGGGCCAGCATGTTGGGGTGCTCACCCACCAGGTGCTGGCCCTGCACGGTTTGAGGGATTTCTGGCTGCTGTGCGAAGTCTGAGGGTGATCCCCCAGCAGAACAAAGCGCTCAGGCAGAGCATCGGATGCTAGGCGTCAACGGGCCAGGGGATGAGGGCAAAGCCCTGGAAGCCTGTTTCAAGCCCCAAGGCGGGGCTGTGGCCACTGAGGACAAGCTCCTCCCACTGCACCGTTTTGTTTCCTGTTGGCTAGTCTTGCCTTTCCAGGACTGGACCCTTCATTGCGCACAGGGGCTGTGCGCTCTCAAAAATTTAGCCTCTCGTGGTCGTGCCTGTCCCTCCCCACCCACCGCAGGTCTGGTCACCCTTCCCCAGGAAGCATGCTGATTGTGTTGCCGCACAAAAACGGGGTTCTCTGCCTGATGCGTGTAAGGATAGCCAATTATTACAGCACCACCTTTTGAGAAAAGAAAAGGCTTTATTATGAGGTCACCCAGCAAGGAGACAGAAGGCAAAAATCCCAAATCTGTCTCCAGATTCAGGGTTAGGGGTGAAATTTAAGAGGCTGGGAAGAACAGGCTGGTACCTGGAAATGCTGGCGGGGCAGGTTTTCATGGGACGGCTTTAAACATCTGAGGTAAGGTGTGCAAGGGGCTCCAACGCCAGATCTTCCTGGACAACAGACCCCTTGCTTCTGCTAAGAATGGGCTTTCAAGTTCTGGTGGTATCTGGTCCTTTGGTTCCATGAGGGGGAGACTCTGGTTCTGGTGTCATCTCAGGTCAACATTTTCTTCTCTGTGCATGCTCCAGCTACGTGACTTGCAGTTTTGTCCCCTGAAAAATAATTTCTAATGGCTCTATTGACAAGGTGGGGTCAGTTTGAACTGGTCCCAGGGGGCCTGTGGTTACAATTCTCCTTTCTGAATCAACATTTTACTGTTACTCTTTAAACTGACATTTGCTTAAGTCTTATGCATTTTTAGTTTAAATGCAAATAATGTTTCAGTTCTAATCCTGGCAGATTCAGCTGTAATTTGAAAGCATTGTGTTCCATTAAGATGGAGAGCCTGCTGGGGTTCCTTTGGAGAATTTGCATTAAATAATGAAAGCTACTTCGCCCAGAACTCTCCCAGTTGCTTAAATATTGGAAGTTAGGAGCTAAAAAGGTATGCGTAAGGACAAAAGCACTTAGTTTATATGAAATGGAACTTTTCTTACAGTTACATTAGTATTTTTTTTAAAGGAAGAGAGGGTTTAAAAAAAAAAACAACTTCTTCCCTGGCATCTTCAACTGCCAAGATGCTCCCTCCCACTGCCTCAATTCTTTTTTGCAGCAGAAACTCGTTTTTGTCGCCCAGCGTGTGCCTCATTCACAGACACAAACACTGCTGAAAGCTGCAGCATTATTTACATATAGCGATGGACCTAAAACAGTGCTCTAGAAACCCCATTTGAGACAATCCAGGCTACTACTTAGCATGTGCATAAAACTTTTAATCAACCACAAATGGTCGAGGCAATTATGTGAACTGCGTGCTCCAGTCTGACGCAGCAGGACCCTGGGTTCAGGAGCTCCTGGCTCTGCTGGAGCCTTGTCAATGGAGCATGCGGGAGCCGTCAGCAGCAATTCTTCAATTCTCTTGGCAGCTTGGGGAATGCCGAACTAGGTCAACACCAGCAAGCACCTCCAGTCTATGAGCTGGAAACCAGTTTACATTGCAATGCAAAGGTATGGAATCATTAATGGGGAAACACACATAACTCCTCCCTACAATTTTTAATCTATCTAGACTTGGAGGTATTTTAATAATGGTTCAATGCTACAGTCGAAAGACCTAAAGAAATTTATCAGTGCCTTAAAAACAAATAAGCTTTTCCACAAAGGCAAACATAAATACAAATATAAAATGTAGCCTGGAGAAGTCAGCCGTGTTGCTGGCAATTGATGCGCAGAGATCTGAAACAGGAGCCCAAGGGACCACAACAAAGGAGAGCAGCCTCCGGAAGCCCATTTCTGCAGACAGCTGGGTTCAGGGGGCTTCATGCAAAATGACTCATGCCGTGGCCACATACTCTACTTTTCAGTTCTTTTAAGGAATCCTCCTTTGTTTCATTTGCCTTCACATCTTCAGAAGTGTGTCGTTATTTTTACTTGCATATTTGTCTTTAATCATGAAATTTGTGCCCTTTTTTCTCTAATGCTAGGTGAGGGCATATTCATCGTTGCTCAATGTCCATAGAAGCCAGTACTATGACATCAGCTTTTGAGAAAAGAAAGAGATTTCTTGTGAGGTCAACCAGCAAGGAGACAGGAGGCAAGGCTCTCAAATCTCTCTCCTTGATCAAGGGTTTGGGGTAAAACTTAAGGGGTTAGGGAGGGCCGGCTGGTATGTGGAAGCACTGGCAAGACAGGTTTTGATTGGGAGGACTTTAAACAGGACAATTTATCGGAAGGGGTGGGAAAAGGTGTTAACACCAGATCTTCCTGGTGTCAACGAAAATAATCCATAACCAATCTATAAATGAAAATTTGGGTGAGTTTATTCTGAACTGAAATCTGAGGACCATGGCCCGGGAGAGTCTTTCCACAAAGGAACAGAGCACTCCCTGAAGTTGGGGTATACAGGGTGGTTATATACCCTCAAAGAGGGTGTTTCACATATGGTTGAAATGTCCCTTTTACAATAGTCGCAAGACTGCTCTGTTGGCACAGCGATTGATGGAAACAGCAGATAGGTCTGCTGTCTTGGTGAACACAGTAGGGTGGCAGGTCTGTTGTCTCGAGCTGGGTAGTCACAGGTGAGCTCAGCAATCGGTTCCTAGCCTAAGGAAAGATGCTTAATCTTTAAGGAAATGCCAACATTGGGAGGGGGAGGGAAGTTGCACCTTTATCTCAAGGGCCTTTGTTCTTGCCATAGGAAATGTCTAAGCAGATATACAATGCATGCTCAACAGCCTCGGTCAGGCCCTTTTGGAAAGACAAGGTCAGACTGAATTAGGTTTACACCAAATGGCTTCCTCTTATTCTCCAATATATCCTATTGATTGCCATTTGTATTAGTCACTGGACAGCAGACCTCTTGCTTCTGAAAAGGGTCTGGCTTTTGAGTTCCGATCGTGTCCCGGTCCTTTCGTTCTGTGTATGGGAGGGGGGTATTTTATTTCTAGGTGTTATTTCAGGTCAAAATTTCCTCCTCTGCTTGTGCTTCAGCTCTTGACCTGCAGTTTTGGCTCGCTGCCCCTGCAAGATGACTTTGACATTCTGTTGTTGATATGATGGGGCCAGTTTGAACTGGTCCAGTGGTTACAGGCCCCATGTGAGTGATGAGTGAATAGCCTTTCCAATGGACCCTGGTTTTGAGTCAGGCCATGGTTTTTCCTACAGACTTAAACACATTTGAATAATGCAGGTGTGGGTGCCAGGGGTGTTTGTGCTGCACTAGCCCTGCTGTCAACTGCTGGGACAGGCTGATGTGAGGGTCCCAGGAAGACCAGACACAGGTACGGCTGCAACAAAGAGAATTCACAAACGAAAAATATGTGTAGGAGGGGCCAGGATGATTGGATAAAGCTTCTCACCCATAATGGGATTACTTTTTATAGTTTAAATAACCTTCTCTCTTTTTTTCTTACCTTAATCTAGCTAAAGTCTTCTCAACTTTGTTGATCTTTTCAAAGAACCAAGTCTTGGTTTTGTTTATTTTCTCAAACATTTTTTCTAGTCTCTATTTTATCTCTGCTCTAAAGTTTATTTGTCCTTCCTTCTGCTGGCTTTTTTAGTTTGTTCTTTTTCTAGTTCCTTAAGGTATAAAGCTAGGTTGTTGATTTGAAACCTTTTTTTAATGTAACCATTTATAGATATAAATTTCCCTCTCGGTACCACTTTGTCTGCATCCTACAGTTTGTGGCATGCTGTGTTTTCATTTTCATTTGTCTCAAGGTATTTTCTAACTTCCCTTGTTCTTTTTTCTTTGACTCATTTGTTGTTTGAGTGTGCTTTTTAATTTCCACTTATTTGTGGATTTTCCAGTTTTCCTTCTGCTGTGGATTTGCTAGTTTCGTTCCTATCTGACTTTTTGAAAACATCTAATGATCTGGACAAAATATCTTTTAAAAACCAGAGACTTCTGGTCCAGACAAAATAGTGTGGACCCATTTCTTTCTGTTCCTCCTTGCTATGCACAATTATAAACCCTAGAAATGGCACAAGAGACACCAAAGGGAAACTCTGAAATGTGGGAAGAGGAGGGAAAACTGGTTGGTAGCTCCAGGACTGGAGGACAGCAGAAGCATCTTCTAAGAGAAGAAGGTCCCCAGACCTGACATTTCTCAGCCTCCACAAAGCAGCAGATGGCCATCTGGGCTCATTCCCCCAGTTGAACACGAGTCCGTGTGACAATAACAGGCAGGACCACACAACCAGGACGGTAGATTGGGATCCCTGCCAAAAATAATCTCCTTCCGCTCTGGGCCTGAAACTCCCTTGTCTGTAGGAAGATACATAGGAGAGCAGGTAGAGCCAGGAAAAGGGGCGCAGTCATACCGAGTGACCTGATTTGGAAATCTGGATGGTCCCCTTGGGCCTTGAGGCCATGCTCTTCCACCACCCAGAGACACAGGGACTGCCAAGGGGTTCACAGCAGGGGAATATCACCACCCCCAAGTCAGTACCCTGGTGGTGATATTCTCTAATTTTGCAAAACTTCACCATTTGGGGAAACCAAGTAAAGTACACAGGGATTTCTCTGCATTATTTCTTACTGCATGTGACTCAACAGTTATATCAAAAAATTCAATTAAAAAAATCAGAGAGCAACAAGGGTCCAAGATTAAGGAAAGGATGGGGATAAGCTATCACATAACATGCGTTCTTGTCAAGTAAGCAGGGAAGGTTAACCAAATTGACATATGCTGTGCTGTAAGGTCAGTCCCAATGAGTTTCAAAGGCTTGAAATTATACCAAGTATGATTCTGTGACCATAACAAAGCTAGAGGTCAAAAACAAAAAGAAAAATGGAAAATCTCTGAATGTAGGAATATTAAACAATGACATTTTAAATAGTCAATGAGTCAAAAAAAATCACAAGGTTTTAGAAATGTTTGAACTTAATAATAATGAAAATATAATAGATCTAATTTATGAAATGCTCCTAAAGCTGTGCCTAAAGGAAAATGCATAGCTTTAAATGCACATATTAGAAAAGAAGAACCTGCAAAATCAGTAAGTGCTAAGAAATTTAAAATAATAAATTAAACTCAAAGTGAAAAGAAGGAATTGCTAAAACAAGAGCAGAAATTGTGAAATAGAAAAAATATTTAATAGAGAGAAATAAAGTTCCCTTCAGAATCTTCAGAAGATTAAAAAACTGGTAAACTACTGACAGTGCTGATCACAGAAAAGAAAGAAGACACAACCAATATCAGGAATGAAAAAGGGAAGGAAGCGACAGATATAGGAGACACTGGACACTAAAACATTTCAGCGATCAGAGAATATTAGGAAAAGTTCATGGCAACAATTTTGGACAAATTCCCAGAAAAACATAGCTAACCAAAATTAAAGCAACAATAATTAGAAAGTTTTAATCATCCTTTAATAAAACTCATTCCACACAGGAAACCTCAGTACTAGATGGTTTCACCAGAGAACTGCAAAAAAAAAAAAAAAAATTACTGAAGAAATAACACAAATCTTACACATATTCTCTTTCGGAATATAGAAAAAGAGATAAAAATTCCCAACTTGGTTAATGACAACAACGTAACCTGCTCACCAAAACCTGTAGAGATCATTAAAAGAAAGGAAAATTGCAGACCAACCCTTCTCGTCAATATACAACAATTCTAAGCAAACTAGTAGCAAACTAAATAAAGAAATATGTGACAATGACGCTGGGTCATAGCTAAGTTTTGCTTATTCCAGGAATGCAAACTTGGTTTAACATTGAAAAATTAGTCAATATAAATCACTACATTAATGGAAAAAAGAATTTTCACATGATTCTCTCAAGAAATACAGGAAAAGAATTGTGTGAAGTCCAACTCCTACTTGTGATTAAAACTCTCAGCTAACAGGTAACAGAAGGAAACCTCTTTAATCTGAGCAAGGATGCTTACACCAACTTTCAACAAGTATCACACTTGATAGTAAAACATTGAAAAGTTTCCTCTAGGCCAGGACTGAGAGAAGGATGCCCATTATCAACACTGACAGTCAACTTTTTGCTTGAGGTTCTGACCAACGTGATTAAGGCAAGAAGAAGAAAGAAAGGGTCTAAGCATCGGACAGAAGAAAAGAAATTGTCTCTATCCATGGATGACATGATTGTATATGTAAAATATCCGAAAGACTCCACAAATAAGTTACAATATTATTCATTGAAATCAGCGAAGTCTCTGGATGCAAGACTATCATACAAAAATAAATTATATTGCTACTTATCAACAACAGAAAATTAGGGAACGTAATTTTTAAATGATACTTGCTACACTTTGAAATAAAACAAATCAAATACATAGGCATAAAATTCTCCCAAGATTACAAGACTTCTATACAAAAGAGGCAAAATATTATTGAGAGTAATTAAGCAAAAGCTAAATAAAAGAGAAGAGCATATTGTATTCAAGGATTAGATGACTCTGCCCTGTCACGACGTCAATTCTCCCCAAACTGAGTCTACAGATTCAGTGTCAGTTCAGTGGAAACCTTCCCTGTTTGTGTTTTTGTCTTTGTTTCTTGCAAAAAATTGGCAAGCTCATTCTAAAAATATGTATGGAATACAAAAGGCCAGGAATAATCTAAATAATCTTAGTAATAAAAAAAACAGTGTTTGAGGACTCACGCTATCTAATATCAGTATTTATTGTAAAGGCATATTTTATCACTTAAAACAAAGGAGTATGGTATCAGCACACTGATAGATAAATTGTAGTGACCAGGAACTAAATCTGCTGTTGCCTTAATCTCGGACTCTCAGCCTCCAGCACTATGAGAAATAACAGTCTGATGTTTAAGCCGCTGAGGCTGTGGTGTTTTGTTCCGGCGACACAAACTGCCTGGGACAGCTGAGCAATCCTCCTCCTTTTACAGAAGAATTGCAACAATTTGCTGAGTGATTTCTAACAAATATTAGGACAAAAAAAATCAATGTACAGAATTGTGTATATTTTCTTCTATCTGGTCCCCAGATTTATATAAAAAGAATTGGAGGCATGCACACACACACACACCTGTGCAATATCTGGTACAAAACAGAAACAGTATTTATTAGAGGACTTCCAAGCAGTTGGCAACTATAACTGCCTCTGGGGAGTGGTGAAATGATTTTGTCACAGTAAAACTTTTGTTAACCTTGGCATTTTTCTTTTAATATGTTTATTTATTATTTCTCAAGTTAAAAGAAAAAGTTAGTTAAAGAAAAACAAATTAAGTTCAGGCCACCCTTAAAAACTGAAAGACAGGAAAAGAGGAAGAAATTGTTATGCGTGATAAATAAATAAAAGAACACACAACGTGTGCAGTCGTCTTGAATACACGTACAAACAACTTACTTTTCAGGGGCTGCAAAAAGAAGCTCCTGCTGAGGTGCTGGCCAGAAGGACTCCAGGGGAAAATGAAGATTCGCGTGCAGCAAATGGCTGATTTTCATCACTTCTCGCCATCCTTGGGAAGTACGTTTTCTAAAATATATACTCTTAATGGGACTACTACCTTTACCCTTCTGTACACTTAAAAACTCAAATATAGGAGGATAAAAGAAGAGAAATATAATCCAGTGCAGGCCGTGAGCATCGCCAGGCGGTTTGCTCCTCCATGGAGCACATTCTGAGTGTGTTTCTTCTCTGTGACGCTCTGCTTAAACAGTCGCAGCTACTAGCTCATCCAGCCAAGATTTAAACAACGGCTGGAGTGAGTGGAATGAGGCTCGCTCATTTATGAAATAACGGGGCTAGAGCAGAGGATCTCCAGGACCACTTCCAGCCAAAACAGTTCAACGCCCAAGTGATCCACCTGCACCACTGTCTGTCTTCTGTGTGTCTCAGTACATGCAGTGTTGAAGAAGGTTGAACTCAGAATCATTCTGAGATAAAATAAAGAGTCTTCATGGGGGAATGCGGATGCCATCTCCAGCCACGCCTCAGGCCTCTCTCTGTTTCGCTAAAGAAAACTTGCTGAGTTTAGAAAGACTGTGTTGGATTGACATTGTGTTTGTGACTACTCTACCAACAGAGTAAAACAGAAGCGATACTGTGCAAGCTTCCGGGTCCAGGTCTTAAGAGCGGGCAGCTTCCATCTCCCGCCCTGGGACACTCACTCTGGGAAAAGTGAGCCGCAGTGTGAGAAGCAGGACCACACCAGGACTGCCATTCTTGGGCCACCAAGGCCCCAGCTAGCCGTGTGGAGAGGCAGACAGCCCACCAGCCCCCAGCTGTCCCCGTCATCCCAGCACAGGTGTCATCTTCAGTGCAGAGTGAAGAAGTGAGTGAAAGCCATTAAATATTCCAACCCCAGTGGGTTCTAGGTGGAGAAGAGTTAAGGAACCCAGTGGTGGATGCAGACACATGGCGGCAGGGCAGCATCCCAGCCCTGTCCAGCCCTTAGAGCCACCCGCTCTGGAGCCCCAGGAGGCAAGATGTTCCCATGGCGACCTGCCTGAATTCCCCACCCACAAAACTGTGAGCTTAAGAAAATGGTTAGTTCACACAACTGAGTTTTGCAGAGTTTGTTACACAGCAATAGGAGCAAAGAGCAGGGTGGAAAAGGTAGAGAGTAGGCTTGGGGGCAGACAGAGGAAATCTGACACAATCAACCTTATTTCTCAGCTGAAATGGCAGAGGGAGCTGGGTGCCAGAATTTCAAATCCAAATAATTATGATCCAAATAAGAAAAGTCAGCAAGAGCGAAGACAACAAAGAAGAAACCAATGGCAGGAGCAAAACAGCACAGGGAGGGAGAATATTTTGTCATTTAAGATGAGAACGTAGTGACCGAGGGAACAAACAGAAAATTCTGGGATGGCTGGCATCTTAGTCTGTGCGTCCACCATAACAAACATCGCAGACTGGGTGCCTTAACAACAGACGTTGACTTCTCACAGTTCTGGGGCCGGAAGTCCAAGATCAAGGTGCTGGCGAATTCAGTTCCTGGTGGGGACTCTCTTCTCAGCTTGGAGATGCTCAACTTCTTGCTTTGTCCTCACGTGGAGGAGACAGAGACAGACATAAATAGGCTACTGTGTCTTCCTCTTCCTATGAGGACACAGGTCCTATTGGATTGGGGCTCCACCCTTAGGACTCATTTAACCTAATCACCTCCTTCAAGGCCCCATCGCTAACACAGCCACAGCGGGTGTCAGGGCTTCAGCAAGTCAATTTGGGAGAACAAAATTCAGTCCATAGCACTTGATGTTAATCCTAACCCTGACTCTGTCTTCCCACAGCCCAGGTGTCACAGTGGGGTGTGGACAAAATTCTGAGGGTGCTTCCTCAGCCCTAGATTCTGGAAAGAAGGTCAATGTGTGTATTTTCTGACAAGAGTTCAGGGTAGTGGGTGTGACTGCTATGAGAGGTTCTGTCTCTGTCTGTCGTGAATGAAGATTCCAGGGGACTCTCCAAAACCCAAGAGTTTACCTCATGGCCCTGGGAAACACGATGACTGGTTTCACTAAACCTCGGTCCAGTACTGTAACAGTGTATTCCACTAGAGTGTAGAGCCAGGTCTTGTAACAAAAATCCCACGTTATGCTCTCCCCCGCCGTCCCTGACCCCACCCCCATTTCCTCAGGCCACAGGAGAGTAGCCTGAACTTGAAGTGGCTGTCCTGACATGAGACTCAGAGGGAAAAGAATGAAGCAAGTGAAGTCAGTGGTCACCAGCCTGACCCTCCTGGACAGAGCAGCCCCAGCCTGGGTCTGATGAGAAATGAACGTCCTGGTTCCAGAGGCACTGAGGCCGGCAGAAGAAGTAGGGAAAACAGCAACAGTGGCAAGTGGGTCTGAGAAACTCCGCATGGAAGAAAACATAACTTGAGAAACAGAAATAAATTCCTTGTAACACTTCAACTCAGAAAACACTTTCATGAGAATAAAGATGCAACATAGCCTGGTTAACTTGTTGCAGTTCAAGATCAACAAACAAAACTTTCCAATCATAGAACGAATCACCTAATTAGAAATAAAAAAATAGGCTGCTCTCACCATTCCTTGCATTAACATGTATTTAAGTTTAGATGACAATGGAAAGAGATCTACGTGTTCCAAAGAAAAGGAGATAAGATCCCGGAATGTCATGCCCACACAAGTCATCTGCAAGTAATGAATATTTTTTAAAAAGAAACAACTAATAAGTATCTAAACAACAAACCAATACACAAACAAAACAAAAGAAGAAGTAGTTGCAAAGCCCTGCTCATTACAAGTAGCGAATCTTTGCTGAGGACTCGGTATACGCCAGGCTCTGTTTTAATTCTGTTTATCCTCACAAGAACCTTGAGCAGAAAGCACCATTTCTAGTCTCATGGTGTAAGTGAAGATGGATGACACACAGAACAGTGTGCTTAACAGATGTTCATTTCCCTGGATGATGAAATCAGACAGTTAATAATTCCATAGAAATAACCAAACAAGAGAAACACACACACACACACACACACACACACACACACGGCTCTTGAGCTCTATACATTTCATATTTTATAAAATCAACAACACAGCATAAACTCTAGATTAAAAGTTCTCAACCCTAGAGAAATTTAAGTGGAATTAATGCAATTGAATATGTTTTGCTGCCCCAAAGATTGCACTAGAATGCAGGGTTAGGCCTTATTCCCCAAGAAAAGTACCTGAATGGATTTAGATTTCTATCTAAAACTTGAGAAATCTCAAGTTATAATACCTGGTCAGACTGTTCTCACTTCTTATGGATTGTTCCCCAGACCTCAGACGTCCAGGATTACGAGACAGCTTCTCTGCCATTTGTGTGTACATCGCCATGAAGGTAATCTGTTCCTGCTATGAGCACTGTCAGGCTGAATGGCAGGTTGAATGGCAGTGCTTCTCAGAACCCTAGAAATTCTGGAATAAGTTTGGTCTTTTCTCTGGGATTCATCATCAATAGAATAATAATGCTTCTCAGTGACTGCCCTACCGTAGTCACAGCTATTTTGAGAAAAATTACCCTAAACCATCCATTGATGGGCACGTAGTTTGTTTCCATGTCTTGGCTGTTGTATATCACGCTGCTGTGAAGATGGGGGAGCAGATATCTTTTCGCATTAGTGTTTTTGTATCCTTCAGATAAAAGCTCAGAAATGGGATTGCTGGATCATATGGTAGTTCTGTTCTTAATTTTTTGAGGAATCTCCATACTGTTTTCCATAGTGGCTGCACCAGTTTACGTTCCCACCAGCAGTATAAGAGAGTTTCCGCTTCTCCATATCTTCTCCAACACTTATTATTTCTTGTCTTTTTCACAATGGCGATTATAACTGGTGTGAGATTGGTGGTTACCAGAGGGGGAGGAAGTGAGGAGAGGGTGAAATGGATAAAGGGGTCAATTGTATGGTGATGGATGGAAACCACACTTTTAGTGGTGAGCACACTGTAGCATATACAGATGTTGAATTATAATGTGTACAGAAATAAAATTAAAATGTGGTATACCTGGGGGCTGGCCCTGTGGCCGAGTGGTTAAGTTCACGTGCTCCACTGCTGGCGTCCCAGTGTTTCGTTGGTTCGAATCCTGGGCGCGGACATGGCACTGCTCATCGGGCCACGCTGAGGCAGCGTCCCACATGCCACAACTAGAAGGACCCACAACGAAGAATATACAACTATGTACCGGGGGGCTTTGGGGAGAAAAAGGAAAAGAATAAAATCTTTAAAAAAAAATGTGGTATACCTGAAACCTATATAATGTCATAAACCAATGTTACCTCAATAAAAAATTACCATAAACCATTAAAACATGATTAATATACGAAGTTCTATATCCTGAAGTTCTGTATGATATTCATAGTTTTTTGTCCATGTAGCAAACACCTGTTGTGATAAAATTTTAATAAGTATTTAACTATCTGTGTTGAGTGCTTAGAATGCTGAAGCAATTACAAATTTTGACTGAGAAATTACAGCTGAAAGGATTATCTTGTTAATACATTCCAGAGACTGAACTTTTCTTATGCCATCAGAAGAGTAAGCTAAATTCATATATGTGACTTTCTGTCGTGACAAAGATTCCAAAATTTCTTTTAAGAAACTTGTGTGAGTTGGTGATTATATTTCACGTTACATATTAGTACATCCTTAAATAGGTAGAAGTGAATCAAATTATATAAATTGGTATATTTTCCCACTAACTTATTTTGATACTTTATTCTAAATTATGTTTCAATGGGTATTATCTCCTAATATTTTAATTTGGTCTTTCTCTATTCCTTCTACTCCAATCTCCCTAAAACAAACACAGACACCCATACACACACATACACACATGCACATGCACTCACAATTCTGCCTTCTCCCAAAATCACTGATAGAGTATTTTTAAAGCATTTCTGAAATACCAACGAGTTCTAATTTACCTTTCTGAGAAAATAGAATGGTTTTGTGTTGGTGCTGTCAAACTGTTATAAAATAGTGACATCTTCATACAACTTTGAGGCTAAAAGAAAACTAAGCGTGCAACTAGTCAAGCCTTCCAATTTTACAAATAGGGGAACTGGGCATGGAAAGCATGTAACCACCAAAATTAAAAGGAGAAGTCCATTCCAAAGGCTAGTCCAAAACCCGGGCATGGGATTGCCCTTTGTCAAAATTCCAGAAACAGCGAAATTAAAACCACCAAATCAAGAAATAGTATTTAGTAGAGTTTGTTGTGCATATAAGAACAGTTTGTGAACTGGGAGCTTTCAAATTCAAAATTGCTGCTCAGGGGCGGGAAGCTACAGGATGGCTTGCTAAGTGAGAATGAGGATGTTGTTAGCCTCTGCAGTGGTTGCTTGTTACAGTGGGGTTTCCAGATGGCAGGGGATTGGTTTAAAGTGATTGCCTCCTGACACTTTTAGGAAGGTGACTCAAATTCCTTTTGTGATTGTCAGAGGCATTTACAAGACGTAACCTAAGTTAAGTTTGGCAGGCCACGCAAAGGATCACGAATAGTGTCGAGGCGTCCAAGGGACCATGCGTCCATCTCTTGTCCCTCCTGCTCCTGTAGCCACTTGGCTCACCCCGTCCTTCAGTTTCATGCCTAACTTCTTGAAAGCATAGTATTGGCTCCGTTTTCTGACATCCCAGCTACTACTTTTCAAATGGCAATCTGGCCTTTACTCCACTACTCAATCAAGATGGCTCTCTTCTCACGGTCACTGAAAACCTCTTTTGAGTAAATGCCGTGGATATTTCTCAGTCTGTTTCTTACTTAACCTATAAGGAGCAGGAGACCATGCTAACAATGCCCTCTTTCTACAAGTGCTCGTAAAATCCCTCTCCCGGTTTTCTTCCAGCCTCTGTGGCCCTTCCTCGGCTGCTCTGCTGATCCTCTTTCCTCTCCTCTCTGCCATTGATGGGCTCACTCAACGGCTGGCTGCTTCCTCTTCACTCACACATCATGCTCTCCCCAGGAGGTATTTCATCAAGCCCTGTGCCTTCATTGTCATCTCCCAAATACATGGCTCCGTGCCAGGACTCCTTCCACGCTCACCTCCTGGAGGCAATTGCAGATGGCGCAAAACCAACTGGCTGTCTCCCCACATCATCGGCCACAATAAGGCCCAGCCTGATCCTCTGTCCTTTCCCGCGAACTTCCTCCTGCTTTGGTAGGGCTGTTCACAAGACTACTTCCTCTCCTAAAGAAATTACGTGTATCCCTCAGGCCTCTACTTAATATTGTCCTCCATGTAGACCACTCTGACACTCAGGTGGGCTTCCTTTTGTGGTGTGCCTGCTTCCCCCCTCTCCATCCCCGTCGTGGCACTGGCCACGGGTTTTATAAAGGATTTGTTTAATCTTCTCTCTAACCTGACTATGGGCAAATAGCACTGAGAATTTGCTATCCTGCTTTAAGCAGGTTAATTTTTATTGTTCTTCCTAGCATTGACCGCCCTGATATATATTTACATGTTGATTTGTCTATATCACATAACAGCAATGAAGGCACAGACTTTTCCGTATTTGCTTTATCCCCAGTGACTGCTTTCCAGCAGATACACAATTCATATTTGATGAAATAGGAGAGTTAACCAAAAAATTTAATTAATAATATGAAAAATTAAGTTAAGCATGTATTAGTTGAATAGCTACTGTTTTCCCCAGTTTATTTTATGGGATGGGCTGAGATGGTTACTGAATTTCAGGAAACATTAGAGTGTTGTATCTGAAATCGTGTATGTATTTCTTTGCATTTGTTAAGATCAGCATAGTGACCATGCATCTTTCCATACCTCTTCATATTTCCTACAACCTCTATGTTCTAATATAAACTTAACAGAGCTCCTCCTGGAATGGAATGTGTTCCAGCTCAGACATGGATCAACGTAAACGTAAGCAATGCCACCAACATAAATGTGCATACCGTTTCCTGTTTTCACGGAGGCGTATGCAGTACGAGACCATTAAGACATAGCTTTATTTGAGAGTTTGATCTTGTCATTAAAGGACCAACCTTGCATTTCTATTTACTTAGATTCTACTATGATATTAGGATACATATTTTGCAATAAAAGTAGTGAATGGGCATCTGCGTGAAGGTCATACTCTTTCTCACGGCCACTTTCTGTCCATAGAATCAAAGTCTAACAATTGTCTGGGAACAGCGCTGCACAGTTTTGTCATCTCCTGAATGATTTCCCACAAAAGTATGAAAGCGTTCCAAAGGAAATCAGATATCCAGAAACCCGCCATTTCTTTCAGGAAAGTACTGAAGTGAGAGACCCAGGCAGACCTGGAATTTGTTAAGAAAAAAGAGAGAGTATGGTTGTGAGACAGCACATGGGGCATTTTGCTACCTCTGTTTTCATGAGTGGCTTGGGCAGTGATGGATTAGACAGTCCCGGTACTTTGCTCCAGGGACATTCATTACTGGTGTGCGCTGGATTGGGATATAATGCTGGGAGTTGTTATTCTTTAGTCAATATGATGAATTACTCACTGACTTTGCACTCATTGAATATATGTATGTATATTGAGTACGTGTGGCCTTCACTGGGAAACAAAGGTGGGTAAACAAAACTTCTGTCATTCACTGAGGACAAGGTGAGGTAAATAAATGTGTTAGGAGCAACTTCTTAAGCGGATGTGGTCAAAGTCAAGTGTTGTCATGGCAACAAGGACCAAGTAATTGTTTAGCAGTGTTGGGGAAGGCGAATGAGTTATTTCAACTGGGTCTACAGGGAGTAGAGGAGTTTACGGGCCGTTGCAGAGAGTGAGTGACTTTCAGCAAAGGAGTACAATGAAAATCATCTCTTATTTTTCCATAATTCTCTCAGAGTCAAGGGCATGTGGGGAAGAAGCTGGAGATGGTGTTAGAGATAAGATGGCCTGGCTTGTGAAGCACATTGCATCAAGCTAAAGATTTAAAATGTTATCCTTTATAAAATTCATCCTTTAAAAATGATACTTAATTGTTTAGACATGCCATTTCAAGAATTCAAATTGATCCTAGCGATTTTAATTAAAAATACATGGTGTTTTAAGCTCTTTTTAATTTAATCAATATAACACTGATATCGATTATTAGATAAACTACAATGAGAAGGGAGTGGTGACAGAGAAATCATTTAAGAGCCTATTGTAAGAATATAAGCAAGAAGTCAATGCTGGTTCTAAAGCATGGCGTTCCTGCCAAGTTGTATCCGAGAGAATGGAGAGGATCTGGTGAATAACTGCTGGGTTTGGGGAGGGGTTCAAGAGAGGGGGTGAGGACGACGTGGGGCTAAGATGGAAGAGAGAGGGTCGTACCGCAAAATGACATCAAGAATTCAAGGGCGCAAAAGGTGAGGAAGCAGAGAAGATACTGTAGCTCTGGCCATGCTGTTTGAAGACCCTACAGAACATCCAGGCAGATGTCGAAGAGAGGCTGTACGTGAGGATGCAGTCAGTCTTGAAGTTCACCTCTCTGTTCATAGAGTTTCCAGCCATGGGAATGGTGACATCCCCCAGACAGACTGTAGAGCAAGGAGAAGAGAGCATCGGTGTTGGATTTTGAGAAAAGGTTTTGTTTTAATAGCTTAATCCAACGGCTACTTCTCAGTTCTCTTAACAAGCCTCTGGCACACATGCCTTACATGGTCTCTTTCTCCTTGGGATGAGCTCTTCACTGGGCTATTGATCCTCCTGGATTTCCTCATGTCCCCATCTTTAACTGTTGGAATACTGTAAGGATCCACCCTCGGCCTTATTCCTTTCCCTAGTTACACTTACCACCTCAGTGGTCTCATCTGGTTCTGTGTCTTTAAATGACACACATTCATTCTTTCATTCAGCAGATATTTATTGAGCACCTTTTTTGTACCCAGCCCATTTCTAAGGCATACATGGCAGTGAATAGAACATACTCTATTATCATGGAATTTACCCTCCATTAAAGGGAAACAGATAATAGAAATACATAATTTTGTAGGTACCTGAAGAAAAATAAAGGACAGTAAGAGGATGGAGGCCAGGGAACGTACTTCTCAAAATGTCCCATGTGAGCAGAGATGTGACATGCAGGATGAGGCATGGATGTTCCAGGGGAGGAACAGAGAGTTCAGAGAACCCGAGGATGGAGGATGCCTGGTGTGAAAGCCTTTACAGGGCGCTGAGCAGAGGAGCAGCATAATCAGATTAATACTTGTTTTTTAAGATTTTATTTTTTTTCCTTTTTCTCCCCAAAGCCCCCTGGTACATAGTTGTATATTCTTCGTTGTGGGTCCTTCTAGTTGTGGCATGTGGGACGCTGCCTCAGCGTGGTCTGACGAGCAGTGCCATGTCCGCGCCCAGGATTCCAACCAACGAAACACTGGGCCGCCTGCAGCGGAGCGCGCGAACTTAACCACTCGGCCACGGGGCCAGCCCCTCAGATTAATATTTTTAAATGTCACTCCCTGGAATCCTAAGAAGCAATCTGAATCTGAATGTTTTGAAGATCAAGCCAGGAGGTTTGTGGAATGGACTAGAAGTAGGCTGGAAAAGAAAAGGGGAGTCAAGGACAGCTGTAAAATTTGACTGCCACGTGGTGAGAGGAGGAGCAGTAGCTATAGAGCATCTTTTCAGGTATAGCGATGGGCAGGGAGAGAGCAGAAAACCAGCTTTTAATCTCCATTTGAGCAACCCTTTGAATTTCCCTATGGAAGTAGTGAATAACAAGTTGGAGTGTGGAGTTCATGGGAGAGATCAGAATGGGAGATAAAAATGTGGGCGTCATCAGTGTCTGCTGTTACCAGTCACCCCCAGGAGATCCCAAATCTGACTCCCTCTCCCCACTTCCACTGCTACCAGCCTAGCCTGACCTGCCAGCCTGTCTTAGGCGGATTTCTGCAATGCATTTCTAACTGCTTGCCCTCCTTCCAAAATGGCCTCTCTGTATTCTCTCCCCTACAAGGCAGCCAGAAGTTTCATTCTAAACATGAATCGTATATTGCTCTCTTATGCACAGCCCTTAATCGGCTTCTGTCATCCCTCTAAATCATATGGAACCACAAAAGACCCCAAATAACCAACGCAACCTTGAGAAAGAATAACAAAGCTGGAGGCATCACACTTCCTGATTTCAAACTACATTACAAAGCTGTAGTAATTAAAAGAGTATGGTACTGGCATAAAAACAGACACATAGCCAATGGAACAGCATAGAGAGCCCAGAAATAAGTCCATGTATATGTGATCAACTGATCTTCAATAAGGGCACCCAGAACACAAAGGGAAATGATAGTCTCTTCAACAAATGGTGCTGGGAAAACTCGATACCCACCTACAAAAATAGTGAAATTGGACCTTATCTTACACTATAGACAAAAATCAACTGAAAATGTATTAAAGAGTTAAACATAAGACCCAAGACTGTAAGACTCCTAGAAGAAAACATGGGGGAAAGCTTCTTGACGTTGGTCTTGGTGATGATTTCTTATGTATTTCTTACTACAGCTAACAGGCCTTTCCGAGCTCCGGCCCCTGGCTGCTCTGCACATTCATTTCTGACTCTTTGCTACTTATTTTTTCAGTTCCAATCCAGTGGCCCCTTGGTTTTCCTTGAACACGTCAATCAAACTCTAATCTTAGGGTGAGAATGTGGAGAAATTGGTGCAAAACGTTCGTGCATTGCTGGCGGGGGTGTAAAATGGGGCAGCTGCTGTGGAAAACAGCTTGGTGGTTTCTCAAAAAATAAAACTTAGAATTATCATATGGCCCAGCAATTTCTCTCCCAGGTACATACCTAAAAGAATTGAACACAGGGACTCAAGCAAGTACATATACACTCATGTTCATAGCAGCACTATTCACAATAGCCCAAATGTAGAAACAACCTAAATGTCCATCAGTGGATGAATGAATAAAGAAATTGTGGTATATACATAAAGTGGAATATCATTCAGCCATCACAAGGGATGAAGCACTGATCCACTCCACAATGCGGGGGAACCTCTGAAACAGCATGCTAAGGGAAAGGAGCCAGGTACAAGCGCTCACATATTGTATGATTCTTTCTGTGTGAAACATCCAGAATAAATGAATCCTTAGAGACAGAACACACCTTGGTGGTTGCCAGGGGCTGGGGGGGGATGGAGAGAAATGGCTTAATGGCTGGGGGTTTTATTTTGGAACTAGACAGCATTGTGAATATAGTAAATGCTACTGAATTGTTCACGACAAAATGTTAATTTTATGTTATGTGAATTCCACCTCAGTAAATTATTGTTGGTCTCATCTCAGGGCATTTGCAGGGGACACTCTTGCCCTGCTAGCCACGTGCCTGTGGTCTCACTTTAGTTAGGTCTCAGCCTAAATGTTAAAAGACTTCCTTAACTTAGACAACTGCATAACTTAGAGGATTTCTATAACTTCTAAAAATAAGGCCCCTTTTCACTCTCTGTCTCCTTACTTTACTTTATTCTTCCTAATCACAACTGGATATTATATTGAATATGTATGCATATGCACGTGTGTCTGTGTGTATGCATATGTGTGTATGTGTGTGTATGCGTGTCTACATATGCATGTGTGTGTACGCGCGTGTGTGGTCTATCATGGATTTATATCCTGATTCTGCTACTATTTAGTATGTACCTATGTGGCCTCAGTTAAGCCATTTGAGCTTCTTTAATCCTCAGTTAATGACAGTGAGGATATTGAAGTTTTCCATGTAAAGCTGTTAGGCGAATTAAGTGAGATAATGCATGTAAAGTGATTGACACAGTGTCTGAGCATATGGTAGGTACTGAACAAGTTACGGTTATTAACTCCAGCGTTTACCAAATAGATGCATGACCAAGAGGCCGTGAAGGAAAGAGAGGAGGCGGCTGAGAGAGAGGGTGGGAGTGCTCAAGTTATGTGTTGAACCTGAGAGTGATTCTGTGGACTGCATGGAGGAAACTGTGCAGAGAATGGCGGCCCGAGGCTTTTTCTAGCAGGTGGGAGAGGGAGCGTGAGCTGCAGAACAAACATCATTCACAGCGTCTGGCAAAGCAGGAAGGCTTTGAGCCTGACTGGAAGGTCAGTCAAGGAGAGGATGTTGGCTTCCCTGGTGCTGGTTTGGATGGACACTTAAACAGGTTTGAAGGTAAAAAGTAAAGAAAGGAACATTAAAAAGTACAGAAGAGACTGGGGGTGCAAAGTTCCAGAGAAGGCGGAGGTGACAATCCCATAAGCAAGGGACAAGGCGGCCTGTGACCCTGGGGCACCAGCACCGGCCGTAACCTCAGGCACGGCTGTAAGCGCTCCCTTCCCCAGCTTGTGGCGCTGCAAGAACCGTCCTCAGTGCACCAGATTCCAGTTAAAACTGCACCTTCCCGCACGCTCTCTTTCTGCATCTTCTCTCCTCCAGCTGGGGAGAGGAAGGGGCGAATACCTGATCAAGAATAAGCGCTGTGCTTGGGGGCACAGGGGTGCTCCGTCAGGGGGCTGAGGGCACAGGAGGGACAGCCAATGGCTCATCTGAGCGTGATTTAGGATAAAGGACTTCTTTAAAATGGGAACTAGGGAGTGGCATCTTTCTCAGGTTCAGTGTATTTCAAGTTTTTATACATATGTTGTTGCCATAGTGAAAATTTTCAAAATACACCCCCAGACTCAACAGTAAAGATTTTGCTGCATTTGCTTCATTTATCCCTGTTTTGTTCATTTCTTGTTATTGTTGAAGAATTTTAAAAAGCCAAGATTTCTTGTCATTTCATTACTACCATGTTTCACCATATATTTCAAGGAAAAAAAGAGAGATTTTTAAAAACATAATCTTAATACCTTTAAAACACTTAACAAGATTAATAATTTTTCAGTAACATATAATAATGACTCCATATTCAAGTATCTCAAACCATATTAAAAATATCTTGCTATGTTTGTTTATTTTTCGAATCTGAACCCAAAATCTTCCCATCCACAGCCTTTGGTCTAGCCTCTTGATCCTTCTTTAGTTGAGCTTCCTTCACATCTTTTTTAAATGAAATTGATTTGTTGAAACAATGGGGTCAACTGCGCTATAGAAAACCTTGATTTCTGGATTCACTTTCTTTCCTCAAGTCATCATTTAAATTTTCCCACTCTCTCCTGTGCAGCCTGTCATTGGAAGCTCTAAGGGTTTTCTTAGATCTGGATTCAGCACTAGGGGCAAAATTACCTCGCCACGATGTAGTGCATTTCACGCTGCCAGGCATTAAGGAGGCGCCTGGGGTCTGCTCGTCCACATTCCAGCGACGCTGAGACCCATCAGTGGAGGAGAGTGGATATCCCCATCCACTTCCCCCTCAGGGTCCTGTCAGCCACATGACCACCAGCTGAATGGAAGGTTCCGCGAGAGGTGCAAAATGGTGACTCTCTAGTCCTACCATTCCTCCCACGATTATCACCTGGAACTCCTCTGTGGAAGAAACCGTTCCTCATCAGCTTCAGCTCTTCACCACCTGAAATACATTTGAACCAGAGAGGCGGAAGTCTGAGTAAAGCAGTGCCTTCAATCATGACCAAGAAGCATTTTATTTATGTATCTATTTATTTTTGTTGTTTGTTTTTCAATTTCTTTTTCATGTATAATTATAATTTTGTGTGTTTTTATGTATTCAATGAGCTTGATTCAAGTGAGTCATGATTTCAAGGGGAGGCCCACCGTGTCGCTCCTCCGCCCATCCACTTTGTGTCATGTGACTGTAATTTGTCCTATATCATAAAACCAAAGGATTTCATCTATTCTTCAAAGAGGTAATGTGTGTCTGTCCACACGAAGTCCTGCACAGGGAAGTTTATAGCAGCTTTTTCATAGTTTCCCAAACTTGGAAGCAACCAAGATGTCCGTCACTAGGTGAATGGATAAGTGAACGGTGGTTCATCCAGATAATGGGAAATTGTTTAGTGCTAAAAAAGAGAGGAGCTATCAAGCCATGAAAAGACATGGGGGAAACTTAAATGCATATTATTAAGTGAAAGAGCCAATCTGAAAAGACTGCATTTGACATGGCTCCAGCATACGACGTTCTGGAAAAGGCAAAACCGTGGAGACAGTAGAAAGTGGTTGTCAGGAGTGATGGAGAAGGAGAGATGGCAGGCAAAGCACAGAGGACTGTTAGGGCAGTGGAAGTGCGCTGTATGATGGCAGAATGACGGATGCATGTCATCACATGTGTCCAAACCCTTGGAACGTACAACACCAAGAGTGACCTCTAATGTACAATATGGACTTTGAGTGTAACAACGTGTCAGTGTGGCTCCATCAGTTGTAAGCCATGCACCACTCCGGTGGGAAATGTTGGTACTGGAGGAGGCCGTGCGTGTTTGGGGAGGGGATATATGGGCAGTCTCTGCACTTTCTGCTCAAGTTTGCTGTCAACCTGAAAATGCCGTTTTAAAAAAAGTCTAGTAAAACAACAGCAACAAAAAGTTAATACATGAAAGATCTCACCTCACTTCACTTTTACCAATATTTAGTGTGAGAAGCTTATTCTGCATGGAAACTCTGCTAGATACCAAATTCATCACTTTTTCTCTAAGTAAGAATTGCGCTTCACTTTGTAATATTCTGGCTAAAAATGAGCCCAGCGTTCAGGTTAAAAACGTCACTGTTGGGGCCAGCCTGGTGGCAAAGTGATTAAGTTCGCACACTCGGCATCAGTGGCCTGGGGTTCAACGGTTCAGATCCTGGGCACGGACCCACACACCGCTCATCAAGCCATGCTGTGGCAGCATCCCACACACAAAATAGAGGAAGACTGGCAGAGATGTTATCTCAGTGACAATCTTCCTCAAGCAAAAAAAAAAAAAAAAATTTCAATGATAAACAGAGTCTTCTATTATATTGGAAATACATCAAAGAAATAGATCAAAGAATGACACAGCTTTTCTGAGTCTAACAGTGACAAATAAAGACTTTTATCCTAAAGCTCAATCAGTCTTCTCTCAGATGATGCTAAAAAGTAGACTGGGTCAAACTCAGTGGTTTTCACTATTATAGTTTCAGGCTATGGCACTAATTACATGACACGTACTCAATAGAGCAGTGGAAAATTAATATATCATTATCAGTGATTTAATGATGTCAGATATCGTTATCTGGGGGTCATAAGCCTATTTCCAAAGACATCTCAAAAGGACAACACATCTGAAGGGAGCTTGAATCGTGTCACACTAGAAGCTTCTCTTTTCTTCGACCTGTATATTTTCCGTCTGCCCGCCTTCCTCCCTCCATTCCCTCTTCCTTTCTCCCTTCCTCCCGCTTCTCCCGCTCTTCCTCCTCCTCCTCCTCTTCTTCTTCTTTCCTTCCTTTATTTAGCTTTTTTTTCTCTCCTGCTGAGTTGGGGGAAAATAAAAATAGTTGAGACAGGCTCAGAGCCTTGGTTTGTCATACATATGCATATGTTTTATTAGAGAAAGTTTTGACTGTCCCAAAAGTTTGTTTCCTGGGGCTTGTTCCAGGCTTTCTATAAGTGGATTCTAATTCACTGACTTCACACACACGTGTGCACACATATACACGTATCACCAGCATAGAAACAATAAAGCTCAGTTGCACTAATTTTCTGCTTAAGGGAAATCCATGGACCTTCCTGGGAGTGGTGTCATTTCACTAAAGCGTGTTCTTTTTCCTCTCACAGTCATATTGTTGATTGAAATGCTCTATAAAGAGACCATAGAAAAGGCATATTTGTGGATATATTTCTCTTCCAGCTGTCTGCACCCTTGGAGCAATGGTTCCCAGAGTCTGGGCCTCTACCCTGGGGGGCTACAGAGTTCCTGTGAGCTGTCCTCAGAGCCAAGAGGTCACCAAGGCTTGCTGCCACATGGAAGAATGCCATTTGCCTGCCATCTATTTAAGATTGAACCATATGAAATTGCTAATACTCAAGCTTTGACCTACATAAACAGCAGTTTCATGTGGTTAATCCTAATCCTAATTACACATATATATTCATGAAAATGTATTATTTTCCAAATATATGAAACAGCTGTTGTGATTGCTTAAATGCATGTAAGACTTCACTGAATTTATGGTGTGTTTCTTCCCTCCTCCTGCTGAGTCAAAAGGAGACTAGTCAAAGAGACAGATGGTGAGGCAGGAGTACATGTTAGTTTCCCATTGGTCCTGTATCAAATCGTCACAAACTTAGTGGCCTCAAACAAAAGAAATTGATTACATTGATTCTCAATCAACGTGTCAGCAGGGCTGTGTTGGTTCTAGGGGACATTCTAGGGGAGAAACAATTTCCTTGCCTTTTCCAGCTTCTGGAAGCCTCCTATATTCCTTGGCTCACGACCCCTGCTGTATCCACCGCCAGCGACGGCTGGTTGAGTCTTTCTTCCATGTGCTTGCTCTGACATACCTTTCTTCCTCGTTTAAGGACACTCAAATCCACCTGGATAGTCAGGATAATCTCCTTATCTGTAGGTCCACTGATCAGCAACTTGAATTCCCCCTTCCAGGTAGCATGGTGTATTCCAAGATTCTGGGGGATTAGGACACAGACAATTTTGAGGAGCCGTTACTCTGCTTTTCCTTTTGCAGGATCTGAAAAAGAAATAGAGATAGATAGGACAAGAGGTAGAAACCACAGAATAGAGAAAGGACTTTTATTAAGCAAAAAAATTAAAAAGACCCACAGGAATTGAATTTTCTAGGAAAGGGCTAAATTGAGGGAGGGATTGAAGAGCAGGTCTGAGGACCTCCTCAGTGGGACGCTGCCCTGAGACAGCAGGGACAGGTGGCCCCAGAGGGGAAACAGAGGGAGAGGCTGAGAGGACCCCTGAGGGAGGAGATGGAGGATGCGTGTATTATTTGTGACAGGGACAGAAAGAGCAAGTAGAGCTTTCCTGTTTCCTCTGGAAAATAGGAGCTAACATCATGGGCTGGGAATGGGGAAAAAGATGAACTCAGCCAGGCTTAAAATGTGAACATAAGCGGCCATGGAGAGATGAGCTGACCCAGCAAGGCCGCCCTCTCACCTGGGGCTGGAGACCTTGGATGGCTTTACTCCAGCCACCAAGCCACCAGTTCACACAAGGTTTTCCTCAGTGCCCAGAAGACAGTGTGGTGTGACACTGGCTATCTTCAAGTCAGGCCCGGAGGAAAGACAGGTGAGCACCCTCAAATCTGTGCCTTCCAGGTAGACAATCTCCTGAGTGAATAACAGAAGAGCCAAAGGACTGAAATCTCCCTGAGGCTGGGAACACATGTCCTGGGAGGGCGGCAGGAGGCGGGACCATTGAAGACGGCAATGCCAACGTGGCTGGATGTCGGGGGCTCACGGGCCCTAGGGCGCAGTCCTGGGAATGGCTGATATGAAGAGGAAAGAAGGGCCATTTGTGTCATTAGCTGTGAGGCTGAGCTTTCGTTTGGATATCTGTGAAATGGGAACGAAAGTACACACCCACACAGCTGTGGTGAGTAGCCAATGAGGTGATAAAAACAAGGCAGCGTTTCAGACTGACAACTGCAGGACAGACAGCCTGCATGATGGGTTTGGCTAGGAATGGGCACAGTGTTGGGCAGCAAGCATTCTCAAGAAACACTACAGTCCCCAGGACCGCCCTGCATGACAAGGACCTTCAGCTTTGTTTGTCTGATTGCCCTGGGCATTATGGTCTGAGATCCTTGATGAAGTGACAGACTCCCTGATACTCAAAAGTTACAGTTGTGCTGTCAAGGATGGTCGCGAATATAGTCTTAAGCGGAAAAATAACAAGGAAGACATTTTCTTTGCTAAAGATATGTCCAATTTTTGTATCAGATCCAAATGTGCCTAACAAATGTGCATAGTTGTTAAATATTTTGGGTTTTGCTCACTTTAAATTCCTAGTAAAGGTGATCAGTTTAGCTCTCAATTCCAGAAATCTCTACCTTTCTCTACTAGCAGTTTCTCCCCCTTAAATCCACACCTAAAAATATTGGTCTCTGTAAGCGGACAAACTAATACAGAGGAAAAGCGGTACAGGGGTGCATCCAGAGTTTCCTTTTAATTAAAAGCATCGTCCCCTGAGATTAGCTGTGAGTTGGTAACTTGAAGCTGTGCCATATGTGCATGGTGGTTCATCGCGCTCTGCTTTTGCCTCTGAGATTTCCATATAAGAAGGTGTTTGTCCTTTACTCTGCAGGACGCTGCACCTGTGTGTCCACCTGCAGCTGGGCAGTCCTGCGTCAGTCCAGCTCCCCCGAGACAAAAGTCTGTCCCTGAACTGACACCAAAAGCCACTATTGCAGAACTGTCACTGCAGGTGGCTCTGAGACTCCACACTGATACGAAGTCATTGCCCCAAAGAGAACCTCACTGCATCTGTCCCGGCAGCATCTGACCTTGGGCAAGCAAGTCGTCTCTGAGACTGTCTTCTCCTCTCCGTGGAGGGAGTGAGAAATGATACCTGCCCCTTCCACTGCTGAGGCGCAGCTTGAAGAGAATGTGGGCCAGGTCCCCGGCACTTAGTGCTCTATACGTGGTAACTAGTGTCTCCATAGTTCCTGTCGTAACTTATGCACTTGTGCCTGGCCGGCCTCCAAATCACAACCATTTCATTACACTGATGCTGTTCTACTTGAGGTTGTGTTTCTGTGAATTCTTAAGATGTTTCTCTTGCCTTCCCAGCCTCTGGTTACATGACTTTATATGTGACAGCTTCTTGGAAACCTATTTCTGATTAAAGTGTCCCCTGAAAGTCACTTAACTTGGCACCAACTTTTAACCGTTGGTTGTCTGATGCCCTGGAAGTGTAGCCATAGAGGAAGGTGCGGTCAGTTCTAGATTGGAATGGACTTTTTTTTTCCAGGAAATGCCTCAAACTCAGTTGTTTTGAATCAGTCCTTATTTCAAACTTTGTTTTCAGACATTTCATCTTATAAAGATGGATTTCAGGATGTGTAGCCTCAAGGACTTTCTGGGCAGAAAGAACAGAGCCGTCTGTGCAATGTTAACTATTGACTCAAAGGTGGAAGTCACATGCTCTCAGGTGACTTCCCCATGGTCCAAAATCCTGGCTTTTCAAGTTAGGCAGGCTGGGTTCAATTTGTGATTTTCAATCTCACTACTTTTGTGACCTGAGGAAAACTACCACTTGAGGTCTGTGAGCATCAGTTTTCTTGTCTCTGCAATGGGGATAATTTGTGCCTTTCTGGCTGTTTTGCCATCAAGCTATCATCGTCTCTTTCTTTCTATTATGAGAATTAAACAAAGTGATCATCCAGTATGTGAGCCTGGCTGATAGCGAAAATGCCCAGTTTTCTTCTGTCTTTCCCTGCAGGGAATCGCTGTCAGTGTTTTATGATGTCCTTAGAATTGTCAGGACTGTTCCAGGTTTTCTCTACCATGCCTTTCCCATTGGCAAGGTATTTTCTTCTAGGCTCACCCACTCTCTTGTCTTTCTTGCAACAAGTTCTTCAATAAAGGGTAAAGACAAATTCCTGCCGATTGTTTTTAAAAGTTGCATGGAGTTTTTGGGGAGAATGTGCACCAAGGCCATGAATAATTCAACATTATCAGGAAAAGGTCACCTTTCTGCCCTTCTGTCACAGTTTTCTCCAAGTCCTCCTTAATGCATGACTTTGTCTCATTCAAATGTGTGCATTGGCCATGCGCCCTCTTTCTCTGTGAGTCTCTGATGCTCCTGCGCGTGAGGGAGAGTCTGGAGCAGCGGAATCTGTGAGGAAGCACTGGGCAGGGAGGCTGGGCACCTCTGCTCCGCCTTCATGAGCTCCCCACCTCACTAACGTGTCAGCAGGAGTCCCCGCAGTTCCGGGGTGAGTGATGCT
Source organism: Equus caballus (assembly GCF_041296265.1). Taxonomy (NCBI): domain Eukaryota; kingdom Metazoa; phylum Chordata; class Mammalia; order Perissodactyla; family Equidae; genus Equus; species Equus caballus. The sequence continues at coordinate 65,330,848 of NC_091706.1, read as the reverse complement.
GCTGTGCTCAGGCCCCCTGCACTCCGGCAGTTGTAGCCCACGGTTCAGCTCTATTTCCACGTCTCCATTTGAAACTTTCCAAAACTCTTTGCGGCTTCAGAGATTCAGAGTCAGGCACAACGTTTTAGTGCCTCTGACCGTGAAGGAGGCGAGCAAAAGGGAAATTCAGCTCATTGCTGTGGCCATGTGTTAGTGTCCTGGGGCTGCCGCAACCAAGTGCTACGACCTGTGTGGCTTACACAACAGAAAGTGTTGCCTCGCAGTTCTGGAGGCCAGAAGTCGAAGCTGAGGTGCCAGCAGGGTTGGTTCCTTCGAGAGCTCTGAGGGAGAGTCTGCTCGTCTGCTCCGGCCCCTCTCCTAGCTGCTGGCGGCTGCTGGCAATCTTTGGTACCCTTTGGCTGTAGAAGCATCACCCTGGTCTCTGCCTTCATCTCCACATGGCGTCTCCCTGTGTGTGTCGTTGTGTCCAAATTTCCCTTTTAAAGGACATCAGTCACATTGGCTTAGCGCCCACCCTAATGACCTCATCTTAACTTGATCCTTTGCGAGAAAGATCCTGTTTCCAATAAGGTCACATTCACAGGCACTGGGGGTTAGAACGTCAGCGTCTTTTGGGTGACACATTTCATCCCACGACAGCCCACTTCCTCTTTGTTCTCTGTGGTCAAGACAGTTGTACTTTCCTTTCCAATTTACAAAGAAGACTGTCAACAGATGGGGCCCATAAGACACAAGCTCGCACACCGCGTTCTCGCATCTGCACCGAAGGAGGAGCAGCTGCAGCCGCGTTCCACCAATGCCCGTCAGGGACTCATGCTCTTGGGGAACAGCTCTCCGCTCTCCCCAGCTAGAAATTTGGCCTGAGGAAGGGGCTACAATTTGATGAAATAATTACCAGATCTGTGGATGGGTAACTCATTTTTTAGGCCGTACAATTTGAATGTATCTTTAATTTTTGAATACTATTAAAATTCCAGCATTGTTTTGAAAATGTATATTAAAAGATTTTGTACTGACAATGTTTATACAACAGCTCAACTGCAATTGTATAGTATATGAAAAATAGACGTAAGAATTGTTTCTCTGGGGATTCATATGTTTTAAAAATGTAGACGATATAAATTCCACACAAAGTCAGTCAATAAGCAAATACCTAGGAGATGCAAGGCACATTGGACACCCCACAGAGGTCGTCTCTGCAACTCCTAGCACAGCCCTGCGAAGTGGAGGCATGAAGAGCAGGCTCAAGGAAACCGCCAGGGGCTCAACCCCGTGGAGCTGGTGCTGCGGTGCTGGGACCCTCAGCGCTCTCGGGTTCCAGTGTGTCCCGATTGTCACTGTGCTCTCCTGCTCAGCCCTGTGCTAAGAGCTGTGACTTTTCTAGGAATGTAGCCCAGAGCGGGAGACTGTGACGTCAGCCTCGGTTCGTGTGAACATAGACTAGTGGACTGATTACTCAGGGCCTCATTTTCTCACAACCAAACGTACAGCACTCGTTGTAGGCTTGCTGTGGGAATTACATGAGACGGTGTTGACTAAGTGTCTGAAATAGGGCCTCATACATGCGAAGCATATAATGCATGGCAGTGTCATTGCATGTAATAAATAATAATAAAGTGGTAAATTAGACAGCAACATTTTATAACTTACTACAAAAGAAGGGCAAAGAGTTTGAGGAAATAGAAGCCGCTGCTCGTTTGAACATACAGCCTGTGTTCTTAATTATCCAGCTGTATTGTCTCTGTTCTGTTTTAAGGCAGGAAGGCCACCCTCTCACTCCCGCAGCTGAGAGCATCCCCATGAACTCTGCACACGTTCCTGTACCTCCTCTGATGGACACGAATCCACTCTGGCCAACAGGTGAGGGAGGGGCAGTGGTCCCTTTTAGAGTGTGTTATTGGCCATTAGTTTTGAGCTCAAAAGAGCCCTGGCCATCCCAGCTTTTTCTCAAACTCAGCTTTTTGACATCCAGGTGACACTGAATGGAGGCAAAAGTATTTGCTTTTTTAAAAAGTACATTCTAAAAATCTGAAAGTGTCATTTTAAAACTATCGCTGCTTCTCCAGAGATGGCTAGAAATAGACACGCTCACAATCTGCTTTTGGAAAGTGCCTCTGGGCCACACAGAAGGTGTCAAGCAGCTGTGTGCGTTTTAACTTCTGTAGATGTCTTAAATGGCTGCCCAGCCTCGCAGCGGGGGAATTCATGAAAGCAGTGGCCATTGCAGACCGTGGCGTGAAGCTGGCTGTGAAAGCTCCCTGTCCCAGCACCTAGCAGCATAAGCCCCAAGTTATAATGGAAAGAGGAGGAAAGGAGAGGTGCCACGAGGGGAGGCAGCGAAAAGTACACCTGCTCAAATTTAAAGTAAATGGTTTGATGGCAGGTGGCTGGCAAACAAACAAGAAGAAAGGATTGTCTAAAACCCCTCAGAACTCGTTGCAGTGCCTCTGCACGCAGCTTTCCACTTGTGCTCCCTGGGGGCATCCTGGCGAGAGCCGCGGAAGGCCCAGACAGAGGCCATGCTGCGCCCTGGACTGAGCAGAAGTAGGAGGAAAGGAGAGACGCTGCCGTCACCCTCTCCATTCTACAAGAGCAACAGCAAAAGACCAAAGACACAACCCACAGGGAGGCCCAGCTAGTGACTTCCTCACAGGGGAGAAACAGGAAAAGGGAAGGAAGGGCCTAATTATCTGAAACAATAAATAGAAATTTAGGCAAACAGAACACACACCAAGTCCAGGAGAGGACCTGTGGGCTCCTCACAGGCACCCGATCTTCTTCCACTTAGCCCACCTGGGCTGTGGGAGTGAGACGGCCAGCTGAGGGCAGGGACCAGTCCGAGTGGGATGGAGGCTGCAGGTGCAGGGATCCCACCCCAGGAGTAGGACACAACCCAGAAAAGGTGCAAGGGCAAGTGAGACGAATATCAACTGATGGACTCCAGGACATCTTAGAATGGGATGTGCTCCCTTGAATTCAAGATAATCAAGACAACAACAAAAGAGAGGGCAGAGTCTGGGACTGCCAGCCGCCACTGCATATAGTCCTCTTTGAGCTTTGAACCCCTGGAACATCAGGCCTGAACATGGAGTTATCGTATTGCTTCATAGAGGAAGTGAGGCAGGCCCATGCACCAGGAAGGGAAAGTCAGGGAGAGTTCACCATATGAATACAAACAGAAGTTCTAGACAAAAATGTCCACTTTCAACATCATGATATTTATGCAACAATTGACGTATAAAGAAGCGGGCCTAGGGGTTACATTTTGTACACTCTGCTTCCACAGCCAAGGTTCAAGGATTCGGGTGCTGGGAGCAGAACTACACCACTCATCAGCCATGCTGTAGTGGCATCCCACATACAAAAGAGAGGAGGATTGGCACGGATGTTAGCTCTGGGCCAATCTTCTTCAAGCAAAAAAGAGGGAGATTGGTGGTGGATGTTAGCTCAAGGTGAATCTTCCTCAGAAAAAACAAAACAAGTGGGAGAAATAAGATGATGAGAGAGTGGAAAAGAAGGAAGGAAGGAAAGAGAAAGAAAGAGAGAAAGAGAAGGAAGGAGGGAGGGAAGAATGAGAAAGAAAGAGAGAAAGAAACAAAGAAAGAAAGAAAGAAGGAAGGAAGGAGAAAGGAAGGAAGGAAGGAAAGAAGGAAGGAAGGAAGAAAAGAAGGAGAGAGGGAGGGAGGAAGGAAAGAAAGAGAATAAGAAAAAGAGAAAGAAAGATGAAGCATCTTATGGAAAAGATCTTAATCAAAAGAAGTAAGAAACTCGTTAATATTTTACTCTATACAGAAGAACATATAAATAGTGAGTTTATTTTTGAAGGATTTCAAACGGGTTATTTTTAAAAGTAGCTAAAGATAGAGATCATAGAGATTACAAAATTACAAATAAAGTCAATATGCTACTGAACAAAGAGAGAAAATGGAAACAGCAAAGAAAAAAGAGAACAGTTTAGAACTAAATTACTGATATAAAAAGGATTTAAATAATCACCATGAATGCAGCTAAAGAAGTAAGTTGATTAAAGCAATTAAAGGAAAGATAATACATTATGGAGAACAAATGTATAATCTGAAACCAAGACAATTAATGTCTTTTTCTCCACTGTTCCTGCCTCCTCTGGTTTTAATTGAGGATTTTATATGATTCTATTTTATCCTCACTTGGTGTATTGTGCATTCTCCTTGTTAAAATTTTCCTACTGATTTTTTTCATAGAGTTTACAATTTACACTATTAAATAATGTAAGTTCACCTTCAAATGACAGTGTAACACTTCCAGGTAGCGGCAGTAAGTCATCACAGGTATCTCAGATCCCCCCTCGCATCCATGGTAACACTGTGTCCTTCTTTCCCTTGTCCACATGCTGTAACCATCCAGTACACTGCTGCTATTATTGCTTAAACAAGCTGGGATATTTTATATCAATTGAGAGTAGACACAAAAGTTATTTTAATTCCTTCTCTGATGCTCCTCCTTTTATATGAACATCCTCACTTCTGATCTATACCATTTCCTTTCTCTCTGAAGAACTTTTAACATTTCATGAGAGACAGGTTTGCTGGCAAATAGAAAACAGTACAAACATGTCAGATATTAATCCAAACATGTCAATAAGCACTTTAAGTGAAAATGATCAAAACACACCTCCTTAAAAGAGACAGATTGTCAGAGTGGCCAAAAATTCAGTTTCGGTTTGTCTGAGAAGTGTTTTTCCTTCACTTTCCAGAAGGACAATTTCCTGGATACAGAATTCTAGGTTGGTGAAGACAAATTTCAAAACTTTATGCAACATCATCTACTCTGTTCTTATTGCGTGGTTGTTGTTGAGAACAATGCTGTAATTCTGATCGTTGCTTTTCTATAGATGTTTTCTTTTTCTTCGAGATCTTCTGCTTGCCTGTGGCGTTCTGCAGTTTGAATAAGAAGCTAGGTGTATCATTTTTCTTTATCCTGCTTTGTGTTCTGTGAGCTCCCTGGACCTGTTTTTTGGTGACTTTCTTTAATTTTGGAGAGGTCCCAGCCATTCCTGCTCCAACTGTTCCACTTCAATCTCTTTCTTATCCTTGTGCTGTCCCGTTACGTGTGATCCACCTTTTTATACTGTCCCGCTTTTCTTGGGTGTTCTGGGGTTGGTTTTTTCTTCCCATCATTTTTTCTGTTTGCATCTCAGTTTGGTAATTTTCGATTGACCCACCTTCCGCTTCACCAATTCTCTCCTCAGCGGCACTGAGTCAGCTGATAAACCCGTCAAAGGCCTTCTTCATTTCTCTTACCAGGCTTTTGTTTCTAGCATTTCTTTTCTAGCAGCTCTTCTCAGAGTTTTCATGTCTCTGCTCACATCAGCTGTCAGTTATTGTGCGTTGTCTGCTCTTTCTTTAGAGCCAGGGAGATATTAATCACAGTTATTTCAAATTCCCTGACTGATAATCCCAACATCTATGTTATATCCAAGTCAGATTCTAACAACTAATTTGTTTCTCCAGACTGTGTTGTTTCCTGTCTTCCTGTGTGCCTTATACCTTTCTGTTGAAAGCTGGATGTGTGCCGTCAGACAGTATGAACTGAGGTCAGTAGGCCGTGGCTGGGAGGACATATGTCCATCTGGCTTGTAGGTGGCTGTGTTTACTGTTGGCTGTAGCTGTGGGTGTCAGAGGCTGCTGTGTCCTCTAGCATCTTTTTTTGGGCATCTCCCCTCTTGACTGTGGGTTCTAAGCTCTCCTGCTTAAACGGAGTCTGAATCTTGGAGCTCAGCTGTAACCCACTGTTGTTCTCCTGGAGCCTGGTTCCCGTGGTGGGGGGTGTAGCGAATGGGGACATTCGTGGTCTTCTGGTTAAGTCTCAGCCTTCCCGTGGGCCTGCGCCTCAGGGCTGTAGCCGGCGTCTCAGGGCTGTAGCCTGTGTCTCAGGGCTGTAGCCTTTGCAAGTATTTTGGTCCCTCCTCCAGTGGCACAGCCTTCCCCCTTTCTCTTCTCCCTGGCCCTGGCATTCCCAGTCTGTTTCCTTCATCTCTGTCCCTTATGACTCTATTTTCCCTCTTAGCTGAGACAGGGACATAGGAGGGAGCTGGAGCGGGGGGATTCTCTTGCTCCAGCTAAGAGGAGGGTTCAGAATGTGCTCTGGTGAAGTGCTGTCCGTGGAAGGCGGGTCTTATTTATGGAGGAGGCTCTGGTCTCTGCACAGCTGCTCCTCTCCTTCTGTCTCTGCCCAGATCTCTGAGCTCCTCACTGTGAGAGTCTAGCGGGGTTCCTGCGCTGAAGTCCCATGACTGCAGGAGCCCCGGTGAGACCGGGGCCCTGGCCGTGCTCACTCTCACGCCAGTCCACAGTCAACCTCCAAGAACTGGTCAAAATCACCACCTAAGAGTTCCCACAGTTCTGCTGTGGATAAGCAGCTCTCAGTTGCTCTATCTTTCTGCACGTGACTGTCTCTCAAGTTCAGGGTTGCAGTTTGACCTGCAACCTTAGTTCTCTAAAGGGTCCTAGAGAAGCTGTTGACTTTCAGTGTGTCTAGCTTTTCTCACTGTAATGATGGAAATGACAATTTCCAAGCTATTTAAATATTGGAGCTGAAACCAAAAGTAATCACGTTTTACACATGACCAAATTTTCAACCCGACGCCATCACTATTCTTTTTATTGATCAAGGTGTACCGTATACTAGGAGCAAGAACCTGATCCAGTTAGCACCTGTATCTTGTCATCATGGCCCCATTTGTCTTTGAGAGCGTCATTGCTTTCCAGTAGAATATGACATCCCAGGGTCATGTTGAAATTTTCTTGCCCAAGCCCTGACTGGAAAATTTTATCCTTTTGCACATCTCCTGCTCATTTGTCCAAGAAACCGGGTTTCTTTTAGTGGGAAACAGGCACACTTTGCTTCTGGCTTGTCTTTTCTTTTAAAATATTTCAGTGAACAAACCTGTGAAATGTACATTTTAAGAAAAAGAAAAGAATTCATAGTGATATTTTAAATTCAAATTTAAGATTATGCAATGTTTGTATCAGCATAAAATTAAATAATTGTTTTATTACTTTGAAATACATTCTACTTCTGAGAGGTGGCATGAACTCTGACCTTTCCCTTTGTGGGCAGTAGTTAGGATAATGGGCTTGTGCTCTGGCCTGGTCTAAAGGAGACCAGTGAGTTGTTTTTAGCATCACCGTGGACTCATGAATTATAGTGTGTTTGCTGTTTTCCGATCCATTACAAACACGTTCTTGTGGATGTTCAAGATGTCCAGTGCTGCCTGGTAGCCCTTCAGACTGAGTTCTGGGTCCTCTCGTCACGACCGCAGTGGTCTTGCTTTTCTTTCTGATACAGTGTTCAGTCCCAGACACCTCGTGCACGTTTCCTGGAATCAGCCTCTTCCTCAAGAAGCCTTGCTTGGATTCCTTGGGAACCGATATGTGGTGAGCACAGTGTGGGCACTAGGCACGCTCATTGCTAATGGATGTTTACTGCTTCTAGAACTTTCCAGTGGATAGATCCAGGAAATACATACGTAAGTTCTTACAAAGAGAAAAACTTTAGTCTTCCCAATACCCTAATTTAAAGCTAAGATCACAGGATTTTTGCTTAACTTCATTGATTCCCTACTTGGACCTCTCGCCTTCCACACTGAAAATATGGTGATGTTGTTCACTAAGACAGGAGTGTGATCACTTATTTAATTTATACAATTATATCAACTCAATCAAGAAAAAGGCCAAAATAATTCTTTTCTGAATTAAAATAAGTTGAAAACATTTTACCAAATTTTATTGGAAAACAACTGAGTTTATGAGGAAAGATTAAAAAAAAGGACCTCATACAGAAAACACTGCTTTTGTACTTAAAACATAGAACAGGTATTTTTTTGCATCAATAGATGTGGATCCACATCATTTTTTTTTAAACCTACTAATTAGTTTATTGAAAAAGGTATATTTCAATCTATCATGAGTCATTTTTATTCCAATAAATGTTCTGTAAACTTCTTCCCCATTTTGGCATTGACACATTACATCACTGAGAGACGTAGTTTACATGTGGTTCACTCTTGGTGGTGGACATTCTATGGGTTTGGACAAATGTATAATGACATGTATCCATCATTATAGCATCACTCAGAAGAGTTTCTCTCTCCTAAAACCCCTCTGTGCTCCACCTGTTCATCTTTCCTTCCCCTCCAGCGTCTGGCAAGACTGATCTCTTTCCTGTCTCCATTGTTTTGCCTGGCCCCATCCTTTTTAGTTACTACATAATATTCCGTTGCAAAGGATACCATAATTTATTTTACAAAGAACATAAAATAAAAACAATATAACAATATTTTCAGTGCTGAAGGCAAGAGATCTGAGTAAATCAATCTGATATTGTTTTCTTACTGTTCAGACTGGGATTTAGGGCAAATTGGAAATGTGCATTCGCATCAAGATGGGGGAGGAAAGACTGGGGCTAGATGAATGTGTGATTGGAACATGATTCTCACACAAATGTCATCAGCTGAGCTCAGTGGCACCAACGTTATCTAAGACTTGCATCCCTGGACACATCTTGCTGCTGGGTCTTTGTACCAAAAACAGCACGTTTATGATGTTGTACTTCCTCAGGATGAAGGGAACACTGCACTCTTGCTGGGATTTCATAGAGTTAGACTTATTTCATGTTTTCCAGGAGTAGCAGAAACAAATTGCTACAGATGCACAAGGCTTAGGTGAATAGTTCATAGCAGCCAATTCCTTCTAACTAGTGTAGCGACAATCACTAATATTCCTAACATTTGTCCTGCTGTCGCCCAGAAACTTAGGACATCTACACAGAAAATATTTAGCTCATGACCCTGCAAAACGAAGGCTTCAACGCAACGCTTTAAATGAATGCAGTGAGTTTTATTTTTTCAGGTATAGAAAAAATTTAACTGTGAGCTTAGCAAGTATCGACTTGTACATGTGTATCTGATGTTTCATCAGACTCTGAGCCTCTCAGATGTGATGGTCTCATGGTGTGAGCTCTATTGCCACAAAGGGCTGGTACAGAGGACACTATCACACCTTACTTTCTTTATTTTGAGGGAGGCTGAGATATGAGCGGAGGAGATGCAATCATCTCGTAAGCAAGGACTTGCGCGATTTAATGATAACCGTGGAAGAGCTGACCGCCCGTCAGTACCTCTCTGTCAGCACTTGGCCCGCTGCACCCCTGTATCCCGTGGTCCTCCGTCCCATCATACAAAGCCCCTTGTTTATGAAGATTACGTTGTGATGTTCCCTTTACTGTCCTGAAATGGACTTCACATCCTAGTGCATGGTAAAGAATTCACTCGCCTAAACAGAGGTCTGGCCTCCCCTCAGTTCCTGGGAGGTGATTTTTAGGCCCTTGGAATGTCCTGCCTGATAAGAGTGTCTTTATTCCCCCGGGGGCATGGAGCCACACTAGACCTTCACAAAATGATTTACGGTGGCTGAGCCATACAGGCAGGTGCCCATGTCTAGGGACCAAGCCCCACTGAAAACTCTGGCCCCCAGAGCCCCTGTGAGCTGCCTTGGTTGGCAGTACTGCGTGCATCTTGTCACACACCACTGAGGGGAGTCAGCACTGTCCGTGACCCCACCGGGAGAGGACAACTGGGGGCTGCCCACGTGGAGCTCTCCTGGATGCTCCCCACGCAGCTCGTCCCTTGGCTGGCGTTCACCTGGGCGCTTTGCTGTGATGAACTGTGACCGGGAGGATAACAGCTTTCAGCAAGTCCTGTGTGTCCTTCTAGCGAATTACTGAACCCGAGGGCGGTCTGGGGACCCTCAGACATGCAATTGGTGTCCGAAGTGAGGGAGGTCTTAGGACTCCCTAACTCTGCACGCATATAATTGTCAAAAAATATCAGTGTAATGCCGTAATAGTATTTGGCACTTAATAATATATAACAGGTTTTAACCAATAAAATGTCAAATTCGTGTGATCAATCTGACATTAGATATGAGAGGTATAAATGGAAACTAAGCTATAATTAAACAGCATATATTTCAGTACGCAAATGCTCAGAGACAGCTGTCCTGGATGACATGTTAAGTAGACAACTGCTTGCCCTTATTGATAACGAATAAATTTGGATTTAAGAGAAGAAAGACACTCCGAGATCATGCTGACAAGAGGCGTGGGGATAACGAAAACGCAGAGGGAAAGGTATTAAATCTAATCTTAGGAGAATTAATTACAGGATGGATTGTATATAGTAAAAAGAAGAGATAAATATTCTTAACAGAAGTGGGGTAATAAGCCAAGGCAAATTACGGACCATGAAATGGAAAAGAAAAATGACAAGGCCTGAAATTCATACACATGAGTCTAGCCTTGTTTGCAGAGATGGGTTCAAAATAAGAGCCTGTGTTATTACAGCCTATCCCAGGAGACCTCGCTCCAGTTTTCCCCATGTTGGACCATACCTCCAGGATCATATCCCTCAACTGCTGAGAGGAAGGAAAAGAAGAAAAATAATTAGCCAGGAGGACATGAAGTGATAACGTGGCAGACCTGGGAGGCGGAATCAGAGAAAGACGACAAACAGTGGCAACTCCTGACTTGATCCAATAGGCACTTTTCACAACACGGGTTTCCTGTCATCATGCAACACAGTAGTGTGTGTATGCTATATATAAGATACAAATGAGGCGCCAGCCCAGTTCCCGTACTCCACTTCAGCAGCCCAGGGTTCATGGGTTCGGATCCTGGGCACAGACCTCTGCATGGTTCATCAAGCCATGCTAAGACAGCATCCCACATCCAAAGTAGAGGAAGATTGGCACAGATGTTAGCTGAGGGCCAAGCTTCCTTACCAAAAAAAAGCAAAAGACACAAGTGATGTGAAATGCCTTTAAAGCCAGCTGCATCCATGAAATCCACTGAGACCCTGTGTTTCGTGTGTTTCCAGTAACTTGATGACATTTGGCTCTCGGACTGTTAAAGGAGCCTCAGATCTCCTTCTCCCAGAAGCTGCAGTTGGTTCCAGTGCTTTTTTTTAGTAACCACCCTTCTGCGCTGAAACCATCTTTAGCAAAATGCAGATTTGGGAACAGGGCTAAATAAGTAATTTAGTTTCTTTCCAAATTAGTGGGTGGGAAAACCTTAAATGCAAAATCTTTTCTAACTATACCAGTCAAAAGATAATTTGGTCTCAAAATCACTTCTATTTTTAACTTATTTAACTTCCTGCAAATGTTTAACATATTCTTTGGCTATTTTAAATGGATTAATTAGCCAGTCTGGGATGTTAAGTTGATAGAGATCTTTAAATCAATTCTTTATACATTTTAAGAGATATCAAGCTGTGAGTAATTTGTTTCCATATCAGAACCTTTAAGCGTATCCATATGTAATTCTCAATGTGGAAGGCTGTTTAAATAACCTACATTATTAGCAAATACGTGACAGTCTCCTTCGCTTTAATGAGATTGATCTCATTTCCTTACAGTTCAGGAAAAACCCATTTAACATTTTTAAATATGTCTGAAACATATGTTGCATAATTTCCAATATTTTAGTTTCAATGGATAATTTTTCAATAATTAAATTTAAAAGTTATTCAATAGCACCAAAAAGTGAACAGGATCTTCTTTTCAAAAACAATCTCCTTTGGAGAGCTGCTTCCTCTGTTGTACAGAACAGTACATCCGAACAGGTCTCCACCGTTGCTGCACGGTGAGGGGAATCATCTAATGGTCCTGGGAGCACCCTTCATGGCACTGGGAGCACCGATGCTATTAGCCAGTCGGTGACCTTTCACCGTGATTCTTGGTACCCAGGTGTTGTTGAGTGTCAGGCAAACAGGTGCTGAAACCCCTGGCGCAGCTCTTTCGAAGTCCTCCTGCGGTCCACCCGCCCGCTTCACAGCGGCTGCCGTGCCATCGACGGCTGCAGCGGTGACCCAAGAAATGGACTATTTTTATAATTGTTGAGTTTCAAGTATTGGAAACTTCTTTGTATCCATTGTCCACAATTGTGAATATAACATTTCCTCTTTAACGGTTCGTTTCTTACAAACAACTTGCGCAAACGCAGAGCTTCATTGTCATAGGAAATGTGTTTACTCTCTAGTAATGAAAGTCTTCTGCACTGAGCTCGCCGTAAGGTTGTCTTTGCACAGGTTTCCCACCCCGCGATTCTTCTCAAGCGTGCAAGTTACTCGATGGAAAATTGCTTCCTTTGGATCTCTTTCCACATTTGTATTAACAATTGCTCATACTGCTAATAAGATAACTTTGTCTAGCACTGTGTAGTTTTGCCATATTTTAAATCAATTTGTGGTTTTATCTAAGAAGCAACGAAATCTTTTTCCTTCTGATCAAAAAATACCTTCAATATTTCAGATTCATTATTACGTTTTCCAAAGCATTTCTTTATAGCTTTATAGCTTGAAAGTGTGACGTATCTTTGACAACTCTGTTGGTGTATTTTTTTGGAAAATGTCTGCCTAATTTATGGTTTTACTCTGTCTTAGCAGAGTAAATATAGGCATAAAAATCAATATTCAATATCTAACATTATTCGGCACTTTATCCTTATATACAACATTTTTAAGTAAGGGCTGAAGTTGCTTATTTATATGAACACACAGAATCACTGTAAATAGGACAGGACAAATGCAGCCCGCGGGAGAATGCTTTCCCGAGGATTCAAAACAGGATACGCTTCTTGATGGCAGCATGCTTTTCCAAAGTAATGAACAACTCTTAGTAAAGCACCAAATGAAACAGCGTGTAATCTTCCCTTGATTTATACAGCAGATCCATTTCGAGAAAGTTCAGTGCATATCACAATTGTGAAAAAACACTGTACTTGTACATAAAATGGGGCTGTGTTCTAGACTCAGGTTTTCTAGCTCCGTCATTTTCACTGGAACACTCAAGAGTAATTTGGGATGCAGCATGATTTTCTGGAGCACAGAAATGCATCTTTTAGATTTTGAAGGATTCTAGATGTTTCAGGGTATCTAGAACTCCAGTCCTTGTTCTCTAAATGCCCAGGAATTTTCCATATTTTGCATAAGAGGTGGTAGATTGCCTCATATGGGAGCCACTGATGTTATGCAATCCTCTTAGCTACACCAGAGGTATTTAGTGCCCCAATTTACAGAAAAGGAAACCAAGGTTCAGAATGGAAATCACGCCCTGCTATGGTTACACAGCTAATGTATGGTAGAGCTGGGATTAAAGTCCAGTCTGATCGCTTCAGAGCCAGGCCTGTTCCACTAGGCCACGCTGCTGTCAATCGCTTTTGGCTGAATGAATGGACAAACAGGTGAATAAAAAAATTATAAAATTTACTCAGAATTTGACCTTGCCAATCTTCCTCTCCTCTCTCTTTTAGTATGTAGGCCACCAGCACAGCATGGTCACTAACAGAGCGGTGTAGATCTGCACCCAGGAACCAAACTGGGGCCACTGAAGCAGAGCACACCCAAGCACACCACTAGGCTACCGGGGCTGACCCCTTGGCCTTGCAGATCTTTTGCAAACCAACTTCCCCTTGCAGAGAAGGAAACTGAGGCCCACACAGGCTAGCTATTTCATTCTGTGTTTGGGGAAGTGATGTCCACACTGCAAGATGATTTAACATTTTGTGAATCCATCGTATTCTCTTGAACCGACTCAAAGCCACTGGAGGCAAAATCACTGCTATTTTCATTGAAGGAGTTCCCATCGCTCCCTTGTATTTTGTGAAGCACAGATGAGTCACACTGATATCGCAGAATCAGGATTATGTTTTTGGCTGTGAGGTTTGGAAAATTAAGCAGGTTGAACTACGTGTTGCTAATGTGATCTTGTAATGTTCAGAAACAGTAGCATTTCCCCCAAAGTCAGTTTCTACTCAAGCTCTTCACTATCAAAATGATAAAGTTAAAATATAAATTAAGTGAGTTTGACGGACACAGTGGGCAACTCAACACAAAACACCCAATTAATTCTGCAAAGTGATAAAACTGAAAACAAGCTTTCACACTAAATATGATAGGATGACATGTAGCATTTGAAACAAGACGATTTTCAGGGAAAGATTTAGAAGCAGTTTCTAATTGACATTGTGTGAAAAGTTAATCAAACATCATTACTAATTATGATTATTGCCCCCTTTAGGGGAAGACATCAAGTACTATAATTTTTGCATCTCTGTCTTATATAATCCTTAGAAAGCAGACGTGACTTTGCCAGTTTTACCTATGAGGAAAGTGAGGCTGAGAAAGATGAAATAAACCGCAGGATCCGGGATCACAAAGCCAGACATGAAAACCACATCCCAGCATGTCTTGCTCCAGAGGCTCCATCTTTAACTTCTACCGTATCATTTATTTATGGGATTTGCATGGTGTGCCACCCCTTATGTGCGCTCAGGGCTAGCTAAGGAGGTTATAGAGAGTGTGATGTATTTACGTAAGGTCCCTGCATTAACCAAACTGTCACAATAAAACAAAGCTACACCTTTTTCTTAATAGTTTTAATTTGATGGAAGCAATCATGCACATAATTTAAAAACGCTATTAGAAACTGAATGAGAATCTTTTCATCTTTGTTTTGCTGAGGCAGGAAGACAATGGAGGCAATGTTTTGAGTGGGATCTACAGGAAAGAGTTGCAAAATTGGTACGATGGGAACCACATTTTTCTTAGCCTGAGCTCATCGCACCCACCCACGAAGGTGGCTGAGGAGGCTGAAAAAGGAGAGGATGGAGACTGAGAGAGGATTTTAGATCTGGGCCAAGGTTTCTTCTTCTACCCGAGCTCCCGGGTACAGGCGTGTCCTCCGACCTAGATTCCTTGTGGTTGGTGTCTGACTGCAGCTGGGGGATCAAGAGTCAGAGAGGGTCTAGAGAGTGCTGACTCACGAGCCAATGGGAACAGGTGTACTGGAGAAATTGCCAGGGCAAAGGGACAGGAGTGTTCCCTCTGGACAAGACGCTCTCTACAGGTGGGAGAGAGAGCCAGCTCAGGGTCCTCTTAGAGTGTGCTCACGAGGGCCGGCTGAAAGAGAAGGCAGATCTCAGCAGAGAGAGACACTACGGATGCCTAGGGACCAGGGGAGTAGTGAACGATGAGCCATGGGAGGGGGCAAGTCCCAAAAAAAGGGTCTGCAGGTGAGAGGTCCCCTGAGACTGAGCATCAGCGAGGGGCAAATACAGACTGACCTCAATCCAGGCGACAGAAGCTGAAGAATCACCAAGCCAAGAATTGCTCAAATTCCTGGACCACAAAATCATGAGATAGAATAAAATAGTGGTTATTTTAAGCCATTATATTCTGGGATGTTTTGTTATGCAGCAAACAGGCCACTTTGAGGAACCATTAAAAATGTGTGTTAGAGATGGAGTAAGCTTGAAACATCTGCAGACACGAGAGCTTGAACCCAGATCAAGACAGGACCAGTTAAGTAAAATTTCCCTGCGCCCGTTGCTCTTCCTCGTCTTCAAGGAGGGGAGAGGCTCTGACTCAGCTCAGAGAGGGGAAGCCCAGCCTCTGCGGAATTTCGACTGCCGTGTCCGCAGCAGCCGTTCCAATTTTCAGTTACACGTTACTGACTTGAATTATTGATCACAGGATTTCACAGTATTCAAGAAAGAACAAATTTATGGGCCTTCTCAAGTTTTCATCAAAGGCAGGAGAAAAACTAGCTCTAAAAAATAAATGCTAAAAGACAAGATATTTTATAATTGCACGTCATAAGTTATGCTCTTTCAACATATCAAAGGACGGACGCAAACCCTTTCAGTTCCTTTAGTTGCGTCTTCTTGTATTTAAACATGTTTCCTCTAAACACAGCAACTGCTTGAGAGGCTCCGAGGGGAAATGGGCCAGCTGAGCCAACCTAAAGAGCTCGGAAGATCCTAACGAGTTGCTGAGCTAAGCCCCTACCTTTCGGAGTGGACTGTCATGCAGAAATAAACAACAGGAACAACTACGCACAGGAGAGCATGAGAGAAAAGCTGAACGAACTGCGGAGATATCAGAAATCAGGTCAGGCAGCCGCTGAGCTGGCCTCATGCTGCAAAATCTCTCTCTGGACTTTTACTACCCAGAGAAAGAAACTCGTATTTGCTTCAGTCTCCGTGAACGTGTTCGGTGGAACTTGCATCCAAATGCATTTCTAAGTGACCCCTGTATTTATTCATTCCTTGATTTGTTTATCAAGGAGATATCAAGTGCCCCCTTTAAGGAGGTCATTCCAGTAGTGGGGAGACAGTGTAAGCAAGACTAAGTGCCTGCCTGAAAAAGGTTGCATTGTAGTGAAGAACACAGATGTAAACAAGTAAGCAGACGAAGAAGCTCCATCGTTTTAGATAGTACCATTTCCATAAGAAAGAAAAGCAGGAAAATGGAGGAAAAAAGAAAGAACTGGGGCTACCTTAACTGCAACTTGAGGAGATGCCCTTAACCACACCCCTGCGGGATCAAGGATTGCCAGGGGAAGACCCTGAGAGGCCTCAGGCAGAGTCCAGGGCAGAGAGGGAGCCAGGAGCCGGAAAAAGGAGGCTGCTGCGGGTGCGGGCGTTGAGGGAGGTTCCGAGCAGGAGGAGCTAGAGACCGAGGTGTCGGGCTGGGTTACCTCAGCGGGGTTTGGAGTTTCTCTCCAGCATGACGGGAAGGGCTTACTTCTCTCCATCATTTGACGATGAGCTCTAGGAAATCTGTCTTGTTCGTTGCTAGAACCCAGCACAGTGTCTCCTACATACAAAGAGCTCAATAAATAGTTTTTGAACTAAAGATGTAACGTCTGCTTGCTGGGAGAGAGAGGGATAATATTTAATAGGCATTGATTCACAGATGCTCAGCAGAAATAGAATTGTTTCATTCGGCATTTTGAAAACCATGGAGAAAATGCTCGGTTTGCCTTGTAAGGAATTATGTGGATGATAATTTCCATGGTAGCCTCCAAGTGTACCATTGGCCGGCCTCTCCCGGAGGTCACGGAACAAAAGGCTCACAGACCGAGCCGCTTGGTTTTCCAATCAAGGGAAAACACAGTGAGATGCAAGCGGAGAGGAACGGGGCAGGTTAACCCCGAGAATGAGGTGCAAGGAGGATGGGGGCCCCCACTTCCTGCATCCTGGGTTATGCGATAACCACAGGCTCCCTCTTGCCCTCTCAGTCAGCCTTCCTGGCCACACAGTGTGGTTACAAGGACCAGAGCTGAGGTTTGAGCCAGGGGGTCCAAAGCTGGAAGGCACTGGGAGCCAAGGCACACAGGGCACACACGTGAGAGGGAGGGACAGGAAGCCCTGGCCACAGCTCAAGGGCCAGTTAGTCCAATGAGTAGCTCTGGACGTTATTCACGTTCCCTACGAGGACACCTGGAGACAGAATGGGTGGCACCAAGGAGTGGCTGGTTTAAAACCTCATGAATATGCAGCGCCACATGTACTTCGTATATTTAGTGCCTCGTGGAAATATACTGCTCCCATGGGCCGCTCCTCCTACCTGCATTTGCACTCAGACATCTATGTTCTACCCTGCCTCTGTCTGCTGGGCCCCGCACACTCTAACTCCCTCATCCCACTTAGCAAGGGCAAATTCCACCCTTCTCCCTTGTCACTCGTCCTCTACTGTACAAGTGGATATCTGTAAACAATGCAGCAAATGGACTTGTCAGAGTTTATTTGAAAATTAAACATGTTCAGGAATTAGGCTAAATCCTTTGTAAGTATGCCTTATATGTAAATATATTCTATTAAAGAAAGAAAACAACTCATCCAGAAATACTTTCAAGAAATAACGTCATAATTTGCTTAGAACCAGAGGCCCAGACCCACTGACATCTATCTAATTATCACTGTCGTTATCAAAGGCTGGGCCTGAAGGAAGATGCCTGGAGCCAAACAGTAAAGACTTCTTGAGAAACAGCCAGGCACCATGACAAGAGCACTGTGTTCGGAGTCAGACGGCCCTGGATTTGAATCTTGGCCCTGTTACTTACTAGCTATATTCATCATCAACCAAGAATGTTAACTGAAGGATCAAATGATGTTACACTCAGCTGGGTCCCAGAGACACACCACTGAACAAGATCCAGTCACGGGCGCAGACTGAGTGAAAGCACAAACTTGCCCCAGTGGCCCATCGCACAGTAAGGACGCAGCACCTCGTTGTCTGGCCTGGGCTCAGCGTTAAATAACACAATTATTGTGAAGCATGAAGGCCCAACGTAGACACCCAAGAAACGGTGACTCTTCTGTTGCATTTTGCTTGCAGAAGACAAAACCAATATGGCAAGTCAATGATTTCCAGATTCAACCATCTTCCTTGAATAAAACTCACTCTTCTCTTCTCCCTCCAGCCCCACTTTTTACTTTGGAATTTTAAAATTTATTTGCACATCTGTTAATAACGTCTTTGGTGACTGTCTCTGTGGGAATCTCTGTGGACAGGAATCAGTTTGACCATATTAGCAGCCACAGCGGAGCAGCTTGAGTCAGAAGCTTCTCTGTGCATCGATTCTGAAAACCGAACTTACCCCGATAGTGTTTTTAAAACAGAGGGGGAGAACATTATCTCTTGACAGGAACAGCCAGAAAACGACCTGTATTGCTTGTAAATCAATTAATAGCTACAAAGTCTAAGGGAATGACTTATGGGGAAGAAGAGGTAAATTTGCGTTTGTGTGTGTATGCATGACATGATATGCTTCACCCCATGGATTATATTAAATGTGTGTGCATTACGTACGATAGCATAATCTATCTGTTCCTATGAGATGTTGTTAGATGCATTGTCGAGACGGCCAACCCAAGGACTGTGGAGGCCAGAGCACCCTCTCTTACCCAGGGCATGAAGACTGCTCCTTCCAACTTTGACCCGGGCGGGTGATTCTAGACAATCTTACTCTGAATGCTCACAGGCGCACCACGTGCACAACAGCTCGTCACAGCCCCCACCCCCTTGGCCTTACACTTGGCCGCTTTACAAATGTCCATTCACCTACTGACCTTCCCTGACCTTCGGGCTGGTGACTTCTTTATCTGCACAGCACGGTTTCCAGAACCCGCGCCATCTCGTTCGCCCTCCTAAAGAGTCCCCCAGTTTTTTTAATTCCCTCTTAAAATATGCCATGTAAGCATTTTGATTCTTTTTTTGACAATCTAACAACAGCACAGGTTTAAATAAAAGAATTATATGTGTAAGTAAGAAATCTATTTGGCGGTCTCTCCAAAATCACATGTGCTGTTGACAGGTGTGTGACGGGTGGTGATCGACCATCGCGTCTCCTGCTGACAGGCTGCCCTCCTGCGACACTCTGAAAGCCAGATTTGGAGACGTCTAGTTTAAGGTGACAGAATGAAAACTTGCATCCCAGGAAACCTGAAATGTAGAATTCCGTATTAAAAAAAAATAAAAGCCAGTGCCAACAACCACACCTCAACCAAGGAAAGGGCAGCTGTCTCATCACAGAGAAAGTAGAAACTTCCAGGGATCCTTGAGGTTGGTGTGACGTCTCACCACAGGGCTCCACCCTGCATTGGGAGGAAAACTGCAGAGGAGAGGCTGGAAGCATAACGAGATGAGACATGGTCATGAATAATCCCAACGTGGAGCAAGGTCAAGTAGGCGTGGTCTGGGCAGGGCTGAGAAGTCACTAGAAAAGGTACCCCAGGGAAGACTTCCCCCAATCTTCCCGTGTTCCCCAGAGCAGAGGAGTAAAAGCAGAAAAGTCACAAAAGCAGAGGTAACGCTCCAAAAATTAAGGAGCAATTAATCAAAGAGAAAATATATAGGAAAACCACCAATGTCAGTGGGAGATGGGGGAAGAAGACCAGAAGAGAACCTAGTAAAACCCTCCACACCTTGTGGCTTCCCTGGGGGGCCCCAAACCTGCTTCCACACATCTTTCCAGCCTCTGCTCCAAGTGCACCTGAGTTCATGTGCAGAGAGGCGGGAAACCAGAAACCAGCAGGCGGCCATGGGGGTCCCCACAGACAGCCAGAGCCAAGGGGAAAGAGCTATCAGAGAGAAGGGGCCCTGGACCAGGAGAGAGGCCCTGCAGGTCATTCTGCACCCAACAGGTCGAAAGCAGCTGGGTGCACCAGCCACAAGGCAGCTGCAGGAAAGGCGCCACAGCCCTAGCCACACACGGCACCTCCTGATGCAGAAAACCCAGAGGGGGCTCAGCAACAGCTCAGAGAAAGCCCAGAGCTCGGCAGGGAAACAGAACAGGCCTCAAAGGCGAGATGAGGGAGTCAGAGAAAATCCATCCACTTTGCCTCGGGACGGAAGATGCTTACACTAAGCCCAAGCAAGATGGGAAAATTACTTGGTATTTACACAAATATAGCATGACGTAAATAAAGTGATTTTACAAAAGAAAACAGAACAAAGGAAGGAAGAAGGAAGAAATCTACTAGGAAATGGCACATGTAAAGATCTATTCCAGAGGAAAAGGAGAGGCTGAGGTCACAATTTTGTTTCAAAACATCCCCAGTGCAAACTTGATGAAGGGAATAGCAAGGAATACACTAGCTCTGCAGTCAAGCCGAGTTACCCTGAGCAGGGAAGGTTCCAGACGTTCTCCACAAGCCCGAAGTGAAAAGGCGGCCGTCACCACAGTCGAAGAGGAGCTGACACCAACGGAGAGCGGGTGCCTCCGATACACAGGTCACGGTGTCGATGCACAGGGACCCCTTCAAGGGTAGGAGAGGTGCCTTCAGAGCTGTGATAGAAAAGGGTTTTCCTGAACCTGAGGAAGAAAAGTCTGCAAACCTAAAGGGCAAACCATGAGTCCCCACCAACAATGCGCACAAAATTATCTACGAGACATGAAGGCTAGTCAGGCTTTTAAATTATATATGTGAAAAATTTCCTCAGACATCCGGGTAGAACAAAACAAATGACTGGCAAGTGCAGGGACAAGACAACAGCCTGGCCCGGGGCTCCCCGGAACACTACAGACCCATGGGCTGTGGGCACTGCTGGCACAGGGCACCGCGTGCAGGCAGCTGTGACTGCAGCACACGTCACGAGGTGGAACAGCTCACACAGGAAGTGATCCAGTGCTGGATTATCAGTGCCTGCTCTTTGCAAAACAGCTCCAATCTGGACATTCAAGTGATGAAAGAAGAGCCAGTAGGAGGGGTGGAGCAAAGAGGAAAATGAAGACAAAACTTCTGAGGGTAATGTGCGTCCAGAAGGCACATTCTGTGAACCTCAAGAAGGTAAAACTCACTCTAAAACTAACGAGAATCAGGACAGGAAGATGACAATGTGAGGCTGTCATTTCCTCATCTGTCACAGCCCCGAGTGGGTGAGCCCAGAAAAGGAGCTGCTGGGTTTACTTGGAGCTGTGAAGGGAACCACCAGAAGGACTAAATATACGAACAAAACCAAGAAAAGTCTGGAGGTGGAGGGAAGAGCGAGGAAGCGGGCAAGTGGTAATTTTCTCTTAGTCATAACAGAGTCGGCAGATGCTCTGTAAGAGCTCTAAATTCAGAAGCAGAGGGCTCCGTGTGATAGAAAGACTTATAAAAAGATCCACTACTAAACCAAAAACAGAATCTATGGCTTCCACGTTACTAACAGTCGACCCACACGTACACATGTTCATGCATAAAACAACTCTAAAATAGCAAAGATCGGCCAAATAGCAAAAGATAGAAAAAGGAAGCTTAAAAGCAGATGATAGATTTAGACCAAGTATATGTAACATCGATATTGTAAACTAGGAAAATCTCATCTAGAAAAAGAAAAATTATAAAGCCACATAGGGGAGACTAACCCCACATGAGCCCGATTATGAAAGAAGTAAGTTAGCAAAAAATGTACAAGATTAGGAGTAATATTAGGAGGACTTCCCTGGAATAAAGGTGATCAATCAAATCATAAGGGAATTCAACAGGCAATCTTATGCAACAAATTTAAATAACTGCAGAAAAAAAGTGACTTTCTAGGAAAATATAAAACTCTCAAACCAACCCAAGAGAAAGACCAATTTTCACAGAGGACAGAGAAAAGGGAACCACCCTCAATGAAAGGATGGGGCCATGGACCCGCACTGCGTGGGGCCACCTTTGTGGACACATCCACAGACAAGACATGATCAGGGAAAGGAGGCTTCTGCTTTGTCTGGTAAGGTCGACAGGACTCTAATTCCAAGAGAGAGTGGTGGTACAGAAATAATTATCAACATAGATGTAAAAGTTCTCACCAAAATCTTAGTAGTGAGAGTAGAACAAAACTTATTAAACATGAGAATGGCATGGTAAATACCAAAATGACGTAATACCCTAAATAACAAAACCACAAAACCATTGAGTTATAAGCCCCTGGTACCCATGAGGTTTCCAGGTTGTCTGAGCAGTCGTAATGACTATAACGAAGCTTTCACAACTTTACAAACATGGAAACGTAAGAGGGAAAACTGCTTCTCTTTGCTGGTGACATGAGAGCATCCTGGACAAGCCAAAACTCGCCAGGTAAACATTATGAATTTAGTGAACTGTCTGGATAGAAACAAAAATCAGCGTGCTCTTTCTAGTAAGTAACTAGAAAAAGAAACGTATATAAACAGCAAATTCACAAGAACAACAAAATCTTTAAAATGTGTAAGAATGCATTTAGCAGGAATGCCACAAGGCCTATATACAAAAAAAAATTATGCCATGTTACTGAGGACGCAAAATAGGAAATAAACAGGTGGAAAGGATAAGAAGACTTGTTTTCATAAACGTGTCAATTTTATAAAAATTAATTTAACATGAAGTTAAATTCCAAAATAGAGCTTTTAGTTTCTAACAATGACAGACCAAGTCTCCAACTGAAACCAATTTTACAAAGTGGATACAGTTTTTTAAAATTTTCTTAAAAACACTGAAATCCCCTAAGAACTTAATTAAGAAGTTAGAGAGAAAACTGAAAAGACATGGAATTCAGAGATGTGGACGTGCAGATGCAGGAGACATGCGTGGGCCAAGGCGGGCGTGGACCACGAGGGGGCGCGCAGAGGGCCATGGGTGTCAGTGCAGACTCAGACACAGCCTGAGAGGTAGATGGGGATGCGTGTCCGTAGGGGGTGTGCGGCGTGGGGAAAATCTGGGAGAGAAATACGAGGCCGTCATCAGGGTTCTCCGCGTGGGGAGAGGGACCTGGTTTGGACAGAAGGGAAAGGTTAGAGGAAGAGAAGCATCAGACTGAGAACGAGGGTGGGAGTTGGAATAGGTCACAGCTACGCATGAAGTTTATTCCTGTGGGTGAAATTACATGTGTATGTATATATGCGAGTAAAGTGAACTCAGTTAATGCCACAGGTGCGGTAAATCAATACCCAACAGTCATTTCTCTCTGATGGTTCTAACAGAGTTTACAAGTAGAAGGATCCACAGATACATAGTCGAAAAATCCCAGCCAAGGAGAAGTAGGGTTTGAGATGATAGTATCTGGCGAGCTTGGACTCAAGGCAGAGACTGTTAAGCAAGACCAAGAAGGGCTCAGAATCGGTAACAAAGCCAAGCCCTCATCACCCTCCGGGACAACAGGCGCAGGGGAAACTGATGTCAGCACAGCAGGGAGAGCGTTGGGGACCTTCACTGTCAGCTGTGAGTCAGATAGACAGGAACAAGTGAGGAGACCATTCTGAACAGAAGGATGAGAGTGTTTCCAGCATCTGTGACATGTGGACAAAATCTAACCATACAAACACAAAGAAAAATCGCAAAAAATCAAAAGAAAATCTCAACTGTACAAATCACACTCTCTGATCACAGTGTGAGATAACCAAACAGCAATCACAAAAAGAATGAAGAAAGATGGCTTAGAAACTTTTAAATATGTAAATAGCAGCCGAGTTGAGGAAGAGATCAAAATCTAGAAAACAATTATAAAGAAAATAAAACATATTAGACCTGATAAGAAATGCTAACACTGTGCTCAGAAGAAAATTCTTAAAACACACGGTTTATAGCTTCCATATGAGATGAGGGAGCTGAA
Source organism: Equus caballus (assembly GCF_041296265.1). Classification (NCBI taxonomy): domain Eukaryota; kingdom Metazoa; phylum Chordata; class Mammalia; order Perissodactyla; family Equidae; genus Equus; species Equus caballus. The sequence continues at coordinate 65,306,910 of NC_091706.1, read as the reverse complement.
TGAAATTAAACCTTAAATATAATTTGCAATCTTTTAAAAAAACAAACAAAAGAAACAGGAAGAAGTAATAATAAAAATTTTAAAATAAAATATTTAAAAAGAGTAAAGCCAAGCTAAGACCAAGCTTGACAGATTCATCCGATAAAGAATCACAAGTCCTATTTAAAAGATTCAGGCAGTTTATGACTTGCATGGGCGATGAAGAAAGGGCAGTCCCAGGCCCCAGCTCCTCGGCCCTTGCACAGGGCAACAGGGAAACCAAAGGATCAGACAACTGGAAATGGGTGCCAGGACTCCCTGTCGCTGAGGAACAAAGGCCGGGCTTTGCTGGCAGTTTTACAGCCCGCAGTTCTAACCTATGGGCCACCAGGCAGAGAGCGCGACCCCCGTCAGAACCCAGGTGGCAGGAAGAAGCTGCTTCGTGCCAGCCTCCTTGGTAGACAGGGACACCCTGAGAAATGGTCTTGCAGGAGCTGCTCACAAGGCTCCCACCCTCTCATGTCCCAGGAGGCTCAGAGGACGTTCTGCAAGACCCCCCACCAGCTGTGCTTCAGTGGTTCCAGGGCAGGGCTGATTCCCCACAATGGACCCGTACAATGGACCGCTGAATCCAAAATCTGCACCTTGAAAGAAATAATTTTTACAAGATAATCACAAGTTTATCTAACTAAGGCGGAAACAAACATCCCTCAATGAAATTTTTTAATTAAAGAGAAACCTTGAAAACAAAATTTGAGATTTGTAATAATTTAATTTATAAATCTTGATGTAAGCACATTTAAAAATATGGATAATTTGCAGGAGGAGAATGTTAACACAATTTTCCCCAGAAGAATTACAGACTCTCAGCAGGAAAAAATAATTTAAGAACTTGAGATAATCGTCAAAGAGCTACCCCACAACCTACTCAAAAAAAGTGTGTGTGTGTGTGCATGTGCGTGTGTGCGTGTGTGTGTGTGTGAGAGACAGATCCACATCACTTCCCAGGAGTCTTCCAATATTTTGACATGTAGGCACTTATACTATTCTCATTGTGTAAAGATTTTTTTTTACAATAAGATAATACTAATAACCAAAACATGAAACATCACAAAAACAAAGGCAATATCAAATAAAACGTGAAAATAAATATGAACTTTAAATAGTAATGAGTTTTTTTAATGTAATAAATTAAATTGCCTTATTCTTGGCCCTTCATATTTCCATATAAATTTTAGAATTTCCTTGTCAATTTCCATGTGCACATGAACACACACACAAACATTTGGAATTTTATTAGAATTGAACCTGATCCGTAGATCCCTTTGGGCAGAATGGACATCTTTACGATAGTGAGTGTTTCAATCCGTTAACTTTTCCTTCCCAACATATATGGGTCATCTTTAATTTCTCTCAAAAGTGTTTTAAAATTTTCAGTGTTGAGGTTTTGCAAGTCATTTGTTAGATTTATTTCTATGTATTTGATGATTTTTGAAACCCCATGCTGAAAAAATACTTTTAAAATTTTGTTTTCAATTTGTCTGTGGCTGATATGAGACAAAATAATTTTTATATATGACTTTGTATCCAGAGATCTTGCTAAAGCCACTGTTTAATTACAATTTCTTGGAGATTCTGTTGCATTTCTATTTGAAAAAAGACAAAGCTTACACTATTATTTATCAAGACCTTTTATGAATTTAATTAAATTTTCTACAGTTAAAGTAACAACAGGTATTAGTGCAAAGATTACAAATTCACTGAAGGACAAAATAGTGTCCAGAAGCAAAGTGACACTTAAGACATTGCAATGAAGCAGAGAAGAATAGGCTTTGCAATAAATGGTGGTGGACCATCTAGATATCAGTATGGACAACAATAAATCTTGAACCTACCTCACCACAAAGAAAAGGCAATTACAGATAGATTGCAGATCTCAATGTAGAAAGCAAAAAAAAGAAGGAGAAGATTACTTTGATGGGCTTAGATTAGGTTAAGATTTCTTAATAAGGACACACAAAAATATTAACCATAAACGAAAAAATCAATAGATCATATCAAGTTCAAAGATTACATCAAAAAATCCACTTTATAAGACTGGGAAAAGTCAGGCTACAGGTGGAAGAAGATATTTGGAATGTATCTATCTGACAACGGAAAGAATATATAAACAAACCGTAAAATCAATAAGGAAATAGGCAAGAAAATGAAGAGGCACTTCCCCAAAGAAGATATCTGAAGGCCGAGAAACAAGAAAATGCACATTAGCTCACTTCTCCTCAAGAAAACGCAAATTAAAACCTCAGTGTAACACTGTAATTTAGCTAGCATCCTGGCTAAAATGGAAAGATTGACAATATGAAGTGTCCACGAGGACATGGAATAATTGAAACTCATGTACACTGACAGTGGGAGTGTAAATTAGTACAACCTCATTGGAAAACTGTCTGGTAGCCTCTACTAGAGCTCATCACATGTACACCTTATGACTCTGCGACACCACGTCCAACAGAAAGGCACACATGAGTTCAACAGAAGGTACGTAGGACGAGGATGCCCACAGCAGCGCTGTTTGTAATAGCCCCTGCACTGGAAACCACCCAAACGCCCATCAACAGTAGAATGGATAAATAAACTGGGTGTATTCACACAGTGGAATACTGTGCAACAATGAGAAGGGATGAACGACAATACACGCAACAGGATGGATGAATCTCCAAACATCACATTGAGTGAAAAGCCAGGTACACAAGTGTATGATTCTGTATGATTCCATTTGTATAAACCAGGCTACGGTATTAACCATCAGAGTAGTGTTTACCCTAAGGGAAAAATGACTTGTGAAAGGAGGTGGGGGGTATCTTATGTGCCGATAAAGTTCTGTTACTTGATCTGGGGCTGGTTGCACAGATGTGTTCTTTTTGTGAAAATTCCTTGAGCTGTGTACTTGTGACTGTGAGCCTTTTGTGCATATGTGTCATACTTCATTCAGAAATTTTTAAATTAATCAATATAAATCAATGTATTAAAGATAATACATGATAAGGAGGTGGGTTTCATGCCAGGCCAACTGACTCATCTTTTGGGAAAAAACGTAAAGATGAATTGCTATATCATGATTTATTCCAAAATAAATTCCAAGTGGATCAACAATTTAAAGGCAACAGACAAAACCATGAAGGTCCTATCAGAAAACATTGCTGGTTTTTATGTCTCAGAATGGAGAAGGTTAAAATGGAAATATTTATAACATTGAAATCATAAAAATTCAAGCATTCCTGTAACTAAAGAATTTTTACATCTAAGTCAAAAGAATAACAAAAACAAGGGAAAGAGTGCACATGAGAGCCAAAAAGGTTACTTTCTGAATTTGTAAGGAGCTCATACACATCAGTAACAAAAAGACTGACAACTCAATAGAAAAATGAGAAATAAAAATGAACAGGGACTTTATGAAAAAAACACTAGAACAGGTCCCTACTTATATAAAAGATGGCTAGGATAGAATATAATGAAACAAATGAAAAATTACAACAACACTGTGCACACACTTTTGACTTTAGCATAATAGGAAAATTTTTAAAAGTTTATGTGATTCCCCACCTACCCCAAATAATCAAAATGATCTTGGAAAAGAAGAGCAAAGTTGGGGGGCTCATAGTCTCCAGTTTCAACACAGTGATCAACACTGTACAGTACTGGTGTCAGGGTCAATATATAGATCCATGGAATAAATTGAGAGTCCAGAAATAAACTTTCCTATTTACAGTTAGTTAATTTTTGACAAGGGGTCCAAGACCACTCAAGGAGGAAAGAACAGTCTCTTCATCAGCTGGTGCTGGAAGAACTGAATATCCATATGCAAAGGAAGGAATTTGGATCTTTATTTCACACAATATACAAAAATTAACTCAAAATAAGTTAAACGAGCTAAAACCATAAAAATTTAAATGGAGACATAGCGGTAAATTATCATGACCTCGGATTTGACAATGGTGTCCTAGATATGACACCAAAAGCTCAAGCCACGAAAGAAAAAACAGATAAATTGGAGTTCATCAAAATGAAAATTGAGGGAGCATCAATGAATCCCATCAAGGGAATGAAAAGACAACCAGAAAAGGGGAGAAAATACTTTCCAAGCATATATCCAGTAAGAGTCTAGATCCAGACAATATGAAGAACTCCTAAAACTCAGCATCAAAAAACAGACTATCTAATTTAACAAATGGACAAAGGACTTGAATAGGCATTTCTCCACAGAAGATGTACAAATGGCCAACAAGCACATGGAAAGATACTCAACATATTAATCATTAGAGAAATACAGGTCTAAACTACAGTGAGAAATCACTTCACACCACTAGCATGGCCAAAATCAACAAAATGGAAAACAACAGGTGCTGAGGAGGATGTGAGGAAATTAGAACTCCTGGACATTGATGGTGGGTTGTAAGATGATGCAGTCACTGTGGAGAATATTTTGATGGTTCCTCAACAAGATAAACAGAGTTACCAGATGATCCAGCAATTCCACTCCTAGATGTGTTCCCAAAATAAGTGAAAACAAAATAATTCAAACAAAACCTGGTACACAACGGTTCGTAGCAGCACTGTTCACTATAGCCAAAAGATGGAAACAACTCAGTGCCCGTCAACTGATGAATGGATGAACACGGTGTGGTTTATCCAAACTGTGGGATATTATTAAACCCTAAAAAGAACTGAAATACTGATGTGTGCTAAAACATTCATAAACCTTGAAAAAATTGTGCTCAGTGAAGGAAGCCAGGTCTCATTTATATAAAATATCCGTAATTGGCAACTCCACAGAGACAGATGCATCTGTGGTCGCCAGGGACTGGAGGGAGGGAGGAAAAAAGAGGGACTATTAATGAGTAGGGGGTTTCCATTTGGGGTGATGAAAATGTTCTGAAACTAGAGAATGTTGATGGTTGCACAGTATCCTGAACATACTTAATGCACTGACTTTTAAACTGCCAAATGGTTAAAATGGTCAATTTTATGTAACGTGTATCTAGCACAATAAAAAATGAATGTGAGGGGCTAGGTTCTCTTAAGTGCTTTCAGCAACAGCATAATTTTACTAAAAGAAATTAGGCAATACTATCATATTTTTATGTACGCACGTACTTTCAGATAGCAATTACACAAACAAATTTATCTTAAAGATGTATTTGATGAGACACGAATTCAAGTTTTCCCATTAAATCATTAATTCAGCATTAAAAAAAATTGGGGGCCGGCCCCATGGCATAGTGGTTAAGTTTGCTGCACTTGACTTCGGCAGCCCAGCTTCAGGGTTTCAGATCCCAGGCACAGACCTGCACCACTCATCAGCCATGCTGTGGTGGCGACCCACAGATAAACTGGAGGAAGATTGGCACAGATGTTAGCTCAGGGCTAATCTTCCTCTGCAGAAAAAAAAAAAAAATGAATAGCAATTGACAATTGGGAGCTGTTTTTTAAAATCATGGCACAATTATATAATGGTTGTTGTGTATGCTATTAAAAATAATATGGTAAATCTATCTGTGCTGATATACGGAAACTTTTATAAGATGTATTATTAAAGGACAAAAGTGCAAAACATAGGGTATGGTCCCTTTGTGTAGATAAAAATCAATTTATTCCACAAAGACTTAACTGCTCACTCAGGGTACAGCAGCACTACTCCAGTCCCTGAACATTCAGTGGTAACACCGTCTACGCAGTTGCTAGTCTGGAGAGCGTAGATCTCACAGGCAGGAGCGGGGCGGAAACTGCAGCCGGCTCTCTCAACATCGTGTCAGCCCCTTGAAGGAGGCCTTCCGAGGAGAGGCTGGGACACCTGTAACCCCTTCACGGACTCCCTTGCACCTAGCTCAGCATTGCGAAAGACCCGGGATGTGGAAGTGAGTTTTAGGAGGCCAGGGCCCTGTGCCTTTGGGAGAACAGTCTGGAGGTCTCGTCACTGCTGTGGCTCCAGTGGAGAACCTTGCGTCTGGTCTCTGCCCTCATCAGCCCCAGGTGGCGGTAGCAGTGGGATTTTCACCGACAGCTCCACGCGAGGTTGACCAGGTCTCTGGGTAGACGTTTTCTGGCCACGAAACAACCAAACTGTGTTTTCTAAGCCTCTCTGAGATTCTGTAAACCAAAGCATACAAGGCAAAACAAAATCTCTTTTTTGCTTACAAATGGTAACGTGAACTTTGTTGTCCACAACTGAAACCTAACCAATACAGTAAATAAATATCTAACTAATGTATTTCAGATGGGGATTGGCACTAAGAAGAAACTAAAATGTGATATTGGAACAAAGTATGGTTGGAAAATGTAATTTGGTGGGAGGTCCAGGAGGTGAGTCAGGACCAGAATGAAAAGAAGACGGTGGGGAGACGAATGGGGGATGCAGCTTCAGGTCAAAGGAAATGCAAGCCACTAAGGTGACGCATATTCCAGCAAGGGAAAGAAGGTCAGCCTGGCTGCAGCTGGGGGTGGGGGAGGAGAAATGGTATCAGAAGAGTTCCTCCACGGGGGGGGGGAATGTATTAGGCGCTATTTACAAAGGTATGGCCCCGATTAAGGAAAACCAGAAACCAAGGTTGTGTAATGGTGGGGAACCACCCCATCCAAGGCCCCAGGGGCGAGGGCAGGGAGCAGGAGCCGGCAGAGGGGCCCTCGGTGGGCACGGACAAAGACCCTCTCCTTGCCCAGACTCCCGTAGTTGGGCCAGTTTAGCAAGAATGCTCCCACGCCTGATGGTGCCTCTTACTCACTTCCGTTTACTGAGCGCTCCCCACCTGCCCCTTGGCTGTGAATCCCGCCTCGTTCTTGCTGTAGTAGGAGTTGGGCCTGATTTCTCTGCCCTGTTGCAATACTCTTCACAATATTGCAATAGCCCTGAAAACATCCTCCTGACCATTTTTACAAGTGTCAGAATGACTCGTTCTTTAACGGCATCTCTGCTGGGAAATTTCTGGGGGAATCAATTCCCCATTTCTCCTTCCTCCTGCTCCCTGTCACCTGCCAGCCCTTCCCACTGGGAAAACACTCGTGGGAGCCAGAGTGCGAGGACCCTGGGGATGGCATGCATAGAGTCAGCTCCCAGGACACACAGCAGGATGGAGAGAAACGGCGGAGGGTGGGCATGAGGGGCCATTGGGAAAATCTCCGGTGCAATCTGCTCTTTTGCTCCTGGCCTCCTCTCTTGGTGTTGTCAGGGCACACAAGGTCCCCTGGCTTACCTGGCCACTGCAGAGGATGTTGGCCAGGACAGCCCCCTAGGTGGTTAACACCTAGAAGGTTAACCACCCTGAGGATTCTCCCGGGAGGGTAGAGGGTACGAAAGACGACAATTAATTAGTGTAAACACAGCTCCCCGTCTGACACTGGCCCCGAGGTCCAGATCCATGACCACAGTTCTCTTCTTTCATCAGTCAGTCTACACATCCCTTATTTTCTAAAGCAGAGGCTTTAAAAACCAGGAGCTAGAAAGTCCAAAAACAGGCGTAACTGCTCCACGGTGTTTGGAGTGGCTCCTGGAGGTGAGTTAGCGCACGCAGAGTGGGAAGGGGTGGCAGCTCCTGGGGCTGGCCGTGCTCTGGTTTCTGCCTTGAAATTCTACATATTAAGTATAAACCAACAATATTCCAGAAAAATATCTCTGGTTAGAGTGCATCGAGTAATATTTGCTGTACATTAAAGACCAGCACTTCACTCAGACGAAAAGCTCCAGAGATCAGATTCAGGAGGCTGTTCTGCATTCCCTCGATTTCATTAAATCTCACAAAATTTAAACAAAGGCTGCATTTGCCTCCTTGCCTCAGCAGAAGCCATCTCCTCCTCTAGGACTCTGGCCATCGAGATTTCACACACAAGACCACGATTTCTCTCAGAAAAGCGGAGCTCTGAATCTTAACAAACATTTCTAAATTAATTTAAGACTCAATATCTGTGTCGTCTAACATAAAGCATACCTTATGATCCATTCGCTTTTCTTGGAAACAACTGGTAAGCGTATTTTTGAACAAATGCTAGGTGTTATATACATCTGCTTTTCTCTATCTCAGCATCAAAACTATGATCACCGTTCTCCTGCCCCATCCTGTCTTTGCTCTTAGTTCAATGGTTGCCTTAATGTGTCTCTGTTGACACTCCGCAGACAAACACCCATTACATCAGGACATTTTCAGGAGATTTTTTTTTCTCTCCCCAGGATTATCAAAGGGAGGTGTTTTTCTCTGCCTATCCCACAAATGTTTTGGAAAGATTAAAATGTCAAAGGCCCAGGGAACAAAAGTCACTTAGAGCAAACACAGCCTGGCATAATACGTTCCATGTTGTAAGACTTACGTGTTTATTTAGAGTAAACGAAAAAGAGACAGGCTGCTAACGTTGCCTCTTTAAAGCTTTTGTGCTACTTTCAGAGACCTACAATAGTTGCAGTTGGAAGTTATTTACTGTCAAAACCTTAAATACGTATTAACATTCTCTACAAACTTTCTGATAATACAAAGCAATTTTGTTACAACTCATAGTATCAATTCAGAAAGCAACGTCGCATATTCAACACTATATGCATTTATTGTGTGTGTGTTTGAATTCTCTATTCGGTTCCCTGAATTATTTATTTATTCCAGCCTTATATTTGTAGTCTTATTTCTTTATACGTGTCATGATATGCTGTGCTATCTGCTGAGCAGGCACCCCTTATTTTTCTTTCCTCATTATTTATTTTGCTAATCTTCTATATTTTCTCCTTCATGTGAACTTTAAAAGGAGCTTGTCAAGTTCCATAAAAATGTTCTTGGAATTTTGATTAGGATTACATTCAACTTATCAGTTTGGGGAGCACTGCCAGATTCAGTGTACCCTGCAGAAATGTGATCATTTTCCTCATGTATTTATATCTTTTTTACGTCTCAGATAAGATTTTTCTGGTTTTTTTCGTATAGTTACAGATGAACCACCATCATCAAACTCCGTCGACTGCGTTGATGACCTTTTCTCCCGTGGTGTAGACCAGCTTTGGCCCTGGGAAGCAGGCCTTCCTCAGAGGCCGCAGCGCGCGCTCCCCAGCCGGACCTGGAGCTCTTCCAGGGGCGTTCTTGGATCCCCTTTACAACTTCTCTTAAGACGTTTTCCCACTTGAGCTAATTTGGGTCATATTATTTTCTGGAAAGTGTAACTAGATCTCCACATCCATTGGCCCACGTCCTTCACAATGGTCTCTGGGGGCCTGTGCCTCCCTCGGGGCCAATTCCTGCAGCCCATGCTCCGCCCAGCCGTTCTCCGGGATGCCGCCTGGCTTCTGGAGTCCCGGGACGGTACTGGGAGCTGAAAACTATTTGTTGACATTACAGAAGGAGTTGACAATGGAACATCTCAGATGGCCCCAGACGTCTTCCCTGCTGTGACAGCTCCACCTACAGTCTGTTCAGCCTCCCTGGGAGCAGAGGAACACCCCCCACCCCAACCCCGTGACCCTCCTCCTCCTGCCCTCTCTGGACTAGCTCTCGGGGACTCTGTGTAGGATCCAGGCAACGCATCTCTGTTCTTCCATCTCACTGTCTCTCTGCCAGCTGAGAAGAGGGGGCAAATTGTCCACCACCCCAAAGGCTGTCCCCACCCCATGCCCAGCACGAAGGCTCTCATCAGCCAAGAAATGTCAGAGTGTATGCAGAGGAGCAGCTGCAAGCCAAGGCAAGGGTCTGCAGGCATAACCCGCCAAGCTAATAATACAAACAACCGCAGTGGCTTCTGTTTATCACCAACAGGCAGGGCACCACTTATTTCATGCTGGTGTCACTCTTTAATTCTCACAACAACCATACAGTGTGACACTTTTCTTATCTCCATTTTACGGCTAAAGAAGCAAAAGCTCAGAGAGGTTAAACAACTTTGCTAAGGCCACACAGCTAATAAGAAGCAGCACCAGCAGTCTAACCATTGGGCAAAACTAATTTCTGACTTTTAGACTTGAAACAAAGAGCCTACAGATTAAAAAGAAAAATTTCAAGTCTATAACTTAATAAGTGTCATTTACAAAGCTTCTCGTTCCTCCATAGCAGGAAGTGAGAGAAAGTGTGAATGTTAGTTACGTCGTGAATGTCACCGGGCAGACAGCCTTGCTAGTGTTCCGTGGGTGTTTGAGAAAGCAGTTCTTTATGTCAATGCCCGGTGATAGTGAGCATACGGGGAACTGTCAGCCTATCGTTCTGCACGAAAGCAATAAATATTCAGTAGTTTTCTACAAAAAAATCTGTAGTTGGTCTATGGTTTCAAAAATCAATTTTTTTCCTAGGTAAAACAGCAAGAGATTTCCAATTATATTTTGTGAACAAGAAAGCCACTGAAACAAAGCAGATGCGGCCCACGCAGCCAATGGTTTGGTTTCAAGAAGGCAGAGAACAAGGAGAGAGAGATGAATAAGGAATAGCCCGTGTCTCTGCCACCCCTTTCCTGGGGGCCTCCCGGCTACCCCAGCCCACAACTGAGATGTCCAGATCCTCTCCACAGGGAAGTTAAGAATGCGGCTCTGGCATCTGGTTGCCTGGTTTCGAATTGGGCATGCCCTCGTGGTGCACCTCGCCTGAGTAACTTCTGCATCTTTGAAAAGCGGAAAATGATGACATCTTCCTCGCAGCATCACTGTGAGAATTCAGTGTGGTGATACCCGGGAAGCACTTAGTCTTGTGCCTAGCATACAGCCACAGCTCAAGTTATAGGAGCAATTATCTGTTTCTAATAATCACTAATCAGGTCGGGATGGAAAACAGAGGGATTCAGCTCTACAAAGACTTGGATGGAGTCTTCCAGCCCAGACAGGCATTGGGTTTCCAAGCAGATGAGGGCAGCCATAGGATGGAACCCAATTCAAATGCTCTGACATAGAAGGCGGACTGTCCCCTGATATTAGCATGCTTTGGAAAGGGGGATTCCCCCCTTACCAACGATTGTCAACCCCCAGAGCCCCAGCCTGTCATCTCTGTCCTCTCTGAGTCTCTCCCCTTGTCACCTTCATCTCTCTAGATGACTTCTCCTTCAGGAAGGACCTTGACAGCTGGCAGCTCCCAGATCCCCCATCTCAGGCTTGAAGCTTCCTCTCTCCCCAGCGCAGACGGAGAGGTCCTGGGAAGGTCACAGATGGCCTCACACGTCTCACATCCACTTCTGGGGTGAATCCCCATTCAGGAGAAGGAGAAATGGAATGAGGGAACACAGCAATACGTGGATGCCCATCAAATACATCCGATGAAAAATGCGGCTCGATTTGGCACATTAGTATGTCTGAGTCTATAGACGCCCTCGGAAAGAATTTCAATAATTATAACCATAAATTTAAAAAGCGATCTGCTGGGTCTGGAGAGACTGCCATGTTGTTTTTCTCAGAAAGTCGTTTTCTCATGAGAAGCAACGGCATATTTGAGACAGGGGAAAGAACTAACAACAAGGAATGTATGAAACGACATTGAATAAAAATAGATTTACAAGGATCACTCAAGGGAAGTGTTTTCACTGCTAGTAACTTATAAGCTGTCTGATAATTCACCTCACAGTTTTCTTGTAGAATTCTGTGTCCAGGTGAGGATTCCTCACTCCAAGATCAGCTCAGGTGAGGATCTCAGCACGTAGAAAATTGACTTCCCCTCCTGCTTGGGGACGCTGACGAGTTCTCTCCAAAAGGCCGGCACGGAATCCAAGCATGAGAGCCACGCTGGGCAAACGAGGTTTGTCTGCACGTCCGTCCCCACTGAGCCTGGCAGGGGATGGCAAGTGCCTCGGGCAGGAAGCAGCGCTCGGAGACACTAATTAACAGTGACAGCCATGACGATGGCTTTTTTCCCAAAATCTATTTGAAGACACAAAAGGGAACCCAGCCCTCGGGAGAGAAGAATGTCTGTGATGACTTTCAAGAGGTAATTCAATGAGTGTCGGGACACGTTGCTCCTTAGCATTCAGTGATTAAAAACGTCACCGATGACTCTGCATTTTCTCATTTTCACTCAGGCGACGAAATAAGCTTTCGTGCTAGAGTAATTCACTTAGAGTCAGGCAGACAGCTCAATGATGTTGGCCACCGTAGGATGCCAAAGAAGTCTGATTTTGAAGGCTTTTAACATTTTAAACCCTTTTAAGGAAGTTCAGGCCTAATGATAATGAGCCATTTTTGTGACTTTTTAAAATATACTGTATTTTGAACTTGATTAAAAAGTAACTTAATAATAGCAATTATCCTACCTAGTGTTAGATGGTGGTTGGGTAGAAACCCCTATTTCAGCTATTTTTGGAAGGAGAGGTGAGCTCGATATTCAATAATCAAATGACTCAAGATGACCGTTGGTTAGTTCATTTAATACTTAGGCTGCTCTCTTTTGTTCAAAAACTGTCACCCACTCTGAGCATCATACATTTGCCATGAGAGGAGTCTGTACATCCAGCAAGAAGCAGTGGCCAGGGCCTGCCATTGAGGACCTTGAAATGTTTCTTCCCAGTTGCATTCATCGGCACCATAACATCTTGTAACCTGCCTTCATCAACTGGGTCCTTTCTTAACGAAGATGCGGAAATACTAACAGTGCTCTTCTCTACAGGACAGAGCAACTTGTCTTATTTCCCTTAGGAGACAAAAGAAGAAAGGCATTTTTTAAAAAGCTTAAAGTTTGGGGAATGTCTCCCACGGCTGCTCTCTTCATAGCCAGATTCTAATTTCTCAGCCTTATGGGAAACCTAGATACTGGATGGAAGGTCAAAGTCTCCAGAACTTTCTGGATTCCTGATTTTGCACACTACTCACCCTCAGAGAGGTAATGTTTCCTCCTGGTGCAGATATGAGTGTGAATGCAGTAAAGTTGTATTTTCCTCCAGAGTTAATAATATGAAGGACATACTACTACACACTAATTGTAAAGACCTGCCAGTTGGTGGATTTGATGCCGCGTAAACAGCAGGTGGGATAATGAGTATTGGAGAGGAAGATGATTTTGTTGGTTTGAAGGTCAGTTTGAGAGAGTCCTCAGAGGTTGGATGCACATCACGATATTATTCACATCAAAACTTGAGAAAGAACTAAAAAGAGCGATGAGTGATAAACGGAGAGAGAGAGTCTCTGTGGAGGCCGGCCAGAGGGTGGATCTGTGATTTTATTAGATTCAAGGGTCTTGATACTTCCTGCTCTGATGGGTGGGTGCCTCCCCACAGGAAATTGGCTTTGATGCCTTTTAATTCTTAGAATGAAAAAAACATTACAGAAAAAAATTGTTTTGAAAGTTTAAGAATTTATAAGATTTTAATACCAAGAAATAATTTGATTGACTTTTTAAAAATCTGAATTAACTCCTCTCTTGAAACAGTCTGTTGTTTTGGCCTCAGTAATGGTGACAACTGGTAATCATCCAGAATATGTTTTTCCCAAGCATTTTGATATAAGAACTCCATTCTAGAATGAAAAAAAGCAATGGAAAGAATATATGGTGACCAAAAACTGCTATGATTTCAGTAAGACAGTAACTAGATGTGCTACTATTTCTGAAAAAAAAAAAAAAGAGGACATGAATGTGTGAAAAATGTTATTTATATAGTCTGCAGACAATGCTTACTGAGATTTCATGTGGATCGGTGGACATTTGATCATTTTTCTGAGGATGCCAGGGCTCTCTGGTTCATAGAGTGGGAGCCATTTCTTTTGGGTGCTTGTTCCCAACAAACACAATAAAATGTGATGGTTTCGTGAAGATACCTGGCAATTTGGCTTTCATCATATTTAAGAATAAATGATAGGTACTTGGTATTCAGGTTTATCCAGGGTAGGTTTTGCACGTTTTCCTCAATGGAAGCTGACAAAGGAAGGAGAAAATGAGGAAAAAGAAGCAGAACTCCCTTCTTGGCACGTGAGCTATCATACCACAGATCCTGTCATTCCACGCAGACGTGATAGCTGGCTGGCTGTTCGCCAGACTTGCTTCCCGTTAAGCATGCAGCTAGTTTCTATTTTCATTCTTCCTCTGCGATCGTAGGTGGCCATGTGGCTGTGTTCCAGAAAACACAACATGAGTAGAAGTGCTGTGTGCTCCTTCCAGGCCCAGTTCTTCAAGCTGTTTTCCCTTCCAGCTGGCTGGAATGGAGACATCATGGAGTGTGACCTTGAAAACCACAGACTGAAAACAGCAGAGCCAGCAGCGGAAAGAGACTGGGTCCCTGAATGACCACTTGGAGAGGACCTACCCACCAATCAAGAGCACCGACTTGGAAATTCTGTGAGTGAGAGATAGGTTTTTACTGTATTTGAAACATTCTATGTTTCGACTTTTGTTATGATTGTGACTTTATGCACTATGTGATAAATACCGAATTACTCTGAACCAGTGACGACTCCAAGTCTTTATGATTCTGTGAGGTGGACTAAGGAATGATGCTACCTTCTCCTGCCTATCTTCCGTGTAAAATTTGCACAGTCTCTAGGTACCATGAGTATATATTCTGTGTGAAGTGTAATATGCATATCTTTTACATATGTTAGCTGACGTATTTTTAAATATTTTTATTGAGGGAAAATTTATGTATAGGGAAATGGACAAGAATTAAGCATATAATTCAACGAGTTTTTATTAACTGTTTCTGCTCGTATAACCAACATCTTCATCAAAATGAGGAACATCTCCATATCCCGCAAAGTTCTCACGTGCCCCTGTCCAGTCGACCCCAAGCCAGCACTCCTCCCATAGGCAAATGCTACGGATTTCTATCACTGTAGATTCGTTTCTGCCTGCTTTTGAATTTCCCATGAATGGAATTATGCTAATATACTCTAATGCATTTTGGGTTTCTTTTGCATAGTGTGATGTTTTTGAGTTTTATCCATGTTGTGTGTATCAGTAGTTCATTCTTTTGTATAGTTATGGAGATACATTCTGAGAATGTGTCATTAAGCAATTTTGCCTTTGTTCAGACATCGTAAAGTGTACTCACACAAAGCTGGCTGGTATAGCCTGGTACACACCTAGGCTATGTGATATGGGCCCAGCGTTGTTTAAGCAGTCCGTCGTTGACCGGAAAGTCATTATGTGGCACATGACTGTATCACTGAGTGATATTCCATTATGGTGAATATATGCCACAAGAATTTAATCATCCTTCTATTGAAGGAAATATGTGTTGTTTTTAACACCTTGGAGCTATTAGAAACATGCTTGTACAAGTATTTTTTTTTTGACCATGTATTTTTATTTCTCTTGGGTTTGAGATAGAGCAAACAAAATGTTTGCTTTTCCCCAAGTCATGAAGATATACTCTTCTGTTTTCCTTAGCAAGTTTATAGATTACTTTTAAATTTAGGAATATTACAGGTCTCAAATTAATTTTTATGTATGGTATGAGATGGGATCAAAATTTATTTTATCCTAAAAATTTATGTGGTTGGTCCATGACCTTTGTTTAAAAACGTATCTTTCTCTATTGAATGTCCTTAGCATATTTGTCAAAAAATAATTGTGCACAAATGTGAGAGTCTATTTCTAGACTTTATATTTTGTGTAATTTAACGTTTTGCCTCTGCTTACCCCAGTACCAGACTATCTTGATTACTAAAACTTTATAGTTAGCCTTTAACTCAGAGAGTATAAGTCCTCCAATTTTGTGCTTATTTTTCAGAATTTCTTTGGATATTTTAGATCCTTTGCATTTCTATACACACTTTACAATCAACTTCTCAGTTTCTAGCAAAGTAAAAGCCTATTGCGATTTTAGTTGGGTTGCATAAAATCTCTACAGCTTTAGGAGATAACTGGAATGTTAACAATATTGTGTATTCTCATCCACAAACTTAGCAAATCTTTCCAGTTATTTCAATATTCTATAAATTCTCTCTGCAATGATTTTTGGTTCTTACTGTATAAGTTCTGTGTATCTTCCAGTAAATTCATTCCTATTTTATATTTTTGATATAAAATGGTAAATAAAATTTTTTATTTTATTTTCCAAATTTTTGTCACCAACATATAAAATACTCATAATTTTATATCCTGTGACCTCATATTCTATGACCTTGAAAATTTTATTTACTCACTTTCACATTTTTATAAATTTCTTAAGACAGTTTTCTTATGTACAAAATCATTCTCTGCAGGTAAAGAACATTTTATTTCTTCCTTTCTCATCTTTACACCTTTTATTATTTTTTAAGCTTATTTCATTGGCTAGGATCTCCTGTAAAATGTTCAGTAGAAGACAACAGTGGTCATCTTTGCCTTGTTTCAATCTTAAGGGAAAAGAGTTCAATTTATCAACACTAATTATCACGTAAACTGTAAGATTTTACAAATGCACCTTGACAAATGAAAGAACTCCCCTTCAATTCCTGGTTAGCTGGAATCTTTTTCTATGACTTTTCATTGAATTTCATCACATGCGTTCTCTTCATCTATCGAGATGACCATCTGTTGTTTTGCTTTATTTAGTTAATGTAACAAATTACATTATTAGTCTTTAAATTTTAAACCAAACTTAAATTCCTGGAGTAAACCCTAAACATATGTTTAATCTTAAGTAGGCATACAGATAGACAGACAGATGGATGGATGGATTTGATTTGCTAATATTTTGTTCATGAGGGATATTGTCCTGTAATTTTCTTCTTTTGAAATTTACTTTCAAGATTTGGAATTGTTTTTGGCCTCATAAAATGTTTATGTGCTACTTCTGCTATTTTCTAAATAGTTTCTCTAAGTTTAGTACTATTTCTTCCTTAAATATCAAAATTTGCTAGTAAAAACATCTAGTCTAAAGTTTACTCATGAAAACATTTTTAATTATGAAGGGCCATTTTTTTAAAAAAATAAAAGTCTATCCAATTTACCTATTCGTTTTGCATCCATTTTGGTGATTTGTGCAAGGAATTTGTTTTCATCTAAGATTTTTAACTCACTGGCTGAGATTTGATTTTATAACAATGTTCATAATAGTCCACCGTATATTTAATGTCTATAGGATCTGTTATGATGTTCCCTCTTTCACTCCTGATAGTAGTAATTTATGTTGTATTTTCAATTTCTTTGTTTTCTGCTCATATGATTATGTTTCCCTCCTTCTCTTCTCCTTTGATATAATCTCCTTTTCTTTTTCTATTGTTTCTATTGAGTTAGAAACTTAGGTTATTGATTTAACATTTTTTTGTTTTCTAATACAGGCTTTTAAAGCAATACATATCCTTTTAAGTACTGATTTAGCTACATCTCAAAATTTTTATATGTTTTCACTGTCATTCAATTCAACATATTTTCTAATTTCCACTGTAATTTCTTATTTGATTGATTGGTTCTGTATAAGTATGTAACTTAATTTCTAAATACTTGGGGCGGTTCTGTATATCTCATTGCCACTGGCTTTTAAATGTTCTGTAATATACCAATCTTGAGATTTTGTGACACTTATTTCATGGCCCAGCATATAGCCTATCTGGTGAATGTAACATGTGTTCTTGAAAAGAATGTATATTCTACTACTCTTAGTGAAACATTCCATAAATTTCAGCTAGGTCTAGTTGGTTGTGTTAGTCACATGATAAATACTTTAACTCTTTTTCATTATTTGATCCATCTATTACTGACAGAAGAGTATTGAAATCTCTTAATTATGATTATGAATTTTCTATTTCTTCTTTGGCTCTATCAATATTTTCTTCATGTATTTGGAAGTTGTACTATTATGTGCAAAAACATTTAGGATTTTTATATCTTCCTTGTGAATTGACCCCTTTCTCATAAGAAATATCCTTTTACACCTCTGGTAATGTTCCTTGTTTTGAAATTAATATCAGTAATATTAATAGGATCACAGAAGCAATTTTGTGCTTTTAACTCCAGGTTAAATTTTTTCCATCATTTTATTTTCAAACTATTTGTGTTTTTATATTTAAAGTGTGACTCTTGTACAGAGAACATATAATTGGGTCTCAAATTTTTTTAATCTAGTCTCACAATCTTGACTTCTTATTTGGAGGGATTAGCCTGAATTGTTTTCATGTAGTTATTGACATAGTTGTGATTTCATTTGATTTCTGCCCATTTGTTTGTCTTCCATTATTATTTTCACTTTTTAGCTTTCTTTTTGGTTAATATTTAATATTCCACTTATTTCTTCTTTAATTTTTAAGATGTGCTTCTTTGAATATTACATAGTTGATGCCCAAGGAGTTACTATGAATCTTTAATTTACCACAGCCTACTTTTGATTAATATTGTATCACTTAACTTAAAATATAAGAACCTTACAAAAATATAGCTTAATTTACCCCTATTCTTTGCATTATTGATGTCATATATTTTACTTCTCTAGAAGTTCTAAAACTCAAAATTCAATGCTATAGTTGCTTTAAATAAGCAGTTGATTTTAAAGAAATTGTTTAAAAGAAGAAAAAAGATAACCAGTCACATTTGCCTACATATTTACCATTTTCATGACTCTTTGCTTATTCGTATAAATAAGAGTTTTCAGTCTGGTAAAAATCCTTCCTTGGGAAGAACTTCTTCAGTATTCCATGTAGTTCATCTCTGCAGGTCACAGATTGTCTCAGCTGTTGTTTGTGTGAAAACATCTTTACTCGTCCCTCATTTTTGAAGAGTCTTTTGCAAGAAACAGAATTGGCAGCTGTTCTTTTCTCAGCACTTGAAGTTCCATTGTCTTCTGGCCTTCATTATTTCTAATAACGGGGGAGCCATCATTCTCAGCAATACTACCCAACGTGCACTGTGCATTTTCTTTTTGTGCTGCATTTAGGATTTGTTTTTTTAATCTTTATTTTTTAGCTGTTTGTGGCATGCCTAGTTGATTTTCTCTGGATATATCTTGCCTAGGGTGGCTAAAATTCTTCTATATTTAGGGTGATGGTTTTTAGCAAATGTGGGATTTTTTTAACCATTATTTCTTAAAACAATTTTTTCATCCCCATTCTCTCTTTTTCCTCTTCTATGATTTTAATTACAGGTATGTTAAATTACTTAATATTGTCTTGCAGGTCATTGAGGTTCTGTTCATGTGTTAAAAACACTTTTTTCTTTCTGTGTACTTCAATTTAGATAATTTCTGTTGGTCTGTCTTTGAGTTTATGGACCCGTTTTCCTGCAGTATGCTATCTTCTATTAAGCTTGATCAATTTTTTTTCTTTATTTAAAATATATGCTTTGAAATTCTAGCTTTTCCATTCAGTTCTTTTTAAAAGTTTCTATTTCTCTGCTGTGGATTCCCAAATGTTCATTCATTATATTCATCTATTTCTTTAAATCCTTGAACATTATTTATAATAACCATCTGAAAGTCTTTGAATACTAATTTCAATTTGTGGTTCATCACAGCATATTTTAATGTTGGCTTCCTTTCCTCTAAGTTATGGCTCACATTTTCCTGAGTTTTGCATGTACAGTCATTGTTTTTTGTGTGCAATATATTGTGATTCATACATTATAGGTAGTCTGGATTACTCCATCTCTATTTAAAGCATGTTCTGATTTATGTCTTGCTTCATGTCATTATTGTTCTACAAAATAGTTAAATTATTAGCATATTCTATAGTTCTTTTCAGGCTTCAGTTTATGATTTGTTGTGGTGGGATTCTTTTAGTTTTTTCTCCATTCCTAGGGTATAGCTTTTATTCCAGATCATGGTTCTTACTCTTAAAGTGTCACACATCTTGGCGATCAGTTAAATGTCTAAGGTGCCCAGCAAGATCTCTTCATCCTAGGTGGGCAATGTTCCCCAACATCTACCAGCCATGCGCAGTCTCTGGCATTATCGTTCAGCTCTCAGCCTGGTAGAACCACTCATCCTTAGGCATCACAGTGTTTTGCCCTGTGCATGCACACCAAAGCTCTCCACAAGAACTCACTGAGAACTCTCTTGAAGACTTCTAGATACCTCACCATGCAGCTCCTTCTTCTCCAGTTCCCTGTCCTCTAATTGCAGCCACTGCAGCAACCCAAATTTTAACGTCTACCTTCTCAGTTGAGCAAGACCACCAATCAGTGTTTGCACCACCTCATTCCATAATTTCACAGGGCCTCTAGGAAGTGGGTAGAAATGAACCTGGGTCTCACCTTTTATTTTCTTCTCTGTATTCCAATTCCTGAAGAGCATTGCTTCACATATTTTGCCTAGTCTTAAGGTTACCGCTTGTTGACGGAAGGCAGAAGTCTCTTCTCTTTTGTTATTTTTTTCTCACCTAAACAAGTTTTGTAAAAATGCATGGCTCCCCAATGCCACCCACATTTTCCTAGGTTGCCTTCCCTTTCCAGCCTTCTTTTTGAGACTCATTGGGAAGCTGGATTCGATCACTGTCTCAGCCATATTCATTCAGTAGAATATGCTATTATGATTCTGTTAGGAATATACTTCCTAACTCATTCTATGAGGCCAACAATACCCTAATACCAAAACCAGACAAAGGCATTACAAGAAAAGAAAACTACAACTCAATACCTCTCATGAACATATGTGCAAAAATCCTCAAAAAAAATTAGCAAGTTGAATCCAAAAATGTATGAAAAGAATTATACACCATGACTAAATAGGGTTTATCCCAGGTGTGCAAGGCTGGGCAGCATTCAAAAGTCAACTAATGTTATCTATCACATCAATAGACCAAAAATGAAAAATCACATGATCATATCAATAGATATCCCAAAAAAACCTGACAAAATCCAACACCCATTCATGATTTAAAAAAAAATGCTCAGAAAAATAGGCATAAAGAGGAACTCTCTTAACTTGATAAAGGCTATCTACAAAAATCCTATAGCTAACATCATACTCAATGGTGAGAAATTTGAAGCTTTCCCACTAAGCTCAGGTACAAGACAAGAATATCCCCTCTCACTACTCATTTCCAATGTCATACTAGAAGTCTTTGCTAATGCAACAAGGAAGTAAAAGGTATACAGGTTGAAAGGAAGACGTAAGACTGTCTTTGTTCACAGATGACATGATTGTCTGTGTAGAAAATCTGAAAAAGTCAACAAAACCCTCCTGAAACTAATAAGCAATAATAGCAAGGTTGCAGGATGCAAGGTTAATGTATGAAAGTCAATCACTGATCTATCTACCACCAATGAACAAATAGAACTCAAAACTAAAAACACAATACCATTTACATTAGCATCACAAAAATTAAAATACTTAGGTATAGATCTAACAAAATATGTACAAGATCTATTTGAGGAGAACTACAAAACTCTGATGAACGAAAGCAACAGAGACATAAATAAATGGAGAGACGCTCCATGGTTTTGGACAAGAAGACTCAATATTGTCGTGAGGTCAGTTCTTCCCAACTGGATCTATGTATTCAACACAATCCCAATCAAAACCCTAGCAAATTATTTTATGGATATCAACAATGACAATACGGGAGCAAAGATGGTCTCTTCAACAAATCGTGCTGTAACAGTTGGGCATCCCACGTGCAAAAAAGTGAATCCAGACACAGACCTTACCCACTTCACAAAAATTAACTCAAAATGGATTGTAAACCTAAATGTACAACACAAACTATAAAACTCCTAGAAGATAGTATAAGAGAAAACCTAGGTGACCTTGGCAATGGTATTGACTTTTTAGATACATTAAACACACAATCCATAAAAGAAATGACTGATAAGCTGGACTTCACTAAAATGAAACACTTTTGCTCTTCAAAAGACAATCTCAAGAGAATGAGAAGACAAGCCATGGACTGGGAGAAAATATTTGCAAAAGACACATCTGACAAAGGACAGTTATCCTAAATATACAAAGAACTCTTAAAATTCAACAATAAGAACGTAAACAGAGGGGCGGCCCCATGGCCAAGTGATTGGGTTCCCATGCTTCACTTTGGTGGCTCCTGGGGTTCACAGGATCGGATCCTGGGCATGGACCCATGCACTGCTCATCGAGCCGTGCTGTGGCAGCATCCTGCATAGACGAACCAGAATGACTTACAACTAGGATACACAACTAGGTACTGGGGCTTTGGGAGAAGAAAAGAGAGAAAAGAAACAACCTGATTATAAAATGGGCCAAAGACCTTAACAGACACCTCACTGAAGAAGACATACAGATGGCAAATAAGCACATGAAAAGATGCTCCACGTCATGCGTCATCAGGGAAACGCAAATTAAAACAACAGTGAGATACTGCTACACATCTGTTAGAATGGCCAAACCCCAGAACTGACAACAGCGAATGTTGATGAGGATGTGAAGTAATAGGAAGTCTCAGACATCGCGGGTGGGAATGCAAAATGGTACAGCCACTTCGGAAGACAGTTTGGTGGGGTTTTTTGAAACTAAATATACTCTTAACATATGATTCAGCACTCGCACTCTTTAGTATTCATCCAAAGGAATTGAAAACTTGTGTCCACACAAAAACCTACACATGGATGTTTATAACAGCTTTATTTATAATTTCAAAAATTTGGAAGCAACTAAGATGTTCTACAGTGGTTAGATAAATAAATTGTGATACATCCAGATAATGGAACATTAAAGCACTAAAAATATTTTTGCATGAGCTATCTAGTGATGAAAAGATATGGGGGAAACGTCACTACACATCGCTAAGTGAAAGAAGCCATTCTGAAAAGGCTACTTACTGTGTGATTTCAACTACATTGCACTCTGGAAATGCAAAACCATGGAGACAATTAAACATTGGTAGTTTCAGGGGGTGGGCAGAAGAATAGGCAAAGCACAGAGGATTTTTTAGGGCAGTGAAAATACTGTGCATGACACTGTAATGATGTATACATGTCATTATGCATTTATTCAAATCCATAGAATTCACACCACCAAGAGTGACCTCTAAACTAAACTATGGACTTGGGGTGATGATGACGAGTCAATGTAGATTCATTCTTGGTAAAAGAAAAAAAAAGAAAGAAAGAAAAGAAAAGTGCCATTCTGGTCAGTATGTTGACAATGGGGAAACCATGAATGTGTGGGGGCAGAGGACATATGGGAAATCTCTGTACCTTCCTCTAGATTTTGTTGTACACTTATAACTGCTCTAAAAAAATAGAATCTTTAAAAAAAAGAAAGAATGGCTGAATCTCCCCAAACTTGACAAAAAGCATAAACCTACAGATTCAAGATGAGTGAACTTCAAAAACGGATAAACCCAAAGAAATTCACACCAAAACATGTAATATTCAAACATCTGGATACTAAAGACATAGAAAAACCCCAGACAGCCTAAGAAAAATGATAATTTACGTCTAGGGGAAAAATAATTATAATGACAACAAATTTTTCATCAAAAATCGTAGAGGCCAGAAGAAAGTAGCAAAATACATTTTGAAATACTGAAATTAAAAAAAAAAAAATCACTCCAGAATTCTACACCCAGTGAAAATATTCTTCAAGAAGGAAGAAGAATCAAGACATTTTCAGGTGAAGGACACTAAAATAATTTGTCACCAGTAGATCTACTCTAAAAGAATAATTAAAAGAAATTCCCTAAAAAGAGGAAAATAACAAAAGAAGGAATCTTGAAACATCAAGAAGAAAACAATGGCCTGTGTAAAAGGGTGGGTAAATACAAGACACTTTCCTCTTCCTCTTGAGTTTTCCAAATTATGTTTGCTGATTAAAGCAAAAATTATAACACATGTATGTGGTTCTAAATGTATGAAGAAGAAATGTTTATGACAATCCTATTATAAATGGAGGAGGGTAACGGGACACAACTAAAGCTGTCCTATAAGATAAGGTGATTTAGGGACCCATCTGCTTATCTTTAGTTTGAAATGTTTGGGGTTTTCCCGTAGAACCAAATCAGAGCCACCAGAGAAAACGTCAACAATCCTATTAAAGATGATGCCCCACCATCAAAGCGAGTCTGTGCTCCTGAGTACTTTATTTTTCGTTGTTGTTGTCTTGGGTACCTTATTTAAATTCCACAACATTGAGTGAGCTCTTCATATGCATCATGCCCTATGCTCTGCCCGTAAAGGGCCACAGTCCGTAAAGGCGATATATGAATGAAGAGTTGCAAGGCACTAGAGGCTATGTCAAGGTACTGAGCAGCACAGATGATATGATCTGCTGTAAGGTGGGGTCCATGAAGAGGGGAATCAGAGAGTTTGCCAAAGCAATGTTCCCTAAGCTAGATTTTTAACTTTGAGCATCATTAGCTCATGGGATAAAATCGCACAGCGTCATCAACATCTTCACAAAGAGTCTTGTTTGCAATGTCATAGTTAGTACCAAAGGATACAAATAACAGTAAACATGATTGAGAAATTCTCTGTATGAGACAAATTGTGCCACATGCTCTGATATACTCTCTTATAATATCTGTGGTTATATCCCCTTTATAAGGGTAAGAAAATTACACAGAGGTTTTATAATTTCTTTCTGCTGAAACAGATTCTCACAGACTCTGTGAATCTACCAGGATCCTGGCAAGAACGAGATGGCACTTAAGCTGGATAGGAGAACGGTGCTGCACCCCAAAGCTGGCAACTATTGGGTCTGTTTCAACTCCTAACCCTGGAGCGGTGAGGTGGGAGCAGTCCTAAAACCCAGAGAAGAGAGTGTTGTGTGGAAGGACTGCCCGACACAAGTTGTTGACTTTCCTGAAGACACTCACTGACTCAGCGTCCTCGCAGGGAGGAAATGGATGCCCAGCCTCACTTTTTCCTCCCCGCTCCCCTTTCACTGAGCTCCACTGGCCAAAGCCAATGGAAGCCCAAGAGGCATGGGAAACGATGGAGAAAGGTGAGGAAGATCTGGAAGGATAAAGAAAAGGCATCCAGCGGGTTTCCTCATTTGTACAGTGGTCTAGACGTAAGCACAGAGTTCACGCAGCTCAGCTACTGTTAGCTGCGCTAATCTGAGGCATTTACCTAACCTAACTGAGCGGTAATTTTCTCCTGTAAAACTGGGACTGAAAAGTACGCTTCGCTCGTGAGTTTACACTGAGTCTATGCACAGGCATGGTACATATTTTGTTCTCAATAAATGTTAATTGTTATTTTTATTACAGTGCTAATTTTTTTACAACCTTTTTGTGTTTATGATTACAACTTATAAATGTCCACAAAAGTACCTATTGAGTGTAGTGTGCATGTGCTGCAAGGCAGGTTTTTAGGTTCCTGGCTTCATATACACAAATCAGGAAAATAAACGGAATATTTTGAGTGCATGATATTAAAAGATAATAGAAGGAAGCAACTATGAATCTATACTTTTATATTCTCTTGAATATGGGAAATATTTCTAACTCACATTATTTGACAATGGAAAAAAACTGCAATTATTCAACATTCTTATAAATCATAATTTTCATTTCCTGCCTATACGTGAAGTTATGAAGCTGCATAGGACCTCACACAAAATAAGAAGAAACCTCTGACATCTATCTAGGACCTCACAGAAGATAGTTATTAAAGTGTTTTTCTAGAGATTATCTCTTCAATACAGTTTTGATGTTCAGGCAACTTCCAGCTGGCTCCAGAATTCATCAGAATTTAATCCAGGGAAAGTAAGAAATTCCAGAGAGGAGGGCCTATCCTGGAAGCCCTCTTGTCAGCAGTCCTTAAGGTTTTGTTTTAGAGTGTTAAAATAAGATTCCAGCTGCTTTAGGAAGGGTGAATGTAGCCACCATACTGAATCAAGTGATGGATGTAATCTTTCTAGATGTGTTGGCATCCTTTTGACAGCTAGCATGTGATATTTGCTTGTTCTCTTGGCTAATGAAGAAGATAATAATTAAAATACAGAGAGCCTAACAAGTCACCTCCGGGAATTGAGCACTATGCCAGTAGTGCACTGTTTTTCGTGGATTTATTTTGTTCCTCTCAATAGAAGGCTCTCGGGATGGAGGATGGAGCTGATGACTATGCATCTTTACTTCAAGGTCCCCCAAATGAATCTTACACTCTGTTTCATTTTATTCTAAAAGATAAATTGTGCCCCTTGCCGTGATTCAGACCGTGACTTTCATAATGGCTGACTGTATAAACAAATGAAAGAATGACTAGTGCTTAAAATAGAACACAAAAGAGGTTCCCGCAACAAAAAATTCTGTGAAACAAAATAGAGTCATCTTAACGACTATAAATTTGAAATGACTTGTGAAGTACATAATTATAATCTAAAAGAGAAGCCATTAAAAAATTAAACTCACTGGATGACTCAGCAATTTTGACCATGAATTATATATCTGGCTTTTTGCTAGGTCTACATGAGAGAAGCATGAGCAATGCCTCTTCAAGGTATGGCAGTCCTTTCGAGGGTGTCCACATGAAGTACACAAAACGAATGTCAGGACCACTGACGGCACAAGCAGTGTGGGGCAGTGTGGCCAGGAAATGATGCAACAAGAACAGGAATCACCAGGTCAAATTCATGCTGGAGAACTCAGAGAAGAATCCAGGAGGGATCAGATTTGGGGAGTAGAAACTGAGCGAGAGAGTCTGTGTGTCGCACCAACAAATCTCGAGGCAGAGACAAGCGTGTCACATTGTGGAAAGTCACAAGAACCCCTGACCTAAAGAGGAGAAGTCATAATATAAAGGAGTTAAAATAAAGGTGATTAAATTTAACGAGTAGAGAGAGACTTCATTACACACTGAATACCAAGGTAAGCTCATCTTTAAAAACATTACCTACTAACTGTTTTTTAACAAGAGCTAAGAAGCACACTAAGAACGAAGGATTATTCATCCTAAATACATGCAAGATACTCTGTTAAGACCCTCATACGAATTATCATATTTGATCTTCAAACACATATATTAAATGTCCATTTAAAGTATAAGTCCCTGCCATTATTATTATTATCAATGATTATTATTTCTAATTTTTCTTTTATTGACACCTGAGTTACAAAGGGGTACAAAGCAAGGCGGTGCTTTTAGAATAGGAGAATTTAAGACTAGAAAACAAGAAAGCGCCCGAGGCCCTGGCTCTGGATTTTGGCACCGGGCTTAGTCAATTTCTGTTGCAGCCATGAGGGAAATCTTCTGTAAATGTCAGCTCAGCCAGGAGAATTTATTTTTGCTCTGCAGTGTGATCTTGCTGAATCTCCTGTTGCTTTCAAGATCTTTGAATGTCTTTGGTTTTTCTGAAGTATAGCAATCTTGACCTGAGGCTCTGACTCATTTAAATATATCTGCCATACGCAAAGTCTATACATGTATCAGGGAAATATTTCTTGTTTCTTACAACATCCAAAGAAAATGTGCGTTTGCCTTTATATGAAATAAAAATGGGTTGCAGAGTCTCTTCTTTCTCTTCGTCATCTATTATCTTCTATCGTCTTGCCCAAGCAATGGGACTATTCTTTCCTTGTACTTTGTCCTCAGAACATAGCTACTGTTGTCCTGAATAACTGCACAAAGAAATAATCATAGTACTACCTCCTCAAAGAATAAACATGAAGTCTTTACCATTGTAAAATATTTAACAAATGCGAAAATTGAACACAATCACTAAATCACTAAATTCTAGAAGTTGCTCCACAAAATACAGTTTCCTGCAAATATAACTTTTCACGTGACTCCTAAACTAACATTTAAGCAGAGAGCAAGTCCCCTTTTAAAGAGCCTTCCTTTAGGTGATAAGTAAAAAGTAGGAACATCAGGAGGTGTAAATATCATGCAACCCACTTCAGCGATGCTGCTGGAAACCAACGAACATTGCTTTCCTTCATGACGACCTTGTTGAATATTCAGGAAAATCTTGCCAAAATGTACATCACCAGATGGCATTAACAAATATGTTTCTCATGGAAATGAGTCACTCTGGGGAATACAATGTTGACAAATATGATAATACCACATCAATCCATTTGCCTTCAGCATTTTGCATGTAAGTCTAAAAGTTCAATTAGACCTTGTTATACGTAACTGTTCTTTATATTTTGTTTTAATTATAGAACTCAATTTCATAATTCTTTCTCTGAAATGAATTCTCCTTGAATATGCTGTATATCATGACAGTGATCAGCGACAAGAATGCAGGTTTTTGTTCCAATCAAAGTTATCCTTTATAAATTAATATCTTGAGAATGATTTGAAGATTTCAAGCAATGTCACAACTGACCACCAGTACCAGATTCTGTACCACAGTACTCTCTAATCAGGGATTTACAACTCACAGTGCCAGTGTCAGATTCTTCCTCTAGTTTTAGATCATAAACACAGACTAAAAGTCTCAAGCGGTGCACACATGGGGGCATCATTCAGGGTGAACGGTGTTTAGAAAAACGCTGCCAAGCATCTGGGAAAACAGTCAAAGCACCATCATGGTAGTAGCAGGGAAACTTTGTGAGTCACACCATAATCACCAGGATTTCTTGGCCAATTTATGAACAGTTCCGGTCTGTGGAAAAATGTTTCGTGGAGTAATGAACCACTGATACCTCAGAGATATGAGGCCGTTTTGACTGAGAGCTCCAGCCCAGAAAGTTGTGTGATAATGTACTAGAAGCCGAAGACTACTGAATGTTCTGAACACTTGAAGCATGGAGAATGCCTTTATCCTGTGGACAGTGATGTGGTTTGACAGTGGTTGGCTTTGTGAAATTAAAATGTGGGAGAAAATGATTGGTTCTAGAAGGGCTTGAATGTCATGCTCTCTGGGAGTGGGCATCTTATAGTTGCCTGTGCCTTGGCTCCAGTGGTGTGAATACCGGAAGAATTGGAAATGTCAAACTATGAAGATAACATTGTATCTGATCTTATTTTAGAAGATATTGCATCTCAGAAAATCAGTAAACAGGAGACATTGGAAATTAAAATTTTTGTATTTGGAATTCAAAAAAATAAAATTCTTAATAAGTAAGCTAAATTTAAAAAATGGGTACAGTTAAACTTTTCATTTGAGATCTAGAAGCTGAAAAATGTGTACTGCTTTTGATCATTAGATTGCATTGTTTTGGAAAGGCTGGCCAGTTCAGCAAGGCAAGAAAAAGAAATAAAAGGTACAAGGATGGAAATGGAAGAAATGAACAATCCTTATAGCAGACGACATCATTTCACATGCAGTTAACCTAAAGCATCTATAAATAAACCACTGGAATTAACAAAAAAAGCTTCTTAAATTTAGTGGATACAAACTCAATGTACAAAACTCAACTGTATTTCTATGTGTTGATAACAAAGAACTAAAAAACAATGGCAGATATGAAAAGATAGATATTGTAATAGTGTAATGTGAAGTCATGTACCTAGGAATTTACGTAAGAAAGCATGGACAAGACCTCCACAGAGAAAATTCTAAACTATTATTGAGAAATAGCATTAGAGACTAAGAAATAAGAATATATGACAAGTTATTGGATTGGAATACTCAATATTTTAAATATATCCCTTTCCCTCAAAATTGCACTGCCAATGAAAATTCCTAATTTTTGTGTGGAATTTGGTAAGCAGATTCTAAATTTTATAGATGGAAATACAAACAGCCAAGAATAGTCAGGATGTGCTTAATAGAAACACGCTGTGAGGACTTGTTTTAACAGAGATCGAAATCTAGTTTAAAGTTAAAGTAATTAGGGGTGCGTGGGACTTCTGCAGAGGTGGCCAAATAGGCCAAACGGAGCAAACTTGATAGAAACAGATCCTCACGTATGATAGTACTTCATGTTGACAAAGTGGGGACAGCACAGTCTTGTCAATAAGTGGTGCTGGGGCAACTGTATATCCATAGAGGGAGAAACACAATGACTCAGACCTCAAAGATTACACACAAAAATCCATTGCAGGGGCTGGCCTGGTGGCACAGTGGTTAAATTCACACATTCAACTTCTGCAGCTTGGGGTTCACTGGTTCAGATCCCAGGTGCAGACCTATGCACCACTTGTCAGGCCATGTTGTGGCAGGTGCCCCACATAAAATAGAAGAAGATGGGCACGGATATTAGCTCAGGGCCAGTCTTCCTCAGCAAAAAAAAAAAAAAAGAGAGAGAGAGGACGATTGGCAGCAGATGTTAGCTCAGGGCTAATCTTCCTGAAAAAAAAATCCATTGCAGATGGATTAAAGGCATAAAAGAAAATCTAAAAACAGTTAAGCTTTTGGAATTTAGAATATCTTCATGACCTTGAGGTAGATATGGCTTTATTAAATAAGACACAAAAAACACTGGCACCATTGTATGTGTATGTGCTGGTATGTGTGAAAATTAATACATGTGACTAAATACCCTTTGGGTGCAAAATAAAAAGAAACCTATGAAACGCCTACAACTCAATGAAAATGCAGCAGGACCAATCAAGAACTCTGAGGATAGCTAAAGCAACCACAGAAAGAAATTTAATGCTCCAAGTCAGAAGAGCAGAAATGTGCAATACCAAGAATTGAATGAAAAACTTAGAAAAAATACACATTTTTGTAAATTTTTATAAATAGCATAAAATAAGAAAAGAAAAAGGAAGAAATCAATGGATTAAAGAACCATATAATAGAAAATATTATCAAAACCTAAAACTCTTTCTTTAAATATCAACAACACAGACAAAACCCCAACAAGACAGATCAGTTAGAAAGAAAGTAGATGCAAATAAACACACCACAGAATAAAGAGAAAATAACAGATACACAATTTTTAAAAATGTTTTGAACAAGTATGCATTAAACCTAGAAGAAGAGAATAATTTTCAGGGAAAATGTAAAATGACAAAATTTTTACAAAATGAAATTTTTAAAAAACCTGCATAGGCCAATAACTTTTAATGAAATTGAAATCAATTAAAACCCTCCCAAACCCTGGGTCCTGGAAGCTCATAGATGCGTGCCACCAGTCTTTGAAAAAACAGGTAACCCCACTTATGGTCAGGTTGTTCCAGAGAAGAGAAAAAGGGTGAGCTGTCCCAGTAATTTCATGACACCTGTGTAACTAGATAAGGCCATTTGGTAAAAAATGACCGTCAGCTCAACTTCGACTCCGACTGAGAGACTCTGATAATAGTTACAGTTGCCACCAGAAGCCATACGTTTTCTAGGAATTGAATGGAAAACCTTTCAATAAGGGGAAGACAGATGACACAAAAGCTTGGGAAACATTGTTCACCAAACTGGACGTTATCATGTCACACAGATAAAGGTGAACATTCAAGCACAATTCCAAGCCCTGTACCTTGAATACACTAAGAATACAAGAGCAGATAAATCGGAGTGCAGCTCCTTTTCTGTCATATTTATAATTATTGTCTTATAAGAAAATTGAGTCCTGGAAATTTTTTTCCAGTCATCCTGTGACATCCTAGCTTTTTTAACCTAAAATGTTCATTATTAACTCATATGGCTCAATCTGTATGTGTGTTCATTGGAAATTACATTTACTTATTTATTAGAAAATTAAAGATTGGCCACGTAATCATTAATACACATTCCAGCACTCTCTAAAATCTCAATAATTTCATCTTATAGTGTCACGTTATGTAAGTGGACTTATTCAACTGTGTGGTCAAAGCATTCGTAATATTAAGCAGGTAGAGGGAATGAGCTAAATCATCAGTTCTCGAGGTGTGGTCTGGGGACCCCAGAGGTTCCCAGAGACCCTTTCAGAGAGTTCATAAGGCCAAACCTATTTTCATAACAAGGTGAGGGTGTTACTTGGTTTTGTTTTTTTTTTTTTTTTACTGCATTGATATTTGCAAAGATGGTGTAAAGCAGGTAGAGCTTTAGCACAAATAAAACGATGGCACCAAACTACGTGTGGTCCTCACCTTCAACACTCCGTGTACCCGCACCGCTTCAATATCGTGTGTGCTGAAACAGGAAGTGCCTGTTGGAACCGGCCTGCTGCACGCTGAGGCAGGAGAGCCGTCTCCAGGAAATCACTTGTGCCGTATTCGATTTGTGAACTGAAATAGTCACATTTTTCATGGAACACCGTTTGTACTCGATAGAACAACTGAAAGACAAGCTATGGTTATGGGACTTAGATTTTGGCTGACATTTTCTCAAAAGTGACCAAAGTATGCATGTCAATTCACAGAACATAACTGGCATTATTTGTTCCTAATGGCAAAATCTGAACTCTCAAATGAAAATTGGAATTTTGGAATTTTCACAGCTTCCCAATATTTCAAGACTTTTCTGATGATATGAGTGGTGAGAGGCTACTGGATGTAATTTTTTATATCATAGAATTAAATGTGTCAACATTTGGAAGACCTGCATTAGTCGGTGAATCAATATTTTTTGAGTGACCGCTGTGTCAACAATGATGTTAACAATATCACACTTGGGCAAATGATCCCATTCAAAGCGTAAGACAGACCAAAGGATTTTAATATCAATGAGTGTGAAAAGTTGATTGACATGGTTTCAGATTCCACATTACAACTAACCTTCAAGAAACTACTACTTGTCAAGTTTTGTTAGAGTACCAAAGAAGAATGCCCACCATGAGCTGACAAGGCTATTAGAATTTCCAGCCATGTATCTGGTTGTGGCCAGAATTTCTTCATATACTTCAAATTAAACAAGCTCTTGCAACAAACTGAATGCAGAAACATATGTGAGAATCTGACTGTCTTTTATTAAGGCCAACGCTAAAGAGATTTGCAAAAATGAAAAACAATGCCACACGCTCTTCTAATTTTTCTAGAAAATATATTTATCTTTTATAAAAATATGTATCATAAAATGTACATTAATGTGCAATGAATTTTTATTGCCAATTCAAATAAACTAAAAAATAGTTTTTAAAGTTCTCAAGTTTAATTTCTAGTATGGTAACCATTGGTAGACAATACAACAGTGAAAAAGAAGCTTTTTGGAATCTTCAATAATTTTTAAGCATATAAAGAGTTCTAGAGACTAAATAATTTGAGACCCCTTGAACTAGATATACACTTGGTAACAGGCTATATATTTAAAACAAAATAATTAAAGACAAAAGCCACGAAATGGAACAAAACTTAAAAATGCATCCGTAATCAAAATAATGCATTTTGTGAGGTGTGTGGGTATCTGAGGATAAATGACAGACACAGATGACAGGCTGCCTCTTCAAGTGAAAGGACTGGGAGAGGGATTAAGAGAAAGGAGTTAAGGACACTGAACACTTATGGGCCTTTTAGGGAGGCTGCTAACGGGTCTACACGTCTATCATCAGCCTACTGAAGAAAGCACCAGGGAAGAAAGAAACATAGAGCTTTCATTTTCCTGTCTGAGTGGTCAACCGTTGATAAATTCAATTTTTTCTGGATACTTTTTCCAACTTTAATCTCGAAGCCAGTGTCATTGCCTTATATCCCTTGTAAGCTTTCCGTCTATCTCTCTCCATTTCCTGGCAGCCTGTGGCAGCTCCAACGCTAAGCGCCTGCGGCTGCGTCCCCTCCTTTGATACGTGTGGACCCATACCCGCGTCCCTTCAGAAGCAACCTGGACACTGTCCTCTCTTAGTTTACTATAACATAATGATAAATTCACTGGGGCCACTAAAATACAGTCCCACAAATACATAAATCCGTGTGACTCAGAAAGTCCTTGACAATCTTGAACTATAATACAAAAGGAAAAGTAAAATTCTAAAATATCTCCAGAAAATAAAACAAAACAGCATACCACCACAAAAAAATCTTTCATATGATTCTATATAGGGATCCCAGAGTTTCTATATCTTGTTCTGATGAATTTGCATATGAAGTCAATAAGATAAATCTTAAGCTTTTAACCACAAGAGTGGGTTTTTGAGACTATTCAATAAATAGTTTTTTTCCCGTCTGAGCTGTGCCTCTCTTGAGAACTAAACCAGCAGAACCAGCAGACGGAAGGACAAATGAACTCTGTATTACTGATTAAAATGGGTAGGAGGACAGCTCAGCCCAAGACCAATGGGCCTGCCAGTTTACTCTCTAAGGTTGACCTTGGGGCAGTCCCCCAGAGGGAAGTTCCAGTCACCAGGGGAGAAACACCTACCCATGTTACCTCCTCCCGCCATTAGAGGAGAAAGCCCCCAACGCAGTAATTCTGACAGCTCAGCCCCATCTAAGAAAGAAACTTGGAACAGTGGCTTCCAATGGTCTCCACCTGTGTCTCTCTCCAACTCCAAGGGGAGGGTGACGGCATAGGGCAGGAGACAAAAGAGTTTAAGGGGACTCACTCCTCAGGGAGCTTAGAATAGTTCAGGAGCTCTACTGCAAAGAACTATGACAGCTATGGTGATGAGAGCAAACCCTCATTTAGTGATTATTATGCCAGGAACTGTTTTAAGTATATTAACATACTTTTGTGTCTAATCCTCATTCCAAGCTCACTGTTCTTTTTTTCTTTTTACATATGAGAGAACCAAACCACAGAGAGGTTAAGTAACATTCTGAAAGTCTCAGAGCTATTCGATGGTGGATTCGGGCATTGAATCCTAACTTCAAATTACCCAGATCTCTCTGCACTGATAGTATTTTTTAAAATAGTTAACTCACAGCTAGGGAATGAAAGCAGTCTTGAAATCTATCAATCATGTGTTTTTTCTTTCATTTTGCAATTGCGGTAGTAGCTGAAACGTGGCACAGAATGTAAAGAGTGCACATGCCGAAACTGTATCACGGAGAACGTGGCATTAATCGTGCCTCGGTAGCTGTACCACAATAATCATGTTGTTTCCATGATATAACATCAGATTTTCTTTGTTTTGTTGCAAACTGTGTTTTAGCAAAACAGATTACCCATCCTTTTATGTGGAAAGAGAGTTTTTAATAAGGCAACTCCTTACTGCCCCATCTCACTTCCCCACAGGCACCTCAGAAGCTAACAGAGGAGCCTGAGGGGCCATCCTCAGCCAGGTGCACATTCTTCCACTTCCGAGATGATGAAGCGAAGCAGAGAAACACAGTGAGTCAGTGCTTCTTGCCCACACGGTCATCACCACGGCAACCGCGGTTGCCAGGTGGAGAATTATACATCATAATTGCTATGTCCACTCTCAGCAGATTAAAAAGGAAAATGTCTACAATTTGGGCCTGGATTAAAATACTCTAGAGTAACTAACATAGAGTCTTGACATCATAACCAATAACAAGCTATAATTGTGTGATATTTATTGCTATAAAAACTGTGTGTATTTAGACATAAGGATACTGGGTGTTATAAATAATACTCCTCACTAAGAACATTTAAATCTGGGTGCATTACCACAGTTAGCGGTGAGTGTTGCACACACGCAAAAATAATGCTTTTCAGATCCTAATATGCTTCAGATAAAGAGAGGAGCCACAGCAGTTTTAATCTTTTGGGTGAGCAGAATACTTACATACAGTTTCCTGGGAGCAATAATATGGAAGAGATTGAATCCACTGGAGAACATATTAGATAGGAGTATGTCCATTTGTTAATATGTCTAAAATCTACTAGGAATAACTAATACACTCAGAAATAAATATCAAAGAAGAAAATAACAATCTACTTTCCCTATCAGTAAGGGCGCTAGAATTTATGTCATTTTCCTGTCGAAGATCAGAGCTATTTTAAAGGATTCTTTTTCCCAAGCTGTGTCACCTCCTTCCGTCTTCCTGTATGTCTGTACGTTTGCCAAAGCGTGTAAGGATGTACAAACTCTAATTTCATAGTGGTTTTGATGTGAATGATCTTGGTAAAATCGTAGAAACAGCTCTAGACAGTGACACCCACAT
Source organism: Equus caballus (assembly GCF_041296265.1). Classification (NCBI taxonomy): domain Eukaryota; kingdom Metazoa; phylum Chordata; class Mammalia; order Perissodactyla; family Equidae; genus Equus; species Equus caballus. The sequence goes on along the minus strand of NC_091706.1, from coordinate 65,271,313 downwards.
TTCCATCCCTCCCGTCCAGGCTGTGGGGAGCCCAGGAGTAAGTGAGGGTGACAAGCCAATGCCTGTTTCCTGCTCTCATTGTCTCCAGTCTCCTTCTGAAGGGACGCTCACTTTTCTGTTTTAATATTAAAAGATATCTAGCTTTCTTTTTTTGGAAATAGGATGTCTATTAAAAATAATCCCTCTAAACAGGGAAAAGTATTCAAGAGGAGAAGAACAAAACTCTGAGAAAACCCTGCCAGTGCTAATCTGACACTGAGAAATGAGGGTATCAAAGGAGCCATTAGAAGTTAAAGTGAACCATCTCATTATGAAGCTATTTTTAAGTAAAAAGGAGAGATTGAGTGAGAAAGATTAGCCAATGGAAAAAATATACAAAAGAACTTGAGCAGGTATTCCGCAGAGGATGGAATCTGGTGCCAATTCCAGGAAAGGTGGAGTCAGCACCCTGCCCTCCGTGTCCCCGTCGGATTCAACAATAAATCTTGTGTAGACGCGGGGACAGCCAGCTGAAGGCTCAGAAGAGGAAACGGGTGCAGGTCGACAGAGGAAGGACAGCAAGCGTCACAGTTCTTCCAGACCAGGAGTCTGTTTATCTTTTTCTTTCCTTCCAGTGTCACTTGGCTGAGCTCAAAGACACACCGGAACCCACAGTGTGCGTGAATGAGGTCAGCGGGGCTCCAGAGAAGCCCTCTCTGCCAGTCTAAGAGGCGGGAAAGGGGATCCTCCTGGTCAGAGGGAGTGGGGAGGGCGGGTTCCTCTGTTGTCCCTTCTCTCCAGTGCGGGCCCCATAAAGCCCCCACAGTGGCAGCCATGGTGGCCGGGCAGGTCCCTAAAGGTCAGGAAGGGGAAATTTTTTCTGTGATGTGAAGAAGTGAGACTCCAAGAGTGCGAGGCAAATCCTCGTTTGTCCTTTCTCTCCCTGTGTCCTCCCATTGCTTGGTCCTGGATGCGGACAGTCACAGCAGTTGTGTGGAAGAGGGAGGAAGCGAATGCCCCAGCCTCGCAGCCGGAGAACAGAGGCCCGAGAACAGGCGAGTGTCAGTGAGATCACCGGAGGACAGAGATCCAGAGAGATCCCAAAGCACCAAGTGTGAGATCCTGGTCTCGCCTCTGAGTCTGAGAATGAGCCGCCGGGTAGAACGCTGCTATGGTTCAAGACCGGCAACTGGGTGGGAAAAAGTGGGACTTCTCCAAAAGGCACCGAATACTTCAGAACTAAGGACCTTAAAACCACAGTCATAAGCATGCTCCAAGACAAAAGGGAAAACGTTTCTGAAATGAATACAAAGCTAGAAAATCGCAGGAAAAAAAATAGAAAATGAAGAAACAAGTGGAAATTGCACAGTTGCAAAATACAGTAGCCAAAATTAAAAATCCACTGGTTTATCCACTGAATATCAGGACAATGGAGATGACAGAGGAAAGAGTCAGTAAATGTGAAGATATGAATTATACAGTTTGTGCAAAAGAGAGGAAGATTTACAAACAGAAATGAAGAGAGCCTGAGGTGCTGGTGGTATATTTCTGAAGAGTTAGCCTTTGTGCCGGTGGAGCTCCAAAAGCAGAGAAGAAAGAACGCAGTGCAGAAAAATATATTTGAAGAAATATTAACTGGAAACTTCCAAATTTATCAAAAGTGTCAAATTAAAATTAGTCTGGGGGCCAGCCCTGGGCCGAGTGGTTAAGTTCGCATGCTCCGCTTCAGTGGCCCAGGGTTTCGCCGGTTCGGATCCTGGGCGCAGACATGGCACCGCTCATGAAGCCATGCTGAGGCAGCGTCCCACGTGGCACAGACGGAGGCACTCACAACTAGAATAGACAACTATGTACTGGGGGGCTTTGGGGAGAAGAAGAAGAAGAAGATTGGCAACAGATGTTAGTTCAGGTGCCAATCTTTGGGGAAAAAAATTAATCTGAACTTACATAAGAGAGGCTTTAATTAGAAAGAAAGACTACTGCAATAAGGAGAAGGCTCTGATGTCAGAAATCTGGGATGTCTCAAAATCATACGGAAAAGGTTTTTCTTTTATAAAGAAGGAGGCAGGCAGAAGTAAGCAGAATCTCTCAGTGGGCAGCTGGATGAGCGAGGGGAAATGGCCAGGGGGGTCTGACAGGAAAAGATCTCTCTGAGGTCAGCCAATTCCCGGGAGATGCTGGAAAGGGGGCCCATCCCCCGGGTGTGTGTGCTCACTCGGGCTTGATGGGCAGCAGAGCTCAGGGCCTGTGGGAAAGGGAGAAGGGCTACTAAGAAGCTGGGTCAGGATGAAATGGAGGGTGCGGAATAGCCAACTGGGAGCACTTGGTGGAAAGACGTGCACTCAGAGAATTCAGAAGCTCCGCAAATCTGAAAAAGGGTACACTCAAAGAAATCCATCTCAGACACCTCATGTTCAAACTGCTGGAAATGAAAGACAAAGAAACATCTTGAGTTCAGTCAGATAAAAACAATTTATTACCTACAGCTAAACACAGGACATATGGAAAAGGCAAAACCTTCTAGACAGAAAGTAGATCAGGGATGGCCAAGCATTGAAAGCAGTAGGGTTAGGACACTTCTGCGTCCTAATTATGGTGGCGGTCGCACAAATCCATACATGTATTAAAAGTCGTAGACCTCTACACCAAAAAGGTCAATTTTCTTGTGCGTCAATTGAAAACATTAGAATTTTTAAGAAGATATCCAAAAAAATTCAAACTCGTTAGTCATTAGGGAAATGCAAATCACAACTACAATAAGATACCACTACACACACAGAGGGAGTAAAATGAAAAAAACTAATAATACCAGTTGTTGATAAGGATGCGAAGCAACTGAAACTCTTGTACGCTACTGATGGGAGCATTAATTGGGAGAATTACTCTGGGAGACTGTGCAACATTATCTAGAAAAATTGAAAATATACATATCTGAAGACACTGCCATGTCACTTTTAAAGGTATACCCAACAGAAATGGTGCACATAGGCTCAAACACATGTTCAAGGTTATGTATATGTGCACCACCCCTAATATTTCCAGAATGGACACAACACAAATACACAGCAGCATTAGAATGACTCTATCATTGGATGTGCTTACCGTGGAGTCCAACACAGCAATAAAAACGAACGCCCTCACAGCACTCGCTCCTCAGCTACATGGATGAATTGAGAGAGAAAGAAACCAGGCCAAAAATGAGTACAAATGGTTTGGTTCCATTTATTCAGAGTTCAAAATCAAACGAATCTCTACAGTTTAGCAATGCTCACCTAGATGAAAAAAGCTAAAAATAAAATCGAGAAAGTGATTGGTGCACAGGGAAGATAGTGATCTTGCTTGTAGGTGGAAGGAAGGGCTGCGATCAAGACTGTTAGAGCTTCTAGTGTTCCAGCCATGTTTTAGTTCTTGACCCAGGTAAATGTTACAAAAAAATTATTGACTTTATAATGATTTACTAAAATATTCTTCATCGATGAAGCGTTTTTCTCTAAGTGAATGATTTTGTAATTTAAAAAATTATTTGAAAGAGAAAGAAAAATCCATGGGTACATTCAAGAAAAGATGAATAATTTCTAGTGATAAAAGTTAAATGGGCAGTACACTCTATGACATTGGTCTGAGCAGCATATTTTCAAGTCCCATGTCTGACCGGGCAAGGGAAACAAAAGAAAAAATGAACAAATGGGACTACATCAAACTAAAAAGCTTCTGCACAGCCAAGGAAACCATCAACAAAATGAAAAGACAACCTAACAACTGGGAGAAGATATTTGCAAACCACATATCAGATAAGGGGTTAATATCCAAAATATGCAAAGAACTCATACAGCT